>NC_083332.1:43216281-44560109 GCF_963455315.2 Globicephala melas
TGAGGAAAATGAGGGAACCATGTTAAGCACCCCATCCAGAATCATAAAGTCTCCAGCAGAGCTGAGGTGAAACCCAGTCCCTGAAGCCCTCACAGCACTGGCTGCCACAGCACTGATCACCCCTCCATCCACCCGTGGCTTCCGCCACTCCCTTCCCGTCCTACCAGCCCGCAAACGGTGGGTGCTCCCCAGGGCTTTCCCTCTGCTGCTTCCTCACCAGATAAGTGTACCCAACAGATTTCCCTGATCCTGACTCCCACTCCCAAATCTACTTCTCTAGTCTGAGCCCCGGATCCAGGCTGCAATACTGTCCCACTGGGCATCTCCACCTAAATGCTCCCAGGCACCCACAAATGTGAGAGCAGAAATCTCCTTCCCTGATGCAGTCAATGGCACCACCAGCCATTAGCAATAGCACTCAGCATAGTAGTTAAAGAGCTGGGACTCTGGAGTCTCACAATCCTGAGTTCTGATTTCAGCTCTGCCACTTATTAGCTCTGTGCCCTGGGCACACTGCTTCTCTTCTCTGGGCCTCTATGGCTGCTTCGAGGATCAAACGTAAGACATTTAGCGCCACGCCCAGCACACAGTGAGTGTTAAGTAAATGGTAGCTGTTGTCATTACTATGTGAAAGGTCCAGCAGAACTCAGATACAGCCTCTGTCTTCACCAAGCTGACTCTTGTGGGGAAATGTGCCCATGTTGTAACATATGTCAGAATTTCCTTGTGAAGGCCGAATGATATTCCTTTACATGTATATACCACACTCTGTTTATTCATTCATCTGTTGATGGACACTTGGGTTGCTTTTACCTCTTGGCTACTGTGAATAATGCTGCTATGAACATGGCTGTAGAAATATCCATTTGAGTCCCTGCTTTCAATTCTTTTGAGTACATACCCAGAAGTAGAACTGCTGGGTCACACAGTAATTCTACATCTAATTTTTAGGAGTCAACAATTTAAGCTCAGGGCTTCCCTGGTGGCGCAGTGGTTGAGAATCTGCCTGCCAATACAGGGGACACAGGTTCGAGCCCTGGTCTGGGAAGATCCCACATGCCATGGAGCAACTAGGCCCGGGAGCCACAACTACTGAGCCTGCGCGTCTAGAGCTTGTCCGCAACAAGAGAGGCCGCAACAGTGAGAGGCCCATGCACCGCAATGAAGAGTGGCCCCCGCTCGCCACAACTAGAGAAAGCCCTCGCACAGAAACGAAGACCCAACACAGCCAAAAATAAATAATAAATAAATAAAAATTTAAGCTCAACATCACTAATCATTAGAGAAATGCAAATCAAAACTACAATGAGGTATCACCTCACACCAGTCAGAATGGCCATCATCAAAAAATATACAAACAATAAATGCTGGAGAAGGTGTGGAGAAAAGTGAACCCTCTTGCACTGTTGGTGGGAATGTAAATTGACACAGCCACGATGGAAAACAGTATGGAGGTTCCTTAAAAAACTAAAAATAGAACTACCATATGACCCAGCAATCCCACTACTGGGCATATACCCAAAGAAAACCATAATTCAAAAAGACGCATGCACCCCAGTGTTCATAGTAGCATTATTTACAATAGCCAGGACATGGAAGCAACCTAAATGTCCATCAACAGAGGAATGGATAAAGATGTCGTACACATATACAATGGAATATTACTCAGCCATAAAAAGGAATGAAATTGGGTCATTTGTAGAGACATGGATGAACCTAGAGAATGCCATACACAGTGAAGTAAGTCAGAAAGAGAAAAGCAAATATCATATAATGCATATGTATGGAATCTAGAAAAATGGTATAGATGATCTTATTTGCAAAGCAGAAATAGAGACACAGATGTGGAGAACAAATGTATGGATACCAAGGGGGAAAGGGGTGGAGTGGGAGGAACTGGGAGACTGGGATTGACACATATACATTATTGATACTATGCATAAAATAGACAACTGACGGGAACATATTGTATAGCACAGGGAACTCTACCTAATGCACTGTGGTGACCTAAATGGGAGGGAAGTCCAAAAGGGAGGCTGATTGTATGGCTGATTCATTTTGTTGTGCAGTGGAGGCTAACACAACATTGTAAAGCAACCACACTCCAATAAAAATTAATAACATAAATAAATAATTAAAAATAAAAATAGCTGTATCCATTGAAAAGGGCTAGAAACAATAACTCAATAACAATGAGCACCTCAAGTGCCCAGAACAAGGTCCTAAATATTATTTCCCACTAACGAACGGAAACTTCTTGGAGAAATGACTGATTCCAGGTCTGGGACAGGACGTACACAAGACAAGCATATCAGAAAGTGAGGATGCTATTAAAGACTACTGAGACTGAGTCAGAAGGACACAAGTGAACTCGAAGGGGCTGCCAATGGCCAACAAGAGGACAATATAAGCATCAAAGTATTTATTTATTCATTTATTTATTTAATTAAAATAACATCCAAATCTTGGTTTCTAAATACCATTCTTTTTCACTGAAAGGAACCAGGGCTCCTTGGAGAATTGCAGGGCTGAGGAAGAAGAGTCTGAGATGAGCTTGGAAACCTTGTGTTAGAGAATGAAGGGAACATGTGTAAAGGACATTGGAGCCAATTCAAAGGGGCTCTCATTGGCCAAATCCAGGACAATTCGATCATCAAAATAAATAATGATAATTAAGTATTAAAACCCACGACTAAAATATGAACTCATGAGTCCACACTGATATAAACAAACAGGGAAGAAGGGAAAACTCTTCTGTAAGACTGAAAATCCTGTTAATAAATACAGAAAGAACAATGGATTTATAAAATTGCCATTTGGCAGCCATCATAACAATACTTGATTCAAGCAAGAATCATCAATGGATATTAAAACCACTGAGTGAAATGCTGGAGAAATTACAGGATATTTACATGGTCTAAAAGTATCTCTCCACAAAAATACTTACTAATTACATAGGAAAAAACAGTAACCTCACAGTAGGGAAGCCTGGAAGACATCATTTTAACTAAGTTAAGATCACCAGCGAAGGAACGAATCTGTATCATTTGCTTCTAATACCATGGACTGAAAAGAATACCTCTGTGGTATTCCTGACAATACTACAAAACAAACAGAATCTAAACAGGAGAATACGTCAGACAAACCCAAATTAAGGGACATTCTACAAAATAACTGGCCTGTATTCTTCCAAAATGTCAATGTCATGAAACACAAAGGCTCCAGACCAAAGGAGATTAAAGAGACATGACAAGTGAATGCAACACCAATCCAGGACTTTCTTGTACTATAAAGAACAGTTTTGAGACAACCAGGGAACAAGACTAAGGTGTATAGTTTAGCAATAGTATTGTATCAACGTTAATTTCCTGACTTCTATCATTGTACCATGGTTACTTAAAAAGTGGTCTTGTCTTTAAGGATTCTGAAGTATTTAGGCATAAAGAGCCATCAAGTCTGCAACATATTCTCAAAAGACTTAAAATATTATAAAAATATACATATGGGGCTTTCCCTGGTGGTGCAGTGGTTGAGAGTCCGCCTGCCGATGCAGGGGACACAGGTTCTTGCCCCGGTCCGGGAAGATCCCACATGCCGCTGAGCGGCTGGGCCCGTGAGCCATGGCCGCTGGACCTGCGCGTCCAGAGCCTGTGCTCCGCAACGGGAGAGGCCACAACAGTGAGAGGCCCGCATACCGCAAACAAACAAACAAACAAAAAACAACATATACACATGTGTACATACACACATATAAAGAGGAAAATAGAAAGGATGAAGCAAATGTGGTAAAAAGTTAACATTTGGAGAATCTAGGTAAGAGTATACATCATTCTGTATTCTTGCAACCTTTATGTAGTACTGAAATTATTTCAAAATAAAGTATTTTTAGATGACCACAAAATACTGAGATATATTAAATACATAAAAATTCACAAGTTTGTATGGACATTACCAGGGGAAAAAGCCCATTGTTCGTTCACCTTTGGAAGTTGCTAAAGCATCAGCTTGTTATTACGAAAACTGATAAATAAAGGAAAAGAATCAAGCATGTACCTTGCCTTTCCTGTACAAACTGTATTTCAGGGTAATCAAATGGATAATGAGGGAAAGTTCCTTACAGAATTCCAGCTAATAAATGCAGAAGGATGGATAGATTTAGAAAATCACCATTTTGTAATGGACAAAGGCCAGAGTTTCTCAATCCATTTGAAAACTAGAAGATGTTAACTTTGCTGGACTCAACCAAAAAGCTTTTTTTTCTGTCTGCTCACTTATCAAAATCATTCTTCTATCTTCCATTTGAGTCATCCTCCACGAAAGCTTTCTCTGGCTCTTTCTTCCGCCCAAACCAGTCTTCTCTCTCTCTCTGATTTCCTGTAGCTCTTGGTCTATACCAGTGGTTCACATCCTTGGTGCACTGGGGGATCGTTTCAAAATTCTGATACCCGGGTTTCCCTGGTGGTGCAGTGGTTGAGAGTCTGCCTGCCAATGCAGGGGACGCGGGTTCGTGTCCCGGTTTGGGAGGATCCCGCATGCCGCGGAGCGGCTGGGCCCGTGAGCCATGGCCGCTGAGCCTGCACGTCCGGAGCCTGTGCTCCGCAGCGGGAGAGGCCACAACAGTGAGAGGCCTGCGTACCGCAAAAAAAAAAAAAAAAAAAAAAAATTCTGATACCCACACTGTACCCACCCTGTACTCCAGTACAAGGTTTTTGCAAACTCAGCACTACTGACACTGTGGGCCAGATCATTTGTTGTAGGGATGGTCCTGTGCACTGCAGATGTATAAGCAGCATCCCTGGCCTCTACCCTCTAGATGCCAGTACTCACTCCAACCCCAGTGGTGACAACCAAAAACTGTCTCCAGATATTGTCAAATGTCCCCTGGGGGATGGGGGCAAAACCTCCTCCCACTTCCAATGGGGACCAGTGACCTAGGCCACGCTCATTAATGGCTGTTAGGCTACTAGGTAAAAGGATGATGAGGAATTTTAAATAGATAGATCAGACATCAGACTCACAACACTTGCATCTGAAACCAAGTCCCCCTAAAACTGAGTTCCCCTGCAGAGTTTATGATTAACCTCTCTATCCAAAACTTTATGCCCTTTCTTGTCTCGCCCCTGTTCCCCTCGGGACTGAGGAGTGTCAGAGAAAAGGGGGGACTGAAACCAAGCAGGACTCTGCAGGACTTTCCTGGGTACAAAAGCCCCTCTGTGCCCCTGGTTCTTGTTTGTAGAAGAAGGCTTTAGTCTCCTAGGTCTTCTGAAGAGCAGACTCAACAGTTACTAATTAGAGAAAAGAGGGAATGCAGAAACAAAGGAAAAGCAGTTAAGCAAGAAAAGTAATGATGGCTTTTTTTTTTTTTTTTTTTGGCTGTACCACATGGCTTGTGGGATCTTAGTTCCCTGACCAGGGACGGAACCCACGCCCTCAGCAGTGAAAGCGTGGAGTCCTAACCACTGGACCGCCAGGGAATTCCCAATCATGACTTAAACAATAGTTCAGCGGTAAAACAGAGTCTTCCTCAAGGGATATAGATAACAATCTGATGCATACCTTTGAGTTAGTCTGCAGAAAACTAAGATCCATACCCAGGTGGAGTTTGGTGACTACATGTAGTTCACAAGCACGGAGCCCCCAGACTGGCGATTAAGATTTCCAAAACATCACCCTGTTACCACCAACTAATCAGAAGAAAGTCCATGAGCTGATCATGCACCCTGCAACCCTCACCCCTAATGTAAGCAGATAGGGTGGGGGATGGGGGTCTCTGGAGAAAGAAAACAAGGCATGGTTTTCTTGACATAAGAGAAGCCGTTTTTGACCTAAGCCATTCTGTGATCTAAGCCTGGGCACAATGCTTGCCCTTGAACAGGTCTCATTATTAATGATCTTAAGGGAACAAAAGAATGCAGAAACACACAACTGTTAGCTGGCAAGAGAAGTAACAGTAGCAAAGATAATTTACCAGTTGTAAAGACTCCCAGTTTTGTTTCAATGATAAAGATTAGCCTGAAGTGCTCAAGCACCAGATGGGCTGGAACCTAAGGGATGATGAGGTTGACCTTTTCTGACCCTTGAGATTTCAATCAACTAAAGCTTGGACCCTGTCTACCACCCAAGCCCATTCATGAATATGCATGAACCCTTAGCTTAAAACTTCCCCAGTTATGTTGTTGGAGGGGGAAATACTGCCTTGGGAAAGATCCCTGGTGTTCTCCCTATTCGCTGCAAATAATAATGAATCCTTCTTTCTCCCAGTCTTGGCTTGGCTGTGTCTTTTGGTTTGACACCCACCAAGAGGCAAATCCAGTTTTTCGGGTAACACTAATGTTGCTTTTTAAAACCCTTCCTGAAAGCCACTGGGGAGTTTGGGTCTTTTGAGGATGAGCTGCCCGTTCTCCTTGCTTGGCACCCTGCTATAAATGTTGTACTTTCCTTCACCACAACCCAGCGTCAACAGATTGGCTTTGCTTGGTGTTGGTTCCGTAACACACCCACCAATCAGCCTCTTGTCTCTAAAAAGTGAGTCAGTGAGACCCTACTGCCTTCTGATGTGGAGGCAGTAGGCCATACACAGCAGTACCTATAAAGCTTTCTTGCAGGCCCCCTCCCCCCAAATCAAGCCTCTAGAGTCAACCAGCTTACAGGAAATAGAAGAATTAGAGAAACGTGTTAAAACTGCACTAGAGGGGCCATCAGCCAAATCCAAAATGTGGGAAATTCTACATAACAAATTAGCTCATTTCATCAACAAATAAACAGCATAAAAGGAGAGGGAAGCTGTTGCAGACTAAGAGAGATTAAAAATACAAAGCAACAGAAGCAATGTGTGGATCTTGTTTAGATCCTAATTCATTCAAACCAAAAAGGCATTTTTGAGACCACTGGAGAAGAATGTACACATACTGGATACTAAATGATACTAAGGAATTAAGATTATTAATTATTTAGATGTGATAACTGTGAATGTATCATTTGGGGAAAACCATCTTTAACTGTTAGGGACGCATACTAAGCATTTACAGTTGAAATGCTATGGTATCTGAGACTTGCTTTAAAATACTACAGCCAAAAAAAGGAGAGGAGTTGAAGAAACAAAAATGCAAAATGTTGATAGCTGTTGAAGCTGGGTGAAAGGTATACTAGCTGATGGTTAATTTTATGTGTCAACTTGAGTGAGTCACAGGGCTCGAGTCACAGGGCGCCCAAATTAAACATTGTTTCTGGGTGTGTCTGTGAGGGTGTTTCTAGGTGAGATTAGCATTCGAATCAATTGAGTAAAGCAGACTGCCTTCCCCAGAGTGGTTGAGCACCATCCAGTCTGTTAAGGGTCTGTATAGAATAAAAGAGGAAGGGGGATTTGTCTCTTTTTCCTGCCTCACTGTTGAGCTGGGACATCTCATCACATCTTTTCCTGCCCTTGGACTCATCATCAGCCCCGCTGGTTCTCAGGCCTTCAGACTCGGAGTAAATGACACCACTGGCTTTCTTGGGTCTTTAGCTTGCAGATGACAGATCAAGGAACTTCTCGGCCTCCATAACCACATGAACCAACTCCTCATAATAAATCTTTTATATGCTACTGGTTCTGTTTCTCTGGAGAACCCCGATTAATACTAGTAAATGTTTGAAAGTTTCCATAATAAAAAGTTAAATTTTAAAAGAATATTGAGGGACTTCCCTGGTGGCGCAGTGGTTGAGAATCTGCCTGCCAATGCAGGGGACATGGGTTTGAGCCCTGGTCTGGGAAGATCCCACATGCCGTGGAGCAACTAGGCCCGTGAGCCACAATTACTGAGCCTGCGCGTCTGGAGCTTGTGCTCCGCAACAAGAGAGGCCGCGACAGTGAGAGGCCCGCGCACCGCGATGAAGAGTGGCCCCCGCTCGCCGCAACTAGAGAAAGCCCTCGCACAGAAACGAAGACCCAACACAGCCAAAAATAAATAAATAAATTATATATACATAAAATAAATAAAATTAAATTAAAATTTTTAAAAATAAAAAGAATATTGAAGGACATATCCAGAATATATAGAGGACTCTCAAATCTTTACAATAAGAAAACAATCCATGGGAGTTCCCTGGTGGTCTAGTGGTTAGGATTTGGCACTTTCAGTGTTGCGGGCTGGGTTCAGTCCCTGGTCAGGAAACTGAGATCCCACAAGCCAGGCAGCGTGGCCAAAAAATAAATAAATAAATAAAATAGAAAGAAAGAAAGGGAGGGAGGGAGAAACGGAGAGAGAGAGAAAGAGACAGAGAAAGGAAGAGATGAAAGAAAGGAAAGAAAGGAAAGGAAAGGAAGGGAGGGAGGGAGGGGGGTAGGGAGGGAGGGAGGCAGAAAGGAAGAAAGAAAGGAAGAGAGAGAGAAAGGAAACAACCCAATTAAAAGGTGGGTAGAAGGAACTTCCCTGGTGGTCCAGTGGGTAAGACTTTGTGCTCCCAATGCAGGGGGCCTGGGTTCAATCCCTGGTCAGGGAACTAGATCCTGCATGTATGCCACAACTAAGAGTTCGTATGCCGCAACTAAGAAGTCTGCATGCTGCAACTAAGACCTGGTGCAGCCAAAGTAAATAAATAAATATTTTAAAAAAAAAGTGGGTAGAAGATATGAACAGACACTTCATGAAAGAAGATACCAAGATGGCAAATAAGCACAAGAAAAGATCCTTAACATAATTAGCCACTAGGGAAATACAAACTAAAATCACAATGACATGCCACTTCACACTCACTACAATGGCTATAATTTTTAAAAATTTTAAGTCAATATCCAGTGATGGTAAGGTGCAAAAGTGACTAGGACTCTCATACAGTACTGGTAAGGATGTAAAATAGTACAGCCACTCCGAAAATGTCTTGGCAGTTTCTTATAGAGTCAAACATACACTTGCCATATGGCCCAGTAACCCCCCTCCTAGGTAACTGCCCTAGAGAAATGGAAATTATGATCCTATACCTAAATGTAAATGTTCATAGCAGCTCTATTTATAATCGCCCCCAAACTGGAAACAATCCAAATGTCCTTCAGTGGGCAAATGGATAAGCAAACAGTGGTATGTCCATAAAATGGAACACTACTCAGCAATAAAAAGGATCAAACCGGGCTTCCCTGGTGGTGCAGTGGTTGGGAGTCTGCCTGCCGATGCAGGGGATGCGAGTTCGTGCCCGGGTCCGGGAGGATCCCGCATGCTGCGGAGCGGCTGGGCCCGTGAACCATGGCTGCTTAGCCTGCGCATCCTGCGCGTTCGGAGCCTGTGCTCCACAACAGGAGAGGCCACAACGGTGAGAGGCCCGCGTACCGCAAAAAAAAAAAAAAAAAAAAGGATCAAACCATTGATACGTGTAGCAACATGGAAGAATATCTCAAATACACGATGCTAAGTGAAAAAAGCCAGGCTCAAAAGGCTACACACTGTATGATTCTATTTACGTGACATTCTGGAAAAGGCAAAACTACAGGGATCGAAAAAAGATCACTGGTTGCCAAGGCTTGGATCGAAGTAGAGAGAGGGACTGACAACAAAACTGCAGCATGAGACAATTTTGAGGGGTGATGAAAGCATTCTGAGCTATGCAGTGATGGACACATGGATATATGTTTGTCAAAATCAGAACTGTACACTATAAAAAGTGAATTTATTGTATGTAAATTAAAAATAAAGAAAAACAGAAAAAAGAAAATGCTATGAAGCCTGTTGGTAAAGAGAGGCATGTATAAAATTGTTGTGTTATAAATCAATTTGTAGTTAGTGTGCGTGTATTTGTGCATGTGTATGTACACACCCATATTTACACATGTTAATAAATACACACACAGACAAAAGTATTATATGTGCAATGTGAATAATGCTCATCTCTGATTAGCCAGATTCCAGGAAACTTGTTTTCTTCTTTTAACTTACTGATGTTTTCTGATTTTTTTCTAAAATAAATTAGTATTGCTTTTATTATTTCTTTTTTTAAAAATAAATTTATTTATTTATTTGTTTTTATCTTTGGCTGTGTTGGGTCTTCATTGCTTCGCAAGGGCTGTCTCTAGTTGCGGCGAGCAGGGGCTATTCTTTGTTGCAGTGCGCGGGCATCTCACTGTGGTGGCTTCTCTTGTTGTGGAGCACAGGTTCTAGGCACGTGCGCTCAGTAGTTGTGGCTCGTGGGCTCTAGGGCGCAGGCTCAGTAGTTGTGGTGCAAGGGCTTAGTTGCTCCGCGGCATGTGGGATATTCCCGGACCAGGGATCGAACCTGCGCCCCCTGCATTGGCAGGCAGATTCTTAACCACTGCATCACCAGGGAAGCCCCTATGATTTCTTTAAAAAGTAATTTTAAGACAAGCAGATAAAAAGAAAAATGCAAGCTCCTCTGAGATGCTTTTCCTGATTCCTCCACAACTAACCTTTTGCCTTGCACGCCTCCCCTCCATCTCCTCCAAGCACCTACCACAGGCTGCCCTGCAGCCTCAATTCTCTCTGTAGCCTCAGCCTCCCCTGTTGATGAGCTAAAGTGCCTCATCACCCACCTTGTTCCTGTGTTCACTCCAGTTTACTCCAGGGGGGCGCCTGTCTCAGGAATCATGTCCATCTGGTTCCTTGCTCTATCCCAACAGCCACCCCCAACAGGCACTCAGTAAAGAGCTGGTCAGTGACTGACCAAGCAACTGGGAATGAACATGCATCTAATGACCAGTAAACCATATCTACAGGTAACTGGACACAATCCAAAGGGTGATAATTAATGTTTCAAGTCAGCTGAGAATATGGACTCAGGTGAAGGGCCTTTGGGATGACGCTTGCCCACTTAAGTTTCTAGAAATTATTTGGGAGAAAACATACAAGCCTAGCTTATCACTTACCATATTTGTGGATAAGAGGCTTGGAACTGTTAATACTTAAAATGAGAACTTTCAGAATCATCCCAACATGTGATAAGGTGGACTCTAACTGGTGCATATTTAAGGTTCAAAGAGTCAGCTGTAGGAATACAGAAGAGCAGAAATCAGACTTGATAAAAGAGGTCAAGTGAAAACAGACCTGGTGACTTGACGTGACATTAGTCTTGCTGAAGCTAAGAAGAAGTAAACGACAAATTTTGGTGGCAGGGGTTGAGCTGAGTGATCACAAATCTTTTCTCATCTAGGACCCTCCATCTTCACATCTACAGGCTGAAGTCTATTCATTAGTTTGAAAAGATATTAAGTCCAAAACTTATTACAATGGATATTTTTATGATTCCCTTCACGTGCCAGGAATATCCAGAGTGATATTTTAAACGTCCTTACTTCAAAAATAAACAACAACATAAACAAACCAAAATATCACAGCATTCTAACTTCTCCCTAGCCTAAGCAGACCAAGGTCCTAGCAGCCTGCAAGCCAGTAACCTATCTGCTAAATAAAAACATATCAGGGCTTCCCTGGTGGCGCAGTGGTTGGGAGTCCGCCTGCCGATGCGGGGGACAGGGGTTCGTGCCCCGGTCCGGGAAGATCCCACATGCCGCGGAGCGGCTGGGTCCGTGAGCCATGGCCGCTGTGCTTGCGCGTCCAGAGCCTGTGCTCCGCAATGGGAGAGGCCACAACAGTGAGAGGCCCGTGTATCGCAAAAAATAAATAAATAAAAATAAAAACATATCAGAAAGCTTCCAAATATCACAACTTTGGAATTCCAGTTGCAGTTAATGGAGTAAGTACACTCTACCCTGAATGCTGCTATAATATCCGGATACAATGCATGGAGCAGCTATTTCAGGACTCTGAAAAATAAATAGTAGTAGGTAAATGGGGGAAGAAGACCAGAATTCAAAGTTCCGCTGAGCCGGCAGTCAGTTTCCTATTTTTCCTCCAAGATTGCCCAGCTTAGACTCAAAGCAGCCTCAAATCCAGAAAAGAGAACCATGTGTGGACAGAGAGAGCCCCAGGACAATCCCTCCTATTCTGGCTGGAGATGTGGGCAAGGGGACTCTTAACACTATAAACACTGGAGGAAATTCTGTTTTTTGTTTTGTTTTATTTTTTTTCCCTTCATTCTCTCCTATTTCAGACCCCAGGCAAGCCTGAAGTGGCATAAGCAGCTGCAGCAACAGAAGCCTGAAGATGCCTGAAACTGATGGAGGGGACTCTTCCTGTATGATCAAGAGGAAGGAGAATTCCAAGAGAATGGGTGAACCCCCATTGCTTTTTTCTATCCCTGTCTTCCCACTGCTTGGCCCCAGACAAACAGTAGTGATAGTAATTACAATAGTAACTAAAGTGGCAGCTTTCTGGACACAGACCTGAAAGGGGAGTTACAGAGAACTGGAAAGTACCAAGGAGACAGCAGAAAGAGAAAGCGAATCCATAAAGCTGCTTATAAACGCGGGGCCCACTCCAAGCTGTACATGCAAAGATCTGATTCTAAACAGCATGTTAAAGACTTTAAGAATTGAACTATGGGACAGGTCACCACACAGGTCCCAGATCGGCCACTGGGCGGCATACACAAAGGAAAGATCCAATTAGTACTGCAACAGCTTTGAAACAATTGACACTGAATTCTCAACCCACAGAAGACTGGCCACAACTTGCCACCTGAACCCAATCAGGCTGACTGCCTTATAGAACAAAACAAAACAAAAATCAGCATTCTTCACAGGATTTAAACAAGACCAGAGTTTCAAAATATAATAATCAAATGTCTGTGATATAATCCAAAATTACTTGAAATACAGAAAGTAGGAAAATCCCAGCTCACATGGAAAAAGACAATCAACAGATGCCAATGCTGAGATGACACAGTTGTTGGAATTATCAGACTGTAAAGTAGCTATAACAAGAATAATCCAAGAAAAAAAGATGGACACTCTTGAAAAGAATGGAAAGAAAGTCTCAGCAAAGAAATTGAGATATAAAGAAGAACCAAATGGAAATTTTAGAACTATAAAATGCAATATCCAAAATAAAAAACTCAATGTATGAGCTTAATAGCAGAATGGAGCTGACAGAGGAAAATAATCAGTGAACCTGAAGATAAATCAATAGAAATTACCAAATCTAAACAACAAAGAGAAAAAAATGAACAGAGCCTCAGGAAACTATGCAATAATACAAAAAGGTCTACTGTTTGTGTCACTGGAGTCCCAAAAGTAGAGGAGAAAGAATGTGGAATGGAAAAAAAGTATTTGAAGAAACAATCACAGACAACTTCCCATATTTGGCAAAAAAACATAAATTCAAAGATTCAAGAAACTCATCAAACCCCAAACAGAAAAAACTCAAAGAAATTTATGCCCAGATGCATCATAAACTGCTGAAAACTGAAAAAGAAAAAGTCCTAAAAGTAGCCAGAGAAAAATGATGCATTATACATAACAAAACAATGATTCAAATGATGCAGATTTATCATCAGAAACCACAGAGGCCACAAAGAAGTGGAATAACGTTTTTAAAGTGCTGAGAAACAAACCGACAACCCAGAATTCTACATCCAGCAAAACTATCCTTTAAGAATAAAGGTGAAGGGGCTTCCCTGGTGGCACAGTGGTTGAGAGTCTGCCTGCCGATGCAGGGGACATGGGTTCGTGCCCCGGTCTGGGAAGATCCCACATGCCGTGGAGCGCCTGGGCCTGTGAGCCATGGCTGCTGAGCCTGCACATGCGGAGCCTGTGCTCCGCAACGGGAGAGGCCACAACAGTGAGAGGCCTGCGTACCGCAAAAAAAAAAAAGAATAAAGGTGAGGACTTCCCTGGTGGTACAGTGGTTAAGAATCCGCCTGCCAATGCAGGGGACACGAGTTCGAGCCCTGGTACGGGAAGATCCCACATGCCGCGAAGCCACTAAGCCCATGCGCCAAAACTACTGAGCGTGTGCTCTAGAGCCCACAAGCCACAACTATTGAGCCCACGTGCCACAACTACTGAAGCAAGAGCGCCTAGAGCCCATGCTCTGCAACAAAGAAAGCCACTGCAGTGAGAAGCCCGAGAACTGCAACAAAGAGTAGCCCCTACTCCCCACAACTAGAGAAAGCCTGCCTGCAGCACCAAAGACCCAAAAATAAAATACATAAATAAATTTATTTTAAAAAAAAGAAGAAAGGTAAAATAAAGACATTCTCAGACAAAAGAAAATTAAGACAATTCATAGCCAGCAGAGGAACTCTAAATGAAATGATAAAATTTCAAATCTTCAGATGGAATAAAAATTATACCAGAAAGAAACTTGGAACATCAGGAAGAGGAGCAACAGAAATGGTAAAAAGCTGAGTAAATAGACGATTTTTCTCCTTTTGAGTTCTTTAAAATATGCATGATGGTTGAGAGCAAAATTTATAACATAGTCTGATGGGATTTGCAATGTATATGACAACGAAAACAAGGGAGGAGGGTAAAGAGGTAAAGAAACCTACGTACTGGTAATGTTTCTATATTTTACCTTAAGTAGTATAATAGTAATTATAATTAGACTGTAAAATGTTAATGTTGTTAATTATGTATTATGTAATTTCTAGAGCAAATACTGAAAAACCCTATGTAAAGGGATATAGTCAAAACTCAGTAGATTAATTCTAATGGAATACTGGCAAATATTCAAATAATCTAAAAGAAGAGAGTAAGGGAAAACAGAGGAACAAAGCACAGAGGGAACAAGTAGGAAATAAATCATAAAGCTGTAGGCCTAAATACAAATGTAATAACAACAACATTAAATGTAAATGGTCTAAACACACACCAAGTAAAAGATGGAGATTGTCAGAATGGATTTAAAAAACAGGACCCAACTATAATGCTATCTATAAGAAACTTCAAATAGAATGATTTAAGTAGGTTAGAAGAAAATGATGGAAACAAACAAACATCAATAAGAGAAAGCTGGAGTGGCTGTATTAATATCTGATAAAAGATACTTCATAAGTCAGAAAGAGAAAAACAAATATCGTATATTAACACATATATGTGGAACCTAGAAAAATGGTACAGATGAACTGGTTTGCAGGGCAGAAATAAGAGACAAAGATGCAGAGAACAAACATATGGACACCAAGGGGGGAAAGTGGCGGGGGGGGGGGCGTGGTGGTGGGATGAATTGGGAGATTGGAATTGTCATATATACATTAATATGCATAAAATAGATAACTAATAAGAACCTGCTGTATAAAAATAAAAAGATTCTTCAGAGCATACAAAATTACCAGGGATAAAAAAAGAGATTACATAAAAATAAGTTTCAATTCACTAAGAAGGTATAATACAACCAATAACAGAGCCTCAAAATACATGAAGCAAAACTGATCAAACTGAAAGAAATGGGCAAATATAGTCGAAGACTTCAACATTCCTCTCTCCAAAGAACTAGGAGACAGAAAATCAGCAAGAATACAGAAGTACTGATGGATCAAACACTGAAACATAAGACCTAAAATAATAAAACTCTTATAAGAAAACATAGGGGAAAAGTTTCATGACATTGGATTTGGTAATAATTTTTTGGATATGATACCAAAGCACAGGGTAAAAAAGTAAAAATAGATAAACTGAACTACACCAAAATTTAAACTCTGTACACCAGGGGACACAATCAACAGAGTAAAAAGACAACTAGAGAATAGGAGAACGTATCTGCAAATCATTTATCTAGTAAGAGTTAATATCCAGAATATATGAAGTACTTCTACAGCTCAACAACAAAAAAAAAACAAACAGGGCTTCCCTGGTGGCACAGTGGTTGAGAGTCCGCCTGCCGATTCAGGGGACATGGGTTCATGCCCCGGTCCGGGAAGATCCCACATGCCGCGGAGCGGCTGCGCCCGTGAGCCATGGCCGCTGAGCCTGCGTGTCCGGAGCCTGGGCTCCGCAACGGGAGAGGCCACAACAGTGAGAGGCCCGCGTACCGCAAAAATAAATAAATAAATAAATAAATAAATAAATAAATAAATAAATAAAATGCTTAAAACAGTAATTTTTACATTATGTATATTTTATCACAATTTAAAAAAGAATACAGACGTACTGAACAATATCATCAACCACCTGTATCTAACTGATATTTATAAAACGCTTCACCTATCCAAAGGAGAGAACACATCCTTCACAAGTACACATGGAACATCACCAAGATAAATAATATCTTTGATGAGAAAACATACTTTTTTTTTGGTCGCACCATGTGGCATGTGGGATCTCAACCAGGGATGGAACCCGTACCCCCTGCAATGGAACCAGAGTCTTAACCACTGTACAGCCAGGGAAGTCCTGAAAACATACTTTAATAAATTTAAAAGAAAATCACATAAAGTATGTGCTCTGATCATAATGGAACTAAACTAGAATTAATAATGGAAAGAAAATTGGAAAAATCTCCAATCTCTTGGCAATTAAACAACATGTTCTTAAATAACTGATGAGTTAAAGAGCAAGTTTCACGAGAAATTAGAAAATATTTTGAACTGAATGAAAATGAGAATACAACTTACGAAAAACTTGTGAGATATAGCTGAACCAGTACTCACTGGGAAAGTTATAACACTGAATGCTTACCTTAGAAAAGAGCAGGGGCTTCCCTGGTGGCTCAGTGGTTGAGAATCTGCCTGCTAATGTAGGGGACACGGGCTTGAGCCCTGGTGTGGGAGGATCCCACATGCCGTGGCCCGTGAGCCACAACTACTGAGCCTGCGCATCTGGAGCCTGTGCTCCACAACAAGAGAGGCCACGACAGTGAGAGGCCCGCGCACCGCGATGAAGAGTGGCCCCCGCTTGCCACAACTAGAGAAAGCCCTCGCACAGAAACGAAGACGCAACACAGTAAAAATTAATTAATTAATAAACTCCTACCCCCAACATCTTAGGAAAAGAGCAAAGATCTCAAATCAACAATCTAAATTTCCACCTTAAGAAACTAGAAAAAAAAGTAATCCTAAAATAAGTAGAAGAAAGGAAATAATAAAGAGCTAAAATCAATAAAATGGGAAAAAACAGAGAAATGTCAACGAAACAAAAAACTGGTTTAGAAAAAAAGAAACTGGTTTACTTCTGTAGCCAGATGGCCACAGGAAAAAAAAGAAAAAAATTTACCAATTATCAGGAATAAGAAGATATACCAACAGACCTTCACAAACATTAAAAGGATAATAGAGAAATACTGCAAACAACTCTACACACATAAATTTGACAATGATAGGGACCAATTTCTTGAAAGCCACAAACTACCAAAACTCACCCAAGAAGTAAAAGATAACTAAATCTATATTCCTCATGAACAAAGACACAAAAATCCTCAACAAAATACTAGGAAATCTAATCCAGTGATATTATGTAAAAAGAATAGTACCCCACAATCATTGTGATTTATCCCAGGAACAAAAGGCTGCTTCAGTTTTCCAAAATCAGTAAATGTAATCCACCATAAAACACTTCATTATGTCAATGGATGCAGAAAAAACATTTGACAAAATTCAACATTCATTCATGATAAATGTTGCCAGCAAACTAGGAAGGGAACTTCCTCAACCCAAGAAAAGGGCATCTACCAAAAATCTACAGCTAATATCATACTTTCTGAAGAAAATGAATACTTTCCCCCTAGGATGGGGAACAAAGCAATGACCTCTACTCTCATCACTGATATTCCACATCCCACTGGAAGTGCTAGCCAGTGCAAGAAAAACAGATAGAAGGCATACAGATCGGAAGGAAAGAACAGCTGTCCCTATTCACAGACGGCATGATTGTCTATGTAGTTCCACGGGAATCTATAAAAAAGCTCCAAGGACTAATGTGTGAGTTAGCCAGGTGGCAGGATCCCAGGTTAACACACAAAAATCTATTGTATTTCTGTATCCTAGCAATAAATCATCAAAAATTGAAATTTTAAAAATATATATCAGTTACAATAGATTTGAAAAGAATAAAACGCTTACATATAAATCTAACAAAACAGGTACAGGACCTGCACAATGAAAAGTACAAAATATTGAAGAAAGAAATAAAAAATAGGTAGACAGACATACTGTGTTCATGGACTGGAAGACTCAATACAGTTGCAATATCAATTCTCTACAAATCGATCTGTAGGTTTAACACAATCCCAAAATCCCAGCAAGATTTTTCTATAGACAGAAACAAGTTGATTGTAAAATTTATATGGAAAGTCAAAGGAATGATCAAAATTTTGAAGAACTAAGTTGAAGGATTCTTTCTACCTGATTTGAGAAGTACTATAAAGCTACAGTAGGGGACTTGCCTGGTGGCAGAGTGGTTGACTCTGCACTCCCAGTGCAGGGGGCCCCAGGTTCAATCCCTGGTCAGAGAACTAGATCTCACATGCATGCCACAACTAAGAGTTCGCATGCCACAACTAAGGAGCCCACATGCTGTGACTAAGGGGCCCGCCTGCCACAACTAAGACCCAGCACAACCAAATAAATAATTCTTTTTTAAAAAAAGCTACAGTAATCAAGACAGTATAACAGCAATAAAAGGATGGACACATAGATCTACAGAACAGAGTCCAGAAACTGACATACACAAATATGGCCAACTGATTTTTGACAAAGGTGGAAAGGCAATTCAATAGAGAAAGGATAGCCTTTTCAACAGTGTTGGAACAACTAGATGTCAGCAAGTATATAAACCTCAAGCTAAATTTTCCAACTTGTATAAAAACGAACTAAATCTAGATCTAAATTAATATAAAACATGAAACTATAATTCTTAGAAGAAAACATGGAAAATTTTTCATGACCTGAGATTAGTTCTTAGATATGACTCAAAGAGCAGAATCCATGAGAAAAAAAAAAAAGATAAACTGATTTTCGTCAAAACTAAAAACTTGTTCTGCAAGACATGGTTAAGAGAATGCAAAGACAAACCACAAAATGAGTTTAAAATATTTTCAAGTCATGTATCTGGCAAAGCTCTTATATCCAAAGTATATAAAGAATTCTTAAAACGCAACAGTAAAAAACAAACTGTCTAACAAAAAAACAGGCAAAAGACTCAAATTCTTCACCAAAGAGAATATACAGATAGCAAATAAGCGCAAAATGCTTACATCATTAGCCATTTAGGGAAATGCAAATTAAAACCACTATGAGATGCCACTGCACACCTATTACATTGGCTTTAAAAAAAAAAAAAGAAGGGCTTCCCTGGTGGTGGCAGTGGTTAAGAATCCGCCTGCCAATGCAGGGGACATGAATTTGAGCCCTGGTCCGGGAAGATCCCACATGCCACAGAGCAACTAAGCCCGTGCACAACAACTACTGAAGCCCACGCGCCTAGAGCCCCTGCTCCGTAATAAGAGAAGCCACCGCAATGAGAAGCCCACGCACCGCAAGGAAGAATAGCCCCCGCTCATGGCAACTACAGAAAGCCCACGTGGAGCAACGAAGACCCAACGGAGCCAAAATTAAATAAATAAAATTTGTTTTAAAAAAAGATAACACCAAGTGCTATAGCCAGGATGCAGAGCAACTGGAACTCTCATATACTGATGGTAAAATGCAAAATAGTGCAGACACTCTGGAAAACTATTCAGCAGCTTCTTATACATTTAAACATACACTTACCAGGGACCTCCCTGGTGGTGCAGTGGTTAAGACTCTGCGCTCCCAATGCAGGGGGCCAGGTTCTATCCCTAGTCAGGGAACTAGATACCGCATGGCTCAACGAAAAGATCCCACGTGTTGCAATGAACATCCCACACACAGCAACGAAGATCCCACGTGCCGCAACTAAGACCCAGTTCAGCCAAACAAATAAATAAATAAATATTCAAAAAAATAAACAAACAGACACTTAACATATAATCCAGCAATTTCAGTCCTAGGTTTAACCCCAGTGAAATAAAAACCTATGTTCACACAAAAACTGTATATGAATGTTTATAGCAGCTCCATTCATAATCACTAAAAATTGGAAACAACCCCAAATGTCCTTCAACAGTAAACGATTATAAAGAAACTGTAGTACATACCTACAGTACACAGCAATAAAAAGGAATGAACTACTGATAAAACACAACATGAATGAATCTCAAATGCATCACCTTAAGTGAAAGACAAAACCAAAAGGTTGCATACTCTGTGATGCTCTGCAAAAGACACAACTATAGTGATGGGGAACAGATGAGTGGTTGTCAAAGGGTGGGTGTGACCATAAAGGAGAAGAATGAGGAAGTTTTGTGGGTTGATGAAACTGTTCTGTATCCTGATTGAGGTAGTGGTTATGTGAATGTATATCTGTGTTAAAACTCATAGACCTGAATGCCAAAAAAAGTCAATTTTATTGTATTTCAATTTAAAAAATAGAACATGTGGAGACCACCAACATCCTTAGCATGTCCCCAACCTCTAGAGCTCAAATTTCTGCCAGTTTTCTTATGCTCTCGGAAAGAAAATGGTGTGAACTCCCTTATTAAATTTTTTTCTTGTTGGTTTAACTCAAAACCACAATGTGACGAATTTCAAATTAGCTTTTAAATGCTGTTTTTCCAGAATTCAAAATATAGAATAAAAGCCCTTCAATTTTGCCACTCAGTCATGAAACAAAACAAAAATAATCTAAAGAAAGAAACAGATCAATTTCCAAAACGGGAACCAAAACAACAGCAAGACTGAGTCTACTGGATGGGGCCGACCAGCTAGAGTCTAAAACATAATGAATCATAATGTTCAGACATTAGCTGTGCATTTAAGACTTGTGCACTCCGCAACAAGAGAAGCCACCGCAATGAGAAGCCTGTGCACCGCAACGAAGAGTAGCCCCCGCTCACCGCAACTAGAGAAAGCCAGTGTGCGGCAACGAAGACCCAACTCAGCCAAAAACAAATAAATAAATGAAATAAATTTTTTAAAAAAGATGTGCAGTTTTCTAAATATATACTATACTTCCATAAAAAGTCCTTAAAAGCAATAACATAAATCTACAGTTATAACTCCAAAAAAAAAACAAAACCCACCACTCTGTGCCATACCCAAAAGCAAGTTACAGAACAACAGCATGTACAATATCCCATGTTTACAAATATGCACACACAGCAACAAAGTCTACAACAACAGATGCCTGTTAACAGAAGTTCTCCCTAGCTGAGGAGAATACGGGTGATTTTTACTTCTTTCTTCATTTTTCTATAGTAGTCTTTTTTTTTTTTTTTAACCACAGAGACAAATACTTTTATAATCAGAAAAATTTTTTTCTCATTTTGGAAAATAGCATTCAAGTTAAAAATGTGATATTTATACTACAGATCAATCTATATATGACTTAGGCTGTGGGCTCCTTGACATAAAGGAGCTTTGTAAGCCTCATACAGTACCAGATTCCCAAAAGACATTTTACCAGATGTGTGTCTGGAGAAGGAAGAATAAAATATGCAAGGCTTCTCACGAGAAGTGGTAACTTCTCTGGCATCTTTGAATAAAAAGAGGGGAAGAAATCAGGCAAGTGGCAAAGGTAGGTCTGGATGGAGGGAGGCCTGTCAGTGATGGCAAAGAGGCAGAATAGATCCTGACACGGAAGGAAGGCAGGGAAGCAGACCGAGAGGGAGACCAGGAAATCTGGAAGAGGTGTGAAGCAAAAGACCAGTGTGCTCACTAAAAATCAGAGAGCTAACTATTCCATCCCTCTCCCCTCCCCTGCCTTCCCACCCCTAAGAGAAGTGACCCCGAGGCTGTTCCTTGCACAGGGGTGCCATGCTCAGGACCCCAAGTGCCTAACAGGGGCGGGTCCCTGACCCAAGGGCAGCCAACCCACAGGATGGTGAAGCACCTCTAATTTGGCCTGGCTAGGAAAGCTCCACCCAGATAGAGACAGTGGTAATCAGGCCAATCAGACACTCTCTGGAATTCAACAGCAGTCAGCAAGTTAGCGTCAGAGAGAGCAGACAGACCTGGGATGAACATTTTAAATAATCTATCAGAATATACTTATAAGATGTACATCAGAAAACGTAACGCCTGCAACTTTGTCTAAGCGTTCTTTTACGACTCCTCTGACCTTTTAGGAGTTGCTTTTTGGTTTATACTGTCATTTACATAAAATACCTAAGTGCACACACTGCAGAGCCTGAAAATGCTGTCCTGCACTTTTGTGCTGCTACTTAACAGTGAAATGTGGTTTGTTCCACAGGGCCTCTTACTATGGCAATTCCTTACAACAGGAGATTGTGTTTCCCACTGCTAACAAGTTAGGCAGCAATGTTTTTAACATACTCCCCTTTGCAGTCTTTTCCTCAGCCAGTTTTCTCTTCTTGGAAGTAACCAAGCAGAAGGTTCACATTTTATTAAGAAAACTGCCTTCCTCTGCGTAGTTTTCAACCTCCACTCAGGTCCTTGTCCAGACTTGCTGATGGGATTCTTTCAGGTTAACAGCACCCAGTCCTTGGCTACCTGAGACAGACACCCTGCCACGTGCTGCCCTCCACAGTGGGGCATGGCCCCTGTGCCCCTCCAGCCAGTTCTCGTCCCCAAGTTCTCAGACCAAGGCAGTCAGTGCTCACAAGCCCCTGCCAGATAAGCCCAACGGACAGATCCCCGTCCCTAAGCAGGCCCAGCTGGCAGCGGATGAGGCACTTGGCTGGCCTCGGGCTAGAACGGGGCCAGCACAGAGCTGAGCAGAGCCCAATCCTCTTTCAGATGTGATGAGGTCACAGGCTGGGCTATGAAGAGAGGACATGGGCCCTCTGTGGCCCAGGAGCCACGGGCTGCCCTTAATCCAGCAGCTAGAAAGAAAAACTGAGTCCTGCTGAGTGAAGCACTGACTCGAGTCCAAGATTCATGAGGCCCAGCTGCTTGGCCCTTCCAGGGTTCCCTCCAAGGCCTGGTATACCTGGTCCTGCAGTCAACCCAAAGCAACCCATGTGTCTCTCTGTTCCTGGCAACTCAGAGCTGACCGACACTGCAGGGATGGGCTCAGCCTTGGGAGCAGCCCACCCAGTCAGAGGCGCCTCAGTGCTCACACCCAGACAGGAGCTCCTGGGGCGGAAAGTGTGTCAGGATATCTGCCCTGGCCTCGACTACCCAAGCACACATCATCAGTTGTTTGACGGATGTTCTAACAATAATTTAGGTTCGGAGCGGGACCAAAGGTTTAATTTCAACAACGTGGGAGCTCTTGTTTAAATGAGTCAGAAAGTTAACTTTTTATCTGTGTTCATCCATTCGGTCATGCAGTACTGACTTCATCTTCATGCACACACCTCACAGAGGACCACACAAAAGGCCAGAAGGCCCTGCACATGCTTACCAATCTAAAAAAAATCTGTTTTAAATACTGTATCTGGAAAACAAAATTTAAAGTTCACATTTTTGTTTTATTTGGTCTTACTTTAAAAATGCACTCCCCTATCTAGCTTAATATCATGACTAAGCCACGCCTCTAAAATAAGTTTCCCAATTAAATAATCAAGACATAAGCTGCTTCACATGGCACCCGTGCGCCAGTTAGAAACATTCCAGTCTGGGTGGCAGCTTGGCTTGGCAAGAGGATAGCAAATTAAAAACAGCACCTGCTCTGGACTGATGAATTGGGACGCTGCCTAGTACCAGGGCATGTGCCTTGGCAAGCAGAGCATGCAGGCTGGATCTCAGCCTCCCTCACCGTCTCGGTTAGACCCACGGTGCAGTGCACAATCTGCCCAACTGTACAAAGTAGCCGTGGACAATAGAGATTTAGAGCAGGATCTCAGGAACTTTCTTTGTTCCTCTATGACAATAATAATAATAATACGGCTAAACTAATCTTGCTAAATCCTCTACTTGGCCGGTCTTGATGATCTGATTGTCAAATATTAAGAAGTTTACAAACCGGTAGAATTTTAAAATATTGTTTTACTTTGTTTTCATTTATATTGATCTGGTCTGAGACTCAGTGATAGATTTCACAGTCCATTAAAAAAAAAAACAAAGGGACTTCCCTGGTGGTCCAGTGGTTAAGACTCCGAGCTCCCAATGCAGGGGGTCCGGGTTCAATCCCTGGTCGGGGAACTAAGATCCCACACGCTGCACGGCACAGCCAAAAAGAAAAAAACAAAAACAAAACTGCAGGTCTCCTACAGAACTCCATGGAGCTAAACACAGAGGAGACCCTTTACAAACTACTGGGCTCCCCCAGGCTTCCCTCAACCTGGCAATTCATCATTCTCTGTGGACTTCACTCATCCAACTAGCTTCGCAACCCCTAGGCCTGCAAAGTCCCAGACCAACAGCTGAAGCTTTCCCAAAGCGTCTAGTGAGGCAGGTGCAGTATCTCCCCAACTGCCTCACCAAAACCACCTCTGAGCACAACGCCAGTAACATCCTCATCACCACCTCGGCCACCATGGCACATCTCGGGACCATGCAAACAGCCATGTGAATGAGTTCACCTGTGACAAGTGGGGGGGTCTGTCTCCCTAGCTTCAGCTCCAAAACCATACTTGAAAGGAATACAGATCGATTTGCTGGCAAATTATCCTGATGTCAATTTATTATCAGAGAAATTAAGGAACTAAAAGGCAAATTCTATCTACCAATATCAGGCTTTTGTTACAATCCAAACTTTGAGGGCTCCCAAGTCCGCTGCCTGCCCCAGTACATTCACTTGGGCCATTTGTCTGGGCTGGGTAAACACCTGAACTTTTTTATTTTTATTTTTTTAATGTTTACTTATTTATTTATTTATTTATTTACTTAGGCTGCGCCAGGTCTTAGTTTCGGCACGCGGGCTTCTTAGTTGCAGCATGCCTGTGGGATCTAGTTCCCCGACCAGGGATTGAACCTGGGCCCCCTGCTTTGGAAGCGCGGAGTCTTACCCACTGGACCACCAGGGAGGTCCCAACACCTGCACTTTAAACAGAATATCACAGGGGAATCCCCTGGCGATCCCAGTGGTTAGGACTCCCCGCTTTTACTGCCGAGGGCCTGGGGTTCAATCCCTGGTCGGGGAACCAAGATCCCCCAAGCCGTGTGGCGCGGCCAAAATAAATAAATAAATAGAGTATCACAGGCAAAGACTTGATTTATCATATACAGGCTTTCCTAAAACTACTATCCTAGAAAATGTCTGAGGATGTTAACTATTCATCTGTCTTCCTTGTAATCACATAAAGGGTAAGGAAGATTATCAGAATTCACAGAGCTATCCCACATCTGGCTTCACAGAAAGGAATCAAACTGTCACCCTAGAGCAGGAGCCAGTCACAGGGGAAAGAACGCCAGCCTGAGGCCCAGGTTCCAAGACGACCAACAAACTGGACAGCCATAGGTAAGTCACAACTTCTCTAGGGTCAGATTCCTCACGTGTCAAAGTGCCATAAATGTTAGCTTCAGTATCTCTTTGATGGAGAAATAAACAATGAAAAATAAAAACAAGGAACATAATAAACCTAACTGCCACCTCTTTACTCCCACTTGCCACGGTCCTTCCCGTCCCCAATCCTCACCTGGACTCCTCAGAGTCTCTTAGCAGGCTTTGGATCATCTCATCCTTCTCAAAGCCAGTCCTCACACCCTCTAACCCAGCGACAGCCAACAAAAACACGTGAGCCATGTAAGTAATTTTAAATTTTCTAAGAGCCATATTTTAAAAAGTAAAAAGAAATAGGTAGAGTTCACTTTAATAGTAAATTTATTTATCCTGATATAGCTAAAATACCACCATTTCAACATGTAATTTTACATTCTGCTTTTTTCCTATTACCTCTTTGAACTCCAGCATGTTTTTTACACCTATGCACGCCTGAAAATTCATACTAGCCACACTGCTCAACAGCCACAGCTGACTGTTCCTCATCTCCTTCAGAAAATCCAAATTCAGTAGCCTAACAAGTCAGGCCCAAACCGGGTCCCCCTCATCCCTCCCCTTCCATACCTCCGCCTGGTGAACCATACCTGGTACTTCCTTCCCACCCGTTTCCTGGGCTTGCCCTCAACTCCCAGGACCTGGTATACTCCTTCTCCACAGGACACACCACACCTCCTAGCCAACCCCACTGTCCCCACCCCTATTACAGCACTTGGCTCCGGTGATCAGGAAGGTTGTGTACTTTCTCTGCCTCATACCAAACCCTCCTCCAAATGGACTGTGAACCCCTTGGAGGCAGGGATTTTTGTCCTATTTATGTATGTCTAACAGTATCTGGCCCAGCCTCGACGTTCACACACATATGAAGTAGAGATTTTTTTTTTTAAAGGGGGAAAATATGTTAGAATTTTTACCAACATCTAGCTACTGACCTTGATCTAACTCTAAAGTTATTTAGCCAACTCTTAACCTGAAATTATACACATGTGTAGGGTTTGGACCAAAAATGGTTGAGAGAAAGTAGACAAGCTAAAGAAGCAACTACTGCTGGAAGAGCCGCTGCTCCTTGGGGTTTGTTTTTTTTCCACTGGCACAAAAAACTTTTAGCCTTAAACTGTTTTTCATAGCTGTGCTGGAATAAACGGGAAACCACAAAAATGAAGGCTTCCCTTGCACCAGTCATCAAATTGTAGTGGCAAGAAAGAAACCATTCAAAACTATCCACGTTTGATGAAACTCTGAACATTTTAAGTGTTTATTAACCCATTTAATTCCCAAATTTAACCAATCATTTGAAATGTTCAGAGACAAAATTCTGGATTCCAGTATTTCCTACAGACCTCTCCAATCTTCACTGGAGATGAAGGCCTCCCTTCTCAGGCCTCACAGAACGGCTGTTCTTTTATTTTCATCAGAGAGGTCCATAAAAACAAGCACAAGGACCCTCAGCCTCAATCCCAGTTGTGACTTCTTTACACACGTTAAGTGTCTGCTCTAAGGATTCTCAAAATACTGACGTGGCAGATCCTCAGCGACCCTCTCCCCCAACATGTTAATCAGAAAGCAGACAACTTGAGTAATAATTACAGAACCCCTGGTTTTCATTTTATACGTTCCTAAGCAAAAAGCTTGGCAAAGCCTCTTATGGTTTCCCCTCTTACAAAAATCTGTCTCCTAAGCAAAAGCTTCTGTTTCCTAGTAGCACTAGATACACTTAAAACTCACGGTTAAAAAAAGAAAAAAATCATTACAATGGCATTTTATTTCCATACTTTCTCCCCAATATTTTCCACTTACAACAGAGTCCAGAAGCTTATTTGCTTATAAATATATAAATGTTATTGTTCCCTTGTAGATCCCATGTTTTCAAATAATTTGACCTTACAAACTATGTTAAATCATACATGAACTGTTATTTTTTTTCTTTCTCCTGTGAAACAGATATGTGTATTCACCTGTTCATTCGGTGCCTCACTATGGGCCAGGCACTGTTTTAGACACTGAGGATACCTCAGGGAACTCAAAACACAAAGCCTCTGCTCTCGTGGAGTTGGTATTCTAGTTGGGTGGTAAATGCTGAGAAGAAAAGTAAAGCAGGGTGAGGGGGATAAAGAGCAGGGATGGGGGAGTGTCCTACTTTTGGCAGGTGGTCGGGGAAGGTCTCTTGAGCAGAAGAGAAGAACAGCAGTTCTGAAGAACAGAGCCAAGTGGGCATTTCTGGGAAGGGGTGGAGGGGATGGAAGAATAAACCTCAGATGCAAAGACTCTAAGGCAGGAGTATGTTACTCAAAAAGTTAATCAAAGCTTCTGGTCAAGTGAAATAATCAGTACCTTAAAACCCCAGTCAAAAAAGAAACTGGGCTTACTCTGTTTAATGCAGTTTATATTAGACTTTCTGAAACACAGTTGGTACCCAGCCCCTCAGTCTGATTCTCAACCCCCACTTCTAAATTAATAAACTCAGGGCTCCCAGGGGACCCCCCCCCCACACTCTGAAAACCAGTGGCAGACCCCACCATTCTATGTGAGGACACAAGGCCACACACGAGAGGTGCTGAGAGGAGGGCTGGGCGCCACCCCTGCCTTTAAGTGAGAATTTTTCACACAAAAATCCCCCCCATCAAGAAGTTAAACCGCTTCAAAATAAGATAGTTTCCAAATGCTAAAAAGGCAAGATCTTCTCCCGAAGGAGGTGTCACTTTCTGACCTCCGTACCCTTCTACTCATCTGTCCCCTCTTCAGCCAGCTGCAGGCCTGTTCCCAGCTCTGGACCACTTTGAACTGAGCCTTTGAAAGTTTAAACTGGCTCTTCGCCACCAGACAAGATGCTGAGGCCATCCCCTCGTCCGGAGGTGCCCTGCTCTCTTACTCTTTGCCTTTCCTCCTCCTTCTAGACTCTCTGAAGTCTCACCCTGCTAATGAATCCAAATCCCAGTTCATCTCGCCCTGCCTTTTACCTCTCTTGCACACACAGGAATCATCTTATTTTCCAAACAAAAACCTCTGGACTCACTGTCAATATATGGTACTTGCTGCTCTAATTTCAATGCTTGGAATATTTCATAATTTAAAAGTACAGTAATTTTTTAAAACTTAGGATGTACTTATATATGGTCTGAGACAGCACAGAAAATTGAGACTGGGGAAATTTAGGCTCTGTGATCACAGTTACAGGCCTTTGACTATTGCGCTATGCTCTAACAAACAACTTTATTTTCCAAAGAAATACGACATCACCCTACAAAAGGATTCGGAGCTACTTCCAGGAATGAGGATAAAGAGGCAGTGAGTGATAGCTGTGGGTTGAAGGCCAGACTGCTGCTATTTCCAGGTCATTTCAACAGCTGAGGGAGCTAAATGGACCATCATGGAAAATAATCAGCTTTGGCAGCCATACAGACCTCAGCCCTTAATGGGGTGGATCACATATGTGCTGCATCTCAGGTAAATCCAGCACTACCTCTAGGCTGGAAACATGCCTCTCTCCAGCACGCAGGTAAGCATCCATTCATTCTACCAGGAGGGAGAAGCATCATGGATTGGGCAGGGCATGTACACTGCCTTTGCCCCCTCTAAGCATCCGATTAAGTGCCATGACCTGGGAAAGGCTCTTAGTATTTTGTAATTAAGAAAAAAAGTCATCAGGGACTTGCCTGGTGGTCGAATGGTTAAGAATCCGCCTTCCAATGCAGGGGACACAGGTTCGATCCCTGGCTGGGGAACTAAGATCCCATGTGCCACAGGGCAACGAAGCCCCGTGCGCCGCAACAAAAGATCCCGCAGGCCGCAACTAAGATCCGACACAGCCAAATAAATAAATATTTCTTAAAAAGAAAGAAAAGATAGGGCTTCCCTGGTGGCGCAGTGGTTGAGAGTCCGCCTGCCGATTCAGGGGACACGGGTTCGTGCCCCCGTCCGGGAAGATCCCGCATGCCACAGAGCGGCTGGGCCCGTGAGCCATGACCGCTGAGCCTGCGCGTCCGGAGCCTGTGCTCCACAACGGAGAGGCCACAACAGTGAGAGGCCCGCATACCGCAGGAAAAAAAAAAAAAAAGAAAGAAAAGATAAAAGGTCATCACAATGATCATTTTGAGGTATACAGAAATATCAAATCGCTATGCTGTATAACAAGAACTAACGTAGTGTTGTAGGTCAATTATACTTCAACATCAAACTCATAGAAAAAGAGATCAGAATTGTGGTTACCAGAGGCGGCACGTAGGGGAGAGGGGGATGGATGAGGGTGGTCACAAGGTACAAACTTCCAGGTACAAGATAAATAAGTACTAGAGATGTGATGCACAACATGGTGAGTATAATAAACACTGCTGCTGTTATATATGAAAGTTAAGCGAGTAAATCCTAAGAGTTATTCTCATCACAAGGAAAAGAACTTTTTTTTCTATTTCTTTAATTTTGTAACTATCTGAGATGGTGGATGTTCACTAAACTTATAGTGGTAATCATTTCATGATGTATGTAAATCAAATCATTATGCTGTACACCTTAAACTTATACAGTGTCTATGTCAAATATATCTCAATAAAACTGGAAGAGAAAAAATAAATTTTTTTAAAAAAGAAAGAAAGAACAAAGGTTTCCAGGGCTATCAAGAAAGAAAATTTTTTTTTTTTTAATTTTGGCTGCACCAGGTCTTATGGTATGCAGGATCTTTTAGCTGCTGCATGTGAACTCTTAGTTGCGGCATGTGGGATCTAGTTCCCTGACCAAGGATTGAACCCAGGTCCCCTGCATTGGGGGCATGGAGTCTTAGCCACTGGACCACCAGGGAAGTCCCAAGAAAAAATTAATTTGGCCCTATGACCCAGGAGGAGTCCTGAAGGTCTTACTGAACTCAGCATTTCCCAGTGGTAAGTTCTTGTGGGTAAGCACACTGTTAACTTGGGATAAAGTGAGACCTTTACGTATGTTGTAGGACCAAGTCCATACATTTTTTTTAATGTTCAGAAATGTAATGATATTGCCCTTTGATCTAGTAATAGCACTCCCTGAAATTTAACAAAAAATAGTCACAATTCAAAAGAAGAATGAAGGACATTTACTGAAGGATCCTTCCTAATAGCAAAATATTGGAAACCATGATCAGGGGATCTTATGCAGCCTTTGGAAGGGAAAAATTCCAAAGTGGTTTTCATTTGACTAAGATTTTTTTCCCTAATTTCCTTCAATGTTACAATTTTTTTTAATTGAGATATAACTGGAATATAACATTACATTAGTTTCAGGTGTACAACATAATGATTCAGTATTTCTATATATCAATATTTGTATCAATAATGATATACACATTATCACCACAATAAGTCTTATTTAACATGCATCACCATATATAGTTTAAAAAAATTTTTTTCTTGTGATGAGAACTTATCAGATCTATTCTCTTAGCAACTTTCAATTACAACTGCAATACAGTATTATTAACTATAGTAGCCAGCCCTATAGGGTAGATTCCTTTCAAATGGGAGAAATTTTTTCATTAGCATCAACAAATTTATTAAGCACCCACAATTGTGCAGAAGGTTTCTTTTTTTAAAAAAAAAAAACAGGAAAATAGATTGAAAAAACTTTTAAGCTTCAAGTTTCTTCAAGATGTCTGTACTGTATTATCTAAATCATTCTCCCTAAAAGAGCCTCCAAATTACAAAGTAAGAAAGTAATAAAAGGTTAACTAAAGATTATGATTGGTATAATAGCTTTAAGGCTAACCTATACTAAGGTAGAGCTAGTAACAGCTGATGCTTTCGGAATTTTTGAATAGAAGATATCTGCATGTGGTATACAATTCAAATACAGTGAAAAATAAATCTCCCTTCCACCCTGACCCTTGGTCACCCAGTTTCCCAATTTGTACCATTCCAGAGATATTCGATAGTGGTAACAGGTTGGTGTGACTTCCATGTGAGAGACACTTTGCTAAGGACTTTGTATGGAAGGCTCACAGGTGCCAGTAACACTCTCATCAGCCCTGATTTACAAATAAGGAGACCTGCTTGTGTCCTGAAGTGAACAAGCAACTGGCCAAAAGTCTCATGGTGATAAGAGACATAAAGTCCATACTCTCAGAGCCCCTCCCCATCCCAGCCCCCAACACACACACACACACCCCTAAACTCCATGTTCTATCTTCATGTTGTGTTGTTCCCTCTGCCCTCAAAACCAATCCTTCATCATCCCTCTGCCTGGCTAACCTGACTTTCCATATCAATTTTAGAATCATCTTCTCTATCTAAAAAAGTCTTGCTGGGATTTTGGGATAGTGTTAAACCTACAGATCAATCTGTGGAGAAGCGATACATATTTTTTTAATTTATTTTTTAAAGCTTTTATATATTTTTTTAAATTTATTTTTGGCTGCATTGGGTCTTCGTTGCTGCATGCGGGCTTTCTCTAGTCGCGGTGAGTGGGGGCTACTCTTCGTTGCGGTGTGCGGGCTTCTCACTACTGTGGCGGCTTCTCTTGTTGCGGAGCACAGGCTCTAGGCGCATGGGCTCAGTAGTTGCAGCACGCAGGCTCAGTAGTTGTGGCTCGCGGGCTCTAGAGCACAGGCTCAGTAGTTGTGGCGCGGCATGTGGGATTTTTCCCGACCAGGGTCAAACGCATGTCCCCTGCATTGGTAGGTGGATTCTCAACCACTGCGCCACCAGGGAAGCCCAAGAAGTGATATTTTAATAACTATATTGAATCTTCCAATCCATGAGCACAGTATGTCTGCCCACTTATTTCAGTGGTCTTTGATTTCCTTCTTCGGTGTTTTGTAGTTTTCAGCATGTAGATCCTGTACATGTTTTGTTAGATTTAGCCCTAAGTATTTCATTCTTTTTAGAGCTATCATAACTGATATGGGTTGCTTTTTTTTTTTTCAATTTCAGTTTCCAATGATTGATTGCTAGGACATAAAAATATGATTGATTTTTGTGTGTTGACCTTGTATGCTACCACCTTGCTGACTCACACATTAGTCCTAGGAGCTTTTTTATACATTTCCATGGGATTGTCTACATAGACAATCATGCCATCTGCAAATAGGGAGTTTTTCTTTCTTTCCAGTCTGAATGCCTTCTATTTATTTTTCTTGCACTGGCTAGCACTTCCAGTAGGATGTGGAAGACAGAAGAGACATGTGGTGAGAACAGACATCATTGCCTTGCTCCCCATCTTAAGGGGAAAGTATTTTCACCACTAAGTATGTTAGCTGTAGATTTCTGGCAGATGCCCTTTTCCAGGTTGAGGCAGTTCCCTTATCTTACTAGTCTTCTTGGCCACATTTATCGTGAATGAATGTTGAATTCTGTCAAAAGTTCTTTTCTGCATCCCCTGACATAATCAAGTGTTTTTTGTGCTTTAAACTGTTAGTATGGCGGATTATATCTCCTGATTTTGGAAAACTGAACCAGCCTTTTCTTCCTGGGATAAGTCACAATGATTGTCCTGTACTATTCTTTTTACATAACATTGCTGGATTCGATTTCCTAGATTTCCTAGTAGTTCGTTGAGGATTTTTGTGCCTGTGTTCATGAGGATGATGTTCATGAGGATGAGGTCTGAAGCTTTCTTTTCTTGAACCATCTTTGTCTGGTTTTATAAAACAGATGTGTACTAGACACTTTCCTGAGGTCTTGGATGATAATTTTACTATTTTTAATCATCATTAAAACTTAAGAGTGGTTTTAATCTTTGCTTAAATTCTGCTAGAATTTATTTGACTTCAAGTTTTTGACCAGGAAGACAACTCCCAAAGATAACAAACTGCCCAAGGGAAAATGGGACTGTTTTATAAGGAGCCACCTTAAGGTAGAAGTGAGAATCCAATGCAGTGAAACTACTTCACTGGCCATTCTCTGCACGCCCCTGCCCTGCTTCTGTATAGCCCAAGAAAGCCAGAAAGGTGAGGGAAGTGCTCACCAGCATGGGATGAAAAACTGACAGTTTCCATCAAATAAAAGATACTTATCACCCAACCCTGAAATGCAAACGCTCACATCTGTCTTTGAGTTACCTAAGAAAGCACCTGTCAAACATTAACGGTTTAGTTCTTACAATTCCTAAAATGCTCAGTCATTACCACTCACATTCTACTACGGAGGAAGCCAAGAAACAATGGGGTTAAGAGATTTCAAGGAGACAGCAGAGCTGAAATTTGAATTTAAACATCACCTATTACCCAACTTCGTTTAAAAAATAGTCCTAGGGCTTCCCTAGTGGCGCAGTGGTTGAGAGTCCGCCTGACGATGCAGACGACACGGGTTTGTGCCCCGGTCTGGGAAGACCCCACATGCCGCAGAGCGGCTGGGCCCATGAGCCATGGCCTCTGAGCCTGCGTCCGGAGCCTGTGCTCTGCAATGGGAGAGGCCACAAAAAAAAAAAAAAAAAAAATAGTCCTAAACAAATGCAATGCAATGTCAGAAGGTCAATCAGTCGTGGGAGGGGCTCAAGAAAGGGATCCAGGGACTTCCCTGGTGGTCCAGTGGTTAAGACTCTGAACTCCCACTGCAGGGGACTCAGGTTCGATCCCTGGTCGGGGATCTAAGATCCCACATGCCACGGGGCGCGGCCAAAAAATAAAATAAAATAAATGTAAACAAAAAAGAAAAAAAAAAGAAAGGGATCAGAAGCAAAAGAGCTCCTTGAGAGGTGTTTTTGGATCTTAAAAGCTGATTCTGCTCTTGGCTCTTTTGAGAAGGCCTATCCCCTCAAGGCAGAAAGTGGCAGGTGTGCTGGGTGAGGAACAGGAACTGCACACCTAGGGACAGCGCAATGGCCACTGAGAAATCAAAACCCTTGTTAAGTGTATCACTTCAGCACGTAAAAGTCACCTAAAAAGTCACCAGGCTGACAAAAGACCTCAGAAATGTCCTTGGAGTCAAGGTCTCCTCTGCTCTGTGGAACAACTCAAAATGATGTGTTCAGGAGGCAGGAAAGAGCACACCACCTGGGTTCAAATCCCAGCTCCACCAACCACTAGCCACGTGACCTTAAACGAGTCATGACCTCGGTGCCTCTAACTTTCTCAACCATAAAATAAAGGTGATAACAGTAGAGTAAGCACTCATTAATGATGCCTGCTGTTGTGATTCAGAAAGTTGTCCCATCTAGGTCCTGTCCTCTTCTGACACTGTCCTAACATCATGGTATAAGCGATAGTACGCCCCACCCCAATCCCAAGAGCAAAATTCTTCTTTCAACCAAGTGCTTTGGAAAAAAAATCCAAACCAAACAATAAACAAAAGGCCCCTGGGCTTCCCAGGTGGCGCAGTGGTTGGGAGTCCGCCTGCCGATGCAGGGGACGCGGGTTCGCGCCCCAGTCCAGGAGGATCCCACATGCCGCGTAGTGGCTGGGCCCGTAAGCCATGGCTGCTGGGCCTGCGCTGCGCAACGGGAGAGGCCACAGCAGTGAGAGGCCCGCGTACCGCAAAAAAAAAAAAAAAAAAAGGCCCACATTAACTATTTCATTAAATGATGTCTGAGAGCTAAAAACCAATAAGCGCTCACAGAATCCACATTCAAAAGAAAGAAGGTATTTAAATCAATAGCTTAAACCAACTCTTTTCCTACAAAAAGTACATTTATATTGTTTGAAATAACCACAGGAGATACTCTCCCCAACTAAGAAATAGGTATGAGTTTCTTTTCTTTTTTTTGCGGTACGCGGGCCTCTCACTGTTGTGGCCTCTCCCGTTGCAGAGCACAGGCTCCGGACGCGCAGGCTCAGCGGCCATGGCTCACGGGCCCAGCCGCTCCGCGGCACGCGGGACCCTCCCGGACCGGGGCACAAACCCGTGTTCCCTGAATCAGCAGGCGGACTCCCAACCACTGCGCCACCAGGGAAGCCCCGAGTTTCATTTTTAAAACATATAATCTAGGACTTCCCTGGTGGCGCAGTGGTTAAGAATCCGCCTGCCAATGCAGGGGACACGGGTTCGAGCCCACATGCCTCGGGGCAACTAAGGCTGTGCGCCACAACTACTGAGCCTGCGCCCTAGAGACCGCGAGCCACAACTACTGAAGCCCATGCGCCTAGAGCCCATGCTCGGCAACAAGAGAAGCCCCCACAGTGAGAAGCCCATGCACCTCAACAAAGAGTAGCCCCCGCTCGCCACAACTAGAGAAAGGCCACGCGCAGCAACGAAGACCCAACGCAGCCAAAAATAAATTAATTTTAAAAAAGATATAATCTATGAAAATGCATTGATTAATTTCCATAATATTTCAGATTGGTTTTACTATCAAATAGCATTCCATTTAAAATATCGATTTAACTTTTAAATCACTAGGAAGTAAACTATCTTTAATTCAAATATATATAATTATAATTATAAAATTATAATTATAAAATATATAATTATAATTTGGGGGTGGCATTTTCACCAAGTTTCTTTAAAGGCAGGAAGTATTAGTTAGCAACAGTGACAACTAACGTTTTATTACACACTAAGCGCCTAATAAACTAGGTGCTAATTTCTACATATTACCTCATTCTCTTAATCCTTTTTGAGAGATATAGGCTCATTTTACAGAAAAACCTCAGCCTTGAGGTTGACTATTTACGGTTCTGATAGAGAACTGATTGCTAGTACTGTGTAAGGTTTTAACACTAAAATGATACAGAAAGGTAAGTCTCAAACTTTAATGTGCACGAGAATCTCCTGGAGAATCTTGCTAAACTGCAGATTATGATTCAGAAAGTCTGGGGTTAGGCCTCTGATTCTGCATTTCTAATAAGCTCTCAGTTGCTGGCAATGCAGCTGACCACACTTGGAGCAAGGACCTGCAGGTGGCAATAGGCCACAAACCACAAAAAACGTCTCTAAAACCTAAAACGAAAAAAAGTCTAATTTTTTCTCAAAAACTTATATTAGAATTAGAACTTATATTAGATATATTTCTTGATGGGATTCTGAGCTTGTAACATCTTAGAAATATCTTCAGGGACTTCCCTGGCGGTGCAGTGGACAGGACTCCATGCTTCTGAGGCAAGGGGCACGGGTTTGATCCCTGGTCGGAGAACTAAGATGCCCCACGGCATGGCCAAAAACAAAAAGAAATATCTTCATAACGACTCGTCTTCTTTTCCAGTTTAAGTTGAGAGTCCACTATCTTGAAGTTTTGTGGCGGTTTTTCCCCCTAAAAACCCTGATTTTTTTTTTAACAAGGCTGAAAAGCTAAATGCATGGAACTGTTTCACGTTGCCATACCCTTCAAGCAGGTCCCCATCCTTCACCCACCCACACATAACATAACCTCTCGCTGTTTAAATTCTAGAGATTAGACAAAAGACAAGAGTTAGGCGAGATTTTAGGGGCTGGGCCCCAAAGTTCTTCCAGATGAAAAGTAAAGCTCTACAAAAAAAAAAACAGCACCTTACGAAAAGGCAGTGATAAATACCACTGGCTTCCATTTCTGGCTTTAGGTGACAAAATTCCAGCAATGAGGTGATATCTAACATTTTATATAAACTACTGGATTTCATTCTTTTATCAGATCTTTTGAATGGCAAGCTCTATGTACTTTCAAAAGTCCAGAGTAAACAAAACAAGGTACTTAACAAGGCCCTAAATTCCACCTGGGCCCAGGTTCCCTCCCATCCTGCTCTTTAATTCACTTCTGATTATCAGTGCTGTACTCAAACAGCAGCTAGCTGCCTCTTTTTAAAGGCAGTTATACACCTCCCCCACTCCTCCATTCACTTTGCTAACAACAATGCCTAACTACAGAACAAATATATCTCTTGGAACATTCCACTTTACCAGATAAGGTCAGTTTAAAATTCTAGAGAGGAATAACCTGCTCCGTTTGTCTTTCCTGAGAGCCCTTCAAAAATACCCTCCTGCAATCAGCAGAACAAGCCTTTCACCCGAGCGAGAGAGCGAGAACAGTCTATGATTCTGCAATTTACAAACACTGAGACCTTTACTTAAAGGATATCCACACATTAAATGATTCCCAAGGAACCTTTATCTATGTACTCAAGTAAGCACAAGAAGACCAATGCTTGGAAGAAACAAAATGCACATACATTGCACCTCTGTGCAAATGGCTTCTCTAGATGAGAAGTCGCTGCCAGGCCTCAGAGAAAGGCCTACCTGTGTCAGGGGATATAGGGACAGTTTTTTCCGAACTGGAGTATGCTCTATCCACAGCAGAACTAAGTAACAAACCAAAGAGGCCTGTTAGAAAACCACAAAAGAGGGGCAGAGGGGACAGGCCCCTGCCCTGAACACCCTGAAAGCTAAAAATAAGAATTCTGAGAAATGAGCTCTACCATAGACAAGCCCAAAAGAAAGTTCTCTGTTTCTGTTACCTCCAAACCTGGCTGCCCTCCCATAGTGATTTAACTCTGGGTACCAACTGGGCAATGCCAGCCACCGTGCTGGGGCGGAGGATTCAGGGATGCCGGTTCTACCTTCTGGGCTAATTAGAAGGAATCAAAACCTCTGCAGCAGGGACTTCCCTGGTGGCCAGTGGTTAAGAATCCGCCTGCCAATGCAGGGGACGCTGGTTCGAGTCCTGGTCCAGTAAGATCCCACATGCCGTAGAGCAACTAAGCCCGTGCACCACAACTACTGAGCCTGCACTCTAGAGCCCGGGAGCCACAACTATCGAGCCCACGTGCCACAACTACTGAAGCCCGAGTGCCTGGAGCCCGTGCTCCGCCACAAGAGAAGCCACCGCAATGAGAAGCCCGTTAAAGGCAACAAAGAGTAGCTCCCACTCACTGCAACTAGAGAAAGCCCCCGTGCAGCAACGAAGACCCAATGCTGCCATAAACAAATAAATAACAAAAAACAAACAAAACCTCTGCAGCATAAACTGGAGACTCTGGGCAGATCTGGGCTCCCCCAATGCATCTGGACTACATGCCTCCATTCAACATTTATTTGAGCGTCTACCATATGCCCAGCACTGTGCTGGGCGCCGGGGAAGAAACCGAGCCACAGTCTTCCCCAGTGGTGGAAGCCGAGACAAACGAGGACCATCCGGAGGAGTGGAGGATGTGCGGGCCCCAAACACCTAACACAAGTTGCTATGACCAGTAGTACCCAGGGGACAGCATGACCCCGGCCGGGTTTCGCGCACCACCAAACCCAACAGTGAAAGAGGCTCGCGACAGCGAAGGCTGGAGTGGACAGGAAGGCCCGGGGGCAGGTGTTCAGGTAGAAGGCGCACACCTGAGGCGGCAGGGTCCCCAGGGGAGGCGGGAGGGCGGCACGGGGACCCAGCGAAGGAGAGGGAGCGCAAGGACTGGGGCCATGGGAAGCGAGTGCGCGGTGGAGGCCGGCCGGGCCTGCGCCCCCTGAAGCGGGAGCAGGGAGGGAAGGCGCGCGGCTAGGCCGCCCGCCGGCACCTGGGGCCCCGCCCGGCACCTACCACTTGGGCGACCTTGAGGCAGCCAAACGCGCCGCGCAGGTAGTCCGGGTCGCAGCGCAGGCCAGCCAGCCCGCGGCGCTGGCTCACCGGCTCGGTGGTGGGCTGGTACGGACTGCTGGCGCCCGAGATCATGGAGGTGCTCGAGGCCTCGCCCTCGAAGCCGTCCAGCTCCTCGCCGCTCCGCATGCTGCCGCTCGGCCCGGGCCGCCTTGCGCGGCTGGCCTCAGGCGCCCGGAGCTAGCGGGCTCAGCGGGGCCGCCGCATCGCCGCCACCGCCGACGACGACTAACTGCCCGCACCGCCGCCGCCGCCGCCGCCGCCGCCGCCTCTGCGCCCGCCGCCCGGCTGCGGCCGCGGCTCGGTCCGCTCGGGCTCGGCTCCCGCCGCCTCGGCAGCGGAAAGGGAGGGAGGCGGGAGCTGGCGGAGAGGGAAGGAGGCGGGAGCCGGCGCGGCCAGCCGGGAGGGGGCGGAGCGAGTGCCCGCCCGCCGGCCGCTCGGCGGCGCTCCGCGGCTCCCGCGGGTGGAGGTGGCTGCCCGCGCTGCGGGGCCTCGGGAGGGCGGGGCGGAGCGGGGCGGGGCGCCAGGGCCTCTGGCTCCGCCCTCACCTGAGTACGCGCGGGGGTCGGGGCCGCGGCTGCGCGCCAGGCGATCGTAGCGTGGGAGGGCGAAGGTCGGGGAAAGAGGGGTAGTGGGGAGCAGGGAAAATGGGGGTTGACGGAGGGTCGAGGTGGACCTAGGGGGCACGGAGCTGCTTTCCCAGAGCGCTGCCTCCGTTTCTTCCCTGGAGGAAGTGGGGTCTTCTTCAGGTAGGCCAGGGGACTTATCGGTGAAGACCAAGGTGTGCTGTGCGACCCCCGTGCTGGAAACAGTACGGGGCCCAGGGTGGGCCTGACTTGGACTGTTTGACAAGAGGGGGCTAAGTGTCTGGGCTCCCACACTGGGCAACAAACCAGTACCGAAGTCAGGGACTGAACGGGACAGGGGTGAGAAGTCGGGGTGAGTGAGGTCGCTTAGTACTGGGTCTGTAAGACAGACAGGCGGCAGTATTTGTGAATAACTCCCAATGTACGCTCTGGATTCACCGGCCTGACCGAGAATGGGAGCTAGCCCACAGGAGACCCTCGGTGACTAACATTAGTTTCCTCTCTTAGCTGAAAAGGTTTTGCAATCTCTGCCTAATCACCAAGGCAGGTTAAACACAGATTTTTGCACTGAAGGGCATTAATTAGGGACCAATTTGCAATTCAAGTGTAAAGGATAATTTTAAGCTTAAGTAAAACACCGACTTTCTAAGAATTGTCCCTTTGGTATTGAACCCTCCCACACCACAAATATCTAGAGCTTACCATGCTTTAGACACTGAGGAAGGCACTTGAAAGTGTTATTCCCATTTTACAGAAGACCAGACTAAGGTTTCAGACTGGTAGTCCCAGGCCACACAATTGGTGAGCAGAGCCCACTCACTTCCAAATTTTTTCACTACACAGTGTTGCCTAGTATATAATTCAGATGGGCTTGTGAACTTAGGAAGTGAGAAGCGGTAAATGTCATAACTCAGGAGATCTCAATTTAAAGGGCTCTCACCTTTTGGTTACCAAAGATGGGAACGACAATGACCCTAACACTCCATTCAGCCCACAAATATTTATTGGGCACTTATATGCTAAAGAATATGCTAGGACCTGGAGGTTGCCAATGAAAGATAACAAGTTGAATGGTTGGATGCAGATTCTGGCCTCTGCTTTCTCCCCAAATCCCATAAAACCACAGGGACAAAGAATGGGAAAGGAGACAATGGCAACAAAATGTTGGAAGCAGAAAAGCAAATGGGCAAGTGGTAACTAACTTAGCAGATCCAAGAAAGCTAAACCCTAAGTTGGCACAGGGGAAGGCTGAAATGCAACCTAGGTCATATCACAGGAAAAAAGGCTCAGGAATGGGCAGCACCAAGCACATCTAGAAGTGGGGGGGGTGAAAGCAGGAATTAAAAAAAAAGACCAAATGAAAGTCTTTTTAAGAAGCAAATGGGGAGGGCTTCCCAAGTGGTGCAGTGGTTAAGAATCCGCCTGCCAATGCACGCAACAGGTTCGAACCCTGGTCTGGGAAGATCCCACATGCCACGGAGCAACTAAGCCTGTGAGCCACAAATATTGAGCCTGCGCTCTAGAGCCCACGAGCCACACAAGAGAAGCCACCGCAATGAGAAGCCTGCACACTGCAACAAGAGTAGCCCCCGCTCACTGCAACTAGAGAAAGCCCACGCGCAGCAACGAAGACCCAAGGCAGCCAAAAATTAATTAATTAAATTAAAAAAGAAAAAAAGAAGCAAATGGATCCCTGGAACCCCACCCATGACCATCCCTCAAGACTGGAATCTTTTTTCTCTGGAGAAGGTAAAACAGAGGGTCCCTTAGCTAGGGATCACTAGGCACAGTTGAGGGCAGGAGTACCATACTAAAGATTATATATATTTATGTGTGTGTGTCCTTGGATACTAAATAAAATGAAAGCAAAAATTTTTTTTTTTTTTTTTTTTTTTGCGGTACGCGGGCCTCTCACTGTTGTGGCCTCTCCTGTTGCGGAGCACAGGCTCCGGACGCGCAGGCCCAGCGGCCATGGCTCACGGGCCCAGCTGTTCTGCGGCATGCGGGATCTTCCCGGACTGGGGCACGAACCCGTGTCCCCTGCAGCGGCAGGCGAACTCTCTACCACTGCACCACCAGGGAAGCCCTGCAAAAAGGTTTTTAATTCAATATAAGAGTTAAAGAGAATCTCACAGGAAATAGAACCAAAAGACAAAGAGATGGAAAATGAGAGAAAAGATAAGAATATTAGAGGTATAGTCCAAGAGAATAATAGAATAATAAGACTCTAATAAAGTTAGAACAGAGAATATAGAGGGAAGAAAACAAAAAATAATAATTAAAAAAAAATTCAGTAACACTTTCCAGAACCAAAGGACATGAGTTTTGGATTTAAAAGACTCACCAGTGCCCAGCACAATGAATGAACATGAATCAGCACCAGGTACACCAGACGACTGGGGGCAAAGAGAAGATCCTCAAGGTTCCAGAGAAGAACAGAGCATGTTTCGTTATAAAGGATCAGGAATCAGACTTTTCCACAGCAGCTTTGGGAATGGAGTAAACCATTCCACATCCTGAGGAAAAATGATCCCCACTTAGAAGTCTGGTTCCAGCTGGAGTATCAATCGGGTATGAGGATTGATGAAGGACTCTTTTGGACATGCAAAGACTCCCTCTGTCTCTTCTTAGGAGGCTGCTGGAGGAGGACACCACCAGAACAAGGATTTAAACCAAGGAAGCAGAGGACATGGGAGCCAGGAAAGGGTGAGAGAGAGAGATGATAAGGGTCCTATGGTGAAGGGGACAGAGGCCCCTGTGCAGCAGGGCTGGGGGTTAAGCAGCCCAGATTGGAGCAGCCAGAGCTTCGAGAGATGTCTTCAAGATGAAATTAAGAACGTGTTTAGGGCTTCCCTGGTGGTGCAGTGGTGGAGAGTCTGCCTGCCGATGCAGGGGACACGGGTTTGTGCCCTGTTCCGGGAAGATCCCACATGCCGTGGAGCGGCTGGGCCCGTGAGCCATGGCCGCTGAGCCTGCGCGTCCGGAGCCTGTGCTCTGCAACGGGAGAGGCCACAGCAGTGAGAGGCCTGCGTGCCGCAAAAAAAAAAAAAAAAAAAAGAATGTGTTTAAATACACAGAAAAGAAAGGTTCATAGTTTCTGGAAAGTTTTGAGATAAATTAGTGATAAATGCATAGAAAATTAAGCAAATATTCATAGATGAACTGCAGGAAATAAAATGATATATAGAAAAGAAGTATGCTAAATTACATGTGAATAACATTTGCATAATTATAACAATGTAAACAATGAGTGCAGATCTAACCAAAAGTACCTGACCCTATTAGGAGGAAAGGATAGAGGGACAGGATGTGTGCATGTATGATAGGGAGAAGGGGAAGGTGGGCAAGAGACCTAAATACTCATCATCCATCATGGGAGATCAGTAGATGCTTAAAACTGAGAACTCAACAGGAAGCAGTATATGCATGTTAATTAAATATATAAAGGTAAAGGGACTTCCCTGGTGGTTCAGTGGTTAAGACTCTGCGCTTCCACTTCAGGGGGCACGGGTTTGATCCCTGGTCGAGGAACTAAGATCCCACATGCCACGTGGTGAGGCCAAAAAAAAAAACCATATATATATATGTGTGTGTATATATATATATATATATATATGTAAATATAAAAATAATTGGTTAAAAGTTAAAAAATGTCAATTCTGGGGAGCAGGATATGTAATGGGGGTTATAGGCCTTGTAGAACTATTTGATTCTCTCAACTATGTGCTCATATAATTTTAATAAAAGCTAAATTTAAAATGATTTTTTTAAAAAGGAACTTGAGAGTCAGATATAGTCCCTGCCAGCACAGACATGGAGACCAAGCATTGAAACCAGTAAATATACAATAGAGCATGTGCTGAGTATTGTTCATGGTGGTATGGGAATTTCCAGGAAGGATTGCATTGAGTCTGTGGGTCAGAATTTCAGCTGAGGTCTGAAATACGAAGAGCAGTTAGCAAGGCAAAGAGATGGTAAGGGTTGGTAGAAGAGCATTCCCGGAAGAGGCAACAACATATGCAAAGGCCAAGAGATAAGAAAGCGAAGTACAGTGAAGAGGCTCAAGTGCAGAATTCAAGGGTGAAAGGTGGCCTTGGGTGTCCCTGCAGGGCCTCAGGGACCATGTGAGAGGGTAGATTCTGGACTGAAGCGTGTTAAGCAGGAGAGTGGCCCAGTGAGGCCTCCTTTTAGAATGCTCTCTTTGGCTTCATCGAAGGAAGTAGATTGAGCGGAAGCAAGATAGGAGGCTCCTCTCCAGTACTTGTTAACTGTTCCCTGTTCCTGGACACTAGCCTACGTTTATTTTTAGTTCCAGGGAAAGACTCGAAATTTTTCCTTCTAGTTTTTAACAGAAGTTCACAGACTTCCAATGGGTGTTATTGGGAATCCCACATATTAAGAGTAGATAAAACTTGGTATTGTGCCTTCCTCAAGTGTTCAGTCGTAATACAGCATGAGTCTGTGGCTATAGCTGTGCCTCCAGGTGTCTACAAGTGCTGAAGACAAAATGAGGGTGATAAATGACAGAGAAGTGGGTCGCCTCAGGTCCCTGGCTCCAGGGTCTGATCCACATATCCAGGGCTGACTCAAGGAAACCAGACTCAGAAGAGACTGATGAAGAAACCAGATGCTGCTTTGTTAATTGTTGCCAGTGGATAGGCTTTGCCAGCAACCATAATGCTGATCCTTATCTCAGTCCCTGAACTCATCCTGAAAAAAAACTGCTCAGAGTATAGCATCCTTAGATACATGCTAAGCCCCAGTATATGCCGCTTCACCTACATCGGGCTGGCCTCTTCCCAAGCCTCTCAGCCTCTCATTTAGCGGAAGGGCAACGACCTCCAAGCCTGGGGGATTCCCCACTCTAGCCCCCCTCCCCCCTCCTCCTCCTCCTCCTTCTCCCCAAGCACACTGATTCCATAAAGCATTGGTCCTACAAGGACTTTAGAATCTGAATTCCATGAAGGGCTGGGAGCAAAACACCTTCCCAAACTGGGGTCCCTGCGTGTTCTGTCCCTGGAGGCAGTGCCTGATAACGTTGAGGAGGGAAGAAGTTCCAGTTTCACTTTGTTTCTTACTGAGGCCCCTCCCCAGGGCAACCCTTAGTGTTGGGGGTAGGGCTGCTTTTCCTGTAACTTCAATTAAGCAATAGTGCTCATCTACTACTTTTAATAAGGTCAGTAATTAGGAGGTCCCTAGAGACTCCTACTTCAAACAGAAAAATACCGTAGTTAAGGAGAACATCGCAAGCATAAAGCATGCAGTGGGAAGACTGAGTTTATCACGAACAACTATCAATGTTAAGCATGAACCAAACATCCAAGAAAATCATGTTTAATGTTTCAAGACTAACAGCTTGGTCTGAAATGATTCTCTACCTTTAAAGGGCCTTTTAAAGAAAGGTACTGGTATAAACTCCTAATGTCTGAGGATTGTAGTCAAAGATGTGAAAAACAAACAACCTCTTTTTGTGTTTGAAAGGACCAAATGTCCCTCTCCTCCTCCCGCAGTGTTCCCACGAGCCTGGAGGGAGGGGCCGGGCCTGGGCAGATTCCAGGCGGGAGCGGTTCAGGGGTTAGAGTTAACCGCTGCTTCTGAAAGAACTCGTCCCTTCAGCTGGAAAAATGCTCTCCAAGTCGTCTCTAAAAATAGTGCTCGCCGGGATTTTCCAGTTTGACATTCCTTCGGTTCCTATGACCAAGGACAACCCCGGGCCAAACCATCTGCGCCCCTTACTGGGTCCTCCGGTGGAATCCCACCCTCCGTGGGACCCCAGTTTGTTGTTCCCGCTGCCTCCAAACCCCGCTGGCACTTGATTCAGGGGAAGATTCGCCTGCTCAGCAGCTGCCTGGCTTCTCCCTGGCTGCCCTGCTCTGCTTTCTCTTCCCAGGGCAGGGGATGGGGAATGGTTTTCTGGGGAAGAAGGCAGAAAGTGTGGCTACAAGGGAATGTGGACATTGCCTACACTTACCTCCGATACCCGTGGCCATGCCGGCCTGGGCTGGCTAAACTAGCCTGTGAGCCTCTGGGAGCTGCCCAGGTAGCCAGGAGGCAACGTACATACACCAAACATTTGCTGATGGCCCACCCCCCTGTGCCAGGCACCGAGCCACATTGTGGGGCCTCAAGGCTCTCTGAAAAGAACTGTGGAACTGTAGCAGACATGCTTGCTTCTCTCTGCCTAGCACCATCTGCTGCTTTTAATAACAGCAGCCCTCCTTGTTCTGGGGCTGCTCCTCTTCTACGCCAACACCTGCATTCCTCCTCCCAAGTGATGCCCACCTAGGAAGAGTCGGCAGCTGACCCAAGAATGACCAGTTATTGTTCTCTTCCACCCTAGATTGGCTCAGGGTGGGCATGGGACCCAAGCTGAGCCAATGAGAATCCTACCCTGGGTTTTTTCTCTCTAGAATACTGGCATCTGCAAACTTTAATGTGCATAGGACTCACTCAAGGGGTAGATTTTCAGGACCTCCCCCAAGAGTCTGATGCTTAGGCCTCAGGTGGGGTACAGGAATCTGCTGCTACAATATTTACAGGACTACAAGGCCAGTACAATTGCCCAGGGTGGGAGAGGCCAGGGAAAGCTTCGAGGAGCTAAACTGGGTCTTGAAGGCTAAGTAGGAGTTCACCCAACAGCATGTGATCCTGCCAACTGCTTCTGCCTTCTTGTGACGGTCTCCTTGCGTGGCACAGATGGCCCCAGGCACTCCAGATTTTCCTCCCACCTCTCTGGTTGCTCTTTTCAGTCATTTTTATGGGCTTAGCCCCTAGAGTTCAGTGTTCCTCAGGGTGCTACCTTCATCCCCTTTCCCATGACCTTTCTCCCCCTAGACGTCACCCTTGGGCGTCCTGAATTCCATTAGGCCAGAACATAACTCATACTCCTACCTGCTGTTCCCTCTCCCACAATAAAAACATCCATTCCTTTATAAGGCCAAGAGGAGGAGGAGGAGGGAAGAGGAGGCAAAGGAGGCGGCGGTGTTTTTTTTTTTTTTTTTTGCGGTACGTGGGCCTCTCACTGTTGTGGCCTCTCCCGTTGCGCAGCACAGGCTCCAGACGCACAGGCTCAGTGGCCATGGCTCACGGGCCCAGCCGCTCCGCGGCATGTGGGAATCTTCCCAGACCAGGGCACGAACCCGTGTCCCCTGCATCGGCAGGCGGACTCTCAACCACTGCGCCACCAGGGAAGCCCGGCGGCAGTACTTTTATCATGCTTCCTACATGCCAGAACCTGATCTACTTGGTTTTCACATATTAACACATTTAATCCTCAAAACAGCCCAGTGTGGATGGCTAGCTCCTGCATATCAGGAACACCTTCCTGAGTTCCCAGACTGGGTCAGGTATTCCTGCCCTGGCTTCCATGGCCCCTTGTATCAAAGTGTTTATTACACTCTGTTATGACTCACTGTTTACCCATCAGTCTCAGACCATGAGCTCTGAGAGGGCAAAGGCCACATTTATCTCTGTTGTACCCTCTGGGCCTGGCTCAGGGCCAGACACGGGGTAGACATGCAAGAAAGCATTTGTGCAACACAGGTTTGTATTCACCGGCTGTATGACCTCAGACAAGTTGTGAACATCTGTGGGCCTCAGTTTCCCCATCTGTAAATTGTAAAGGGTTTAGAATTGCGTCCGAGACAAAGTAGACACTCAGCAAATGTTTACTCATTATTGTTGCCATTATTCTCAACAAGCAAGGCAGGGCAAAGCATTCTGGAAAAAGGACCCAGCCTAAGCAAAGTCCTTGATGGAAAGGCTTGAGAGGTTCAGAAAGAGATGAGCAGTCTGTGTTCTTGCTCAGGCAGAAAGGGGTTAGAAGGCACGCGAAGGCAGGGGCAGGGACAGATTCTGAAGGCCCCTGCAGTCAGGGGAGCCATCAGGGCTGCACTATGCTCTTTAAGAAGCAGGGTGCTGACATGATTGGATTTGGGTGAAAGTAAAGTGCAGATGAATAATTCAGTCTTACCTCCACTGTATCAAATGGGTAGTAGAGATTGTTGTCTTGAAAAATGTACAGAGCCCTTTATTTTTATTTTAAAATTTATTTATTTTTGGCTGTATTGGGTCTTCGTTGCTGTGTGCGGGCTTTCCCTAGTTGCGGCGAGCGGGGGCTACTCTGTTGTCGTGCGCGGGCTTCTCATTGCGGTGGCTTTTGTTGCACAGCATGGGCTCTAGGTGTGCGGGCTTCAGTAGTTGTAGCATGCAGGCTTCAGTAGTTGTGGCTGGCGGGCTCTAGATTGCAGGCTCAGTAGTTGTGGCGCATGGGCTTAGTTGCTCTGCGGCATGTGGGATCTTCCCAGATCAGGGCTCGAACCCATTTCCCCTGCATTGGCAGATGGATTCTTAACCACTGCGCCACCAGGGAAGTCCTACAGAGCCCTTTAAAAGAAGAAAAGTCGGGCTTCCCTGGTGGCGCAGTGGTTGAGAATCTGCTTGCCAATGCAGGGGACACAGGTTTGAGCCCTGGTCTGGGAAGATCCCACATGCCGCGGAGCAACTAGGCCTGTGAGCCACAACTACTGAGCCTGCGCGTCTGGAGCTTGTGCTCCGCAAGACAGTGAGAGGCCCACGCACCGTGATGAAGAGTGGCCGCAACTAGAGAAAGCCCTCACACAGAAACGAAGACCCAACACAGTCAAAAATAGATAAATAAATAAAATTAAAAAAAAAAAAGAAGAAAAGTCTCAGAGCCCCCAAGAGTGTATCTGTGGATGCCTAGGGGGTCCCCAGACCTATTCAGGGAAAGCCTGGGACAGCCATAAAAGCCCCAGGAGTTCAACAACCTGGTTCTTGGAGCGGGCATGGAGGCCCCCTGGATCAATGGGCACCTGAGCTAAGCGTCAAAAAACAGACAGGACTTAGGTAAGTGATCAGAGTGGGCAGGAAAGCATGATGGTAGGACACACCAAGGGTCACGTCTGGGAAGCCAGGAGACTAGGGGAGCAAGAATGAAATACGAGCTGAGAAAAACACAAGGAAGTCATGACAGTGGAAAGGTTTTAGGAGTTACTGTGAGTGGCCTGAATGTCACACCACCTGGCTCTTCAGTCCATATGCATGGGTAGACTCGAAGGTGGTTGGTTTGTTTTAATTAAATGTATTTATTTGGAAACAGTCTCAAAAAAACAGTTGTAAGTGCAGAATGAAGAACTTTTTTCCTCTAAACTATTTGAGAGTAAGTTGCCAACCTAATACTGCATCACCCCAAATACTTTAGTATTTATGCTTCTGTTCTATCCTCCTAAAGGAAGATGTTCTCCTCCTTTACCAGAATACGACCATCAAAACCCAGAAGTTATTCATGTTGCATTACTACCATCTAACCATTGGATCCCATTCAAGTTTTGCCAAATGTCCCTGTCTTTGTAAGAAAATGGTCCCATTGAGAATCACATGTTACCTTTAGTCGTCATGCTTCTTTAGTCTCCTTCAGATTGGAAGAGGTCCTCACACTCGCCTTGACTTTCACAACCTTCACACTTTGGAAGATTACAGCCAATTATCTTGCAGAACGTCCCTCAGTTTGGCTTGTCTGCTGTCTCCTCACCATTAGATTCCGATTATACACTTTTGGCAGAAATACCCTACATGTGATGTTGTATTCTTCTCAGTACAGCCTATCAGGAGGCACAAGATTTCTGTTTGTCCTATTGCTAATGGCATTCACTTTTCGGGATTAGGCTTGTGTCTCCCAGGCTTCTCCATTACTCTTTTTTCCCCCTTGTGATGAACAAACCTGGGACAAAGTGAGCAATCAAATAAGTATTGACTGTAATGGATTATAACCCATCAAAGAAATCACATCAACTGAAATTTTGATGAGGCGGGGAATGCTGTTTCTCATTAAACTTTCAATTTATTTCATTATATCAATATAGACTCACGACTTTCTTTTCTTTTAATGGGCTGTAATCCATTACAATCTTTTTTTTTTTTTTAATGCTCAAATTGTTCCTCAAATCTGGCCACTGGGCTGCTGTGTTTTTTTGACATGTTTCCATTGTTCTCTGAGCCCTTTCTTACTTTCTAACAGACATTCCAAGCTTACTTATACTGTCCCTGGCCCAGCCCTGGAATCAGCCATTTCTCCAAGGAGCCCTGATTTATTTTATTGGAGAATGGTACCTAGAAACTAAGTCTAGGCATGAGGTGTGTTCAATGGGCCGTTGCTGCTCCTAGGCCTGAGCTCTCAGTGCAAACAGCTAGGGAATATATGTATATAAACACACACTTATACATACACATATTTACATCTATATATTTTTTCTCTCTGTGTGTGTACTGAAAATCATGAGTTCACACTGATACCTCCAACTCCAATTCAACGTTCCAGTTTTCTCTTTCCATTCTTTGTAACTCCCTTCTAGGGCAGTGAGAAACCTGGCTACTGTCTTTCATACAGTAATTTGCTTGATCAATGCCTCTGTATTAATCCCTTTTCCATCTCCACCATCACCCCATCCCTGCACAGATGCCCCCCTACCACATGACCCCAAACTGGGCCACCCCTCTCTTGTGGAGGCTCTCTTCACCTAACTCAGGTTCTGACACCCCCTCTGGATGCCTTCCTCAGCCCACCCAGGCTGATAGCCTGAGTCAGGTCAGCCCTCTATGGGTTTGCTCTCTTCACCCAACTTGGGCTCTGACACCCTGTGTCCCCGCCCCCCTCCTAACCCCTGCCCTGTACAGGAAGCTGCCCTCTTCACCCTGCTTGGGTTAACACTCCATGCCAGGCCATTCCCTCATCCCTACCCATAGCTGGGATTCTCTTCACCCAGCTCAGTTTCCAAAAACCAGCTCTGGGTCACCACAGCTACCCACCCCACCCCAACCTATCATGTTCTGCCCACCTAAAGGGTTTAGGGCCAGATCGGTGGGGAAGAGGAAGAGCCAGCACAAAGACCTCTTCTTTTAATTTGTGCAGAGCTGATTGTGGTGTTAGGGACAGCAGTTGGCTTGTCTCTTGCTCCTGGAAGACTACAAGCCCTGCAGGGGAGGACCCACCTGGTTCACCTATCACCAGCATCTTGAATGTCACCCACTCCTGCCCACAGTTCCTTGGAAGAGGACAATGGTTGCTGAGGAGAGGCAGGGAGGAGGCCGCAGGAGGCCCCATACCTCAACCACGTATTCGGATGCCCACGCATGCAGATAGTGGAGAGCTGCCTTGTCCAAGAAATCAGGCAGTTGCCCAGGTGATGGAGTTTATGGTGTGCTGAAAGCCTGTCTGCCCTAAAATAGCTCTTGCTCACAGTCTAAACTAGCAATTTCTTTCTTCAGATTTAAGACCTGGTGTTTAGCACTCCCCGGGCTGGGGAAGGGTATGCAGATTAGGTAGCAGAAGGCAGGGAAGGAGCAGCAATGACACTTGGATTCTCAGTCCCAACTGCTCCTTTCTGTGTAAACTTCATAAGTAATTTCCCTCCCTGGCCTTATTTCCCCATCTTGAAAGTGGCGATTTCTAAGATCCTTTCAAACACTAAGGTCTGTCTCTCACACAATTAGTTCCGGGTTGGTTCGGTTTCAGGACTGTCTGCACACCAGGCACTGTGCCGTGCACCCATCTCAATGCATCCAGCCTCCCTGTGAGGTAGGTGAGATTGTCCTCACCACTTTCCAGATGAAGATGCTAGGATTCAGAGGTTAAGTTACTTATTTGTCACCCAAGTCCACTAGACTCGAGGTTCTCAGCTGAGTCAGCCCAGGCGTCCGGGCTGGAACTGTGGGCAATGGTTTTCCCTTTTATGTTAGAGCAGTTCTAGTTCAGCTCAACGCCAGAAACTCTTCTGGTTCCAAGTGTGGGCAGACTGGCTGGTTTGAAGCTGTGTTTGGTGATGCCTCCCTTAAGGACCCAGAGCCAGCAGCAGGGCGGTGTTTGCTGGCCTCCTTTGTGTCTAGGACCAAGCCACCCATGGGAGTCACTGGAGAAACCTGCTCTCAGGGGCAAAACCTCCTAGGGGTTGTCCTAGTTATGGCAAACCCACCAATTTGAAGCTGATTTCCCCTGAGGTAGTGAGAGGGAAGAGAAGGCGGGAACAGGAGAGAGGATACTGAGAGGCTATACGCAAAGATCACCAGAGTCCACATTCCAAGAGTCATGAAAACATGGACCTTGACCAAGCCTTAGAAACCCTGTGTGTGGATGTTCTCAAAGGGCATTCTGTGGAACCTAGAGGATGTCCACAGTCACAGTCAGCTGGGAAAGCCCACACTTGAGCCTTTCTGAAGACTCACACCAACGCAGTCACCCATAAAACAAATCAAAACAAAAACCTGTTTCATTTAGTTAAAACTTGAGTCTTCTAATCCTTCTTAACCACCTATATGATATGCCCAGAACACACTTTGGGAAACGTAGATTTAGGCTTCGACAAATGCGAAGAGGAATGTCAAGAGCAAGGCTGCTGGAGAGGGGCAGAGCCTGCCCAGAACCAGGGGGTGTGCTGGCACAGCTGCTTTACTACAAAGCAAAGCCTTGCAGTTTGCTCATCTCCTGTAGCTCTGCTGTAAGAGAGAACAGATCCTCTCAGATGGGTCTTCAGGGTGCAAAGCCACCTAACATTAACTGGAACCTCTGAAATACCTCAACATGCACATATCATCTGTATACATAGTTTAAACAATTACAGTGTTTAGTTTCCCATGTACTCCAAAGTCTAATTCCAGGCTAGCATTTGTTAGATGATTGAGTAGGTCAAAATGGATTCACAGTAAAATGGCACCAAATATTTTAAATATCAAGGACAGATGTACCACGCCATGGGCTGCTGACAGATGAACAAAGCACCCCACTCTTTAAAATCAATAACTGCCTTAAAATGGGACATAGTTAAAATCTTTAAATTTTTCCCCAAATGAAACTTAAGATCTTATAATCTGAAGTTCATATCTTGTTTGTCTAGAACGTTAAAACAGTTCCATGAAGAAGCTGATTGGGTGAGGTGGGTTTGCGGGGAGGCAGGGTGAGGAAGACAGTGGAGGCTGATGATCACTTAGGAATGTTAACTCGGTTCTACACAAAAAAGTTCAATTATATGTTCTAGGAAAACATCATACAATTGAATACCTCATATCACTCTTGAGATCTATCTTGAGTTGATTGATGAAAACAATCAAGATGGAACACAAAGTTAAACGTTCACATTACTGGAAAAAATTTTTACCTTTACCCACATAGGAATTTCTTAACAAGATCAGAAACACTTGGCAGGCTAGGCTCCTCTTGTCTGAAATGCTGCCCAAGGCTGGGGAAAAGATATCATGACCTCTCAATCCTCCCACACAGAACCCTGGCACCCAGTGATCTGGTGACCACCCCACGCCCCATTCCTAGCCTCTCAAACCCCTGCCATCTCAGCAGTGTCTCCTCTCCCTTCAAGCTGTTGAGTCCCTCAGAGCCCAGGGAGAGGCTTCTGAGCTGTCTCAACTGCGGCCTGGCTCTCTGCACCCGTGGCGGGCAATGTCCACCCACAGTGGGAGCTCTGGCTTCTTCCTCCTGCTCCCAACAACACTGCCACAGGCCTGTCATGTCCATCTCCCCCTAGTCAGAACTCACCATCTGCGCCTCATCAACCAAGTCCGAAGGAGCATCCAGACAGCACTCTGCATCCTCGTGGCTATCTGCAGGCCTTTACAGGGTAAGGAATACAGTACTAAGTAACAAGCACTGTCCTTGCCTCTGGAATCCAGGGCTCAGGCGTGGGATCCCATGGGAACTTCACCAGGTGAACGGTTACAGGAGGATATCCATCCCTCTAACCTCTATTTTCTTTAGAGATGAGATGATATTTAGACCACTAACTGTGAAATGCCATAAATGGAAAGGGTAGATTCTACAGGGGTACAAATGGGGTTGCCGGGACTTCCCTGGTGGCCCAGTGGTTAAGAATCCGCCTGCCAATGCAGGGAACATGGGTTCGAACCCTGGTCTGGGAAGATCCCACATGCCACAGAGCAATTGAGCCCGTGTGCCACAACTGCTGAGCCAGTGCTCTGGAACCCGTGAGCCACAACTACTGAGGCCCGCAAGCCTGGAGGCCATGCTCCACAGCAAGAGACGCCACTGCTGTGAGAAGCCCGCGCACCGCAACGAAGAGTAGCCCCCTCTCACCGCAACTAGAAAAAGCCTGGGCGCAACAAAGACCCAACACAGCCAAAAATAAATAATAAATAAATAAATTTATTTAAAACAAACAAACAAAAAAAACAAATGGGCTTGCTGGAACAACATTAACTGAAGAGTTTCCTACAGGGTCAACCATCACACTGAAGACCTACTATATGCCGGGCACATGTGCACCTCCTCTAATGTTCACAATGACAGGAAAGAAATTTTATCCCCACTTTACAAAGAAAGGAGGCCTAAGAGAAGTGAAGTTCCCCAGTTTTGACTGTTTTCTTGTTCTACTTCTTGATCAATTTCTCATCTGTCTAAACTGTACTTTCCTGATTCAAAAGTAATGAGACTTCCGTAGGTCAAAGAAAGCACCAGGATTGGAACCCACTGGAGCCCATGCCCTCCCCCTTACTTGTATATTCAGGAGTATTTGTACTGATGAAGGTCTACATCTCAGGCCAAGAGCCCTTACCACAGATGACCCCCAAAGCCATTCATGCCTTAAGAGGCAGAGATCCTTCCAAGAAGCAGAGTGGCAGGCATCCCAACCTGCCTTTCTCAGCAAAGTAACTGACTGCAATCCCATCCCCCTTTGCCTAGGTGATTGTACACCTTCCCTTTGGGTACATTCTCTGCCATTTTTCTTCCGCCTAACAAGAATGTCTCCTTCATCCCCAACAGAAAGGGGAAAAGGTTGAACAGGAGCACCATGTGTGCTTAAGACCACAGATGAAACACTTCCAATTGCTTTTATTTCCCCCCATCTGCTTTAAAAATGAGTACAATGAATACGAGCACAGCACCGCTGACTGGGTTCAAATTCTGGCTCTGACCCTGGTAGCTGCCTCACCTATCCATCTTTAGTTTGCCTCACAGGGTCTTTATAAAGATTAAATCAATTTACATACAACATCTAGAGGAGTCACTGACTCCTCCTTGCTAATAGATGAGATAGCAATCTCTAATATAAATATCTGCCATGACAATGTTACTGCTAGTATCACCAAATTAAGTAATCCCTAAAGTAAGTATTCACAAAATTTCCTAAACTCAATTTTAAGGCAAAATATAACAAGCTAATAATTTCCACAACTGCTGATAGGTGTACAGAATGATGTGATCTTTATGGAAGGGATTTTGAAAACATCTAACAAATAGATGTTTCCTAAAAATAGGACTACCATATGACCCAGCAATCCCACTCCTGGGCATATACCCGGAGAAAACCATAATTTGAAAAGATTCATGCAGCACTATTTACAATAGCCAAGACGTGGAAGCAACCTAAATGTCCATTGGCAGATAAACGGATAAAGAAGATGTGGTATATATATATATATATATATATATATATATATACACACAATAGAATACTAGTCAGTCATAAAAAATAATAATGCCATCTGCAGCAACATGGATGGACCTAGAGATTATCATACTAAGTAAGCCAGACAGAGACAAATACATGATATTGCTTACATGTGGGATCTTAAAAAATGATACAAATGAACTTATTTACAAACAGACTCAAAGACACAGAAAACAAACTTATGGTTACCAGGGTGTAAGAGGGGTGGGGAGGGATAGATTGGGAGATTGGGATTGACATATACACATTACTATACATAAAATACATAAGGAAAAAAAAATAGATAAGGATCTACTGTATAGCACAGGGACTCTACTCAATATTTTGTAATGGCCTATATGAGAAAATAATCTAAAAAAGAGTGGATATATGTATATGTATAACTGATTCACTTTGCTGTACAGCAGAAAGTAACACAACATTGTAAATCAACTATACTCCAATTAAAACAACAAAAAAAAGGGAGGACTTCCCTGGTGGTGCAGTGGTTAAGAATCCACCTGCCAACGCAGGGGACACGGGTTCAATCCCTGGTTTGGGAAGATCTCACATGCCGTGCAGCAACTAAGCCCATGCGCCACAACTACTGAGCCTGTGCTCTAGAGCCTGCGAGCCACAACTACCGAAGCCCACGCACTCTAGGGCCCTCATGCCACAACTACTGAGCCCACGTGTTGCAACTACTGAAGCTTGTGCACCTAGAGCCCATGCTCTGCAACAAGAGAAGCCACCACAATAAGACAACACGCACCACAACAAAGAGTAGCCCCTGCTCACCACAACTAGAGAAGCCCGTGCGCAGCAATGAAGACCGAATGCAGCCAAAAACAACAACAACAAAGGGAGTATTGCAATAAAGGAATTCACACGAAATTAAAAAACAAAACAAAACAAACTACATTTATCTTTTGACAAGGAAGACCCATGGCTAGGAATTTACCCTGAAGGTGCATCTCCAGAAATAAAAGCAACACACACACAAGGTTATTCATTGCAGCATTATGTAAAAACAAAAGACTGGAAATGTCTTAAATGTCTGTCTATAAGAGACTGGTTGAATAAACTATGGTACATCCACATAATCAAGTACTATGCAGCCATAAACAAGAATACTATACAGCCATAAACAAGAATAGTAAACTGAACTGATATATAACTTTTAGGCAATGTTCAGTGAAAAAGTACATATTGCATGTCCACCGAAAGGGCCTAGATGCAACAGCACCCAGTAACACTAAGCATGCCTATAGTCCAGATCTTGGTTTCTAAATACCAATCCCCACTAAAAGAAACCAGGACTCGCTGGGAAAATGGCTGATTCCAGGTCAGAGGCAGGGGAAATGCAAGGTGGGCCTGGAACATCTTTTTGTGCCAGGAAGTAGGGAAATGTTCAAAGAACGATGGGGGCGAGTCAAAAGAACACAGCTGTATCTGTAAGAGTCTAGTATCCAGAATATATAAAGAACTCTTACAATTATGCAGTAAGACAAATAATTTTAAAGTGGGCAAAGGATATGAATAGACATCTCTCCTAAGAAGCTATGTAAATAGCCAATAACAACATGAAAAGATGCTCAACATCATTAGTCACTAAGGTACCATTTCACTCACTAGGATAACTATAGTTAAACAAACAAAAAACTCCCAGAAAACAAGTGTTGGCCAAGATATGGAGAAAGAACATTATACATTGCTAGCAGGAACATAAAATGGTTCAGTTGCTATGGAAAAGTTTGGTGATTTTCTGCTAAAATAGAATTATCATATGACCCAGCACTTCCACTTCTAGGTATCTGCCAAAAGAACATATGTTTACACAAAAACTTATATATGAATGTTCACAGCAGCCTCATTCATAATAACAATTGGAAATAACCCAAATATACATCAACAGATGAATGGATAAACTAAATATGGTTTTCCATGCAGTGGGACATTATTCAGCTACAAAAAGGAATGAAGCACTGACACAATGCTACAACATGGATGAACCTAGAAAACATGCTAAATGAAAGAAGCCAGATACAAAAAGGCCACATATTGTATGATTCCACTTATGTAAAATATCCAGAATAGGCAAATCCATAGACAGAAAGATTCGTGGTTGCTAGGAATGGTGGGAGGGAAGAAATGGGACTAATAGGTATGAAGTTTCTTTTTGGGGTGATGGAAATGCTCTGGAATTTGATGGTGGCAATGGGTGCACAACAGAGTGAATATACATACTAAAAACCCCTGAAATGAACTTTTTTTTTTTGCAGTCCGCGGGCCCCTCACCGCTGCGGCCCCTCCCGTCCCGGAGCACAGGCTCTGGACGCGCAGGCCCAGCGGCCACGGCCCACGGGCCTAACCGCTCCACGGCATGCAAGATCCTCCCGGACCAGGGCACGAACCCGCATCCCCTGCATAGGCAGGCGGACCCTCAACCACTGCGCCACCAGGGAAGCCCTGAAATGAACAGTTTAAAATGATGAATTTTATATTGTGAATTGTATCTCAATAAAAGGGAAAAAAAGGGGCTTCCCTGGTGGCGCAGTGGTTGAGAACCTGCCTGCCAATGCAGGGGACACGGGTTCGAGCCCTGGTCTGGGAAGATCCCACATGCCGCAGAGCAACTAGGCCCATGAGCCACAACTACTGAGCCTGTGCGTCTGGAGCCTGTGCTCAGCAACAAGAGAGGCCGCGATAGTGAGAGGCCTGCACACTGCAATGAAGAGTGGCCCCCGCTTGCCACAACTAGAGAAAGCCCTTGCACAGAAACGAAGACCCAACACAGCCAAAAATAAATAAATAATAAAAATAAAGGAATTCCCTTAAAAAAAATTTTTTTTTAAAAAAGGGAAAAAAAGGACACAACTGGTTGAAGAGGCTCCCACTCATCAAATCTGGAACAATTTGAGCATTAAAAAGTATGAGTTATTAGATTATAACACTTTGAATTAAAAAAACAAAACTGTAAATTCATAGTGAAAATAACTACCCAAAAAGGGTAGAGGAAAGAAAACTCTTCTTTATAGATGAATGCCAGCTAATACATGTAGGGGAATGATGGGATAAGAAAATTACCATTTAAGAACTCCTAATGTGGTAACTGATTTAGGTAAGATCATCAGTGGATGTCATAAAAATGATGTGTAAAAAGGTGGCTGAAATCCAACATCTTCAATGGTATCACTCCACTTTGATAGATATAGGGGACACTACCTTAAACAAGGCATCGAACCCAGCATCACCAATACAGGGACAACCTGATGTGCAATACTGGAACATACACAATCTCACTTATAGCATTCTTACAAAAAATGTTTAACCTAAATGAAATCATGAGGAAACAATAAGACAAATCCAGATTGTGGGATATTCTATAAGACAACTGGCCTGGACTCAGCTAATATATTTAGGGGTGAAATGCCCTGGTGTTTAAAACTTATTTTAAATGACTCAGGGGGAAAAAAGTATACGTGTGTGTATTGAGACAGATATAGGGAAGGAGGGAGGGAGGAAGAGAGGGACAGAGAAAGCAAATATGGCAAAAAGTTAGTAACTGGTGAATCTATGTAAAAGAACATGGGTATTCAATATATCCTCTTCCAACTTTTCTGTAGGTTTACAATTTTTCAAAATAAAAAGTTGGGGAGAAAAACTGTGTAATAAATCAGCTTTAAAGAACAGAAAATTCAACATGCTTAAAGTGTAATAATCAGAAACACAATTCATCTCTAATATAAAGTGTCCGATTTTCTTAAACATACTTTACTGTTGCCCATTTCAGCAGGTGAGAAGCATTATGGTACAGCTGCTCTGAAATTCCTCTATGAATCCTCAAGGCTTCTAAATTAGTTAAGTGAAAATTTCTTACCCAATTCAGATAATCAAAAACTTATCTAATAGACAAGAAAATATGTTGGACAACTCACACCCCTTGCACTTTACTTACAGCCTGGAACTCCACATATATCAAAATATGGTTTTAAAATATTCTTTAACAGAATTTCTGATAATTTCAAATGAGAGAGGTATACATTTTTAGCTACATGGTAGATACCTTATATGACTAGCAGACAATTCAGTGTATCTCCAGTAGGATGATTTATCATAAAGAAAGTCACCAAAAATTGTAAGCAGTCTGGATTCGTGTTTATTGAAGCCAGTAATTAGAGACATCTTCTTTTCCAGCACTAGAAAGCAAGGTTCCACATGACTGCATACTGCATCTGGACAGAGCCACACCCCTGGACTAAGGCTGGTGGGGGAATAATCTGCAGTCCTAATTTTAAGTTAAAAACACCAATAAACCTAGTATAGAGACAACAGTGAACTTTCACATACAGCATCAACATTGTTAAGGTCATGATGTACAGAGCAGTCACTTTCAACTTTGTTAAACTAATAAAACACATCTTCAGTTTAAATACTGGTTTAAAAATGCCAATCCAAAAAAAAAAAGTGCAAACAAAATTAAATAATTCTAGCAGCATACCCGTTGCATTTTTAGGAAAGACCAATTCATGGCCTTTATCGTGGCCTTATCTTCAAGGTTGGGCTTATTTCTTTGATTTTTCCATTTTAAAGACAAACAGCAGATGTAACCACTACAATGTACATAAATAGTCATAAAATTATCTTTAACAGTCTACCATACAAGTGTATTCTGCAAATGAAATGAATTTTACTTTAAAAAGTAAAGGCTGTTTATTGTTTGGCCTTTGGTTCCAATGCATGAAAATCCCAAAATAACAAAAAATATGCTCCCTCCTCCCACCCCCCCTAAAAAGAACCCTGCAGCTCCCCAAAGTTGGTAGACTTTGGCAACCACTGAGCACATGACACTATACATCAGTTTCTTCTGATCCTAGGAGTATCCACTTGTTATGAGAAACTAAAGTGATCTCCAAGAAACCTTCCTTCACAAGACAGGTGTCTTAGCATTTCTTCGGTTTTAGTACATTTTATATTGACACAAAAAGTGCTTATCAGTTTAAATGATAAAAAATAAACAAAAAGTAAAGTTTTGCATTAAAATTTAAAATCACACTGTATCCCTCTTAGGCATGTGCCGTTCGAAGAATTCTTTCTTATTTCTGAGGTCACTCATTTTGTGCTCCCTGCCCCTGCCAGCTGCTATGGAGGGATTAAGTGACCCCATCATTCGTGTGGCCACAAGCTGTTTGGCATCTATTGGTCATTACACCACAACCATCATTCCAAGTCAGTTTACTGTCATTACCTGGAAAATCTGGTAACTGGAAGCCAGAATACATTAAAAAAAAAAAAAAAAACTGAATTAAAAAGGGGGGAAAAAAGTGTATTTTCAACAATAAGACTGGCACAAGAAACACATTTTTATGTTTGTCAGAAAGGCAAGTAAATACTCAGCTTTCTCCTTAACAGTGTTCAGACCTTTACAGAAAAGCAACTCAAGACAGTCTTAGAGTCTTGTTATATAACATACGATATTAAGTTATGTCCAGTATGGTTAGTGGTCAGTCAAATCTGGTATGTAAAAGTAATGACATTAGGGAAGTTATGTTTAGACACAGTACAACAAACATTCATATAAAAAAAGTAAATTCCACATAAGTGAACTGTAGTTTTTCCCTTGATTTGACAACAAACGTTTTATATATTAAATTAATGGTAGTGTTTGCATTTTAATGTTCTGTGTCATGTATAAAATTAAAAGTGCCATTTTAAATCCATAGAAGTCACTTCCAGGATGATGGTGTGGCATGACAATGTGCATGAATTTGCCCTAAATGGAGACACTTGAAACACTTATTTCCATAAGAAAAAAATGCTACAGTTTATGAAAAACATAAAACAAGAGAAATTTCCATTTTCAATATAAAACATTCACACTTATTTGTCCATCTGATAGCACTGATGAGACCAGGGAGCTAGGACAAAACCCTTTTGCATCAAAGGAACTCCACGAAGGTTTCCAATGACCATAAGGCAGGGACTGGTGTAAGCCAATTAACTGGAGTGTATTTACATTGAAAACCTCCTTCAAACTTTCTGTAGCACACCGCATTATGGTAAAATGAGAGGTTGGTCACCCATTCTCTACTAGTAGGCCAGCCTGTGGTAGTTAAAAAAAAAATTTTTTTTAAAAACAAAGCGGAAGCTATTTAGAAAACACAATTCAAAGTAAACTAAATTTGTAACTGCTGACTTTAAACATACCCCACAGTGACTGCCCCACGACACACACGCGTGGAGCCCAACACCTCCCACAAGGACATGGCCTGGGCTAAGCACATGAGTCCTGGGCAGCTGCCATCTTCCCCACCCCCATACCGGCTCCACCTGACTCAGGCATCCCCACACTTAACACATCTTTCATAAGTTAAAGATGCATTCAGAACAAGTCCAATTCCCATTTTGCTTAGTGTTTAGTTTGGAAATGCTTCTGATTTTAAGTCTTAAAAATGATTATTCGACTTCTACTGAACACACAGTATTTACTAACACTGCTCATCTCCTCCTCCTCCACTTCCTGCAACATTCAGCTTCCCTACCAACACTTCTCTCATTCCTCCTTTCAGTCTTTCTCTTTCCTGGACTTTCTGCTACTTAATCTGCTTCCCAAGAACAAGTGAATCTGTTAACATGCAACTGGTCAGACTAGCCACCATCTGATCAATGACCTCCTGGTCTCATTGGCTCCACCCTGAAAGTAAGTGGGCCCTCTTTCTCTCCATCTACCTTCCCCTCCCCAAGAAGCCCAGCTGCACTTGCTGCCCATGAGAGAGCCACATGCCTGAGAGTCCAAGGGTTATCCTTCACAAAGGGGTCTGACACATAACCTTCCTAAAGGTGCATTTCACACTCGGACAAGCCAGTGAAGTATTTTTTTTTTTTTAAGTTCATCTCCCCTGCCCCAAAAAACTGATAGCATGTGCCATATCAGAAAAATCCTGGTCTTAGAGCAGATCAATATAGTTATTTGGTCATTTTACATATGCACTTTTTAAGGAGGATCAGGCTTCATTTTCTGTTGAAGAGTTTGTTACCATGGAGTCTGGTTTTCGAGTCATTCTATCCAGTTCTTCCTGAACATTTGTCAACACAGTCTTTTGTCCTTTAAAGAAAAAAAAAAAGCAGCAGTGATGAGAGAAGAAAAAAAAATTTTTTTTAAGTAACATTTAAAATTATACAGATTTCAAAAAAAACCTATACAGATTTCTATAATCATTTTTGGTGATAATAACTCCAATAAGAATGAGGAAAGTCTTTTTCATTGCAATGATTATAAGGAGACAGACTCTAATTCAGCCCTTCTTAATTCCAAATGCCACAGGTCTGGGCTCCCCAACTACATTACTGCCCCCTGCCTGGGGATGCCTTTGTGCCAAACACAAAGGCCTTTCTGAAAACCCTCTCACCCCTATGCTCTCTCATCACCATCTTCCTAGAGGTGGTATTTGAGTTTCTGGCATGCAGCAAATGACTTTCTGTACCTCAGACAGAACAGGTGTTTATGTTTTGTTACTAATTACAACTGATTCACATGGATATCCTGGAACACCATATTTCAATAAGAATATAAGACTAAGGTTGGCCATTTCGATACAGCACAAAGTTGGTGCACATACTTTTTGTTGTTGAACATTAACTGGGGCCTAGAAGTGACCCCTATTTCCTCCCAGGGAATACCAGTTTATAGCCTGGGCCAACAGATCAGACAGATTCTGAGTCTTCAAGAACTCCAGAGCACCTGAAAGCACAGGCTGACCTGACGATGGAGTGATTTCTTGAGGGTTTCCTTTGATTGGAAAACATCAATTAAGGAAAATACTCTATTAATATTACTTATAGCCAATGGAAAATTAAAACCCTTTGGAAATGGCCTCAAGCTTTCTGGGAAAATTTGTAATTCCCAAGGAACCTGTTTCTTTTGTTTCAGAGACCAAAAAGACATAGACTTGCCCTATGTGCCCACATGGAAGAACAGATGGGTGGGCTGTCACAGAGATGTCTATGTGTGACAAGGGTGGGGAGCTTCATGGAGGAGAAAATGACGACCCTCCAGTGAGACAGTGAGGGTTCACAGGCAGCTGACGGCAAGACTGGAGGCAGTAGAGTGAGCAAAATCCTTGTAAAGCAACGCAGAATATTAAAGACTAAATAAAATGTCAATGGTACACTCTAGACCATGACTTCCAATGGACAGAACTTCTACACCTGGCCCATGTACTGGGCTGACCAAAAAGTTCGTTACGTAAGATGTTACAGAAAAACCCGAACGAACTTTTTGGCCAGCCCAATATTTAGGATCTACCTCAACTCAGCCAACAGTCAGTTCTTGAGAACCTGAATATACATAAATCCCACCTTAAATGTACCAAGAAACATGCATGGTAATAAGGTAATCCTACTGTAAAGTATACTGCTCAGTGTAAGGTGGAAATCTGTTCAGAACATCAAGGGGTCCACAGGTCAGTGAAAGCAGACACTCCTGTCCACCACCCCACCTTCCAGCACTCCTTGATCACAAGGGTCCTAAGTCTTTGGGGGCCCTTCAGTACCTGACTTCTTGGCTGTGCCCTGCACCCCACCAGCACCAGGACTTCCAGGAGAGCCTGTTTTTTTACTCAACAGACTATTGAAGAAGCTGGCCAACACCCCTTCACTTGCTGCATTATCTAAGGAAACATTAAGAAAAAAAGCATCACACAAACTGAATGACCCAATTAAACAGCAACAAACTATTTTTCAGCTTGGAATTATCCATTTGTGGTTATGATCTTCCTGGGATACTGAGCAGATTCATTCACTATGATGCCTTATACATTGCCACTGCTAAGGCTGATTATGTGTTAGCATAATTAATAAGTGGAAACCTGTTTAGATTTCCCACCTGTTCAGAGGCATAATAGATAACCTGTGCTCCATATCATCTCCCTGTCCATGAGGCAGTGTTTTTCAAAGTTTTATAAGCCCGTAACGTTCCAAAGCTGCTGTGAAAAGTTCTCATTCAGAATAGAAGACAGTCATCGAACATGCAAGAACTAAATATAATTTGAGGGTTTTACTGCAGCCAACATCTTGGGGTGTTATTAAGTCACTGGGGTAAGGGCTACTTAAACTAGTAAGTAACTGAGCTTGACAAAACAAGTGACAATTCATAAATGGTAATAATATAAACCTAATAAGCAACAAAACCGAGAACTCAAAATATACATTTTAAAGTGACTTCTTATGCTGTATTCTTCTCTGAATATAGAGGCCTAACCAAGGTCTTAAACAAAGCCAGGTGCAAGGGCCACCAATTCCAACAAAGGAAGAGGCCTTGGTCTCTGCCAACCATGAACTCCCTCTCTCAGAGAGAGGAAGTGGGAAGCAGCCCTTCTTGGGAAAGAAAACAGCTCAGCTGCCTTGAGTCTCCACCTTCCAAACCCAGCTACTCAGCCCCTAAAGTAGGAACGAGGCCTAGGACTAAACCACTCTCCAAAGAGACAGGATACATACTTTTGATGTTTGGGTCCGGCTTCTTTACTGATGTGCCTGGGGAGGCACTAGGCACGCTGGCTGGCCCTCCCCGGCCCTGGGTTCTTGGAGAGCCAGAGGGTCCTCTTGCAGGGGATTCCTAAGTCCAAAACCAGCCCAAGTCACACACAGGCATAAAAATAACAGAAGGTACATATTCCAAAAATGAAGACATGCTTCTGCAGGGTATTTTTCACAGTCTAGGGAGAAGGGTGGCAGGAATGGGAGTTTGTGCCCAGCTCAGTCCCTTTTTTAGATCCCAATTTCTCCTGAGAGAAGAGATACCAAGATAACAAAACCCGTTCACTCTAATTCCCAGAGCTGTATTCCTTCATTAGACATTTTCTGAGTTCCTACCATGTTCCTGGCCCTGGGCTTTTAGAGGGACCAAATTCCCTCCGAATATACAAAAGCTCACACAAATGTAAGCTCTCACAAATAATGGTATAAAGTTTGAAGACATGACATTGGGTCTTGACCCTCTGTTTAGTTTAAGGTACTCACGGAGGCTCTCGTGGGTGTGGCTGGCTGCTTGGCAAGGAGTGACTGCAAAGAGAGGGACACACCGATCATTAACCAAGGCCTGCAGAGTGTACTGAAGGTCCGGAGAAACACTTCCAAGTATTCCACTAGAGGGCACCATTAACAACAACCAAGTCAGAGGTTCTACACTATAAATGCAAAATGTTTAAATTGAGCAATTTGGTATATGGTGAACAAAAAATATTCCCAGTAACCAGTTTTGAAACTAAAGAAGCAATGAGAGCACAAAAGGAAAAGTTGGTAAAAAAAAAACATCAACACCCCCTGCTGACCTGCCTGCATCATCAGGCAAACCCGTGATGTGTCTAACACCACTCTCAGTGAAACAGAAAGGTGGGACTGGGTCTGCATTCTGAACTGTCAGCTTGGGTTTACTCTCCTCACCTACATAATGTGTATATCAGCTCACCTGCCTTCATACACAGGGCTCTGTGGGACTATGTGAACTAACGGAAGTGAGGTCAGGGCGTCTGGTAAACTGTCAACATGGGAAATACTACGCCAGAAAATCTACATTTGCAGACAGAGCAGGTACTTAATAAGATACTAAACCTATCACTGTAGGAGAATCTGCAAGGCAGGAAGGGGATCCCCTGAGGGGCCCCCTACCCTGTACCAATCCTAGAAATGGGAGAGAACAAGAACTGGTGGCAACCCCTTTGTCCCTGCAAGCTCTTTGTGATACCCCCACTTCATGCCAGGGAGCTGGTTTCATTCATGAGAAGGCCTCTGCTCTGGCCTCACTGGTCTTCTTACCTGTTGCTTCATTAGGAACACCTGCTCATCCTCCGCTGCCAACTCTTTGTCGTGGACCAGCTGTGAAGTGAAGTGACACACTCATTTGTGGTCATAGACCAAGAACACCCCCAACTACTTGTCAAAATTCATGCTGAAAGGAGAATCTTGTGCTCATGTCTCAACATGGGTTTGGGGAGTCCCTGCGGAGACTGCAGAGGTCAAGTCTTTCTAGCCTGGCAAAGACCCTGTTCCAAGACCAGCCTTGGCATATGGCCAAATGACATTTTTAAGTCTGGCAGGTTCTAAACAATACCTCCCAGATCCGGGTCTGCAGGTGATCACAGGAGCAAGTGGGATCTACTAACAGTAATCCAGAGGCAGCAGTGGCAGTCCATCACTCATGCTGTGCCACCCAGAGCCAATTACATAACACGATTTCATCTAAAGACTTTTTTTAAAAGGCCCTTGGATTATTTCTTTTTACCCCCCCAAATGGTTCAATGTGTAAGACTTGTTTCTTTATGTTTCTTTTCCCATGAAAAAAACCTACAACTATTTCTTTTTTTTTTTTTGGTGGTTGAGAGGGGAGGCCACGCTGCGCAGCTTGTGGGATCTTAGTTCCCTGACCAGGGATCGAACCCAGTCACTCGGCAGTGAAAGCGCAGAGTCCCAACCACGGAGCCGCTGGGGAATTCCCCACCTGCAACTCTTAAAGTGATTGATTTTGGTACCTTTCTCACAGGAGGTTTCACAATAAAGTCTTCATATGCATCTTCTGGCTTCACAGTTGTGAAATTTTCATGTAAAATAGCTATTTTCTTTTCATTGTCCCAGCCTGCAGGTCTAAAGGCAAAGACACAGAGACTGACTTGCTTTTTCTGGGACTGCCTTATGGAATACTCAGCACACCGGGTTAGAGAGGACTCCTGGCTGAGATCCTTTCCCACAAGTTCTGGTCTGCAGTTGCTGGGCCGGCTTGTAGCTTTTGGCAGACAAGCCAATATTCACTGCAAGTGTAGTCCATCAGCTCAACCTCACAGGTCCTGCTCCATACTGAGTTCATGAGGCCCAAGGCCTAAGGAGCCAGAGCGAGATCTTACTGACTATACATGCTGACCCACAGGAAGTGTTCAGAGCTTTTCCACAACTCTGCTGAGAAGAACAAGGACACAATGGGGCCCTTTTCTGACAGAGTGGAGAATACAGAGCAACACATAGGATAGAGCTCAGGATAGGGCTGTTTCTCTGGGCTTTGGTATGAAGACACCCCTGTGAGCTGTTTCTCTGAGAACTCTTCTGACAACAGTTTTCTTATGGATTGGTTAATTTTACTGATGTGTGAATATGTACCCTGGAGTCAAGGGGAGTAGCAGGACCTGCACTATCCTGGGCCTCAAACCAGAGGGACACAAGTTCTTGAGGATCCTATGTGGGAGCTGCCCAGCTTGACATCGCAGGGCAGGATGGCACCCAGGTTCCATTAAGCTAAGCTGCAGCCTAGGATAAGGAACAATTGTAAAATGCCCTATATGACATACTTTTATCTAGAAGCTCTAAAAGATGGCAACTGATTGTTCCCACAGGCTTCTCATTCTCCATCCAACTCCTGCTCCACAGCTCTAGAACCAAGAAGGTGCTTAGCCAGGGCTCTCCACCCCAATGGCTCCGACGACTTCACTGGCTCCCCAACAGGCAACTACCAACAGGACCAAAGGTGCAAAGGGACAGAGCATGACCAAGATACTGCCATGACCTGTGTCACCTTCAGAAGCTCTGAGCTTCTTCTCCACTCCAGACGAGCCCTGAACACATCCAGTCTCCCTGATCCTCCCTCTCCTCAGGATCACAAGTGATTTGGGTACTGACTGACTCCAAAAGCATACCACTCACTGAGAGCTTGTGGCTTTGGTGCTGGCCTGACTGCTCTAGACAACAATTCTCTAAAATCAGTCTAAGTCTCTTGTCTGCTGTCTGGGAAGAGCCCAAGTGAGGCTCTCCCTAAATGTTGAGGAGGCAGCCTATTCGGTCCCGAGAGCTCTCAGCTTTCACACCTTCAGTCTTCTCCCAGACTCTCCCACCCTTCCACTCCTTCTGGCCTGCCTGGGACGCACCACTCACCCTCCCAGCATTACTCCTCTGCTCTCCCTGCCACATTGTCTCTGCTACCCCAGTACTGCCCTACCCCTCCTCGGCTGTGTGTGTCCATTAAAGTGCCATGTGCAGGGACCACATCTCATTCATTTCTGCCCTCAGCATAGAACCTGGTCTCCGAGGAAGTGCTCAGTATTTGTTGAACGAACTGTAATTCTTTCTTAAGAGGATATCTAAGCCTAAAAGCATGATACTAGCACAAGTCCTCTCAGGGACCACACCTTCAACATTTACTTATGCATGAACAACACCCACCATTCTCCACTGAGAGAATGACACAAATTAGGACTAACAGGTATCCAAGTCTCTGCCCAGGACAATCAGCCCCAGTGGCTCCTCAAATGTGAAACACCAGAAACACAACAGGCGTTCAGTACAGCCAAAGCCCAAGCTGATGGGATGCGAAGGAGGGCGTAGGCAGTCATCCCTGCCAATGGATGCCAATAAACCAGATGCTTCAACGGAAAACGTTCAGAATCCTCAAAGCACCAATTCCCTATACTGCAACTCCCTCACTCAGCCGGTATTCTACCAGAGTTGACAGTAAGTGGCAAAAATGTTTTAGCAACTTGCTCTCAATGAAGAAAGGCAGCACCCCTAACCTCACTCCACCCAGTTCCCCCAGACTGGAAGCAGAATGGCAACTAATCTGGAAAAGAGCAGAGATGGAAAGGTGGGTGTATATATCCCCCGTGAGGTCCAACTCCAAGCACTTTGCCCCAAGGTAGTAGAAAGCTGGCTGTATAAGAGAGAGACAGAGCCATCTTACTTGGAAGGACAGAATGTAAAGAGCAAATGTACCAGGAAGAGAAGCGTTTGAAAGCATCACCTATAAAGAACTCACATAAAAACTGCTTCCTTTTCCACAACTAAGGCAGGCGTGGTAAAGTGGAAACCATATGTTTTATGAACTATGTACTTATACAACAAGTCGAGGTTTTTCTCTTCCTTCACTGATGTGTAAATCAAGGCCGCTCCATCTAATCAATCTGCTTAAGGAAAACCAATTCACTGCAAGAGGAGACAAAAGCAAATACATACAAGCACAATCCTCAAAGTACTAGTCACAGGATACTCAGTTTTTGATCAACACACAATTAATAGAAAGTGTTAAAATGTTAAGAACTAAAAAGGTAATAGTAGCAGAAGAAGCAGGTCAAAAGCATAAAGCATGTTGATGATAGCGGGCCACGTAGTTCATTTCTGAACATGTAAACTGTTGTCTTCTGACCCATCAGGTTGCGTCCCAGTCAACTTAATGGTTCTGAGGGTAGCCCAGGAAAACCCTCAGCATATCCAGGGTACACAGATTCTTTCCTAGACAGATGCCCACATGTGATCAAGTTGGTCATTAAGCATACAAGAGTTGGGTACCTACATGTTATTGGCACCCTCCACTGAGCTGGACAAGCTTAAGAGCCCAAAGGAAGTAGTGGAGGCCACCCTTACCCTCCCCCGCCCAGGATGTGGGATGATGGCACCAACTGCTATTGGATTTTTACAGAAACAAGACTCAAAAGTCTGCTGACACAGCACCTCTCTCACGGACAGCACAAAACATAAACATAAAGGAAACCCTGTAGCAGCCAAAACACTATCATGTTGGATAATTAACCTCTTCTATAAAAAAAGCAAAGTTTAAAAATATTTCCAAGATATGATAAAAATAATTTGCAATAAAAGTATCACATATCAGCTTTCTTCTTAATACAAAAGCCTATCAAATGTACACCATTAAAAATAAAAAGTAATCAAAAATAGGCAAAAATTATTAAGTCTCAAATTCCAACACAGTAAACTTTTAGAAAGTAAAATGATGTATACCACGGGTTCCCAACCCCGGGTCCACAGACCAGTATTGGTCCTCAGCCTGTTAGGAACCGGGCCACAAAGCAGGAGGTGAGTGGTGGGCAAGTGAGTGAAGTTTCATCTGCCGCTCCCCATCGCTCGCATTACTGCCTGAACCCTCCCCTGCCCACCATGGTCCGTGGAAAAACTGTCTTCCACGAAACCGGTCTCTGGTGCCCAAAAGGTTGGGGACCGCTGATGTACACAATTTCACCCTGGCAAAAAACTATTCTGGATTCAGGAAGTACTTTATCTCTTTGAAGATGCCCCATCTGGAGGAAGCCTGGATTAGCACACACAGAAGGGAGCCTGTGCCCCTGGGCCCCAACACAGCGCCCCAAGGATACACTGGAGGCAGAACCTCCGTAGGTGTGACTGGATGAAGTCAAAGTGCTCGTCCCTGTAATCATGCTCCTTCTCCAGGACACTCACCGCATCACACTGCAGGTAAGATAGAAAGAGAAAGGAGTCATCTTTTTGCCTCTCTGCCTGCTAAGGATGGGAACACTGTCTTTGTTAGTAATAAAGTATCATGGCTTCAAAGGCGGCGGCCATGGGACTTCTCTGGTGGTGCAATGGTTAAGACTCCGCGCTCCCAATGCAGGGGGCCCGGGTTCAATCTCTGGTCAGGGAAATAGATCGTACATTCATGCTGCAACTAAGAGTTTGCATGCCACAACTAAGGAGCCCGCCAACCACAACTAAGATCCAGAGCAACCAAAATAAATAAATTAATTTAAAAAAAAAAAAGGCGGCAGCCACAGCCAAAGTCCAAGCATTAATTAAATAAATAGACAAGAGTGAAAAGCCACTGGAGATTCTTCTTTCATCCTGGGCCTCGGTTTCCACATCTATAAAGTAGGGATATGATAGCCCTGATCACCTCACAGTTGCTCTAAGCATCAAACAAGGTCACATCAAGAAACAGGCCCACTGGACATGGCTGTGCACTGCACACTCCACAGGGCTCCATTCTCACAGAATATGATGTGAATGGCACATGCTGCAGTTGGGCAACCTAGTGGCTCTGACTAGGATCAAAGAACTTTTGAAACCCCCCATTTTTTTGTTTGTTCTTTATTGGATTTTTTTTCTTAATGCATTTTATTTGCTGCACTGCCAAACCCAGCCAAGCGTACAATTCCCTGGCACACACCTTTGTGCACACCACCAACACTGGGATCCCCAGGTTATGAGTCAGCACGTTGTTACCAAGAGGCAGGGCAACATTTTCTTCATCAGGACCTGAGGTCAGAGGCCCTCTTCTCTGTGGGGAACCTTGACAACCTTCCTCAGGCTCAACATAGTCTTGAAAATCTTTCACAACTACAGGTGAAAAAGAAAAAGAAAATTACACACACACACACAATAAAAAATGCACATGCCAGCTTTAGAAAACTGAAGCAGGTAGTAATAAGCACAAAACATAAAGAGTTGTGACAAACTTCCTAACTGCATCTGACTTAACTGCAATATTAGGGATTTAGGGATGGTGATACAAAACCGCAATTCTGACATTTTCAGTCAGTCTGAGCAGTATAACTTCAGAGCAGTAAAGATATTCCCCCGGTCATCTTTAATTGTATCTAACTCTTAACAATTAAACAGGTTTTTAAAAACTCCTAAGGCTTCAATAGTTCCTACTATGAAAAACAAAACAAAACACTTTTTTTGGACCACGCTGCAAGGCTTGCAGGATCTTAGTCCCGCTACCAGGGATTGAACCCAGGCCATGGCAGTGAAAGAGCCAAGTCCTAATCACTGGACCACCAGGGAATTCCCAACACTTTTCCTATATATTTTACATTTTCAAATATTAGGATAGTCGAACTGTGTTACTTCAACAGACGCGACCACTAGAATACGTTACAACTTATAAAACTCCTCAGAGTTCTCATCAGAACCACCTGAATTACCAAGAACATGCTGTTTCCATACAGCTGAGGTGCGTCCGTGCTAAAGAGTGAGGCTGGACTTACCAGCACCATCTGCATCTCATCATCCTCACTCTTGTGGACTCAGTTTCATCTTTAGGAGATCCTGAGTCACATGTGTCACGGACCTGTTCCTGCCTAACACAATAAGGGGTGAGTGATATAACATCTACTTCTTGGCACTATTTTGGCCATGGGTGCAACCCCACAGGAGGGCCTTCAAGCTGAGTGGTCCATGGTCTTGGTTAAGGCAAGTGAACACAAAGTCCACAGACCTGCACCTTTTCCTGGGTGCTTCAAGGTTATATGTCAGGCCAGAGAACAAGGACATGGTGATTAAAGCTACTTCGAGCCGGCAGCTCTACTCTTCTACACACAACATGACTAAAGGACCAAAAGGACTTTTACTCTCATCCACAACATGCTCACTGAGGAAAACACAGACAACTAGATTAAAGAGAATCTAGAGAAAAGTGCATGTACTCTTCTTCAACCACAGAACAAGTTTCGAATATTTTAAAACAGTGAGTCCTCCTTTACAAAGACTTTAGGTTATTGTTATATAAGCTTCTGGAATTATCTGGGAGCACAATATCTTTCATATAATACTGGGAAAAAACCACTGCCTAAACCCTAAAGCACAGATATAACATTTCATCTCTACAACTTCTCTTTAATTAAGCTCATTCATATAATTTCATTGCCAATATAAATAATCTACTCATGGGACTTCCCTGGAAGTCCAGTGGTTAAGACTCCATGCTTCCAATGCAGGGGGCGCAGGTTCAATCCCTGGTCAGGGAACTAGGATCCTGCATGCCGCGTGGCCAAAAACAAAAAAAAAACGCACAAAAACAATCTACTCAAGAGATTTTTTTTTTTTAACCATCAGTGCAGTTTATTTCTTCAGATTCAATAAATGAATACTCAAGAGATCTTTACTGCATTGCACTTTGGATAAAAACAGAGAAGCATTTTCTGATGACTGTTGAAGGCTCTTAAGAAATCAAAGGCTCCCACATTTTCTCTCTCTCTTTTTTTTTTTAAATCTGCTTTACTTTAGCTTTATGGAGCCAAGATTGACACACAAGAAACTGCGCATGTTTAAAATGTAAATCTTATTTTTTTTTTCTTTCTGGCATGGCTCACGGCTTGCAGGATCTTAGTTCTCCGACAGGGATTGAATCCGGGCCACGGCAGTGAGAGCCTGGAATCCTAACCACTAGGCCACCAGGGGACTCCCTAAATTTGGTATTTTTGACATATGAATACACTCATGAGTCAGTACCACAATCAAGACAGTGCATTCGGGGGCTTCCCTGGTGGCGCAGTGGTTGAGAGTCCACCTGCCGATGCAGGGGACATGGGTTCGTGCCCCGGTCCGGGAAGATCCCACATGCCGCAGAGCGGCTGGGCCCATGAGCCATGGCCGCTGAGCCTGCGCGTCCGGAGCCTGTGCTCCGCAACAGGAGAGGCCACGACAGTGAGAGGCCCGCGTACCGCAAAAAAAAAAAAAAAGACAGTGCATTTATCTATCACCCCCAGAAGTTTCCTTGTACCTTTTGGTAATCTATCTTCCCCACCTGTCCTCAACACCATCCCTAACTCCAGGCAACCACTGATCTGCTTTTTTTTTTCAATACAGATTAGTTTGCATTTTCTAGAGTTATAAATGTAATTTATATGTATGTAATTAATTTACATATGTAATTACATTTAAAATATAAATATAATTGAGAATATGTACTCTTTTTAGTCTTCCCACATTTTCTCTTTAAAAGCATTTTAACAAATCTTCAAGTCAATGAAAAATACAATGGCTTAACTGTCTGGGTAATATCTATAATTGCCCAAGGTCACGTGAGGCACTCAACCGGGCTTCCAAGACAGTGAGCATGGCAGAGCCTGGAACAGGTTACAGGTAAGCTAAGTGACTGTGGGAAGGAAGGCAGGGATGGGGCAGCTCCAGCAGTCTGCTCCACGAACCTCCACTACCCAGCATGCTGTATAAACTCTGCTGTATTCTACACAGGCCATGATATGAAAATGGTTGGGAAACCCTGGGCTAGGCTATTCTCTGAAGGAATGACTGAATTATGGCTATCCAAAAACAGTAGGAAACGCACATGTGTTTTTAATAACTCAGCATTTTAGAAAATAAGCTGGAAGGCAGAGCAAATATTCATAACGGGGGTGGTGAAAAGGAATGATAAAAACATAGTGAGGACTGTGTAATTTGGATAATAAAATGTGCATTTCCCTTAGGGTACACACATACCACAGTATTAGCAGTTTCTCTCTAGGTGGTGGGATGGCCAGTATTTCACAGCAGGGGCCATCAGCCCACCAGGGGCTCCCCTTTAGCATCAGATGGGAGTGGCTATGGGAAGGAGACTGCAGAGTGCCGCCTCTTTCTCTTCTTTTCCCTCCTACCTCATTGATCACCCGTTAGTTCCACAGTTCTGAGAAGACCCAAGAGACTGCACCTCATCTTTTTCCTCTACTTGATAAGCAACTGAAACCCCAGACACAAAGCAGGAAAGACAAGACTAACCTACACACAAGCACCACCTTCTGGCAGCTTTAGGGGTTGCTCTGCCCTCCCCCTCAGACAAACCCTGCAGCCAAGCAGCTGCCACAGATTCAGGACCACTGAGGAACCTAATCCAGAAAGAGACTGGCTGGCCATGGAGCACTTTCCAAACTCAGCAGATTGGAGACTGGTGTTGGATCAGAAAGCAGGTTGGGTGACAGCCCTTTGCTCATTCAATACAATACCTAGAGTCCAATTAATCTGGAAAGTGGGAGTCCTCTAAGCAAGAGGATGGCCAACCACTTTATTAAAATGTAACCTAAAACTAGCACTAACAAAGGCACTCCTTCAACGGGTAACAGAAAGGCGTGAGTACCATTCCAAACACCTCAGAGGAAAAGTGGTGAACACACGAGAGGCTCTCAGAAGGTTAGCCAGAGCCATGAGGCACGGTTGTGGTTCCAGCAATCGCCAGCCGCCCTCCAGTGTCCTCTCCTCTTCCTCCTTACAACCAAACCGAGCACTGATACTTAGAACACACGGCCCCACAGACTACATTTCCTTAGGAAATGTCTCCTTAGGAAGACAGCAGGCACACACCCTTCAGCCCTTCTTTGCGTTTCCTCCATCCTGCTGCCTGCAACACAGATGTGAAGGCTGGAGCTCTGGTTGCCAAGAGGAAGAGAACCACACCCTAAAGATGACAAAGCAGTAAGTACAAAGGAGCCAGGGTCCTTGACTTGTCTTCCTCAAGATGCTTTCCAGGCCTGAACTGCCTCTGGATTTCATTCACAGGAGAGAGAAATAAAACCCAGTCTTGTTTAGGCCACTGTTATTTTGGGCTTGTGTCACAAAGCAGCTCAATCTAATCCTAAGCAACACAGACATCAATGACCAAGACCACAAAATAAATTCAGTGTGTCATGGGAGCACAAGCTCCCCAGGAGCGGGCACCTTGTCTGCTGTATGTATCCCCAATGCCTTGAACAGATCTGGCACCAGGCAGACAGTCTCCCTATTTGGGAAAGAAAAACATCCTTGGCTCAATCTCTTCCTTTTTTTGTTTTAACAAATCTTTACAAGGTTATAACTCTAGGAAAACAGGTTCAGAAACTGAAATCTCCTGTGCATTAACCCACTAGTCTGGGTACGATGGTAAATGCATAGCGAAAGGAGAACAGCTCTTCAGGCTCTGAACTATTCTCAGAAGTTGTCTTTAGGGTCTCTATTTCAGGGGAAAAATAGGCTTTATCTAGAAAGGTCAGTGTTTGAGGACAGATGTGCTGAGCTGCATAACAATCACTGCAGCACACGTGGGTGTCCCAGGAAACACACATGCACACAGTAAACTAAAGAATTCTATGTTAAACTCCCTGTTTTAGCTAATGTAGTCAGGAGCAAGTGAAGTTATGACAGGAAGACACACAGCAAGAAATCTCATTTGAAAAGCACATCAAAATTTCTGAACCCTTCTGCCAGTACGTTTGAAGATCCTGTGTGCCATGCTCCAGAAGCCCTCATTAATTCACTAAAGGGAATGATGTCATCCCGTGGAAATAAGCCAGGCTAAGCCAAGACTGCCCTGGCCAAGACAGCACTGCTGATGCCACAGCTCCAGCCCCTGCCCCTCCCATTTCCCTGGCAAGTGAACAGAAGCTGATGTAACTGCACAGAAGCAACGAAAAGGAAAAACAAGCTTCTGAACCACATTAAGGAAAACAAAACAAAACAAAAAGAACTTCCTTTAAAGTTCTCTGTTCTCAAAAGGGCTTGGATGCCTTGAGTCTTAAAATATCCTTTCATTTTAATGAAAAAAAAAAGAATTTCTTATTTCTAACTAAAATCATATTTGCTGGATCCCCAAAGGAACTAAGGTAGGAACTCAAAGATTTATCTTTTGTGGGTCTTCCTTTAAACGTGTCAACAAGAGGGTCCATAGGACCTCAATGGAAATACAGGGAAATGGACTCAAGCTGCAGAGATCCCAGTAAATCTCTACACCCACTGATACTAACTCAGCAGACCACGAGTTAACAGAACAGCAAAAAGACTCACAGAACTGATCACATTTTGGGGGTGAAGGAAGAACCCTTATTATAAAAGAGAACCAATGAAAATAATAAGGAATACTGATTTACTTTCTTCAACTGTGACAGCTGAGATAAAGACTGCTTTGAAGACTTTCTGACTACTGAATCTACAAAAGCAAATCTGAAATAAATGGTGCAAACAAAACACAAACACTCTGTAAGGGAAGCTTTGCAGCCTCTTGACACTGTGAAAAGGAAGGTGGCTGGAACCATCCAAAAAGACGAGTGAATTTTCCAATTAAGAAAATCCTGTTTTACTTACACTTCCGTTCCAGCTCCCTCATTTCTTCTGGTGGAATTTTCATTTTATCAATGTGCTCACGTAAAACACTAGCCCATTTCTGTAGAGATTCCATCATAGTCCAAGGCCTAGACATGTCTGCAACAAAAATCACCAGGGTCTCCGGCAAGAATTCAGCAGAAACTGCAAATTTCAGCAGACCTTTGTGATACAAGTCTCCATCCAGAATCCACACATTGCAGCGTGTGTGATCTAAGAAAAGAAGTGAAGCTAAGTTACTGACAATGACCATCAGCACAGCTCAACGAGCCACATAAGGAAGAACTTAAAGGTGACAGCCACAGAATTCCACACAGAACAGAGACAGAAATCCTAACCAGAAAAGGGTCCAAGTGCTCAGTGGACAGCAACTCTTCATCAAGGTGCCTTGTGAACTGTTTAAACTATAAAATTTTTTAACAACCATAATATACTGTGTCCACATCCAAAAAGATTCCAGCAATGTCTGAGGAGTAAAGAGTGAAGGACATTTTATCTTTCAATAAGAATCAAAAGATACTAATAAAAGCTACAAATGTTCCCCGGACGACTGTGCCATAGTCTAAATAATCCATTCTTCTAAGGTATCAGCAATCTGTGAGGCAGCAAGCTGTGCCGAAGAGCCTGTGGTTAAACAAGCTCTTCTTGTGTCAGTCACACTAAACAGTGTGCTCACATACCACAAAGGGTGCCAAAGAGACAGGACCTTTGTATTTAAATGCCAAGATAAACTCATTACTTATATAAACTGAGATATGAATTACGGGGTGCCTGATAATATTAAGGAATTACACTTATTTTTGATATGATAATATGATTATTTTTTTTAAATCCTAATCTTTTAGACATACATATGGAAGTAGTTACAGATAAAAAGATATAATGTCTGAAATTTGTTTTAATAATCAAATGTGGAGTGAAAAGAGAAGAGGGTGAGAATACAGCTGAAATAAAATTGACCTAGAACTTTTAACCTGAAGGCAGGTGACAGATATATTGGGGTTCATCAAAATGGTCTATGCTTTTATGTAGTTTTGTTTTCCACAGTAAAGTTAAAAACATATACAGACAAATGTGCAAGTGCTGACATTTAATGAAGCATGTGATTCTAAAATTATATCTGGAAGATCAAACTGTAGAAGATAGTTCTCCAAATTAATAATATACTTTTTAAAAAATTTTAGACATGTTTTTGAGAATTTTTTTTAATAAAAGCACCATGAGGGAGAAATCCTACTATCAAAAATATCATTTCATTAATTTCTTCCCCAATAAATTGCAACTTACCCTTTAAAAACCTGTCTTCTGTTAGCTACCTTTTTTTGGGTATAATCAATTCACTAACATGCTGTGAAAAATTTTATATTCATGACTTTATTTCAACAGTACAACAAAGGTATCTACATCTAGCTATACTTTCAACACTCTAATGCATTTCAGATAGCGGTTTTGATTTGGATTCTACGAATGCTTTCAAAAATACTGCACTGTTGGGACTTCCCTGTCGGTCCAGTGGTTAAGACTCTGTGCTCCCAACGCAGGGGACACAGGTTCGATCTCTCGTTGGGAAACTAAGCTCCCGCATGCTGCACGACGTGGCCAAAATACAAACAAACAAACAAACAAACTGTACCTGAAGTCTACAGATTTTAATGTCTGCCCCTCACCAGACACGGTTCTTTTTTTTAGCCTTTCTTCCCACTGCCCACTACATATAACTCACCCATGTGCATGGAATTACACATACCACATGTGGCATTAAATGGATGCCCCCAACCCTTAAGTCAGAGGTCCTTTGACATGCCATGTCCTACCACAAAACAAGGACAAGCCAGAACCTATTTTCTCTACCTGGGTGATTCCTTGCAAAATGTATATTTATAACCTAGTCACACCACACAATAAAAAATACTGGGGCTAAAAGATGTTTAATTAACCAAAAGTAAGGGCAACTCTTTCATCAAAGAGGAACTTGCAAGTAGGCAGCTTAAAAAAAATCCCATAAATGCAGAGATCTAAGTTTTTAAGGCAACCTTAAGGAATCTGAAATAAAAATTAACATGTATTTTAACTCAAAGGTAAGTGAATATAGTTACTTTGATCCTTGGCATGAAATATGTTTATGCCCCTTTGAAACAAGCAGCTATAGCAATGTCAGAGTATCTACACCATGTTTCATATACTTTCAAAAGGGTACTAGACCTACCACCTGTCTCAAGCACTCAGCTACACTTGACACATGCCACCTCTCATTCTGTCAACCTACAAACTGGTACTATTGCCCAATACTACAAATAAGGAAACTGAGGTGTAGAGTGGTTAAGTCAGTCACAACTAGTAACTACCGGAGTGGATTCTGAACCAGTTCTGCCTGGCTCCAAAGCCCAAGTTCTTTCCACAATAATCATCAAAGACAGGAAGCAAAACACTCAGACATATGAGGCCCCCTAGCCCAGCTCGGTGACCCCTGAGTCCCAACCCTACCTACACAAACTCCGGTGGGCCTAGGTGGGCACTGGAAAGCCTCTGCTCTCCTTACACAAGGAGAGCCCTTAACACCAGGTCTACCTCCTACCTTTCTTTCACATCCTTCAGAGAATGTTCAGTATGGCAAAGGAAGCCAGGGAAGAAGGAGCAGGAATAAAATCTTGGGGTTCTAAGGTGACTACTAAGTTAAGATTAAAGGGTTTTTCCCCTCTATTTAAATGATTCTTGGATCTCGAAGAATTAAGGTGCAAGGAAGGACCTGGGTTCAGCTTCTTCATTTTAGCAATAAGGAAATGGGGAACCAGAGGTGGTGGGGTTTGCCCCCTTATATAATCACCCCTACATCATGGTCCTTATTGTACAAATGGGTAAACGCAATTTTAAGAAAGTAATTTAATGAAGATATTTCATCCTTACACGGTAACTTTTCTACAAATAAAAAAATCTAGGCATTAATAATTATTTACTTTAGAGCCATCCAAGATCTAACACAAAGCCTAAAATTTTACAAAGGAGGTATTACTGACTAGTGGTAACCAAAAACCATTATTCCAATCCAACTCACAATCGTACTTATCACAATTTTAAATGATATCTAATCCTTATAATAGGGCTTACCACGCACTTTTTTTTTTTTTTTTACCATGCACTTTTAACCATTCCAATTACCCAGAAGGTAGAAAACGATTATTATCCACATTCTAGACGTGAGAAATTAAGAGAACATTATTACCTCTGAGCCTCTATTCTCTCCACTGGGGGAAAAAACAAAACAAAACAAAACAAAAACACACAAGCAATCAGCATTTCTACACTGTCACAAAAAGACTCAAAACTCTCTTGTGAATATCTGTTAAGCTTTTATACTCTAATCCACATCAATTTCAGATTCTCCACTAAAACCAGGCAGAATAACAATGGTGCCCAGATCAGTCTGCCAAGTGTTTCTCTCATAGAAAAGTCCAAAGCACTTAAAAACTTCTTGGTTTCTTAATAAATTTTATCTATCTATCTATCTATGGCCATGCTGGGTCTTCGTTGCTGCACGCGGGCTTTCTCTACTTGTGGCGAGCAGGCGGCTGCTCTTCATTGCGGTGCACTGGCTTCTCATTGTGGTGGCTTCTCCTGTTGTAGAGCACGGGCTTTAGGCGCGCGGGCTTCAGTAGTTGTGGTGCACGGGCTTAGCTGCTCTGCGGCATGTGGGAGCTTACTGGACCAGGGCTCGAACCCGTGTCCCCTGCGTTGGCAGGTGGATTCTTAACCACTGAGCCACCAGGGAAGTCCAAAAACTTCTCAGTTTCTTACTTTCATGTGCATTTGAAACTTTACCCTCAGTCTCTCCTCTTAAGTAAGGGCTACCCAGAGCAGCAGGTAACAGGCCCATTCCCCATTTTGCTAACATACTCTGTAAAGAAAAATAGGCAAAGTCCTACAAAGAGATACACTTCATCTATTCCCCTGTGACTAATTCTCTTAGCCCTAAAGAGAAAATTGAGAATGCCTGGGCATGTTGCAGGAGTGGCAACCGAGGAGTCAGAGACTTGCATGGATCAATGCTTCACTCACCATCTCGGTCCTCGTCGTGGACACTGAGGTAGAGATACTCTAGGCCTCTTCCTTTTTTGCCATGCTCAGCTCCTTGAAGTTTAGTCATGAGGGTTGTTTTACCAGAACCATCTTCACCTATAAGTGATGCACGTAAGACAAAGCGTACCGCTTATTCTAGGCAAGGATGGGGAGTCTGGACATTCACACAAGGAACTTTCATGTAGAGCTTGCTATTGAGGTCTCACCTGTATTCATAAACAAAGTAGGACCTGCTGTAAGAGTGGTCAGGGTGGGGAGAGGTGATAAAGGTGGCAATTTCCAAGATCTAAAATGACAATCTACTGCAGTCATCCTTACCTCACAAGGAAAGGAAGAAGGCAGGCCCGCAGGCCCTACCTATAATTTATAAGACACGCATCTGGAAAAGTGAAAGTAAAAGGAGGGGCTAGTTTCTCACAAAATAAACTTTTACCATAAGGAAAGCAAGAAATCTTCAGAATATAATTAACCTTAAAACCTAGGGACTCTGAACTGAAAAAGTCTGATCCTGCCTCATAATCATAAAGAATGAAGCTGTTATTCACCTTTGATTTTAGTCCATTTCTTTCATAAGCACGCTGAAGACTAGGAAACTGATGAAAATAATTACAGACCTAAGCAAAACTCTTAAGCACTACCTTAGTAATGACCAAGCGCCTCCTCATCCCCCTCCACCCAGCTAACAACTCTCCCTCCCCCCAAAAGAAACCTTAAACATCAGCAAGAGCCACCACCAAAACACACTACTAAGCACCCCTGGGATTTAGTAATATGGAATTACAGAACATGAGAACTGAAAGGCATCCCACAGGTCCAAGTCCTCCTTTCCACCGCCAATGCCACTACCTTACTCAGGCCCTCCACATCCCATCTGGACACGGTGAGCACTCAGCCTGACTTCAGTACCTGCTCATTTTGAGCCACCTGCCACTCTGCTGCCAGCACTCCCTTTCTAAACACACATCTGGTGCCCTTGATCCCCCAATTCGTGATGACCTCTAAGGGTCTTCTGTTACCCGCTGCAGTGGTCATCAACTAAAGACCAACCACTCACCTCAAAAACAGTGGGAAAACCACCCTCACAGTGATTCCCGTGAGAATCAGAGGATGGAGGTAAAATAAAAGGCCCTTGAGAATCGGGTGCCTTCAGGAAAAAGCATCGACTCTTCAGCCTTCCACCATCTGCCTCGAACTTACCTCATCAGACACCTTCCACAAGGAGGCTGTGGTAACTTCCAACACCCCCGCCTCGCCTTGTCACCTCTGTATTCCTCCAAACACTAACCCTCTGGGCCCCTACACGTTAACACCTACCCTTCAAAACACCTAACTCCAAACAGCAACAAGCCATATGATGTGCCCCAAATCATCTGTCTATACCCAACATGGTGTAGTGCAATCACCAACACATCTATCTGTGTCTCACTAAACTGACATTCTTGTGTAGTGTCTGAGGAATGTCTGTGCTGTCCCAGTGCCCAAACCGACAGTAAACGACCCACTCAACAAATGGGTCTGCTGTATAAATGAACCCAGCCAAACTCCCTTACTTGTATGAGGAAAGGAGACCAGAGACGCTGAGAGACCTAACCCAGGTAACCCAGCAGTGAAGGCTAAAATAATGTAGGAAAAGTCCCTGGGGAGGACTCCAAGACCTGCTGTCCTTTGCAGCGCCCCTCCCACCGTGCACCGCTCATCAAGATAGAGAAATGGCTCCTGTGGCATCTCCCCACAGCCCGATGACCCCCAGTCACCTCGTTCGCCCGCCTCCTCCGCTAACTTCATCTACTCCCTCCCCTCTCTACGCCCGCAGTTCGGTGAACTTCGAGGCTATGAGCGCAGGAAGTCAGGGACATTTAAAGCAAAGCTGATGTTGCGGCCAAAAGACTATGGAATGTGCCGACGAGCCCTTGCCAGCATCCCTGGGCTCTCGAAAAGGGGCAACGTCCTGACCTCGGCCGTGGTGGACTTGGCTACTCTCAGGCTGTCCAGCCAGGGTCTCCAGGCTCTCCCGGGCAGGAGGCAGGGGAGAGGAAGGCTGGCACCAGTGAGAGGGCGCCCGCCTCGCCCACCCCAGCTCCCCGGGCAACGCCCCGCCACCGGCGCTCACCGAAAACCAGGATGTTCTTGCCGGACGGCAGCTTGGACCTGGCGCGGGTGGACACCTCGCTCAGGATCGAGGACCTGTGGGGACAATGGCACAGCGGTCGGCCCTGGGGCCAGCCTGAACCTGACTGGCCCGCGACGGCCCGTTAAGTCTGTCCGACGGTCCGGCCCGGCCCGGCCAGCCCAGCCCGGCCGCCTCGCGGTCTCACCATAGGCTCTGGCCCTCCTCCTCCTCAGTGGTCAGGTCGCCGGCGGCCGCCACCGCGGGCCCGTTAGGGCCCAGCAGCAGCTTCTTCTCCACCCCCACCGGCGCCATCTTGCCAACTGCAGCCACAAAGAGGGCCCTCCCCCGGGCCCGCCGAGGACCCGCGAGGACCCCGCCGGCCCGCCCGCGCCTGCCGCGCCCCCAGCCGCCCACCCCGCAGGGTCCGCGCCGCCCGCCGCGCTCCGCCGGGCTTGCGATGTCCGCGGCTCCCGCAGGGTCTTGAGGCCAACGCGGTGGCGGGAGGTGGGCGGCGGTCAGGCGGCCGCCGGGGCAGCCCTGCTCGGGGAGGCGGCGGCGCGAGCGGGAGCCACCCGGGTGGAGGGCGCGCTAGCGGCCTCTGCCGGCCGAGGGGCGCAAAGACACCCGTTCCCGGTCCTCCGTCAGCTGGCCGCTCCAGCTGCGCCGTCTTGGGCCGAGGCCCCGACGTACGGAAGCGAAAAGCTCAGGCCTTGGGATGAGATCAGTACAGGATATCTCACTAAATCTTGTCTAACTCTTTTACGGGTGAGGAACTTGAAGCTCATAAATCTTGAGAAACCTGACCAAGGATCCAGTGCTTTCTGGCTATCTTCTGATAGCATCCCGGTACTTCCAATTTTACCGATCTTAACCTGTTCTATCATGAACTTTGCTTAATCCTAATCGAACCACGAATTGAAAGACCGGCCTTAAACTAGACCCCCAAATCCTCACAAATATCCTGCTTTTCACCTCCTCCTTCCTTGACCCTATTAAGACCACGAGGTAGTGATCTTTACTGTAGTGAGTAATTCGCTTGATTTTACTTATAAACAGGTGTTTGGTTTTTCTTAATGATATTTTCTGGGAGCCAGCATTTGACACCAGAAATAGGAGGCTTTAATTTCCTTTCTTCAGGAAAAAAGAAAGAAAAAGAGAAAGGAAGGAAGGAAGGGAGGAAGGAAGGAAGGAAGGAAAAAAGAGATATGAAGGGGGAAGGGAGGGGAGAGAAGGGGAAGGAAGAGGGTATTGGAAGAAAAGGAAGGAAAAAATACATTTCACCTATCGAGTTTCACTTTAGGTCTGGCTGCTACCTGAGGGCTCTTGCTAGCCTCTGCGGAAGCAGAGGCATTTTACAAGGCATTTCTAAATATCACAAGAAAGTAGGATATGTCAGAAAAGCAACCATGTATGTGGGATGCAGATGAGTAGGATTCTGATCCTGACTCTGCCAGAATTTTGGCAGCATGAATTATGGCAGATCCAACAAATGGGCATATCATCTGCCAACCTGAATATAAGGTTCAAACAAGACAATGGGAGTGAAAACCTATTAAGAATTATACCCTGGAAATCTAGAAAGAGCAGGAAAAGTGCTCTAAGTCATAAAAAGGTAAGCAGTGTCTGAATTTTCACAGGACAAAAGATGGAGTTGAAAACTACAGGCTAGTGAACTTCATCAGCCCTAGGTGAAATTCTCTAATGTGACCAGTTGGAAAAGGAAAAGACAGCACCAGATTTACACAGTTTCTATTTTGCAGGAATAGCAGGTAGGAGGATGCTGCAGACCTTGAAAATTCAGATTTCAACGGGGCATTTGCCGATGCACATCATAGACAAGAAAGTGAAATGTAGGCTGGATGATAGTGTTGAGGCTTGTTAAAGACCAGGCCCAGAGGGGGCTGATGAGGAAGGACCACCAGAGGAGGCTGCTAGGGACCCGGCCCAATCTCCTGCTCTGACCCAGCCAATTCAGGGTGCCATCCATGACTTGGATGAGAATGCAGCAGCACACTCACAGAAGCTGTGGATGACCTGAAGCAGGAAGGGAGGCCTAACACACTGGATGACAAACTGAGTACAAACTAATTCTAACAAGATTAAATTTAACAGGGGCCACTGAAGTCCTGTAGTGGAGTTAAAAATAAATGTGTAAGAACAAGATAGAAATTAATAAAAATTATAAGTCTTAACTATATCAACTATAATCGGAGAGTTGGTCATGTAGAATGCCAAGAAGTATCTTAGGTAAGGTCCATAAAACCTCTTTGGTCCTAGCAAAGAAGTTGATCCCCCTACTCTGCCAGTCAGGCCACATTTCTTTCTGGACACAGTTTATAAACAAAAAGGTACCCAGCGGTCAGTGACTACGCTCATAAGGGGACATGACACTGTTCAGCTGAAACAGGAAGTAGCTGGGGCTCATCAGCATGAAGGATAAAGGATGTAGAGGAGAAAGTGATAGATATCTATCTGTAACTCTCTCAAGGGCTGGTATGTGGAAAAGAGATTCAACTTTTGTGGTTCTGCAGGAGGTACTCCAGAAAAGTATATTTCATTTTAGCATAATGAAGAACTGACCATCAATTATCACCCTGTGAAACAGTAAATTCCAGGTTTCTGAGGATATATGCAAAACTAAAGTTAGCCAATGTCCAGATCGTTGTACAGCAGTTTATGCCTCCGGCAGGGAACTATAACTGAGGTCAGCCCCAACTCCAAGGGTCTGACATTATTGCAATCCCTTTTTATTCCCTGTTGAACTGGCCAGGTCTGAGTCCCTAAAGTCAAACAGTCCTCTAATATGTGATCATTCTTTGGCTTTCCTTTTGATGTGTATTCACTTACTTTACTACCAAATTCTATTTGAGGGAAAAAAGCAGTTCACATTAACCAAAAGTTAGCCAAGGGTTAGGATAAAATTTCAAGGTTTCAGAAGGCAGTATAGGTTATTTTAAATATAGTGTCAGTGACTGACACAAAACAGTGTCCCAGCTACAGTATGTCATACTCTTGGGGATGCTCTGTAAGTAGTATTTGATTTCCTGTTACATAGATAATTTCCAATCAATCAAAAAAAAAAAAAAAAAACTATTGCCAGTAAAGCTGAGGCAACAGACAAAATATTTTCCCCTTTGACCTAAAACAACATTCATACATCTTGAGAAATATACATCAAAATAACCCAGCAGACCATTTAAATCATCCCCATAGTGCTTAGGAAATACTGACAGATAATGGACTAGAGTCATTCACACTTTAAATGATACAAAGAATTTTCCTAATTGTAAATTATTCTCAAGCTTAAAATTTTTCTGCTTATTAAACCTCTGGAATTTTCATTGTGGATCAGAATAAAAGATATTTAATAAAAATTCTGCTTTATCTAAGTAAACATGGTCATGATCTGAAAGGGTGAAAGAATACATGCTTATAGGGAAATACCCTTTGGTATTTATATGAATGACATGAAGCAGTGACCCAATGAGTACATAAGCACAACTGAGCTTTCATGCCCTGATACTTGATCACTTTGCCATAGCAACAGCATTTTAGGTATAATGGAGGATGCATCAGCATGATGGAATATAAAAAGAGTAAGAAAAATAGAAGTTTGAGATCTAATAGTTTGGTTTCCAACTAGAAGAAAACTAACTTAAAAGCAAACAATAAAAAGTTGTTTTAAACAATTTTTGTTGTTGTTGTTATTGTTGTTGCTTTGGCCGTGCTGCGAGGCATGTGGGATCTTAGTTCCCTGACCGGGGATCAAACCCATGTCCCCTGCATTGGAAGTGTGGAGTCTTAACCACTGGATCACCAGGGAAATCCAAAAGTGTATTTGTTTTATAAATTATTTTAATAGTTTGATGAGCTACAGCATCACAAAAAGTAATTAAAACAGTATCCCCATTGCCACATTTCCTGCCTCATAAGAGTTTATAAGAATATTTTAAATTTTGTATTTTCAACACACTTTTTTAAGATATCAAACTAAAAACTGACAAGTCTTCCAATCAAGGAGCCACACACTTGGGGCGTTTGGTCAGCTTGTGGTATTTGTGAGCAAGGTCCACAGCCTTCCGTCCTTGCTGAAAGGGGAAAGACCACAAAATTAAATTCCAGTGATTTCCCATTTTCTTAACTCCACTGAAAAGGTAATTTACTTCTTCTTCAGTAAAGTTTTTACGAATTCTTCTTTTTTCTGCAATTAATGAGAATTGTAGAATACATTAGTACTTGCTGAAAAAAGAGTTCTTGAGACCCAAATAAATGCTTAACTTATTCTAAGGATATGGATTACACAGTGAGAAAAATTCATGCCTGGACTACTCATCATTTAGAAATCCACTTCAATTAAAACAAAACAAAACTGAGTGCTTACTATTAAACTAGATGCTATCACTGTGATCTCTTCAATAATTGCAACAATCCTATTGCGATAATATTCTCAAAATCCTTCAATCAAGAAACACAAAATTTTATAAACATTTGATTGTTAATTCTCTCAACATTCCTGTGAGGACAGTTAACAAACAGCTTACCTATCTTACAGATACAGTCTTCCCAAAGGGCTCCATAACTTCATAGAATAGAATCCGCGTCCCCTGCGTTGGAAGGTGGATTCTTAACCACCGGACCACCGCGGAAGTCCCTTAAGCTTTTTAATTCACTGTTAATGCACATTATCATTGTGGGTAGATGCAGATGAGGAAGAGTTTTTGTATTTCCAATTAAGTCTGCTATTTACTTTAGTAGGATCTTGAATAGCTATGCTGGGACATCCTTCGAAAATCTTGCCTTTGCATGTCATGACTGTTAGTCCATCTCTCCTCAGATAGGAGCCATAGTTCAGATCTTTTAAAGCAGGAGGGAAAAATCTTACCAGCAGAAGGCCAAGAAATCAATGAAAATAATGTCTAAATATTACTTAATGGTATTCCTTAGAATGCAGGCTCCATGAAGACTGGGATTTTTGTCTGTTTTACTCCCCATGTGTCCCCAGTGCCTAAGACAGTGTCTGACACATAGTAGGTGATCAATAAATATTTGTTGATGGAAAAATGTTACTACCAGTAAAAACTTTTAAAACTTATCAATGAAGTTAATTCTTACTTGGGTCTACTGGAAAACTGTGGTTATCCGAGAAACATGATTTCAACTTCACTTGCTAAATGATTTGAACTCATTATAATCAGGACCAGATGGGTTATTATAACATTCAAGATATTGGGTCCTGGGGGTGTTCATGTAGAGCCAATCCCCACTTTTCCCCTGCAGTTGCCATCTCACTGACTTCTACGCTTAAATTAGCATCTGTGCCAAATACCTCAATGGTTACCACAGCAGCATAGTTGACAGACTAGAAGAAGGAAACAGCTCTCTACACCACAAGACTCTCTTCTGTGACTTCTTTAGTGCTCCTCCTAATACTGACTGGGCATTAGAAAAAAGCAGGGAAAAATAGGCAAGAGGGCTCAGTCCTAGAGACTCTTGTTTTTCAAACCCTCTCAAGATATCAATCCATCCTAAAAGAGAGCCTTGCCCCCAAGGCTCTTTAAATACTTAGATACTGCAAATGGTCCCTTCTCAAAAGAAGAGTCTCAAATTTGAGTGTAACCTATAACCAAATGAAGGGTGATGAATGTCTCTAGTATGAAAGGGAAATTTATTAAGAGGGGGAAAAATGGCAGTACATCAAATATTCCTGGCCTGCTTGTAAAAGAGATATAAGACCAATCTAATCACTACCTCCTCAAGATGCCTTTCTAAATTTGAAAAAAGCAGGCCAACTTATTAACTATTGGATTTTAGCTAAGCAACTCGAAACTACAAAAAAGATGTAGGTATTTACGAGCTGAAAGTGACTTAAAAATATTTAGGATCCCTCTGTATAATCAATATATAACCATAATTATGTATATTTCATGACGCTCTGCAAATGATTTTACTATGAAAAATGATTATAGAATACTTTTAGTTGTTATATATTTGCTTTTAAGACATGCTGCTCAAGAAATTCTATTATTGGGCTTCCCTGGTGGCGCAGTGGTTGACAGTCGCCTGCCGATGCAGGGGACATGGGTTTGTGCCCCGGTCTGGGAAAATCCCACGTGTCGCGGAGCGGCTGGGCCCATGAGCCATGGCCACTGAGCCTGCGCGTACGGAGCACCTGTGCTCCACAACGGGAGAGGCCACAACAGTGAGAGGCCCGTGTACTGCAAAAAAAAAAAAGAAAAAAAAAAAAAGAAATTCTATTATTTGATGCCAACTCCTTGTCAAAAAGATTTCCAACTGCAACGTTTCTATGGAAAAATACCCATTTTCTAACAGTTTCTACAGAAAATATTACTTCAAAAAGTGGGCTACCCTGTAGTGGTACTGCGCTTAATTTTAATTTGTATGCAGAAATTTTAACCTAGAAAAAGACCTAGTTATAAAAAGTAAATTTGAAATTTCTTTCAAGGTTTTGGCAGTGAAAATGGCCAAACAAAAGTATGTGGCAAAATGTTTCCTGGATGGATCAAGTCCAAATGTCTTCACAATAAATAACTGAATGGCTCTACAGATATTACTAATTTCAAGGTGACTTTGACAAGGAGTGTACTCAACTGCTTAGTCTTACTCTGCACATACTAATTCCATATGAACAGAAGATAATGGTAATGTTCTTTAAGTCTTGTGATAAATTTGAAATGGTGATTAACCCTGTAGTTAAAGAAAAACTCCTGTAAATTAACTCATAGTTTAGAAATATTTTAATTTTTAAACAGGGCTCTAAGGTTTATACTATTTGTCTCTTCAATTTTGATTGTTCAAAGTGCTACAGATGTGAACCAAAATCTTCCACAAAATTTGTCTGAAGCACTTGTGCACAGAATAATTTTGCTCTTAAAACAGAAAAGTGATCCGGAGGATAGAAAAGGGGATTCTGGAGAAAGACAGGCTTGCATTTGAATCTAAGTTCTGCCATTTGCCAACTCATTGGCAAATTTCAGCTATTTTCCTACTGCTATGCAACCTAAAAGAAAACAAATTAAAGTGGGAATAAAATAATACCTTATCTTACAATGTTATTATATCAAATAAAGCAAATAACATGTATAAAACACCTAACACATAGGAGGTTCTTAATAAATGTTAGTTTTCTCCTGCCCCTTCCCCAGACGGAAAGTAATAGATGAGCAAGCAACATGAAAAAGGGAAGAGGGAAGCCTCTTTTGTCAGGAAGTATGACCCTCATCAGAAGCAAGGGTTATCATTTAAAAGCCATTAATGATGTGACTGAGAACAATCATTCAGCTGTTCTTTTTCAGGAATATATGAAATTTATATTTATTTAAAAATTAAATATATTCACTTATTCCTCCAGGGGTAGTAGATTCATTATTGAGTTTTCCTCTTCTACGTGGGGTCAGCAGAATTTCTGAAAAATACAGAAACCATTTAGTGTACTTAGAGTATCAATCTGAGTAGTATCACATCAATTCCATTAGTATGATATTCCCTTTTTCCCTCTTCTAATGGGAATCCTTAGGTGGATTAGGAAGAATTTTTAAATTACTAGAGACTAAACCTACTCCCTGGGAACATTTTAAATCACAGTTGCTCAGAGACAGATTTTCTTTTTTTTTTTTTATTAATTAATTAATTTATTTTTGGCTGTGTTGGGTCTTCGTTTCTGTGTGAGGGCTTTCTCTAGTTGTGGCGAGCGGGGGCTACTCTTCATCGCCGTGCGCGGGCCTCTCACTATCGTGGCCTCGCGGCCTCTCTTGTTGTGGAGCACAGGCTCCAGACGCGCAGGCTCAGTAATTGTCGGGCCTGGTTGCTCCGCGGCATGTGGGATCTTCCCAGGCCAGAGCTCAAACCTGTGTCCCCTGCATTGGCAGGCAGATTCTCAGCCACTGCGCCACCAGGGAAGCCCCAGATTTTCTTTTCAACATTATTTTACCCTTTATCTTTTAATATACTTAATGTTCTAGATCATAGTTCAGAAGGTATGGTTATAATTACAGTTTTGGGTTTTTTTTAACATCTTTATTGGAGTATAATTGCTTTACATTGTTGTGTTAGTTGTTGCTGTATAACAAAGTGAATCAGCTATACATATACATATATCCCCATATCTCCTCCCTCTTGCGTCTCCCTCCCATCTTCCCTATCCCACTCCTCTAGGTGGTCACAAAGTACCGAGCTGATCTCCCTGTGCTATGCAGCTGCTTCCCACTAGCTATCTATTTTACATTTGGTAGTGTATATATATATGTCCATGCCGCTTGCTCACTTCATTCCAGCTTACCCTTCCCCCTCCCCGTGTCCTCAACTGCATTCTCTATGTCTGCGTCTTTATTCCTGTCCTGCCCCTAGGTTCCTCAGAACCATTTTTTTTTTTTTAGATTCTATATACATGTGTGTTAGCATATGGTATTTGTTTTTCTCTTTCTCACTTACTATAATTACAGTTTTAAAATTGCTGAATTAATTACTTTTGTTACAGATAAGTGATTTCCTTAGTCCATTTTTATATCTGTCTTCAGCTTCCACAATGACTTTGTGACGATCACATTGGTATGGGCAAGAGTGTAAGAGCTTGCTAAAGGTTCGGCTATTCAGGGATTTTCCTACTGCTATGCAACCTAAAAGAAAACAAATTTAAGTGATGTATAGATGTTACAAAAAATCTAATAACAAATTTATGAAAGCAAATATCTTTATGATGGTAACTGAAGTGAAATCAGCAACTTAATTATAAATACATCAAGAAACTCCAAGTCATGTCATGTGAGAGAGTAAAGACACCAAATATAATACAGTGAAATAAGTGTTGCCATAGTGGTGTGAACAGAGTTATGGTGATATAGAAAAGCAGCATCTACCTTGGCCTAATTCTGAGCAGGAGTCACTATCAGGGAAGATATCCAAAGGAAGTGACCCTTACGCCCAGTCGTCTTTTTTTTCTTCTTCTTTTTTTTAATGTTTTACTATGGAACATTTCAAACACACGAGAATAAAGAGAAAAGTATAATTACCCACCACGTATCCATCATCCAGCTTCAACAATTATTAACTCATGGTCTGTCATATTTTATCTTCCCCCACCTACTCAGCTCTGCCCCCCATGTACACACTGGATTATGAAGGCTGCAATTTGCATTCTAGTATCATTTCATCTGTAAATACTTCATATGCATTCTTAACAGATAAGAACTCTTTTAAAAAAAAAACCACTTACTTTGTTTTATTTTTTTAATGGCAAAACCACTATCACACCTAAGAAAATTATGCTTAATATCATCTAATATCCAGTCAGTGTTCAAATTTCCCCATCATTTCAAAACTTTCTCTTTACAGTTGGTTTATTTGAATCATGATCCAAACAAGGTCCACCATTACATTCAGCTGGTATGTCTCTTGAGTTTCTTTTAATCTACCAATTCTCCTCTCTTCCTCTTTGTCATTTACTTGTTGTAGACCCTGGGTCATTTGTAATGTGCAGTTTCCCAAAGGCTGAGTTTTGCTGATTACATCCTAGCTGCATCCTTTAAAATATTCCTGTGTGCCCAAGAAACTTGTAATTAGATCTAGATGATTGATCAGATTCAGGTTCAATTGTTTTTTTGTGTGTTTTTGTTTTTTTGCTTTTTCGATACACGAGCCTCTCACTGTTGTGGCCTCTCCCGTTGCGGAGCACAGGCTCCGGACGCGCAGCCTCAGCAGCCATGGCTCACGGGCCCAGCCGCTCCGCGGCATGTGGGATCTTCCCCGACCAGGGCACGAACTCGTGTCCCCTGCATCGGCAGGCGGACTCTCAACCACTGCGCCACCAGGGAAGCCCAAGTTCAATTGTTTTTAGTAGAACTCCTCACAGGTAGTATTGTGTACTTCTTACTGCATCACATTAACAGGAACATAAAGTTTGACTATCTCTCTTTTTATATTAAGATTGATCAGTAGGTTCAGGTAATGTTAGCCACATCCATCCATTATAAAGTTCTCTATCCACCTGTCACCTACAGGAAAAGTTAGCCAGGCAGAAAGTTGGCAAGGATGAGGACATTTCAAGTACAAAGAACACGTCAAAAGCACAGAAGAGTAAAAAAGCATAGTATGTTCAGAGAATCACAGTACTATGTGTGGCTGGAGTATAAGGTATGAGAGAACTGTGGGAGAAAAGTTGAGGTTGGTAAGGGTTGCAAGGGGCCAGGTCAAAAACGGTCTTGAAAGTCATCTTAAGGATTTTTAACTACTATCTTCAAGTCAATGGGAAGAACTGATGGATATTTATTAAGCAGGGAAATGACAAGATTTGTCTACAGAAAGCTCAACTGAAGGTAAGAGGATCAGTTGAGGGGTAACTTAAACAGTCCAGATAAATAAGGAGATTCTGAAACACAGCATTTGCAGGGAGAATGCAGAGATTTCTGAGGTAAAATTGGTGAATAATGAGCTGTCGGGGTAAGGGAGACATTTAGGACAATTCGATTGTAATGGATCGAATGGCAAAGTTTGGAATAAGCATGGCACATTTCTGGTGGACTTAAACAGAACAAATTGCAGTAAAATTTAACAAGTGGAAGCAGGACAAAATTCCACACAATTCTGAAAGCCAGGCAGAGAGTTTGATTTAGTGAGTTACAGAGAAGCGCTGAGGGTTATTTAGCATGGTGACATGATACAAAGCACATATGAGGAAGAGAAGTTAATAGCAATACACGTTACTTGGGGGTTGGTGAGACTTGAGACTGAAAGATTGCTAGTAATTTAGGCATGAAGGAAAAGGGGCCTGTGTGGGAAAGAAAGAAAGAACCAAATATGATAGACTAGAAATAGGGGATGTAAGGAGAAAAGATAGTTATAGATGATTCAAGGTTTGAAATCTGGGGGGCCAGAAGAATAATGGCAACACTAATAAAAATGGAGTGGCTGGAGGGGGGGCAGTTTAAGAGGGAGAAAGATGTTTTGTTTTGAATACATTAAGCTTGAAATAACAAAATATTAAAGTGAGTATGTCCTAGGTACAGCTGGATATGGAAGAATGAGGCTATAACCCGAAGTAGAAGTGAAGTGTGGAGATACAGATTTGAAAATCATTGGTAAAATGATAGATGATGCTAGCTGCATCTATGATGCTGCAGCAGAGTTGAGTAAGTGCTGTAGACTATATATTGGGGGGAGTATCTGTAGAAATTTGGCAGGAAGATAAGATAAAGGAATAAAGGTAATAAAACGGAGAGCTTTATAGACTGTAAACTTCCTGAAGTGAGGACTGAGTTCTATTCATCTCTGATTCCAGTGCCTGCTGCAGAATAAGCACTCCCTAAGTGTCTGCAAAATGAATGGTCACTGAGGGAGCAAAGCAACTAGGAAGGAACTATCTCAAACAAACTAAGGGATGAAAGGGAGTTAACAGTTATAGAGCATCCATTCTACGAACTGGAATATTTTTGACCAGAGGTTCCCAACTGTCTCACTCTGTGGCATCTTTAAGAGCTTGGTGATTGGGACTTCCCTGGTGGCGCAGTGCTTAAGAATCCACCTGCCAATGCAGAAGATACGGGTTCGATCCCTGGTCCAGGAAGATCCCACATGCTGCGGAGCAACTAAGCCTGTGCACCACAACTACTGAGCCCACATGCCGCAACTACTGAAGCCCCTGCACCTAGAGCGCGTGCTCTGCAGCAAGAGAAGCCCGCGCACTGCAACAAAGGGTAGCCCCCACTCACTGCAACTAGAGAAAGCCCGCGCGCAACAATGAAGACCCAACACAGCCAAAAAAAAATTAAAAAAAAAAGATCTTGGTGATTTTTTCACAGCACCCTTAGGCCAAAAGAAATACCAAATGTTCTGTTAGGTCCAAAACAACTCAATACGTATTTATGTTCTAACAACTTGGTAGCCATTTAAAAAAATAATAGACCTAAATTTGAAATATATATATATATTTGTATTACATTCTTATTAATTACGATTACTTCCTAATGGGATTTGTGCAACAATTGGGTACAGCACAAGTTCTCAAAACTTGTAATCAGACTGGACACTGCCACCCTCATTTCCTGTTCCACAGATTTTCACGTGGTGCTTGCTTTTTAAAAATCACAACAACTGGGACTTCCCTGGTGGTGCAATGGTTAAGAATCCGCCTGCCAATGCAGGGGACACGGGTTCGAACCCTGGTCTGGGAAGATCCCACATGCCACAGAGCAACTAAGCCCGTGCACCACAACTACTGAGCCTGTGCTCTAGAGCCCGCGTGTCACAACTACTGATGCCCACAATGAGAAGCCACCGCAGTAAGAAGCCTGCACACCACAACGAAGAGTAGCCCCCGCTCGCCACAACTAGAGAAAGCCTGCGTGCAGCAACAAAGACCCAACACAGCCAAAAATAAATAAATTAATTAATTAAAAAATCACAACAACCACTGAAAACCCAGCTTCACAAAGATGTGACATCATCAAAAGAGATGTAGTACAATCTAATGGTGAAACTGTGAACTACTTTGAGCTAGTAGTTTACGTGGTGTCCAGAAGATGTTGACCATTTTGTGTTTCACTTATAAAATTTTAAATATTGTGTAGTGCCCTTGTGAGTTCACTGCAGAGCCCCAGGGAGCTCGGGTGGACAGTTTGGGAACTATGGTTTTCAAATGAGAGGAGAGGATTTCAAGGAATGGTAGTTGACAGTGCAGAAATACTAAAGACAATAAGAATCTTTTAAAAAGTCATTGGTTTGGGGGTTAAAAAAGAGGTTTCAGGTAACCTTTAACATTAAAGTTTAGTAGAATGGCAATAAAAGAAGCTAGACTGCAGGGAGTTAAGAAGGGAAAGAATACGCTGAAAGAGAAGGGAACAAGAGCAGGAATCTGGTAATAGATGGTGGAAGAAAGAACAGATGAATACTTGAAGGGACAGCAAATCACACAAAGTATTTGGGTATTTTTTAAGATGAGGAGAAATGAACATAGTTTAAGGTGGGACAAATGGAGGTAACGAATAGAAAGGGACTAAAGAGAAAGCCTACACAAGTATTATTATAAAATGGGGAGAAAACATAGATGGGATTTGGATTATAGCTAGATATTAGTTTTAGAGTAAAAGAGATAAACCCTTCATCTAAGACAGAAGAATAGTAATATTTTGAGCCTAGTGTGGAATAGCCTCAGTTTTCTCCAAAGAGCAGGGTGCAACAGTAAGAATAAACGAAGAGCAAATACTGGGATATGAAGGAGAAGAAGGGAGGGAATAAGCACTGTGGAATTCTGGATTATTTATAATCCAGAACATATACCTATTTATTGGCTCTCTGAAAATATAAAAAATGTTTACCTTACTCAGTAAAGTTAAACTTATAGATGGTGACAGAAAGAGAATAATAAAGTAATTTTTTAAGAGTATTAGCTGCTGAACCGGCTGGCAGGGCAGAAATTGAGACACAGATGTAGAGAACAAACGTATGGACACGAAGGGGGAAAGCGCTGGAGGGGGGTGGTGGTGCTGTGATGAACTGGGAGATTGGGATTGACATATATATACTAATATGTATAAAATGGATAACTAATAAGAACCTGCTGTATAAAAAAATAAATAAAATAAAATTCAAAAAAAGAAAAAAGAGTATTAGCTGCATTGATTCATATGAGCAAATACTGGGAACACAGACTAATGCAGATAGAAGGTATTAATTCGAGTGTTTTATGAGACCCCAGATTGTTATTTCTCCAAAGGGAATGAACTTTAAATCACACAGGTAGAACTATTACAAATTCTAGTTAATTAACATCATATAAAGCTTTAATTATGAAACAACTACAATTAAAAAAATATTTACCTGAGCATCTATACTTCAATATTTTGGAACAACTGTCTGTTGCTAGAAAACCAATGACTTCTTTATTTATTATATCTGAACATAATGTCAATGGATCTGGGGAAAAAAATTGCAAAATGAAAGATATTTTTGATTAGTGAAAAGGACCTGACATTTATAAGATTTATTAATTCTCAAGAGTTTCATAAACTGTAGCCCAGTACTCCACTTCCAGTCATCCTAGTGGATATACGGAAAGGATATCAATAAAAGGTGACTAAGGCGTTTAGACCAGAAAGAGAGTCAAAGGCATGGCTTATATGTTAGAGGGAAGATATTACTTTTAGCTATATTAATCACCTAAATATGTTTTCTTGAACAATCAAAGAAGAAACATTTTTAGTCATACCTGTTACTGGTAACTGTTGCTTTGTGTTTTTGCCAATAGGAGTTGGATGTTTAAAAATATGGTCGCTAAAAGAAAATAGACACCAGATTAATAAAAGTAAACATATTGTTTGGTATGTGAACAAATCTTTCCATAAGCAGTAGTGTGATTCTGATGTTTGACAGGCAGAAACAGCTGGAGTCAGGATCTACCAAAATCTACCAAATTCTGCCAAAGTATGGTATGCAATGGTTATAGCCTTGTTTCTAAAAGTGGAGTTAACTACTATATATAATAAAAAATAGATAAACAATAAGGACCTATAGTATAGAACAGGGAACTTTATTCAATATCTTGTAATAATGTATAATGGAAAAGAATCTGATAAAGTATATATGTATGTGTGTGTGTGTGTGTGTGTGTGTGTGTATATAACTGAATCACTTTGCTGTACACCTGAAACATTGTAAATCAACTCTACTTCAATTAAAAAAAAAAAAGTGGAGTTAAACAAGACTCCAGAGGTCAATAATACTGATGCCAGCAGAAACATGGGAAAAAAAGTTATAAAAGAGGAAAACAGGAAGGAAGGAGAGCAAAAAAGAGGAAATAACAAATGCATTGGGCCAGAGGGCAAGAAGGTTGGCCCAAGAGCATATCCCACTACTTCCCAATTCTATATCCCTGAGAAATCGGGTTAAAATTACATGAAGAATGGTTTTGAAAAGGAAAAAGGGGGTGTGATGATGTAATCCATCTGTCTAACACTTAGTTTACCCTGCAGCCTCCCCAGAACATAGCACCATTCTCTTCAGTTTCCCTCGTAGCCCAATAACTATCAGAAGAGCAGAACACAAGAAAGGCTTTAGGAAGAAAAGCTGCAATTCCAGGTCCAGCCCCACAGGCTACCCATGAGCAAGAAAGGACATACACTGGAGGTAAGGTACAGGGAACAAATGAAAAGACAAGCCTAAACCAGATTTTCATCACTCCTTACTCCCTTTTATCAAGTTAAACTTACAAACTGGCTTTTGCTAAATTACTGATGGATTATCAATACGTGCATTGTTATTTCAGCTACAGAGGTTCAGTTTAAGTTTTCTGAGTATCCCTTCTAAAATTCAAATCTGATCGTGCCACTCAATTTAAAATCGTCAGCGGCTCCCTATACTCTATAAGTTATAACAGAAAATCTTGAGTAGTATTACATGCAAGGCCCTAGATAAACTGGCCCATACTGGCCCATCCAAACTCCTTTCCCAACATTTCCTACATTAGGCTCCTCCTAAAACCATGCTTATCATTTCTATATCCCAGTGTTTAAGAGTATGGCACATAGTACTACACACACACACACAAATGCTGAATAAATAAAAGTTAGAAACAATTATTAAACTATACCTTGATTGAGAAACAAAATTCTTTTTTTCAAAGGTTGTTTCTTCACGTAAGTTTTGATTGCAGCTTGAATTGGCTTTACATAAAGTCTTATTTTGCTCACTCTCCCTATAACAAGCATTAACTGGATTTGCACTCTTTAACAGGGTCTTCATTTGATCATCATTTGTACATGCTTTGGACATGACTTCATGGGACTTATAACTCTGAAGCTTTCTAGACTGGCTTTTATCCCTATCTTCTGCTTTGGAACCTCCACCACTGCTATCTGCATGGAGGTGTTTCAATGTATTTTGAATATTTATGTTCATAGATGAAACATAATCCTTACATTTTTCTCTTTGTACTCTTTCCTGTAATGTAAAAATAAGTAAATAATTTCAAAATAATCATTTGCTTTATAATTCAATTTACACTCCCTTTAAATAATGCAGAAAAAGTTTATGATTGTCAATAGAATATACATTATAAAGGGGGTAGTTTACATTAGGAAGGAAGGGGAGAATATTCTTTAAATGATTTGGGGACATTGGGTAGTCAACTTGGGAAAAAGATAAACTGAATACATATCTCACAATTTACACAAAAATAAAGTAAAAATTAACTAAATATTTAAATATAAAAAAATGAAATTATATATGTTCTAAAAGAAACCATGATGTTTTAATATTCTCAATGGGAGGAATACCTTTCCAAGTATTACAAAAAAATCAATAAATCATAAAAGAAAAACCTATACTTTACCACATAAAAATTTTTTTTAAGTTCTGCTAGAGATGAAGAATATTGGGGGGTGGGGACCCAGAGGAAAAAAGGGCCAAAAGCAAAATCAAATACAAATCAAAACAGCTAGAAAGAATATGTATGTCATATCTTGAGTTACAGTAGAATTTTTCTAGTAACATTTATAAAAAGCTACTACAATGAACTATGAAAAAGATCAGTAACAGTGTAGAAACATAGGAAAGGAGATGAACAGTTCACAAGAAAGGAAATATAAATAAATAGCTCTTACACATATGAAAAATGCTCCATCTCACTTTAATAAGAAAAATAAACATTAAAGGTAAATGAGATATCTTTCTTTATTTTATTTTTTTTACATTTTGGCCCCACCGCACAGCATGTGGGATCTTAGTTCCCCGACCAGGGATCGAACCCGCGCCCCCTGCATTGGAAGTTCGGAGTCTTAACCACTGGACTGCCAGGGAAGTGCCATAGACATCTTTTTTTTCTTTTTTTTGCGATACGCGGGCTTCTCACTGTTGTAGCTTCTCCCGTTGCGGAGCACAGGCTCCGGATGCGCAGGCTCAGAGGCCATGGCTCACGGGCCCAGCCGCTCCGCGACATGCGGGATCTTCCCGGACCGGGGCACAAACCCGTGTCCCTTGCATCAGCAAGCAGACTCTCAACCACTGTACCACCAGGGAAGTCCCTAGACATCTTTCTTCATCTATGACACTGGCAAAGACCAAAAGGGTATAGGGAAACATTCTGTACATTATGGGGGAGAGTGTAAACTGGTACACCTCTAGGGAGAAACAATTTGACAGTATCTTTCATAATAAAAACTGTGGGACTTCCCTGGTGGCACAGTGGTTAAGAATCCGCCTGCCAATGCAGGGGACACCGGTTTGATCCCTGGTCTGAGAAGATCTCACATGCCACGGAGCAACTAAGCCTGTGTGCCACAACTATTGAGCCTGAGCTCTAGAGCCCGCGAGCCACAACTACTGAAGTCCGTGCGTTCTAGGGCCCACGTACCGTAACTACTAAGCCCACGTGCTACAACTACTGAAGCCCGCGCACCTAGAGCCTGTGCTCCGCAACAAGAGAAACCACCGAAATGAGAAGCCCACGCACTGCAACGAAGAGTAGCCCCCGCTGGCCACAACTAGAGCGAGAAAAGCCCAAGTGCAGCAACGAAGACCCAACGCAGCAAAAAACAAACAAACAAAAACATTGTGTATATCTTTTAAAAAATCCTATAGATATACTTTTACATGTGCAAAATGTTAATGTTATTAACTGCAGTATGGTTTGTAATAGCTAAAAGTTGGAATCTGAAAGTTCATCTCAAGGGGAACTAGCATATCCATCAGTGGAATACTCTGCAATTGTAAGATATATAGGTAGACAGATAGATAGATAGGACTTCCAGGTAAAGATGATGACTTTAACACCCATATTTATTTTCATTCCTTCCAAAAAAACAATTAGAACAACAGTTCTTAAAAAGGCATAGGTGGACTTCCCTGGTGGCGCAGCAACAAAGACCCAACACAGCTAAAAATAAATAAATAAACAAATTTATTAAAATAAATAAATAAAAAATAAAAAGGCATAGGGATTTCCCTGGTGGCACAGTGGTTAAGAATCTGCCTGCCAATGCAGGGGACACGGGTTTGATCCCTGATCCGGGAAGATCCCACACACCGCGGAGCAACTAAGCCCATGTGCCACAACTACTGAGGCTCCGCTCTAGAGCCCGCAAGCCACAACTACTGAGCCCGCGTGCACCTAGAGCCCGTGCTCTGTGACAAGAGAAGCCACCGCAATGAGAAGCCCACGCACCGTAATGAAGAGTAGCTCCCACCTGCCGCAACTAGAGAAAAGTCCTTGTGCAGCAATGAAGACCCAACGCAGTCAAAAAAAAAAAAAAAAAGGCATAAACCCACAAGGAGAAGCATAAATTCCACAAGGAAAAATGGAAGAAGATACAAATGCAACAAAATTTTGGAATTGGAAAGCAGATAGGTGAATGACAGCCTATTTAGCAGACTTGATAAAGTTGAATTTAAATAAATGAAGCAGGGCTTCCCTGGTGGCACAGTGGTTAGGAATCCGCCTGCCAATGCAGGGGACACAGGTTCGAGCCCTGGTCTGGGAAGATCGCACATGCCACAGAGCAACTAAGCCCGTGCGCCACAACTACTGAAGCCCACGCGCCTAGAGTCCGTGCTCCACAACAAGAGAAGCCACCACAATGAGAAGCCTGCACACTGCAACGAAGAGTAGCCCCTGCTCACTGCAACTAGAGAAAGCCCGCACACAACAACAAAGACCCAACATAGCCAAAATAAATATAAATAAATAAATAAAGCAGACTTAGGCTTCCCTGGTGGTGCAGTGGTTGAGAATCTGCCTTCCAATGCAGGGGACATGGGTTCGATCCCTGGTCTGGGAAGATCCCACATGCCGCGGAGCAACTAAGCCTGTGTGCCACAACTACTGAGCCTGTGCTCTAGAGCCCGCGAACCACAACTACTGAAGCCCGCACAACTAGAGCCCGTGCTCCACAATGAGAGAAGCCACCGCAATAAGAAGCCCGAGCACTGCAATAAAGAGTAGCCCCCGCTCGCCGCAACTAGAGAAAACACCTTGTTTTAGATGCAGGGCCTCCCCATCCCCAGGTCTGCCCAATAAACTCTTTGGGAAAACCAGGAGAAAAAATTAGAATTGTCATTGATATATTTAAAAGAAGAATGCCTGTTAAGTCTTAAGTCCATGAAATGAGAATAAGATAATTGAAAAGGAGTAAAAAAGAGGCTTTGGTAACTAAAAACATAATAGCAGAAGTGAAAAACTCAATAGGTTAGTTTAAAAAGTAAATATGAGAACATTTCCCAGAATGTAGAACAAAAAAAGAGAAGAAAATAAGAGAGAAATGATAAGAAGGAAGACCAGCTTAAGAAGTCCAACAAATAAATAATAGGAGTCTCAGAAAACAAGGAAAGAGAAAACAGGGAAGCAATCATCACAGCATAATGCTATAAACTTTCCCAGAACTGAAGGACATAAGTCGAAAGATTGAAAGGGCCCACTATGTATATAACACAATGAATGACAAGAGACTGACACCACACTGTAAAATTTTAAAACACTGGGGATAAAAATTATATAAGCTTCCAGAAGGAGAACACAGGTCACACCAAAGGATCAGAATGGCTTTGGACCTCAAGAGTAACACTGGAAACTACAAGACTATGGAGCAACACGTTTAATATACTGAGGTGATTTCCAATCTAGAATATTTTGTCCAACCAAACTATCAATTAATTCTGAAGGCAAAATAAAATTATTTTCATATTTACAAGGTCTCAAAAAAATTACATACTATGTACCCTTTTTCAGAAAGCTAAAGAAGAATGTAGCCCACCAAATGGGAAACTAAACCAAAAAAGAGAGAATGACACAGGATCCAGGAAATCAGGAATCAAGGAAAGATACAAAGAGAATCATTAAGATGATGGTAAAGGAGTATCCCAGGGTAACAGCTGTGTACATGACATAAAGGATGTACCAGTTCTTAATTTATTGCTCCTCAACTCCAAACCTATCCTCCTTTGTCCTGCATTGTAAAACTTAAACTAGACTCTATAGACCACTATTCTAGGGCTAGCCAGTGTTAGACTCTGACATCAGAATGTGCTAGAGGGGCAATACAAGGATGGAATAAAAAGAAGGGACTTTTTCTTCTTTTGGTGCCGTGTTGTTTTGAGTGGTGGCAAGTGGAGGCAGACTTGTATTATAGGAAATGCTAAAAGAGGTTCGTAGGGCTTCCCTGGTGGCGCAGTGGTTGGGAGTCCGCCTGCTGATGCGGGGGATACGGGTTCGTGCCCCGGTCTGGGAGGATCCCACGTGCCGTGGAGCGGCTGGGCCTGTGAGCCATGGCCGCTGGGCCTGTGCGTCCGGAGCCTGTGCTCCACAACGGGAGAGGCCGCAGCGGTGAGGGGCCCTTGTACCGCAAAAAAAAAAAAAAAAAAAAGAGGTTCGTAATTTCTGGGACTTCCTTGGAGGTCCAGTGGTTAAGACTCCACGCTTCCACTGCAGGGGGCATGGGTTCGATCCCTGTTGGGGGAACTAAGATCTTGCATGTCGCACAGTGTGGCCCAATAGAAAAAAAAGAAAAAGAGGTTCATAATTTCTTTAAAATATAATTGTCCAGTGATTTTGCTCTTAGGTATTTATCGAAGAGAAATGAAAATGTACACTACAGGCACAGAAGTGTACACCAATGTTCACATAACATTATTGCTAGTAGCCAAGATCTAGAAGCAACCCAAATGTCTATCAGTTGGTGAATGGATACACAAGTTGTGGTGTGTCCATACTATGGAATATTACTCAGCAGTAAAAAGGAACAAAATATTAATAAAACAACATTGGTGAATCTAAAAAACATTATATATTAAGTGAAATAAATCAAACACAAAATATTATATAATATATGATTCCATTTACATGAAATTATAGAAACGGACACTAATGACAGAAAGCAGATCAGTGAATTGCCTAGGCTGAGGATGGGGAATGGGACTGTCTATAAAGGGAGACAAGGAAACATTTTAGGGTGAGTGGACTGTTCTATATCTTGACTGTCCTGATAGTTACACAACTGTATAAAATTATCATAACTCGGGGACTTCCCTGACAGTCCAGTGGTTAAGACTTTGCCTTCCAGTGCAGGGGGTAATGGTTCGATCCCTGGTTGGGAAGCTAAGATCCCATATGCCTCACAGCCAAAAAAACAAAACATAAAACAGAAGCAATATTGTAACAAATTCAATAAAGACTTTAAAAATGGTCCACATCAAAAAAAAAAAAAAGAAATAGAAATATGAACAGAACAATCACAAGTAACGAAATTGAAACTGTGATTTAAAATATTCCAACAAGCAAAAGTCCAGGACCAGATGGCTTCACAGATGAATTCTATCAAACATTTAGAGAAGAGCTAACACCCATCCTTCTCAAACTCTTCCAAAAAATTGCAGAGGAAGGAACACCCCCAAACTCATTCTATGAGGTCACCATCACCCTGATACGAAAACCAGACAAAGATACTACAAAAAAAGAAAATTACAGACCAATATCACTGATGAATATAGATGCAAAAATCCTCAACAAAATACTAGCAAACAGAATCCAACAACACATTACAAGGATCATACACCATGATCAAGTGGGATTTACCCCAGGGATGCAAGGATTCTTCAATATACGCAAATCAATCAATGTAATATACCATATTAACAAATTGAAGAAGAAAAACCATATGATCATCTCAATAGATGCAGAAAAAGCTTTTGACAAAATTCAACACCATTTATGATAAAAACTCTCCAGAAAGTGGGCATAGAGGGAACCTACCTTAACATAATAAAGGCCATTTATGACAAATGCACAGCAAACGTCATTCTCAATGGTGAAAACTGAAAGCACTGCCTCTAAGATCAGGAACAAGACAAAAGGAATACAATTGGAAACGAAGTAAAACTGTCACTGTTTGCAGATGACATGATACTATATATAGAGAATCCTAAAGACGCCACCAGAAAACTACTAGAGCTAATCAATAAATTTGGTAAAGTTGCAGGATACAAAATTAATGTACAGAAATCTCTTGCACTCCTATACACTAATGATGAAAAATCTGAAAGAGAAATTAAGGAAACACTTCCATTTACCACTGCAACAAAAAGAATAAAATACCTAGGTATAAACCTACCTAGGAAGACAAAAGACCTGTATGCAGAAAACTATAAGACAGTGATGAGAGAAATTAAAGATGACACAAACAGATGGAGAGATATATCATGTTCTTGGATTGAAAGAATCAATACTGTGAAAATGACTATACTACCCAAAGCAATCTACAGATTCAATGCAATCCCTATCAAATTACCAATGGCAGGCTTCTCTGGTGGCGCAGTGGTTGAGAGTCTGCCTGCCGCTGCAGGCGACACGGGTTCGTGCCCCGGTCAGGGAAGATCCCACGTGCTGCGCAGCGGCTGGGTCCATGAGCCACAACTACTGAGCCTGCGCATCGGGAGCCTGTGCTCCGCAACGAGAGGGGCCGCAATAGTGAGAGGCCTGCGCACCGCGATGAAGAGTGGCCCCCGCTTACCACAACTAGAGAAAGCCCTCGCACAGAAAAGAAGACCCAACACAGCAAAAATAAATTAATTAATTAATAAACTCCTACCTCCAACATCTTAAAAAAAAAAAAAAATTACCAATGGCATTTTTTACAGAACTAGAACAAAAAATCTTAAAATTTGTATGGAGACACGAAAGACCCCAAATAGTCAAAGCAGTCTTGAGGGAAAAAAAGGGAGCTGGAGGAATCAGACTCCCTGACTTCAGACTATACTACAAAGCTACAGTAATCAACACAATATGGTACTGACACAAAAACAGAAATATATATCAATGGAACAGGATAGAAAGCCAGAGATAAACCCACACACCTATGGTCAACTACTCTATGACAAAGGAGGCAAGGATATACAATGGGGAAAAGACAGTCTCTTCAATTCAATAAGTGGTGCTGAGAAAACTGGACAGCTACATGTAAAAGAATGAAATTAGAACACTCCCTAACACCATACACAAAAATAAACTCAAAATGGATTAAAGACCTAAATGTAAGACTGGACACTATAAAACTCTTAGAGGAAAACATAGGAAGAACACTCTTTGACATAAATCACAGCAATATCTTTTTTGATCCATCTCCTAGAGTAACGGAAGTAAAAACAAAAATAAACAAATGGGACCCAATGAAACTTAAAAGCTTTTTCAAAGCAAAGGAAACTACAAACAAGATGAAAAGACAACCCTCAGAATGGGAGAAAATATTTGCAAACAAATCAACGAACAAAGGATTAATCTCCAAAATATATAAGCAGCTCATGCAGCTCAGTATTAAAAAACCAAACAACCCAATCCAAAAATGGGCAGAAGACCTAAATAGACATTTCTCCAAAGACATACAGATGGCCAAGAAGCACATGAAAAGCTACTCAACATCACTAATTATTAGAGAAATGCAAATCAAAACTGCAATGAAGTATCACCTCACACCAGTTAGAATGGGCATCCTCAGAAAATCTACAAACAACAAATGCTGGAGAGGGTGTGGAGAAAAGGAAATCCTCTTGCACTGTTGGTGGGAATGTAAATTGATACAGCCACTATGGAGAACAGTATGGAGGTTCCTTAAAAAACTAAAAATAGAATTACCATATGACCCAGCAATCCCACTACTGGGCATATACCCAGAGAAAACCATAATTCAAAAAGACACATGCACCCCAGTGTTCATTGCAGCACTATTTACAATAGCCAGGTCATGGAAGCAACCTAAATGCCCATCAACAGACAAATGGATAAAGAAGATGTGGTACATATATACAATGGAATATTACTCAGCCATAAAAAGGAACGAAATTGGGTCATTTGTAGAGACGTGGATGGACCCAGAGACTGTCATACAGAGTGAAGTAAGTCAGAAAGAGAAAAACAAATATCATATATTAATGCATATATGTGGAACCTAGAAAAATGGTACAGATGAACCGGTTTGCAGGGCAGAAATAGAGACCCAGATGTAGAGAACAAATGTATGGACACCAAGGTGGGAAAGTGGCGGGGGGGGGGCAGTGGTGGTGGGATGAATTGGGAGATTGGGATTGACATATACACACTAATATGTATAAAATGGATAACTAATAAGAACCTGCTGTATAAAAAAATAAATAAAATTTTAAAATTCAAAATAAATAAATAAAACTTAAAAGATTATCTCTTGTGGAATAAAAAAAATTATTATAGGGCTTCCCTGGTGGCGCAGCGGTTGAGAGACCGCCTGCCGATGCAGGGGACGCGGGTTCGTGCCCCGGTTCAGGAGGATCCCGCATGCCGCGCAGTGGCTGGGCCCGTGAGCCATGGCCGCTGGGTCTGCATGTCCGGAGCCTGTGCTCCGCAACGGGAGAGGCCACAGCGGTGAGAGGCCCGCGTACGGCAAAAAAAAAAAAAAAAAAAAAAAAAAAATTATTAAAAGAAAATATATCATAAGTCAAACTGAATGCTTAAAATGTGTGATTACCATTGTATGTAAATATTATTTTATTAAACATTAAAATATTTTTAGAAAAAAGATAGCTGTTTAAAGCAAAAATAATATTACTGGGCAGTTTATGACAAATGTAGCAGTAAAACGTATGGCAATAGCACAAAGAACAAATGGAAATGTAAGCACACTACTGCAAAGGTCTTACAATATTACATGAGTGGAATGATATTATTTGAATATAGACCATGATGAGTTAAAGATGTGTATTATAAATCCTAAAGCAATCCCTTAAAAAACCAAGAATATTTAGCCAATAATCTAACATGAAATATAAAAGAATATTTAAAAATAATATAAAAGGTGGCAGGAGAGCAGGAATAAAAGGAACAAAGAACAAATGGGACAAACAGGAAGCAAATAGCAATATGGTAGACTTAAACCCAAATATATCCGTAATTACATTAAATGGTAATGAAATGATCACATCAATTAAAAAGCAGAAATACACAGGATAATAAAGACCAAACTATATACTGAAACCCATGCTAACTATAAAGACATAGGCTATAGGTAAAAGAGTATGTCCAGGGACTTCCCTGGTGGTGCAGTAGTTAAGAATTCACCTGCCAATGCAGGGGATATGGGTTCAATCCCTGGTCCAGCAAGATCCCACATGCCGCGGAGCAACTAAGTCCATGCACCACAACTACTGAGCCTGTGCTCTAGAGCCCACAAGCCACAACTACTGAAACTCCCGCGTCTAGAGCCTGTGCTCCGCAACAAGAGAAGCCACCACAATGAGAAGCCCGCACACCGCAACAAAGAGTAGCCCCTGCTCGCCGCAACTAGAGAAAGCCCATGCACAGCAACGAAGACCCAATGTAGCCAAAAATATATAAATTAAAAATAAATTTAAAAAAATAGAGTATGTCCATCAACTGATAAATGGATAAGTAAAATGTAGTACACACAATGGAAAACTCTTTGGCCATAAAAAGCAATGAAATACTGATACATGCTGAAAGATGAATGAGCCTTGAAAACATGCTAAGTGAAAGAAGCCAGTCACAAAAGACCACATACTATGTGATTCCATTCTTATGAAATACCCAGAATAGGCAAATCTGTAGAGTTAGAATAGAAGATTGGTGGTTGCTTATGGCTGCGGATCAGAGTGTTCAGGGAAATAGCTAAAGGGTACAGAGTTTCTTTTTGAAGGAATAAAAATATTCTAAAGTTGACTTTGGTGATTATTGCACATATCTGTGAATAAAAACTACTGAACTGTACACTTTAAATAGGCAAATGGTATATGAATTACATCTCAATAAATCTATTTTTTTAAAAAAGGAAAGAAGTACTGATATATACTACAACATGGATGAACCTTGAAAATGCACTAAATGAAAGAAGTCAGTCACAAAAGACCACATATTATATAATTCAATTTATATAAAAAGTCCAGAATAGACAAATACAGAGAGACAAAAAATAGATCAGTGGTTGCCTAGGGTTGGGGGAGGATGGATGGGGGAATACAGAGGGTGACTGCTAAATGGTATGGAGTTTCTTTTTTGGGGTGATAAAAATGTTTTAAAATTAAATGTGGTAATGGTCACACAATTCTGTGAGTATACTAAAAACCAATGAAATGTATACTTCAACTGGGTCAATTGTATGGAATGTGATTTATATCTCAATAAAGCTCTTACAAAGATATAAATGTAGCAGGATACTTACTCTAGAGTTGGTTACACTGGTGAGAGATTAAATATTTTCTAAATGTCCATCAATAAAAGACTAGTTAAATCAAATATGGTAATCTATGATATTGAATACTACTCAGTCATTTAAAAGAATAAAATTACTATACTAAATTAGATGCTGTGTTTTTATTTTTTTAAATGCATGCACATACAAAGACACAAAGCATACATACATAGTAAAAATATGGAAATGGGGTTTCCTTGGTGGCTCAGTGGTTAAGAATCTGCCTGCCAATGCAGGGGACATGGGTTTGAGCCCTGGTCTGGAAGATCCTACATGCTGTGGAGCAACTGGGCCTGTGAGCCACAACTACAGAGCCTGCACTCTAGAGCCCGCGAGCCACAATTATTGAGGCAGCATGCCACAACTACTGAAGCCCGCATGCCTAGAGCCTGTGCTCGGCAACAAGAGAAGCCACTGCAATGAGAAGCCCACACATGGCAACGAAGAGTAGTCCCCGCTCGCCTCAACTAAAGAAACCCTGGGGGCAGCAACGAAGACCCAACGCAGCCAAAAATAAATAAATTAATTATTTTTTTAAAATATGGAAATGTGTGTATGTGTATATATACATACATAAACATGTGTATATATACAGTTGACCCTTGAACAACATGGGGCAGTTGAAAATCCACATATAACTTTACAGTCAGCCCTTCATATCCACAGTTCCACATCCATTGAATCGACCAACCTGAGAGCCTGAGACTGTGTAGTGCTGTAGTACATATTCATTGAAAAAAATCCATGTATGAGTGGATTCAAGCAGTTCAAACACCTGTTCAAGGGTCAACTGTATGTGTGTGTATATATATACACACACATACAGAGAGAGAGAGATTATTACTTCTCCATTCTTTCTCCTTCTTGAACGCTTATTATACAAATGATAGATCTCTTGGCTCTGTCTTCCATGTCTCTTATTTTTTCAGTCATCATTTCCACTTTTTAAAAATATTTTTTCTGTGTTCAAGGATGATTCCTCAAGTATTACTAATGAATTTTAAATTTAAAACCATTAAAATAAAAAGTAACTTGGCAAGAAAAATATTTTACCCTCCAATCTGTATTATTAAAAAATATTTGAAAAAAGTTCTACATTCTTTGAAACAAAGAAGCCAACCTCATTTCCTTCTCTTTCAAGCTGTTCTATTCTGTGTAGAATTTCCTTCGCTTTCTTCCAGTAATCTTCAAGATTCTTCTCTTTCATATTTATGTCCTTTAATTGTTCTTCATTTTCATCAAAAGAATATTCTCCTAGACTTAGAGATAACGTCTCAGCTTTATAATATGGGAAAAAATAGGAGTTTATCCATTACTAGAAATGTTATTTTAACACTTTTAATAAAGACAAACTCATACCCCATACCCCCTTCTCTAAATTTTGCACATCCAAACCATCTTAACTGCCTAAGTGGTACTGAAAATAAGTGGAAAGCAAGTGCTTGGCAGAGGCTGAGGACACAAAGAGTCATAAATTAGATTTTACTCTTCAGAATTATAGAGAAAAGAAAATAGCAAGAAAACATGTTATGCTAGGCATACAAACACACTCAGGTTTATGGCTACTGGTTTTAGTTTTTTTTTTTTTAACACAGTTTCCATAAAGTGGTTCCTTCCTATATTCTTTTAAATTCTCTTTTTACATATTGTGGCAGCAGTTTTCCCCCAAAAGACCAAAATCCTTTTCATGGCCACTTTCTCTATGCTTCAGCCATCAATTCCTTCAATGCACCAGGCTCCCTCCTCTCACAGGACATTTGTGCCTCACTGTTGCGTATGCCTGAGACACTGGACCATAACAAACTCCCTTCTTTTCACCTAATTAACTCTCTACATTCAGATTTCAGATGAAGAATCACTTCCTCCCAAAGCCTTTTCTGCTCCAAGTCTAGGTCACAGTCCCTGTTACAGGTTAAGATCTGTGCTCCATCCATTCTTAACCTGTACGTTAATTTATAATAACACATTCATTTTTGGGATTATTCAATTACTACCTATTTCTGTAGTTACACTAACCTCTGTAAACACATAGACTATTGTTTCTTATCACTGTATCCCTAATGCCTAGCACAGTGCCTGGCAAATAAGAGACACTCAAACATTTTTTAAATAAATAAATTAAGGTATTTTATGTTATGATTTAATCATAAGTCACTTGTAGCCCTCAAATTTAAGTCCTACAGCTAAATCTGTCCACACTGCATTAAATAAGTGAATTATCTATACTGTTGTTCTCTTCCATATAAGTTTTTTACACGCTGTAGTACTCTAGTTGTCACGTCAAAATTATATAATCTGCTTTTCAAATGTAAGAAGAGCTTGGGAGCTAAAGGGGCTTGGTTCATCAAAGCAGATATAATTCTCTTGCATAAAGTTTGGTTAGTATTTTTTTAAAGTAATAGTAAACTTACTAATTTTTTTGCAGTTGTGAAGCACAAAAGTGGCAGCTTTGTTTAGTTCCTCGTCCTGAGATTCAGTTAAGACTTGTATCATGAGTGGAAGCCCATTGCTTTTAAAAAGGTCATACTGATTTTCCTCTAGAAAACACATCAAAGATTAAAGCAGAAGATAGTTACTTTATTTATTTATTTATTTATTTATTGGCCACACTGCGCGGCTTGCAGGATCTTAGTTCCCTGACCAGAGATTGAATCCCGGCCCCTGCAGTGGAAGTGCAGAGTCCTAGCCGCTGGACCACCAGGGAATTCCCAATAGTTATTTTATCTTAAACTATATGCATGAGGTCATAATTCTTCCTTGTGATAATTATGAACATAGTTCAAATTTTAAGATACAGAAAAACAAAGTTTAAAGGTATTTTCAATTTAGAAAATAATCTACTTATATAAGATACCTAAGTCTCATAAGTGATAATCTCTTAAACACAGTGATAAACACAGCCACAGAGCGGTGTCACACCTCATAAGAGTAAAGAAACTGCCCTCACTTGGTTTAAAAAAAGGTTTTGTTGTCAATTATACCTCAATAAAAAAATAAAAATTAAATTAAAATTTTAAAGGTATAGTGAATCCTAAATTATACAGAGGTGAAGAGAAAGTATAGAGAAATAAACGAATGGAGAGAATGGAAAATGAGGGAAGAGAGAGCAGAAGAAGCAAGAGAGAATAAAAAGAGGGAAGTGGAAAAGTGGGAGGAGGAGAGAGAGGAGATTGGAGGAAGGGAGAAAGGAGAGAGGAAAGTGAAAAGTGTTGGGGGACTTCCCTGGTGGCGCAGTGGTTAAGATCCGCCTGCCAATACATGGGACACGGGTTCAAGCCCTGGTCTGGGGAGATCACACATGCCACGGAGCAACTAAGCCCGTGCGCCACAACTACTGAAGCCTGCATGCCTAGAGCCCGTGCTCTCCAACAGAGAAGCCACCGCAACAGAGAAGCCACCACAACAAGAGAAGCTACTGCAATGAGAAGTCCATGCACCACAACGAAGAGTAGCCCCCTCTTGCTGCAACTAGAGAAACCCCACATACAGCAATAAAGACCCAATGCAAAAATAAAATAAATAAATTTATTTTAAAAAAAAGTGAAGAGGGTTGGAAAGGAGGAAAGTGGAAAGAGGAAGAATGGCAGGAAAGTGGAGAGAAGGAGAAAATGGAAGGGGAAGAGAAAAAAAAGAGAGAGGAGAGAATGATAAGTAGAGAAAGAAAGAACTTTCTAAGGTTTTCAACAAGGAAAAACAGGATCGTATCTGTGCAGCAGTGTGAAGAGTGGATTGAAAAATGGAGATAGAAGGAAGAGGACACAGGGAGGAATCTATTGTAATAACATTGGTGAAAGATGTTGAGGGGCTGAGGGCTTAAATGGGGAAAATAGCACTGGAATTGAGCAGAAGGGAATAAGGAGGGGTAAACAGAAGTAGAGCCACAGGTCTTAGGGACTGACTGAATACCACGGCTGAAGAAGGATGAGGAGCAAAATGACTGGTTTGGGGATTAGGAGAAAGGCAATACTTTTAAGCTGGGTGGGTGGGAAGGAATAGTGTATTTCCACTCCACCGTTTTAACTAACACACAAAATAAATCCAATACTTACCACAATCCTCTGTACAATGACCAACAGTAAGTATGATACTAAATTTTTCTCCTGAATCCAGACTTTCATGAAGCAGTAATGCTAGAAGTTTTGAAACAATGTGGTACTTGGATAGTACTACCCCAAAAGTAGCTAAAACAGGAAAAAAAGAACAAGTACAAACTTAAAACGTATAGCTATACATATAGTATTTTCCAGATATTACATTATACTATTTTTCAGATCTTATCCTGGGAGAATGACATTATGTAACTACATAATATCTAAAATTCACATCTCATATAACATCTAATATATATGTATATATATGTGTGACTATAAACAAATTCATTGTAATAAAATGGTGGCTTATATAGCCCTCATTAATTCCTCTTCCCATACTAAAGACATTATACTAAAGCAAGTTTTTTGAAGAATGCTTTCTTCTAAGTTGTCCTGCATAATGTTGTGAATATGAAGTAATAATACTACCTTCCTAAAAGCTACTTACTCTCACCTTACATTCCTCCTCTTATCTAGATTGACAGTAAAGACCTTCCTATGAAATCGATTCCTGCCTGTCATTGAAATACACTATTAACTGGCCACGGTTCTACTGACGTTAATGATGCAGTGGAGCATACCTGAAGCTATACTGAGATGTGAAAAATTCAAGAAGTCCACCAATTTAAGCTACACTTCTCACGGTTTTGTTCTTCGTGTGTATGTGTGGTGTTTTTTTTTTTCTTTTGTAACAGAGTTCAGAGTCTAACTACTGACAGCAACAAAAAGGTTGTGAATTCCTCAGCAGACTACATCTTAATAATTTTTGTATCTCTAGAGCTCACATAGAGCCCAGCACATAGCAGGCCCTAAATAACCGATTTTTTAAAAAATGATCTATTTTTTTCAGTTATTTGTGAATGTCGAGAGTTACAGAGATTTATAGACTATCATTCCTCAGTATCTGTACATGTGAGAAGCAGCCATGAGTTCAAGTGTGGTTCTGTTACTCACTGGTTACAGTAGGGTAAGTCTATCTCACACTTATCAGATAGAGGCATATCTTAATTCTTTATCTCACTTTTTAAAATCTATAAATTGGGCTTTCCATTCCCTATGTCTCCAAAATGTCCCTTGATTTCTCATCTAAAATTTTTTTTTATCACAAGTTGCCAACAGCACTTTATTTTTTCTTTTCAACATCCTGTTCTGCGGCTTCCTTGGCCCTTTTTGCCCGGATGCCAAAGAGCCGGGCATTGGCACGGGCCATGTGGAGTAAACTTTTTCATTTAATGCAGCTTTTTAAGCGAAACAAAGGTTTAGGACTGACAGACTCTTATCTTGATTCTATCATCAAACCTGAACTCAGAAGACCTAGATTTGAATTCTTAGGGAAGTCATAACCTCCATGAGAAAATAAGGAGTTGGATTAGATAATTTCTAAGTTTCTCTCCCACTTATGAGAAACTGGAAGTCCAATCCATGTTAGCGTTCAATCTATCATTTTAACATTCACCATGCTGAATTGAAGCAAAATGCAATTGCAGAAAAATTACTAAGTGTTTTCACTCACGATTATCAGCAATACATGCATCCACTGTCTTTGTCACCACCACTGCAAGCTTAGCACTGGAAAGAGTCTTGTGTGAATCAGATTCCAACTGCACAAGAACTTGAGACAATATATCCAGTCCACCCACAGATATAAAGTATTTCTGCACGTATGCTTAAGGAATAAAGTAGCAGAACTATTATACTTCAAACAAGTATATGGTTTCATTAAATTAATTTGCACTAAATATAACATTAACTTGACTTTTTAAAATACTTACTAAAAATCCCAAAATGAAAAATCCAATCTTTACCTGTGCATATACATAATCACAAGATTGATTTTATTTACTTACATAAGAAACTCACTTTGACATAGTACAACTACATGTATAGTACAGTACTTCTTTCTTGTATGTTAGATATCTTGTTTCATTTAGCAAGAACTGGTATATTTTGCAAGAATGACATTAAATTCAAGTCCTTCAAGAGCTATAAAGAATAGATTCATTCATTTAGCTTGGTATTACAATTAGCAGGCTGACTACTTTCTGAATTCCAACATAACTCATTCCTCAAATCTGAATCAACAAAGGGCAGAGAAAATTAACTGTTTCAAAAAAACCACACATATTTCATCCATCTTATTTAAGCCTAATTCTTTTACTTCTTGGAGCATAAAAGTATAACATATTGTTGAGAGTCATAACAACTATTCCAAGCAAAGATTGGATGACAGATACATTTTTAAAAAGCATTTAGTCTTTTGTTCCCCTGTAGGAAAAGATTCTGATGGCAAAGTACCCCACAGGTCTGTGAATTCAACAGCCCCTATCCCAGCAATGGGCATATATCAAATGGATATATGGGCTAGTGATTATAATTCTGTCACAAACCTTCTTCCCAGTCTACCCTAGTACCACAAATTGAGCCAGGATGATTTAAACACAAAAATTACTTTTTGTATTGTTCAATAAAACACAAAAATCTTAATCTAAAAAAATCATGTTCAAAAATTTCTACATCAGAACAGAACTGTTAGGAAATGTTATTTAAGGATAAGCAAACATTTTCAATATTATGGAGACTCCAAAATAGGCTTCTTTACTACAAAGTATTTTCATTAAAAAAATCTTTAAAAAAGGAAGTATCTTAAAATTCTTAGATGAAATTGGGCACTATGTTACCACAAAGATTTTCATTTATAGTCTATGTAATGAAAATTCAGGCTTATAAGCAGAAGAACATCCTAGTCTACACCTGTACACTGAATATTTCAAATTACCTCTAATCTATTTCATGTCAGTTTGCTGAGAGTAATAAGGTCCTATAAGTAGGACACAGCAGTGTTACTCATCTAAGTTGGTACTTAAAGAAAGAGGAAATGTCAAAGCATCATGGAAATAGATTTCAATTTTTGAAATTATAGAGATATGTTCCTTTGCATGTGAAACATGACTATTTGCTTTAAACATCTGAATATAGATACACACCAGGAACGTGTGAGAAGGTTCTAGTTGTTCCACATCCTCATCACTATTTAATATCACTAGCCTTTCTACTTTTAACCATGCTAGTGGGTGTATAGGGCTATCTCCTTGGGGTTTTCCTGGGTACAAGTTCTTTATCAGATGTACATTTCACAAATATTTTCTCCCACTCTATGGCTTGCCTTTTCACCTTAACAGGATCTTTTGAAGAGTAAAAGATTTTAATTTCAGTGCAGTCCGATTTATAATCTTTTCTTTAGTGGCTCATGCTTTTTGTGTCCTAAGAAATCTGTCTACTCCCAAATTATAAAGATATGTTTTTGTCTAGATGTTTTATAGTTTTAGTTCTTACATTAAGGTGTAGGGATCATTTCAAGTTAATTTGTGTATACTGTGTAAGGTAAGGGTTGAGCTTCATATTTCACAGATAGATAAGTACTTTTTCCAGCACCATTTGTTTCTACCTTTTCCAACACAGAGTTACTGTGGCACCTTTATAGAAAATCAACATTCGTAGAAAATCAATCATATATATATGTCTATTTCTAGGTTCTCTACTTTTTCCATTGATCTATGTCTACACTTACACCAATGCTACACTCTTGATTACTGTATAGTAAGTATTGAAATCAGGTAATATAAACCCTACAATTTTGTCCTTTTTCAAAATAATTTTGACTATCCTAGCCCCTTTGCATTTCCATGTAAATTTTAGAATCAGCTTGTCAATTTCTGCAGAAAAGCCCGTTGAGATTTTGATGGGGAGTGCCAAGAATCTAGAGGTGAATTTGAGAAGTGACAGTATAACAGTATTGAATCTTACAATCCATGAATATGATATCTCTCCCATTAATTTAAAGTTCTATCTCAGCAATGTTTTATAGTTTTCAGCATATAGATATAGCAGATGAAATCATTAAATGTACCCTTAAGTATTTTGTTTTTTTAATATTATTGTAAATGGCAGTTACTTTAAGTTCCCAAGTGTTGCTAGTATTTCTGTATATGATCTTGTATCCTGCAACCTTGCTAAAATCGCTTATTAGCTCTGTAGCTTTTTGTAGATTCTTCGGACAATCATGTCATCTATGAATAAATACTATATTTTCTTCTTCCTTTTCAATCTCTATGCCTTTTATTTCATTTTTGTGCCTTACTGCACTGACTTGGATGTCCAGTCAAATAATGAGAGTGGCCATCCTTGTCTTTTTTACAATCTTAGGGGGAAAGCATTAAGTCTTTCACCATTTAAGTATGTTAGCTGTAGTACTTTGTAGAAGCCCTTCATCACATTGAGGAAGTTCCCTTCTATTCCTGGCTTACCAAAATCTTCTGTCATGAATGTATGTTGAATTATGTGAAAAGCTTTTCCTGCATCTTTGGAGATCATATAGTTTTTCTTTTCTAGTCTATGTATATTGTGAATTTCCTAATGTTAAACCAATCTTGCATGCCTAAAGTGAATGCCACTTGGTCAGAATATATTATCCTTTCTATATATTGCTGGATTGATTTGTTAATATTTTGTTATGGATGTTTGCATCTATGATCATAAAGGATATTGGGCTACAGTTTTCTTGTAATGTCTTTTTCAAGATTTAGTGTGGAAATAATGCTGCCCTTAAAAGTTTGTTGGGAAGTGTTTCTTCTACTTGTATTTCCTGGAATAATTTATGTAGAATTTTTTTTCCTTAAATGTTTGGTAGAATGCACCAGTGAAGCCTTTTTTCTTTTCTTTTATTTATTTTTAGCTGCGTTTGGTCTTTGTTACTGCGTGCAGGCTTTCTCTAGTTGTGGCGAGTTGGGGCTACTCTTCGTTGCAGTGCACGGGTTTCTCATTGTGGTGGCTTCTCTTGTTGTGGAGCACAAGTTCTAGGCACGTGGGCTTCAGTAGTTGTGGCATGTGGGCTCATAGTTGTGGCTTGCAGGCTCATAGTTGTGGCTCGTGGGCTCTAGAGCACAGGCTTCAGCAGTTGTGGCGCACGGGCTTCGTTGCTCTGAAGCATGTGGGATCCTCCCGGACCAGGCCTCAAACCCATGTCCCCTGCACTGGTAGGCGGATTCTTAACCACTGTGCCACCAGGGAAGCCCCAGTGAAGCCTTTATGACCTGGAATTTCCTGTGTTAAGGTTTTAAACTACAAATTCAATTTCACTATTAGATATAGGAATATTCAGGTTATCTATTTCTTCTTGAGTGAGCTTTTGTAGTTTGTGTCTTTCAAAGAATTTGTCCAGTTCATTTAAGTTATCAAATTTAATGGCATAAGGTTGTTTCTACTATTCCTTTGTTATCCTGTTAATATCTGTTAAGATATAGAGATGTCATCTCTCATCTCTTATAATTTGGGCCTTCTATTTCGTGGTTAGTCTTGGTAAAGGATCCATTTTAGTGATCTTTTCAAAGAACTAGCTTTTGGTTTAATTGATTACTCTGTTCTTTTTCTATTTCATTGATTGCTAATCTTCTCTTTGTTATTTCCTTTGTTATGCTTACTTTGAGTTTAACTTGCTCTGATTTCTAGTTTCTTAGGTGGAAACTAATATAATTGATTTGAGACCTTCCTTCTTTCCTATGCAAGCCTTATTGCTATAAATTTCCATCTAAACACTGATTTTGCAGCATCCCACTGTTTAATTTTGTGTTTTCATTACCATTAAGTTAAAAACATTTCTAATTTCCTTTATGATTTGTGATTCATAGGTTTGTATTTTTATTTTGATGTGGGTTTTTTTAGTACTGTGTTGCTTAATTTCTAGATATTAGGGACTTTTCTAGATGTTTTACTTTTATTAATTTCTAATTTAATTCTATGTGGTCAGAGAACACTCTCTGTGGGTTTTTACAGTTTTGCTGTGTAGGTGTTCTGTTTTGTGAGGATATATGGGAAGACTCAAAACTATGCTGCCACCACCATCTTCCCATATCTTCTTAACAACATCTATTTTTAAGATTTTCTATGTATAAGATTTTAACTTATACAATAGTATAAATGGATCCAAAATGACACAACTTACTGGAATTCATTAATTCAATAGGTTTTTGTTATGCTTTAAAATATGTTTTTTAAAGTACAACCTAGAGAATAATGAATACTTACTGTTATTTGCAAGAGTGAGTCCAATAAATGAGCAAATAGGGCGAATTATCTCAGGTTTCGTGCAATTTATTAGCCAGTCATTAGCATGTGGAAAAAGTGAAGAGCAAAGCATTTGATTTTCATCTGAAAGGAGAAAAAGGCAATCATATTTTAATATACTTGGAAAATATCAGTTTTTTATTTGTTTTTATCTTTATTTTTATATGTAAATATTTGAGATAATTACCATTTTGAGGATTGTTGACACAGACACACAGAGTACTACACACTGAAGACCACAACTGATAACTCTGGAAAACATTTTCATCTGACAAATTCAACTCATATTTTGAAAGGACTGTCCTATTAGGTTAAATAGAAAAGGAAGTAATTAATACAAATGTGTTAAGGTCTTAAGAAATCAATAATTAATAACAAGAAATGTATATTTACTTACTTGAACAACTGTGATAGAACTGAAATACAACCTGTTTCTCTCACAAGCGTCTGTCCAGTCCCTTAAAAAAATAGCCATATATTACATGAATATGACTTCTGTTTAGAAAATAATTTTGTAGAAATGGAGAACAACATTTAAGTAGTATTTTTTTAAGTAGCTTTTTTTTTTTTTTTTTTTGCGGTACGCGGGCCTCTCACTGTTGTGGCCTCTCCCATTGCAGAGCAACAGGCTCCGGACGCGCAGGCCCAGCGGCCATGGCTCACGGGCCCAGCCGCTCCGCGGCATGTGGGATCTTCCCGGACCGGGGTACGAACCCGTGTCCCCTGCATCGGCAGGCGGACTCTCAACCACTGCACCACCAGGGAAGCCCAGTAGTATTTTTAATAAATAACTTTCAGTCACTTTAAAGTATTATAAAGTACAATAGAGAATTACAGTAGGTAAAAATCTGTAATCAAGATTATTACGGAAAATACATTACTTACGTTTAGAGAATGATAGTATTCAAATTTCCTCTAAAAATTGCAAAACACTTATTTTGCATGGTTCTGTGTTACAATACCAAAATATGCTCCAAAATAGAAAAAAAATTAATTCAAAACATAAAAATAGAAAAAATAAAATCTAGAAGCATTTAAAATGCATATAATATTTCTAACAATTTGAAGATTTAAATAAGCAATGTTAATAAAATAACCTTAGCCTGGGCAACCTTAGCCTAGGTATACAGGAACACTCTATACACTACCCTTGCAACTTTTCTGTAAATCTAAGATTGTTCCAAAATAAAAACTAAAACAACAACAACAAAAACAAAGTAAAACTTTCGCCAAGAGATACATGAAATTTAACACCATTGCTGATTGATAAAATGACCTTAAATACAATGATAATTAAATGGCCAATTCAGTGGAAAATCAACCAAACTAATTCATTAAACGCTCCCCTTTTGCTTTTAAAGCTGTTTCTTTTCAATGTTAATTAAATAATGCAAATCACTTTAGTATTTTTTAAAATACTAAATTAATAAATATCAAACAATTAAATGCATGCTATTAATTCTCTTTTCTTTAAAGCTGTAGTTCTCAGAAGTTAGTAAGATTAAAAAAGGTACTGACATAAAGACTAGAATAAAAGGACTAATAATGACTGTTCCAATTTATTATTTTAAAAATATTTCCATAACATAAGAGAATGTACTTACTATTATTTGAAACTAGAACCAAAATAACATAGACAGACATTCTTTTCAAATTTGTGTTTGAATCATTGTTAGATAAGAACCAAGTTAAGTCTTCAAACAATTCTGAAGTGCACAAAGTCTGCTGACAGTAAACTGAAATATGAAAATATAATTTTAATTTCTATGTATTAGCACAGACAAGTTTTAAAATATGCTGAACAAAATATAAAATTGCCATATGGACAATTCTCAACCAATTCTCATTTCACTGACATTTATTAGTCATAAAACAAATTCTGACAAACTTATGTGCTTACTCAATTAACAGACCAAAGAAGCAATATTTTAATCAGAAGTAGTTGACTAGGTTCTAAACATGTATTGCAATCTCACAGAATTTCCAATAAAAGCCTAACTGAACAAAAATTTAAAATAAAACATGACCAAAAAATTGACGATAAGTAACAAAACATAGCCAAAGAAAAATTTAAGAAAATTCAGAAACCTGCTTTAGAAAAGAAGGACAAATGATACTTGTGGTATTTTTAAAGACTTTTCTAGATATAAAAATATCTTTCCCAAAGACAAAAATGATACCTACACGACAGGAGAGGCTTTTTGGTGATAATCATGCAATAAGCAGAATTTTTAAAAAATAATTTGAACACATATATCCAGTGTCTAGAATAGCTTTTAGACACTCTCAAAGGCAAAGGCAATGTCTTATTTATCCCCAATGCCTAGCACACAGCTTGGTTCTCAACAAGTGGTGAAGAAATATTTAACGGTTGAAAATATAAGAATATAAAGTTATTTGACAAACTAATAGTTTAGATTTAACCTCATTTCAGGTATGCTACAGAAACATGTTTTTGTTGGCCATACAGAAAGCATATTTATCCACATGTAAGATGGCTGTAAGTTATCTTCATATTTTGATTCAAGTACCTGGATATATAGATAATGAACAGAATAGAAAAACTAGAAATAGACTCATTAAGTGATAATGGTAGCATCTCAAATCAATGTGAAAAAGATCTACTTTTAATAAGAAGTGTTGGGATAGCTGGATTGCCATATTAAAAAAAAGATAAAACTGGAACCTTCACCACATCATATCCCAGGAAAATTCAAAAAGAATAAAACATGTATAACTAAAAAATAAAATCATACAAGTACCAAAAGAAAACATGGGTGGATTCCCCTGTAATCTGGGAGTATGGAAAATTTTCTTATGATTCAAAATCCAAAAGCAAAAAAGAGAAAGAATGATGAATTTTTATTTTTATAAAAATAAAAAACATTCATATGGCAAAAAAAAAGCATAGTAAAAGACAAAGTAAAAAAAATGTTTCCAACTAATGGCAAGAAAAATTGTGAAAGATTTTGAAATGGATGATAACAATTACTGAATGTCCTGTCTAGCACACCCTTCTAGATTATTTGTCTTTTACTGTCTTTGGGCTATTTTATAACTCTGTAAATTGTAGAAAACTGATATTAATGCAAGTTATTCTTGTCCACAGAAATGCAAAACATTTCGACTGGTAGAACATAATTGATTTTTAACCTGCAGACACTGACCAGTTATGTGCCTATTCCTAAATTTCAGCTTTCCCAAATGCCTATAGTATTGTTTTTTGCCATTACTTTTGAAACAGTTGTAACATTTCACTCGTTCCCTCATTAGTTAATAAGATAAATAAAATCTTTGGTATGCATTAATTTAAATAAAATACCTGGAAAAAACTATCCAGACATGTAAAAAAGGAATTGAATTCTAAAATTATTTTTTAGTAGTTTGTTGAAGTATAACACAATGATTAAAGGATAGTGAAATAAAGTTTTCTTATTTTACCATTTTGTTCTGCAACAGCTCCTAATGTATATAATGCTGCTTCTTTTACCATACTATGTTCACTTGACTTTGCAAGATCTTTTACAAACATCAAACCACCAATTTCCCGAAAATAAAGACCTGCATTACCTGTAGAGTGTGCAGACAAAACAAAGAAGAATATTTATTGTAATTATTATTTTAAGGACAATAAATCACATGAACCCAGTAACATAATATGTAAAATAACTGAGTAGAAGAGAAAGAACTATGCATATTTCATATATCACAATACTAAACAACTAGAATCACAAATAAAAATTCACTATCATATCTTACTGTTTTGTTGGCAAATTGAATGAATAGTGACCAGAGCTTCCTTTTGCGAAAAAGCATTGTCCATTTGATACTTCAGACACTCCAATAATAAGTTCAGGTCAGTCTTCATTCCTAAAGAACAAAAATTTCATTATTTTAAACCAAACATTTCCTTTCAAAATTTAACCATTTAAATTTCACACTCTAAATACATATCTTTGTATTTGCTTTTTAAATAATATGTATTACTTTTTAAAATCTAATAAGCAGGGGCTTCCCTGGTGGCGCAGTGGTTGAGAATCTGCCTGCCATTGCAGGGGACACGGGTTCGAGCCCTAGTCTGGGAAGATCCCACATGCCGCGTAGCAACTAGGCCCATGAGACACAACTACTGAGCCTGCGCGTATGGAGCTTGTGCTCCGCAACAAGAGAGGCCACGACAGTGAGAGGCCCGTGCACCGCAATGAAGAGCGGCCCACGCTCACTGAAACTAGAGAAAGCCCACGCACAGAAACGAAGACCCAACACAGCAAAAAACAAATAAATAAATAAAATTTTTAAAAAATCTAATAAGCAATAAAGATATGTAAAAGAAAGATGTTCCTTAGATAATATAACTTGAAATGAATTTCTTATAATTATTTGATTTTCCCTTTGCATGAAATATATGAAAAGAAAATCCAAATATTATTCTCTTTAATTAAAGCCACATTGGTTTAAATTTCTGCTATTTAGAATGAACTGAATGAAAATGAAAATACACTATATTAGGGGCTTCCCTGGTGGCACAGTGGTTAGGAATCCGCCTGCCAATGCAGGGGACACAGGTTCAATCCCTGGCTCAGGAAGATCCCACATGCCACGAAGCAACGAAGCCCGTGCACCACAACTACTGAGCCTGCTCTCCAGAGCCCGCGAGCCACAACTCCTGAAGCCTGGGCGCCTAGAGCCCATGCTCTGCAACAAGAGAAGCCACCACAATGAGAAGCCCACGCACTGCAATGAAAAGTAGCCCCGACTCCCCACAGCTAGAGAAAGCCCGCGCACAGCAACAAAGACCCAATGCAGCCAAAAATAAATACAATAAATAAATTTTTAAAATACCTTTAAAATAAAAGTAGTGTTTTCTGAAGTGAAGATAAGCCACAAATGGAGAAAATACTTGTAAAGCACATATCTGATAAAAACATATCCAGAAAACATATAGACCTTTCAAAACTCAACGAGAGCAATAAAACAATGAGCAAAAGATTTGAACAGACAAAAAAGATACACAGATAGCAAATGAGCACATGAAAAGCTGCTCTACATCATTAATCATTAGGAAAATGCAAATTAAAACCGTAAGGAGACATTATTACATGCCCACTAGAATGACTAAAATTTAAAAGACTGACCACAACATATTTTGACAAGGATACAAAGGAACTATAACTCTCATATACTGCTGGTGGACACATAAAATAGTACAACCACTTTGAAAGTTTAGCAGTTTCATAAATTGTTAAACATACACCTAAAATTTGATGCAGTCATTCTACTCCTAAGTACTTACTCAAAATAAAAGGAGATATATGTACATACAAAGACTTGTACACAAATGTTCATGGTGACATTATATGTAATAACCAAAAATTGTAAACAACTGAAATGTCCATCAGCAGATGAATGGATAAAGAAGTTGTGGTATAACCATACAATGGAATACTATTTAGCGATAAAAAGGAACTAAGTATTCATACATACAACCACATGGATAAATCTCAAAATACTTATGCTGAGTGAAATAAACTACACACAAAGAAGAGTATACGATAGTATACTGTACAATTCCACATACTGAAAAAACACAAACTAGTCTACAGTAATGGAAGGCACATCAGTGGTTGCTTGGGGAAAGGAGGTCCAGGAAGGCATAGAAGGGAGGTATTACAAAGGGACATGAGGCTATGTTCACTATACTGATTATGCTGATGTTTACACAATGCTGGGTATATACACATGTTAAAATTTATCAAAATACAAAGTTTAAATATTTATTTACGGGCTTCCCTGGTGGCACAGTGGTTGGGGGTCCGTCTGCCGATGCGGGGGACGTGGGTTTGTGCCCCGGTCCAGGAGGATCCCGCGTGCCGCGGAGCACCTGGGCCCGTGGGCCGTGGCCGCTGGGCCTGAGCGTCCGGAGCCTGTGCTCCGCAGCGGGAGAGGCTGCAGCGGTGAGAGGCCCACGTACCGCAAAAAAAACAAAAAAACAAAAAAAAACATATTTATTTACAACTAAAAGGAAACAACAGACAATCATTTCCCTATAAAATTCTTTACAATAGCCTTTAAACAATTTCTTGTCTTGGTTTTAAGGATTTAAATAAAATTGTACATAGACTTTGACATAATGCTTGAATTAATATTTAAAGTTTTCAAAGATATAGGATGAAAGGAGGAAAAAAATATAGAGAAGCACACTAAAAAAAAACAACTAAGATCTATTGTGAATCAATTAGTCTTCCTCTTGACAGAAATTCAACTGGCAATTTGGTTCAATGAAATAATTCATGACTCAATTTGTTAGTAAAATATCATAGTACAAAGGTTATCACTGAGTTGTCTTGGAGTAACAGCAAACTTTTATTGATCATGTTCTACATTAATAGAAACCATAAGAAGGTTAGTGTGACTGTACAGATATCAATAAGCCATTCATCATCAATAACAAGCCAAAGAGGATTTTTGATGGGGCATGGTGATTTTCAATTCTAGGCACAGAAACTTTTTATGTACTTTCCTTAATTCCTTCTGTACTTCTTTTTCATACTTTAATATTTCCTATCATAATCCCTCCCTTCCCAGACAAAGCACCTACTGATAACTACAACTGGGTTTTTATCTTCTCCAGGCTATGCAAGCTAGCTCCTTCAATAACTCCTGAAGAAAATAAACAAGCAAACAAAAACTGAAGTGTTTACAACACCAAAACCACAAGCAATAAAAGCAAATTCAATAAATTGGACTTAAAACTGAAAATTTCTGAGCTTCAAAAGGTATCATTAAGAATGTAAAAAGACAACGCACAGACTGAAAGAAAATATCTGCAAATCAGATATATCCAATAAGGAAGGGGCTTGTGTTCAGAATACATAAGGAACTCCTAAAACTCAACAGTAAAAGACAACCCAATTAAAAAGCATGCAAAGAAAGAAAAAAAAAAAAAAAAAGCATGCAAAGGATTTAAATAGACATTTCTCCAAAGAACATATACAAATGGTCAATAAGTATATGAAAAGATGCTCAATATCATTAGTTCTTAGGGAAGTACAAACTAAAGCCACAATTAGATACCACTTCACAACCACTAGGATGGCTATAATCAAAAATAGTCTAACATTCTGACCAAAGATTTGGAGAAATTGGAACCCTTATACATTGCTGTGGGAATGTAAAATGGTACAGCTGCTTTGGTAAACAGTCTAGCAGTTCCTCAAAAGGTTAAACATAAATTTACCATAGATTCAGCAATTCCACTCCTGGGTATATACCCAAAAGAAATGAAAACATATGTCTACCCCAAAACTTATACATGGATATTCATAGCAGCGCTATTCATAATAGCCAAACAGTGGAGACCCAAATGTCCATCAACTCTTGAATGGATAAATAAAATATGATATATCCATTCAATGGAATCATTCCACAAAAAAGAGGAATGAAGATACTGAGACAACATGGATGATCCTTGAAAACATTATGCTAAGTGAAAGAAGCTAGTCAAAAAGGCCCACATATTATATGATTCCATTTATATAAAATGTCCTGAATAGGCAAATTTAGAGACATAGAACAGCTTAGTGGTTGTCTAGGGTTAACAGGGGTGTGTGTGTGGGGGGTGTGACTGCTAAAGGGTACAGGTTTCTTTGAGGGTGATGAAAATGTTCTAAAATTGATTGTGGTGATGGTTGTACAACACTGTGAATATATGGAAACAAGTGAACTGTATATTTTAAATGCGTAAATTACGTGGTATGTCAATTACATCTTAATAAATTTGTAGGTATATGTATATATTTTTTTAATTACTGGTATGCTCTGCAGTTGACGTAATGACTGAAGTGGCCCCAATCACAGTTCTTTTGGGTGATTGATATGGATGCTGGGAAAGACACAGTCTCTCTCCTTTGCAAGTCGCAAACTGTATGTAAATTTGGCTATTCACTTCCAAGGCCAAATCTGGACCCTTGTCATTCATTAGTCAGAACAGCTCTACCACTGATATTTTCAACTCCATTATTTCATTTTCTGAATATTACTCCTAATTCTTTCAACTGGCTTACTTCCTTATTCTTATATTTACTCCTTGACCCCTATGATCTCTACTTCCTTTACTCATGTTCTCAGAGACTTGGTTTCATTTCCTTCCCTCTTCATCCCAGATCCCATGATTCATCACCTCAACCATTATCTTGCTAGGATTCCTTGGACCCCTTCTCCTTCTACCAAACATGTTTTATAATCCTAATTGTGACTCAAAACAGTTTCTTTTCTCTGTTCTTTCAGCTCAAATTTAGGCATTGCTAAAAGGAAAAAAAAATTAAGCGGTTATGCCATTGCAGATATTTGGTATGCATTCCAGGTTACACCCCCCAACTCTACTCAGCAACCCCACATGGTCAGCTCCATCTCCAATTCCCTTCTGTTGATTCTCCCATTTTCCTCAATGGCTACTCCAAATCTTCAGCTCTCTTCAAACCTCATCTCTTTCTCTTCCACTTCATGTTTTAATTTCAGGCCTCCCAGAAGTAGACCATGAAACAAAAATTTGAGTGCAAGTACTTTTTTGAAAAGATGAAACAGAAAGGGAAGGTAGACACAAGCAACCCCACCAGGAAACTCTGGGAGCTAGGGTAGAGCCATGTGTCTCAGAGTCATCCCAGTGAAAGTGTGAAGAGTATTTATCTATCAGCTCCCGTCAGTTGTTTAGGGCTGATTCCAGAGAATAAGCCGTTAATTATTTGTCATCTCTGTCTCGGCCTTGCTCTCTGGGCAAAGCAGGTTATAAATGCTATAATAAACTCTCAGTCAAAAAGACACAGATGTTAGGCCTTCACAGAATTCCCAGAACACTTTCCACAACACAGAATTCCTACAAAAATATCTGCAGCCACACCCATTCTTACCTCTTCCTCTACAATATCACACCAGGACCCAGCTCCCATCCTGTTCATGGTTAACACATTCACCTGTGTTTTGGGATCCTGCAATGACTACAACTACAGTTGGCCCATGAACAACACGGGGATTAAGGGCACCGACCCTCCACTCAGTTGAAAACCCACAAATAATTTGTAATCCGCCCTCCATATTTGTGGTTCCACATCCTCATATTCAACCAACCTCAGATCATGTAGTACTATCAAAAAAAATCTGAATATAAGTGGACCCACACAGTTCAAACCCATGTTGTTCAAGGTTCAACTGTACTATAGTTTTTTTCTTGCCCAGAACGATTTCCCTCTTCCTTCTTGTGGTTCCTTCGGAGAACATTTCCTCACAACTCTGAGTTTCCCAGTTGTATGAACTGATACGTTTCCTTTTTTTTCTTGAACTAGTTTGAGTTGTATTTCTCTCGCATACAACTCAAAAGGCACTATTACAGGCCTATGACCTTCTTTAAAATATATTCATATAACAAATCTTTATTGAATGTCTACTATGCATCCACTCTGTATCAGATAGGGATTCTGATTCCAAGGAACTCACAATCTGGTGATAGAGACAGAAGAGGATGTAAGTAATTCCCATAGTGTGATAAATGATCTGAGAGGAGCATCTCCAGCAATTATCCCGTCTTTCCAGTTTCTTCAATTTCTCCCTCTCCATAATCCCCACTCCCTCTTCACATATTCTCTTATCTCTATACCTCTTATAAGACTCCTTAACATTACATCCTCCCTCTAGTTAATGCCATATATCTTCAGACAAGCTTTTAAGAAGAGTAAGCTATTCATACTGTCTCCAGACTATTTCCCACCCAGACCTCAATATACTGCAATCTGGCTGAAATCTATTAAATTTACTATTAATAAAACAAAAGACCTCCTAAATGAAAAATCCAGTGGATACTTCAGTCTTCATCTGTGATACTTAACACTGAGGCTCTTGGGTAATCTTTCTCAAAGCATTCTCCTAAGGCTGATTTCCAAAATACCACATTCCTGACCTTTCTGAAATGTTTTTCTCGGTCTTTTTTTGAGGGTCCTCTTCCTCAGTCAAACCCTGATGTGATGGGGTCCATTAGGGAATACTATTCCCCATCCTTTTCTATTTTAATATTTCCTCTCTGGTTAACCTCCTTTATGCCCATGAATTAAATTTCCATTTTTCTGAGGACAGCTCTGAAATTTGATGGTGGTCCTCTCAGGTTTCCACTGTTTTTATATATACCTCCATTAAATCAGCTATCATATGATATTCTAATTATCAACATGCCATCTTCCATTAGAATGTCAGTTTCCTGAAGTCAGTGTGACAGGCACAGAGTAGATGCTTAATAAATATTCATGTAAATTGCTGAATAATTCTTTTATTTCCTGGAGCCTGTCAGATAATCTGCAGTATATCCCACAAATACACTATAAAACAAATTCTAGATATATGATCCATAAATTTCTCACCTTGTATTTTCTTTGTGTCCTCACTTTCCATGCTTGTCTGCATTCTTTTACCTATATTTCATCTATAAGATAAAGGTATTTTCTCAATTTAAATCAATTTTGAGAATTCCAGAATTATATATGCAAAGGGGTAGGAAAAGAATAGTTTTCTCAAACCAGAAGAGCAAAGATTGAATCTGAAACTTATTAGGTGTGTGGTATTAGGTATGCTTAAGTTCTCTAAGGCTCAGTTTCCTCATCTGTAAAATATAAATTTCCAACTTCATAGAGTTGTTACAAGAATTAAATTTGAAAACATACATAAATGCACCTCGCACTCAAGTACTACAGGCATTCAACACATTTTATTAAACAAACACAGGAATGATTGGTTGACTGAATCTAGTTGCTCCACTTCTGGTTCTCCTTCCTTATTTTCTTTTCTGTAAATTTTTATCCCATGATTTCAGATTGGGCACTCCTCCATGAACCAGAGGTTTAAAACACAAATATGCACACACTCTTTAGATGTGCATTTCTCTTCACAAGCTTAGCTTAATACTAAAATTTTTTCTAACAACTCATGGTTATTTTCAAGCTTAAACCTCTGTTTATATTCATTAGATGAATTTTAAAAATAACTGGCAACCCTGATACGGCCTCTCACATTCTTTAAAATGCTAAACTGATTTTTTAGAAAAATACATCAGAGTCCAATTAATTTCTTAGAGCTATAATTCAGGACTCACAAAACTCTAAAATTCTTATTTACTAAAGCACTGGGTGGTTAAAGAGAGATAGTTAATTATCCTTTCTTTCATTTTAACTCTCAAACTGAAAATTCCCAAACAAAAAATTTAATGATAAATATGAGAATCTTTTATAAAGTAATATACAAATATTTACTAGTTTTGTCATTTTTTTAACCTAAATATTCCATTTAAAAAGGAATGGGTAGGTACATCATAGTATATCCACAGGACAGGATATTGTTACAAGAATATTGACATTTACTTGAAATGTTTGACAGTATGGAAAAATGCTTATGATACAACGTAATCAAGGGCTTCCCTGGTGGCGCAGTGGTTGGGAGTCCACCTGCCGATGCGGGGGATGCGGGTTCGTGCCCCGGTCCAGGAGGATCCCACATTACACGGAGCGGGTAGGTCCGTGAGCCATGGCCGCTGAGCCTGTGCGTCCGGAGCCTGTGCTCCGCAACGGGAGAGGCCACAACAGTGATAGGCCTGTGTACCGCCAAAAAAAAACAACAACAACAACAACAAAAACAATGTAATCAAAAGAGCAAGACTCAAAATTTTATCTACAGTATGACCCCAATTATGTAGAGGCAAACATAAAATAAAACTTGATGGAAAAGAGCAACATATTAACACTTGTTGTCTTTAGCTGGTGGTGTTTTATTTCACTGTTTTTCATTTTTCACGAGTTTTATAATAGAAGCTTCTAATGTTCAGCAAGCCCAATGATAGACCAGGCTCTATAAACCCCTATAAACCTTATAAATACTATCTTTTTAGTCTTTACAATAACCCTACAAGGGAGCTGTAAGGATAAAGATAGATGAGGAGAAAGTAAACAATTTGCTCAAGTTCAAACAGCTAGTAAGTGCCAGAGCTAGAATGGGAACCAAGAAAATCTGAGGCAAGGGCTACACTCTTATCTTGTTATACTGCCTCCTACATATAATTTGGAGACATATTATAAACAAACATACTATATGTCTGTTTCATTTATACTATATATAAATGAAAATTTACAGGAAAATTTACATCCTTTTTTAAAGGCTGCATTATCTTTGAGCAAATGGGTTAGGATTTGGAAAAAGACTAGATTAAAAAACAGCCTGTTAAAAAAAAAAGACGTACCACACATGGAGGTTTTTGTTTTGTGAGGGAGTTTAAGGACTATCTCCTTAATTTTAATTAGTCAATCTATTCTGCTTTTTAATATAATTTTCATATTTAAAGAGGGATATGTTTTAAATTGAAGCTGACAACACAAACTACCTTCTGTTCCCCTTTGCCTGTCTTTCTTATACTGTTTTCTAATAAATGGTTACTTTGCACAGTAAAATAAGATAAAGTTTGCCAAATATCTAGTAGCATTAATACAAGTCATCTATTTACCTGCTACATGCTTAAAAACATCCACAGCAAAGGACAAGTTATGACTCCTAAGGGAGGGATAACTATAAAATTATATTTAAAAGTATAAAATATAGTATAATCCCAAGAACAAAATCATCTGCCCAATAAAACATATTATTAAGTATTTTCAGTAACTTAGTGAATAGATGCAGACTGTCATGAACAAGATTTCAAAATTATTTACTGTATTCTCACAGGGGGAAAAAGGGATTTTTTTTCCCGGTAACAGGAAGAAACTATCCTACTTACAGTTTGCGCTCAATCAATTCCCCAAAACACTACTGTTAAATTCAAATTTAAGCAAGAAAATGAGCTGAACATTCCTCTTTTACGTGGCCTAGAAAATGTTAACATGAAAAGCTTTTTGAAATCTAAATAGCACCCTCAAAATATCTGAAAGATAAATGACATCTTTCTGTGCATAAGGCTGGCAGGGCTGAAAATCCCACCATATCTGCCACCACTAAGTTGTTGACAGTGGATCCCCAGCTTGGGCTCATACCAAGTGGAAACTTTCCTCTAAAGTAGGAGAGGCAAGGGAGAAACGGCCAAGATGCAAGTAATGTAACGTAAACTTTCTGTTACAATAGTTTAGACTGAGAAAAAACAGTCGATCAGGTCCAGAAACAGGCTGAGGGTACCAGGAGCCATTTCACTACAACATCAACACTCCCGGCCTCAGGAGACTGGAGCAGCCGTTCCGCATTCACCCTCATCACCTCATCCCAGTTTCCACAGGTAACCGATAGACATCTTTCCCAGGAGAGAAGACTAACTCCACCCTGTTTCGTCCATTTGCGCTCATTAACACCACGACCTGGCTCACCTAAAGAGCTGGAGGAACTCCTTTTGAAGAGCACAGGTGGTCCCTCGGGCCCTTCCCTCCTAGACCAGGGTTCTCCAACTCCTGCAGGGACGTGGCCGCTCGTTAGCGACCCGAGGCCGGCTCCACCACGGGCGATTCACCGGCAGGGCAGCGGGTGGGTCTGAATGTCCGTCCCGTTAACGTGCCCTCCCCCTCAGGTGATGCGGAACACAGGTTCCCACCCCCCGATCTGAGAAACAACTGCCCCAGCAGCGCCCACCCACTTCATACATCAGAACCACCTAGGGAGGAGCCCGAGAATTCTGGAGTACAATCGGCCAGGCTCTAGCCGCCTAAGTGGTACGCGACAATTCTCTTTTTCCCTGTGCGGGCCTCAGCCCGGGGCAACCGCCTCCTCAGAAAGGCCTCATCGCCCCATCCCCTCATGTGGGTCGGTTAAGAAGGTTAGAGCGGGTCGTTCTGCAGCCCAGACCTTCCACAGGAGGCGACGGGCGGGTTCCGAGGCGGGGCTGAGGCAGGACCCAAACGCGCAGGGAGTGGAGGCCGTGGCCTTTACCCTTAAGTCGCAGCGCCCTGGGATTCGCCCTTTCTCCCTCGCCGCCCGCCTCGCACGACGCCCGACCTGGTTTCCCGCCGAGACTACCCGGCGCACTTCGGTGGGGCGGGACTTCCGGTCGCACCGCCCCCACGCCGAGTCTCTCGCCGGCCACTGCTCACCCACATTCCAAAGGGCAGCGGATAGCAAGTGTGCGCCTGTTTAAGTAGTGGAAAGTCGCAATATGAAGGGGAAATCCTCTAATCTCACTGCTCCCTGTGTAAAGGGCTTTCTTTGCTCAAAGGGGCATTCGCCCGAAGGAGTTAGAACGGGCTCTGGGGTCGCTGAGGCCGGCATCGTGGCCTCGGGTAGGTGTGCGCAGGCGTGGGGAGGAGGCCGTCTGAACCCCAAGCACTGCCATCATTAATCTTTTACAACCTTCCCTCCTCTTTGTATCCTGTTCTTGTTTTCTGATAAAACTATACATATGAAACATGTCTTTTTAAAATTGTATTTAAAAATAATTTTTTAAAATTTATTTTTATTTTTGGCCATGTGCGGGCTCTCTCTAGTGTGGCTACACTTCGTTGCGGTGCGTGGGCTTCTCACTGCAGTGGCTTCTCTTGTTGCAGAGTGCGAGTTCTAGGCGCACAGGCTTCAGAAGTTGTGGCACATGGGCTCAGTAGTTGTGGCTTGCGGGCTCTAGAGCGCAGGCTCAGTAGCTTGTGGCACACGGGCTTAGTTGCTCTGCAGCATGTGGGATCTTTCTGGACCAGGGCTCGAACCTGTGTCCCCTTCATTGGCAGGTGGATTCTTAACCACTGTGCCACCAGGGAAAGCCCCTTTTATTTTTTTTTAACATCTTTATTGGAGTATAATTGCTTTACAATGTTGTGTTAGTTGCTGCTGTAAAACAAAGTGAATCAGCTATATGTATAAACATATCCCCATATCCCCTCCCTCTTGCATCTCTCTCCCACCCTCCCTATCCTATCCCTTTAGGTGCACACAAAGCACCAGCTGATCTCCCTGTGCTATGCAGCTGCTTCCCACTAGCTAGCTATTTTACATTTGGTAGTGTATATATGTCTATGCCACTCTCACTTCCTCCCAGCTTACCCTTCTCCCTCCCCATGTCCTCAAGTCCATGCTCTACATCTGCATTTTTCTCTACATCTGCATCTTTATTCCTGTCCTGCCCCTAGGTTCTTCAGAACCTTTTTTTTTAAGGTTCCGTATTTATGTGTTAGCATACAGTATTTGTTTCTCTTTCTGACTTACTTTACTCTGTATGACAGTCTCTAGGTCTATCCACCTCACTACAAATAACAATTTCATTTCTTTTTACGGCTGAGTAATATTCCATTTTATATATGTGCCATATCTTCTTTATCCATTCATCTGTTGATGGACACTGGTTGCTTCCATGTCCTGGGGGAAGCCCCTTTTAAATTGTATTTTAACAAACAGTGACGGTATTAAGATGTCCACAGCTAAAATCTGCACGTGCCTTAAATTCATTAAGATTATAAGAAAAAATATTTTAAGCTATTTCTAATGTAACACAAGAACTTTTTTAAAAATTTTTTAATTTATTTTTGGCTGCATTGGGTCTTCATTGCTGTCTGTGGGCTTTTCTCTAGTTGTGGTGAGCAGGGGCTACTCTTCGTTGCGGTGTGCGGGCTGTGCGGGCTTCTCATTGCGGTGGCTTCTCTTGTTGCGGAGCACAGGCTCTAGGCACGTGGGCTTCAGTAGTTGTGGCACACGGGCTCAGTAGTTGTCGCTCTCAAGCTCTAGAGTGCAGGCTCAGTAGTTGTGGTGCATGGGCTTAGTTGCTCCACGGCATGTGAGATCTTCCTGGACCAGGGATCGAACCCATGTCCCCTGCATTGGCAGACGGATTCTTATCCGCTGCACCACCAGGGAAGTCCATACAAGACATTTCTATGTTAAGTAACTTTGAAATAGCAAGCCAGAAATAATGAGCTCAGTTAGAAATGGATAGCTTTTATTCTCTGAGAAAACCGTTTCCTTCCTCCCTCCACCTCAGCTCCCCAAAGAACAAGACTACATTATTACAAATGAGAAAAATGTTTATTAAGGAAACAACTTAACAGTTCTCCCTTAGCAGAACTTTACAGACTGGAGCACAACCTGAAGGCAATTACAGTTTCAATCATTAACACACTATAGGGTACTTATTCTACAACTGGAAAGTTGCTGAAGTTTGTGACATGCCACTATAAATGTAAGTATTATTAAAAATTACAAATTGTTTGGTGATTACTTTGATAACCTCTTGAGCAGCAGCTCCTGCAAGGAAAAAGGAGAAAAGCAAATCTTTGAAAAAGGTAAATTTCAAGAGTTCTATAAAAATATTCAATTCTGTACAGAAAACCTTTCCTTTCCAAAACCAAAGATGTTTAAAAGCAATCCAAAAGAGACATAACTTACTGAGTCATATCAAAACAAAGGACTACAATTTTTTATAACTATGTTATTAAAGGAAATAAAAATTTTGTTATATACATTCACACCCTGGCATATTATGCCACAGTTTAAAAGAAGTATTTTTAATTATGGTGGTTTAAAAAGACTGGCAAAATATATTAAGCAAGAAAAAGTCAAAACAATAGTATGGATGACTGCACTTTTTTTAAAGGCTAAATATAGGCAGAAAGGATTCTCAAAGGATACCCTTCTGTTGCATTTGAATTTTACCCTGTGCATGTTTTATAATAAAAAGGGGGGGGGGCGTTTCCCTGGTGGCGCAGTGGTTGAGAGTCCGCCTGCCGATGCAGGGGACGTGGGTTCGTGCCCCGGTCCGGGAGGATCCTGCATGCTGTGGAGCGGCTGGGCCCGTGAGCCATGGCCGCTGGGCCTGCACGTCCAGAGCCTGTGCTCCGCAACGGGAGAGGCCACAACAGTGAGGCCCGCGTACCGCAAAAAAAAAAAAAAAAAAAAAAAGAGGGGCTAAAGGGGCTTCCCTGGTAGTGCAGTGGTTAAGAATCTGCCTGCCTGCCAATGCAGGGGACACGGGTTTGACCCCTGGTCCAGGAAGATCTCACATGCCACGGAGCAACGAAGCCCGTGTGCCACAACTACTGAGCCTGCGCTCCAGAGCGCGTGAGCCACACTCCAGAAGCCCGGGCGCCTAGAGCCCGTGCTCTGCAACAAGAGAAGCCACCACAACGAGAAGCCCGCACACCACAACTAGAGAAAGCCCGCGTGCAGCAACAAAGACCCAATGCAGCCAAAAATAAATAAATAAATATTTTTAAAAAGGGAGGGTAAAGGAATATCTGTAATTTGGAAAGGATCTATATTAGATACCCAGACTGCTATACTCAGTAACAGTCTGAGTATATAGTAACAGTAACAAGTTTTAAAGTTACTATTCAAAACAAAACAACAGAAAAAAAAAAAAAAAACGACCAAGAAAACAATTTTTCATCTTTTATAATCTGAAGCTTCCGCTTTCACATTCACTGATTCAATAAAATTTGAGACTCTACTATGTACCAGATACTGTCCTAGGCACTAGGGATACAGCAGGGAACAAAAGACAAAAATCCTTATCCTCATGGATCTTACTTTTCAGTAGTGAGGGAGAGAGAATTTACAAATAAGTAAAACGTCAAGTGACTAAGTGCTAAGGAGAAAAAGCAAGGAAGCGGGATATGATGCAAGAGGAGGGACTGTTTTAAATGAATCAGGGATGGCCTCACAGGGAAGATAATATTTTTAAAAAGACCTGAAAGAAAATGACTTGTGCAGAATGATTATAGAATGCACATGTTATAGACCGAATGCATGTCCCCCAAAATTCATATGTTAAAGCCTTAACCCCCAATGTTACCATATTTGGAGATGGAGTTGAAGTCTTTGGGAGGTAATTAGGTAATTGAGGTCATGGGGGTGGGGCCCTCATGATGGGATTAGTATACTTATAAGAAGAGACACCAGAGAGCCTCCTCACCTTCCTGCACAAAGAAGAGGTTATGGCACACAGCAAGATTGTGACTGCCTACAAGCCACAAAGAGAGGCCTCACCAGAAACCAACTATGCTGGCCCTGACCTCAAACTTCCAGGCTCCAAGGAGTTTTATTTAAGAGATGGTATTGTTGAGTTGGGTCCTGAAGAACAGGTAGATTTTAGACATGCAGGCAAGAGGGAAACTTAAGGCAAATGGGCCCAGATTGGGGTAAAGATTCAAGGAGCGGGAAATCAAAGGGCATGTCTAGGGGAAAAGCAAGTAACTTGAAAAAACCAAGGCCAGAAAGGCTGGGTAAAACCAGAACACAGAATTTTTTTGTGTGTGTGTGGTACGCGGGCCTCTCACTGTTGTGGCCTCTCCCGTTGCGGAGCACAGGCTCCGGACGCGCAGGCTCAGCGGCCATGGCTCACGGGCCCAGCCGCTCCACGGCATGTGGGATCTTCCCGGAACAGGGCACGAACCCGTGTCCCCTGCATCGGCAGGCGGACTCTCAACCACTGCGCCACCAGGGAAGCCCAACACAGAATGTTTTAAATGTCAAATGAAAGACTCTGGATTTATTTTCCGAGGACTACTGTAGTGTATATGTGTGTACTGCCAGGTGAGAGGGTTAAGTGAGAGACACAATCAGAGCTATGCTTTAGAAAGATTAATTACTCTTCAGGAGTTTAAAATGGATAGCAGTGGGAGAGATGGAAAGCAGGGAGACCAGTTTGGGGGGTACCAAAATAATCTAAACTCAATATTAACATTGTGCTTCACTGACCTCCCTAGTTAAAACAGCTGGGAAAACAAAACTTCATAACTGTACTATATAACAACAGGTGACAGTCTTCTCATCTCTGGAACTCACCCCCTAAGAATGCAGCAATGGTGTGTGGTTCAGCAGCTCCGTATCTGCAACTACAGGAAAGGATGGAGACATGAACATAGATTAGCCTTATGACAGGACAGTATTGTCTCTTGCATTCCCTAAAAAAATACTCACAATTCATGGACATAATCATCTTTCACTATTATGGATAATCCATATTCCTGAAGGAAGCCAGTGAGACAAGACTTCAACTTGCCTATATCTTCTTCAACTTGATAGTTAGATACCCCTAAAATATATATATGCAAATTAATTTTCATTAAAATAAATATGTGACTCAAAATTATTGGCTATCTCCTTTATTTAATCCAGTTTTAGGTATTCTAGTCAAAACATTAAGGTGTAAAACTGAATTAAGAACAAAAATAATGGAAAGTATGAGACAAATATTTGCAGCTATCACAAACCTGTAACAATCAAAGAAACCGTCTAAAATCTATTAAAAATTTGAGTTTGACAAATCTGCTTTGTTCAGTGCTCCTTACCCAGTATCTAGAAGAGTATCTGACACGTAGTGGTGCTCAGTAATTATTTGATAGAACTGAATGAATGAGAAAGTAATGTCCTATTTATACCCTTTATAAAACTTATAGCGTTTACTACCCATTTCCAGGAGATTAAATGACATATATGAAACTATAATAATAGATAACACTTACGGAGCATTAATAGATGCTGGACATTGTTCTAAACACCATCTAAAATATTAATTCATTTAATCCTTACAGCAACCCTACGAAGTAGGCACTATTATTATCTTCATTTTACAGATAAGGAAACTGAGGCACAGACAGATTAAGTTATTTGCCCGAGTTACTTAGCTCATAAGTAGCAAAACTGTGATATGAGCCCAGGCAGTTCTTAATGATGAAACTATGATGTCTCCAAAGGTAAGCTATTATTATTATTACTGCTGGAAGGAAAAATGTAATTGCCATAATATCCAGGTATTACTAAAACCCTCTAGTTTATTTTTTAACCCCTCTAGTTTAAAAACTATCATTGGGACTTCCCTGGTGGCGCAGTGGTTAAGAATCCACCTGCCAATGCAGGAGACACGGGTTTGAGCCCTGGTCTGGGAAGATGCCACATGCCGCGGAGCAACGAAGCCCGTGCGCCACAACTACTGAGCCTGCGCTCTAGAGCCTGCGAGCCACAACTACTAAGCCCGCATGCCACAACTACTGAAGCCTGCACACCTAGAGCCCGTGCTCTGCAACAAGAGAAGCCACCACAACGGGAAGCCCGCACACCACAATGAAGAGTAGCCCCCACTTGCCGCAACTAGAGAAAGCCCGTGTGCAGTAACGAAGACCCAATGCAGCCAAAAATAAAAATTAATTAATAAAAAAAAAACCTATCATCACTCCTCCTCAAAATAGTAGCATCTACCCTTTATTGAGTACTTAAAAAAAGCTAAGCAGTATGTTAAGTGATTTTCATACATCACGTATCTAACCCTTACAATCTAATAGAGTAGTTATTATTATCACCTTTCCATACTGAGAGAACTGAGACTTGGAGGGAAATAGTGACTCACCCAAGATCAAGAGATAATAAGTGATAGATAGAACTTGGATTTGGACCTAGGTTTAACTCCAAAGCCTATGCTCTATGTAATAGCTAATCTCCCATGATGGCTCCCCCATGAACACCTCTTCGTGCCCTTGTGTGGTCCCCCTTCTGCTCTTAATCTAATGTGACCCTGTGAAGCCAACAGAACATGACATAAGTGATGCTGTGACTTCCAAGGCCAAGTCATAAAAAGCCTTGTACCTTCCACCTGGGTCTTTTGGAATGTTAACTCTGGGGAAGGCAGCCACTATGTAAGAAATCTAGGACTCCCATGCTAAAAGGAAGCCCCAAGTAGCCATGTGGAGAGAGAGGCCTGACCAGCACCCGCCCGCTTCCCCCACAGCAGTTCCGGATATCCCAACTAAAGTGCCACACACGTGAGTGAGCATGTCTTCTTGGATGACTCCAGCCCCAGGCGTCATGCAACTCCATGAGATCCCCTTCCCCCAGTGAAAACTGCCTAACCGAGCCCAGCCCATCCACAAAGCAATGAGACAGAAAAATCGACTGTTTTAAACTACTAAATTTGGGGATGGTTGGTTATGCAAGAGATAACCAAAAATACATTCTAAGCAAACAATACAAATAAAGCAATACATATTTGGTGTTTATTCCTTTTCCTTTTCTGGTAAGCTTGCTCATTAAGATTATAACTCAGTGGGTATACTACGTCAGTTGGGGCAACAGGTTTTATGACACACCCAGAATGTGCTGCTATGCAATAATCCTGCACAATTAAAATTACAATCTTAATAAAGATACCCTGGGCAACTGAAGACCTTTGAGCATATGCCAATTCCCCAATTACTACATTAACAGATAACAAAAAATAGATACTGAGCAAAGAAACATCTTCAGAGTTCTGAGCTGAGAAATCACAGGCATACTTCTTGTGGTTTTCTCATTCCACTAAATCAAACTCAGTGTGAGTCTTAGAAGTAAACTGTACAAAGTGACAGGAAAAAATTTTATCCTATATGCAATCAACCAACAGTCCCCTGTGTTGAATCAAACACTACTTGCAACTGGTTACACTTAAAAAACAAATGGTATTTCCTCACTGAGACGAACCAGGTGTAAATTGTTTACAGTGTGACTTCAAGCATCACTACTGCAAACACCCCAAGAATCCTTTAAGATTTCATTCTATTTAAGTATTTATTTAAGATTTTATTGGGGACTTCCCTGGTGGCGCAGTGGTTAAGAATCTGCCTGCCAATGCAGGGGTCATGAGTTCGAGCCCTGGTCCGGGGAGATCCCACATGCCGCGGAGCAACTAAGCCCATATGCCACAACTACTGAGCCATGTGCCACAACTACTGAAACTTGCATGCCTAGAGCCCGTGCTCTGCAACACAGACAAGCCACTGCAATGAGAAGCCCGCACACCGCAAGAAAAGTAGCCCCCGCTCACTGCAACTAGAGAAAGCCTGCGCGCAGCAACAAAGACCCAACGCAGACAAAAATAAATTAATTAATTTTAAAAAAAAAGATTTTATTGGGAATTCCCTGGTGGTCCAGTGGTTAGGACTTGGAGCTTTCACTGCTGTGGCCTGGGTTCAATCCCTGGTCAGGGAACTAAGATCCCACAAGCCATGCTGTGGGGCCAAAAAACAAGATTTTATTGTATTTGATAATTTGATTGCTATTCTTACCTGGATATCTACCATGTTGTTTATGAAATCTATCAACAGCCCGTAACATTAAGTATAATACTATCTCATTATCTGGATTGTCCATGCTGGAAACTGAAAGGAAAAAAATTTCAGTATAATTTGTGTAATTCATGACATAAAAACAAGGAAGGACTGAATTTACTATATACTCAAGTTTCAGAATACAAGGCAATTCTATCATAAAATTTAAATACTTTGTGACAATAAAATAGAAAATGATAAATAACTATAAAATAAAGGGAGATACGTTACTGAGATAAAACCCAAAGGTCTTATAGACTATTAGCTATGGTCACATAACCTCTACTATGGTAGTAGTATGCTCACTTTAGCTCTTCTACATATCACACAACTTACTCAGTGACCTAAATAGGATTTTATGTATGTATATATTAAGTTTTATATTTGAAATTATGACTTCTTGGATAGGTTTATAGAATAAAATTTAGAGTATAAATATTTACATTATCCTTTATGTTATCACCATACACTCTACTATACATTCTGTTATACACAAAATATTTATATCCTTAGAATTAATTAATAACCTAGCATCAAAAGGTTATTACTGGGGCTTCCCTGGTGGCGCAGTGGTCGAGAGTCTGCCTGCCAATGCAGGGGACACGGGTTCGAGCCCTGGTCTGGGAGGATCCCACATGCCGCAGAGCAACTGGGCCCGTGAGCCACAACTACTGAGCCTGCGCGTCTGGAGCCTGTGCTCCGCAACAAGAGAGGCCGCGACAGTGAGAGGCCCGCGCACCACGATGAAGGCTGGCCCCCCCCTCGCCGCAACTAGAGAAAGCCCTCGCACAGAAACGAAGACCCAACACAGCCACAAATAAATAAATAAATAAATTTTAAAAAGAAAAAAACCTCACTTTAAAAAAAAAAAAGGTTATTACTTACTAATTTCATCCTTGTTAACCGTATGCAAGCCATATTCTTCAGCTAAGGATCGACATCTCACCACTCGAAGAAATGCAGAATTGCTGCCTGAACACAGAAAAGACATTATGGAAGTAAATGGTTAAGATATATGACTATCCCAATTAAGAAGAGGAAATTCTGTGTATCCTCTTCACAGACATGGAAGTATGAAGAAAAGGTTCTAATAGTTAGCAGAGATGGCACCAGAACACAAGTTATCTTAAATTCATGTCCTTGGCATTACAACCAGTTCAGCACTGACTACACAGGTGCTGGCACTTCTCTGAGCCTCAGTTTTCACTTGTGAAGTGGAGATATACTGTTTACCTTTGAGCTGTTCTGTGGATCAAAAGTGTAACTGTGTACAGTACGTACCAAGCAGAATGCCTGATAGGGCTCAATGAATAGTAGTTTTTATCATTATTATGGACAAGCAGTACTGAAGGAGAGTGTTATACATACTGTGCTCTGAGAATATGTAAGGCTTTAAAAAAAATAAAAAAAAAAAACTTTGTATTATGGAAATTTTCAAACATATTCCAATAGAGACCAGAATAATAAACTCTCAAATACCCAACACATCCAGCTTTTAATCTGGTATCATATAATCTAGTAGCACAAACACTAATGCATAAACACGGTGTAAGATTAGTAATGGAACAAAACATTGAAACTAAGCCTAAACAAACATGTTGAAGAGTCTTAAAATGAATAATTTGGATAAATAATTTTAAGGATGGGTAACACACAAAATGTAGACTTTTGCAGAAACTAGGGGTCATAGCTACAGGGAAAAATCCTCAGATGGCATGTAAAATAGATTTTATTACTCTTAAACTAACTCTTAAATTCTCTGGGCCTACTCAGGAGTTATCAAGAAGACCCTGGGAGCCTAGCCACTCTGAAACTAGATGGCAAAATTCTTAATTCTATCACAGTCATTTAACACTGATCGAAGTTAGTATTTAAACCAATACTGTCAATGTACATGTGACTCAAGACTTCACACCCAAAGTCTTCAGATAAAACTTTCCCAAGTTATTTAAAATGAGTAAGCTGAAAATAACTGTGTTACTGATAATTTTCAATTAATTGATCTTCATGTCTTTTTAGCATTAGATAAATATGCTCTACCTCTGACCAGTCTTAGAATACCCTCTCCATTTATTATGAGAAAAAAAAACCTTACCCAATAATTACCTATGTCAATACCACTGAGACCATGGAAAGTTTTTAATTTCAACCATTTAAAATTGCTGGGAACATTTCCCATGGCACATTTTTATCAAACAAAATAAGGAAATTAAGTCAAGGTGACTTACAGAGTAATTTTAATTCTTTCTCTGAAATGGACTCTGGTGCCTGTAAAGAGATAAATGCAGATTTTGCTCCAGTATAAAAGCAGATTAACAGAGGGTGCAGCACAAAGCCCATCACTATGACAGGCCTTTTCATTAGCAGGTAAGTGAGGACACCTCTAAAGAAGCTTTGAGGCAGTGCCACACCTTCTCTCTAAGCCTTTTCTGGCTGGAGTTACATGATGCAATCAGTCCTATATGGAGCTGTACTGTCCATCAAAGGCAGTGTGCCTGGCAGCTTACCTGGCCTATAGACTGAAGCAATTTGGCAACGTGATTACCCACAGCAGCAGCATCTTTCTTTGCTTTTTCACGGTAACTGGAAAAGAACAACAAAAAGCTACTATTAATGAATATTTAAATTACCAAATTTGGGGACTTCCCTGGTGGCGCAGTAGTTAAGAATCTGCCTGCCAGTGCAGGGGACACGGGTTCGAGCCCTGGGCCGGGAAGATCCCACATGCCGCGGAGCAACTAAGCCCATGTGCCACAACTACTGAGCCTGAGCTCTAGAGCCCATGAGCCACAACTACTGAGCCCACGTGCCACAACTACTGAAGCCCGCGTGCCTAGAGCCCATGCTCCGCAACAAGAGAAGCCACGGCAATGAGAAAACCGTGCACCGCAACAAAGAGTAGCCCCCACTCGGCACAACTGGAGAAAGCCCGTGCGCAGCAACAAAGACCCAACGCAGCCAAATATAAATAAATAAATAAATAATTACAAATTTAAATCTCACCATGAATCAAACAAAAAATGTCTTTCCCTTTCATGAAAAAATACTGATCTGAAAACACATCAAATGTGACAATGCCATGGAAATTCTACCAGCACCTGTTAGTGGTTGGTGATGGATTCTTGGATTGCACTAATAACCTAGGCTCCCTCAATACTAACTTAAAAACTGCCCTTCTAGAGAGATCCATGATCCATGCTTCTCTGACAGAGGACCTAACAAAATATGTTGCAAAAGAACACAATCTCCTTGAAGTCAAGTCCAAGGAAAGTTAAATACTTCAAAACTGTCCATCTACAAATTCATGTAAAACTTTTAAGTCTATTTACATTTTCACCCTCTAGAGATGATCAGTGTTAAGCTGACTACCTCTGATATGAGGTCATAATTCTTTTGTCCTCAACTGACTTTTCCCAAGTTTTAGGTAGTTGAACTTTTAGGCTAGGGCAATAAAGATGTGTAGGAGAATGACTGAGATGAAGCGTACAATCTGTCTAGGGAAGAGAGACCTTCTCTGTGTGTCATTATCTGGCCCCTGAAGAAACAAGGCCAGTGGCCCTGGATTCATCAGCACCATGCCCAAAGTACACAGGGTAATATCCATTGAGACCTGTCCTTATGACAATCTACCTGGGTTCAGGCTAGTGATACCTGGATAGCAGGTGTCTATCTATAGTCATGAACTCTTTAAATTATGAAAATTAATGACAAAAAATTCATCAAAACTAAAGACTTCAAAGTTTTAAATTACAGATAAAAGAGAGTATAGGGCCATGGTTAAGAGTATAGAGGTGAGTTGCATAGATTCAAATCTTGGTTTTGCCATTTCCCAGTTGTCAGACCCTGAAAAAATTACCTCTACTATGTCTTAGTTTTCTCACCTGTAAAACTGGGACAATAATAGTATCTCTCTCATAGGGCTACTGTGAATACTAAATTAGTTAATACATAGAACAGCTGACAGCACAGAGTTAAGTGCTCAAATGTTAGGTTTTATCTTGAAATATGAAAAACAAAATCTGACCCTTCAGGGGGTATATGGGAACTCTATACTTTCTGCCCAATTTTGCTGTGAACTTAAAACTATTCTTAAAATTAAAATATGGGCTTCCCTGGTGGCGCAGTGGTTGAGAGTCTGCCTGCCGATGCAGGGGACACGGGTTCGTGCCCCGGTCTGGGAAGATCCCACATGCCGTGGAGCGGCTGGGCCCGTGAGCCATGGCCGCTGGGCCTGCGCGTCCGGAGCCTGTGCTCCGCAACGGGAGAGGCCACAACAGTGAGAGGCCCATGTACCGCCAAAAAAAAAAATATATATATATATATTTTAAAAATCTGCCCCCTAAATTTTTTAGCTTATTTTTATAAATTTATTTATTTTTGGCTGCATTGGGTCTTCGTTGTTGCACATGGGCTTTCTCTAGCTGTGGCGAGCGGGGGCTACTCTGTCGCGGTGTGCAGGCTTCTCATTGCAGTGGCTTCTCTTGTTGTGGAGCACGGGCTCTAGGCGTGCAGGCTTCCATAGCTGTGGTTCGCAGGCTCTAGAGCACAGGCTTAGTAGTTGTGGCGCACGGGCTTAGTTACTCCGCGGCATGTGGAATCTTCCCGGACCAGGGATAGAACCTGTGTCCCCGCATTGGCAGGGGGATTCTTAACCACTACACCCCTAGGGAAGTCTCTTAGATTATTTTTAAAGTGATAAGATTATAACAGGTTTCCATTTGATTTCTGATTTCTGGTAGACTGATAAAATATGTTCATCTCTAATATAAACAGATTGATTTTTCTACTACACAGTTTGAAAACAGGTGACTTACACATTTTGCAGTTTTATATATTTGCCTGAATCTGCAATCATATCAGGAATTGTGCCTCGAACAGGTAAATTTCCTTGACCCTCTTTGGCCACAAATTCCTTTAAGGCACGAGCTAAAATCCAAAATGTCGGAGTCTAAAAGAAGCAAAAAAAATTAATATTAAGTGACATCTGAATTTGACCCAAAGGTTAAGGTGTCATTATTTTTACTTTTTTTGTTATTGTTACCTGTTTGGTGATATTTATGCAGCGATCATCATTAAATATATCTTCAATACTGCTTGGGATCTAACAAAGGAACAGGAAACATTTACTTATAAGAATTAATATAAGTTCACTTTTATTTTCACTGCCCACTTTAACTTCCACTGCAATTTTCCAAACAAGTTCAAATACAAACTTAGACTTTTATTCAGAATCACCACCAGATGGATTTATTGGCGAAAGAGCGAATGGAAGAAAGTCCCCTCCTGCCCACTGCTGTTAGCATTAAAGACTGACCTATTCTCTTACATCATAAATAGAGTAAAGAAGGAGCCTAAGTAAATCTTTTTATAGTCATATTTGAAGACAGAACAAAGATAACAGACATTAATACCAAGCTAGATTTGTAGTCCTTCATGTTTTTCCATCTTGTCAAAAATCTGAAACCCTTACACCCTAATTAGTGACTGCTGAAAGAGACAACCACTCTGACAGAAATAAGGTAGTTAAATCAAGGACGTTTAATGCTAGCAAGAACATCATACATTAATAAAAACTATAGATTTCTTAGGCTTTGATTCTACTGTTGTGTGGAAAATAGAACTTTCTTACTGGTAATTCCTAACTGCTCTCTCTGCTTCCACTCCCAGTCCCCTACAGTCTTTTGACCTCACAAGAGCCAGAATAAGATTTTAGAAATATAAATCAGGTCACTCCATTCCCCTGCTCAAAACACTTTAGTGGCCTGCAGTGCCTTTATGATCAGGCCCTTTCTGCCTCTCCAAACTTAAATCCCTCCCACCTCTTTCCCCTTTGTTTACTTCATTCCAATCACAGTGGCTTTCATACTGATCCTTGAACAAATGCCAAGCATCATCCCACTTCTGGGCCTTTGCACATGTGCTTCCTTGGCCTGAAAAGTTCTTCCTCCAGACCTCTGCATGACACTTCACTTAGGCTTCTGCTTAAACACATCTCTTTGAGAGTCTCCCTGGCCCCTCCTGATCCCAGACCTCCTCTCCATCATACTCTACCCCTTTGTTCTACTCTAATTTTGTTCACAGCACCTGGTACATTTGTCTGTTTGCTTAGTTCACTGTCCCCCAACCATGAGAACCTTGTTTTTTTTAATTGGGGTAAATTTTACATTCAGCAAAATGTACAAATCTTTTTTGTTTGGGGTTTTTTTTTTTTTTTTTGTGGTACGCGGGCCTCTCACTGTTTTTTTGTATTTTTGTTGTGTCCATTATAACTTCTTTTTCATTTCTAATTTTATTGATTTGAGTCCTCCCTTTTTTCCTTGATGAGTCTGGCTAAAGTTTTATCAATTTTGTTTATCTTTTCAAAGAACCAGCTTTTAGTTTTTTTTGTTTCTGTTTTTGTTTTTGTTTTTTGCGGTACACGGGCCTCTCACTGTTGTGGCCTCTCCCGTTGCGGAGCACAGGCTCCGGATGCGCAGGCTCAGCGGCCATGGCTTACGGGCCTAGCTGATCCACGGCATGTGGGATCTTCCTGGACCGGGACACAAACCCATGTCCCCTGCATTGGCAGGCGGACTCTCAACCACTGCGTCACCAGGGAAGCCCCAAATGTACAAATCTTAAATGTAAAATTCAATGATTTTTGATAACTATACACATACTTCTAACCATCACCCCAACTGAGACACAGAAAATTTTCATTACCCCAGAAAAATGTGTGATTCACAGAGCACACGCTTTTAATCACTCAGCAACACTACCTCATTGTCTCCAAAAAGTATGTAATGACACCTTGAGTGCTTTCCTAACTTGAAAGGTAGCATTTTTTCCTGTTTTAAATTATAAGAAAATTCTGGGAACTCCCTGGTGGTCCAGTGGTTAGGATTCCACACTGCTAACTGTTAGGCCCTCACTGCTGAGGGCCCAGGTTCAATCCCTGTCAGGGAACTAAGATCCCACAATCTGTGTGGTGCAGCCAAAAAAAAGATTAAAAAAAAAAAAAAAGGATTAAAAAAATTATAAGAAAATTCTAACTTATACTACCAGTTGTATTATTCCAAAGTTCCCCAAAAAACTCACTGGCCAGAATTCAAAAACAAAACAAAAACAAAACAAAGGGCATCTAAACTAGGTTATCCTCCAAGTAATTTTTAAGGTATACAATGTCATTAAGAACATCTTCCAATATATCCAAATAATTACTGTCAAAAGCAAAGCAGGGTAAGATTTAACTTTTCAGGCAACACTATTTTGGACCAGCAAAATACCACCTTCATTATATAATTCCTACCCCAAAACACTTATTATTCACAAATCATGTACTTCAAACAATTAATTTATATAAATCACTGTATCAAATTATATGCTGAAGCACTGAGATCCATTTTAACAAGGACAATACAGAATCTTATTAAAAGAATATTCAAGCTGTATTATAGATATTAACTTCTAACCAACTCTACAGTTTGAGAAATATTAAACTAAAATTAAAATCAACTATTTCACGTATGAGGACTTCAGAAAACACCTTTCATTTGTGAATACCTCATCAGCTCTTAATACCTGAGTTGTATTTAGTGCTGTGTTCACATTTTTAATAGCTTCTTCAAAATTCTCTTCATCTTCCGGAGCCCCATTTTCATTCTTTAGAATTCCTATTAAAATAGAAATTGATTAGCAAACAACAGCCCTTTTCTTTTCACTCTTTCTCTCCCCCCAGCATTATGGAGATAAACTTGTCAGATTCTGAAGGGAGGACTGGATACTGAACCTTAAGAAGAAATATGGCTAATCACTAGTCATTCTTTTTTTTTTTGCGGTACGCGGGCATCTCACTGTTGTGGCCTCTCCCGTTGTAGAGCACAGGCTCCCAACGCGCAGGCTCAGCGGCCATGGCTCACGGGCCTAGCCGCACCGTGGCATGTGGGATCTTCCCAGACCGGGGCACGAACCCGTGTCCCCTGCATCGGCAGGCGGACTCTCAACCACTGCGCCACCAGGGAAGCCCACTGGTCATTCTTAAAACTACACAAGGAGTGGCTCCTTAACCTCCCGAGGAAAATAAAATAAAAGCCCATGATGGGGGCTTCCCTGGTGGCACAGTGGTTAAGAATCCGCCTGCCAATGCAGCGGACACCAGTTCAAGCCCTGGTTCAGGAAGATCCCACAGGCCGCGAAGCAACTAAGCCCGTGCGCCAAAACTACTGAGCCTGCACTCTAGAGCCCACGAGCCACAACTACTGAAGCCCGCACGCCTAGAGCCCGCGCGCCTAGAGCCCGTGCTCCTCAACAAGAGAAGCCACCGCAATGAGAAGCCCGTGCACCGAACCGAAGAGTAGCCCCCGCTCACCGCAAGAAAGCCCATGTGCAGCAACGAAGAACCAATGCAGCCAAAAATAAACAAATTAAAAAAAAAAAATCTCATGATGGCATCATCTGACAAAGGTGTTGACAGAAATTCAATAAACATTAGCTTCAAGCAATATGCTTTTCAAACTTTATACATTTAATCACATCCCATATTACCTTGTCTAATCAAATCTCTGAAGTCTTCTTTTTCTTTATACGTTTTAGGTATTCGTCCATTTGTCTAAATTGGGTTAAAAAAAATTTTAATCTAGTAAAAACTCAAAATATGGAAACTGAAAGTCCAGTTTCCCCCTATCCACATGAGATTTCATCAGCAAATCTATACCTTGGTGAAATCAGCTGACTTGATAGAAAACAGAAACTGTGGGCCATTTCTCTACATTCATTCCCCACTGCCAGTTTCAGAATGACATTTGTTCAAATTTCATTTTGTTAATAAAAATGTCAGTATCAAAAGAGAAACTGCTAGATTTAAACTAGCAGTTTAAATCAGCTGCCCTATAACCACATGAGGAAAAAAAATCAATGTCCCACCCCCTCCAATGAAATTCTTTATAATAAACTGAAAAAATACAGTCATATATGGAATTTCTTTTTTCAAGAAAGGACATACTTCACTATACCACTGTGCTAAATATTTAGCTATGATCACAATCCATGGAGTGTGGCTATGGTCCTAAAAATAAAAGAATCAAAGGAAATATCAGTATTAGTTAACATTAATTAGTTAACATTTATTTTTCACTATACCATATCATTTTCAACAAATTCAACAATATTTATTAAATTCAATTATTCAACAATGTTTACATCTCTCAGTATATGTGGAATAATGAATGAAGGAAAATGAACTGGGTTAACAAAAACTGCTTTACAAAGATTTTGAAGGCAGTGTCCAATTTAATTCTAATAAGGCAGGTATATACTATGATTGTCCCCATTCTACCATTAAGAAAACTGTCTCAGGGACTGCCACCCAAAAATAAAGCTCAAGTATCCTGATTTCAGATACCAATCCTAGACTAAGGAAAAGGGATCCTTTCTGTGTTTTCTGATGAACCAAATACCTGCATTTAATTAATGGGTCGTCAGGGGGAAAAAAATATGTGTGTGTGTGTGTGTGTGTGTGTGTGTGTGTGTGTGTGTGTGTGCCTTAAATTACATGGCCTGTTATAAATATCATTATTTCTATAATGAAATATGCAGTTGCCTTGGTAATTCTCAAACACTAAAAATAAGTTTTAAGAGGAGTCAATTTCAACAAACACCACCCCAAATTCAAACTGTTTTAAAAAGGACATCTATTTGTTTAGGAAAGAGCCATGAAGAGGGCTTCTGGGATATGTTAATGTCCAATTTCTTGATCTGGGTGTTGATTACACATATGTTCAGTTAATGTACTTTTCTTCAATAAAAAAGTTTTTAAATTTTGGGGAAAGATAGATTTATTCAAAACAAATTAGGTACAATGTTGTTACTATGTGACCTGGATGACGGAACTATGGAGGTTTATAGTATTTCCTCACTTTGTAATTCAAAAACCTTAGGTTGAAAACAAAGTTTTAAGTATACCTATAAATGGAAGATCACACACACTACCAACCTTTTTTTCCATATGATCCAAATCATAAGACTGAAAATGTTCTCTCAGTTCAGGAAATGGCTTATCCAGTCGTAGATCCTCTAATGCATTATCTGGATGAGATTCTATTACTGTGAAACAAATAATCCCAAAAGATAAACTTACTTCTTTAGCAATACTGCTGGCAGTACATACATTATAGGAACTTAGGAAATCTGTAATTTTGTGTGTGTGTGTGTGCTACGCGGGCCTCTCACTGTTGTGGCCTCTCCCGTTGTGGAGCACAGGCTCTGGACGCGCAGGCTCAGCGGCCATGGCTCACAGGCCCAGCCGCTCCGCGGCATGTGGGATCTTCCCGGACCGGGGCACGAACCCATGTCCCCTGCATCAGCAGGTGGACTCTCAACCACTGCGCCACCAGGGAAGCCCGGAAATCTGTAATTTTTAAATGGGCATAGGGCCTACAGGTTTTTCTCATTGTTTTGTTCATTATTGAGTTAAATTTACATATACATATAAATTTGTATTTTACTAAATGCACAAATTTTAAGTGAACTATAGTGGTTTTTTTTTTTGGACTATAGTTTTAATAAAAGTAAAACCAAGATTCCTTTAGTGAAGAATTTTCTTATTACAATTGGAAAAGATCAAAATAGGTAAAATTTGCACTCCGATAGCACCCAACAACCTACCCTTCCTCCGCCTGTGGTCTTCAACAGACAGCATCACCATCCACCTAGACCTCTTCCCTAGAAATGTGATGGTCTTCCCTGACTTCGAGCTTCCTTGGCCCAGTATCAGTCCCTCCCCACATCCTGATGTCACTTCATACACAGCTCTCCACATAGGGGAGCGTGGGAAAGTGTGTAGTTTCAGTGAGTGTTTAGAGCTAGGCTCCATTCTGTCACTTGCTAGCTGTGTGACCTTAGGCAAATAGCTTAATCTCTCTATGCCTCAGCATCCTTATCTGTAAAAAGCAGATAAAACAGTATCAGCCTTACAAGGATGTTGGAAAGATTAAATGAAATAATCCACATAAAGGCAGGCACACAGCTAGCAATGTTAACCTTCATTACCATCTACCCCCTCTTCCCTATCCTTATAACATCTGCCCTCAGTCAGGGGCTCTCTCTCTGTCTCTCTCTTTCTCTCACCTAGACCACTGAAAATCTCCTAAAAGCAACCCTTGTCTCCAATCTTTACCCCTTCAAATCCATTCATTCTCCACCGGGTTTCAGAGTGACCGGTTTAAAACAAAATGTTTGCCTTGTCACTTTCCTACTTACAACTCCTAAATGACCCAGCACCACTGCCAAAAACTTATCCTCAAAAGCCACTCCTTAGCTGCCCAGGCAGATACCACTTTTCAGTGATGCTACCAATGCCAATGACTGTCATTACACTAGCAGAGTACCTGGCTCAGAGCAATGCAGGAGTACTGAACGAAAACTTTATATGATGATTTAAGATTAAAATTTTCTAAATAAAGGGACTTGAACTGATGCAAGCCTGCCTATGGATGAGTTCAGTCTCCTATAAACACTGTTTCCTTGGAACAGTAGTTAGGTAAATGCCTTGCTTGCTGTGTGCAATTACACCTGAACTGGGGAAGCCTAATGCCTGTATGAGAATGGAATAGAATACTGGTGGGGGAAAAGGTGGCATATCCTTTCTGTGTCAGTGTAACCCACATACCTTGGCTCTTACCTGTGCCAGACGTACATGCCCTATGTAGGTTAGGAGGCAAAAAAAGCTAGGTATTTGCATAGCTGCTGGGCCTCCTAATAAGATGAAGCAGCTGCACCTGTTGTATCTCCTGCTTTGTATCCTTCTATAATGCTAAGTAAAGGAAATACAAAGATTAAAGCCTACTGATTCTGACTGCCACTTTGAACGTGTAACCAGAGTTGAGCTGCTACAAATTTACTCTGTGATTTAAAATTGACTTTCTAAATTGTCAAGTTCCTAAAATTATAGCTAAAGCAACCAATAGGAAGCCCCATATGTGCAACAATTTTACCTGGATGTTCTTTTATAATGATCCTCATATAACCAACTAGTCCATATGTCCTACAGATCAAAAGAGGGATTTGGGAACTCCAGAGGACATCTGCTAAACGTAGTAATGTACTGTAAAAGAAGGCACAAAAGATAAGAACATAAGCAAATGGAAACATGCCAAATGTGAAAATGCTTTAAAATAAAGCAACTTTCTTACTAAATAATAAATGCAAAGGTATATCTATTGAATTTACATAAACAGCATATTTACATAAACATATGCTGAAAAGCAAGAAATTCCACAAGGTTGCAGTCTCAAAGAAAGTATAGACTAGAGAGATATGAAAACCTAGTCCTTTGTATTAGGGAGAATGCTACTGAAAGACATCTCCTAAACATTTCCATAATAAAGAAGAAAATATTTATAAAACCTTTGTATACAGCGCCAAGCACTCCCTATAATTAATTCTAACTAGTTTTTTTTTTCACTAAAAAAATAACCAATGTTCAATTTAACTGTTCTAAATATATTTTTTTTAAAGTTTCACATCTCAGTATTTTTCTCTTCCCTATCTTTTTAGTGCTGGAGATCTATAAGCACTTCTAATTAAAGATTTCTATGGAGTTTAAGAATTGTAAGGACCACAAACTCTGCAGTGAAAACAAAACCATGCAAATCTAATAAGAGATTAAAATAAAAACAAATTAACTTAAAAATTTACCTTTCAGGAAGCTGAGTTGCAACCACAATGGTAAACCTACAGAAAAATGAAGGATCATTGTCTAGAAGGTTTTCTGGACTCTAAATAGGACAGGGGAAAGAAAACCCAACAATTTGACAATCATATTAAAGATGACAGAAACAGTTAAGCTACTTGAGAACAAGTGAGGTAAATGCTAGACTCCAATGTTAAAATAATTCAACTCTCAACATAAATATACAAAGATTCAAAATTCTAAATTCCTAGGGCTCTGAATTACTAAAAAATTAAATTTCTGACCAGAAATAATAATGTGTATATATATACATATATATATATACCTCTTCCACAAAATTCCCAGAGACATCGTTATTTAATTCTTGTAAGAATTCCATGGCGGCTTGAGCTCGGTTCTTTTTAAAAACAAAACATTTTACTTGAATTAGAAAAAAATTTGGTTAAAATTAACCCCTTAATTTACAGATCAGGCAAAAACACTGAAAACAACCCAAATTCCATGCACAGATATGACAACTCTGCTTTACATATTGTGTTTAAACTGGGACTAAACCAGAGTATTACTTAAAACAGAGCTTAACCATCATTATTCAGAATTCTTAAATGCTTACATGACTTGCACTCTACTTTTCTGATTAGGCAAATGACCAGAAAACCCTGGGGAGCAGGTAGGGAGATTCTGAGTCAAGTTGAGACTTACTCTAACCTCCCACATTTACAGTCCTGCACATGAGAGGTCAGTCATTAAAGAAACAGTCATTTCTATTCAGAATACTACACTAAGTTGACCCATATGGTTTTGTAAGATTTTTAATATGAAATACAAAACTAAGACACATTCTGACTAACTCTTGGTAAAAAAAAATCTTCTTAACCAAAATACTCCAACCTCTGAACATTAACATCACTGAATATTTAACTTTAATACAGGATAATAAAAACACGAATAGTACTTCTAAGTTCTTAAACTACCAAGCATATAAAGATTTACGAGATCAGAAAAAAAATGAGATAATTAGCTTTTTTCTCAGAGGAATAGTAAGCTCTTTTAAAGTAAAGCTTTTCAAACAATCGAAACACAGTGGCATCACTAGATGTTCAAATACAACTATATTCTATAACAAACTGATTTTTACCTTGCCAATACTGCTTCTCTGAAGGAAAAAACTAAAACAGAATAAAAACAAATTTAATGGCTTCTCTGACTATAAAGGAAAGGTTATTTGTAATACCAGGTGCATTTCATTCACAGTTTAAAACAAACTATATTTTAATTTCAGACTGTAACAGCCTTCCTGGAGGAAGAAAGCTGGATGAAACTTGTAACCAAAGACAGGCTAATAAATCAATGTTACCCAAAGTATGTACCACAGAACATGAATGTCACAAAATGCTCTGAGAAAAGGGTTCCCGGGCTTTAAAAAATTTGGGAAACAACATATGTTATATTCTCTCTTGGAAATTCATAATATATGTAATACGCATGATGTTGAAGTCTTACACTAAAGAAATGTTTAGTTTCATTTGACCCATTTCCCAAACTCATTTGACCATGGAATCCATTTGCCCATTTAACAGCTACTGACCACACTTGGGAAATGCTGCATTGAATAGTCTGCTTTTGCAGGTAACTATAACAGATTTATTCAGGCTTCCTCCCACACATACCCTTGTTGTGCCCCAAGGTCCAGATCTGAGTCTGCTGATCAGAGTCAGGGTACCCTTGGAGCACAAGCTCAGCAGCTCCACAAGAGAAAGAAACCTCATTCTGTTCTAACCAACCAAGCAAGCAAAGATAAAAGAACTTTTTCTTTATAGATACCAATAAAAGGGTGTTGTGGTAGTGAAACTTGTATTACCACCCAGAGAAAAGATAACAAAGCTCAATGTGAACCAAATTCTGATTTCCCTTCTATTTACTCATTGTTGTTGTTTACTGACAAATATAATGAGAGACCCCAGACTCCAAGTCCCTGAAAAGGCAAGCATGAAATCCAAATTGGGGAATGCTCTGAAAGCCTAAATATGATCATCTTTAAAGAATGATATGCAGGCCATCTTTAAAACAGCATTTTTAGGGCTTCCCTGGTGGCGCAGTGGTTAAGAATCCACCTGCCAATGCAGGGGACACGGGTTTGAGCCCTGGCCCGGGAAGATCCCACATGCCGCAGAGCAACTAAGCCCGTGCACCACAACTGGTGAGCCTGCGCTCTAGAGCCCGCGTGCTGCAACTAGTGAAGCCCACGCACCTAGAGCCCGTGCTGCGCAACCAGAGAAGCCACCGCAATGAGAAGCCTGCACACCGCAACAAAGAGTAATGCCTGCTCGCCGCAACTAGAGAAAACCTGTGCACAGTAACGAAGACCCAATACAGCCAAAAAAATAAAATAAATTAAATAAATAAATTTATTAAAAAAAAAATGAACAGCATTTTTACAGACAGTGTAGTGTAGAAAGAGATATACCTGGACTAAGATTAGAAGACACCACAAACAAAAGGTAGCTTTTACTATCTTATAATCCGAAAATACAATTATTGTTAATTATATACTAACATCTAGGAATCAATATAAGGACTCAGGAAGGATCCAGATTTCACAAATAAAGTAATAATGACTACCCTTTTTCATTAATAACAACAATAAAGACAGTAATGATGGGTATCTTTTACTAAAGGCCTATTTGCCAGACACTGTGCTAGCACTTTACCTATATTAACTCACTTCATCCTTGCCATGATCCTAAGCATAGGGACTATTTCCACCTGGAAGTTAAGTCACCCTGATTGAGGAGTTGAAGCTGGAATTCAGGCCTTGCTCTCCCATGACAAGGCACTGCCTTCCCTAACATGCAGGTATTTGAAAAGAATAGAACATACTTATTTCCAGCATCTTCTCCGCTGACCTGATTTCCATCAATAATCGTAAATGAACCAATACCTGGGAGACAAAACAAGAGTCAGTCAAGAATATATATTTCTAGCTCAAAACCTTAAAGAAGTAAATTTACAACAACAAAAGTATAATACCTGGTAGCACCAAGTTTTTAAGAATTTCAGTTCCTGTAGCTGTTGCATTTATTAGGCAAACATGAGCAGATTCTAAAGCCTCTTGCCCATGATCACCCCACAACCTACAAAAGAACACACAAATTTAACGTTTTCAAAGCTTTCATGAAAACACAACTTTATTTGAATCATGATCTTTGATCTTTAAAGTGTTCTCGTATAGAATAACTGATGTGACAACCACGGCAAATATGCGAGACAGGAACAGCAGGAGGTGTTACGGGGATTATATAGCTGACTAACCTGAGACTCAAACAGGTTGATGCCTGGCATGGTTAAAGGGGGGGTTAAATCAGAACTAAAAATTTGGTCTTCCAGCTCCTAGTCCATTATTCTTTTCAAGCCAGATAACTTACAGAACAGAAAGTCTTTGTAGTCATTAACATTAGAGAAGAACCTTAGATTTATTTATTATTATTATTCTTGTTTTTGGCCGTGCCATGCGGCATGTGGGCCATGTGGGATCTTGGTTCTCCTCCCAGGGATTGAACCTGCGCCCCCTGCAGTGGAAGTGTGGAATCTTAACCACTGGACCGCCAGGAAAGTCCCGAGAAGTACCTTAGATTTAAAACCTATTATTCTCTATTTCATTTCTCCTTAAGTTATAGGGATCCAGAATATTTAAGATCTTGACATAGGACTTATCACCATGACGTCTGCCAAGAGTGAGAAAAGATTTACCAAGAAAGTTGAATTATCATCTGAAAAGCCTTCACACTGACTTCAATAAGAGTGCTTTAAAATGTAATTCCCAATGAACATTCTAATAGCATGATTAATAAATGCATATATTAAAAAACAGAAAGATGTAATAAGGATTAGAAATATATGTTATAACCTGAAATATATGTTATATCCTGTCACACCAACATATCATCAACATGGCAAGGTACATGATCAAATAAGCATCATGACAGCTGATCCAACCTGGTTACCTTCGCCCAGAAAGCCTATTAACTAATGTATCTTTTCTTGTCAGTATAGGAACTAGTATGGGGGAGCCCAAGTCATTAGAAAAGTTTCATAGCCTGGAGGACTGATAGACTTTAAGGTGCTTTCCCTGTCACCTGATCTAAAGCAGATTCCCTCTTTTTATGTAGCCCATATGTCTTCCAGAGCATATCACAACTGTAACTGCCTCATTTGGGGTTTTTTTCTTTAATTAATTTATTTTATTTATTTATTTTTGGCTGTGCTTGGTCTTCGTGGCCGTGCCTGGGCTTTCTCTAGTTGCGGTAGCTGGGGCTACTCTTCGTTGCGGTGCGGTGGCTTCTCTTGCTGCGGAGCACAGGCTCTAGGCGCGCAGGCTTCGGTAGTTGTGGCTCGTGGGCTCCAGAGCGTAGGCTCAGTAGTTGTGGCGCACGGGCTTAGTTACTCCGCAGCATGTGGGATCTTCCCAGACCAGGGATCGAACCCGTGTCCCCTGCATTGGCAGGCAGATTCTTAACCACTGCGCCACCAGGGAAGCCCTCATTTGGTGTTTTATTTGCTGAACACCCATCTCTCCATTCCACTCTAAGCTCCGTAAGGGTCCAGACCACTCCCACTGTTCACCACTGGAACCCCAATGCCCGATACAGTGCTCTGCCCAGGATAAGTGATCACTGAATAACTGTCAAATGCATGGAGGAATAGCCTAGAAGAACCAGACAGACTGGAAATGTCTGTTTTTTCTGTGAAAGTAGGGCATACAGAAGACACCTGACATATTTGGTTGATGGATACCCGGGTAGTTGGAAAGTAAGCCTAAAAGAATACTGGTGCATCTCTAGGTAATATATTTCAAGAAACGGCCCAAACAAGAAATCAATCCTCTCTATTCTCTTGCTGGCCTAAGGAAAGCAGGGCCTGCTGACTGCTAGCTGGCTCAACAGCTTTGCTGCTTTGCTTTGTAACTGCTTCCCTCTGACACTTCAAAGCCAATGAACAGTTCTCACGGTGAAAGGTAAAGTTTGGTCCTTAAATGGACTGGACTCAGCAAAAATGCTTTTTTGTCACAGTTACTTAGTAATCTAAAATACCTTCTCAGCTCTGTCATGTATGGTTACATCTGCATTCAAAACACAAGGATCTCCAAGAATTTACAAGAGAACACAAGTTGGTTACAAGGGCTCTGCCACCTTGCTTCTTTCCCCAGAAGCTCAGGAGCAGATAGTACCAGCTCTGAAAAAGCCAGAAGGACCTGAGTTTACATCTTGGTTCAAATACATGGGAAACTGGGCAGGTTACAGAACTTCTCTAAGACTCAGTTTCCCCATCTATAAAGCAGAGAGAATATCTACCTTCAAGGCTGGTCTCCGAATTGAGTGCATAAAGCCCCTAACACAGCACTAAGCTATAGGTACAAATGGGTTCCAGTCCTTAGGGACACACTGTAACTTCTGGCTTGGGGGCTCCAGAAAGGAAGCGGGCCAAACATCTGTGTTACTTCTGCTGCCTTAACACACAGAAGATGATCAATAAATAAGGAATGGGGAGTGTTAGGAGAAAAGGCATGGGAGAGGAAGTAGTCAAGAACCAGCCCAATGGCTTAGACCTGCAGTGTCCATTAAGGTAGCCATTAGCCACATGTGGCTAATGAATAAGGCTAGTCCAAACTGAGATGTGCTATAAGTAAAGCGCTGTAGTAATGCGCTCCAGTAAAGCGCTGGATTTCAAGGACAGAATGGAAAAAAATGTTAAATATCTCGAATAACTTTTTATACTGATTATGCATTAAAATGGTAATAATTTGGATATATTGGGTTAAATAAAATAAAATGCATTATTAAAATTATTTTCACCTGTTTATTTTTCCTTTCTTAATGTGGCTACCAAAAAATATATATAACTACACAGGTGGTTTACATGAGACTAGCATTATATTTCTAGTGGACAGCTCCGGCTTAGAACAATACCTAAGACTCGGTGCTGCTCTCTGCGGCCGGGATGGGGTATTCCCGATCCCCTCATTCTGCAAAACGAGAAGCCTGAGCACAGCGAGGTGGAACTGGCAGCTGCCCCGGTGACCCGGCTGACGCTGGGACGGTGCACCTCGACCTGCACACAGCGTGGCGAGCGGGCGGGCGCGCCCCTCGGGGAAGGCGAGTCCCGGCCCTCGAGAAGCACCGCCGGCCCCAGGCCGGAACCCTGAGCGCCGGCTGCACGGCCCGGCCCAGCCCGGTGGGAGGCCTGAGGGAGGCCCAACCACGCCGCCCGCCCGCTTAGCCCCGGCCCGGACGCAGAGGAACCCGCTGGCTCGCCCGACTCGGTGAGCCCTGGCTCACCTCAGCTGCCGGTCGTACTTCTGCTCCTTAAGCAGCTTTCCCGGCTGCGCCATGGCCGCGCCCGCCGCGCGGAGAACCGCCGGGCCACTACCGAGAACAGCCGCCACCTCCACGAGCGCGCAGGCGCACTAAGCCCCCTTCGCTGCAGCTGCTTCCTGCGCGCTGCCCGCAGGGGGCGCCTCCACTGCACTGCGCACGCGTCGCCTGTACGCCAGGCGTGTGCGGCCAAAGCTCAGACTCCGGGCGGGTAATCTAGTCCTCCCCAGTGCACCAGCCCCTCTAGTCCGCCAGTCCGAGAATATGTACGCAGTAGCTGTGGGGAACTCGAGCTTTGGAATCAGGCAGATTTAGATTTTAACCACTTACTGGTTGTGAGATCTGCTCTTTACCGCTCATATCCTCAGTTTGTTCCTCTGTGCAATGGGGATAAATGAGCCTCCTTCACAGAGTTCTATTAGTCTTTAATGAGATTTTGAATACACAGAACAAGACTCACATAAAATCATGTCTGAATAACAACTTTCATTATTATGATCATTATTATTCACCCATTTCTTCCATCCTGTCATTCAACAAGCTCACACTAGGGCAGGTTTCCAATCACAAAGCTAGCTGCTCCTGGATGCAGATGCAAAGAGGAATAAGTCTGGGGCTGTGTTCTAGGGGAGTTCATTGTCCCAAGACAGGAGAGAGACAGTAAACGAGTACTCACCAGACAATGTGAAGCTGGGGAGCTGAGAGGTGGGCAGAGGAACTCCACCCACTCCCCCTCTCCAGGAATGTTTCACGTGGTGTGGGCAAAGTAGAATGTTTTAAGCAGAAGGAACAGCAGGTGTCATCCCTGGGAGGCAGAGAAGGCATGACAGGCTGAAGCACTAAACTTTGGTGTGGTGTGGAGTTAGGTGAAGGGTAGGGAGTGGTCAGGGGAAGTTTGAGGGACAGCAGGGACCAGGTCACGAGGACTGAGAAGAGAACATAAAAGCAAGGTGGAATTTAAAGCCCTCCACTTCCTGAAAAGAAACATCCCTTTGGGGATGGGTGCCAAAGAAGGGGATTACCCCGTGAGGAAGGGGGAGAGAAAGGAGACTGGAGGGACATGAGGATTCCTTCCTCTCTATCTCCCAGACTCTACAGGCATCTTCAGGTTAATAATTACCTGAAATAAGGTGAAAATGGGCACAGATCTCCACCCCAACCCACCCTGGAATGGGAACAGGGGAAGGGGCACAGTTTGACAGTAATGATGCAGCGATGATGGATGTAATTCCCCCTAGGTGCTGTCTCCAGGATCAGGTGGGGGCACACCCACTCATGACTTCCCTGATCCCTACATAGCACCCATGGAACACAACTGATGGGAAACAGAGGCATGAGACTCTCCCAGTTTGTCATGTGCTTATGCTGTCACACGTCCTCCTTTCGATTGGACAGGTGAAATATAAGGGATAATAAAATACAACCACGGAATGTGGGAAGGTCAAAAGGTGACAGGTGAGGGTTCAGTGCAATCATGGACTGCATGAATGAAAACATCCCCAAATTTGGCAGAGGGGAGTCACACTGCCTATGAAGAAATATAGGATTTTGAAAAAGGGTTGTGTTGGTGGTGTCCCGTAAAAAAGATACTTCAGTGTATTATTTTCCTAAAGCGGCTGTAACAAAGTACCACAGACTGGTACAAACTATAGAAATTCATTGTTTCACAGTTCTGAAAGCTGGAAGTCCAAAATCAAAGTGTGCGCAGTATGCTCCTTCTGAAGCTTAAAGGGAAGAACCTGTCCTGGCCTTCCTAGCTTCTGGTGGTTTGCTAGTACTCCTTGGCTTACAGCTGTATGTAGCTCTTCAGTCTCTGCCTGCATCATCATGGATATTCTCCCCTCATGTCTCTGTATTTCTTCTCTTCTTATAAGTCACGTTGGATCAGGGCCCGCCCTAATGACCTCATCGTAACTTGATTATATCTACAAAAACCATATTTCCAAATAAGATTACATTCAAAAGTCCTGGGGGTTAGGACTTCAACAACTTTTGGGGGATCTAATTCAACCCATAACAGCATGTAAAGGTGCCTGTGATGGAGACGTGGTGGTTGACCAGACACAAACCCTGCCATCTGGGAACTCAGGGCACCTCACAAGTTCTTCCTATTATAGAAGACAGGGAATCAAAGGTATCAGACCAGGAAACAAAGGCTGCATTCATTTAGACCATTGGTTTTCTAAGTGAGGCCCTGGTCCAGAAGCATCAATATCACCTGTGAACTTGTTAGAAGTGCAAATTCTCAGGCCCCATTCCAGACCTGCTGAAACAGAAACTCTGGAGTGAGGCCTCAGAAACTTTTAAGAAGCTCTCCTGGTGATTCTGATGCATGCTCAAGTTTGAGAACCACCAACCTAGGCCAATCTCCCACTGAACAGGTGGGAAAACTGAGCCCCCAAATCCCTATACAACCCCTGTTTACTGAGTACTCATATGCCAGGCAGGCCCTTGACACGCATCACCATTCTGTGCTCATTGTACTCACCCAATGCAATAGATACTACTGTTTACCCCATTTTATACCCAAGAGAGCAGACACTTGGAGAGGTGAGTAAAATTCCAAATTCTCACAGCTATTATAAGGTGGCACAGGGATTAGAAACAAACACCCCTACAGATCCAGCCAGACCCAGCTTAGGTCTATTATTTTACCCATCCTGGTTGGTCTCAGCTGGAGCAGACAGGATACTTGGGCTTCCAGGAAGTTTGGGGCTACCTCTGCCCTGGAAGAGGTTATAATCTGTGGGAAACCAGCCAGGAAGAATGAATCACAACCTAGGACACACTCCCAGGCCTTAGCCACTAGCCCTCCCTACCTGACCTTATCTATCCCAGCCCTTCTCATCCTGGTGCTCATTGGCCAATCTCTTGCCTCTTTCCTCCACCCCTCGGCTGAGAAAACTGTGGGTCTGTAATGTTCACAATTGTATCACCCATGCCTGGCTCAGCCCTTCGCATCTAATAAGTCTTCAATAAATGCTTTGAATGAAAGAATAAATTTCTAAAACTATTTCCACCATACCTTCTACATTTTAAAATGCCTTACCCACAATGTGTACCTCATCTTATTTGGTTATACCACTTTCCCAGGGAAATCATCAGACACACACACAAAGATGGATAAATAAGGATGTCCACTGCAGTGCATTTACAATTGTGAAACTGGAAATAATCCACATACTAGAGCACTGTGCAATTAGTAAGTGTCAAGTTCTCCAAGACTGATGACACAGGGAAACGCTTATCATAGGGCATGAAGTGAAAAAAAAAAAAAACTGGTCCCAAAGCTCCACATATGATTCCGAATGTCTTTTAAGTACTACTAATAAATATGGAAAAAGCCCGGCAGCATGGTCACTACAATGTTAACAGCGGTGATTCTTGGGTGGTAATATGACCAGTGATTTTAGTTTTCTTTACTATGCTTTTCTGATTCTCCCAAATTTTCTACAATAAATAGGTGCTACCACTGTAACTGGAAAAGGAATGTTCGGTTTAAATGTGCCCAAACAAGCTAAGGAGAAGGGGAAAGAACAGAGGTCTGAGAGTACATGCTTGGTTCCAGGACACTCACAGATATCACCTCACCTGACCATCCTATTAGCCCTCTCGATTCTCTATTCCCATCTGATAGATTGGAAAACAGGTGCAGGACTTCCCTGGTGGTGCAGTGGTTGAGAATCCACCTGCCAATGCAGGGGACACGGGTTCGATCCCTAGTCCGGGAAGATCCCACATGCCGCGGAGCAACTAAGCCCGTGCGCCACACACAACTACTGAGCCTGTGCTCTAGAGCCCGCGAGCCACAACGACTGAAGCCCGTGCACCTAGAGTCCGTGCTCCACAACAAGAGAAGCCACCGCAATGCGAAGCCCGTGCACCCCAATGAAGAGTAGCTCCTGCCCTCCACAGCTAGAGAAAGCCCATGTGCAGCAATGAAGACCCAATGCAGCCAAAAATAAATAAATTTTTTAAAAAACAAAAAACAACCCACAATAAGCTGTAATTTTGATCTTAGAGTCTCTAGGTCTTCGGTCTGGCCCGTTGGCCATGTGCACAACACACAGTGAAGAGCAGGCAAGATTCTGCCTGTTGGTGCAGCACTGGACAACTGTTGTCTCAACCAATGTTCACAGGGATCCCATGAGGTGGTCAGGGCTGGGATGATGCCCTAATCACCTCATTGTTATAGAGAAGAGAGACTTGTAACTTTGAGAGGGGAAGTGAGATCTGGTCAAGTTCGCAATGAATGAGGTGTGGCTGTGCAATCTGCTCCTGCCCTCCTTCCCCAGCCCTTCCTTATGGCTCACACATCCCTACCCTCCCTCTCCGCCAGAAACAGCAAAATCCAGGAGGCCACTGATGCCAGTGAGACCAAAGAGTAAACTCCAGAGCAGTGAAATCAATTCAGCTTTAAAGACGGCACGTAATTGAGACAGGAGGTGCCTGAATGGGGGCACAGTCTTTCCCAAGTTGACCTGAGTGGGCTGCGGGGAAACTGGAGCTTCACCTGAGACAGGCAGACTCCAACAGCTCCTCTTACCTACCTGAGTTCCCAGTTCTCCAGCACCCAGAGAAAATTGCCAAAGACAGGATATAGGAAGGAAAGAACTGGATCAACTTTTATCTGGTTGTTAAAGAGGCAATACTTTAATTCTTTCAAAAGGAGTAGGCAGTAAAGAGTGTCCCTCCCACCCCCATTCCGCACCCTCCCCCACCCTTCGGGGCTCCCAGTCTCCACCCTGGAGGGAAACACTCTCCCCAGCTTCTCTTAAGTCACTGTGAAGAGAGTCTCGCATATATACACAAATGACAATCAAATTTAAAATCCACTTCTTCCCCTCTCCTGGTGATTTTAGACATGCTGAATAAGGGACTCAGCAGCCCTGGGTTTTCATTCTTGCTCAGTTGCTCACAGTACAGCCTAACTCAACTTCTCTGAGCCTTGCTTTCCTCATCTGTAAAGTGGGGTTGCTGTGCGGATGAAACTGGATTCAAAACTAAGTAATCCCAACATTTTTAGCACTATAAATAAACATGGAAATGTCTTCTGGGTCACAGTGAGGGGGAAGTAGGTCAATGAAGTAGACACATTTGGGCCCATCCCCAGGCCCTGAAAGTGTTGCAACTCCCCCAGGAGAAGAGTGGCTGGCTCTTCTGGGAGATGAACAGAGACTGCAGTCCTCACTCTGAAGCTAGTCTTTGTCTTCTTGGTCTAAGGATGACATTTCTGGTTCGGAGACCTGGGACCTTGACAAGGTTGCATGCCCTGTCACATGCCAGTCTTGGGCGCCACCCCCTACATGCTTATTATGATGCCCTGCCCCCCTGCCCTAGGGTCAGATTTCTATTAAGGGCCCCTTCCAGCTCTTGGGTCAGGGAGGAGCATCTAGGCAGTGTTGGGAAGTCACTGACTGACCTTGGCCCAGCGACCAGTTGTCCCTTGATCTCCACAACTCTACTTGGGGACCTGAGGGGTTCAGGGCCTGGAAGAGGGAAACCAAGACAGCCACACAGATATAGGGGAGCCTGGCAGACAAGATGGTACATTCCTTCACAAGGTCAGCCAACAACAGGGCCTGAAATAGTCTCCTCTGGTAGAGGTCAGACCAGCAGACATTTCACAAATGGCCCTTCAACTCTGGTTGGGTACAAGCCCCTGGGTGGGATCAGTTGTCTGTCCTTCTATCCACTCATCTGTTTGTCTTCCCAAAACTGCCTGCTGCGGCCTAGCCAGAGACAAGCCCTATCCTTGGCATAAGGCCACATCCTCAGATGAGTTGGATTGGGCCGGCTGGAGCCCGTGGGTGGAAGACAGAGGACGTCCCAGGTGGAGGGCACAGCAAGGACCAGGCCTTGTGGGTGGGAAAATGTTGGGCCAAGGCAGATACTGAGATTGAGTGCAGGGTGGAGGCCCTGAGCTCCCAGCAGGTGTGCCAAAGGTCATGGAGAGGCAAGGAAAGGAGGGACAAACAGCGGGCTGTAGAGGAATAGGCAAAGAGACCCAGACAGAGGAGGAAGCCAGGAAGAGAAGGAGAGGGTGGAGGCAAGGCCTCAGACTTAGTTCCATGGGAAAGCCAGCTGGTGTCTGTGGGTCTGTCTGTCTTAATGACCAGTGGTTAAAGCCCAAACTCCCCACTCCCCCTTTGAGGCTCCGGTTCTGCCTGAGGCCTCCTCCTAGCCCAGGGCTCCCAGATCCCAACCACAGGACCCCTTTGCCCCCCAGCACCAAGGGGAAGTAGTAAAGAGCACAAGAGCCTAGGAGTGAGACAAACTAAGAGTAAATCCCTCACTCTCTGGCTAGATGACCTCGGGCAAGTCACTTCACCCCTCTGGGCCTCAGTCTCCTGTTCTGTGAAATAGGGCTAATGCAAGGACCACCCATTGTTGTAGGGAAGCTGAGAGGGTTAGATGACAGGAAGGATCCAAAGCTTGGCCCAGAACTTGCCAGTGTCTGGCAAACAGGGGAAGCTCCAGTTCTGGACACCTGATGGTCAGTGCAATCTGCAGTTTAAAAGGGTCCCAGTCCAAGAGGACTCAGGGCCCAGAGCCCAGGTCTCTGGTGGTGGGATTTACTGCCCAGTGACAAGCCTGGGGAATAGATGGGATGTGGAGAAACAGAGGCCGCCCTCAGCATTGGCCGTTTCTCCTGCCCCAGAGCCTGTACACGGGCTGGAGGTAAGGAGGGAGAGTGCTCCGACCAGGGCCAGGGTGGGGATGGGGCTGGGGTTTAGGTCCCCTTGACCGCCCCCCACCCACCCCCCGCATCTCGCATCTCAACTCGGGGCTCAACTGGCCTGAGAGCGGGTGGGCGAGGGCGGGGCAGGGCCGGCCCCTCTCGCCCTGCTGGGGGGGGGTGGGGCGGGTCGCCTGGGAACTGCTCCTCCCGCCTGCCGCCGCTTTAAGAGGCTGCTCCGCGGCAGCGAGCGGGGCCGGAGCCGCAGTCCGAGCGAGCAGAACTGAGCCGAGCCGGCAGGTGCACGGCTGCGGGGACGGCAACAGCATGACCGGCCACCACGGCTGGGGCTACGGCCACAACGACGGTAGGCGCAGACCCCGGCCGGCCCCCACCCGCTGGGACTCGCTCCTGACCCTCGCGCCCAGCCGGGTTTGCGGGACCCTCAAGCCCCCTATCCTCTAGGCGGGACCGGGATCCCTCTCCCATCCGTCCCCCAGAACCCGGCCCACCCGCCCGGCCCGAGCCCTGCCTCCCCCCGCACCTGGCGCAAAGTCCGCGCTGCACCCCGGCCGGCCCCGCCGCCGGCGAGCCACCCCGCGGCCGAACGCGTCCAGCCGCCTCTTCCGCGCAGCCCCTGACGGCCCCGCACGCTCTGACCCGGGCCGGGACACTCACTCATCGCCGGAGTGCGCAGCGGGTGAAGGTAGCCCAGGGCAGCGGGGGGCGGTCCCGGCGGAGCGCTGTGCGCGGTGTCTGTGCGGGGAGCGCGCACGCGTGTGTGCCGGGACCTCCGGCGAGCTGGGCTCCCCGTGGGCAAGGGCGCGGTGTCCTGCGCAGAGAGTTTCCCGGTCGAAGCGTCCGAGCTTTCGAGTCGGCAGGTATGTGGAGGAAGGGAGCATCTGGGGGCTCACGGATGTGTCTGGGTGTCTGCCTCGGGCAGGGTGTTTGAGCACGTCCAGGTGTGAGGCATGGGAGCCCGTGGCCCACACCAGCCTCCTGGTCTGACCGGGAGAATAGCTCCTCGATCCTGCCTCAGTTTACTTAAGATGCAGAGGAAGGGAGAAGAGGCAGACGGTGAGAGCCAGAAGGCTCGAGTGTGAGACTGGGGCAAGTCAGTTCCTTTTGGGCTATTTCTTACCAAACTGGGGTCGGGGTGTGGGATAAGGGTTTCTTGCTTTTCCCGAGATGAACAATGAGGAGCCAAGATCCAGGCTGCCAGGATGAAACCCAGGCAAGGCAGGTGGGGGTGGGGAGAAGCGGAAGTGCTGGTGGGAGGAATGCCCCCGTCCCACTCATCTGAGGAGAGACAGGCACTCTGTGAGGGTGGGCGGGGGTCCTAGGCTACAAAGTCTGGGGGTTTGGAGGTTACAATGGGCCAGAAGGAGTTAGGGAGGTGCTGTGGTGTCTCTGGCCCCTCTGGGACCCCAAGCACACAGGAGAATATTCTGGAGGGGAGAACCCCAAATCTAGACATGCAAAAGCTAGAAAGAGACTTTCAGAAAAAGGCAACAGAGATCAGCAGAGGGGTAGAGAGAGGCAGAGAAGGGGCAGGTTGACACGACCCATAGAAGATCCTCTTCTCCCCCAGCACCTGCTCCCAGCCAGCTTCAGGGTGCTTCCCCCTGACTCCAGCCTTCTTGCTGGTCCTGCCCACCAGCACTGCATCCAGTATCCCAATAGGCCTGCCCCATAGCTGGCCACCCTGAAGCTGCTGCCCCTCGCCCAGTCCTGGGCCATCCAGTCTAGTTGCGATGAGGGAGGAAAAGACAGAGGATGAAGGTGCCGGCATGCAGCATGCTCACAGGACTTCAAAAATAACCCAGTGGGTCTGGGCCATGATTCTGAGTCATCCACTGGGGACACAGTTTTGTCGGCACCTGCTGCTGTTTTCTCAGGAAAACTTAAGAAGCCAAAAACGGGGAGAAGCACCAGCCGGCAATAGCTCTAAAAATAGGCTGCATCTCAGGATGTTCCCCGGGGAGATGCCGAGCCTCTCGGCTGCAGATGGAGTCTCTGGGAGGCAGGTGGTGGGTGCTCGTGGGTGTGCATGCAGGTGTGTGTGCGTGTGTGTGCGTGTGTGTATGTGTGTGCACGAGCACGTGTTTTGCTGTAGTCTCTTAGTGCAGACCTGGGTTTGCAACAGGGGATAGCTGTGTGTGAGGGTGCATATGTGTGTGTCAGAGGTAGTTGGCAGGGCTATGTGTTTGTACACATGTGTTACTGGGCCTGATGGCTCTGGGTGCGGTGAGCTCAGGTCACTGTGCATATATGTGTGCACACGTGAAAGTCTCCCCGGACCTGCACATGTCTGGGGAGGGCAGCTGGGGGCAATGCATGCACACACTGTGTATTTATACCAGTGCCCAAGTGTGTGCGCGCACATGCGCCAGTGGCCCTCAGTTCCTTCATCTGTGAAATGGGGATCATGCTCGTTTCTACTTCACGAGGCTGGTATGAGGAGCAAATTCATGTCACAGAGCCAAAGCGAGGTTGATGTGAACTTTTGTTGTCATTTTCACAAACACCAACTCGAACTTGGCCAAAGTGCAGGAAGAGGCCAGATACCTGGTAGGGTCAGGTAAGGGAGTTCGGGAGCCCGGGGACCTCTCTAAGCAATACTGCCTGTCGGGGAGGACCCACTACCCCAAACTGCCCCTGAGCCTGTAGCTTTTTTGTGCTGCCTTCCATGCATTACCTCTCTGGGCCTCCTATCAGCTCTGGGTGGAGAGTTTTAGTGAGGCCATTTCGCAGACAAGGAAATGGAGGCTGAGAGGGGAAGTGGCAGAGCTGGGATTGGAGCTCCAGACTTCATGGCTCCAAAGCAGGGGCTAATCTCTGAAAGGACAGCACGGAGACCATCCCCTACAGGTGCCCTCAGTCTGCAGCCCAGAGATTCAGGTTGGCCTGAGTCCTTGCCCTCTCCCCATCTGCAGGCCCCTCACACTGGCACAAGCTGTATCCCATTGCCCGGGGAGACCGCCAGTCACCAATCAATATCGTATCCAGAAAGGCTGTGTACTCGCCCAGCCTGAGGACATTGGATCTTTCCTATGAGTCCTGCACGTCCCTCAGCATTGCCAACAATGGCCACTCTGTCCAAGTGGACTTCAATGACAGTGATGACCGAAGTGGTAAGTGGCCCTTATGGTGATGTTTGCCGGACCCTGGTACCCTTCCCCCTGGGATCCTAACCTGTTTCGGGCAGGCTCAGGAGGGGCAACGTGCTGTGGTAGGGAAGGAAGGCTGCACTTCTCCCCAGCTGTGAAGCCTTAGGCTGAGCCTCAGTCTCCTGATGCATAGGGTGGGAGCATTAGGACCCTATTTTCCTCCCTAGGATCATAGAGAGGAGAAACGAAAAACTGAAGTGATGTTTGTCGTGCTGGCATATAGCAGATGCTCAAGAAATGCTAATTCTCTTTCTTCTCTTTCAGTTGTGCTTTAGGTCAGGTTTGTTTTCACTCCCTGCCCCATCACTGAGCTGCTGTGTGGCCTAAGGCCAAACCCTCCTCTCTGTGTGATCTGGCCAAGCCCAGCAGAGAGAGAATGGAAATAAAATGTTCAGTGTGCCAGGCCCCTTGCCAAGGTCACAGGCAGTTCTTTTATTCTTCTCAAGAACCTACCTCTAAGTTGGGCAAGTAGAGACTCACTGAGCTGGGGAGGGCCAGAACCAGCCTGCTCCCACTCCGAAGGTCTTTTCTCCAACCCACCTACAGCTTCAAGATCCCAACCGTCCTGGACAAAAGAGAGGCCAGTGGGAACTTGTAGCAGCTCCTTCCAAGGTCTCTTTGCCCTGGGATTAGAGTTCGGGTTCCTTCATGATAAATTCTTGGACGGAAGCCTCGGGAGTGCTCCTTAGTAAAGGGATTTTTGTCCTTATGACCAGGCCTGTGAGGGATGAAGTGGGGTAAGGAGGGAACCTGCTAAAGTTTCTTATGTAAGGAAGTGACTGGTACTTTGCCCCTCTGTCGCCTCCCCCAACCCCCCCATACGCACAATGAAAGCACTCAGGGAAACTTAAGTTTCAAATAGAAAATCAAAGGGCAGAGAAGGGGAGGAAAGCCAGATAGGAATGATCTTAGTTGCTTAACTCTGAGTTCCCTGGTAGGCTAGGGAAAAGGGGAAAGAGGATCAGTTATAGTTCTTGTTGCAGAAGGTAGGAAATCCAACAGATCCTCAGAAGAGAGACGCAGCATTCTTGGTACTGAATTCTAAGAAAAGCCTCCCACCCAGAACTTTGGGGAGGGACATGGAGCTCTTGATGACCTTAGATCACAGTTTATGAAGGAGCAGTTTTCAAATGGTTGGATCTTCTGAACAGCCTTCAGAGGGCACTGAGGGCTCAATTCAGACATCAATAGCTCAGTGAAGGCCACTCTTGGCAGGCGAAGGCCCAAGGAAACATTCCTCTGGACCACTGATCCAGGGGCTCACTTTCTGACTTGGTTTGGGTTCCGTCCCCTATCAGAATGCCCAGGCCTGAGGGGTAGGGGACCAGTAGGAAGAAAGTAGGCTTGGGAGTGAGACAGTTGGGTCTCTGCCACTCCCCAGCTGTGTGACCTTGGGCAGGATACCTACCTTTCTGAGCCTCAGTCCCACGTCTGGCCAAGGGGGTAACAGGTAACAATGTGTCCCCCTCTAGGTCACTGTGGGGATTAATGTCTGCAGACTGCTGAACACATAGGAAGTACACAGTGAATGGCAGTGTGTTCTATGGTCAGGATGGAGAGAGGAGGCTAAGGGAGCCAAGCTCAAGGTTTAGGGAGGCAGTTCACTCCCTAAGAGACTGCACTGTGGAGTCCCAGGTGGGTCATGCTCAGAAGAGTGGGCCCTCCCAGCCCATAGCAGGGAGCTCAGCCTGCAGGTCTGTCTACTCCTGCCTCCCCAGGATGGAGCAGCCTGACTGGGCCTGTGGGCCCTGGCCCACAGCCATCACCCCCAGGCTCAGTCAACCACCCAGCATTGCCATGGACAGGCCCCGCTTCTCAGATGAGGCAGGACAGCAAGAATGGGCCTCTGGGCTGTCCCATGGTCCTCCTCCTTGAAGGGCCCACGGGGGGCAAGGCCCTGCCCTGGTCACCCGTCCTCAAGGGGCCTAGTGGAACTCTGAGCCCAGGGCCGTCACCTGATCCAGGAGCTCACATTCTGCTCTGGCTGGGGCTCCCTCCACTGCCAGATCTCTTTCAGCTGGAAATTCAATCAGTCCCAGGAGGCCTTGTGAGTGGCCCCAGCTCGCCAGGTATCAGAGTGGGAAATTCACAAAACCAGCATAAGTGGGGCTTGCCAAAGAGGGCATGAAGGAGGGACATTGGAGGTACCTGGGCCTGACCATCAGAGTGGGGACCCTTAGGAGCTGGCCTCTAGACATCAGGTCCTGGGGATCCTCCAGGTTCTGGGGAGGCAGCACGACCTGGTGATTAGGGCCTTGGGCTCTGAACTTATATGAAATAGATGCAGGCTTATATCCTAGCTCAGTGCCTTGCTGTGTGACCTTGGGCAAATGCCTTGCCCTCTCTGTGCCTCAGTTCCTCCTTTATAAAATAGAAATAATAATAGGTTTTGTCTTTCATAAGCTACTATGAGGACTAAAGAAAAGAATTTTTCCGACCCAGTTCTGGGTCAGGGCTCCAGACCTGGGAGGTCTATTGTTAGTGATAATCGGGGCCTGAGAGGCTAAGTCCCAGCTTCCACTCGAAACTGGGCAAGAGTGGGGAGGATCCAGATGGAGAGATATACCCACTCAGTGTACCAGACTCCTCTGTCACCTACAGGGCTCCAGGATTTCTGCCCTGGCCCAGCTAAGGGCATAGGGAACTGGGCGGGGACTGATCCAAGTCCACTTAGAGCAAGGAATGTTGCAAATGAAAAGTTTATCCCTCTCCTGAGCACTGCCCTGATATTGGCGCTGCTGTCTGCGGGCGGTGTGGGCTCTCTCACAGCAATTGCTACACACCGCCCTTCTCCCCCGCAGTGGTGACTGGGGGCCCCCTGGATGGGCCCTACCGGCTCAGGCAGCTCCATTTCCACTGGGGCAAGAAGCACAGTGAGGGCTCAGAGCACACGGTGGACGGCAAGTCATTCCCCAGCGAAGTAAGACCCTCCTCTACCTGAATCCCTTTACCACTTGGGGAAGAGTTGGGGACTGGGGAGCCAGGGTCTTGACAGTTGCCTGGTGTGGGGTACTGGAGAGAGTGAAGTCACTCGGGGACCTTTGGGAGAGACGCCCTTCACCTGAAGTTCAGGTCTTCCACCTGAACTCTGCCTACTGTGGTCCTGATCTGTGTGTCCAGAAGGAATTTTATGACGGACAAATCCAGTCCCACCACAGCCTTACTAACAACCCTTCAAGGATTAAGCCTGGCATTCAAGGCCCTGCATGAACTGGCCTTGCCTGGCCTCATCTCCCTTGACCTCTTCCCATACTGACCTGCATGTGATGAATCCCCTGCCCACACCTGGCTCTTTCGTATCTCCAGGCTGCTGTTCTTTCAGCCTGGAATACCTTGTCCCAAGAGTTCCATCTGATAACCCCCTTCTTATTCTTTGGACTCAGCTGCAGGCTTCACTTCCTCAGGGAGGTGTCACACTGGATAGTCATTATCTGTTTCACAGTTCACGGAGGGCAGGGCCTGATCTCTTTGGTCCCTTGGGGCTCAGAAAAGGGTCAGGCCCAGAACAGGGTAAATGCTATCTGTGGCCCGCCCCTCCCGCAGAGGGGCCAGGAGTCCGGTGGGAGTGAGGGAAGCCTGGCTCTGAGCTCCCATGGCCCCTGGGAGGCACTAAGCACTGGCCTGGCCTGTCGTTGCCCCTGTAGCTGCACCTGGTTCATTGGAATGCCAAGAAGTACAGCACCTTTGGGGAGGCGGCCTCAGCACCCGATGGCCTGGCTGTGGTTGGTGTCTTCCTGGAGGTGAGGGGGTTACCTGGGCCCAGAAGGCCGTGGGAGGCCTGGTACCACCCCTAGTTCCAGAACACAGTGAGATCTGGCCTCACACTACTTCTCCCTGACAGACGGGGGACGAGCACCCCAGCATGAACCGTCTGACAGATGCACTCTACATGGTTCGGTTTAAGGTGAGACCAGGGGTCCATGCTCTTGATCTACAGCAGCCTGGTGGGGAGGAAGGAAGAGGCTAGATCATGGAGTGGGCCCATCCACTCCTCCATCCTGGCAGCAAACCCTGGCAGAGGTGAAGGGTGCAGGTCAGCACCTGTGGTGCCCTGCAACTGACTCCTCGTCATCAGGGTCCATGGCCCCACTGAATGCCCAGCGTGAAGTCTGGTTGGGCATAGGATTGATAAGATGCCTGTCACATTAATGGTTCTCTGACCAGCAGCGCCATTAAGTTCTGTTGAAGGCAAGGGAGAGAACATGGTGCCCAAAGAGCTTTAGGAACCACAGCTTTTACATACAAGGGAATGGGTGGAGAGGGCCAGCCAGGCTGGAATATAGCCTCTGGGATCACAGACATCTGGCCACAATTTGCATCAATGGGCCAAGGAGAAGCCTAAATCCTATTGACAGAAATGGGTGGGGAGGGTGTTGGTCTCATCCTGTTGGGAGGTCTTTGCTGACTCCTGGGTCCCCCACCCTGCCCCAGGGCACCAAGGCCCAGTTCAGCTGCTTCAACCCCAAGTACCTCCTGCCTGCCAGCCGGCACTACTGGACCTACCCTGGCTCCCTGACAACACCCCCACTGACCGAGAGTGTCACCTGGATTGTGCTCCGGGAGCCCATCAGCATCTCTGAGAGGCAGGTGAGCCCTCCCAGAGTACCAGACGGAAGGATGCGACACTCAGGCACACCTGGGCAGTGTGACTCTCCCAACCAGTAGCCCACAGCCTGTGGTCCCACCATCAAGGCTCCCATCTTTTGCTAATAAATGTTTCAATTCTTGGGTGGGAGTCAGCTTGGTTGTTAGTTATTAGGACCTGGACACAGACTAGGAGAGATCCCTGGATCCTGGGACCACCCCTAGTGTGTTAGAATCTGAATGCTGCATTTGCTGATGATTCTTAGCTAGACAGGAACTGGAACTAGGTGGAGCAGGGTCCAGGTTCAGAGGCTCTTTAGTGAGTAAGTAACTGAGGTTGGGTTCCCAAAGAAGAAATGAGTGGGGAGAAGTAGGGACAAGCCCTAGGGGGAAGAGGAGAGAGGGGCAGAACTGGCTGGGCAGGGTATGCCAGATGTTGTGTCTGGGATCAGAGAGGACCACAGCGCCCCCATTCTGCACTGAGTATCTCTTCTGCCTTAAGATGGAGAAATTCCGGAGCCTGCTTTTCACCACAGAGGAGGATGAGAGGATCCACATGGTGAACAACTTCCGGCCGCCACAGCCACTGAAGGGCCGTGTGGTCAAGGCCTCCTTCTGGGCCTGAGCTGCCTACCTGCCCAGCCGGCCACTGAAGCACCATCTTCCCAAGGGCTTCCATGTCAGCAGACACCAAACCATCCAAGGCTCCCTGCCTAGGGCTGCTGTGGACCCCACTTCAGCTGGCTTGCTCCTTGGCCACCTGGAGGCTTCTCGATGGGACCCTCAAGTCGGGGGACACCTTTCAGCTGCCCTGGGGACAGGAAGGACAGGAGCTGAGCATGGTCCAAGCCTAAGGCTGCCTCTGCTCTCCAACACCCAAAGGCCCCTGGGAACCTCCTCTTGTCTTCCCCGCTGGCAATGGCAGCAGCCCCACCCTGAGCTCACACTGTGATGGATGAGACCAAACTCTCCAGGGCAGGCAGCTGGCATTGCCAGAAAGACTCAAGCAATAATTAGAAGTGGGCAGAGCTGCCCTCTCGGTGTTACCTCTTCTGCAGGCCTCCGCCATGCACGCACCTCACTGCCAGGCCATTAAAATCAGGACCCAGCCTGCTGGAGGTGACATGACCTTCTCCCTCCAGCCACCTGCCGCCATAGGCAGGCACTGGCTACAGCTTACGGAGTATCTCCCTTCGTCCCCACCCAGCCACCAAAGCCACCTACATGACAGTCCATCCATGCACTGATTAATAAATTCATGCATTCATGCAACAAATACCCGTTGAGTGCCTGTGTTCTGTCAAGTGCTGTTCCAGGCATCGGGGAGGCCATGGTGATGAGTCAAGCACAGGATGTTGAAAGGGCCGTGGGCACCGAACAGGTGAGGGTGATACAGATGGCGGGGCAGGGGCCGTGGGGGCAGAGAAAAGGGGGAGCCTACTTCCCCCACCCTGAGCTCACACTGTGATGTCCTCATCTGGTGAAGAAATTAAATTCCAACCGGTATTCCAAGGCAGAGAGAAGGGAACAGCATGTTTGAGCTCAGGGAAGAGCAGGTGTGCCGGCTCCCAGGTGAGAGCCCAGGGTATCTGTGGAACAGAGAAGAACGAGTGGGGCTGGAGCCCTGGGGGGAGGGCCTGGGACTCTCTCCCAAGGCTAATGAGAGTCAGGAAGGATCTGGAGTAGAGGAGGGGCAGGGGCAGATGTGCAAAGGCTGGGAGATCCCTGTAGAGTGTGAGCTGGCAGGTAGGACTGGCAGCAAGAGAAGGTGGTGGCCAGTGGCCAGGAGAAAGAACACAGGGTGGTGGAGGCCGGGAGAAGGGGGCTGGACGAGAGAGACCCAGGAGGTAGAGCCCAAAGATAGCATTCGGCTCTCTGCGAGGGTGGAGGGGAGTGCGGGGTGTGTCCCTGGGCGGAGACAGAGGACAGGAAAGCCTGGGCAGCAGCAGACCAGGATGGACACACAGCTTTCGCGGGGCCCTGAGAGGAGTGCTAGGAAGCTCTGGGGTGGTGGTGTCTGAGCCGAGGAGAGAGGTGGAGGGTAGAGGGGGCTGCTTTGGAGCATCTCCACTCAAGGTGGTGGGTGAGGCCGAGGGGAGGGAGGGGGAGGGTGCTCAGCGAGAGAAGGGACCCAGGATCTAGCACAGAACCAGCGCACGACCCTGCGGAGGATCTGCTCAGAGGGAAAGCCGCAGAGGGGCACCTGAGATACCTAGGTATCTAGGGGCACTGGGGGCTGCTGAGGAGTCTGAGGCAGGGCTGGGGCTGGGGTGAGGCAAGTGATCTCTTAGGGTGCAAAATTTAAGGAGGCACACACCCTCAGGCCCCGACCCTGCATTTGTATGACGCTGAGGGTGCGTGTCTCCTTAAATGTGCACCGTAAGTGCCTCGCTGGACTCACCCTAGTCCCAGCCCAAGTCCAGAAGGTTTAGAGACCCAGCCATCACTGTGCCCCATGAGCCAGGACAGGGGCAGGTGGTGGACAGTGAGGGGGCTGAGGAGTGAGGGGAAGTAAAACCGGGACAGCAAATGTATACGTGTGGTTGTGAAGGGGAAGAAAGTGATAGCTGAGGGGGCACAGGGTCGAGGCTTTTGGAAAGATGGGCCGGTGGTGTGTCTGAACATCCTTGGGAAGGAGGCCAAGCTGCAGGTACCAGCGGGGCTAGGGGCGCATCGGTCTACTCACTTTGGCCACAGCTCCTGTCATTGTCACTATACCAGAAGGGCACTCCAGGGTCATGGGACACTTCTGGGTTTGGGGTGAGGCCACGAGGAGAGAGTAGAATTAGGCCTTAGACTTCTAGCTTCGAGACCAGGGAGGCAGGCAAGGGAGAGGCTTGCTCTGTTGACTCCCCCCTTCCATTCTCATGCTCAGGGCAAACCTGTCCCCAGAGTGGCCCTCAGCAAATGCTGCTCCAGCACGGGGCCAGACACAGTTTCAGCCCGGCTGGCACCCCTGGCCCAATCTGGGGGCCATTTGCTCTCTCCATGTTTCAGGAGATGGTGAAAAGAATAGTGTCTGGAGGACAGTGTTTGCCCAGCCTGGGGGCAGGTGGCCGCAGGGAAGTAACGCTAGTAATGCTGCCCCTGAAGGCAGGTAAAGGGCCTGGGGCAGATGTCTGACTCCCCTATGATCTAAGAACTGTCATCACCCCCATGTTACAGATGAGGAAGATGAGGCTGGGGGAGGTTAAATAGGCAAGTGGCCAAGCAAAATTTGAAGCTGGATCTGTCTGCTAACTCTCCTGCTCTACGCCGGAGCACTGAGCATAGCGGTGAACAAATAGGCCTAATACGACTGGCCCTGCCGGGGATCTTAGCACCCCACCGCCACCTCCCAGGGATGGTGACGCCACAGTCCTGGCGCTGCAGAGGACTTGAGAAATGGGAGCTGATTTTAAAATAATTATCCCAAGGCCGCCAAGATTCCTCATTCCTTACATCCTTCCACTTAATTCGTTTATTTTTTTTTAAATTTTTATTTAGTTATTATCTTTGACTGCGTTGGGTCTTCGTTGCTACGCATGGGCTTTCTCTAGTTGCAGCGAGTGGGGGCCACTCTTCGCTGCAGTGTGCGGGCCTCTCGTTGCGGTGGCTTCTCTTGTTGTGGAGCACGGGCCCAGGTACGTGGGCTTCATTAGTTGTGGCACATGGGCTCAGTAGTTGTGGCTCACGGGCTCTAGAGTGCAGGCTCAGTAGTTATGGCTCACGGGCTTAGTTGCTTCGCGGCATGTGGGATCTTCCCGGGCCAGGACTCGAACCCGTGTCCCCTGCATTGGCAGGCAGATTCTTAACCATTGCGCCACCAGGGAAGCCCCATTTTTTAAATTTAAAACTGTTTGAAACCAAAGTGGCCTCCTTCTGTTATAATTACAGTGCAAGGTTTGACCCTATTACATCCAATAGGGATGGCCAACCTCAAGGGACATAGGACTGGGTCCTGAATCCTCATCCATGGCAAGATTGCTTCCTGGAGCAAATGCTGGGCACATTTGGGGTACCCAAGACAAGGTGGGCTCTGCTCGCTCCCAAGATCCCAGAGAGGCCCTCCCAGGGCAGCCAGGTGACCCTCTAAGAGATCTGGACTGGAGGGCCCAGGGGAAGGAGTGGCGGAGGAAAGTAATAGATGTGGGAGATCAAGAGGTACAAAGTTCCACATGCAAAATAAATGAGTCACAGGTACGAGATGTACAATGTGAAGAACATAGTCAAGAATTATGTAATATCTTTGTATGGTGACAGATTGTAACTAGACTTAGAGCAGTGATCATTTTGAAATGTATCGTGATATCGAATCACTATGTTGTGTGCCAGAAACTAACATAGTGATGTAGGTCAATCATACTTCAAAAACAAACTCATAGAAAAAGAAATCAAATTTGTAGTTACCAAAGGCGGGGGTGTGTGGATAGGGGGGATTGGATGAAGGCAGTCAAAAGACACAAAACAGTTATAAGATAAATTAGTACTAGGGATGTAATGTACAACATGATAAATATAATGGACACTGCTGTAAGTTATACATGATAGCTGTTAAGGGGTAAATCCTAAGAGTTCTCGTCACAAGGAAAATTTTTCTATTTCTTTAATTTTTTATCCATATGAGATGATGGATGTTCACTAAACTGATTGTGACAGTCATTTCATGATGTATATAAGTCAAATCATTATGCTGTACCCCTTAAATTTATACAGTGATGTATGTCAATTATATCTCAATAAAACTGGAAGAAAAAAACAAAAATAAAATTTAAAAATAATAAAAATCTTATATAAAAGAAAAAAGTATATTTCATTTGAAGAATATATTTTAGTTGACTCAGTTATATCCAAAATATCTTACCATTTTAACATATCATCAATATGAAAAATTAATGAGATATTTTACATTATTTGGGGGGCTAAATTCTTTTTTAAATTAATTAATTAATTTACTTTTGGCTGCCTTGGGTCTTCGTTGGGTTGCGCGGGCTTCTCATTGCAGTGGCTCCTCTTGCTGCGGAGCACGGGCTCTAGGCTCGAGGGCTTTAGTAGTTGTGGCTCTCAGGCTCTAGAGCACAGGCTCAGTTGTAGCACATGGGCTTAGTTGCTCCCTGGCATGTGGGATCTTCCCGGACCAGGGCTCAAACCCATGTCCCCCGCATTGGCAGGCAGATTCTTAACCACTGAGCCACCCGGGAAGCCCTGGGGACTAAATTTTTGAAATCCAGTGAGTATTTCACACTCACTGCACATCTCAACTCAAATTAGCCACATTTCAAGTGCCCAAGAACACATGTGGCCAATGGCTACCAGATTGGATAGCATAGCCCAAAACAGATGTCACTCTTTGCAAGGCCATCTGCTAGCAAGGGGTCCAAGCAGGCCCTCTGGCTGGGCCCAGAGCCAGACAATGCGATGGCAGGAATGAGTCAGATCTGCTCCAAGCCTCTGTCCTCGACAAGGGCATTCTCAGAACATTTGATACCAACTTGGCTCCCTCTGTCAGGGCCTCCCTCCTCCAGGAAACCTCCCGAACTCCCCACCTTCCTCCAGCCTGGCTGGCCCTGTCCCAGGCCACCCTGCAGGACCTTTGCTGTTCCACCGGGAAAAAGGCCAAGACCCTCAGGAAGGAACTGATCGCAAGAGACTGTCAAGAGTTGGGGGAGGTGGTAGTGTCCCTGAGAAGGATCCTGGCTTGGTTGAGGAGACTTGACTAATCTGGGAGGTCTTTCTGGAAGAGGGGCCCAGAGCAAAGTCGTTGGCGTCCCAGCAGAGGCACAAAAGCCTCAGCAGCAGTGAACATTTACCAGACAGAGAGGAGGGAGGCCTGGCTCTTGCTCAGCATGTATCGACAAAGAGGAGATGTGTGGTTGGGGACACAGGGGTCCCCAGGCTCTGGAGGCCTCAAATGCCAGGCAGGAGTTTGCCCTTACATCCAGGGACCATGAGGAGCCACTGGAGGGCTACAGCAGGGGCTGAAAGCCTCCCAGATTGGAGGAGGAAAACTCTCCCTGAGGCTCAGAAAGCACTGGGCATCTTGGCCTGAATTCACCTTCTAACTCGGGGCTCAAGTGCAAATGCTGTCAGGTGCAGTTCATAAGCTCCTCCTGCTGCCCCTCCCTGGCCCTGCTGCATGGACTCATGCCCGTGCCCTGGCAGTTCCTGGTTTGGCAGTCTGTGAGTCTAATCTAAATCCTTCCAGCTGCAACCCAAATGCTGTCTTCAGGGGCATGTGAGGGTGAGCTGGTGGCTCTTTATTCCCACTGAGCTGCCCTACTGGGACAGGCATTGCAGGGAAGGCATGGGGACACAGGCGCCCCGGGCTCAGCTGGGCCCCCATGTGTCTCTCAGGTCTTCAGAAAGGGGCTCTTTCTCCTGCTCCTCCTCTCTCCGCTCCTGCTCTGAGTGACAAGTTGTTGGTTGCTCTGGGCACAGGTGTCTGGGCACAGGTGTCTCACTGCCCTGTCTCTCCAGTTGCCCAGCCTCTGGGGGAACTGGGGGGTGGTGAATCCTTGCTGCTGCTGCTTCTCCTGAGTGTTCAGGAGTAGAATTTGGGGGTATACCTTTTTCAGCCAGAGGAAGCCATGTCAGGGATCAATAAATTGCTCAGGGAATCCCAGAGCATCCAGGCCTAGAGGATTCCTGGTCTGACCCCACTCTACAGATAGAACAACTGAGGACCAGACACAGAACAGAGTCTGCTGAAATAAGTTGGTGGGAGAGGTAGGATTTATGACCCCTGGTCCTGTGCTCTTCACCCATCACGAGAGCCTAATGTAGCAGAAAGACCCCTACACCGAGTTACTCCCTGCTTGCCTATCCTGGAGCCTGAAATCCTGCCATCTGAGCTTCAGTGCTCACAGTTGAGAATGGTTCTCTGATGAAAGGCAAGTGGCCCTGGAAGGTGCACACAGTAATACCTTACAGGGGAATGACTTTATCACCTCCTTTTCAGTCTGCTCTGTGATCTCTTCTCTTGGCCTTGGTTTCCCCATCTGTAAAATGTGTTAATGGGAGGCCCAAGGGGCTTAAGGAAGGACTTGAGGGAGGAGAGAAAGCAGATTTCCCAGAGGGAGAGTCAGGTTGTGACCGAGTCGGGGGCAGACAGCTCTGGATCTCAGGATGCAGGTGACCCCCTGTGTCCCCTAAACTGAAAGGGGACATAGTGCTGGGACAAAACTGCAGGGACAGATGACCAGAAGAGCCTCCCATGACCCCCAGGACCTTGCCCATCAATGTGATGGGAGAATACCTGGGATGAATTTCCTCCCAGCCCGATGTAATGGGAGCTCAGAGCTAGATTCGACTGATTTACAGAAAATAAAGGCATTTAATGTGTTTACCCAAGTCCATGAACTATGACCCCTGCAACACGAGGTCTGTACTTTAGGAGAAGTCAGTGTTTGGAAATGGTCTCTCCTAGGAGAGAAGAGCTCAAATGGCATAATTTCAGGCAGGGGCAGGTGAGCTGAAAAGATATTTTGGGGGCAGCCAAGCCTTCAAAGCCTTGGCCCCAGCACTAAATCCAGAAGCCTGTGGTTTCTGGGTACAGCAGAGGGGACTGGGGGGGCCCTTACCCCGTGCAGCTCAGATCGGCCAGGTACAGTTGCTCACACGCGTCCTTTGACCCTGGGCTGGGGGTGGAACGCTGAGCACCAACCTGGCTGCTTTAGCTGGCGCCAGTGGCAGTTCCGGCAAATCTGGGAGCCGGGGTCAGGGCACAGCAGCCAGCTCTACAGTCTTTGGGGCACCTGCCTTGATCCCAGTGCCCCCTGAGGTCAGAGGTCATGCTGAGGAAAGAAAGTCAGGTGTCAGGCAGCTGGCAAGAGCTACCAACCCCAGCCAACTTCATTAAACCTTGCTGTAAGTTAAGACGCTTAGAGATGGGCCCTCAGCGCCCACACAAGACCTTGCCACCATGTCAGGAAATGCCAGGCTTTACTTCCTTCTTTATCTGTCCCTCTTCACACTGACACCCAGGAGAACTGGGGTTGTGGCCGTGGGAACAGAAAAAGGAAGAGCCAACGTTTAGGGTTCCACTATCAGACCTGGAGCCCCTAAATCCCAACGTTTTACTATAGCATATTTTAAGATTTATGGAAAAGTTGAAAAAATACAATGAATAGCCATAGACTGGCCACCCAGGCTCCCCATTTTATCACTTTTGCTCTCTCCCACTCTCTTTCTTCATATATACATTTTTTAAAACTCTTTGAGAATAAGTTGCAGCCATGATACCCTTTCACCTCTAAATACTTCAGTGGTTTTTCCTGAAAACAAAGACATTCTCTTACATAACCACAGTACAAGAATCAAAATCAGGAAATTAACACTGTTACGTTGCTATTATCTAATCAATGTACCTTATTCAAATTTTCCTCACTGTCCCCATAACGTCTTTGTAAACCCCCCAAATTCCCAGACCATGCATTGCATTCAGTTGTCCAGTCCCTTAAGTCTCCTTTTCTCTGGACAAGTTCCTCAGTGTGTCTTTGTCTTTCACATCCTTGATATGGTTGGAGAGCACAGGCCAGTGATGTAGTAGGACGTCCCTCAGTTGGGTTTGTCAGGTGTTTTCTCTTGAAGAGACTCGGGTTATGTACTTTTTGTGGGAAGATCACAAAACAGTCCCATGTTGCTTCAGCACATGATATTGATTTGTCCCACTACTGGTGATGTTAACTTTGTTTTTTGTTGTTATTTTTAAATGGAAGCATAACATATATACAGAAAAGTACATATAGCCGATGAACTTTCACAATCTGAACCCACATGTGCAACCAGCACCCAGATCAGCAAAAGCATGTTTCCAGCACTCCATACCCCCCAAGTCCTCATTACGTTCCTACCTCCCTAAAGTAACCACTGTCCTGACTTTTAATAGCATAAATTACATTTGTCTGGTTTCGAACTTCAACTAAATGAAAGTATTTACTTCAGAAACATCCTTGGTTTCTGGATTTTTTGCTCATAGTATGTTTGTGAGATTCTCAGAGCCTCCTTTTTAGAATAATAAACGCCATACCTCCCATTATGAGCCTACAATGAAAATTGAAGAAAATATAACTTATCTCTACACATAATTTCAAAAAATCAGTGTAACACTTTAGTTGTAATATAAAGCACAGTCATTTATAATGCATAATAAGATATATTTATATATACAAATAATATAATTTTCAATAAAGTGATATGTGTGGCAGTATGTAAATGCTGGGGCACAAGGATGTAATGAAGTCTTCCTGTGTTTGCGCCCATACTCAGAAGCCCTATAACATGGCAGCTAGGAATGCATTCCAGGCAGAGGAGCACGAGTATTGTTGCCATCATGGTGAGACTTTTCTATTTGGTGAACAACTCCTGGTAAAATACCAAATGACACAAAGTATGATAATTTGCTACATATTAAACCTGTGCAGGCATTACTTTGTACTTCCAAATAAAATGGAACAAGGTTGTAGACTCCAATGGAGATAAACAGATTCTTCACCTGTTTGAACATCCAGGTGAGATGTTTGAAGGTGGGACAAGACTCAGACAATCCTTTGTTGTGTGAATCCATCCTGTAGGACTCCTAGCACCCTGACCACCCCAAATGCCAGGGTCTCCTCAGCCATGTGACAACTGACCCCAGATTCTCCAAATGCTTTCTGAGGTGTTACACCAAGTCTAGGGGACAAATGGGGAGGTCATCTGGGGGTCAGAGAACCACAGGGTGTGCACCTGGGGGGGCGTAGGGTAGAAGGTTGGGCGTGACCTGAAGGAGGAGGGGGCATGGATGAGAGCACTGATGGGGTTTCTAAGGTGGGGCCTCCCCATGGCCAGCTCCTGGGTAGCAGGCTGGTCTCTGGGCATGGAGGATCGGGGACCCTACGTGGACCTTGCTACCCATCCCCCAACTCCTCCCTCAGAGGATGCCACCAGGGCCTACTTTCCTGGGCCCTGCATGGACATCTGCTCAACTGCTCTGGATCTCTCAGGAAGTGCACCTCCCAACAGACATGGGGGCCCCATCATCTGTAGCTGGGGACCTCTGGGGACCTCTCTGGGCTGAAAAGCCAGTTAAGCCAAACACCAAAAGGATTATAGGGCCCTCACCTGTGTAATCAGATATAAAAACAATACAATATGATACTAAACTGACAGATAACTACAAAGAAGTTAAACATAGTTCTGATTTCTCCCATTATGCTTTTATTTTAATAAAATATTAAATAAAAAATTATTTTAAAGCACCTTCCTTTGGTGACCCTGAGAACATGCTCCATGAGCCTGCGGTGTGAGCAACCAGTGAACACAATCCATGGACTGACTCATTTAATTAAACCCAATACCTTCTGAGGTGGGCACCATTCTTATTCCCATTTGGCAGATGAGATATTGAGGATAAGACTGATAAGACACTTGCTCTGGGTCACAGAGCGGGAGTTGCTGGGATCAGCATTGGCCAACATTCAGAGCCAAGCCTAAGCCACCACTCTGTAAGCTCCTTAAAAGGCATTCAGCCTCTCCACCACTGACTGTCAGTTCCTGGCACTAAGCACTGTGGAGGGATGTACACACACACACTCAGGTGCTTCCCGCAGTGTGTTTACGCCTTACGCCCCCTGGTGGCCATGTGTAGCTTGGTCTTTGGTCCATCCCAGCCAGTGATCACTAGCGCGGGCCCAGCCCAGCTGTGCCGGCAAACAACCTTGCCCAGCAGGTTACTACTTGTTAAAATATTTTTTGCTGTTGTTTGTGCTCCTGCTTCACTAGCATCCTAAGCTCTTGCTTCCTCTGCTGCCCAAGGGGTCCAGCACTGGGTGGAGTAGGCAGCTGGTCAGTGCCACCGAGACCACTGGGCTACTGGGGAGAGGGCATGCGTGAAAGTCTGAGACAGTGGTCCCACTGTTCCCCAAAGGTATGGAGGATAGAGGAGGACATTCCAGGCAGGGGAACAACAGGGACAAAGGCCTGGAGGTAGTTACATGGAACTGAAGGTGAGCATGGAAAAAAGCTGAATTAAATTTAACCCAGTCTCCAGCAGAGTCTGGGGGCGGAGGTGCCCTGATTACAGTGACAGGTCCTAGTTCTTTAGACAGAAATATTTCTGGAGCCAAGAAAAGGAGGACAGCTCTGCTTCAACACCCCACATACTGTCCCCTGCCCCCATTCTGTAGTCACAACACACCTGGGGGGGGTCACCCCGACAACATACATGGGAATGGCTGCCCCCATTCAGCAGATGGAGAAACAGAGGCTCTAAATTCACCCGAGGCCCCTTGCCCAAGTCATGTGTCCAATCAATGGCAGAGCTGGGGTTCTTGTGTCTGCCCAACCCTAGGCCCAGCCTCTGAAACTACATTACACGGGGTGCGCTTTCAGAGGCAAAAGAGGCTCTTGTCTTCTGGGAAGGCAGGTGTAAAAAGTACTGAGGGGCTTGGCATTTCATAAATGAGTCCCAAGGCCACAGTGCCACACTGGTCCTTAGCAGGGAAGAAAAAATACCCAGTCCACAGCACTGTTGGCAAGTAAGTAATATAAGTTGGTGCAGCCACTATGGAAGACAGTATGGAGGTTCCTCAGAAAACTAAAAATAGAATTACCATATGATCCAGCAATCCCACTCCTGGGCATGTATCCAGACAAAACTCTAATTGAAAAAGATACAATATGACCCAGCAATCCCGCTACTGGGCATATACCCAGAGAAAACTGTAATTCAAAAAGACACATGCACCCCAATGTTCACTGCAGCACTATTTACAATAGCCAGGTCATGGAAGCAACCTAAATGCCCATCGACAGACGAATAGATAAAGAACATGTGGTACATAGATACAATGGAATATTACTCAGCCATAAAAAGGAACGAAATTGGGTCATTTGTAGAGATGTGGATGGATCTAGAGACTGTCATACAGAGTGAAGTAAGTAAAAAAGAGAAGAACAAATATCGTATATTAACGCATATATGTGGAACCTAGAAAAATGATACAGATGAACTGGTTTGCAGGGCAGAAATAGAGACACAGACGTGGAGAACAAACGTATGGACACCAAGGGGGGAAAGTGGCAGGGAGGTGGGGGTGGTCGTGGGATGAATTGGGCGATTGGGATTGACATGTATACACTAATATGTATGAAATGGATGACTAATACAAACCTGCTGTATAAAAAAATAAATAAAATTAAATTTAAAGATTAAAAAAAAAAAGATACATGCACCCCATTCACAATAGCCAAGACATGGTAACAACCTAAATGTCCATCAATAAGTGAATGGATAAAGAAGATGTGGTACAGGGCTTCCCTGGTGGCGCAGTGGTTGAGAGTCCGCCTGCTGATGCAGGGGACACGGGTTTGTGCCCCGGTCCAGGAATATTCCACATGCCGCGGAGTGGCTGGGCCCGTGAGCCATGGCCGCTGAGCCTGCGCGTCCGGAGCCTGTGCTCTGCAACAGGAGAGGCCACAGCAGTGAGAGGCCCGTGTACTGCAAAAAAAAAAAAAAAAAGAAAAAGATGTGGTACAGATATACAGTGGAATACTACTCAACCATAAAAGAGAACAAAATAATGCCATTTGCAGCAACATGGATGCAACTAGAGATTATCATACTAAGCGAAGTAAGTCAGAAAGAGAAAGACAAATACCATATGATATCACTTATACATGGAATCTAAAATATGACACAAATGAACCTATCTACAAAAGAGAAACAGACTCATGGACGTAGAGAACAGACCTGTGGTTGCCAAGGGGGAGAGGGTTGGAGGAGGGATGGAGTGGGAGGTTGAGGTTAGCAGATGTAAGCTATTATATATAGAATGGATAAACAACAAGGTCCTACTGTATAGCACAGAGAACTAAATATATTCAATACCCTATGATAAACCATAATAGAAAATAATATTAAAAAAGAATGGATATATATGTATAACTGAATCACTTTGCTTTACAGCAGAAATTAACATAACATGGTAAATCAACTATTCTTCAATTTTTAAAAAATCCTATAGGAAAAAAAAACAAACCCAGTCCACAGACTCCCAGCCTTCGACAAGAAGTGGGGTGTTCAGATAGAGGCTTCAATTGTCGCTATTGCCTGATTAAAGTATATTTGATTTGTCATGAGTGTGGTTGAAATGTACCAGCCCTGCATTGCCCACTGGAGGACCAGGTTCAGAAAAGACGCATACGTTGTTAGCATCCATGAAGATGAAGTTCCTATTAAGTTATAGTCTTTACCTAAAGATGGCTAAACAAAAACACAGCATGGTGAGAGGGTACCCTGTACAGTGTACAGGGGCTCTCTCTCTGGCTTTGGAGAAGCCTAAACTGGTCCCTCAGGCTATCAAATATAGATAAGAAGCTTCTAGGAATGTGGCTTGGCTGAGAGTCCAGAGGCCAAGGCCCAGGCTCCTCTTAGCCACAAGCTTAAAGGAGAACATGCGGAAGTCCGTTCAGGTCTTCGGACTCTATTTTGCTCTTCCAAGAATGGATATATGGGCATCTCACAAAGTATATGTGTTCTGCCAGATGTGACTAGATTTTACAGCAAAAAGGAGGTTCATGGTGAACTGTTTTGAATTGCTGCTATGAAGTTGGATGAATTTCTTTTACTGCACAATTTTTCAGCACCTTGACTAAGCCATTGTTCATTGTGAATCTCTTCCAGTGCAGGGTAGTATGGATGTGGTCCTCTTCTCTCAGAATATTTTCTGGGATTATGTTCCATGGAGCACACTTTAGGAAAGCATGGGTGAGATGCTCCTTCAAGTTCTTCCCAGCCCTGGCCAAAGGCTTGGAGATGAGACAGGCAGACATGGCTATAAAATTCAAGCCCTTCCCTTGGTTAGCAAGGCCAGGACCTTTGTCCCTGCTATTTTCTCTCCATCAAATGCTTTCTCCCAGATACTGCCAGGCTCACTCCCTAACTTCCTTCAGATGTCTGTCCAAAGCTTATCTTATCAGATAAAACTTCCTGATTCCCCATCTAAAACATCAGGCTCCTCCAGGACCCTGTCCTATCCCCAGCTGCCTCTCTTGCCCCTGAACAGCCCCTACCAAGCCTGTGCTGTGCCTTCTTCCTTCCCACTCCCATGTGTAATTATGTCGGATAGACATTATTGGGGTTTTTCTGATTATTAAATACATGCTGCCTGTTAAAAACATTTTTTTAAAAAGGAAATAAAGAAATAAATGGACTGGTAAAGAATGTGAAAGTTCCTGCAGAGATAATCATTGTTAACTGCTGGCATGTGTCCTACTAAACTTTTCTTTGCCCGCAAAGGCATGTGCAAAGAGAAAGCGGGGGTGGGGAGAGATGCAGAAATAATTGCTGTTATTATCAAATGCCTTCTCTTCTTTGTTGTAATCTGGTTTTTCCATCTGAATTCTGTCCTGGTCAATAGCTCCTTCCTGGACTTTCCAACCTGAGTCTTGGCTTCCTGTTGGGCGTTGGGGGTGTGCTCAGGCCAAGGTGCTGACATGCCACCTCTGATCCTGCCTGAAAGGGGCGCCCTGGGATCTCAGGGCGTGGCCTCCACAGGAGGGGCGAGAGAGCATTCAAAGTTGCCCGGAGGACTATTGTTTCACAGGGTAGCAAAGGATGGAGCTGCAAGGGAAAGAACAGGAAGTGTGCTTCTGGGGGGCTCCAGGTCGTCTCCCAACTTCCTCTTGCTTCCTCTTCCCCACACTAGGCCCCTATTGCTGTTCTTCTACTTCTCTCCAGATTCACTTTCAAGAAGAGATACGTCATTGGCAACCAAGAGTACAAATGACAACTCCAAGGGCCACACAACTGCCCTCTCCAAGTAGTTCTACAGAGACTCCAAGAGAGGAAATGACTGGCCCAGGATCACATAGCAAGTAGGTGGCAGAGCTGGGCCTCAGGCTTGGGACTCCAGGGTGATGGAAAATTCTGAGCTTGCCAGTTAATATGGCCTGAGTGAGAATGGGTGTGGGATGGTGGTGGCAAAGGGAATGATTGAGTGTCACAGAAGAAGCTGCCCCCTGGCCTAGGTCATCACAGCCCTGGCTGCAGCTGTTCCATCAGGCAGCTGAAAAAGATTGACTTGTGTTTGGAGAAGCCTTAAAGAGACAGAAACACAGGTCGTATTTCCCCTCAAAGGCTCTGCCCATCTTCTACTGAAGGGCAATCTTAGGTTGGCTCTAGAAGCTAGGAGCTTAACATAACCATTCTGAGGCCTCCTGATAAACTGGCAAGTCTGTCAGTGCTGTTGCTTCAGAACAGGTTTAAGAGGGCTGAGGCAGGACTTGTATTTTTCAAAAATTCCCAAGCCTTTGTCACGAGCATCCTCAAGACTTGCTAAATATGTCCCTGAGTTTGCTCCTCTGCAGGGATTGGTAACCATTGCCTCTAAAGGAAATGGAGGTGGTATGTGTGTGTGTGTGTGTGTGTGCGCGCATGTGTGTATGTGTGTACGTGCCCGTGCGTGATCAGTTTGGGAGAGGACAGTGCCAGGGAAAGCCACCTGCTTGGTTAAAAGGTGGTGAAGTTAAATCACTTGATTTAGGATGGCACAAATGTGCTCAGATCAGCAAGAAGGCTTTTCTGGGCTTATTCAGCTGCCTTGGGCAGCAATGATAACACAGAAACATTGCAAGGGCAAGCTCATGTTGGCAAAGAAGACATCTGAGGGTTTTTTTGTTTTGTTTTGTTTTTTTGCGGCATGCAGGCCCCTCACTGCTGTGGTCTCTCCCGCCACGGAGCACAGCCTCTGGACGCGCAGGCTCAGCGGCCATGGCTCACGGGCCCAGCCGCTCTGCGGCATGTGGGATTCTCCCAGACCGGGGCACAAACCTGTATCCCCTGCATCGGTAGGTGGACTCTCAACCGCTGCACCACCAGGGAAGCCCCATCTGAGGTTTTTTATAAACTCTCCCAGATATCAGGCCAGATATGGTTTTGACAGTTAGACAAAAACCTTCTGCCACCATCTCAATTCCTCCTGACACAAGATCATCCTCAAATCCAGCTTTCCTAACATTCCATAGATGGTCTTATCTGCATTGCTAGGGAATCAGGGGACTTGGCCAGAATCATCTAAGAGATCTATCTCCCTACCCCCGCCACTCCTCCGTTTTTAAAATACAGTTTTGCTGCTTTTTTTTTTTGCGGTACGCGGGCCTCTCACTGTTGTGGCCTCTCCCGTTGCGGAGCACAGGCTCCGGACGCGCAGGCTCAGCGGCCATGACTCACGGGCCCAGCCGCTCCGCGGCATGTGGGATCTTCCCAGACCAGGGCACGAACCCGTGTCCACTGCATCGGCAGGCGGACTCTCAACCACTGCGCCACCAGGGAAGCCCCTGCTTTTTTTTTTTTTTCTAATTATACAAGATATTATACAGATGGGGTAATGTGTATTTATTGTAGAAAATTTGTAAGGTTTGCCTTTGACTGCCTCTGTAGGATAAATTAGAAGAAGTAGAATTAGTGGGTCAAAGATCTGTCCATTGGGCAGCCTCATATTACACTCCCACCTGCCAAGATAGCAATGCCCACTCACCAACATTAGGTATTAATCATGTTTTAATGTTTGTCAGGTTGACTGAAAAAAATCAGTATCTCATTTTAATTCACATTTGCTTGGTTTTGAGTGAGACAGAGTATTTTTACATATTTTCTTGGAAAATGACAGCTGAGCTGCTGCTTTCCCTTTCTCAGGGCAGAGATAAGTCCTTTTCCTTCATTTTTTTTCTAATAAGACCTTGTGACAAGGAAGCCTTGGGAGACTGGATAGGGTTCTTGGGCTAGCCATCATGTATAGGGAAACTAAGCTGGTTATACCCTTTAAACAAAAGTTCCAGTGCACACAAAATCCTCAAGGGTGCATTTTTACTTTGGAAGTGCTGTGTGTGTGGTAACTTAGAAACTCAGTGGTTTCAGACAGCAGAGTGATGTAATATTCTCAGGAAAGTGTGGTGAGGGCAGCCATCTGTGTGTCCCCTGCCGTTGGCCCAGGGCCTGACATATCGTAGGCACCCATAAGCTGTGCTGCCTCTGTGCTGAAGGATAACCTTCTATAATCCCAAATGGACTATCTATACAAAATAATAATAATTGTACCCATTTATTTAGAATCCCTTGGAGTTATTTTTAGTTTAAGTACGAAACAGCCATCTTAATATCCAGGAAGACAGATATTGCAAATTCTTACTTACTGGTAGAACTTCCGGAAAGGGCCGAGGGTGAGTGGCGGAATATCACATCAGAGGCAAGTCTGACAGGAGCTGTTTTATGGCAGCCATGTCCTTGGATCCAGGTGGGCTGGCCAGGCTCCCCAGGTAAGCCAGTGTGTCTTCCTTCCAGAAGACCACCTTTTCAGGGATCTAAGTGGCCTTTTCTGGTCGTCTCCTATTTTCTCTGCCTCCAGGGAAGACTGCACTTGATTTATCAGAGATAATAGATGAGTTCTAGTAGAGCAATTCCAGCAGGCCATAACTGGAATTCCACAATGGAAGGGACTGAGGAAATGTCTGGTGTCCTGGTTCTCAGCCTTTCTCAACGTACCAACCACTACCTATTGTGGTAACCATCAGTGGCCATGCCAATGTAATTGTCAGTTCAAGGCCCAGTGGTTGGTGGGGAGCCAATGAAGACTTTACAGCAGCAATTTGAGCTGTAGAAGGGTCATCTACCTGATCTGTAGAAGCAGAGCAACTAGGGCTAAGTTGAAGTCACAGGTGGGGAGACCAGATGAGAGGGTTGCAGTGGAGTGGGAGGGTAGCTGGAGGCAAATAGTTGGATTGGAGAGATATTTAGGAGGTGAGATGAACAGGATTAGATAACAGACAGGAGACGGGTGGGGGTGAGGGAAGAGGAGTCAAAATGACTCCCAGGCTTGGGGCTTGGGTCTCTGAGCAGATGATGGGGCCGTTACTGGGTTAGGGGAGGAGAGGAAGAGCAGGTCTGGCAGAAAGATGAGTTTCAGACAAGCTATGTTTAAGATGTACATAGGGCCTCCAGAGGGAGGCGTCCAAGTGGATATAGAAGGGTGTGGCGCCTGGGAGAGGGGTCTGAACTGGTCAGCACAGAAATGGAGAGGAAGCCGTGGGCTATTATTAACAACAGTGAGGAATGGGAGAGGTTGCTCGGTTTGGGGTGCGCAGAACGGGGAGGGGGGGTGTCACGTGGTGGGGGTGCTCAGCCACAAGACTGCCTGGTCCCGAAGCCCGCCCCCGAGCCTACCCAAGGTCAGAGCCTGAGGGGGGTGCGGGTAAAGGTTGGGTAGGATGGGCGGGGGAGGGGGAGGAACCAGATTGGGCCCCTCTGGATCCCGCCCTCTCTCCCTCCTCAGCCATTGGGCAATTACGCTGTCCGTCAGGTGCCCGCCTCCACGGATGAACCAATAAAGGGTGGCGAGAGGATGCTTCCTTCTCTAGCTGGATCAGCACAAGAGGTCCCTTCAGGGAGGTGAGTCCGGGGTGGAGGCAGCTGCGGCACCGTAGGCTGGCGCAGAATTGACTGACGGACCCGGCGGCTTTGGCGCAAGCGGGTGAGAGGAGGACCAGGGTGCGATGTAGGGAAGGGGGTGAGCGCGGGATGTGAAAACCTCTAACCTCGCCGGGTCCGCTCCGGCCCGCAGCATCGGCTCACGTGATGGGGTGGAGAGTGGAGGTGAGGTGAGGGGGCGGGCCCGCGGCGGACGGGGAAGAGCCTTGGTCACAGCTACGGTCACCCGTCTCGCGCGCACGCGCCACGTGGGTTCGCGGCCTTGCTCAGGGCCTTTGGCTGTGTACCGGGACTTCCGCAGTAGCTGTTTTAGCCCTGGGAGTACCCTCTGTGAGCTCAGCATCTCAACTGAATTCTCCTTTTTTATAGACCCGGAAGCTGGGGCTCAGGGACGTGGCCGCGCCAGGGTTTGAGGGAGATAGGGCTTGTTGGACTTAGGAGGCCGCGCTCTTTCTTATCTGTGAGGCTTGACTTTGGGATCTGTTTTCTTTAGATACGCGAAATTGTCTGGGTCCGGTCTGCGGCAGACCGCCTTGCGTCGGGCATTGCCGCCTGGCTTCTCTGCAGGGCTGGGGGTGGGGTTGGGGGGCGCGGGGAGGCGCCCTCTGCGCGCCCTGCCCGACCGCACCAGTTCGTAGTTCGGCGGGGTGGGCTGGGGAGAGGGGGCGGTCCTCAAGTGTGGGCGCTCTCCACACCCCAACAGACAAACTTGAGAAGGGCAGGATTCATAAACGAAATCTGAAAACACGTGGAAACTCTCCTCCCGGGTCACCAGAGAAAATAGAAAATAGAGCAGCTTTTTTTTTTGTCTAAGGAAAAATACCACCAGAGGCTGTTGAAAGTGCTAGGAAACTGCTTCCTTCATGCCCTTGTGGAGGCAGATGTGAACCTTTTGGAACTCAGTTTGGCAATATGAGTCTACACCCTTTGACCTACTGATGCCAGTCTTGGGAAATAAGTAGGTTAAAACCTAAGTAGGGGGGCTTCCCTGGTGGCGCAGTGGTTGAGAGTCCGCCTTCCGATTCAGGGGACGCGGGTTCGTGCCCCGGTCTGGGAAGATCCCACATGCCGCGGAGCGGCTGGGCCCGTGAGTCATGGCCGCGGAGCCTGCGCGTCCGGAGCCTGTGCTCCGCAACGGGAGAGGCCACAACAGTGAGAGGCCCGCGTATCACAAAAAAGTAGGGGAAAGGTTGAGGCGTTAGGCGTTGCAGTTTGGTATTTTATAAGTAGAGACACAGTGGAAACAACCTCTAATCCCCAATGATACACCTAATGATAAAAGTAATAATACCTTTTTTGGAGCCGAAGGGTTATATTTCTTTAAACCATCACAAAACCGTATGAAACTAATATTCCCATTCCACGGATGGACAACTGGAACTCAGGCAAGTGAAGTAGTGTGTCTGCTGCTAGACAGCTAGTATCATACCTAGTGTGCTTTTGGGCCTCTGAAATGGCCATGTTTAGCCACTGTTTGAGGCATTCATTTACATACATGTAGAACAAGCTCTGGCCAGTTTTATTAAAGAAACTTTGCATGATTTACTTGTCACCAGTTTCTTCTGGCTTGTTTCTAATCATCACCTGGATCAGTGTACATACTCTGTAGTATTTTCCTCATGCTGTGCCCAATTCAATATTATTGCCGCTGTAGTGATGGACACCAGTTTTGGCCAACATGGTGTAGTACTCTAGTTCAGATTTCCTCAAGGCTGGGCCGTTGTTGGCGAGGAGGACCAGGTTCACTTTGCCTTGTCTGATCATCTTCAGAGTCTGCTTGTACCCCAGCACATACTTTCCACTTACCATAACCAGCTGGAGCCTAGAATTGATCTGTCTCCGGCGACTTTTCCATCTTCTTTGCTGCCACCATCTTCCTGGTTTAGGTGCTGGATGGCGTCCAACAGAAAGCAGCCACCAAGATAGCTGGGGAGCAAGAAAGAGCTTATATTTAAATGAACACTTAAAGCCTACTGGGGAGAGTGAACGTGGGAGCTGGGCACAGGGCCCTGGCAAGGGAAAGGATTTGGGAAGGAGGAAAAGGTGGCCTCTGGGGTAGCCCTCAGTGACTCTTTAAGATCAGAGAGTGTTTAAAAACCCATTTTCTGAAATGTGATTATATATTATAATGGGAGGTGTGGAGACTTGCTTAAGTATTTTGAGATTAAGAGTTTTCAGAAGTCATTATTTTTAAAAAATTAAATTTAAAACTTTCTTAAACTCAAATTTTCAGGTTTAAAAAAAACCCTTTTTGCTGAAGGAACGCATTCGCTCATACAGTTTCAGAATGTCAAGTACTGTGTCCTACTGGATTTTCAATTCTGCAAGAAACAGCATTGCCACATTACAAGGGGGACAACGTTTATATTCAAGATATGCCTCAAATAGGATTAAATCAAAATGGAGGCTCTTTCCCCAGGGGCCAGTCACCCTAAAAAACAATGCCTCATGTGGTGGCATTGCTCTGCAGAAAGCCTATAGACACACATCAACAGAGGAAGATGATTTCCACTTGCCGCTCAGCCCTGAGCAGGTAAATGAAGTGCTGCGAGCTGGTGAGTCGGCCCACAAGATTCTTGACCTTGACAGTGGAGTCCCAAGTTCGGTGTTGCGGTTTGAGAGCAACCAGCTGGCTGCCAATTTCCCAGTGGAGGACCGGGGAGGTGTAGCCACCTGCCTGCAGACCAATGGGCTGATGTTTGGTGTCTTCGATGGACATGGTGGCCACGCATGTGCTCAAGCGGTGAGCGAGAGGCTCTTCTACTATGTGGCAGTGTCACTGATGTCCCAGCAGACGCTGGAGCAGATGGAGGGGGCAATGGAAAGCATGAAGCCCCTGCTGCCCATTCTGCAGTGGCTCAAGCACCCAGGGGACAGTATCTACAAGGATGTCACGTCAGTGCACCTTGATCACCTCCGTGTCTACTGGCAGGAGCTGCTGAACCTGCACATGGAAATGGGGCTGAACATTGAGGAAGCATTAATGTACTCCTTCCAGAGGCTGGATTCTGACATCTCGCTAGAGATCCAGGCCGCCCTGGAAGATGAGATGACCAGGAACCTTTCACTCCAGGTTGCTTTCTCAGGGGCAACAGCTTGCATGGCCCATGTCGATGGAATTCACTTGCATGTGGCAAACGCTGGTGATTGCCGGGCCATCCTTGGTGTCCAGGAGGACAATGGCATGTGGTCTTGTGTGCCCCTCACCCGGGACCACAATGCCTGGAACCCAACCGAGCTGTCACGGCTAAAGAGGGAGCATCCTGAGTCAGAGCACAGGACAATCATCATGGACAACAGGCTGCTGGGTGTCCTCATGCCCTGCAGGGCCTTCGGGGACGTCCAGCTGAAGTGGAGTAAAGAGCTGCAGCGCAGTGTCCTGGAGCGGGGCTTTGACACCGAGGCCCTCAACATTTACCAGTTCACCCCCACACACTACTACACTCCACCTTACCTGACGGCCAGGCCTGAGGTCACGTACCACAGGCTGAGGCCCCAGGATAAGTTCCTTGTGCTGGCCTCTGACGGCCTGTGGGATGTGCTGGGCAATGAGGATGTGGTGAGGCTTGTGGTGGAGCACCTGGCTGAAGTGTGTCGGCACAAGCCAGACCTGGCCCAGAGACCCGCCAACCTGGGACTCATGCAGAGCCTGCTGCTGCAGAGGAAAGCCCAGGGGCTCCACGCCACCGACCAAAACGCAGCCACACGTCTGATCAGATACGCCATAGGGAACAACGAGTACGGGGAGATGGAGCCTGAGCGGCTGTCGGCGATGCTGACATTGCCAGAGGACTTGGCAAGGATGTACAGGGATGATATCTCTGTCACTGTGGTGTATTTTAACTCAGACTCGATTGGTGCATCTTACAAGGGGAGTTAAGAGTCTCCCATCCTGTTGCCAAGGTTAACTTAAATGCTCTTCTAAGACATGTTCACTTACTCTTAAACTGGCTATTTAGACCTTGTTGTTAAAGGGCAGGCAGATGTAGCTTGCTTAATAATAGATTAACGTGAGAGAAAAAACAGCCTAGGATTAAAAACAATAGTAGTGATTTTATGTCCCTGCATGTTTTGGTCACCTCTTCTACGCAGAAAGGGTGGAACACAGAGACCGTAGACTTGGCTGGGGCTCGTGTAACCCAAGTCCTTTTATAAATACACTGTTGTTAAACTGTCAGCCTGAGCCTGCGAAGTATAAAATGAATCATGATTCTAAGGATATGAAGAAGTTCAGGATCTTAGGAGGTCTTGATACAAAAATCTGCAAAGTTGATAATTCTCAATTCGTAACCTAGACTATGAAGGGAGGTTTTGTTTCTTTTTTATTTTGAAGTTCCTAAAGACCTAGGTTTACAAAGCATATTACAGGATACTTTTCTATGCAATATTCTAACTTTTTTGTGTGTATGATTTTACTTGTGAAAACATTTTGTAATGCTGCATTCTAGTTCCGATTTAGTTTATTTTAAAATTGAGTCCTCAAACTTGCAAACAGGCCTGCTCTAAGCGAGCATGCTTGGAATGAGTTTTCTTGGTTTTCAGCTGAGGGTGAAGGTGGCCAGGCCTCTGAACCGGCTGAATTTATTTGTGCAGCTTTCGGACCTTTCCACTGAGTCCCACCCCCTGAACCTTTGAGCCATGCTAGGAGGTTACTTCTGTCTGAGCCTTAACTCCTTTCCTGCATTAATAAAATTTCCTCCGGGGTTTAGTAAATCTCTGCAGATTTACTCATAGCACTTAACCTTTCTGATTATACCTCTCAGACATTCTTCTAATTCCACCTAATGTTCCTTCCCCCTCTGCTATGCTGAACTCCCTCACCCTGCTGCTGACTGTGCAATACTGTCTAGAAAGAATGCTCCCAATTCACATGGTTGCAGGGAAGGAGAAAATTCAAGATTGCATGTGGTAATTGTGACAGACAGTTTAGGCAGGACTGCTTATACAGTGGATTCTAGACTTAAAATTCAGCCTGAATCTGGAGAGGTAAAAACATGAAGGACCTGAGAACAGTCACTTAGTCTCCCTAGCTGCATCCCGAGGGGCAGTGGGGAAGAGGGAGGAGTGAGATTTTTCAGATGGGACACTTGCCTATAGACTGTGGGATAAATGGCCATTGCTACTCCTCAGGAACTAGGCCTTATTTAATATAGGAGTTGGGGCAAAACCAAATGTAACCTGTACTGGCTTCTATGGGCTGCACAGTCTGTGTTTATTTGAAAATTAAACCATGTGGATCCTTTCTGGGGGGATGAATTTCATGTTCTGAATTGCTGTAGCATTTAAACAACAGGAAATGTGTCCCTAAATGGAAACACAAATATAATCCCACAAAAACTGACACTTTTTATGTTCCTGCACTGTCTTCATTGATCGCTCTCCTCACCCCCTTTCGTACTGAAAGGAAAGCAAACAGCTAGGTTTGACTTCCACATTTTTGTCCACATTCAGGACATTCAAGTGTTGAGAAACTTCTAGCCTGCGGATACTTCCCTGTGCATTTACTGATATGGCTTCATCTAAGAAATTCTCCTTTGAGTGCTTAAGCCTTGGTCCTTTTATTCTGAAACTATTAATCTTCCTTCTGATCTCCTAGATCTTCAGAAATAAAACGTGAATCCCTGTCATTCAGCTTGCATGACGGTTTGTTACTAGAGCCTGCTTGTCTGACACCCTTGTTCTTTATGCGAGCTAAACCCTGGTGCACGCTCTCATTTACCGGGATTACAGGGTCTGAATCCTGTTTTGGAGCCTAGCTTGGGTCATAAATATAGCTGATTAAGTAACCTGTGTGACAGTTGAGAGAATACAGACTTCCCACCTGTTCCTTCAAGGGTATCTGTGTTTTTTCTCAGCCTAATAGACTTCCTGCTTTCTAATTGGTATATTGAGAGAGAGGAAGGGCTGGTTTCTTGTCTGCCTTTTGCCATTGTGAACTCTGTCTGCTCTTGCCATGAATGCTCCACGGAGCAACTCCTGGTTAAACCCCAGCATGTCTGATTCCCTGACCACAGTTCTGCTGTCACTGGCCTTCCTGAGGCACATGGGCTACCACTTGAGGACACTTGGGATTTGAGAGGGAGTTGGTGGTACTTTGTCAGGTCTTCCGAAACACTTATCATTCCTTTTATGTAAAGATTCTGATATTGAGACTTCTGAAATGAACTAAAAAAATGAGATTGAATCTTTAATGTTTAGGATGTCACTTTTGAATAAAGTATGCTTTGGTGCTTTAAACAGCATATTTACTGTTTTAGGTAAGAAATGGTAATATTGGCATGTTTTAGATATTGTTTTTTATGTAAATAATACAGTTCTCCTGATTCTGGGGATTGGTCAAAATGGATAGAGAAGTTCTAAATTCAAGTTAGCGTGCTAGGTCAAGTTACTTATTCAGTTTTCTGAGACGTTATTTGTAACATTAAAGCTAATTTATTATAATGAAAGTGTAAACTTTGAGGTATGTTAATATATAAACATATTTTTCCCAGAAGTACGATTGGCCTAAAAGATCGAGTGGGTTAAGACTTAGTTTAGACACAACTGAGCTGACACCTTTTATATGAGGGAAATAGAAACAACTCAAACTTGAATTAAAGAATAGAATAATTAATTGTATAGAACACGACAGTGTATTCAGAATGAGTCTAGCTTGACTCTTTCATCCATCAGCCCCTAGTGACCTATTTTTCGGTTTGACAATCTTGGGGAAACCTTAACTTCCCAGGTTAAATCAGGATATCCTGGAACTGAGCTATCCTAGTTTCATTGTTAGTGGTTCATTTGTCGCTGAACATGACTCCCATAGCAGAGAATGCCCGGGTGTGGCTTTGAGGCTGGGGAATAAAGGCTGGTGGTACCGCTTTTTCCTGTGAGCTGCCACGTGTGTTACCAAGTGGAAAACACACATGGACTGCAGTGCGACTGTCTACTGAGCAGGCTGAGGCTCTGTTCCCGATGCCTTGGGCACCTGACGTTTAGTTTAACTGGCCTCCTTGAAAATATTTCTTATCAAACATTTACTTGGAAAAATTATTAACCATGTTCTTTAGTATTTACTGACATTTGTATTGTAAAGTGTATACCAATGTTTTTTTGACATTGATTTTCTAACCATGAGAGAGATTTAAATGAAATTTGTAAATAAGAGAGGAAAAATGAGATTTGGTTTCTTTTGTTTTTGAATATTCATATTTTTAAGGTCCTTAGGGTACTAGATTAGGCCAGCCTTTGTTTCACCACCTTTATCTGGTCTGTTCAATAGTCCACCCAAAAGAGAAATTTTCTTTGCAAATTTTCGATGACTGCTGAGCACACAGGAAGTCCTTGCTTAATGTTAACAGTGTGTGGGAAGCTGAAAAGAATGAAAAGGAAGTGTGAAGGCTTTTGTTGTGAGGGTCTCCACACACTCAGGGCCAAGGCCTGCTGGGATTTCACATTATTTAACTGGCCTTGTAAAACCAGCTTCTTTGTTAATCTTAAATTCAGAGCCAGCTTTGGGGAAGATGTCTAGGCAGCTACCTAGATAGAGTTGAAGACCCCACTCCATCCCACCCCCACTGACTGAGTTTTATCTCATTGCCTCTGAGTGATACAGCTCATAAGGACAGCTTCAGTGGGTGCTTCTTAAAATGCAAATACAACTATTAAGTTATTAAATTTAGTATGGGCTAGGGTGGTTAAACTGGGCCTTGAGGAGGAGCAGATTTGGGGGAGAGAAAGGTAGAAAAGGGAATGTCTGAGGTCTGCTGAGGGTAATGGAGGAGCTGTTTCCTTCTTTATAACATGATAAAAACAGGCCCAGAGGCTTGAAAACTTGCCCCGACACTGTGGTAGGGCAGGAATTTGAACCAAGTCCACTGTGCTGTGCACATGTCCCAATACTGGGCTTTCAGAAAGGGATAATAATGCAGGAAAAATCTCATGGCCCACTTTTGGCACAGGGTGGGTGGGTGGAGAAGTAGGGTGTGGTGACAAGAAGCTAGATGGATAACCCATGCATTCCAATATCCCATCATTTGGAACTCATAAACATAGAGGGAAAACAGGGAGAATTAAATTTTAAACACTGTGCTCTTTAACTAGAGGGGGAAGTCAATTTATACTGTTCTTTTCACCTCTAGAGTTTTTGCTTCCATTTTATTTGATGCTACTAAATGGCCTTAAGTAGTTCCCAGGCTAGTGACCCTCTGTATCGTGGGTAGCTGGCACTCCAAGCAGCTCCCTCTGGAATGGATGGGTGAACCTCTACTGGACCTCCATGGATCATAGTGTCTTTGTTCCATTGACCCCTGACCTTACCTGTTCCTGGCTGGGAGGAGCAAGTGGGGATTGAGGGGGCCAGCCAGAGTTCCCCTTCCGACTTTCACTGGCGAGGGAATAAGTGAAACCGAGCAGGACCCTGTGGGGCCCTCCTGGATACAAAAGCTGCCCCCGCCTCCCGTCTCCTGTTTTTTATTTGTAGAAAAGGCCCTGGTCTCCTAGGCTTTCCCAGAGTTCCAAAGAGCGGCACAAGAGTTACTAATTAGGGAAGTGAAGGAATTCAGGAACAAAGGAAAACCAGTTAAACAACAAAAATAATGACAATAGCTCATGGATAAAACAGTTCCTCCTCAAGGTGAATACGTAACTATCTGACACTTAGCTTTGAGTTGTTCTGAAGGAACTAAACCCCACCCCACCACCCCAGGTGGAGGATGGTGACTGCGTGCTGACCACAAGCACTGTGGACCTCAGACTGGTTGGAACCAGAAGGCGGAGGATTGAGATTACCAAGACACCACCCTGGAAATCCCTGCCCTTTCCCCAAAATAGTTGCAATAATCCTCCCTCTTATTAGCCTATGAAATTACCCAGCCCATAAAAACTAACCACCTAGGGACTTCCCTGGTGGCCCAGTGGTTAAGAATCTGCCCGCCAATGCAGGGCACATGAGTTCGAACCCTGGTCCCAGAGGATCCCACATGCCGTGGAGCAACTAAGCCTGTGGGCCACAACTACTGAGCCTGCGCTCTAGAGCCCGCGAGCCACAACTACTGAGCCCGCGTACCGCAACTACTGAAGCCCACGCGCCTAGAGCCCGTGCTCCACAACAAGAGAAGCCACCGCAATGAGAAGCCCGCGCACCGCAGTGAAGAGAAGCCCCTGCTCACGGCAACTAGAGAAAGCTGGCGCGCAGCAACAAAGACCCAACGCAGCCAAAAGTAAATAATAAATAAAATAAATTTTAAAAACCCCAAAACCAGAAAACTAACCACCCCGTATTTCGGGGCCCCCTCACCTTCTGCCTATGGAAATGTGTGTCTCTGCTTTCACTTTACTATGGCTCGCTAGCTCTTGAATTCTCCCCTGCATGAAGCCAGGGACCCTCGCTCGGCAGCCCGTCCCAGGAACTTGACAGAGACCTGGGACGTGACCATCCTCTCAGGCCCCATTTTCCTGCAACCTCTTTACAAAGGATATTAATAAATTTACTTCTTACCTGTCACTTTGCCTCTTGCTGAATTACTTCTGTGCCGAGACATAAACAACCTGAGTTTCATTAAGTCCTGAGACGAGTTGTGGTTTTCAGTTGGAATATTGTGGGTTCGAGTCCCATCTGAGGTGTGTGGCTTCACAGCGCCGTCTCCGTGCAGCAGATGAATAGAAGGAATGTCTGCCATGAGCTACTGCTCTGTCCAGTCCACCTGCAAACACCTTGTGTGGCCCCGGGGCCCGGCATGCAGAGCTGTCCGGGGATTAGCTCATGACACTGGGCACAATGGGGATGGGGAAGGGCCAGCCCGGGGGTCTGGGACGGGCTCTGGGTATATTGTGGAAGTAGGGGCAAGAGTTGTAGAGAAGGTTGAGGGGGAACTGGCCAAAAGTGGCTGAGTGGGGAAGCAGGAGCCCCTCAGGTGATCTCTGGGGATGGGGAAGTGGACAAGGCCACGCAGCGACCTCAGAGAGGACGTGGCTTGCTCTTCATCAGCGCGGAGTGGGGTGGGGGCAACGCAGAAAGTCTCACCTCAATCCCCCCACTTGCCCTGCGGTGTTGCCACCAGGTGCTGCTGGGCATTTGTCCTTGTTTTTCTCCTCCCCACCCTCATCCCTGTAATGTCAGGCTTAGCCCCCTGTCCTACTGATTGTACAATGAATAAGGAGGGATGGGGGGCAGATGGGTGGATGGATGGATGGACGGATGGATGGATGAATGGATGATCGAGGGAGGAGCAGATAGAGAGGAACCAGCAAAAGAGAGATCAGAGAAGTAGGAGGAAAACTATGAGTGGGTGGCATGGAAGTGAGGAGAGGCGGGTGAGGAGTGTCCAGACCCAGAAAAGACCGTGGGCGTGGATGGATGAAAATGAACAATGAGCTAAAAAGATCACTAAGGAAAGATGAGGGCCATTGGGTATTCTCACGTGGGACTCAGGACACAGGATGGGCCTAGACAGTGAGGTAGAGATGAGAAGTTGGCTTTGTGAGAGCTGAGCTGCTGGGATGACCCTTCCTCTGAAACAAAGCAAAGCAGTGGGTGGGGGGACGAGGGAACGTCGTCAATAAGCCAAGAGGCTCCTTGGTTGTGGAAGGGGAGGGTGTCCACAGGCTGACTTGGGGTTCCAGGGGCCCTGCTGACCACACACTGGGCTTTGGCAGGGAAGGGTGGAGGAGCTGGACCTCTTCAGAGCTCTGCCTGGTGGCTTGGTCTCTAAATCTGAGGATGGCATGACAGGAGCACCAACGTGGAGCCCTGGTGGCACAGGCCTTTGCCGTGGGATGCTGTGGTCAAGCAACATGAGGCGGGTGGCTGCCTCTAGATGTCAGCATCGAGCCACGTTGGCACCCGCTGCAGCAGGAGTGGGAGGAAAGCGTTCCAGAGAAAACGAGGCCCTGAGCCTCACGCCCAGGTGGAGCAGGGTCTCCGGGGACTGCAGCCTGGAACCCCCTTCTGGGAGCCTCACCTGGCCCTGGATGTCCTTGGGCCTTGAACGAGTGGGTGGTAGGAGGGGAAGGACCCTGTCCTGCGGTCACGCAGCCCTGCCTTGTGGGGAAGGGGCTGTTGGGATCCTAAGAGAGGCGAGGGGGTGGCTGTCACCTTTTCTGGTCTACTCCAGTGTGGGTGTGCCTTTCTGGGGACTGCCCCACATCTCTGAACCCTTCCCACCTCCACACTCTGCTCCCTGCAGCCAGTCCCACAGCCCCCACCAGCAGCTTTGGGGTTCACTGCCTCCTGCCCACCACCTGTCCCAGCCCCAAGAATGGTCCAAACCACCTTTACCCTCCTCCACCCCCAAACAATAGATGCCCCCTCTGGTCAACTCCTCCCAGCATACAGCTATCAGAGCCGTCCTGGTCAGACTCGAATCTGGCCGTGTCACTCCTCTGCTCCAAGGGAAAGCTCAGAATCCTCCTCCCCAGGTGTGCGGGCGCAACAGTCACACATAGAGGAAGGAGTGAGAAAAGAGAAAGCGGTCTTTGTCTTACCCCACAAGCTGGAGTCACCTCTAAGGGTCAGGCCAGCGCCCTGTCACCTCTGGGATATAGCCTAGAACCCTCCACCTCTTATTTCTGGCTGTGGTTTAAGGTAAGGGTTTTAAGGTCCACATCTGTGAGGGTGTTTCTAGAACAGATTAGCATTTTAATCAGTAGACTGAGTAAAGAAGTGGGTAGACATCATCTAATCCATTGAGGGCTGGGATAGAACAAAAAAGTGGAAGGAAGAGGAAAGTTGCTCTCTGTTGAGCTGGGACATTCATCTTCTGACCTCGGATATCTCAGGCCTTTGGACTCTGACTGGGACTTACATCCTTGGCTCCTCTGGTTCGTAGGCCTTTGGATTTGGACTGGAACCACACCACTGGCTTTCCTGGGCCTCCAGCTTGCACAGCAGATGGTGGGACTTAACCTCCATAATCACAAGAGCCAATCCCTTGTCCTCGCAACCATATGAAGCAAGTATTATGAACCCATTTTACAGATGATGAAACTGAACCTGGAGGGGTAAAATTATGTGCCCAAGGTCATAAAACTAGTAAATGCAGAGCTGAGTTTCAAACCCTGGTGCTTGTCTCCAAAGCTTCCTTGTAGCTTTCGTGCAATTGCTAAGAGATCATGCAATTCTGTTGAATATCTACTCATCTGATTTTTTAAAAAATGCCCTGTCTGCTCCCCAAAAGCCTGGCAGGATGGAGTAAGCTCTTGGTCCGTGGAAGCATTCTAGCAGAAGCTGCGGGGAATACTTGGCAAGACGAGAACTGGATGGACTGTGGGGACCTCTTGTGCCTGGGGTGGGACTATGTGAATACAACACAGGACGGACCTCGTATATGGCCTTTCCCTGCGTCCCCAGTCGGTCTGGCCTGTGGAGTTGGGGAGGCAAGAGCAGGTGGAAGCTAGGGGTGGAGGCTGGCCTTGAGCAGCAGGAGGGACCAGCAGACCACAGCCTGCCCTGTTCCCCTGACCCCGTGGCCCTGGATTGGTCTTGGATCCCCTCCCTGCCCTGGGCCTGGCACCTCTGGCTTAGGGGAGGGCTCAGAACTCATCAGTCATACAGTGAAGCCTGTTCTCTCACCCAGCACCTGTTAGAATTTATCTGAAAGAGAGAGACAGACAGACAGAGAGGGAGGGAGGGAGGGAGGATCAGGCAACTGTACAAAGGGGTTTGAACAAAAATGGTCATAGCACTGGTATTTGTAGGAAGGAGAAACTGGACACTGCTGACATGTCCTTCCTCTACATGCTGGACAAATAGATTCTAGCACAACCATCCTGGTGGACTTTAAAAGTGATAGTGAAAAAATAAAGTGATGATGGAAGATCTTTATTATTTGACAGGAAAACTACTAAATGTAAATCCTGTAAATGAGGGGATAGGAAATCAGATTGCAAAACAGAATGTACAGTACAACCCCAAGTTGAAATCCCTCCCCCCAGAACTCCCCCACACACACGCACACGCACACGCATACGCACACGCGCGCGTGCGCACGCGCACGGGCGCGCAGTCCGCCCCTCCACCAGCTCCCTCGTGACTAACTGCATTGGCCAGGGGCTGGTTCATGGGGGAGGGGACTGCGACTATATTGGGAAGGGGATGAGATCACCCAAAGACTGGCTGATTTAGAACTGGGTAACTTTTTCCACCCTTGTGGCTCTCAGCGTCTTTTGTGCTGGATCATAAACCTTGGCGCCAGCCTACAGGGTGGAGGGGGACCGTGTTCCCCGTCCCGAGGGGCGGAGCGGTGGCCGAAGCTGGATACGGCACAGGTGGTGGGCTGAAGTTGCGATAAAATGGCAGAATGGGTCTAGGGGTCCATGAGGCCCAGCTGGGACCCTACAAGAGCTTTGCTCCCAGCAGATCTGAGTGTCCTGTCACTCCACAGGGACCTTTGTGGGCGGAAAGTGCATTTTGTGGGTGCAGGAATATCCTAGAGGGTGGAATATCCCTTGTGGTGAGCTGAGCTGCGTCCCCTTAGGCCCAGCTCTAATGCCCTGTTATGCCTTGAGATTCCTACTTGCCAGTCTGGCCTTCCCCTGAGAGGACCATCCCCGTTTCTCGACAAACCCAGGGAAAACCCTCGTGCGGGTAGTTGTGGAGGGGAGAGGCCTGGTCTGGGAAGGGGATTGGGGTCCAGTTCCAGCTCAATAAATAAATGAGTTCAGTTCAGCTCCCACCTGGACCTCAATGCCCACCCGACTCCCTCAAACCCGTTCTCCTTCACGGAAACATCCCAGTAAGTCTTAACCCTCTGAGCCTCTGCCCAGGCAGCTGTCCCAAACTGGATACACTTCCCCACTCCAGCTGCCTGGGTCACCTCCACCCATAAGCTGGGTCAGGTGCCATCTGTCCCCCAGGTCAGTGTCCATCGTATTGGCTTGTCCGTGTTCATCGGGGGTGACCCCGAGGTCAGGGGTTGGCTCCATGGAAAATCCTAAGACATGTTGGATGAAGGAAAGGGAGGACCCCAGGAAGGGGTGGGGGGTCAGGAGAGGACCAATTGTGTGCCCAGCACTGTTCGGTGTCCGGGCTCCAAGGGGGACCTCAGAACCTCAGGTCCCTCACACTCCAGAGCAAACAGCAAGAGAATACAGTGTGGGACACCCTGATCTGGGCTTTGCAGGCGAGGAGCAGGAAGTAGGCAGAACTGGAATGAGCCAGAGCATCCCCTCCTTAGCCTGAGCCCTGGGCAGCAGGGCCAGAAATGGAATTCTCCAGCCGGATGGAGTTGTTCCTGGAAAATCCCCACTGGCCTTTCCAGAAATGTGCTTTTGTGCCTGACTCCGGTTCCTTCAGATTGGCGGGGAAGGGGTGTTTTGGTGGCGGAGCTACACAGGCAAGGCCCTTGTCTTCTCTGGATTCTTTTTTTTTTTTTTTTTAGCCGCGCCACATAGCATGTGGGATCTTAGTTCCCCGACCAGGGATCGAACTCATGCCCCCTGCAGTAGAAGTGCGGAGTCCTAACCACCGGACTGCCAGGGAAGTCCCATCTCTGGATTCTAGGACAGCTGAAGTGGAGATTCATGCATTTATTGAGCACCATCTGTCAGCTTCACAGGGTTCTCTCAACCACCCTGAGAAGCAGGGATCAAGGTCCCCATCATTTGACAAGGAAGCCGATGCCGGGAGATACCAAGTGGCCCAGGGTCACGTGGCCAAGTCAGAATTCTATCTAAGCCCACCTAGGGTCGGCCTGCTTGTGGCTCCAGTCCCGCCACCCCATTCAGGATTCCCAAAATGGCAGGGACAGCCTGCAGGCTGAGGATGCCACTTCCAGCTCAGTCCCACTTGACCGAGCCTGGGCTGGCCCTGTGCCTGCCACCCTCAGAATAACCTTGGTGGTTCTGGGCATGGATCACTGACCATCACCTGGGATCTATTTTTGTCCTTCGGGTAACAAGGAAGTCTCACCTTGTACAGTAACCCCTTGGGGTGAGGGTAAAACGTATGACTCCCCAGTCCCAGCTGATCTTGCTGACCTGCTGGGAACTGACCCCAGTGGGGAAGGCGGAGGCCTGGCTCAGCCACGCTCCCTTTCTTGCCCTGCCCAGCCACGTTCCGGAATCTGGCTCCCTACCCCCATCCCTTCTTCCTGGCAGCCCACACCCTCCCCCAACCCCAACAAAGACTAGGAAACTGACAAATGGATCATTTGTCCTCATGAGCCATTGCTTAATCTTATCCACCTGACCGGCCAGAAAATTCTTTCTCGCATCTATCTGCGGAAGCAAGCCCCGTTTCCTTAGGTGTTGGCCAGAGAGTTCTAGAATCCAGGCGCAGGAGCCATCTGGGAAGCCGGCTCCTAAACTCAGCTTTCAGATTCTGGAGCCCTGGAATCCTGTGGGGCAGTGGTTGATGACATTTGAGGAGATGACAGAAGCTGTGGGCATACCATAGACACTCTGGAAGGTCAAGTACAGTCTTAGGGGTCATGGACCCCAAAGGCTATTTATAGAGGGGTGATCCCTGGGAGTGGGGCCCAGAGATGCAGAGAGAGGTACCCCAGCAGACTTAGGGGCTCCTTTCTGCTGAAATCAAGTGTGTGGAGGGGGGAGGAGTTTTGTGACCTGAACTCAGTGACATAAGATAAATGCACAGAAAAAAGACTAGAAGGAAACCTGATAAAAATGTTACGGTAACAACAAAACCAAGAATGACTGTAGCTGATGACAATAATAATCCTAGCTGTTCCCATTTTCTGAGGGCCGATTATGTGTCAGCCCCTGTGCTAAGTTAGGGCTTTGCTTGTGTTATCTCAGTTAATCCCTACAACGTGCTCTTCCCTCGGGGGCCGTGGCCAGTGGCCTATGGGGTGAGCGCCATAAATGAGGATGGTTTTTGCCAGGTCTGCAGCTTCCCTGGAGGTGGACTACGGAGCCCTCAGGCCCAATACACAGGGGATGCTGTGTTCTCCTTGCCAGCAGCGCTGGGCCTGAGAGGGCATGGCTGGCCCCCTCGGGGATGCCTTCGGGGAGCCAGCCAGACCCACTGAGCTGACCCCAGCCCTCACTTGGCCCTACTCCTTCAGGCGTTGGGGCTCAAAATAGCGGCCGCTCGAGAGCTGACAAAGGGCGGCTAAAAAAAGTCCCCTCAGTCTGGGCTCTGTCGCATACGGCTCGTAGGGACTATTTTGGGGAGAGGGTGCCGACGTGCCAATGGAAAATCCACGGGGCGGGAGTCTCCAAGGTGGGGAACCCACGTGTCTCCCTCTCTCCATCCTGGCCGTGTGCAGAGACACACACGTATTCGCAGCCCTCAGTCCACCTTCCTGACTGTTGGACTTTGTCATCCCTACAACAGCCCCGGAAATGGTAAGGAAACACAAGTTCAGAGGAAGGGAAGTGACTTACCCAAGGTCACACAGCTAGAAAGCGGGCAGGACAGCGGTCAGCCTGGGACCCTGTGGCTCACAGTACAGTGCTCTCCCTGTAAATGCGGCCCCTGCCTACAGCCTCGCTGGGGAAGCCAACACCTTACCTTCTCGGGCATTGAAAGCTCAGAGGTGGTCCATTCTGGGGTGGACTGGGTAGGAAGCTAAGGATGACTTGAGGGTGTTAATGACCACATGGGAAGAAATTCCACTGGAAACCCCTCGCCAATTCTGATGGGAGCTTGCCTAGCTGTAGGAGAGACAGCTGAGCTGGCACAGGGCCTTGTTCCGAGTGAGCCCATCCCCCCACCCTGTCCCTGTGACTGCCTCACCCGCCCTGCCCAGGCTCCCAGAGCCTGGCAGCCCCTGCCAAGTTTCCAGGGAACGTGTCCGATAAGGGACTGGTGCTCATGACTCGCTCCCACCTAGCCACTATCTCTGACCCCGCTGCCACCACCAAGTGGGTAAGAATAGCAACAGCCCTGCTGAGTGGGCATGTACACAGGGACAGCACAGTGACAGCTTCAGGCAGGCAGCTCTGGCCCGCAGATCGAGGATAAGTCTCCAGGTCCCTCTTCCCATCAGACTCATTCGCCACCCCCACCCATTGTCCTTGAGTCCCACCACACCTTATGGTAAAGCACCAAGCCTCATCCTCTTCCCCTGCTGCCTCAGTGGAAGGGACATGGAGGGGAGCACACTGCCCTGTGGATCCCGGCCTGGGACCTGAGCCCTGACCTCCACTGACGAGCTGTGTGACCTGGAGCCGGACACTGTCCCTCTCTGGGCCGATAAGCAGGGTAAGGTAGCACAGCAGCCCCCTGAAGCATGGAAAATGGCCAGCAAGCCCTCTCCACATGCTAGGGGCCCTTGTGGTCCTGGTACCTGCTGCCTGGCATCTCCTGAGTGCCCATGTGAACTCTGACCCTTTGACTTCCCGGTCAGTGGGGATGTGGATGGGGTAAGGGTGTGGGAGTCCCTGGGATATGGCACATGTTGTGGCTGAGTCCCCTCTATGAGTCTCCCTGTGACACTCCTGTGTGTGCTCCACTGCGTCACATGGGTGTGCAAGGGTGGCTGCATCACTGAGGGAAGAGGCTGTTGTCATGGAACCCAGGATGAGCGTCACCACGCTATCTGAAGCAGGGAGATCTAAGGAGGCTTGCATCCAAGTTCCTGAGTCACTGTGACACCTGGGGTAATTAAGGGAGATGAGGCTGAGTTCTGCAGTCCCCAGATCGGTGGCCCCTGAAGCTCTCACAGCCTGACTCACTGCATGGCTCAGACCTGGACCCAGCTCCTCCCCCAGCCTCCTCACCCCTCACAGCACGCTTGCTCTCCTCATCTTCCCTGTTCTCTTCTCCTTGACCCTCAAGCCTACCTCCTGCCTGCCCCGCCATGTCCCCCACTGACCCAAGGAGTCCCAGGGGGAATGGGCCAGGCATGCTAGGGAGGGGGAAGAAGGAAGGGGCTGGGATGGGTTCCTCGCATGCTTACACCACGCAGACTAGAGTTTAACGCACACTTACACACCCATAGACACATGCGTGTGCACACAGGCACACACGCACACCTGACGGAGTGACAGGGCTGCCATGGTGTCTCCAGGCTCAGTCTCTTAGCACTAGCTCTCAAGTAGGCCCCCCAAACCCCTCAACCCTTTGGGTCCTCACATGTCCCTGAGGCCCCCTCATTAGAGACACATTACCCCGCAGCAGCAGGACGTCTGGAGGTGAGATCAGAGGAAGAACTCCTGCCCTGAGGCCCCAGCTAGAGTCTTAGGATGGGTATCGGTGGATGTGAGTGGGGTGGGGGGTCTCTGAGGTCCCAAGACTGTTTCTTCCTTTGTGAGCAAGGGCCGGACTGACCTCTGGGCCTCTTGCTTCAAGAGCCCTAATCTCTGGAGCTGGAAAAAGTTTAAAAATATCCTCATGTTTACATTCTTTCCAAGCCCGCCTCCCAGTCCTCAGTGCTGGGTCCCTTTGATCTGGCCCTGTGCCTCTGGAAGGAGCCTGGGAGAGGGAGACCATGAGCTCCCCACCGGGGGAGCCTCCAGACCAGTCTGAACCCCATGAGAACCCTCAGCGTCACCCAGAGAGAGCCTTGGAGCTGGCAAGGAGCCAAGGCTGGAGGCAGATGTCTTTCCAGGGCCGTGTGAGGGCTGGAGTTGGGGCCCCTCTCCACACTCCGCCCCGCAAAAGCCTGGGCCCATGGGCCCATGGGGAGTGTGTGAGAGTCTGTGGCTATAGGCATCTGAGGTAAGTCCTCCCCACACTCCATGGACCAGGGGAAGCCATGGTGATTGAGCTCCTGCTGTGCGCCCGGCATTGTGCGACACGTTTTAGGGGGATTATCTCGCGTAGTCCTCTCAACAACTCCATCTGAGCCAGGCCCATTTTATCAACAAGTAAACCGAGGTTCAGAGAGGTAACGAGACTCACCTGGGAACACACAGCAAGGATGAGGCAGAGCATGACTCACGTGTTCTTCCGCCCACACTGAGCCACCAGTCATCCCCCACTTTGCCCTCGCAGGGTCCAGGCCCCGCGGCCTGCAGAGTAAGGCCCGCTCACTAGCGCGAATCTGCACAAGCACTTGCTGACCTACCACCAAGCCCACAAACAAGCACCAGCTTCTTGTTTCTCTCCCTCTGAGACCCGGGAGAAGCCACGCCCCTCTATGACCCTCACTTTACTCTCTAGAAGGGGCTGAGGATTGCAGGAGAGGCTTATGTCCACAAATGCTCAGGAAAACTGGGGATTGTGGACCCTGTTGTCAGCCCCACAAGCAGAAAGTATTTTGAGGTCTGGAGGCTTAAGAAAGGAACCCTCAAATTGGGGCAGATGCCTTAATATGCCCTGGTATCCTGTCATCCATCCTTTCCTTGGCCGGGGTTCCACCTACCTGCTTACCAACCCATACATCCATCCACTTACCACCCCACCCCCCACCTATCCATCCCTCTACCCATCTACCCAGCCATCATCCACCAACCCACCCATCCATCCATGCATCCACTCACCCACCTATCAGCCTATCTATCTATCCAGAACAAGGACCCAGAAAGCAGGGGTTCCAGGGTTCCAGCTCAGGTGCTGCGTCCCACTGGCTGGGTGAACTTGGGAAGGTCTCCCCACCTCTTTGTGATTTACTTTTCCAACTTGATTAGAAGTTGCTGGCCTGGGTGATCTCTAAGGCTCTTCTGGGGGATCTCATGGGAGCAGAGCCCAGCTGAAGGCTGTGGACACTGCTGGAGAGGTAAGATAAACCTTGACCAGACAGTCTCACCTTGTGCCCTGCTTCTAAGACTCCCAGCTGCAGCCCTTAATCTCCCTGACCTTCAAGATCCCTCACTGGAAAATGGGGCCAATAAGCCTGCCCTCGTAGGCTGACGGAAAGATTAGATGAGATCTGCTTTCGAAGAACTTTGCACCCTGAAGACTTCTGAGTGGGTACAGGCCAAGCAGAGGATCCTAGGAGAGGGGCAGGAAGCTCTGCTTGGACCACAGTAGTCAGCAGAGCCTCCCGTGGAGGATAGGGGTGTGGGTGGGGAGAGGGGACCTGGGCCCAGAGTGGCTGGGATCAGCCTCAGGGTCTCTCCCTGGGCTGGGGATCCAGGCTGAGTTTCCCACGCTCCCCCAGGCCAGCCAGGATGCCTGCCCCATCTCTCTTGGCTGGGCTTGGCCTCCATCCCACAGAATCTGCCAGGAGTGAAGAGATTATCTCCTAAAAATAGGGCCTGGGCCCCAATGAGGTTGTTTTTCTCCCTTCCCCGTGATTTACCATCATCAGCTCAGGGTGCCTGGGACAACAAGTCCCACCCCGGCTCCCCAGAGACCGTTGGGATGAAGGCGTGGGGGATCAGCATGTGTCTGGGGTCAGTCAAGGGTCAGGGATTAGAGGTCAGTCTGGAGATGTGGTCAGGGCTTAGCACCAGGGCCATGGCTTAATCTTTGGCTAGGGGAAGGGGTTCACCTGAGGCAGAGGCAGGGTGAGCCACGAGGGTTCCTATTCCACCCCAGTGGTGTCCATCTGAATAATTCCCCCTTCTCTTTTTGCAGACTCCCCATGCACTCACCAGCCTGTGTGTAAAACCCAAAGGTGCCTTGGGGCCAGCATGGGGACAGAGACTGATCCCCAGCCTCACCTCTCCTGTTCCAGCCCCATGGGGCCCTGAGGATTCCTACCCAGGCCCTCACGGTTCCTACCCAGACCCCTCCTGAGACTGAGGGACCTCTGCCCACCCCTGTGTGCAGGTGACGCATATACAGGGACACGAGTATGCTCACACATGAGTACAGGACATGGACTCACAAGGTGCACCCCCCAGAGCAAAGACGATATCCAGGCAAACACAGAAATAACACTCTCAGGGACACCCTCCTCAACCATCACCTGGACAGTTAACCCATGCAGGGCCTGCAGCCAGTGTTCTCCGAATGCCCACAGAAATGACCCACCTTGCTCTAGCCTCAGGATCTCACCAAGAGCCCATATGATGCCCCTGTGTCTTTCCCCGCAGGGGACCCCAGGCTCATCCCTCAAGCCCCCACACCCTTTCTGTGCAGCCGGAGATGGGGAAGGGGTGAAAGGGCAGGTGGACATGGATAATGCACACACGCACATGGACACCTGGACATGGGCCCACAGTCCTCTAGGACCCACGCCCAGTTCTCCGAGGCTTTATTATTGGACAAACGTGAGCCATATGAAGTGCTCCCACGGGCAGCCCGTTTAGTCAGTGCGCAGGCTCTGCAGATAAGTCTGGTGATGTTGCCTCCCCCCTAGGGCAGGTGAAGGGGCTTCTGCCCTGTCCTGGCCCTCGTGGATCTGGAGTGCTGGGCCATCTCCCAGTGGATTCAGATGGAGCCAGAGGCCAAGTTCCCAGGAGGGGCTGCCTGGACCATTTAAACCGCCGCCTTCAGGGGCACACTGTCTACTGGCTGATCTAGGTCCTTCTTCCTCGCCAGGGTCAAGTGGGTGAAGATGAGGATGAGGAAGATGCCTGAGGGGCCGGAGAGGGATAGATCAGCCCTCCGAAAGGGCCATAGGACTTGTCTATCACTAGGGACTCCTTGCTGTTGGTATCGATTTAATAAGGCAGCAAAGTTTCCTAGACAGCATCCCCAAGGCTGGGCTGGGTATGACTCTGTGGTTCCGGCGCCTGAAGGAGCCTGACTGCTTGGCCTGCTCAGCCCTCACCAGGGCCAGAACACCCCAGCCTCCAAGGTCCCTTTCTCTGGGGAACAGTTTGGGTGGGGATCATCTGGGAGCCAGTGAGTTGTTCCCACGGACCTCTGAGAGAAAGGCACACTTTAGCAATGTGCTAGAACCAGCAAAGAAAACCAGCCAGGAGAAAAAATTAAGGGGCTAAAGAAACAAAGGGGATAGAGAGGGAGGCTTGGACTGAAAGAGTTAGGCTGGAAAGAGCTGGGCTCTGCCACTCCCTGGCTGTGTAACTTCAGACAAATCACTTAACCTCTCTGAGCATCAGTGACCTCATCTGGAAAATGGGGAGATGCCAGCACCACAGGGTTGTAGGGAGGATTCAACGCGATAATCCTATGCTTGGCATAAGGCCTGATACACAGTTAATGCGTAGCAGTAACAGTAAATGCTGTTATCAATGAGGATGAGCTTGACTATGATAACAGGAGGCAACAGCATAATGACTAGGAGAGTTGGGGGGCTCCTTCTCCATCCCTGTGGGGACACCATGGGATGGGGCACTGTTTATCCGGAGGCTGTGGCTCCAGCCACCATTGCCCTCCCCCACACAGGAGCCCAACCTCCGTTACCTATTGCTATCAGCGTGCCCACGAGGATGCCCACCGCTGACAGCTTCGTGGGCATGCCCTTCATGCGGCCCACCTTGCGCATGCACTGCCCCTCCACATTGCAGCGACACACGATCACTGGGGAGAGGCAGGGGAGGAAGGTAAGGGCAGTGGAGGCGGGCTCCGCAGCTCCTCAGAGCCCTCAGCCCAGCCCAGCTGGCCAGTATGTGGGTTTTGGTGCATATGCTGTGTTCACGCGTGTGGCAGGGGGATGCAAGCTCCTCTGTGCACGTGCCTGTGTGCACTGCAGTCTGTGCGCCCAGCCACACACATGCAGGTGTGCACAGGCATATGCTGTCCTTATGAGCCCGTAGACGTATTGCCCAGATCCTCCCCCTGCATCTCAGGGGTTCCCTCAGGAACCACAGGCCCCTGACCTTGGCTGCACCCCAGCCCGGCCTCACCTCGGACCTGGATCTGCCACACCCGGTCATGGTGGCTGACAACTATGGGGACTACATGTTCGCGTGGCTCCACCCAATGCAGGCCCAGGGTGAGGTAGGCATGGGACCCTGTTGGGACCATAAGCAGCGATCAGAGTCACTAGCCCGCTCCCCGAGGCCCAGCCCCACGGCATCTCACTTCCAAGCGCCACCCACTCCCCACCTTGGCCACAGCCTCCCTGCTTCCCCCACTACACACCATTGAGAGCCCGGAGGCGCCAATCCCGCTGCGCCGTGGGGTTGGGACCAAGGGCAAAGCTGTAGGGACCGTGTCCGCCGGCCAGGTCAGGGTCCCCTCTGGGTCCACCGACAACCACGCCACGGTCCTGGCGGGGTGTGCAGAGGTGTCGGGAGGGCTCAGGAGCCACAGTCGGGGTGGGGGCAGAAGGAGCCTTCAGGAAGTGGATCACGAGGGTCGCAGAGGTGCTCAGCGTTGGCTCATCTGCAGAGGAGGTAGTGCTGAGCTGGCCTGGGCCCTTCTGGGGGTGGGGTGAATTCAGAGTCCCTGGCCTGGTCCCCTTCCCCGTAGCCCATCAGTCTCACCCTGTGAGTCCCCTTCCACGCCCCCTCCCTCCCCTCGACCCCCTCCTCTCCATCCCCTCTCTCTTCCTCACAATGCACTTCACCCCCTTCACTATCTAAACAGCTGCCAGGCCTTTCTGTGCCCTTCAGGATGCCACGCTGGTTCTCACTGTCCCCCCACCTCACCCTGGCCCCTGGTGCCAGGGCCCAACAATGTGGAAATGCCCTGACTATAGATGAGTTCACCCCTGTCACAGGACAGCCCAGCTCAGAGCTGAAACCTGCCTTCCTGACGGACCTGCCCTTGGGCCATCTCTTCATCCTGTCAAAATGGCATTCAGAGTCCTCCCCACCTGGCCTCAGCGTCCCATCCAGGCTCACTTCCTGGCACGCCTGCCCCAGGAGAGCCACTGGCCCTCCCTCCCCACCCCCCAGTCCCACTCCCTCTGCTCCCAGCCTGTGTCTGAAGCTGACACCCTGAGAGGCCCTCCAGGGCTGAGGTTGGGGGGTGGCAGGTGTCTGGAGGGAAGGGTGGTCTGAGAGGGGAGGCAGAGGCCAGGCCTTCTCAGAGAAGTATACTGGCCGCAGCCCCTTGCCCATCCCTCCTGCCTGGAGCAGAGCGGCTGTTAGCAAGGGCGCTGGGGAGGAAGCTTTGCCCTGCCTGTCTGTCTTAGGTTTTCTCACCTTCCCAGAGGCCCCCACCACAGCTTGGCCATACCTGCATCCTGGGCCTCCACGAGCACTGTGTACTTGTCCCCAGGCTGTGCACCCTGCAGGGCCCGGGCTATGTGCACCTCCCCGGAGACCTCCTCTATGCAGAGCCAGCCCTCTGAGTCATTGACCAGGGAGAACCTGAGGGTCAAAGAAGATGGGGCAGGGAGGCAGGGACCACATATGACGTCTTGACCAGAGACCTTCTGGGTCATGTGATCTGCCCAAGTTCCACATGCCCTTTGTGACTTGAAGGCACCAGCAGTGCCCGTGATCTCGCTCCAGCTTAAGGGACTCGTTGGGGGGCAGGGCTTAAACCACAGATACTGTGGCTGAGGGAGGGACTCTCAGAGCCTGGGGGGCCTGACTCATTTCCACTATTCCCAGGTCAGCCCACAAAGGGGCCGGATAGAGCCAGAGCCTGGGAACAGCACCCAGTGCTGCGGTCTGGGTGGGCGGCTGGAAGAGGGCCTGGTCCAGGACAGTATGGGGAAGCATCATCTGAGCCCTCACGGGGTCCAAACACCCCTCTCCATCCAGCCCTGATCCCCACCAGGAGTCACAACCTTCACATTAACCATGGTTTGAGGAACATTGCAGGCTGTAGATAATGAGAGTTCCCTCTGAGGCCCTGGGATCATCCCGAGGAGGCAGGGGTGGTCCAGCCCAGCTAAGGGGCTGGTCTTCCGGCTCACCTGAGGGGATTGCTCATGGGGTCTGAGGGCCGGATGGTCAGCAGGAGGGAGCCAGCGGGGGTGCTGACTGGGACACTGGCCTCGTAGCTCTCCTGGTCCAACTGAGGCGGTGGCGTCACCCTTTCCACCAGCACAGTCACGGTGACTGTGGCTCCAGGGCCTGGGTCTGGCCCCACCGGCTCTGCCACGCTCCGCACCACCACCACCAACTTGTGACTTGGAGCTGCCTCGTAGCTGAGGTTCTGGAACCAGTGGGGCCCGGGTCACTGTGTGGGCCACGGCTTGGCACCCTGTGCATGAACGTGTGTGTGTGTGCGCCACTCCCCCACCCCTAGCCCCTTACCTTGAGGAGTCGCAGCTGGACACGACCAGAGTCTGGCTCCCAATCCAGGCCGAAGGTTCCCTCCACATCCCCTGCCTCAATGGCAAAGTCCATGAGGCGGAAGGCAGGCTCAAGGTCGGCGTCAGTGGCCATGAGTGTGGTCACCAGAGTCCCAGGCTCTGTGTCCTCAGGGAGGCTTAGGGGCTCAATCTGGAGAGATGGGGAGGGGCTGTGAGCCCCCCCGTTAGCACCTTCTCAAGGTGTCCTCCCCTGTTCCTGCTTACCTGGGAAGTGGTGAACTCAGGGGCATGGTCATTGATGTCCGTGATCGTGACTGCAATCTCACAGGTGCTGCTGAGGCCTGAGGCAGGGGAGGGCATGTTGGGGAGACCAGGGTGGGGACAGAGGGGTCAGGGAACCCTGGTCACCTTCAGGGCACTTACCGCCCTCTGCTCCTCCCAGGTCAATGACCAGCACCTGAAGCAAGGTGTTCTGGCCAGCCTGGAGGGGGGCAGCCCCCAGTGTCACACTGCCCGAGGTGGAGTCCAGCTCGAAAGCTCTCCCCTCTGCTCCCTCCTCGGGCTCAGGGCTCAGCAGCCGATACACAACGTGGGAATTGGGGGAACCGGGGGCATCTGCATCCTCTGCCGAAAGCTTAGCCACCTTGGTGCCTGCAAAGACATCACCCACATGGATGGGACCACAACCAGACCTCGAGGCCTTACCTCACCACTCTTCTTTGTGTGTGTGTGTGTGTATGTGTGTGTGTGTGCGCGCGCGCGCGCACGCGCGCATGTGTGTGTATGTGTTGGGGGTGAGACATTGATATAGGGACCTGAGGCTGGTCCCATCCCAGAGGAGAGCAAGATGGGATAGCTCACAGGGACTTCACCCCTCCCCCACCCCCTGACAAGGCTCATAGCCCACCTGGGGGGCTGAGCTCAGGAATGCTGATTGCAGGGCCTCGTGGGGGGCAGACAGGCATGTTGTCATTCTCATCCATCACCACCACATGCAGCTCCAGAGGTTCGGCCGGGTAGTCCTCACCACGGGTATTCTGAGCCCGCACCCGGAGCAGGTACTATAGCGGGCAGTGGAGGGCTTCAGATGAAGACCAGAGGCAGCTCCAGCCTGGCCTGGGTCTGGGTTCCCTTCTGGTGGCCAGCTCCAGCTCTTCTGCCTCAGTGCCTGTGGGGGATGTGACACCCCCGGAAGCCCACTGGACGGGGACCAAGCACCCCTCAGCCTGTCCTCCTGGCTTCCCCCTCACCTCACCTCAGCCTGGGCTTCTCGGTCCAGCTCCCTGGTCACGTAGAGTTTTCCCTCCTTGTCCACATCAAAGGGTCCAAGGGGCTGGCTCTCCAGGTGATAATGTACATCCCCCCCACTCCAATGTACCTGGGAGGGGGACACAGAATTAGGGCCCCCAGGACGAGGGGCAGGAATAGCCCATGTCAGCCCTTATATTCCAACTGTTCCTGGGTAGGGAGCCTGGGCCCCAACTGTTTTGTGACCCCAGGCAAGTTGCTGCCCTCTCTGGGGTCCAGGTAGGCTCCTTTTCTTTCAGGGCACTGTGACAACTCCACAGTGGCCTTGCCCTTGTCCAAGCCTGGATCTTGCCCAAAGTGCCTGAATGACCAGGTTGTTTTGTTCTCTGCCCTCTCAGGCTGGGCCTGACCCCAGGGCATTCCTCGAGGAGCCTGAGACATTCCTGGCCTGGGTGACAATCCCCATGGCAGCAAGGAGGTGACAGCTGTTCTGCTGAGGAAGCCTGGGATCAGCTCAGGAGGTCAGAGCACAGAGCCACGCCTGCCAGAGGATAGCAGGTGAGGAGCTAAAGGCCTGGTCCCAGGGCCTGATACGCTCACTCTGTCTTGAGAACTGATGGGGACAGTGGAGGGAGGAGCATAGGTAGGGGAGGAACAGGGGGTCAAGTTGAGCCCCAGACCCACCCCCCCCAAATCTCCACGAGACTCAGGCCCAGCTACACCATCCATGGGGTTATTTCAGCTGCTAACAGCCACTTACTCACCTGGGCAATGGGGTGTGGGTACGGAACTTGGAGATTCTCTGCCAGGTGGACAGGATCTAGGGGCACCCAGGTGTTTTCTACTATGGAGACATCTACGGTGGCTGTGGCCTGGTGGCCCGAGGCCTGGTCACCCATGTCCTTGACCCGTACCAACAGCTGGTATGGCCCCTCCAGAGCCTGATCTAGGCTGGTGCTCCCTAGAAGGGGCAGGGTGGTCAGCTGAGCAGGGGGCCAATGCATCCTGGTACCAAACACAAAGCCACGCGTATGTCAGGTGTTCAGGATACTCTCTTGGCCAATGGATGAGAGGGCCCTTTAGCACCATTGTGAGCATCCGACCAGGACTTGACGGTTTGCAAAATCACTTCCACATCTGTCCACACAATGAGTGGTTGATAGATTGGATAGGTGGATGACCAGGATGGGGGGTGGTAAACGGGTGGATAGGTAGATGAGTGAATGACCGGTTGGATAAATGGACAGTTGACTAGGTGGATGGATGGGGGTTTGAGAGGGTAGAAAGATGGGGATTTGGGCATGTGGATGGACGGTTGGATAGATGGACTGTATGTTTGCGTGGTAGATGGATGAATGGGTGGCTGGCTGAGTGGGTGTGTGATTGGCTTTTCTTTCCTTCCCCAACCTGTGCCTCTGGTCTGAACTCCCAGGTCCAGGTCTCTCCTGCCATCACTCCCAAGGTCTCCCAGCAGTGTCCCGGGCCATAACCCCTCAGGTCTCTCATATCCTTGTCTCTTAGGCCCAAGTCTGCAGAATGTATGGTTGAGGCACTTCCATCCACACCATTCCTTAACTCTCCAGGCATGGTCCTGCCTCCCCCCATGTTTTTGCCTTGCTGCTCTCTCCAGCTGGAATACTTTTTCCGCCTGCTTTATCTCTCCAGCTCCAACCCATCCTGCAGCTCAGATGCAACCTTCCCCAGCTTTTCCCAACCCTCCCGCCTCTTCACACCCAGCTCAGGCTCACCCTCAGGGCTGAGAGCCAGAGCCCCCAGCTGAGGCTCCAGCTGGAACATATCTGCAGAAGGCTGGGATGGGGCCTGGTTCAGGATGTGGAATCGAAGATCCGAGTTGGCTGTGCCTGGCGCATCCCCGTCTGAAGCCTCAAGGAAGAAGAAGGGGACACCTGGTGTGTGTGGAGAGGGTTCACCATTAGGGGTGAAGGGGTGGGGAGAGTCTCCCAAGCTTCCTTTATCTCTCCCTGGGTCTTCCTTCTGTATTCATCGTCATATCAGGATTCTGAAGGTGAGCCATGGCTCTTCACCCCACTTCATAGATGAGCAAACTGAGGCCAAGAGTAGATGGAACTCACCTGTGGATCCTCAGTGCGGTAGGGAGAGTGCAGGATGAGACAGAGATGGGAGGGGGCAACTTGGACCCTGACTGCCCTGTCCCTATGCCAACTCTATGGCCACCTCTTTACTCTCTGTTCTCCCATCAGTGGCCACCTGACCTTGCTGTGAGCTGGCTGCTTTGGGCACTCACCAGGCCTGGTGCCCTGGCTCAGCTGAACTTTGTAGATGGCCTGGGAGAAACGGGGCACCTGGTCATTCTCATCCTTCACATGCACAAGCACATGCTGCGGGCCCCACAAGACACGTCCATCCTCTGTCTCCAGGGTGACCTGGCAGGGAAGGGTAGTCAATGCCCCACCTTGCCTTGGTGGCTTTCTCCTACCCCTGGCCCAGTCATACCTGTAGCTGGTACTCTGCCTGTTCCTCCCGGTCCAGGGCCCTGGTCACCAGCAGGAAGCCAGACTGTGGATCCACAGCAAAGGGGCCCTCAGCTGCCACGCCTGAGTCTCCTGACAGAACAATCTGGCCCTCAGTCTCCTTATGGGGCAGTGGTAGCTGGCGAGGAGAGAACAGAGGTGAAGAGAGTGGGGGCCGGGCCTGGAGGATGCCCCCTCCATCTTATGGCCCCATTTTATATGTGGGGAGACTGAGGCTTAGAGAGCGTTGGCACTTGCCTGAGGTCACAAAGCCAGTAAGGAACAGGGTGGAAATTCAAAGCCAGAGCTCCTTCCTCTGTGCCTGATGCTCTCTATACTCCGTGCCCTACTTTCTAAAGCTTGAAACCCCCCCTCCATCACTTCATCCTTAAACTTAAAGCTCTACTTTCTTCTGGGATTAAAATCTTATTAGTCATTCACGCTATACCACATACTGTCTCGAAAGCAGGGTTGAAAGAAAGCCAGAGCAAGAAAGAGAAAGGAGTGCTGGAGGTAGGGGAAGCAGGACTTGGGGCGAGGGCAGCCCACGCATATCTCAGGCTCACCTTGGTCAAGTACAAAGGGAAATTTCCACCGTAGTTTTCCGGGACATCCACATACACCTCTGCAGGCTGGGCCCCGGGGAAAGCCTGTGGGAGGATTCTCACCACGTCAGCAAGCTGTACCTTCCTGCCGTGGGGGCCGGGACCTGACAGGGAAGGGGAATTCTGCCCCTTCCCTGGGCCTGGCTATACCTTAGCCCATCCACCCCCTGGCCTTTGACCTCCTGACCCCACAACAGGCCTGTAGCCAGCCCTCATCACCATCCCCCAAACACTACCATCCATAGTCAGTGCAACTGGTCCAGGTAGAGTAGCGGGCGAGGGTACCAACCAAAGCTAGGATCTGAGGGTGAGGAGCAGGGCCCAGCTCACCTGGGGGATGAAGAGGCAAAGCAGACACAGCCAGGCAGGAACCATGGTCAGGATGGGCCTGAGGGACATGGCAGTAAGGATCCAGCCCAGATCGGTGGGCAAGAGGGTTCCTCTCTCTAGGAAGTCTTCCTCCCCTCATGCCCCCTCAGCCCCGGGGCCATGGCTTCCCCAGGCCCCATGGGGTACAACGGTCCCTCCTTTTTCAGCTGCACCAGCAACTCTCAGAGCTGCCCCTCCCCCTCCCACCCACTTGGACGCTGCCCCCGCCCTTGTCCCCTGCCTGAGCCCACTGCATACACATAGCCAGAGGGCCCTCAGGACAGACTGGCCTCCTCTTCCTCCCCTTTTAAGGGCCTGCCGCTCCCCGTTGCCCGCAGGGTAGTGTCCAGCTCCTCGGCCAGGCCCATCAAGACCCCCAGGCCCAGCTGCCCTGCCTTTCTTCATTCTTGTGCCCACAAGGGTCTCCATGGGAGTTTCACCTCCAGACCTTTGTCTTCTTCCCCCCGTGGCCTCCCCAGCTCGTAGAGCCCAAAGTGGTCATTTCCCAGAAGCACCCCAAGTCACAAAAGTCTGAAGCTCGAAAGACCCTGACGACTCTGAGGGCCGCTTCCTGTGGTCGCCTCACGTTGCCGGCAAGGCCTGAAGGGCAGAGCCTGACCAAGGTCACGGAAGACTTGACCACAGGAGAACTCCTCCTGGAACAGAGGACTCAGGGTTCAGGGTCTACAGGACTGTTCTACCGCCCACTGCCATCCTTCAGCCATGGGGGAGTCCCCGCGGGGCAGGAGCCCTGCCCTCGTCTCAGCATTTTCCAGCACTTAGCGCTGAGCTGGGCGCACAGAGCACAGACAGCCACGCCAACCAGTCCCGGGAACTCTTCCCTGGACGACAGGGCAGTGTTTCTCCTTCCCCCACCACCAACACCAGCCTCAGCCCTGCCCACCCTCCACTCCCAGACCCTCACCCGCCGGTGCCTGAGGTTGGCTTCCTTGGTCCAGCCTCCAGGTGACAGAACTCTTTCTACGGGGAGTGCTGGCCAGGCCAGACCGGGTGGAACAGGGCAGGGCGGACACTTGAGCAGGTAGGCGGGCCAGCCATGCTCGCTCAGGAGTGGAAAACACCACTGGGCCCACAGCAGCAGGCCTGGCCCTGCCCAGCCCCCCAAGTTACTCATTGACTTTGGAAAGCTGGGGGCTGTTCAGCATCCATGACCGCCGGCCCCGGGGGGGGGGGGGAGATTATCGACCTGGCGCCTCTCCCACCCCTACACGGCCTAGTGGGTACTTCTCAGCCCTCTGGGTTTGGACCTGACTATTTCTTCCGTGGCTCCAGACTCGCTCCCACTTCTCCCCCCTGTGCACCAGCATCTGCAGCTCTGCCTTGGCCCACTCTGTTCCTTTCGTCTGGAATGCCCTTCCCACCCCTTCATCTGTCTGCTAAGCACTTGCTCCGGCTTCAGTACTCAGCTCCAATATTCCCCTCTCCTGGGAACTCTTCCCTGGACTCCCAGGCTTGTTCAGCGTTCTCCTGTGGGAATATCTGGCCCCCACCCACGCCCCCATGACGAGTGCTATCTCTATCAACACAGAGAGGACACCAGGTTGTCATTGGCTGTCTCTTCCATCAGACTGGGAAGTCCTCCAGAGCAAGAATCAGGGACCCAGTAATGATCTGGCCCTTGCCCGGCCCTGGCAGCTCCCAGGTGGCTTGTGGAACTAAGATAAGGAGCTAGAGGTGGCACGTGCAGGATGGGGGAGCAGTGCATTACCTGAACTGGATACTTAGGGCTCCACACCACCCACCAGTGGGACCAGGGGGTGGGGTGGGGGGACAGCAGGCTGTGACATCCCCTGAGCCTCCCTAAGTGCTCACACTAGCCCCTGGACACTGACAGGGCTGGGAAAATGTACTGTCTTGTGCCTCTGAGAAGGAGAGAAAAGACTGAGCCAGCTCAGGTGACCTTGAGGGAATTGCAGGGCTGACCAGGGGCCCTGCCCCCAATGAGGGGGCAAATGGGACCCAATGAAACTTAAAAGCTTTTGCAAAGCAAAGGAAACTATAAATGAGATGAAAAGACAACCCTCAGAATGGGAGAAAATATTTGCAAGCGAATAAACAAAGGATTACTCTCCAAAATATATAAACAGCTCATGCAGCTCAATATTAAAAAAACAAACAACCCAATCAAAAAACGGGCAGAAGACCTAAATAGACATTTGTCCAAAGAAGACATACAGATGGCCAAGAGGCACATGAAAAGATGCTCAATATCACTAATTATTAGAGAAATGCAAATCAAAACTACAATGAGGTATCACCTCACACCGGTTAGAATGGGCATCATCAGAAAATCTACAAACAGCAAATGCTGGAGAGGGTGTGGAGAAAAGGGAACCCTCTTGCACTGTTGGTGGGAATGTAAATTGATACAGCCACTATGGAGAACAGTATGGAGGTTCCTTAAAAAACTAAAAATAGAATTACCATATGACCCAGCAATCCCACTGCTGGGCATAAACCCAGAGAAAACCATAATTCAAAAAAACACATGTACCCCAATGTTCATTGCAGCACTATTTACAATAGCCAGGTCATGGAAGCAACCTAAATGCCCATCGACAGACGAACAGATAAAGAAGATGTGGTACATAGATACAATGGAATATTACTCAGCCATAAAAAGGAACAAAACTGGGTCATTTGTAGAGATGTGGATGGATCTAGAGACTGTCATACAGAGTGAAGTAAGTCAGAAAGAGAAAAACAAATACATATATTAACGCATATATATGGAATCTAGAAAAATGGTACAGATGAACCCGTTTGCAAGGCAGAAATAGAGACCCAGATGTAGAGAACAAATGTATGGACACCAATGGGGGAAGAAGGGGTGGGGAAGGTGTTGGGATGAATTGGGAGATTGGGATTGACATATATACACTAATATGTATAAAAATAGATAACTAATAAGAAACTGCTGTATTAAAATAAAAATAAATTTTAAAAAAAATGTATGGACCCTGGCCTGGAAGCGTCTCAGAAACTGTCCCCAGCCTTGCCCCAGGCTGCTTCTGGTCTCCCAAGGTAGGCAGACATATACCAGTCCCCACTCAGCCACTTCAGCCCGTGTGGCCTCGGGCAAGTGCTTCTGTCCCCTGTCTGCCATTGCTGAATGGGGATGCTCCCTCCTGAAATGATGCGGGCAAACTCCTAGCAGGCACCTATGCCCAGAAGGCTCCTCTTCCCAGGTGTGGGTGGTGGGGAGATGCACACCTCCATTATGCGCAAATGCAAGGACTCTCCTTCCAGGAAAGGAGGGCTCCAGAGACCTGCTCCCACATTAGCCAATGCGGAGCGTGGGATGCTCTGGCCTGGCCACGCACAGCGGGGAGAACAGTGAACCCTCCCTGTCCTCCGCCCCCCACTCCCTTCCTAGTAGGCCAACCTCAGCCGGGAGGTGGGGAGACATGTGGACTCAAGTCCGCCTGAGTGCGCCTTGCTCATCCCAGCCTTAACAAACCAGCGGCCTCCTTCTCCAGCCAGGGAGTCTCAGAAGCCTTCCACAGCCACTCCACCTCAGCAGATTCCCAGTCCCTCAGTGGGGAGCAGGGCAGAGACACCCGCCCAGGAGCCAGACCCAGGGTTCTTGTTTGGCCATGACACCTGGGGCAGGACGTGGTCCCTTGGGCAGCCTCCATTTCCCTGACATACAGTGGGGTAACTGAGCCTTTTATCAGCTAGGCAATGCCAGGCTCCAGCTCAGAAGAATCTGGATAACGGGCTGGGTGGGATTCATGTCTCTTCCTGCTGCTTAGACTCCCCAACCAGGTCCCCACCCACCCCTGCCCCTCTGACCCAGCTGGCTATATCTGGGCCCAAACATTAGAATAGTCAAGGCCACACACTAGGGTGGGGCGGCTTCAGGAACCAGCCTCGTATGTTCCTCAACTTCAGGAACGCTTCCTGCTCCTGCAGCCGCCCAATCAAAGGAAACACAGAGTCAACAGCCCTGACCTATCAGGAAATAGTCTTTATTACAAAAATCTGCATGTAAACAAATAGCCAGGGCACTGAACAGCCTCCCTCCAGGGCATGCACACCACGGGTGCAGAGAAAGGCAGAGTCCTCTCCCCACTCACAGGCCTGCTCCACAGGCTGGGCTCAGGCTGCTGCGTGGGATGCACATGGGCCTGCACAGGCATCTCTGTGGGCGCAGCCCTTGACGGCCACTGGGAGCCACCTGCTTGGGCCGCACTGTCTCTCTGTCCACGACCATGAGGTGGGGGATACCCAGAGTCTGAGCCAGCCCTGGGGTACCTTGGGCAGTTGGCTGGGCCAGCCCACCAATCTGCCCATCTGTCTGCACAATACAGTGAGTGCCCCAGGACCTAGAGCACGGAGAGGTCGTGGCAGGACTTGGACTTGGCACGCAAGGCCATCTTGCGGCTGTTTCGAGCGACGATGCGGCCCAGGAAGCGCTTCGCCTTCTTGCCAAGGCTCTCTCGCCGCCGAGTACCCGCTTGCCGACGTGCGTTGGCCTCTTTGCTGTCCCTGCGCAGGCGTATCTGGCGCACGACACCCTCAAACAGCGCCTGGACATTGTGGTGCAGCGCAGCCGACGTCTCAATAAACTTGCAGTCAAAGACCACAGCACAGGCCCGGCCCTCTGGTGTGGGTGGGGACAGGCACAAGTCAATAAACAAAGGGTGGGGCGGGGGGTGAGCAGCCCACTCAAACCCTGGCCACCCCATGGCACTACCACATCCCTGGGTCTTCCCCAGAAACACAACGACACCAGCTCCTGTACAGAGGGGCCCAGGCATCACTGGGTCACCCAATTGGCAGAGCGTGCCCACGTTTAAGGAGCTCACAGAGGCCCACAAAAGGAGACCCATTTATGAAATAATTTGAAGTTTGATATTTAAATGGAAGTGCTGTAGTAGTCAACAAAATGAAAACTTTGCTGAACAGCTTAGTGTGTTACGGCTTGATGTTATATCATGATGAATGATGGGTAGAATGGGGGGGACATCACCAAGTCACGGTTGGTTCCTCTGCGGGGCTCAGGTCTGGGGGCCACAGAGGATGATGCTGAGTCCAAGAGGGGGGTGCTCCCCAAGGGCAAGGCTATGCTGAGACTGGCCCTGGCCTGGAATCCAGGCTCTGGACTCCTGGCCTGATTCCCTGCACTCTCTTCACCCCTCATATGCCAGGCCAGGGACAAAGAAGACAGAAAAGGAGGGCTCTGAGGTGGCCCAGCTCAGCGTCCAGCAACCTTCACCTCCCCTAGCTCATTTGGTCCTTTCCCCAGCACTCAGGTCTTTGGGAGTCCTGTGGGAGGGCAGAAGCTCTCCCCCATCTTCCTGAGTTTTCTTCCTAAACATTTTTAGCCACTGATGATCCCCAGGGACTCGAGCTGAGTCAAGACTGAGTGCACCACAGCCCCGCCAGGATCTCCCTCCCTTTCTGACCCACTCCCTGCTCACCATCCAAGGAGACCTCACGAGAGCGCACCAGGTCGCTCTTGTTGCCCACTAGGATGATGGGCACGTCGTCTGTCTGCCGCGCCCTCCGCAGCTGGACCCGAAGCTCTGAGGCCTTCTCAAAGCTGTCCTTGTCCGTCACTGAATACACGATGACGTATGCATCTCCCATGGCCATGCAGTGGCCAGGTAGCCAGCGGCCCCCATCCTAGGGAACACAGACACATATTTACCCAATAGTCCTCACGCCCCAGCTACAAAGCTGTCACTCCCAGCAGGTCCCTACCCCCAGCTCACCCCTCCCACCCTGTCCTGGTCTCAGCCTGCATCTTACCTGCTCCCAAATGTCATAGACCATGAGCGCTGCCTCTTCTCCATCCACCATGATGGAGCGATCATACGTGTGCCCTAGGTAGGAGACCAGTAGTCAGGTTACCTGCTGGCTGCCAAGAGCCCCCTCCTCCAATACACCAGGTTTCCTGTTCTGGCCACACCCTTCAACTCCTCCCCAGAGCCCTCCTAACCTTCTCCTCCACTGATGGCTGCTGTGTAGCAACAGAAGTGACAGGGCTTAGAAATGGGGGGTTGGAGGGCACGGTGTGCCTGGCCCCCACCTAGGCACCCCTTCCCCAAGCTAGCAATGTCCTGGGTAGCCACTCCTGTGCTCCCTGCCCTCCTGTAGCCTGAGACCCAGGGTGGTTCTGACCACAGTGGCCTGAGTTAGAACAGACATCCCCTGGGGACCTTGGTTACCTAGGACTCCTCTCCTAGAAACTCCCTCTGGCTGGGTTCTTGCCCGTCCTGGCAGGGAGGGATATCCTGTCCCCAGACTACAGAGTAATTAATCGTATGCCCTTCTACTCTAAGCACTTCTTTCCCTACTAAGGGCTGGGGTACCTTCTCCCTTAGTTTCCCCATCTGTGAAAGGCGTAGGTAGAGGCAGATTCTCAAAGTGTCTTCAGAATTCCGCTGTTACCTGCTGCTTTTAATCCTGGTCCCCAGTCCTGTAGCTCCCAGTCCTAACCCTGTGCTCGCCCCTCCCTTGAACAGTCCCTCCCAGCCCCTCACCTGCGGCCTCTGCTTCAGGCCCGTCCTCTATACCACCGAAGATGCGCGCCAGAGCACTCTTGCCGACGCCAGGCGCCCCCAGCAGCAGCACCTTGTAAATGCTCTCGTCTGAATCGCTGCCTCCTGAGCTGAGCGAGTCGGAGGAGCCCTCGGGCCAGTCCAGCCTCGGACCCTGGGCCCCAGTCCCAGCCTCGGCCGTTGTCAGAGCTCCCGGAGCCAGCGCCGCCTGCAGGTCGCGCTCGTCCACAGGCATGCTCCGGCGGTGCAGCGGGGGCGCCGGGCCCCAGGGTGTGCTGCCCCGACGGCGCTCGCGCTCCCGGCCCCCACCGCGGCTCCCGCCCGCTCCGCTGCCGCCGCCGTTCAGAGTCATCGCGTCGGACGCCGTCTGGGGAACGGGAATCCAGATGGCCGCGTGAGCCGCGGTGGAGATGGAGTGGGAAGCTGGACCCGGGACGCGCCTGCCCGACCACGGGTCAAGAAAGATGCTCGGGGCCCAGGACATGCCGCAGAAGGTCCTTGCGCCCTGACTTGTGACCCATCCTCCTGACTCGTTCATCCTAGACGGTGAGACCACCCCCACCCTGCTCTGCCAGGACACTCACCCAGTCACACACGGACGCGGTCAGGACTAGGTAAGTCCCGGGCTCGGATACAATCCACTCGCAGATCCAGGCTCGGACACTCGACGCTGTCGCAGCCGCTGCCTTCTCGGTCCGCACTGGGTCCGGGCTCCAGAGCCGCCTATTTAAGCCTCTGCCCGCCCCCGCCGCCACCCCCGCGCTCGTCCAGGACTGCGCTGTCCGGGGGCTGACGTGTCCGTCCCCCTCTCCCGAGGGGGATTCCCCGCCCTCCTCCTAGAACCTCACACCCACCCAGCCCCCGCTTCACCCGCCAGGGCGGGGCAGGGGCAGACTCCGCAGACAACAGCCCGGTCTGAGAGAGAGAGAGAGAGAGAGAGAGAGAGAGAGAGAGAGAGAGAGAGAGAGAGAGAGTGTGTGTGTGTGTGTGTGTGTGTGTGTGTGTGTGGCGGCGGGGGGGGCGGGGGGGAGAGGAGGGGCAGGTAAGGAGGGAAAAGGGAGAAGGAAAGGGAGCACGTGAATGGTGCGGAGGAGGGCGATGAAGGTGGAGGGTGCCACCACGGGTGGGGGCCAGGGGGAAAGCCCCGACCAGCCAAGTGCGCCAAGTCCCCACTAGGGCAGAATTGAGGTCTGGCCCTTTAAAAGTGATTTCTCCTTTCCCTCTCTCCCAGTCCTGGCCTGTCGCCCAAGCAAGCAGACCAGTTACAGGTCGGACAGACTTCACCCTTCACTGCCCATGTCACCCATTCCCCACCCGCTGGTATTTAGGGGCCCTAAATCCAGGCTTCTAGCCTCAGCACCAGGTCCTTCCCCACTCGCATCCCTGCCCTTGGCAGTTGAAGATTCCACCTGATGAGCCTGCCCTTCAGGATGAGGGTTAGTGACACCTGAGCCCCTGGGGGCCCTTGGAGAGCTGGGAGAGGGGGCAAGGAAGGGAGGCCCGCTGGCAGTGTGGTGCAGGTAGAGGGACAGCTTGAACCTTGGGGAGGGAATACAGGCCCAGAGAAGGAAAAGGATGAAGTCAGAACCACCTCCCCCTCAGCGCCCTCCAGGCAGCTGCCTGTAACTCTGCTAAAAATACCTGGCCCTGGTCATTCTGCTCCTGGCCTGGAGGTTGCCCAAAGTTGGGGAAATCCTGGCAGACAGGTGTCAGATGCCAGCAGGAGCGGATAGGGGTGAGACTAGACTAGAGTCGGGTCCAGCTCCAGCCACTCTAAGAGTCTGCAATGTCTCCTTCCTTCCCTTTAGTCTCAGACTGCGCCTGCAGTTCAGGGCACACACAGGGCCTGGAGGTTCAGACTCCCATTCAGAAGGGGCATAGTTGTAGAGTAGGGATGGGGTCAGCGGGGTGGGGCATAGTTGTAGAGTAGGGATGGGGTCAGCGGGGTGGGGGTTTAGCCACCACTTGGTGCTACCACTACCCAGAGATCAGCCCCTCCTCAACCCAGGGAGGGTGCTGGGGCACAGAGGGGAGGAGATGTAATGGGGAGGCTTGGGCTCTAGTCCTGAATCTGCCTCCAGGCTCCTGGGTCTTGCCTCCCTCCCAGCCTCAGGGTGGCCAGCTGTAAACTGCCTTACTCATGTTTGGGGTGTGTGGAGACTGGGAACAGGCACACTGTGAGGTACTTTGTGACAGGGACTCGCTATTAGAGTGACGTATGATTGTGACGAGTGTGGTGGGGGTGGGGGGCACCCATTCAGGGCTCAGGTGACATCACGGAGGGATGGATCCTAGTGGGCTGCTGTAGGTTGTCATGGAGACCTGGGTCAGGTCTGTCTGACTGCTGCATCAGTTTCCTTGGCAACATCTGAGAGGGCCTTGGAATGAGGAGGGCCTGGTTAAGAGGGTTCATGCAGGCCCCTCTGGTACTTGAGGTCCTCAAAGTTAGACAAGGCCTGGACTGAGGGGTGATCTATCTATTTGTGTTCTTCACATGGCCTGGGGGGTCTTGGAGGCCTGGGCAATCCCATGTTGGCTCTAGCTTCCTGGACGAGATCCAGAGGGAAGAGGGAGTCATGGGTTAAGCCTTCTGTCAAAGAACGAAAGTCTTGGGACTTCCCTGGCAGTCCAGTGGTTAAGACCTTGCGCTTCCTGTGCGGGGGGCACGGGTTCGATCCCCAATTGGGGAACTAAGATCCCACATGCCGTGTGGCACGGCCAAAAAATTAAAAAACAACAAAGCAAAACAAAAGGAACAAAAGTCTTAAGAGCCAGCAAACTACTTCCCATCAGGAACGCTGCTGGGCTGCTTATGGCCCCTCCTAACCACCTTACACATGACCTTGCTGCTGACAAGAGCCCCTGGATGTCCAACAGAGGGTGGGTGTGGGGGGTAGCTGTGGTCCTTCCAAGCAGGGAGCCATGCAAGGAATTAGGGCTGGGTTTCCCCTCTGATAATCTAAGCTCTTGACCTCAGCAATGTTTCCTCATTGCCAAGGGAACTGCATCCACATTGGGCCACTCAGGCCCCAAGCATTCTGCAACAGGCCAGACCCATCACAAGCATCGGTATGGCCAGGGGCCCGGGGAACCATACCAGGACATGACCTTGAAACACCCCCATTCCCACCTCCTGGTCCTCTCAGTTCTCTGGGCTGAGCTTGGCTGCCCAGAAGGAGCAAACTGAGGCTTGAATACCCCTAGGATAGCCCAGCCTCCAAATCCCGGCTCTGCACCTCACTAGCTGTTTCACCTCTGCCCATTTAGCTTGGCCGAGCCTCAGTTCCCGCTTGTGTAGAACAGGGATAATGTCTTCATGGGGGTTGTTATAAGATATAAATAACAGAAAATGCAGAGGTAAGGTGGTTGGCACATGTCTGGCCTATAGTAATATCTCAATATGAACACTTTTATTATCACCCTTAGTTGGACAGGACAGGTTGAGTGAATCCCTGGGCCCTCTCCTGCTTCTTCTTTCCTGCTTCTGCTCCATTCTCTCCAGAATGGTGGTCTGCCCAGGAGAGGGGCAGATGCAGATACCTCTCCCCTCTCCCCCATACCCACCTTTTCTCTGTGGGACCCCATGCCCTTCCCCTTCCCTCAGGTAGCAAAATGCTGCAAAGGCAACTTGGCTGGATTTCAATATTCCCGGCCCTCCTTACACCACAGCTCCCATGCCCCAGTTCTTCTGTTCTAAGTCTCAATTCATTCATTCCACTGACCTGTACTAAATACCTACTACTGTGTGCCAGGCCCTTGTGCTTTGGGAATGATGATGAGCAAAAATGGACATAGCTGGGCCTGTTCGTACATGTCATCTAATCTCTGGGTCCGTCTCACTCAGCTATGATTTGTTGTTCCCATTTTGTAGACATGGTAACCGAGGCCTGAGAAGTCACAGGCCAGAAACAGCACAGCCACACACCCCTGGTGGAGGGCTTCAGGGACCTAAAACTTCACCCCACCCCTCTCACCCCCATGTTCTCAGACAGCAGCTGGGATTCCAGAAAGTTCCCCGGGCACTAGCCCAGGATTCACAAACGGTGTCCCTGCAGGCAGCCGTGGGCCACGCACAGATGAGTCAAGACTGACAAGGGGACAATCTGATATGCCAGCTGGATACGAGCAGCTTGATGACCCTCGTCCACCGTGGCCTGGCTGCCAGGAGAGCCAGCTGAATGACTCAGTGACACCTGCCTCCCCCATGACCTCCCACCCCCAGGTGAACACAGACACCACAGACACCTAGACACAGCGGGCTGTCAGTGCAGAAGTACACACGTCGTAAAGCCTACAGCTGGCTATTGGTGGTTGGGGAGGCTCCCTGGGGCCTGCGGGGCCCTGGGGGGCCTCCTGCCTCTCTGGAGCACTGAGCTTCTTCATCTGTGGAAGTGGGAGGTACTCTGCCTGGAAGATCACCTGAAATGGTCCCAGATCCATTTTAAATCTCCAGAGCAGTCGTAAGCTATTGTGTCTCCCCACATGACACATGAAGAAACTGGGTGACATGGGCCGATGGCTTCACCCCTCTGAGCAGCCAGATCTCGGTCACTAGGTGGCGAAGCTACTCCCGCCTGCAAGTGGGGGTTGGAGGTGGGCGTAGGCCCCTCCAGCTAGGCAACAGCACCCCCTGCCAGCTGAGCAGTACCTGCTGACCAGCTGAGGTTCCTCTACTCCCTAACTGGAGGTCTTGGGGAGTCAGTTACTTATTCTAGATTCTTCTTTCCTCATCTGCAAAACAGAGATGATAAAGAACAGCAACTGCCACACAGGGCTGGCCTGAGGACTGACGGACTAGATAGTATATATAAAACCTTCGGCCAATGCCCACTCTCAGGACAGGTCCAATGTCGTCAGAAGGTCCCCAAGAACAGATTTGCCAAGCGGCCAGGGTCCCTGCTGAGGCCTCTGCCCACCAGGTGGGCAAGTCTTCTTAATATCCGCATTTTTCCTCGGAGAAGGAAATGCAGGCAGGGGATTGTGACATTAGGACTCCTGATTGGCTGATCCAAGGTCTAAGCCCCACGGTCTATCCTGATGACCAACTGTGCTCGGCGAGGCAGAGGCCCCAGACCTGAGCACCTGGGGTGCCACACGTTTCCCAGGCTGCTGGTGGAGACAGTGCTTCCGATGGCTTTCAGCAGAGAGATCTGCTGGCACTGCCCTGACCAGGGGACCAAACTGATCATCACCAACAGTGGGGACAAGCTGGTATCTCACAGCTACTGGTGGATGCTAAGGATACATACACACTCCTGGGCAAGGTTCTCACTAGTCAACTCAAACCTGAACTCAACCAACTTCTAGTTTATAGGAAACACAGCAGACAAAACAACAAATCAGACTGTGGGACTTCTCCAGGACAACTCACTTGGGCTTTTCAAAATAGTCAGTGTCAAGAAAGATTAAAAGGTAGGGAGGCAGGGAGACAGTTCTAGAAGAGGCTAAAGAGAGATGACAACCAAATGCAATACACGAAACTTGACTGGAGCCTGACTTAAAAAACAACTATGAATGACGTTTTGGGAGAAATTCATACATGCCTGGATATTAGATATTAGTGTCAGAGAATTGTTCATTTAGGGGCCAAATAACAGTACTGTGGTTACAGGCTTATTCTTAGGAGACACAGGATGAAGTACCGAGAAGTGAAGGGTCATGTGTCTGCAGCTTACTTTCAAGTATATTTATATTCTACACACGCATAAATAGAACCAAAGTTGCAACATGTTAACAACTGTTAAATCTAGGTGGTGGGTATACAAAAGTGTTCACTACAATATTCTTTCAATTTTTTGGCATACTTGCAACTTTTCCTAATCAAACCCTTGGGAGAAATTTAAAAAATGAACCAAACCTCATCGACCCAGCCTGTATAGGCACTCACTACCACCCCTACCCCAAACCCGGAGTGACCCCCACTGAGATGAAAGACTCTCAGGCATGCTGGGAAATGAATATAAATTAAGGGTTTATTACAAAATGCAAAATGTTAGTTTCTTATTGTCAGTGGTTCAAGAAAACAAGGCCATGAGCCCTGCGTGGGGTTGGGAGCAAAAATTCAGGCTCAGGAGCGGGCTGATAGGCACTGGTTCACAACCTCCAGCAGGTGGGTGTTCTCTAGGGCGGCTGCCACCCGCTCTTTATCCGCAAGCTGCTTGTTCACTGGGTGGAAAGAAGAGAGTGGTGAAATATATTTATACCCCCACCAACAAAGCCCTCCTGTCGCCGCCTTCCCAGGATCCCAAACCTTGGTCAGGCTACCCCAACCACCTGAGCCCACACCTACCCTACCTTCTTGTGACCCCTTCCCACCTGGCCACTCATGTCTGCTTCCTATACTATAAAGCCTGACAACCCTGGTCCTGTGTACTTAGGAGAGGGAGAGGGCAGGAGTGGGAGAACATGGTAAACACAGGACACTCAAGTCAGGCCAGCTTAGGTCTAGGCTGCCACCTCCACTGGGGAGTCACCCACCTACTGCCAAACCCCCAACCGTCCCCCTAATCTTGCCCTACAGACCACCATGGCAAGCGGGGAGCCTCCGGGCTAATGCCTCAACACCAGCCCATACTTACCTGCATGCTCCGAGGCATGGGTCCCTGGTGTAATGTGCACGTCCAGCTGGGAGGGAGATAGGTGGGGCCTGAGCACTCACACACCTGGCTACCCCCTTTTCCCCTCTCCCCACTCACCACCTCCATTTGATCCTTCTTCCTAATCATGCCTCTGGACTCCGGCCCTTCCATTACACCCCAAACCCACTCACAGCCATTCCATCTCTACCCAAAGGACTGGTCAATTGCTGCTGACTTAAAGGCCCACCTGCGCCCCATCCCTGCTCCAAACTTATCTACAGCTCCCTACTGCCCTTCCTGCCACACTCCTCACTACTTTTCTGCACTTTCCAGCTTGGGTCTTTAGTCTTGTCCCATCCAACTGGAAAGCCTCCTCCCAGTTTCATCTCTGCTAGCTGGGATCCTTCCAGATCTCACTCGGATGTTCAAGTTCATGCTCTCCATGTCCTCCTCAGTAGCAGACATTCATGCCTGCCCCACCCCCAGGGCTCAGTTCCACCTTACCTTGAAACGCTGGGGAAGGGATCGCAGAAGCTTGACTTTGATGGACAGGCCAATAAGTGTGGCCATACTGCAGTGCGGAATGGTGGGTGTGAAGGCCACGGCCACTGTGCTTTCGGGGTCGCTCACCTGGTTGGAGAGGTGGGATGTTAGGAGTCATGGCCCGTCCAGCCCATTGACCCTCTTCTTAGTTTGTTGCTTCAGGTAAGTCATCTAATCAGTATGCGTCTCAGTCTCCTCATCCATAAAATGGGCACACACACACACACACACACACACACACACACACACACACACCCCGTTCCAAAGATCCCCTGAGGAGTCCGTGAGCTGAGAGAACGCCAGGCCCCTGGTGCACAGCTGAGCCCTTCTGACTCTCCCGAGCAAGTCGCTCCCCTGGACGCTGCGAGTGACTCACCTGAACCCGGACTTGCTCTACTACGTTCAATTCTTCCAGCGTCAGTGGATGCTCCGGGTCATTGATGGAGCGAATCAGATGTGGCAAGTGAAGGAAAGGGGACTCTGCGCCTCTGCCCACTCAGAACCCCCCTCCGGGACTGCCCGTCCCTACTACAGCTCCACCGACTACTGGACATCACTTCATCCCACCACCTCCCAGGCCCCCGCGAACCCGCCCGCGCCCGGCAGCGGCGGATATCGAAGATCTCGCGCGCGTCGATGCTGTCTGGAACCTGCTCGTCCTCCTCGCCCGCGGTCACTGGCCGCTCCCCAGAGCGCTCGTAGATGAGGGGGTTCGCGTTCTCGAGGAGGCCGCCCCCCATCCCGCCGCCGCCCACCATCACGGAACTGCTGCCGGCAACTGCAGGCGGGCGCTTCCGCTCCTACGGTGCATTTCCGGGGAACGGGAAGGGGGCGTGGCGTGGCGTGGCGACGGGGTAACGCGAGGGACACCCGGCCCTGCTGGTGTGCCGCCTGCGGTTTGGGTGGTGCGGCTGCCTCAGCGCGCTCTCTACGCGGATCCGAGAAAATGCCGAGCGCTCCAACAAAGACACAGAGAAGGGACCACGGTGTGCGAACCGGGAGGGTGCCTGGCGGCGCAGGCCAAGGCTGGGGCACTATAGACCCGTCTTGAGATTGAGCCAGGCGTACCGTCAGGCATCACTTCCTCCGAGAGGCCTGCCCCTTAGGCTGGGCGGGCGCCCAGAGTTGCCTCTGTCCTGGCACGGTTCACTGCGTTTCCGAACTTCCCAGTGACGCACCTGCAGGCCCCGCTGCACCTTGGGCCTGGGAGTGCTCTCCCGGTTCCCAGCGTGCGGCCCTAAAGACGTTCTTCAAATGTTTGTCCAATGGATAAAGAACCGTGACCTCGATTTTGACGGGAGGTGGGGACAGGGAAAGACACGGGGTGGGGTTGAGAGTGTCCTTAAGATGAGTGCCACAGTCAGGTGTGCATTTCAGAAGGCCGGCCTTTGCCGAGTAGGGAGGAGGGCCCACAGAGACCCTCAGACCAGGGACAATAGGGGAATGAAGGCGGACCCAGGAAATCGATCCCCGAAAGCAAGGAGGAGTTTTTGGAATGAAGGGCCGTCAGACTTCCCTGCCTTTACTCGGGCGGTTCCTTTCACTCTGAACGAAGGTCGTTTTTATTTATCTGTCTATGGGAATCCTGATCGTGCACCTCGTCAAGGAAGCTCTCCTGGTTTCTCCAATCACAGATTATTGCTCCCTCTCTCTCCCCCTCGGAACACACTTGTCGGGCCTGTGACTATAAGGACAGTGAACGCAGGTTTGTGGAGAGGGTTCTTGGTATTGCGGAGGGGCTGCAGAAGCCTCAAGGTCCCTGCGGAGGAGGCCCAAGAGGACAGAGGGGAAGCGGCTGTGCTAGCCCCTACCTGCCCCTGGCCTTTACCCGTTCTGTCCTGCTTTCCTGCCAAACCCGTCTTTCCCCGCCTACTCCCTTCCCAGTACAAAGTCCAGGCCTGGGCGAGACACTCAATCGTCGACGGCTGGATGCGTCCCTGCGCAGCCTCCTGGTGAAAAGCAGCATGTCCGTCGGTAGTGCAAAAAAGACCTGTGAGCCCACGATGCAGCTGGACCGACTTCGCAAGCGGCTGAGAGCCGTGGCCTTCGGGGTCCTGCTTCTCCTTGTCCCGGGCCAGGGTGAGGCTCCGACGCGGGGCGGCAGGTACCGGGGTAGGATTTGCCAAATTCTGCAGAGGCAGGACCTGAGGCTGCGGAAGGAAAGGCGTCCGGGAGGTGGGAGCCGGTGGAGAGTTCCAGCACCAGAACCGTGTGAGGGATACGACGCCATCTCTGCGCCCCCTGAGGCGCAGAGAGAGTTTGGGCTGCCCCAAGTCGCACTACCCCAAGGCGCAAGCAGGCCCTAGGGGCTCTGAGCATCGCCGGGGCTGGGGAGTTATTTGGGACATTTCTCTGCGAGTGTTTGTGGTGGAGCTGGTGCTGACGGGGGTAATAACAACAATAATTATACCTTCCCGCCACCATTTGGCTCTGCCCTTGGCCAGAGGGGTGTCCTGACACCCACTGAGCCCCTCTCCACAGGAGCCCTGGGCAAGGTTACTGGCTAAGCCTACAGAAGCCCCCATCCCCCAGCCACCACATCCTACTATCAGACAGACTTAAACGTGCTTCTCTTCACCCCATGCACCCACCCCGAATGAGGGCAGGTCTTGACCTCCAGGGCAAAGGTGATCTCTCTTTGTGCCAGCCCTTACTGGTAGCCTTTATAGCTTACACTATGTGGGCACGGCACCTGGGCACAGCTCCAGCTCCTGTGCCCCCTCTTTTAAAAAAAAAAAATTTATTTATTTGGCTGCGCCGGGTCTTAGTTGCAGCATGCTGGATCTTCATTGCCGCGTGCAGGATCTTCCTTGCAGCATGCGGGATCTTTAGTTGCAGCACATGGGATCTTTTAGTTGCAGCATGTGGGATCTAGTTCCCTGACCAGGGATCGAACCCACACACACACACCCCCCCCGCCTTGGGAGTGTGGAGTCTTAACCACTGGGCCACTAGGGAAGTCCCCTGCGCTCCTCTTGAAGGGCGTGATCCTCTAATCCAAACGGGCTCTGCCTGTGGAACCTGATTATCCTCTCCCTTCCCAGTCGAATCTGCCTGGGTAGCGTCCACACTCAGGACTACCCCGAGGCCCAACCCATCGTGCTTCTGCCCTTACCCCTTGCTCACCAGGCTCTAAGAGGTCACTGGAACCTTGCAGCGCCACGATCTGCGAGGCCTCGCTGATGCCCCTTTCTAAAAATGTTGCTATGTTGGATGGGACCCACTTTCAGAAAAGAAGAACTGGCAAGCACAGATGATGGGTCTGACCCTCTCCTTTCCCACCCAGTCCTGGCTTATAGGCAGGGACCATCTAGGTCCCCAGGGCCTTCCACACACTAACCAGTAGTTTACCCAAGAATGGATGTGTGCATGCATCCTTGGTTTTCACCCGAATGGTCACACATTGCCTCCCTTTTTGGTCCCTGGCTTTTCCACTTCCTGACACACGCAGTGACCTCTCCACATGCCCACATGGTAGAACTTATTCATAGTGTTTAATGAAAGGGCTTCTCTTCAAGGAGGAAGCATCCTTGGTGTAACTAGCCTCTGCTCAGGAACATTTTAGCAGGTTTTGTCTTTTGCTATAACAAACATCAAGCATTAAAGGTCGGTGGAGGCAGTGAATTACATGGGCAGACGTTACATCCCACAAAGGACTTATGTAGACAGCGTGTTCCTCGGGAGAAGGATGAGTCTTCTGACTTGGAAAGGCATTGTTCAGTTGCCCTCTGTGGAGCATGTGAATAGCTGCTAACTCCGGCCTCACCCACACCAGGTGTCGTCAGGTGCATTCATCCACGTTAATCTAATGGGTGTAGGGTAATATAGTTCCATAAGGATTTTTTTTTTTGTTTTCTTTCTTTTTTTTTACTTTTTATTATGAAACCAGGCTCAAATCTGCCAAATTCTGCAGAAGCAGAGCCTGATCCTGCAGGAGGAGAGGTGCCAGGGAGGTGGGAGCCAGTGGAGATAACACCAGGGGAATTGGGAGACTGACTGGATACCTCCCTGCGCCCTGAGGCACAGAGAGGGTCAGGACTGCCCGAGGTCATACAGCACTGCAGGGCTCCTCATCTGAGGTAGCAAGAATAATATAACAAACTCAGTGTACCATGATCTACCTTTAACAGTTATCAAGACCTGGGCAACTTAGTTTTGTCTGGATTATCACCTCTCCTTTGCACCATTATTTGAAGCAAATCTCAGACATCATATCACCTGTAATTTTTTTTTTTTTTGCGGTACGCGGGCCTCTCACTGTTGTGGCCTCTCCCATTGCGGAGCACAGGCTCCGGACCGCAGGCTCAGCGGCCATGGCTTATGGGCCCAGCCACTCTGCGGCATGTGGGATCTTCCCGGACCGGGGCATAAACCCATGTTCCCTGCATCGGCAGGCGGACTCTCAACCACTGCGCCACCAGGGAAGCCCCTCACCTGTAATTTTTTTTATCATGTCCTACTAAAAGAAGAAATATATGTCTCTCATAATTTCTTAATGTAATCAAACATCTAGTCAAATATTCTTATTTCATATTATCTCATGATATTTATGACTTTTTTAAAACCATGATTTAAACAAGGTTCTTACTTTAAACATTAGTAGATGTGCTTTTTTTAATAACAGATTTGAGATATAATTCACATGGCATAACTTTTACCCATTTAAAGTGGTTTTTAGTATATTCACAGAGTTTACCACATCAATTCCCCTTTCCCCAACATTTCTGTCTCTATCAATACACCAATTCTGGAAGTATAAATGAAATAATCCAATATGTGGCCCTTTGTGACTGGCTTTTTTCACTTAGCGTATTTTCAATGTTCATCCGTATTGTAGCATGTTCGGTACTTCTTTTTATTGCTGAATAATATTCCATTGTATAGATATGGTACATCTTATCAATCCATTTATCAGTTGATGGACATTTGGATTGTTTCCACTTTTTGGCTATTATAAATAATCCTGCTATGAACACTCATACACAAGTTTTTTTGTGGACATATGTTTTCAATTCTCTTGGGTTTATACCTAGGAGTGGGATTGCTGGGTCTGTGGTAACTCTATATTTAACCTTTTTTTAATTAATTAATTAATTTTTGGCTGTGTTGGGTCTTCGTTGCTGCGCGCGAGCTTTCTCTAGTTGTGGCGAACAGGGGCTACTCTTCGTTGCGGTGCAGTGGCTTCTCTTGCTGTGGAGCACAGGCTCTACGTGCACGGGCTTCAGTAGTTGTGGCATACGGGCTCAGTAGTTGTGGTGCACGGGCTTAGCTGCGGCATGTGGGATCTTCCCGGACCAGGGCTCGAACCCGTGTCCCCTGCGTTGGGAGGCGGATTCTTAACCACTGCGCCACCAGGGAAGTCCTATGTTTAACCTTTTGAAAAACTGCCAGGGTGTTTTCCAAAGCACCTGCACCATTCTCCCTTCCCACCGGCAATATACAAAGGTTCCAGTTTTTCCACATCCTTTCCAATATTTATTATTATCTTTTTGAAGTATTTCATGAGTCTCTTTCAATCTTCAGATTCCTCCTCTGCTTCTCTTTTATTTTTCTTGTAATTTTGTTGCTGTGTTGAAGAAACCAGTTTGTTCTGGAGAGTATCCCAGAGTTTGAGGGTTTTTTTGTTTTTGTTTTTCCTGAAGTATAATTGATTTATAATGTTGTGTTAGTTTCAGGCGTACAGTAAAGTGGTTCAGTTATATATATTATATATTCAGAATGTTTTCCCTTATAGATTATTACAAGATATTGAGTATAACTCCCTGTGCTATACAATAGGTCCTTGTTGGTTATTTTATATATAGTACTGTGCTTGTGTAATCCCAAAATCCTAATTTATCCCTCCCCCCTTTGTCCCTTTGGTAACCATAAGTTTGTTTTCTATGTCTGTGAGTCACTGTTTTGTAAATAAGTTCATCTGTATCATTTTTTTTAGATTCCACATATAACAGAGTTTGGGTCTTGCTGATTACATCCCTAGGGTGTCTTTTAACTGTTTCTCTGTCCCCTGTATGCCTGTAAACTTGTATTTATATTCCAGAGGCTTGATCAGATTCAGATTTTAGGTTTTGCTTTGTTTTGTTTGGGGACAAGACTACTTCGTATGTGGTGCAGTGGACTTCCAACAGAAAACATACAATGTCTGATTGTCTTGCTTTCTGTGACAAAATAAGTTGTTGACATCACAGTCAGATTTCAATGTGCATTTCTCTTAGCATGAGTGAGATGAACATCTCCTCATTTGTGTAAGAGCCGTTTACTGGTATTCCTTATTCTGTCTGAACATATTCTTTCACCAAATATGCGTAGCTGGCATATTTCTTATTCATTTATAGAAATTCTTTATCTATTAAGAATATCAGCTCTGGGCTTCCCTGGTGGCGCAGTGCTTAAGAATCTGCCTGCCAATGCAGGGGACACGGGTTCGACCCCTGGTCCGGGAAGATCCCACATGCCATAGAGCAAGTAAGCCCGTGTGCCACAACTACTGAGCCTGCACTCTAGAGCCCGCGAGCCACAACTACTGAAGCCCGTGCACCCAGAGCCCGTGCTCTGCAACAAGAGAAGCCACCGCAATGAGAAGCCCGTGCACCGCAATGAAGAGTAGCCCCCGCTCGCCGCAACTAGAGAAAGCCCACGCACAGCAACAAAGACCCAACACAGCAAAAAATAAATTAATTAATTAAAAAAACAAAAATAATAATATCAGCTTTTTCTCTGTTAGGGGACTTTCAATCTCTTCCTGCCTCCCTGATCCCCATAGCAGAGCAGGCTGTGCTTTTTATGTTCTAGACACAGCTGCCCTTCTCTTTGTAGTTCTCCTCATACTATCACTCTTTGTTTGGAGGATACTTTCTTTATGTCATTCTTGCCACCTAGAGTGTGAGATCCTTAAGGACAGGAATCTTGTCTGTCCGATTCCCACAGTTCTCCTACTGCCTCCTAGGACCTGGCACACAGTGAGCAGAAAGGACACTCTCACTCCATCAAGCTCATTTGTGACTATTTGTTTGAGGCTAAACTATGGGGCTAAACCATGGTGCCGAGCCCCAAGGAGCCTCAGTGAGCATGGTGGAAAAGGCTGGGGCAGTGAAGGCAGTTGCGGGTGGGGGGCTCAGAGTTACAGGCAGGAAATCTGTAAAGCTCAGTGTCCCTTGAGCTGAGCTGAGGACAGGAAGGAGGTGGCGACATCAACAGTCTGGGAGGGCGGCTAAATGGGGAGACCCAACCCTGATGTCCATCTCTCTGCCCACAGGCCAGGACTCTGCCAGCCCCGTGCGGACCACGCACACGGGCCAGGTGCGGGGGAGCCTCGTCCATGTGAAGAACACTGATGTGGGGATCCACACCTTCTTGGGAATTCCCTTCGCCAAGCCACCTCTAGGGCTGTTGCGGTTTGCGCCCCCGGAGCCCCCGGAATCTTGGAGTGGTATAAAGGATGGGACCTCCCACCCAGCCAAGTAAGCAGGGGGTCCAGGGAACTCTAAGCCCTGGGATAGAGGGTACTCTGAGCTCTGGGCCAGGCTGCAGTTGTCATTTCATGTCATTTCAAAACAGCCAGTTTTCCCTCTGAGTTTGGTGGATTTTCACATGCATTTTTCTGATAAGCATGCAGAGGCTTGGAAGGGTGAAGTAACTTTCCCAGACTGAGGGCTTAGCACTCAAAGAGCATTAGCTCCACAAGCTGAAGGGACAAGCAGAGGCACACAACTCCCTAGGTTCTGGTTGTGGCAGGTGATCTCTGCCACCAGAGGAGGTATCTCTGGGAGAGGTTTGAACCTCATAGGAGCTCCTGACTCTAGCAGCAGACACTGTAGATCCCTGAGGAGCAGAAGACCCCACTCTGCACAGTCACTGTGCCAACCGACAGGGCCAGATGCCGTTGACCAAGGGGCGTGTATATGTTCTTGAAACTGGAAACTGTGGGAGTGATGAGGTTCCCTGAGAGTCTGACTTGGGATGAGGGATGTCCCACTGCCCTTCTCATGAGAAATTAATCCATTCCTTTTGGCAGCACATGTATACAGGCTACTCCCCTGTTCCAGGTCTGCCTGAGTACAGTGATATGGTGGTGAATGTCAACACATGCAACCAATCGTTCTCATAGAGACCCTCCAGAGTCAAGATTTCTCAACCTCAGGAGGATTGATATCCAAGGCCCTCATAAACTTGAGGCCTCCTGGAAGACTAGGCTCCATCCCAGCTTCCCCAGAGTCTGTGGCCTGTAGCTTGGTGCAAAGGGGCTTTAGGGAGGGATCACACGTGAGTGAGGTATCAGAGGAAGTGGGACTAAGGGTAGTTGGGAGCATATCTGGGCCCAGGATCTGGTTATGGCCACAGCATGGCCCCAGGACTGACTGCCTGCCACGGTCACCAGGTGTCTGCAGGACTTCGCTAGCGTGAAAAGAATGACTCTGAAACTACTGAATGTGACCCTGCCTTCTACCTCCATGTCTGAAGACTGCCTGTACCTCAACATCTACACACCTGCGCATTCCCATGAGGGCTCTAAGCTGCCTGTGAGTGCCAGGCCACAGCTGGCTAAGGGGTAGGAGGACATTTCTTCTGCAGAAGATTGAAAAGAAGAAGATCAGCCTGGGCCCCACTGCAGTGTGGACCCTGTTAAGAAGCTTCTTACTATCAGATCCAAGAGAGTATTTCTTACCCAGCATGGGTGGCTGATGCCTGGGCACAGGGTCACAGAACCCTGGCTGCTCCCAGACGTCAGAAACTGTGGCCCTGGTAGGGACCCAGGACCTATACCCAACCAACTCATACCCAGGACCCACTCAGGTGCTGAGGGATGCACTTTGCGGTGGCCGGAGACCCCAGCCATGGATTATCTGTTGGGCCAATGAGAATAGAGCACACTTGTAATTAATGTGCATGCATGTGGGGTGATCAGAGAGACATCCCTTTTCTTTCCATGTCAGAGAGGGTTCTGGGAGAAATGGAGCCGGGCTTCGGTATGTGGGACGGGCCCCAAAGTGTGGGAGGCCCGGTTTTCCTGATAGAACTTGGGTTGCCTTCAGCCTAGGTCGTGAAGACACCACTTTGTCTTGCTGGAGTTCTGTCCGTGTGGCTAGGAGGACAGAGCCAAAGTGGTGGTTAGTTTAGGTAGCAGCGCTGATGGGGTTTGGGCTTGGTGGGAGCCATATGGTGTCTGTGCCTTGGATTCGCCAGGTGATGGTGTGGATCCACGGTGGTGGCTTTGTCATGGGCATGGCTTCCACGTATGACGGCTCTGCTCTGGCGGCCTTCGAGGACGTGGTGGTGGTCGTTATCCAGTACCGCCTGGGTTTGCTGGGCTTCTTCAGGTGAGACTGGGGCTGGGCTCGGCAACGCAGGCTGATGGAGCCAGGACACTCCCATGACCCTCATCCCTGCCACCTCTCAGCACTGGAGACAAACACGCAACTGGCAACTGGGGCTACCTGGATCAAGTGGCCGCACTACGCTGGGTCCAGCAGAATATCATCTACTTTGGAGGCGACCCTGACCATGTCACCATTTTTGGCGCGTCTGCGGGTGGCATGAGCGTGTCTTTGCATGTTGTGTCCCCCATGTCCAAAGGACTCTTCCACTGTGCCATCATGGAGAGTGGCGTGGCCCTGGTGCCCGGCTTCACCGCCAACTCATCTGATGTGGTCTCCACAGTGAGTGCCCCCAACCGTGGGAAGCCCAGACCTGCTGCCCCATTTCTTACCTCTCAGCCTCCATTACTCTGTCTGTTAAATGGGGATAACAAGGACTCCTCTGCCATCAGAGGACCTTGGAAACAGCCACCTATGTGGGGATTGTTCAAGGGTCAGAATTCACAGACCTCTGTCAGTGCAGAGGCTGAGTACATTCTGTGGCCCACAAGACTGCTGCTGGGGGCCCCCATCATAGGCAGGACCATCTAGGCAGGTGGGATGGACCCCCTGGCAGAGTCCTCTGAGCATCAGGGAAGTTGGAACAATTTCAAAACTGTAGGAATCCATTCACAATACTCTGTGAGATTTGGGGTACACCTGCCTCCAACTGGGGCACTGGGCAAACCTCTCTCCCCTACCTGGAAGCATGAGCCAGCCGCTGCCTGGTCTCTTTACAGGTGGTGGCCAACCTGTCTGCCTGTGGCCAGGTTGACTCAGAGGCCCTGGTGGACTGCCTGCGGCACAAGAGTGAAGAGGAGATTCTGGCCATCAACAAGGTTTGACTGATGGACATGGCTGTGGAGGGAAGGGTCCAGTAGGTGTGGGGCAGGCAAGCCTGGGCGCCCTTCATCCTCCCTGGGCAAGTTACTGTAGCTCCTCACCTTGGTGTCCTCACAGCCCTGGATGGGAAATCGAGGCCAGGCCATGCTGAGGCAGGTATAGGACCTGCTGGGGTGGGTGTGAGCCTTCTGGGACGAGCCAAGAAGGGGTGGAAGATGTCTGCGGCATCAGAAATTGTCTGCAACCTGACCTTGAGTGTCCCTTAGCCCTTCAGCATCATCCCTGGCCTGGTGGACGGGATCTTCCTGCCCAAGCACCCCCAGGAGCTGCTGGCCTCTGCCGACTTGCACCCTGTCCCCAGCATCATTGGTGTAAACAGCGATGAGTACAGTTGGATCCTCCCCTCGGTGAGGCCCACTCCCAAGCCTCCAGGTGCGGGGGAGCCCATCCAGGGGGAAGGCCTCGGGGCTTCGTAGCTCCAGGCCCATCCTATCTCCAACTCGACTCCCCCACCACCCAGTTCATGAACAATTCTGACGCCCAGAAGGAAATGGACAGAGAGACCATAAAGGATGACTTGCAGAAAATATCAAAAATGATGGTGAGGTTCCTGGGGACCTGCCCACATGGGGAGGGGGCTCCTTTCCTCTCCCAAGGCACGGGAAACCCAGCCCCCAGATATCCAGTGCATGCAGCACCCCTCGCCCAGAGCTTGGCCCCTTTCCCCGATTCCCTATCCCATCCCAGGATCCGTCTCCCGGTCCTGCCTCTGCTGCGTCCCGGCCCCGCCAGCCTGCCTAACCTGCCTCTTCCTGATCCCCTGGCGCAGATGATGCCGCCTGAGTTTGGTGACCTGTTGATGGAGGAGTACATAGGGGACAGTGAGGACCCCCAGACCCTCCGAATCCAGTTCCATGAGATCCTGGGGGACTGCATCTTCGTGATCCCTGCACTCCAAGTAGCAAAGTTGCAGTGTGAGTACATCTGCACTAAGTCCAGACTGGCTAGGGGGCCACTCAGAGCTGCAGGTGCCAGATGAGGTCTACTGGTGTCCAAAACCTAGACCATGTCTATTTATTGGTGCCCGGCACTTGATATCCTTCATCGTGGTAAATCCTCATGGCTAGTCTAAGAGACAGACATTTACCCCATTTTACGGAGGAGGAAACATGTTCAGTGACCTTCAGTGACTTGCCTAAAACCATAGCCTAGGAAGTTCCAAGGCCACAATTTGAACCCAGGCCCTTCCCACTGCCCTTGCTCCAGCCTGGGGCTCCTCCACCCCATTGTCCAGATTCCAACCAGCTTTGGACTTAGCTATGTCATCACCATGGGTGATGCAAGAAAGCTCCAGGTGAGGGGCTGCCAGGTCACGGCCCATCTTCCGCACCTCCCCAGGTTCCTCTGCCCCTGTCTACTTCTACGAGTTCCAGCATCAGCCGAGCTTCTTCAGGGATTTCAGGCCGAGCTATGTGAGGGCAGACCATGGAGATGAGGTTCACTTCATCTTCAGAAGTCTTTTCGGGAGCAGCCACAGTGAGTCTTCCTAGGTGGGGGTCTCTCAGAGGCTCCTCATTCCCAGGATGTGGGATGGGACATTGGCTAAGACCCTGAGTGAGGGTGATTGCCCTCACTGTACAGACGAGGAAACTGAGGCTCAGCGGGAGGAGGGGATCAGGTGTCCAAGACGTGACAGCTAGAAAGATTGAGCTTGAATTGGAGTGTAGCATTCTTCAGACTGGAACCCGTGCTCCCTCCACCTCTCCCCACCCTGACCTTGGGTTTCTGGCATGGGTGCAGAGGGGGTGTTTGAAAGGCCTCTTTCTTTCTTCCTTCCTTCCTTCCTCCCTCCCTCCCTCCCTCTCTCTCTCTCTCTCTTTCTTTCTTCCTTTTTTTCTTTCTTTTCTTTCCTCCCTCCCTCCTTTCTTTCTTTCTTCCTTCCTTTCTCTCTCTCTTTCTTTCCTTCCCTTCCTTCATTCCTTCCTTCCTTGCTTTCTTTCTTTTTCATATTTCTTTCTTTTTTTTTTTTTTTTTTTTTTTTGCGGTACGTGGGCCTCTCACTGTTGTGGCCTCTCCCGTTGCGGAGCACAGGCTCTGGACGCGCAAGCTCAGCAGCCATGGCTCACGGGCCCAGGCGCTCCGCGGCATGTGGGATCTTCCTGGACCGGGGCACGAACCCGTGTCCCCTGCATCGGCAGGCAGACTCTCAACCACTGCGCCACCAGGGAAGCCCCATATTTATTTCTTAAATGGCCTTCTGCTGTCAGAAGAAGGGAGCCTTCTGGGTCAGGGATGAGCCCAGTGTTGGGTCAGCCAGAGGCCGGGATGAATATATGGGGTTTGGGCAAGGAGAGGGCCTGGGGAGCGGGCAGAGAGCCAGGCCTTGGGATGGCAGGGAGGAGCCTGGGATGGGGTGAGGGGGAATGACCCACATGCCGGACTGGAGTTGCCCTGACCTGGACCCTTGTCCTCTTGCTCTGTAGTCCAACTCACTGAGGAGGAGGAGCTGCTGAGCAGGAAGATGATGAAGTATTGGGCCAACTTTGCTCGAAATGGGTGAGATGTCACACTCCTACTTTAACCTCCACGGTGGGGAGGGCAGGGCTTGAGCCCATCCTGGGCTCCCCTTGTCTGTGGTGACTTCATTAGCGGATGTGTCCTTAATTGCATGGCAGCCCCCTCCCCAGCTCCAGGACCCTCCTGGACAGAAAGGGGCCTTATGGGTGCTGGACACTCATTCCATCTTGGGGTGACCTGGATGGGGGGTGACAGTGCTGTTATCTGCAGAGCCTTCCTCTATCAGGAAGGGACAGAGGCCGCCCTGTCCCCTGCGGAGCTGACGCTCTGGTGGGAGGTGGTTTCTTTCCTCCTTCTGGAACCCCACCCCCATTCCCCAAGCTTGTTTGGCTGCCTTGCCTGACCCCAGTCACGGTGCTCTGTCTGGGCTGGGTAGGGCCCAGAGTGACCTTCACACTGCCCCACGGGAGGGCATGTCTACAGGAACCCCAACAGCGAGGGTCTGCCCCACTGGCCTGTGTTCAACCAGGAGGAGCAGTACATGCAGCTGAACACGCAGCCTGCAGTGGGCCGAGCCCTGAAGGCCCACAGGCTGCAGTTCTGGACGAAGATCCTACCCCAGAAGATACGGGAGCTAATGGAGGCCAAGGAGAAGCACACAGAACTGTAACTGCCTGCGTCTGGGGGGAGGGGGGTGGAGGGGTGGGCTTGAGTGTAGGTGGGGGTCTGCTGGATGTGCCCACACACACCCAGTGAGGAGCCAGTAGTTTTTTCCTTCATTCACATAGCCATTCATTCATTCATTCATTTGTCTACCCATCCATCCAGCCAGCAAACATTGAAGAACCTACTGCATGATGTTCCCAAGCCTGCCATGGGTCTTCTCTTGTTAGACACAATCCATAAACCCTCCCAGGAAGCTGGATGAGCGAACCCCAATGGAAGTTTACCTTCCTCAACACCCCACTGGGCCCTGGGCCCTATCCTCCCTTCCTCACCTCCACTCCCGCCCCACTCTCTTTCTCTTCTCCCTCTGAAGGAAGGTGCTTTGGGGCATGTCGCCCACACTTGGCTCTCAGCAAGGCCCCCATGCTTTCCATCTGTAAATGGCCAATAGGAAGCCTGGATACCAGGAGCCTGGGAGCTCTGAGATCTCAGCCCCACTGAGGCTTCCAACTACTAAGAATGTAAATGTCCCTGTCCCCACTCATTGTCCCCCTAGATTAAGTGTCGTCTATCATTGACATTTAAACAACCTACTCATTCACTTATCAGTGTCCCACGGAGGTAACTGACCCCATTTTTTGTAGGAACTCAGAGTGGGCTTGTCCATGGGTCCCTGGAGCCTGGACCAGCTGCCCACTGGCCGGGAGAAGCAGGCAGGTTCCTCAGTCACTGCCTCCGGAAGTTTGTCTTCATTCTCAGTGGTTCTGCAGACACTGTAGGGCCCAAGCTTTACATGACTGTAGCACATCCATGGAGATGTTTATCTGTGGGATGTTTCCTGGAAGTAGGATTGAGGGGTCAGAAGATCCAGGCATATCTAGGGGAAGAGACTCTTGTCGGCTGGCTCCCAAGGGCCTCTTCATCCAGGGAGGTCTCCTCTTGCCTTTTAGAATTCCCCTTGCTACCCTGCCCCCCTCCCCCACCCCCTCTGCTGAGCATCGCCCAACTCACCAATTCACTGTGGGTATCCACGTGATTAGTTTTCCTACTTATCTCATTGTTTTCCCCAAACTTTTATTCCCCCTGCACCATCTCCCGCCCACAAAAAAACCCTATCTTACATTTTATCTCAATATGTAGAGGTACCAGTTATGTTCACTCTGCCTGTTTGTGCCACCAAAGCACTTTCTCTCTATTATTAAGAAGCTGTATCCCTCTTCTCATAGATCCGGGACTCCCTATCTCTGACCCTCTGGGCACCAGGTTTCCCAGGAGGAAGGTCCCCCTTCTTTCTGCCCCACCATAGAGCCTCCTGAAGTTGGGCTTGAAGGCTGGAGATTCCTGCATTTCCAACTATGGCCACCAGGTGGCAGACTAGCATAACCTTAAGCTTGAGATGACCAACTCTGGAGCCAGAAGGAGCTTTCCTTCCAAAGAACACTGCCTGGTGCTAATGCTTCCCCCCCCTCCCCCCCCCCCCCCCGCATCCTGAAAGCATTTATTGAGCACCTATGGCATGCATGCCTCTGTTTTTCAGTACTGCATATGCACAGTATACTTCCCAAAAGTGGATTCCCAGAACTAGTTTTTAGGACTAGTTTTAGTTAATCTTATTTTTTTTAACAGCTTTATTATGGAATAATTTACATACAATCAAATTCACCCATTTTAGGTGTACAGTTTGATAAATTGGGATAAATGTATAAGACATACAACCACCATCACATCAAGTTTCAGGATGCATCCATTGCTCAGAAAAGTTCCTTTAGGGACTTCCCTAGTGGTCCAGTTGTTAGGACTTCGCCTTCTGATGTGGGGGGTGTGGGTTCGATCCCTGGTTGGGGAGCTGGGATCCCACATGCCTCGTGGCCAAAAAGCCAAAACATAAAATAGAGGCAATATTGTAACAAATTCAATAAAGACTTTAAAAATGATCCACATCAAAAAAAAAAAATCTTAAAAAAAAAAAAGTTCCTTTACCCCACTTAGCACTGCCCTGACCCTGGTCCCTCACAACCACTAAATCGCTTTCTGTTGCTATAGTTTGCCTTTTCTAAAATGTCATAGAAATGAAATCATTCTTTTACCAGCTTCTGTCTCTTAGCATAATGTTTTTGAGATTCAACTAGTAGTTCTCTTTTCTTGCTGAATAGTATTCCATATATGACATGCCACGTTTTATCCATTCATCCATTGATGGACATCTGAGTGATTTCTATTTTTTGGCTATTTTTAATAAAGTTGCTATGAACATTTTCAGATAAGTCCTTGTGTGGACGTATGCTTTCGTTTTGTAAATAGTAAATAGCTAAGAGTGGAATCGCAGGGTCATATGGAGAGTGTATGCTTAACTTTTAAAGAAGGTGCCAAACTGTCTTCCAAATTGACTGTTCCATTTCTGCACGCCCACCGGCCATATAGGTGGGGTCCAATTGTTCCAGACCCTTGCCAACACTTGGTCTTATCAGTCTTTTACATTTGATTAATTTAATGGGTATGTAGTGGCATCTCGTTGTGGTTGGTTACCTGCCTCTCTCTCTCTCTTTCTCAGTCTCCCTCTTTCTCATGAGGCCCTGAATGTACCTGTGTGTCAAGGTTATGGGAGAGGGAACAGCCCCACCAGGGAGGCTTCCAAAGAGGATTCAGGAAGCTGCACTGGTTATTTCTGGCAGAAGTTTGATCCTCAGGCTCTCCAACTCGAGGTGCCAGCGGGAACCCCAGGAGAGGATCTGGCACCTAGTCCAGGCATGACCCTCACCCTGTCCCTCATTGAATCAGCACATCCAACTTTTGGAATCAGCAAATATTTGCCAGCGCCTCATACTCTCCACCCATCCCCTCACCTCCCACTCCCGGCCAGCCGTGTTCCTGACACTGAGGCCCAGAGGTAAGTCCTGCCCCGCCTTGGAGTGGGAGTCCCCCAAGCCAGCAGAGAGACAGACACCCTGAGAGACCCTGTCCTGACACAAGAACAGGCTCCCATTGGCTCTGGTTTCTCGCCTCGTGTTTTCACAATGTAACCTCACTTTAACCCTATGAGGTTGGTTCCTGTTATCATCACTGTTTCATGGATGACAAAACTAGGCCCAGAGCTGTGAAGTAACTTGTATTAGGTCACACAGCTGCCACTGGGTAGAGCCAGGATTTGAGTGCAGGAGGTCTGGCTCTTAAGTCACATCTTCCCTGCATTTGGAATGGGATTCGAGTTGTTAATAGCAGTCTTCCTGCCCCCTTTCCTCCATCATCCCTACCCGGGTCTCAGGGCCACTGGAGGGTAGTGCCCTGCTTCTGCCCTGTCATTTGAGGGTCCTCCAAGAGAGCAGGCCTACCTGAGAGTCACCCCCAACATACACCCTGGGTATCCTCAGTCCTCGGGCCCCTTGGCAGAGCTGCTCAGGCCCAAGGTGCTGAGGCTCTATAACGGCATCATCCAACCACTGTGGAAAAGAGCTTGTTTGTTTTTCAGAACATTAAACACAGAATTACCTTATGACCAGCAATTCCATTCCTAGCTATACAGTCAAGAGAAATGAAAACATAGGACCACAGAGAAATGTATAAATAAATGTTTATAGCAGTATTATTCATAATAGTCAAAAGGTAGAAACAACCCAAATGCCCTTCGATGAATGAATGGATAAAAAAATTGTGGTGCAGCCACAGTGAAATATTATTCGGCCATGAAAAAGGAATGAAGTACTGATATGTGCTGCAACTTAGATGAACCTCAAAAACATGGTGCTAAGTGAAAGAAGCCAGACACAAAAGGTCACATATCGTATGATTGCTTTTATGTGATACATCCAGGATAGGTAAATCCATAGCGGCAGAGAGCAGATTAATGGTTATCAGGTCATCAGGGGATGGGGGTATTGGTGTGTGAGGTGAGGGGGGTAGGGGTGGGAATGGAGAGTGACTGCTTAATGGGTACAGGGTGTATTGCTGGGGAAGTGAAAGAGTTTTGTAACTAGAGAGATGCGGTAGTTACACAAAATTGCAAACACACTAAATGCCACTGAATTGTATACTTTATAATGGTTTATTGTATGTTATGTGAATTTCCATAAACTGTACATTTTTCAGCCAACTAGCTGTTTACTAAATATCCATGATGAAAGCTTTAGCCATGGAAAGTAACTCATATACCTTATGGAGACCTCTCCATTTCTTACATGTCGCCATTGGCGTAACACTTTCTGAAACTGCTCTGCCGATTTAAACTGCCACCAGCAAAGTCTACAGGTGTCTTGTTTTGTTTTGGAAGTACTGCACGGCTTGCAGGATCTTAGTTCCCCAGCCGGGGATCAAACCCATGCCCCTTGCAGTGGAAGCGCGGAGTCCTAACCACTGGACCGCCAGGGAAGTCCCTGGAGTCTACAAGTTTCATTGCAACTTTACCAGCATTTGCAGACCACAATTTTTAAATGTCAACTTTTTTAAAAAATATAAATTTATTTATTTTTGGCTGCGTTGGGTCTTCGTGGCTGTGTGCGGGCTTTCTCTAGCTGCGGTGAGCAGGGGCCACTCTTAGTTGCGGTGCGCAGGCCTCTCAATGCAGTGGCCTCTCTTGTTGCGGAGCATGGGCTCCAGGCGCGGGGGGCTTCAGCACCCGCGGCTCGCGGACTCCAGAGCGCAGGCTCAGCAGTTGTGGCACACGGGCCTAGTTGCTCTGCGCAATGTGGGATCGTCCCGGACCAGGGATCAAACCCGTGTCCCCTGCGTTGGCAGGCAGACTCTTAACCACTGCACCACCAGGGAAGCCCAAATCTCAACTTTTTTTTTTTAATGTAATTTACATACCATAACATTTACCCCTTTAAAGTGTACAGTTCAGTGGTTTTTAGTATATTCACAAAGTTGTGCAACCATCACCACTATCTTATTCCAGAACATTTGCATTAGCATCACCCAAAAACAAGCCGGTGCCCATTAGCAGTCACTTCCCATCCCTCCCCGCACCAACCCGCCCTGAGCCCCTGATAATCACGCATCTACTTTCTGTCAAATCTATGGATTTGCCTATTCTGGACATTTCATAGAATAGAATCACACAATATATGGGTTTTGGGTTTTTTATGGGGGGAGTTGTTTGGTTTTTAAATATTGTTTATTTACTTTGGCTGTGCCAGGTCTTAGTTGCGGCATGCGGGATCTTTTAGTTGCGGCGTGCAAACTCTTAGTTGTGGCATGCATGTAGAATCTAATTCCCCAAGCAGGGATGGAACTGGGCCCCCCTGCATTGGGGGCTCAGAGTCTTACCCACTGGACCACCAGGGAAATCCCAGTATATGGTTTTTTGTGTATGACTCCTTTCATCTAATATAATGTTTTCAAGGTTCATGTATGTTGTAACAGATATCAGTACTTCATTCCTTTCTGTGGCTGAATAGTCTACTGTATGGATATACCACATTTTGTTTATCCATCCATCAGTTGATAGGCAGTTGGGTCGTTTCCACATTTTTGGCTCTTATGGATTCCCCTACTAAGAACATTTATGTACCAGTTTTTGTGCAAACATATGACTTAATTTCTCTTGGTTATATACTTAGGAATGGAAACTCTGGGTCATATTGCAACTCTTTGTTTCATCATTTCAGGAACTGCTGAACTGTTTTCCAAAGTAGCTGCACCATTTTACGTTCCCACCAGCAGTGTGTGAGGATTTCAATCACTCCACATCTTTGCCGATGCTTGTTAATATCTTTTGTTTTGATTGTAGTCATCCCAGTGGGTGTGAAGTGGTATCTCATTGTGGTTTTGAGTTGCACTTCCCTAGTGACTAAAATAGTGAACATCTTTTCATGCGCTTATTGGCCCTTTTTATATCTCCTTTGGAGAAATGTCTTCTGAAATCTTTTGACCATTTGGATTATTTGCCTTTTTATTGTTGAGTGGTAAAGATTTACGTATATTCTAGATACAAGTCTCTTATCCAATATATGATTTGCAACTATTTTTCCCATTCTGTGGGTTGTCTTTTCATTTTGCTGACAGTAACCTTTGCAACACAAAAATTCTTTATTTTGATGAGGTTTAATTTATTTTTTCTTTTGTTGCTTGGCCTTTTTGTGTCATATCTAAAAAATGATTGCTTAATCCAAGGTCATAAAGATTTACCTCTATGATTTCTTCTAAGAATTTTATAGTTTTAGCTGTTACATGAATGAATTACATTCATCTGAAGTTAATTTTTGTATATGGTATGAATTAGGGATTCTTTTGCATGTGGTTATCCAGCTGTCCCTGCATCTTTTGTTGAAAAAAACCTATTCTTTACTTATTGAACTGTCTTGGTGCCCTTACTGAAAATCAATTGGTCATGAATGAAGGAGCTTGTTTCTGGGCTTTCAGTTCTACTCTGTTAATTTTTATGTCTATCCTTATGCTACTACCACACTATCTTGATTACTGTAGTTTTGTAGTAAGTTTTGAAATTGGGAAGTGTGAATTCCCCAGCTTTGTTCTTCTTTTTCAGGGTTGCTGTATTATTTTGCCAGAGTTGCCATAACAAAGGACCACAGTCTGGGTGACTTAAACAAGAGAAGTTAATTGTCTCACAATCCTAGAGGCTACAAGTCTGAAATCAAGGTGTTAGCAGGGTTGGTTCCTTCTGAGTGCTGTGTGAGAGAATCCATGCCTCTTTCCTAGTTTCTGGTAGCCTCACACATTCCTTGGCTTATAGATGGCATTCTCCCTCTGGCTTCACATTGTCTTCCCTCTGACCCGTCTGTCTCTGTGTCCAAATTTCCCCCTTTTACAAGGACACCAGGCATATTAGACTAGGGCCCACCTCTGTAATCATCTTAATTTGACTAACGGCCTTATCTTTAAATAAGGTCACATTCTGAGGTACTGGGGGTTATGACTCCACATATATTTTACGTGGAGACACATATCAATCCATAATAATTGTTTGGCTATTCTGGGTCCCTTGCATTTCCAAGTGAATTATGATCGGCTTGTTCATTTCTGAAAAAAAAAAAAAAAGCAGCTGAGATTCTCATAGGGATCACACTGAATGTATAGATCAGTTTGGGAAGTATTACCATTTTAACAATATTAAGTCTTCTAACCCATGAACATGGAACATCTTTCCATTTAGTTAGGTCTTCTTTAATTTCTCTCAATTATGTTTTCTAGTTTTTAATGTACAGTCTTGAACTTCCCTTATTAAATTTATTCCTAAGTATTCTATTCTTTTTGATGCTATTGTAAATGGAATGGTTTTCTTAATATCATCTTCAGATTGTTCATTGCTAGTGTATAGAAACACAATTGTTTTTTGTTTTTTTTTGTTTGTTTTTTTTTGCGGTACGCAGGCATCTCACTGTTGTGGCCTCTCCCGCTGTAGAGCACAGGCTCCGGACGCGCAGGCTCAGAGGCCATGGCTCACGGGCCCAGCCGCTCCGCGGCATGTGGGAGCTTCACGGACTGGGGCACGAACCCGTGTCCCCTGCATCGGCAGGCGGACCCTCAACCACTGCGCCACCAGGGAAGCCCTAGACTGCCCCTTAATGAGCACATACTCTCTGCCAGGAACTGTGTTGTGCTGAGCACTGGGACAGGCATTCATCTCCTTTGATCCTCATTACAACCCTGTGAAGTAGGGACTTTCATTATCCTTATTTTACAGATGAGGAAACTGAGGCTCCAGGTCTCATGATGGGTAAAGGGCAGCGGCAGAGCTTGAGCCAGTTGTCTGATCCCAGAGCTTCAGCTATTAAGATTGCATTGTCAGATGTGAAACCAGGTGGACCTGGGGTCAAATCCCAACCCTAGCTGCTTGTCCACAGTTATCCTAACCCCTCTGAGCCCATTTCTTCACCTGTAAATGGGGATGATACATCCCACCCATGTGAGCTGTTTAAGAAGGATACTGGATGCTGCATTTGAAGAGTCTACCAAGGAGGTGGTATCCAGGAGGTGCTCAATCTATGTTCATTTCCCTTCTTTGAGACCCCCCAGAGCCCTCCTCATTCACACAACCTCATCACTGCTCTCTGGAGCCATGGGGAGTGCCCATGATTTGTTCTCTCACTAACTTCCTGGTTAACTTCAACTGAGCACCTGCTCCAGGCCAGAATGCTGTGCTTCACATAGGCTGCCAAACAACCTTCCAGGGAGGAGCTACCTTTCAGAGAGGCTCAGCAACCTGTCTGAGGTCACACAGCCAAGCAGTGATTGCAGAGCTAGCATTTTACTCCAGATCTGACCTTATCCCTCCCAGACACCATCTAGAACCCCCAAGGGCAGCAAGTGGCTAGCTCCTGGCACATAAGCCCTGGGACATGAGGCAGGCCAGGCAGGAGGGTGTGGAGCCTCTTGGGAGGGTCTGCTGTGGCTGTGGGACCTGAGCAGGCCTCTTGCCCCAGGATGTGCCCGCTGAGGTGATGCCACCATTATAGATGAATACCTACACAGCAGCTCAGATGGACAAGCCAAATGAGAAGCCTTCCAGGAATTGATAAGCAACGTTGTCATGAACATTGAATTTTTCCAGAAACCTCCAAGGTAAGCCTACCCCTGTCTACCTGTCCCACCTTTCCCACCTGGGCCCAGGAGCTGAGTTATCACAAGTGACATGGTGCCACGCTCCACTGCTACCCCCACTCTCCACTTCATCTCAGGGATGCAGTGTCACAGCAATGAGAGGCGACTCTGGCAGGGCACTCTGCAGAGGAGAAAACCAAGGCACAGAGAGGTGCAGTGACTTGCCAAAGGTCACCCAGCAGGACTTATCACCAATTCTCAGGGATTCAATTGACTCATGAGTGATTTCTTCTGCTTTCAGCCCTTCTCCTGGGAGAAAAGGCTTGCTTCCTCCAAACCTCATGGCTAATCTCTAACACAGTCCTAGAACAGCTCCAGGTTCCTGTCTTTGTGACCTCCGGCAGATACCTAACCCTTCTGTGCCTCAGTCTCCTTGTTTGTAAAATGGCAATAATAATACATAATGAGCTAATCCGTAGGTTTTTATGAGGATAAAATGAACAATGACACATAAAGTACATGGAATGGTGCTCAACACCTAGCAAGCGCTCAGGAAAGGCTTGCTGTTCACCATTTTGTCATCATCATTATTATTACTTGTATTGGTGTTATGATGAGCCTGGCTTACCAAAGATAGGACCTGATCAGGCTGTGGGTATCTACTTCTCATCCAGCCATCTCTCCACAGATTCTGCGGTCTCCATCTTTTTCTATGAGTTCCAGCATCGACCCAGTTCTTTTGCGAAGATCAGGCCGGCCTGGGTGCGGGCTGATCATGGGGCTGAGAAGACCTTCATCTTCGGGGGTCCTTTCCTCATGGATGAGAGCTCCATGCTGGGTGAGGATGAACAGACACAAGATCCTTAGGCTGCCGGCTCCACCAGGGTAGGGCGGGGCATGCAGGAACAGAGGTCTCAGGTCATCAGAGGGGACCCTTGAGTCTCCTCCAGGACCCACGTGACCTTGATCCAGGTCTGTCCCTCTCATAACCTTTCCAGAAGCCACAGGGGAGGAGCAGGAGCTGAGCCTCACCATGATGGCCCAGTGGACCCACTTCTCCTGGACAGGGTGAGTAAGCAAAGAGGCATGCCTGGCTTTCGGCCTAGACTACTCAGATCTGCCTCCCAGGGAGCAATACAGGAGACCTTTGTCTTCATTCATTCCTCCCAGCCAGGGATCCCAATGGCAAGGGGCTGCCTCCTTGGCCCGCATTCAACTGTTCAGAGCAATACCTGGAAATCAGCCTGGTGCCACGGGTCAGCCAGAAGCTAAGGAAGGCCCGACAGCAGTTCTGGGCAGAGACACTTCCCACCAAGATTGGGCAGTGGCAGCAGAAGCAGAAGGGCAGGAAGGCCCAGGGGGAGCTCGGAGGCAGGTCCTGGGTCTTCTGGGCTGAGGGCCAACCCGAGGGGTGGCCACATCCCAACAAGGCAGCCTCCTTCACCCCTGCTAAGAGACTTTAACCCAAACCAGGCTGATGGGTGGTCATGTCCCTTAAAGCATCAGCCCCTCCATGACTCCTTTGACATATCACCTACTTCCCATCTAGGGGGCCTTGGCCCAAATTCTCCTTCTTCCCACTTGCTTCATGGCGAGGTCCAGCTCACACCTCAAGCTCCCCAGAGGACCCTCCTCCTCTAGGAAGTCTTCCCTGCCTTCTCTGGTCCTGGCCCTATCTGTGTCCATTACAGCATAGCCCACTCTAAGCTAGCATTGTCAGTGTCATTGTCAGTGTTTCTGTCCTCCTCTGAGAAGCTCTGAGTGTGGAAATCAGCCTGACCCCACTCTGCATCTCCCATAGTAGGATCAGTCAGGACTTGGAATCAGAGGATGCTTGGTGAGTGAGTGAAAGACTGAGAAAGTGTGAGAACGGTGACTGCTGGACTTGAACCCAGGCCCTTTAGGCACCACAGCTCTGCTTAGTTCTGCACAGGTGTTGTCCTCCCTGACCAGAAGAGTGGGCGGACTCCGACGGCAGAGACCTGGAGTCAGAGGAGTCCTGAGGCATAAGGGGATCCAGCCGAGAACAGATCTCAGGCCCCACAGGCCTCTGACTAGGGCTGAGGGAAGTCCCTTTGTCCGTGCTGCCCAGTCTTGGCCCTTGTACAAGGCAGAGCAGAGTCCAGCAGGGCCAGAGCCCTGACCCTTGGACGTGAGATGCAAGCTTCCCAGCGCCAGCACCTCACCCCTTTATGGCCTGCCTGGGCTCTTTCCTCCCGCTCCAGCTAGGGAAGATCACCTTCTGGGCTGCTTGGCACAGGTCGCGGAGCACCCACCGGGACACAGGAGAACAGGTTGGGGGAGGCATCTGGACTAGTGCATCAGTCAGGCTGTTGTCACGAGGTAGACGAGGTCTACCCACTCAGGCTACAACAGGTAAAGAGCAGCCAGAGGTTTTTGAGTAGGGGGGCACACATTTCTTTTTTTGAGGATCAATGCACCGTTCCCTTGAGAAATCTGGATTTTAATACATATCACAATGACTTCCCCTGCCCCCGCTGAATCCCATCCTGCCGACTCTGGTCCCACACATACCCTTCCTCAGTCTGACTAAGTTCCTGGCTGCTGACGGTTACATGAAAAACACTTGCAGGTGAGACCAGTTGTGTTTGGGGAAAGTTTATTTGGGGCAGAAAAGAGAGTCATAAACCAGAGGGGTTCTGAGTCGTGCCATTCCTCTGCTCAAAAGCTCCCTGTGGCCCCGGGGCAAGTTCAAGAAGGCCTCCTATTCTTCTCCCCTCTTTCCACCAGGAAACTTGCCCCCACAAGCTGATAAGAGAGCCTGACAGGTTAAACAGGCCCCATTCACAGTGTGTCACCGGGACGTAAAGGGCTATAGGCGTGAGGAGGCATAGACCGGCTGTGACTTGGGACAGGGGAGGAGGGACATCTAAACTGAGACCTGAAGGACAAGCAGAAGTTGCACAGGCCAGAAGAGTAGGCTCGAGGGATGGGAACAAAGAGGAAGGGTGTTCCTGGTAGAGGGAACAGCAGGAACAAAGGCCTGGAGGTTGAGATGTGCTGAGAAAACACAGTTGTGTACATCTGGAGAGGCCAGTAAAGACCAGACTGTGAGGGCCCTTGTGGGCTGGACTGGTAACCCGGGGATGACATGAACAGGTTGGAGGTTGTGGGTGAGAGCGCGGACAGGGAGAGCAGGGAGGGGGTCAGTGGGGGCTTCCGGGTAGGTGGAAGGCACTGGTGGGCTCTAGATTTAGAAGCGACAGGCAGACCTGGTATCCAAGGGGACACAAAGGTGGGAGAAGGAAGACTTCCCGGGGCTGCGTGGAGGCGGGCAGGACTGGGCTGGGAATCAAGGGCTCGGTTTTGACCATGCTGGATGTACAAACAGGCCTCTTCCTGCGAGCTTGAGGGTGCAGCACACCTGGCAGCCACGGGGAGGCAGGGGTTGTTGGGCGGGGGACGTCACCAGCTTTGGTGTCACCATTGCCAAAGGGCTCTGAGGGGTTGGGCAAGCCTGCCGGTGAGGCCTCAGACCCTGTCTCACTGCCAACTTTCCCTGCCTCTCCTCCTCCTCCCCCCAGCTTCTAGGATTTTCTCCTCACGGGGAGGGAGGGGAATGGCCTGGCACGGCCCCAGTGGCTTGGGGGAGTGCTCAGACAAGGGGTGCTCCTGGGATTCCAGTCTTCTTGCCTCTCTATTCTCCTTTCCCTGGGCCACTACTCACGGAACTCCCCTCCCCTGCCGGCCAGGGCATCCTCCATCCACCGATGGCCCTGCCCCAGGACCCAGCAGCCACAGAGCTGAGGGGAGCAAGCCAGGGGCACCCGCAAACTCAGACGGAACAGGCCCTGCAGGGCAGGGACTGGTAGACCCAGGGAGCCTCTCCGTGGCAGGGTGACAGGAAGGGTCCTGTGAGCACTGTGAGTGTGTGAGCACCAGGGGGTACCGCAGGATCAGACGTGCACACCTGGACCCAGCCACCAGGCAAGGGACTGGTAGATGCTCCCAGTAGACACAGGCAAGCATGTACATACCCAGCGCCAGACATAGATACTCACACACAGAGGGACAGGCCAACAGCTCAGCCTCTCCTGGGGGCAGCAGGGCAGGAACATTTAGACGTCTGGGAGGATGGGTGGTAGAGAGCTGGGAGTGTGGACATTTATATTTACATTTTTATAAAATGTATCTTATAATTTACATAATTTTATATGTTTATAATTGTATATTTATATTCTTTATAAAATTAATATTATATAAAATTCGTATTATATTAGTATATATATATTAGTGCATGTGTGTGTGTGTGTGTGTGTGTGTAAAACCATCATGTAACCACCAACCAGATCAAGATCTAGAACATTTCCAGCAGCCGACATGCCCCTTCCCAGTCAATACCCTCAAAGTAACCACTGTTCTGACCTCTATCATAAATAAGTTTTGCCCATATTAATGCATTTTAAAAAATGTTTTTTTTGGCCACATCACGCAGCATGCATGATCTTAGTTCCCCGACCAGGGATCGAACCTGTGCCCCCTGCAGTGGAAGCGGAGTTTTAACTGCTGGACCACCAGGGAAGTCCCTGCATTAAAAATTTTTTTAACTTGAGAGAAACTTCGCTAAAACCGCTTTTAGCATTTTGGCACATTTTCTCTTAGTTTTTTTATTGCATATTTGTATATAGCTGTGATATTAGCATGCATACAATTTTATACTCTGCTTTTATTCACTTAAAATCATACCATAAACAACTTATAACTTAAGTTTATAGTTATATTTATGTTGCCTGGTCCCCAGATACAAATAATGCTTCCCGTACTCACGATAGCATATATGACTATGGTTCATAGAAGTCTTTCTTTTAATGCGTTTCTGACTATTTTCATAAGGGTGGGACCCCTTATGAAAATAGTCAGAAAACTATGTGAACATTTTATGGCTCTTATACATTTTGCCAAATTATTTTCCTGCGGTGGTGTATCAATTTATCCTACACTAACAGTATATGTGAATATCCTTTTCATTGTATCTTTGCCACAATTGGGTGTCACCATTTGTAATTTATTAGTGGGAATTGTGACTCCTGGTTTTAATTAACATTTTATGACTACTAAAAATGTGGAATATTGTTTTCATAAGTGCTTACATATTGCCTCTGGATAGCAGAGCTGGGATGGAGACCACTCCACCTCAGCTCCTGTTCAGGGGTGTAGAGCACTCTGTCACGTACTTAGGTGCCCCCAGTGGCTGGGGTGAGGGTGAGTAAAACACTACTGTTGGGCTTCCCTGGTGGTGCAGTGGTTTAGAGTCCGCCTGCCGATGCAGGGGACGCGGGTTCGTGCCCTGGTCCGGGAAGATCCCACATGCCATGGAGCGGCTGGGCCCGTGAGCCGTGGCTGCTGAGCCTGCGCATCCGGAGCCTGTGCTCCGCAATGGGAGAGGCCACAACAGTAAGAGACCCACGTACCACAAAAACAAAAAACACTACTCTTTAGAGCAGAACTCTGATGTGAGCCATTCTGTGTCACTTTGGGCAAGTTATATAACCCTTTGAACTTCCATCCATGTTTGTGTAGTGGGAACATAGTAACAGTTACCTTAGAAATGTTTTAGGAGGATGAGGTAAAAATGGTACATAAGTGTTTGGCACAGCGCCAAGCTATAATCAAGGCTCAGTCAATCACAGTCGTTGGCTATTCAATAAGTGGACCCAGAATTCAGGGCAAATCTGGGTAATATGATAGACCTTGGCCTCCTGGCTCTGTCCTGTGAGACCTCAGGCTGGTCACTGATCATCTCTGGGCCTCCAAGCCTCACCCCACTTCTCCCAGGGCAAATGAGAAGCCTATGTGAGAGGACCATGTGAAAGGGCTTTGTAAATTGCAAAGGGCTACATACACAGAAGAGATTTGAGATGGCCCCATGCTGCCACTGACCTGCCTCCATGCCTGAAGGGCCACCATTACAGCCAATTCTTTGTGCCTGGATATTGCTTATGTAAGACCAGGAGAGACCTGGGGATGTGGGCAGAGAGGTATTTTTGGCCACCTGCAGCTGGGGTGTGAGGGCGTGTTCACACCATACCAATACCAAATGCTGTTCCAAACAGCAGTTGTGTCAAAGTCTCCTAGAGAGGGTTGTAAATCTAATTTCCTGATGCAACCTGAGAGTCCCTTACAGAGGGTGTAGGGGGGACCTAAGAATCTGAATTTCCCAATGATTCCCCCAGGTGATTCTCATGCACAATCAAGTTCAATAAAATTTGGATCAGATTTGCCTTCTGTCACTTTGCAGAGTGAGCCTCCAGGGGACCAGGGCACAGAAAAATTCAGGGCTTTTTTTTTTTTTTTTTGCCATGTGGCTTGTGAGATCTTAGTTCCCTGACCAGGGATTGAACCCGGGCCCTCGGCAGTGAGAGTGCAGAGTCCTAACCACTGGACCACCAGTGAATTCCCAAAAAATTCAGTTTTGATAAATGGGGTGGAGGAGAAAGAAAGGACAGGGGTGCTTCAGGAAGGGGCAACAAATGAGAGGTCTCAGTGACCCTCGGCAACAGGAGCGAGGCAGGGTGAGGGCGTAGAACAAGAGGTGTCCATTGGCAGAGTCTAAATTCAACTTGGTGTAGTTTGTATCCATTGCAAGAGCTAGCTATGGTGTAGGTATGCTTGTAGTGTACAGATGTGAATGTATGCTACATATGGATACACTGTAACCTATATATAACTATACTTATATGCATGTGGGCACACATTTTTTAAAGATTAATTAATTTTTAACTTTATTTTTGGCTGTGTTGGGTCTTCATTGCTGCGGGCGGGCTTTCTCTAGTTGCGGTGAGTGGGGGCTACCCTTCGTTGAGGTGCACAGGCTTCCCATTGTCGTGACTTCTCTTGTTGTGGAGCGTGGGCTCTAGGCGCTCGGGCTTCAGTGGTTGTGGAGCCAGGCACGCTCCACGGCATGTGGGATCTTCCCGGGCCAGGGCTCGAACCCATGTCTCTTGCATTGGCAGACGGATTCTTAACCACTGCGCCACCAGGGAAGCCCTGGGCATGCATTTAACTCTTGTGTTCCCCCATGGTTTTTTTTTGGTAAATGAGCTATGTTCATATATACCCATGTGTGTATAAATCTGCGTGTACATGTAAATATTAATGTGAGTGTGGATATATGTATGAGAATGCATATATGTGTGTGATTTCTTCCCAGAAAAATGCCAGGCAGATGTTAGCAACAAGAAAGATATATAGTCATACCAATATCAGACAAACAGAAATCAAAATAAATGACACATTTATTGACATTAAATGACCAACCGAAAAGTATTCATATAACAGACATGAACTTTTACGCATCTACCAACATAAATTTGAAATCTTAAATCAAGTAACGATAGAGAAAAATACTAAGAGGAACACAGAAAAAGAAGACAAATACACAACTGTGAAAAGCTTCAAGCTGGTGCTGGTGCCTGTGGCAGATGGGCCAAGGTGTTTTCGGTGTCCAGGGTGACCCTTCTTCTCTCTTCCTAGGTGCCTTGCATACCAAGGAGCCTCTAGTGGTTACCAAATATGGGACCCTCCAAGAAAGCAGGTACACGTGGGGAAGACACCCATCAATGCCTTCCTAGGAGTTCCCTTCTACAGACCTCCTGTGGGTGCCTGCAAGTTCACTGCCCCAGAACCCCCAGAGCCCTGGGAAGGAATCAGAGATGCTACCACCTATGCCCCAGTGTAAGAGCCAGAGGACTGTCAGCTGGGATGTGGGCAGACCCTGAGGAAGGCGGTGAACCTATGCCTGCCTCTGGGCCGGGGTTTGAACAACCCACTGAAAAGAGTGCTCTGTGTGGCCACAGGAAGTCCTGGCAACCATTCTGGGCCTCAGTTTCCAGACCTATATAATGAAGTGGCTGGTCCAGATGGTGTTTAAGGCACTGATAATGCTGTTCTTGATTCTCTCATGGGAGAGCTCCAGGCAAGGAGGAGATGCATACTGACTGTGCCCCGAGGACCTGCTGGGGAGCTGAGTTTCCCTAAATGTGTGTGAGGAGCAGTAACACACACACACACACACACACACACACACACACACGGAGTGAACCCTGAGCTCTTCCCTCTTCCTTGGTGCTTGAACCTAAGAACAAGCCCACGTGGCACCACCAGCCCTTCCCCGCAGAAGGAGGCCAAAATGGGGAGGGCATGGGCTCAGTTTCAGTTTTAATGTCCCAGGGTCTCAGTGCAACCTCTAGCTGGGCTCAAGCCCTGAATCACATGAGCATGTTGGGACAATGGCTGCCCTTTGACGCACTGGGCTTGGCAGTTTACCAAGAACAAGTGTATTTACTGTTTACATAGACCATTGAGTAACCCACTGTCCAGAACATTCTGTGGTGAACATTAACAATGTTCAGCATCAGTTGGATAAAGTATTGGCTTTAGAAAAATGTCTACTGTGAGAACCTGGGTGTCAGGTGATATAGAAAACTACAACTACCACACTGGATGTCTAGTTGTTAAAAACACGGTGTCCACTGTTATTTTTTTTTTTTATTTTTATTTTTTGCGGTACGCGGGCCTCTCACTGTTGCGGCCTCTCCCGTTGCGGAGCACAGGCTCCAGACGCGCAGGCTCAGCGGCCATGGCTCACGGGCCCAGCCGCTCCGCGGCATGTGGGATCTTCCCGGACCAGGGCACGAACCCGCGTCCCCTGCATCGGCAGGCGGACTCTCAACCACTGTGCCACCAGGGAAGCCCCAAAACACGGTGTCCACTGTTAGAACATGATTGACTGTTACTAGAACACTGGCATGTTGGTTGTTAAAACACTGGCCATCACTGAGAGAAACCAAGGAATTCTGAACATTGTGTGACTGTTATTTGGAACTCCATGGATCAGGTGACAGAAGATGGAATAACCATTGTTAGAACCCTGAGGATCAGGGGTTTAGAGATTGGGGTGTCCCTTGCATAGAAGTCTGGGTGTCAGTTGTTGGAGCATGGGCCATGAGCTGTCAGACATTGGCTGTTTGGAACACAGAGTGTTAGATGTAAGAATGTGTGGATGGCTTAGAACAGACTGTGGGGTGGCAATTAAGTGGGGAACAGGGAGAGAGGAAGCTGTTACAGAGATGGTGGCTTCCACCAGAGTAGTTACAGTGGAGGTGGTGGGAATGGTCAGGCTCCAGATTTATTTTGAAGGTAAAATTGACAGGATTTGCTAGAGAATTGGATGTGAGCCACGAGGGAAGAAGAATAATCAAGGATAATAACTAGTTTCAGGGCAGAGCAGCAAGGGGAATAGAGGTACAATTTACTGAAATGGAGAAGACTAGATCAAGAGCAGGTTTGGGCAAAACAAGAGTTCATTTGGGGGCGTGTTAAGTTTGACATGTCTAATAGATATCCATGTAGAGATGTGGGGTAGGTAGTCTGGATAAATGGAGCTGGAAGGAGACTGGTCATCAGCAGGTTAACAGTGTGAAGCCCTAGGCCTGAAGGACAGCAGCTCAGGAAAGAATAATCAGCATGAAAAGAGAAATGAGGGTTGAGGCCTGGGGCGCTCTCCAGCTTAGGCCAGGAAGAAGAGGAGGTGTGAGGTGGCAGAAAAATCAGGAGAGTGGGATTACAGAAGCCCAGAGAAGGAAAGCTGTTCAAGAAGGAGAGTGTGGTCAACCATGTAGAGGGGCTACCAGGGCAAGTAAGATGATGAGAGAGATTTAGCAAGATGGAAGTCACTGGTGACCTGGACGAAAATGGCTTTGGTGGCGGGTTGGGGACAGCTGCCTCAAATGCTTATAACCCCTGTTCTAGGCTGTAAGAGGCCTGGCTTTCCTGCTGGGATGCTGCATGTGATTTATTGGACAGCATCCTAACGACATTAGCTGCTGCCGAGAGGTCAAGTAAGGAAGGCCGAAGACAATCTGTAGAGACAGAGACAAGCTGCCTGCTCGTGACCTTGGAGAGGCTGGTGGGGGCGGAGGGAAGGACAACTTGTTGAAACATTTGGCCTTGAGGGGAAGAGAGAGATAGCATAGTTGTTGAAGAAGGTGGCTGGTAGAGGATAGGTTTGGACCAAGGTATGTTGAAGTGCTGTTGGGAAGACTGAAAGGGAGCAGGTGATGCTCTAGGGTTAGGGAGGTGGGAGTGGATTACACCTATGTTCACACACACATACACACACTGAAGACAGGCTGGGACAAGAGAAAGGAACAGAGGAATAGGTAGACAGTGATTCCTGCATTCAGTCAAATGGGCCCAGCCCCAGCTGTTATAAGAATAGCCACCCTCAGGGCTGGGCCAGCAGGGAGAAAAGGCAAGGTGGACCAATAGCCTAAGTTCCATAAGTATACCAGATGTCCACACAGTGCAAGGCACAGGGCCAAGTGCCAGGAATCAGATGAATACACCTACATCCCTGCCCTTTGGGAGTAAAAACAACCAATCAAAATAACTCCAACCCGGTATTGTAGTCAATGGTGGATAGAGCTTTGGGAAGCACAGAGGGGAAAGTGCCCAGCAGGGGGCGCACCACTTAAGCTGGACCTTAAATGTGAGTAGGAGTTTGCTGGGCCGAGGAGAAGGCATTTGGTAGACAGAACAGAAGTACAGGGGCTTGCAGGTGAGAGGCAAGGGGTCATGTGTATTTGGAACAAAGAATGGCTGGGAAGGAGATGGAAAGGAGGGCCTAGGTCAGTGTGGGTGCATGAGGGCAGGAGGAGCCAGGGAAGGTAATGAGGAGGGGAATGACATGGTCAGATTTGTGTTGTCTATCAATCTCTCTGGCCAGCATGTGGAGGATGAGTTGCAGGGGAGATGAAGAGGCAGGGGCAGAGTCCTGACCAGAGTGGTGGTGGCCTTCACAGGGCAGCAGCCCTGAGATGGACAGAGGGGGCCTATTCAAAGGTTGTTTGTGAGGCAGAACAGAGACTGAGTGGAGGACAGGGCATGAAGGAAAGGAGGTGCCCAGGGCACCCAGGTTTATGGCTTGACAGCACCAATGTGTCTCCAGCAGGAGCAGGGAACCGCTTCCCAAGCAGACCCATAAGGCAAGGCACAGGCAGGGGGTGCCAACCTGCCTCCCATCCCTGGACCTAACGTTGGTGAAGGCTGCTAGGACACGGATACACACACGCACACACATACACACATATTGCCTGGATTTTGCTTTGGGTTCTGGCCCCTCACTGCAGAACCTGGGTTGAAACCACTCTCCCCACTATTCTCGCAGTGCTGGGCCCCAACTCACATCGTGCCCACAGGTGCCTTCAGGAGTCCTGGGGGCAGATCACCTCCATGTACTTCAACACACACAAAAAATACAAGTGGCTGCATTTCAGTGAGGACTGTCTGTACCTGAATGTGTACGTGCCAGTAGGAGCGCTCGGGGACCCTCTGCTGCCTGTGAGTACTCAGCCTTCAACCACGCACCATCCCACTCAAGCACCCCACTGTCCCGCTCAGGCCTCAGCCCTTCTCGCCCAGGTGATGGTCTGGTTCCCAGGACACGCCTTCCTCGTGGGCTCCGCTTCCACGTATGATGGCTCCAAATTGGCAGCCCGGGAGAAAGTGGTGCTGGTGCTTCTGCACCACAGCCTCGGTGTCCCGGCCTTCCTTAGGTGGGCGGGGCCGGGAACCCGAGGCGGGGACTAGGGGCGGGGCCTCCTCTGGACTTGGGCTCAGGGAGGGGAGAGGAGAGGATTGGGCGGAAGGAAAGGGGCACGCCCTATGGGGCGTATCCGCGTGAGGGGCGTGACAGGGGCATGGTCTAATGCTTGTTGGAGCAGACAGGTGCTTGCTACCGCCTCAATGGGGCGGCGCCCAATTATAAGGAAGGAGATGCGGTGGTAAGACCCAGTCTCTGAGGGACACAGGGGGCGAGGCGGGGGCCCCCAGCACCCAAGCGTCGGGGCTCCGGACCCTGATCGTGAGCCCCGCGCGCTCAGCACAGGCGATAGCCAGGCCCGCGGGAACTGGGCGCCGCTGGACCAGGTTGCAGCTCTGCGCTGGGTGCCGAAGAACATCGCAGCCTTCGGCGGAGACCCAGGTTGGGTGACCTTGTTTGGCCAGTCATCAGGGGCCACGTGCATCTCGGGACTGGTGAGTGCAGTACTCAGATAGACCAAAGCAGGGACGCAGGCCCGCATGGCCTACGGGTTCTGCACAGATACGTGTGAAGATTTGCATATGCAAGAACATTCCGGTCCACAGACCTGCCCTCACCCCTGCCATGGGTACCGCCCCGCACAGCCAAGGATGTCCATTACATTCAGGGAGCACTGATGAGAAAACCAAGCCAGCCCAGGAAGGGCAATGCTAACACTATGGATGTGGTGGGCCATAAAGATCACCCAGCACCTCCTGCCCCTCCACATTCCCCCAGAGCTCTATGCCTGAAACAGAGGCCCCCATCTGCCCTCTGGGCAGGGTTGGGGCCACCGACCAGGCCTGGGAGTCAGGCCTGGGCTAGAGACTGGGCTTTGCCCCTGACTCCTGGGGTACCACTGACCTGGAGTGTTCCTGTACTGTGGGTGTAAGGTCAGGTGCCCTGCGAGGGACATGTGGCTGGGCAGTGAGCAGGGACCACATCACACAAGGCCTTGTGGGCCACAATAATAATGCTCAAACACTGGAGCACATTCCATGTGCCAGTCACTCTTCTAAGCACCTTAGATGTATTCACTTGTTAATAACCTCAACAATCCAAAAAGAAGAGTATTCGCTTTCTTCCCTCTGCAAAAAGAGAAGTCTTCTCCACTCTACAGATGAAGAAAGTGAGGCCCAGAGAAGTTAAGCAACTTTATTGAAAATGCACTGGAGAGCAGGGAAAGTTTTTTTTTTTAAGGTCAAGTCTTGTATTTATTTATTTATTTTTGGCTGCATTGGGTCTTTGTTGCTGCATGTGGGGGCTACTCTTCGTTTCAGTGCGTGGGCTTCTCATTGTGGTGGCTTCTCTTTCTGCGGAGCACGGGCTCTAGGCGCACGGGCTTCAGTAGCCGTGGCACGCGGGTTCTAGAGCGCAGGCTCAGTAGTTTTGGCGCACGGGCTTAGTTGCTCCGCGGCATGTGGGATCTTCCCAGACCAGGGCTCGAACCCGTGTCCCCTGCATTGGCAGGCGGATTCTTAACCACTGCGCCACCAGGGAAGTCCCAAGCAGGGGGAGATTTTAAGCAGGGGAGTGACACAATCAGATGTGCATTTAGAGTTGGCTCAGTCTGCTGGAACTGGGTTAAAAAGAAGCACAAGCAGAGGCTTGGAGACCAGCTTGGGGTGGGGGGTGGCATATCTAATGGGGGCTGTTTCTGAAATAGAGGTAGAAAGGATGGATAGTAGAGGATGGCTGCAGAGTGATGCAGGAGGCCAAGTGGACAGGACAGGGGCAGCTGCAGCATACGGATGACCAGAGGATAGAGGGAAGGCCCCTGGGGCTAGGTGGATGCTATGGGTAAGGTGTGGTGTGCTAGGTGTGCCAGGGTGTGGCTGGAGCAAGTTTTGGGCACATGAAGTCTGAGGTGCCCAAGGGACAGGATGGGGGTCTCAGATATGGTTGTTCCCTCCAACTTGGGCAGCAGAGAAAGGCTAAGAGCTCTCAGTGCAGATAATTGGGGCCCTGGGAAGCATATGGCCCCCTCTCCCACACTGCTAGCCCAGCAGCAGAGGGAGGCCCTTTCTGGTTGTTACACCAGCAGAACCACTATAACAACACTAGATCCCCTCTGGGACCCCTGGGGCCCGTTGAACAGACGAGAACAAGGATGCCCAGAGACAGGACGGCACTGGCTCTAGGTCTAGGACTCCAGCCCAGAACTCCTGACTCCCTCCCAGCTTCTGCCCTCTCTGAGCGCCTTCAGGCTGCCCAGCCATGGCCAGTGGTCCCCACTTTTGCATCTCATGGGTGCAATTCTCCCCACCCCTGCAGGTGACATCACCCCTAGCCTGGGGTCTCTTCCATCAGGCCATTTCCCAGAGTGGCACCGCAGTGCTAGAGTCTTCATCACTTCATCACCTGGCTGAGGTTTAGCTGGGCTTGATTCACGCCAGTGCCTACAGGGGACATTCTGCCCTGAGGATCCAGGCTGGTCCAGACCTGCTTCTGAGGGTCCCTCAGTTCTCCCCTCCTCAGGCTTTCTCACACAGGTCTGGGGAAGGGAGTTTCTCCAAACAGCCACCCAGAAGCTATGCTTCCCCAAATTAGAGGGAGAGCAGCTGAGCGGAAGCCAGTCAGGCTGCAGCAGCTGTGAGGATCATAAAGGACTTTGGGAAACTCTAGGACCTTCTCTAGGAATTCAAGCAAGAACTCCGGTAGGCAGCCTGGATGGTGAGCTGGGCCCCTGCCTCCCATCGTCCCTGCCTCATACCCTCCCCATCCGCCCCGGAGGGTACCTCTCTTCCTGTCTGCTCCTCGCGGATGGCGCTCCTGAATGAGGGGGTTGGAGAGGGCTACCCACTGCCCTGTCTCCACCCTGTCTTCATGCCTTCGCTGGGATCCCCCGATGGCCACCCAGAGTCCTTCCTAAATCCCCTGCCAGACCCTACCCCGCAGGGAGCGGTTCTCAGAACTGATTAGATCTTGGTGAAGACCCCAGGACAATTCTGTGGCTTTTCTCCAAGTTTACCTCGGCTCGCCCGGGCCACTCTGAGCACGGAGGCGCACCGCTGCAAAGCTGGCCTAGGAACCGGGCGCGCACACGCGTCTCCTGCGGGCCCCTGCGGCTCAGCTCGCCCCTTCCTCTCCTCCAACACCCCGAGATCCCCACCCACTGAAGCAGCAATCACCGGCCGTGGCGGCTGGGGAAGGGCCAATTAGTGCGGGAGACGCAGCCCCTCGGCTGTGCCCGCGCTGACCGCAGCCCCGCAGCGCCGCCGCCGCCGCCTTCCCTGCCCGGCAGACAGCGCCAGCCGCCTGGGAGCCCCGGGGGACGCGCCGTCCGGCCTCCAGCCAACTGCAGTGATGGATCCAGGCGCCTGGCGTGGGGCCAGAGCCCGGGCGGACGCGAGGGCGCCGGGAGCTGCAACTCGCCACCGCTGGGTGGTGGGGGTGAGCGGAACGGGGCCTCCCTCCCTGTGAGGGCTCCTGCACCCCCGACGGCCTGCGCCCCGGCGCCTGCCTTCTTCAATAGCCAGGCAGGCGGGCTGCAGCGGCGCAGCGGCGGGCGGGTGGGGGTGGGGGAGGGTGGGGGAGGCCCTCTTACAGCCTCAAGGTCCTTTGACTTCGGGACCTCCGAAGCTCTGGCCTAGGCTGGCCGAGCCCAGAGCAGTTCCCTTTTGGAAGCCTTAGCAGGACCTGGCTTTAGAAAGCCTCGGCTTGTGCTTGATTAAAGCTCCCGTGCAAGAGGAGGTGGGCAGAAGGGTGGGTGGGCAGTGCCGGGCCACAGGTCTCTTTCACCGATGCATGAACGCATGGACTTCCTCCGCTGGGTCCCTGCCCTGCACAACCTGCCTCACCCACCTGTAGGCTTTGGGAGACCCAAGAGGCATCAGGCTTGCCCTCCAGGAGCCCTCAGGCTGTGGGCAGAAGCTCCAGGGGCTTGGCTGGGATCCCAAGCTAATGGAAACTCTGCGGTCCAGGGAGGCTTCAGGTGAAGGGAAGGGGCAGGCACTTCAGGGCTTCCCCTTCCCCCAACTGACTCCTTTTCGGCCCAAGCTGGACACACTGGAGCCGTGTACTGAGGGACAAGGTGGGCCTAAGCCCAGGACACACTCTGGATGAGGCTGAGGAAGGGTTTGGCAGGAAGGTTCACAAATGGGATTCACCAAAGAGATCTACTGCAGGATACTTCTGTTTCCCCCACCTGTGCCACAAGGGGCTGGGTTAGAGGTGCTGAGTCCCTTGACCAGTCCTGGATGCAGTAGTGTGGGGTTCAGGGTGGCTTTTTCCCTGTGACCCCCCCCAACTCAGGTCTGGCCTTGGTAGGGAAGGGCTGGGGGCTTGCCTTGTGCCCTAGAACCTCACTCAGGCCCTGGTGGGCCAGACTTCCTGTAAGGGAGAAGGGATCACTTCTAAGGGAGTGAGAATTCCCCTTTCTCCGTACCAAGCTCATTAGCTGTGTGTGTGGCAGGGGGGAAAACTGAGAAATTGGGGCATGGGGACTGAGTGAGGAAGGGAGACAATGACACAGATAGCACCTTGGGTCCTTTGTGGAATGAGATGACAGCGCATTGAATTAAAGCATGAGGAAAGGTACGGAGACAGGTGAAAGAGACTGTGGAACAATCTGGCGAGAAAGCCAGGGAGTGGAGGAAAGAAACAGAAGCAGGTGGACACACGCCCAGACAAGCAAATGGACAGAGAGACAGGGCAGTGCCGGGGGCTGTCCAGACTGGAGAAGGGCAGTACCTGGGCACTCAGAAGGGGGCAGTGGGCCCTGTTTCTCATCTCAGTTGTCTGGCTGCCGAGACCCTTGGGGGCACGATAGAAATGGTCATCTGGAAAGGCTGTGGGAGCACAGGGATGACCTATCTTGGGTTGGGTTGGGGTGTCAGGAGGGCTTCCAGGAGGAGCACCTGAAAGGACCAGTAGGAAAGACTGGAGGGGATGGAGGTGGAGAGGGAGGGGGAGCTGCGTCAGAGGCGCAGCAGAAAGACAGGCCTGGAGGCAGGAATTAGCCTGTTCCATCCCAACAGTTCTGCGTCATTTTGGCCCACACAGGACAGCTAAAAGAGGAACCGGGCCCAGAGCTGGAGGACCAGTCCTGTAAGCCTGGGAGAGAGCACGGCCTCTACCCTGAGGTACTGGGGAGCCAAGGGAAGGACATGTCCTGGTCAGGCTTATCTTCCAGGAGGTTACAGAGTACAGAGCAACTGGAGGAGGAGAGGGAAGAAGTGGGGAGGCCGGGGGAGGGTGGTGCAGAACTGGACAGTGAGTTCTGGACATGGAACAGAGCAAACAATTTCATAAAGCAGATGGGCGAGGTCAACTCTGAACACCCCCTCTCCCCCATCCATAGGTGGGCCCCTGGCTCAGAGCTCTCCCACCCAGCCCAGCCTGGGAACTCATGTGAACCCTCCGCAGGGCCTGGGGTATCTCTGCCCCAACCAAGTGGGACCAGGAAAAGCCCCAAGAGGGAGTCCAGTCCAAGGTGAGGGCACAGGCAGGGCCAGGTGTTGCTGAGGAAGCTCCCCCCTCCACGCCCCCTCCCCCTGCATAAGCTAATCAAGATAGTACTGCAGCCTCCTGCCACTGACCCTCTATCATTGCAACGATAGCTCCATGGCCACAGGGGGTTGAGTCTGGGCCTATTTGTCTATGGAGCAAATCAGAAGGGGAGGAAGGTCCACGTGAGTCCTGAAAGAACTCAGAGGCTGAGAGCAGGTGGCCTCACGGAGCAGAGGTCAACATATCTCTTTTAGGCAGAGTTTGGGAGCTGTGTGTTCCTGTCTGGGCTTGTTCCTCTGTGTGTGTCCTCAAGCAAGCCACTTGCCTATCTAGGTCTGGTTTCCACTCTCCAGTGCACTGGGAGCAATCTCTGGGGTAGGACGCTGCTCCAGCCCCGGGCCCTCCCAGCTATGGTCCAGGACTCCTGTCTACTCCCAGCCTGTTCAGCCGTAGGTGCTGTGGAGGAGCACGCCTGTGGCTTCACCAAGGAGTCACTGGGTGACCATTACGTATCTTCTACTGTGAAGGAGCCAGGACCCTTTTGAAGGGGAGCCTGAAGGTGGAAGAAAAGCCTTTCAGGAAATTAGCACTAGTGGCGGGAAAATTCATCAAAAGCTGACAGGGGCTCCTGGTGCTGATTCATGTCTCTTGCCTAAGGAGCAGCTCTTCTGGCCTGAGGGAAGGACTAGTAGCTTCCAGGGCCTTCCAAAGACCCCAGACCCAAGACTCCAAAACGCTGGCCCTGTTGCTGGGGCTCTCATCATCTGGTGGGGACACCACCATGAGCTTTTTGCTCCTGAATCATGGGATTCTACAGTGCTAGGAAAGGCTGCTGATGGACAGGGGACTTGGGTTTGAATACAACTGTTCCTTCTGCTCTGTGATCTCAGACACTCGGTGGGCCTCTCTGATCCTCTCTGCCAGGAGGAATTCTGACCTTGCCTGCCTTCTAGGTGACGAATACATCTATAATACTCAGCATATCTGGGAAAAGAATAACTTTTTGAAGAGGGAGGATGGAACCATATCCAAACAACTGTTGGTAGTGGGACCGAGGCAGCAGGGAAACAGTCTGGATGTGGACCTCATTCTGGTGGCACAGACTCCCTCCCACTTCCAGGTATTATGGAAGCCAGAAGAGCTGTTGCAAGACACACCTCCAGGGAGCACCGTTTACCTGGTTTACAGTGTGAATGAGCCCCAGGATGTTACCTGAGCTCCATGCCCTACCTCCTCTGAACTTGCCACCTACACGCACAAGTACAACACCCATGCCTCAGAGAAGGCTCTGATGGGATCTCTTGGTTACCACCTAACCCAAAGCATCCACACTGCACAGTCTTTGCAGCTCCGTCCTCCCCTCCAGCCTGTCCGTGTTTACCTTCAGCTCCCAGAACTGGTCCAGCCACCAGGCCAGCCAGATTACGTGAAGCAGAATCCTTTGAAGGGGCTATGGATGTAGCAGACCCCAGAGCCACAGGGAATCCCTTCCAGGGCCACTCTGACCCTGGCACTGCCACTGTCTCTGGCTCAGCTACAAAAGGAGGCACACCACAGGCAGCTATCCTCTGCTGTAGGAGATCATTAACTCCCCAGCCTTGTTAAGCCAGCTTCCTTTTCCAGGCCCTTCTTAGCTCATTTTATGTTGTTTTTTTTTTTTGAGGGGGTTTCTTTTGGCCACAGTGTGAGGCATGTGGGATCTTAGCTCCCTGACCTGGGATCGAACCGACGCCCCCTGCAGTGGAAGCATGGAGTCTTAACCACTGGATGGCCAAGGAAGCCGCCTCATTTTGTGATATTTTGACTGGACCTTGTATGGACTCAAGTTGTTATCCAGTTCTTCCCTTGATGGTCAACATTTACAGCTGGATTTTTATCAAAGTATGAAGTTGTACAAATCCTAGAATTTCATAGCTAGAAAGGACCTTAAAGATTGTCATAGCCACCATGCTTTGAGAGTTTATAACTTTGTGTCAGACACTTTGTACAGATGTTTTTGGCTGCCCAGTATATCCTTTCCTTTTCCTATGACATCACCCTGTCCACAGAGATTCACAGTGTCCACACTTCAGGGATGAGCACGTAACCCAAATTTGGCCTATTAAACTCAATCCCAAGATTTTTGTGGGAATATCAGGAAAGAGTAGTCCTTACCTCTTGAAGGTGAGTCAGCATGTGAATGAAGCTAAAACATAACAAAGAGACCGAGAGAAAGAGAGACAGACAGACGGACAGACAGAGACAGAGAGACAGAGACAGATTTCTGGTTTCAGTGCTTGAACACCTGGATCTAGCCATGCCTGAACCAAGAATTTTCAATTAAATGAACTGATACATTCCCTTTTTTTGTGGAAGTTAGTTTTAATTGGGTTTTTGTCACTTGAAGCCAAAACAATCTTGACAAGTATGAGTAGATGTCTCTGTCCTCAATTTTTTGATTAGAAATCTGAGGAACCAGCTAGCTCTGGGTTCTCAGGCAAGTCACTAAAGCTCTCTGACATCAGGTTGCTCTGACAAAGATTGAAAGGACTGAATTTCTTCAACTTCAGGACTCCTTTGCTCTCCTGGGATCTCTGGAGCTACCTGGCCACATGCCCTTAAAAGAATCAATCACTTGTTCTGAGTCTCAATTTTCTGAGCTACAAAATAGGACAGTCATTCCTTCCCTCCTTACCTTGGGAGAGTCCAGTGAGAAAGTGTTTGGAAAATTGCTTGTACTAAAGCAAATGTTATGTAGTGTGCATATTATACAAAGGAGGAATCTCAGCTCATACCAGACAACCATTGTCCCAAAATGGCTCATATCTCTTCCAAAACAGTTTTTTAACACTTTTAAAAATAAAACTTAAGACATTAACACATACTTATAAAGAAGGCTTACCCACAGCCTCTCATTGGGCAGGATCTAGCTCAGGACAGGCCCAGGTAAAGTAAGGGATATGGCACCGAGTGAAGCTTGCTTGGGAATCACTCTTTGTCACAGCTGAGCTCTCTAGGAAGCTTTACCTTCAGGCTGTTTTTTGTTTTGTTTTGTTTTAATAAATTTATTTATTTTTTGAGGCTGCGTTGGGTCTTCGTTGCTGCACGTGGGCTTTTCCTAGTGGCAAGTGGGGGCTACTCTTCATTGTGGTGCGTGGGCTTCTCATTGTGGTGGCTTCTCTTGTTGGGGAGCACGGGCTCTAGGCGTGCAGGCTTCAGTAGTTGTGGCACGCGGGCTCAGTAGTTGTGGCTCGTGGACTGTAGAGTGCAATACTTGTGGCGCACAGGCTTAGTTGCTCCGTGGCACATGGGATCCTCCCGGACCAGGGCTCAAACCTGTGTCCCCTGCATTGGCAGGCAGATTCTTAACCACTGCGCCACGAGGGAAGTGCCACAGGCTGTTTTTTAAGGAGTGCCCTTGGGATCAGAACCTGTTGATGGGAGAGGAAGGAAGCAGAACTGGGTGGAGGGAGAAGCCAAGCTCCACTGCAGGCCCAACAGCAGCTTCAGCTGACTCCACGGGGAGCTTTAGAGCTATTATGACCCATCAGCATTGCCCTGCTGGGCCTTTACAATCCCATCTTGATCAGTCATTGGATGTGAGCTGCCCAGGAAGGAAGAGTGACCTGCAGGTAGCTCTCTGCAGCTCAGGAAATCCCTGAGGGGGATAAGAGCATCCCAGCTGCTGGGGTAACAAGTCATTCACTGAAGAGAGATCTGGGTGGTGCATCTCTGTGTCCATGTTAATCACCAACACTACTCAAGCTGCAAGGCATGCTGGGAGCTCCCCTTGGGCAGGAGGGAGCAAGATGAAGTTAGCATAAGGTGGGGCTGGGGAAGCTACCAAGACTGTGAGGTGTCCTTGAGGAGGTTGCATTTAGCCTCCAGGGCAGGCATTGGTGAGGGGATGCTATGGGGCAGTCATTCTGCTCAGCACAGTTGAGAAAGATTTCTCAGAGGCCTCTGAACCCACATTTAATGGAAGAGTATGAATTTGCTTGGCTGAGAAGGGGAAAGAAGCAAGCTAAACAGAGGAAGTTAGGCAGGGCTGGAACAGTCTGAAGCTGAACTCCTTGACCATTCACTCAGAAGCGTCATCTAGAGGAAGAGGGCTACTCTCTGCTTTATTAATTATTCCTCATGTTCCTAGAGGGAAAGCAGGCCGGTGAGGTGGACGTTGGCTAGTAATTCTGGCTGCCTATTTATAAGGCCATGTTACAGCATGATGGGAAGCCCTGCCTGCAAGGATGGTTTAGAGCTTGTCAAATTTGGGAAAGAATCCAAGAACAGAGCAAGGTGTCAAGGTATCAGCAGAGAGACAAAAGGAGAGATGGTAAAAGAGGATGCGTTTGGACTCAAGAGTTGATGAATGAGCAGAACTGGGTGTTGAATTATTCAACCTGCCTTATTGATCCATTGATCTCTCTCTGCAGGTCTTGGTTTATTCTTGGTTGGCATTTCCTGTGTCTGAGATAGTGAGAAGAGAAATGGAGGGAAGAGGAACAGATTTTTAAGACTCAAGAAGAGAGAAGAGGCAGTGCCAAAGAGAAATTTGGCTACAGGTATCAGGAAGCTTAAAATGCCTGTGTCTTTTGACAGAGTGGATCTATTTCTGGAAACTGACCCTAAAAACACTATCCAAAACTTTTAAGAAAAAGCCTTAAGCACCACGATGTTCACAGAAGCCTTATTTTGTAACAGTGAATAATGGGAAACAACCTAAATAGATGTCCGACAACAGGGGATCAGCCAAGATGCCATTAGGAGTTTTATATGATTACGTGGGAAAATACTTACGCCATAGGGTTAGGTCATAATGGAACATTCAAAACTGTACATATAGAATGTCATAGCTGGGTGAAGAAATGTGGATAGAAAGAGGCCAAAGAAAATATACTGAAATGTTAGCAGTGATTGTTTTGAAGTGGTGGACTCTCTTCTTTTCCTATATTTCCTAAATTTTCTACAATAAATACACACAAGTTTTAAATAATTAAAACGAAATGTAAGGGTGGAGTGAGAGACACTCACATGAAGCCTGCACAGAAGTAAAATAAACACAAATTACTGGGGAGCCAACTCCTTCCAGAACCCAGGGTACTGCTGTGTCCTAGGTGTGCTGACCATCTCCCTGGCATATTGAATGGACACAACGGAGAGAATGAGGTGACACTGTGGTGCAGTCACTCTGCAGAGGACAATCAAAGGCCCCTGAACTCATATTTAAAGAAAAAGTATGAGTTTTCCTAGCAGAGAAGAGGGAGGAAGTCATGCTCGGTAGAGGGAACAGTTAGAGCAAAGGCACTGAGGCATGTGGGAAACGCAGGCAGGCCAGTGTGGCTGGATTACAGGGTGCCATGGGGAGAAATGATGGGAGATGGGATTGGAAAGGAAAGTAATGACTGTCAGGGGATCACGAATGCTGGACTGAGGGACTTTGCCTCTCAGCCATAGGCAGACCGGAGACTTGGGGGAGGGGTTTAAGCAGGAGGGCACTGTGGTTAGAGCACCGCATTCTCCAGTTCCCTAGTGTAGTCTGTTTCCCATCACCCTCCAGAAACTTGGAGAGTAGGGGAGGGGAAGGGGAGCAGTCCAGCAGCCCTCACAGATGGTCAGCCAGGCCTCCTGACACCAGCCTGGCCCTCTTCCCACCACACCAGGTTCAGTCCCCAACCCCAGCCATCCAGACAAACTCCTCCACCTCCCATGACAAAGAGGCTCATTTGGAGCCTGGGCAAGATTTGCAAACGTCAAACTTGTAATTACAAGGATGAAATCATCTGGTTCCTTTTAAGCAAACGGGTTTATTGATCCCAACACTGGAGAAATGCTCTTCTGGGGAAACTTGCTCCTCTCTGCTTTCCTCTCCCTCTGGGATGGCTGAGCTGATGGAGGGAGTGTGGCAGGGCAGTTAAGAAGCGGGAAAACCTCCCAGAGGGGAAATTCTTAAGGGCCTAAGGGTGAATTGTATGGTATGTAAATTATATCTCCAAAAAATTATTTAGGGCTCAGGAAACTGCCTCATTTAGGCAGATGATACCCTCATCCTGGACTTAAGCTCATCTCCATCCAAAAACTAGAAGCTGGGGAGAGCCAGGCTTTAGTGGCTCTGTGCCAGCCCCTAATTCTCCTTCTCTCCCACCCCCCTCAACATTCATTTGTGGCTCCAGATCCTATTTCAGCTTCAAGATGGTACACTATTTCCTCACTAACTGACGGGAAACTGTTTCTTCAGAAAATAGCGCACCAGTGGCTCAGGGACCTGGAAGGACTTCACCCTCACTTTGAGGAGAGACAGGTGTGGGTGGCAGCTAAGACCAGATCTGTATAAAGCCATCCTTTCTGCTGGACCTGGGAGGCAGGACGTCTAGGCCTTGACCTTCCAAGCCAAGGAGGGACAAACAGTTGGGCTCAGGGGGCAGGAATGTGCAACCATCAAGGGCAAGAGCCACGTCCTGCCTCAAGGCCCACAGTAGGACCCCCTTCATTCAACCCGTTGGGGCCCCTTTGGGAGCATGGTAGGGTGCTTCAGGAGGAATGACCCCAGCCACAGCTCTCCACAAGCTCGCAGTTCAGTTAAGGAGACAAGCAGGACTTTTGGCATCTCTACCGGTACAGGCCTTGGAATGGAATGGTTAAGGGCACCAGCCCCTCTGAACCCCAGTTTTCTCATCTGTAGAACAGGGTCAATAACAACAAACTTGCAGGTTTATGCTGAGGAGTGGACAAAGAGGATACACCCCAAAGGCTTAGCCATTTCATTACCTCTCATGGATCAGGGTCCTGTCCATGTCCTGTGGTCACTTATTTACCTTTTCGGAGCCTCTATTTCCTTATCTGTCAGACAGGGACAAGGAGGACTGTCTTAGAAGGTGGTTGTGGGAATTAACTGACATAAGGGGCAAAAAAGCACCCAGTTCAGAGCTTCACAGTTGGGCCAGACAATTAAGGGTTCCCTCAATACCCTACTCAGGGTTATTGTGGTTTCTCTGCCCACCATCCAAGATCAGTGGGAGCAGCTGCCCACTGGGAAAGCAGGAGAGAGGAGGCCCTGGGCTGACGGAATCCTTAGGAGAGGAAGGCTCCGAGCAGCAGGGCTTCAGAGAATTCAGCCAGGTTTGTGGGGTTGGGAGGGTGTTTCTAGGCAATGGACAGACACCCTCAGGCTTCCATCTGTGGGCCCTACTAGAGCTGGCTCTTAGCAAACTCCTTCACTGGGTGGTGCCTGGACCAATCCATACTCATCTGGACAGAAGCACAGAGCTAAATATACCTGATGTAGGTGAAATTTTCCTTTATTAATTTCCTTTAATCCAGTTTTTAAAATAAGTGAAAAAAATTTAACAACAACCAAAAAAGGCATACAGAGGTCAGTCGAGGAGATGGCCTCCTTCAGCCTGCGGCTCGTTTCCCGGTCATCCTGGCCGGTTGGACGCCAGACAATGGCGAGTGTGGGTTACCCTGTGGCCTGGAGTTGCCAAAGGCTGTCTGTGGTGCTGCTGTTCTGGGTCCGCCTGGCAGACTTTCCCATCCCTTTCCTTCAGGCCGTCATCCCCCCCAACCCCCACCCCCGTGAGGCTGACAGTTAGAGTGCTCTGTCCTGCTCTGAACTCCCACTGCTCCGAGTCCTGCCCCCTTAAGCCTAGAAGGGATTTGTCTTGACCATGACCTTTTCCTTGTCAAAAAAGTTCATGGGGGCTTTCTGCCTCTGCTGCTGCCAAGGCCCCTGTGAAAAAGCCTGTGGCGAACGGGGGCAAAAAAAGAAGCTAGTACTGAAGTTTACCCTTGACTGCATCCACCCCGCAAAAGATGGAATCATGGATGCTGCCAATTTTGAGCAGTTTCTTTAGGAGAGAATCAAAGTGAATGGAAAAGCTGGGAAACTTGGTGGAGGGGTTGTAACAATCAAGAGAAGCAAGAGCAGGATGACTGTAATGTCTGAGGTGCCTTCTCCCAAAAGGTATTTGAAATATCTCACCAAAAAATATTTGAAGAAGAATAATCTACATGATTGGTTATGCGTAGTTGCTAACAGCAAAGAGAGTTACGAATTGCATTTCTTCCAGATTAATCAAGATGAAGAAGTGGGGGAAGATGAGGATTAAAATTCAACTATCTGGAATATTTTGTATGAGTTCTTGAATAAAACTTGGGAACAACAACAACAAGAAGTTCATGTCTGTCTGAGCATCTAGGCCACTCTAGTGAGATTTCAACTTTTATTTATTCCACATTTCCCAGGGCAGAAACGATTATTGCTAGAATCCAAACACCAAGGTCAGCTGCAGGTCCGTGAGCCCTACCTGGACCCACTGTGGAGTAAGAGTGCTTCCCTGTGAATCATCTTTTGGAGACAGAAATGAAAGGTTTTACACAAATGTCTACCTGAACAGAATGTGGTGGTGTTGCATGGTATCACATGGGATATCCTTTTTTCCTGCTATTGAAGTCAACAGCAGAAACTCTGTTCCCCAGACCACAGTCCATATTGACTGAGAGCAAACTCATCATCTTCCTCTCATTTAAACAATGGCTGTGTTGTCCTAGTGCCCAAAGGTCTTCTTAGTTGAACTGGAAAGACTTAAGGGAGAAGCAGCAGATGGATGAAAACTTCTATTCCTTGTGAGTGACTTAGTCCTGCCTTGGTAACTTGGGGTAGAGGCTGCCTCACTTACCTCCCAACATAAAGTGCAGATGTTCTAAGGCTGGTTGTATCCACGCTTTGTGCTGATGTGAAGTTTCCCCCTTCAGTTTCACCAGAATCTTTAGGCAGTGAAACTAAAATGGCACCTTTTGCCAGATGTAGCTGATACAAACTGTTCAGTGGGCCCACCATGTACTACTCTGACTCCCTCCTTTTGGGAAAACTGCTATTCCCTTCTTTCAACCATCAGCTTCTCTCTGAAGCTGCCAATCTCAGGCCCCCAATCCGCAATGGGAGAGCATGTGACTGAAGTTGGCCAGTGTCATCACATCTGCCTGGAAATGGTGATTTTGGCAGAGGGGAGAGTATGTGACCCAGACTGGGCCAATCTGGGAGATGGAGACTTTGGAGATGGAGAAGTGGCTGCTCCCACCCTTTGTCAGGAAATGAATGCCATCGAAGAGATGCTGAGAGAATTAGCAGTGAGAAGCAATGGAGAAACCAAGAGTCCCTCTCTGTGATTTGTTTACTTAAAGTAAAACTGACAACTTTTTAGCTTTAAGTTTTTTTGAATTGGTTTTCAGTCACTTGCAATTGAAAGACACCTGAGGGAAAGATTCTGGGATAGCTGGAGGCCCAACAACAGTGGTTGGTGACATCCATAACTCTGTATACCCTTTCTGTTTGTGTACAGACATACATTCACACTGGCTAGGTGTAGGCCAGGCAGCATGCCCTTAGAAGGAGTTGATTCTATGTTTGCTATTCAGAAAGAGTGTGTTTGTTAAAACCACCAGCCTACAGGTTTGATTTTGCTGAAAACTCTCTCCCTGACCTCGGGCAATCAGTCACTAACTGGACCTCAGGGTGAACAACCAATCCAGTTTGCCGGGGACTGAGTGGTTTCCTGGGACATGGGACTTTCACTGCTAAAACCAGGATACTCCATCATCCTAGCTGAGTTCCATATCCGTAAAAACGAGATTGGATTGGACTAGAAAGGGGTGGGAAAGTCTGCCAAATCCTGCATTCAGGCAGACATTGCCAACTGCCCTTGGCACTAATTCCTGTGAACTTAAGTGTATCCTCACAATCCTTTGCAATAAGTCCAGCTACTGTCAATCAGAGTTGGCACCTATTTGCCATACTTGGACTGAGTTTTTGACAAGCTGAGATTTTAAGGATCAGAATTTATTGAAGACCAACTTTGAGTCAAGCTCTGCCATGAATCCCATATCAGGCTCTCTCCAGCTTGGGCTAAATGACTTCCCTGGAACTTGTGGATCTTGTTGCACATTTGTGTAAATATATGAACTGGTATTGGGTTATATAAGTCAGCTTGTTCTTCAGAAACTTAAATTTATTGAGTGCTCATTATCTGCTAGAATTGCATAAAGGCTCTCATGCTAACACTGAGAGCTTGTGAGAGCCTGCATTTTGGAAAAACGCAAACTGAGGCTTAGCGCGGTCCAGTGCCTATCTAAGGGCCTCAGCCAGCAGGCAGGGGAGTTGAGTAAGATCCCACTTGAGGCCCTTCTGACTCCAACAGCTCCGACCTTTCCACCATTATGCGGATTCAGATGGATTCTCTGGTCTCTTTCCACCTTTAGTCTTTGATGTGCACAGCCTACACCCCTCCCGGTCGGTTCTCGGACGCAAAGTCTCCAAGGACTGAAGTTTCCTCGCGTTCACGTGACATTTTGGGGTTACTCCGCGCTGCTGTGGAGCCCAAAAGTTCCAGTGTAAAGGAAGAACCCTAACGGGCCGCTCCCTGTCTCCAAGAGCCGAGCAGATCCCCACCGGACGATTCCACACCAAGTGGCCCGCGGGCGGTCCAGGGGAAGAGGGCCGCGCCGCGGGAGGAGCTCCGCTTCGCTGCAGCCCAGCGGCGCCGAGGGCGGACGGGCAGCGCATGCGCGGCGCGGAGTTGTGAATGGTGCGTTTTGTTTGCTGGAGTTTGGGGCGGGCGGGCGCGCGAGGAGGAGGGGTGGGGCCGACGGGGGCGGGGCGGGCGGGCTAGCGAGGTGGGCGGTGAGAGGAAGTGGCGGCGGCGGCGGCCGGAGGCGGCGAGCGCTGGGTCCGCGCGGGCGGTAGGCAACTGCTGAGGCGGCGGCGGCGGCGTGGGCTGGGCTCGAGCGGGCGGCGGCACCTCAGACTCCCGGCGCGGGAGCCCACGCGGGCGGGCGCCTGAAACAAAGAGAAGCGAGAGTCAGGGCGCCGCGGGTGCGCGGTCAGTCGGTCAGCGCAGAGCCGGCCAGCGGGTGCCCGCGGAAGCCCGGAGCCCGGCCGGCCGGCGCAGCCTCAGGGCGGGAAGATGCCGCGCGTCGTGCCCGACCAGAGAAGCAAGTTCGAGAACGAGGAGTTCTTCAGGAAGCTGAGCCGCGAATGTGAGGTGAGGCAGGCGGGCGGCGGGGAGGCCGCGGCGCGCCCCGAGCGGGCCCGGGCGGAGAAAAGTTTGGGCGGCGCGGCTCCCGGGAACCCCGCGCCGGCGCGCCTGCGGAGGGGCAGTCTCGCCCGGGCAGCCATCTGCCCGCAGACTCTGGTTGCCCTTATCGGTGCCGCGCGAGGCGGGCGGCATCGCGGATTTGGCTTCTGATTTCGGGCCGTCTCTGCCTTGCAGATTAAGTACACGGGCTTCAGGGACCGGCCCCACGAGGAGCGCCAGGCGCGCTTCCAGAACGCCTGCCGTGACGGCCGCTCGGAAATCGTAAGTCGGCGGGGCCGGGGGCCGGGGGCACAGGGGAGCAAGCCGCGCGCGGGTCACTTGTTGCGCGGGGGCCGCCGCGGCCCAGGCCGGTTCCGGACGGCGCCGCGGACGCCGCGGCTCCCGGAACTGAGCGGGCGCCGTCTCACTTCCTACTCGGGATTCAAAATGCGAAACCAGACACTGGCGGGCCGCGTCCTCGCGGGGAGACTCTTCCCTGTGGTTCTCGGCGGGTGGATTATGTTTCCCAGACACGACTCGACAAACACTTTGCCGCGAGTGGAACTCAAACCGGAGCCCAACTAAACAAGGAAAGGTCGTTGTATAGGCTGTGACACCGATTAAAGGGTCGGTTATTAGTAGGAAGAAAACACCCTTACGGAAAAAATTGGGCTTCGTTCAAGGTTCTGATTCTTGGGCGATAGTTTGTGTCTTAGACGCTAGATTTTTCGTAAACCTATATGTGAAGCTGTCTTATTTTCAGTATAGCTGAGAATAAATCTGAGAGTAAATCCAGTTATCTGTTGTTCTAATAGAGGAGGAAAAAAAGCCCTCAAGAACGTGCCATCTTCTTTTCTTAGAATGTTAAGCTTCAGGAGAATCAGAAAGAAACCATTTGGTGTTTTTTTGTTTTTTCCCCAAACCTAAAAAACTATCTCGTTTAGGCCTGAAGTTACTAAAGAATTGCATGGATTTGCAAAACCCAGTGTTGATCCGAGGCCCTGTTTTAGGTGGTGGATTTGGTGCCTTACCTCCATGAAGCCTAATGTTGAAAAAAATTCAAGTGTCCTAGTTCCCCTCATCTCCTTTTGGTTTGTCCTACTGGAGGTGCTAATGAAGAGAGAATGATGAAGCCCAGAAGTGCATAGGAAAAAACTAAAGAGAAGAGGTTGATTATTAATTTTTAAAAAAGTTGTAGCACTGTATAATGGAATCTGATTATCAGCTCCATGACTTGGACCATTGCATCTGCACACACTTGAAGGTATGGAAGCAGTTTGAATTTAGGTTAACAATAGGAAGACATATTGAAACATTTGCTTCTCCCATTCCTTGTACAGTAGAGAATCTATTTATTGGTATTGAGACATAATTCACATAAAATTCTCCCTTTTCATCACTGAAATCGTTTATTTTTAAAAAATATTTTGATGCTTAAAATGAAGGCTTTTTAGAATTGTATTACAGATCATGAGAAGATACTGGCCAAATTTATTAGGAACTCTAGAATATTTGGTCATTATTGCACATTATAAAAGAAAGTGTCTAGATTTTAGCCCACTTTTTTGAGTGTTTGTAATAGTTATATGATTCAAATGTATAGGACAAATACTTTCTGGTTTTGGCACTGAGTGGTAGAAGAATCATTCATTAGTTGGCTCAGTGATTATATCATCCTTTGTCTGAATTTCCTTTTGGAATAGGTGGATGGTATACCCAACCCATGGATGTTTTGGAAGTAACTTTATTTTTGGAAGGAATTTCACATTTCCGTCCCTTTCTAGTTTCCCCCCCTTTAATTCAATGTTAGCCATATTTAAATTGAGAGATTTTTAGCTTCTAGAGGATGGAGACCACATTAATTCCGTATATGCCCCCTCTGTATGGGTTTTGCACAGTGTCTTTTGCATCATAAGTACTTGATTATTTGAATTTAGAGGTTACTTCGCTTAATGCCCAAAATATATCTTATGACTTATAAACAGGCTGTGGTTTTTACTTACTTGGTGGTGGAAAATAGGCGTGGAAAAGGCATTTTTTTGCTTCTATTTTGACAGCAGCCATGTATGATAAAAATATGCGTAGTTCCCAAAACTATATCCAACACTTTCTCCCCTCTCTTTTATTCTTTTTATTATGAACATCTCCTTAACTTTATCAGTGAGGTTAATGAATGATTTATTTTGTATTTAGATGCAAAACAGTGTAAGGCTGTGATGCTCATCTCTTCTTAGTTATAAAACTTATCCAGACTCCATATCATAGCATGAAATAAAAGTGATTATGGGTGAGGGGTAGAATTTATTTGGTAAAACCTGATTTATTCCTTATATAAGCTCTTGTAGTAGGAGTGTTAGAGATATCTTCAACACTAATGATTAATAAAAGAAAAAAATACTTATGAGAGGTATGGTGACTACTGTGAAAGCAGTAAAAACTATGTATTTTTAATCCTGAAGATGGAAGAATAAAAGGTATGTTGGACTGGCACAGGTGTGCTATTTTACAGTTTAATGAAACCTGTAAAGCATAGTCAGGACATTCTAGAAATCCTCCATACAGACACATTTACCAGTGTGACATCTTTGTGTTTTCAGACAGAGTTTTCCCAACTCCTAGGTATATGTAGGTGTTCCAGTAAAAAAAATAAAATAAAGAGTTGTGTGGTCAGATAAATCTGGGAAATGGTATTTTAGAGTGATCTGTTTTTGCCACTTCTCCTGTCTCAGAGAGGGATGTTGATGAGATAATGGACATGAAGTGATGAAGCAGGAAATCTCTTCTGAGGTTGGCCTTCAGGCAGGAGGTGAGGTAATAAGAGCTGCAGAATGTCTTCACCTAACACAGAGCTGATTTGGGATACACTGGTGGCAGAAGGATTTGTAACTAGGTGAATACTGAAGAAACATGGCTGCGGGATTTTGACGGAGGGTATTCATTCATGGGCAGAATCTCTTATCTGCCCTGAGAATTTCATTATCTGAGACTGACAAGGTTGGCTGTCTTCTTCAGCTCAAAATTACTTCTCATTGTATTTAGCAAATACATGTAGCATTTACTTGGTACTGTTCTAAGCACTTTACAAATACTGGAAACTGAGGTTCAGAGTTAAGTAATTTGCCTCAGGTCACACAGCCTAGGCAGTTTGCCACCTAGTGTCTGTTTTCATTTGAACTATTATTCATTTCAGTTCAATGGTTGTTTTTTAAACTTATGCTAATAGTGGGCAAATTTTTTTTTTAAGATTAATATTGTAATATTGATGTTTGTTCAGCCTCTATTCATATAAAACATTTACCACAAGAAAAGGTATCCCAGTGATTAGGGAAATGCCATTAAAGATGTCTATAGAGATTTAGCAGTTAGGTTGACAGTTGTACCTACTAGTACCAATCATAGGAAGTACTGTAATTTTTTATCTCTAAAGAATCTAAGCCCTTAATCATCAGGGGAACTAGCGGATAGCTGAATCAATGCTTTAACAATGCTTTAAACAAATTGCCCAAAAATGTGAACCCCTTGCTTTCAGATGAAGACTATGCTTGGAAACAAATTATGCTTAAGAACTTTAGTTAGTAAAATAAAACAAACAAAAAGTTCTCTGATTTCAACAAAGAAGAGTTTACATTTAGATGATGAAAAAAATTTTTTTTCCAATGCTTTTTACTTATTTCTTTCATATTTTCCCTGGGGAAGAGGGACATGGTTATTTCCATTTTTTACTTGGGGGAAATATAAATTGCTCAAGGGCTACACAGAATGAGACTGTATTGAAATGGTTTTAGATTGTTCTGTCTGTTGAGCTGTGCCATCCAAATCTTTTATAAATATTAGATGAATACTCTTTTGTTATTGTCAGAATCAGTTCTCCTAAAGTCGGATTTTAGAAAATGCATATTTTTTTAATCATCCAAGGTTTTAGAGAGATGAGAAGTAGTCACATCACATGCTAGTGTATGGTTTATCAGAGGAGAGACAGTCCCAGGTGCATTTTTCTTTTCAGTAGGAAGGTATTAACATTTATTTGTATTCACTGTGCAAGTGACTGGAATTTGGGAAACTGGATAAAATAGACACCTATGGGGATGAAAAGGTCTGTATTTTTTAAGCTGAGCCTTTCCTGAAACTAGAATTTTTGTCTCTGAGAGAGAATTCTGCTAAAAACCATAATGGAGGATATTGTCTTCATCTTATAAATTTTGGTTATTAAAAAGCACTTGAAGTGATATTTGGTTAGTTTATTCATGATAATGAGCTCCTCCCAATGTGATATATTGTGGAGATATTTTCACTTCCAGTCATCTCCAAGTGCATTTTTAACATGGGTTTTGGAGCATAGTGTTTCTTTGAGCAAGAGAAATCAGGGAAAATTAAAATGTCTCATTTGCACAACTTTAAATTGTGGTATGCTCCAAAATTCAAAATATTCAGCTCTTCAGTGATTTTCACATTTAAAAATACAGGTTTTTAAATACAGTGATGGTGTAGGTGCCTAATGGTTAGGCATTAGCAGTGCACTATACTAACGTCAGCAAAAAATGACCTGAAAGAAAGTATTGATTCCATGTCTGATTTTATATTTAAGCAGCCAATGGCAAATGTCCTCAAAATGGAATCAGATGTTTGTAACTTAATACTTAAGAAAAATGATGAGTGCATGTTTTTTTACTTTTAAGTAATCTTGGTGCTGCCTGGCTTAAGACAGAAACTGATGTAAAAATAAATGACTGCCTGCATAATTTATGTAATGTCCTGCTCCTGATCCTGTTTGTATTGATTTTTCTAAAAGGCTTTTGTGGCCACAGGAACCAATCTGTCTCTCCAGTTTTTTCCGGCCAGCTGGCAGGGAGAACAGCGACAAACACCTAGCCGAGAGTATGTCGACTTAGAAAGAGAAGCAGGCAAGGTAGGAAACATTTCTTTGCAATTTGAAATACTGTGGATTGTTTTATTATTAGAGATTATCTGGATTTACATTTTAATAAAGAGATCACATGTCTGATTATTCAGGCATATGATCAGATTTGTTTTCATTCCGTATTATAAAGATATAATAAAATTTTTAAAAATCAAATTTTTTATATAATTTTATTGCTAATTTCATGTTTATATCATTTGCCATAGAAAGTTCTAGCCCTTAAAGAGAGTAGTGTGCTTTCTTACATGTAACATTTGAAACTTAATTCCTTTGAAGTGTTGACAAGAAATTTTTTGTTCTACTAAAATGTGTGTGACTATAGTGTTGTAAAAAAAAAATGAAATTTAGAGAAAAATGGGAAAAGCCTCTGTAGGCTTAAAATTTAATAATATTTGGAAATAGTTTATGGGTAGCTTTCTACTTCTGTTAATATAGCAAATTTAATTTTGAGAAAAACAATGTGAAGGTGTTAACTTGGAAATAATTTTTTTGTTTTGAGGAAAAGCTTCTGGGAAACATAAATGTCTTAAAATTATTATGTTGGAAGTTTAGGTTGAATATATGGAAAATGTAGTTGGAAATGTTTAAGCTGAGAGCCATATTAAAATCTAAGTTAAATGTGTTTATGATTTTGATGAAATGTTAATGAATAATATCTTGGATTGGTTCATCTTTTAATGTGGAAATTGACTTCTTGAAATAAAATACTTAAAGAAAAATTTTTGACCTCATTTTGTACTCAGTATTTCTCCTGTTTCCTTTGCAGTGTATTTCTATACCTATTTTTATTAACTTGCTAAATTACTTTTCTAAGTGTCATCGTGAATAGTATAACCTATCACTTTATTTGCAAATCATAAGGAACATCTAAATAGTCCTTTGAGGAACTTAAAAGATTTTTGTATTGAACTGTATTAGGAAAAGGATTTTCTTTTTATTTATTGATTGAATTTTTGAATTTTATTTTATTTTTTATACAGCAGGTTCTTATTGTTATCTATTTTATACATATTAGTGTATATATGTCAATCCCAATCTCCCAATTCATCCCACCACCACCCCCCCTGCGAAAAGGATTTTCTTATTTTGTATATATACAATGAAGAGGGGTTTTTTTGTGTTCTTTAATTTTATTTATTTATTATTTTTAAAAATAAATTTTATTGATTGATTGATTGATTTTAGCTGTGTTGGGTCTTCGTTGCTGCACATGGGCTTTCTCTAGTTGTGGCGAGCGGGAGCTACTCTTTGTTGCGGTGCGCAGGCTTCTCTTGTTGTGGAGCACGGGCTCTAGGCACACGGGCTTCAGTAGCTGTGGCACGTGGGCTCAGTAGTTGTGGCACATGGGCCCTAGAGCATAGGCTCAGTAGTTGTGGCGCACGAGCTTAGTTGCTCTGCGGCACGTGGGATCTTCCCGGACCAGGGCTTCAACCTGTGTCCCCTGCATTGGCAGGCGGATTCTTAACCACTGCGCCATCAAGGGAGTACAAGACCACATTATCTTTGGACTTAAGCCATTGAGATGTTTTCAGTTATACGATCAACAAGAACAAAAACGTTAGATGGCTTATTCTAGAATTTAGAGGTTTTGTTTTCAAATATATCAGGAAGAGTGCTAGAACTGATGTAAGAAACTTATATTTTAATACTTGTTTTATAATTTTTTTTCTGTAAAGGGCCAGAGAGAAAATATTTTCAGTTTTGCAGGCGTATGTTCTCTGTTGCAACTACTCAGGTTCGCTGTTACAGTGTGAAAGGAGCCATAGACAATACGTAAACAAATGAACGTGGCTGTATTCCAGGGATGGTAATGCTGGCAGAAATCTGTATCTTTCCCTCAGATTTAAATCTGTAAATGTTTGTGCATAGATGATATATTTCTCAAATATAATTTTACCAACACTTGTACTACGCCAGTAGAATCTAGGGGAAAAAAATTTAATGAAAAAAAGAAAACCCTGCTAGTATATCACTCTATACCACTGGGATAAATAAGTACTCCAGTGAATTTAGAGAAAAGATAACCCATGTTTTCTCATCCATAGAGCTCAGGCTACAGGGTCTCTTATTTATCGTCCTCCTTTTTTATGATGTCTTTCTGATAACCATTAACGTTTATTTCTGTGCCCATAGGACTAGAAGCAAAGCAAATTGAAGGAATTTCCCTAAATGTTAATTATTTGCCTCTGCTCCTTATATTGGATCCAAAATCAGTGTCTCTTCTTCCACATACTCTTGACCTTGTTACATCCTAAGGCAGCTTACTTAGTTCTCTTCCCATTCAAACCCAGCTTTGAGAAGATGAGTGGTTAAGCCTTTCAAGTTAGGTATAATTAAGTCCTGGCTTTGTATACTACTTCATTTATTACTCTATAACTTTGGACAAGTTATTTTATCTTTATGGTTCTCAATTATAACGTGAGTTTAATACATATCTCCCAGGGTGGCCGTAGTGATTAAATGAAATAGTGTATATAAAGTGCTTAGCTCAGTACCTGACACAGTTACTCAAAAATTCATTCAGAAGTTCTTTGTTGAACACCTGTTATGTATACTGAGTGAACACTGTCCTGGGCACTTGAGATGCATCAGTGAACAAAACAAAGATCCTGCCCTAGAGGTTGTTTTATGGAAGGAATGGAGTAGTGGGCAATATGCATAGTACATAAGGTATGTAATATGTTGCAGAGTGGTAAGTGCTCTGGAAAAAAAGGAAAATTAGAGTAAAATAAGGGTTATCAATGAACAGGAATGTCCGTAATTTTAAATAGGATAGTCTGGGTAGAGAAGGTCATATTTGAGCAGAGACCCGAAGGAGGTTAGGGAATGGTGAGCCATGCAGATATCTGAAGGAAAGATGTTCCATACAGAGGACACAGCCTTGTAAAGGCCCTAGACTGGGAGCTTGCACAGTGTGTTTGTTAAACAACAAGCGGGCCAGTATGGCTGGAGTAGACTGAGTGAGGAGGAGAGGAGTAGGAGAAGAGATGAGGGAGATGTCAAGGAGCCGGTTTATGTGACTGTGGGAGACCATGCAACAACGTGGACTTTATTCTGAGTGGAGTGGGAAGTAGTTTCTGCTTTTTGAGCACATCAGTGATATGATCTGCCTTAAGTTTTGAAAGGATCACTCTAGCTGCTGGGTTAACAACAGGTTTAGGGGGCAAGAGTGAAGCAGGGGGACCAGTTGGGCTATTGCTTTAGTCTTGGTGAGAGACTAGGCTGGTAGCAATGGAAGTGGTGAGAAGTAGTCATAGTCTGGATATATTTTGAGGTAGAGCCAACAGGATTTGCTTATGGATTGGATGTAAGGTGTGAGAGTCAAGAATGACTCCAGGGGCTTCCCTGGTGGCGCAGTGGTTAAGAATCCGCCTGCTAATGCGGGAGACTCGGGTTTGAGCCCTGGTCCGGGAAGATCCCACGTGGCATAGAGCAGCTAAGCCTGTGTGCCACAACTACTGAGCCTGTGCTCTAGAGCCCACAAGCCACAACTGCTGAGCCCGCGAGCCACAACTACTGAAGCCCGTGCTCCTAGAGCCCATGCTCCGCAACAAGAGAAGCCATTGCAATGAGAATCCCGTGCACCACAACGAAGAGTAGCGCCTACTCGCCACAACTAGAGAAAGCCCACGGGCAGCAACGAAGACCCAGCTCAGCCAAAAATAAAATAAATTAATAAATAATTTTTTTAAAAAAATCTTTAAAAAAACGAATGACTCTGGGCTTTCCTGGTGGCACAGTGGTTAAGAATCCGCCTGCCAATGCAGGGGACGCGGGTTTGAGCCCTGGTCTGGGAAGATCCCACATGCTGCGTAGCAGCTAAGCTCGTGCGCCATAACTACTGAGCCTGCGTGCTGCAACTACTGAAGCCCACGCACCTAGAGCCCGTGCTCCACAACAAGAGAAGCCACTGCAATGAGAAGCCTGGGCACTGCAACAAAGAGTAGCCCCCACTCACCGCAACCAGAGAAAGCCTGCGCGCAGCAACGAAGACCCAACGCAGCCAAAAATAAATAAATAAATAAATTTTTAAAAAAAAAGAATGACTCTTAACTTTGTGGTTAGAGCAGCTGGGAGTATGGGATTACTGTCATCTGAGATGAGAAAAGCTGTGGGTGGAGCAATTTTGAGGAGCAGTTTAGGATATGTGAGTTTGTGGTGGTAGCTTGTTGCAGCTTCTGTTTTCTCACCACCCACCCTTAACTTCTTAAGTTATGGCACTGCTTTTTCATAAGTGACCCTTTGCTTATCTCAAGAGTTCGGTGGCTTTTTTTTTAAAATCAACTTTATTGAAGTATAGTTTACTTACCAAAAAATGCATCCACTTTAAGTGTATAATTCGAGTTTTAACAAATGTGCACACCCATGTAAACACCACCCACAATCCAGATAATGTTTCAGTCCCCTCGTGCCCTTTTACAGGAATCTGGGAGTGGCTTGGCTGGGTGGTTCTGGCTTAGGGTCTCCTAGGACATTGCAGTCAAGCTCTTGGGGCTGTGCAGTCTCTGAGGGCTTGGCTGGAGCTAAAGAATCCCCTTCCAAGCTCACTCATCACTTTTGGTCAGTGGCTTCAGTTCCTAGTCACATGTTCCTCTCCATAGAGAGAAAAAGAATGAGGTCACCCTGCTTTTTATGACCTATTCTCTGATCACTTGTGTCTTCTCCTGTTCATTAGAAGTGAGTCACTAAGTCTAGCCCACACTCAACAGGGAGGGGGGTGGTTTATTCACAAACATGAGAGGAGGCTGGGGTCATTGGGGCCATCTTGGAGGCTGGCTACCACAATGTTCACTTAAATTTGATGAATTCAGAAAAAAATTAGAATGCTAATAGGAAACAGAAGCTCCATAGTCTCTTTCATTTGAAATATGGCTTTATGATCTAAGAAAGTGGTCTTAGCAAAACCAGTCCTTTTATTCATTCTTTCTACCTTTGTGTTTGTAGGAATATTTTCAAACCAAGGGTCTTCAGTAAGGAAGGTCTGTTAATGGATAACTGACCATCAAGTCAGAACATACAATTTTATAATCTGTCTTTCAAATATATTTGAAACTTTTGCACCCAGGTATCTAGTGAGTTGTCTACACTGACTCTTAATAAGGGTCTTTCTTAGAAGAGGTTTAAAATAATACAGTATAGTGGAAAGAGCTCTGGATATGAGTCAAAAGACAATCATAACTGGTTTCCTTACCTGTAAATGGGTATCAGAATGTCTTCCCTATTCATATACCTCATGTGAGGATTAAATGACGTACCAGAATATGTGAAAATGCCTTTTAAATTGTAAAGCCCTATCCAAAGTTAGGCTATTTGATGGGTTTGTAGGGTGAGATTATAGATAATCAAGGAGTTTTAGTGCTGTAGAGTGCCTTAGGTCAGCTTCACTTCAGGTAGCTCTACTATGTTGGGAGACTGCATCTTTCCCAAGTGGTCCATCCTGGTATTTTATAAACCTAAACAGCCAAAATGTTTATAATTCTTCCTTAACTTAAACTGCTTTCCTCTAATTTAGCTGTCAGAAGACAAGGGATGCAACAGATAGAATTGAAATCATTCTTATGTTAAATTTTTGTAGACCAAGCAACACCCAATTCATTTGATCTTTCCTCTTAGAATTTATTTCCAATTGATTTTTATTTCAAACAAATGCAGATAATTATGGTTGACCATAAGTTATTAGTCTTGAGTGGTCAGAGTAATGGTTTTTGTATGCATTGTGTTTTTGAAAGCCTCCTTAGGTTTTTAAATTAATGATTGTTTATGCTTACTACATGATCCTAGTTTGTGAGCATGAAGCATATGAAAACTTTATAAACTGAACAAATGAACTTTATAGTGCTATTGTTTACCATTTTTTCTATGGAAATTGAATATACTATCTAGTTTTATCTAGATATATCTAGAATATACTGTGTGGTCCCAGAAAAAGCAGTTAAACTTTATATGGTTGTTGCATTGCTATTTATACCTTATGATTTTAATTGATAGTCAGGTAATGTTAATAGCAGACATTGGGAGTAATTATAATGTGTATGGCGTTAGAGTAGGTACTTTTAAACATTTTTGATGTTATGTGTTTTACTTTTTTTGTCCTTTCTGAACATTTATACTTAAAATGAAAATCTTTTATCATTCATTTTCATCAGCATAAAATAACAAAGCAAAATTTAACAGCATTTGATTTAATGCATGAGGACAAACTCTTGTTTTAAATGTCTTCAAAGGTCTGTGACTGCTGCTTCTGGAGTGTTTTGCTTACTTGCTTGCAGGATCTTTGTCCCAAAATAAATATTGTGTCTGTTTATATACCATCCACAATTTGGCAGAGTTTAGAGGACTCCTTAATGTTAGCTTTGAGAAATCCGTATTCAGGCTCAGCAGCAAGTTCCCTCTCCTCCTTATACAGCCCAGTCACTCCAAATAAAAGATATCTGTGGTAACGCTTCGGAATGTGGTTTCCCCAAGAGAAATTGAGGCAACTTTACAACTAACTTGTCAGATCTAGACTTTAAGTATTTCGATTCAACTAAAACATGAAGTATATTTTCCAGCACTTAGTTATCAACAGTTCAGTGCATTGAAATAAGTAATCTGGGCTTTTAGAAAAGTTTTATTTCAATAATTTTTTAAAATAAATTTATTTTATTTATTTTTGGCTGCATTGGGTCTTCGTTGCTGTGCATGGGCTTTCTCTAGTTGTGGAGAGGGGGCTACTCTTTGTAGCGGTGCACGGGCTTCTCATTGCAGTGGCTTCTCTTGCGGAGCATGGGCTCTAGACGCGTGGGCTTCAGTAGTTGTGGCACACAGGCTCAGTAGTTGTGGCTTGCGGGCTCTAGAGCGCAGGCTCAGTAGTTGTGGTACACGGGCTTAGTTTCTCCGCGGCATGTGGGATCTTCCCGGACCAGGGCTCAAACCCGTGTCCCCTGCATTGGCAGGCGGATTCTTAACCACTGAGCCACCAGGGAAGCCCTATTTCAACAATTTTTAAATCCAAGAAGAGTTGACTGACTTCATGAAGAAATAATAATGTTTAAAAATGAGAATATCATAGTACCTTCCAGTTAGAGTTACATTAATTTTCATATATGGTAAATGTACCTCTGAAGTATTTGAAGATGATGTACTCTTTTTTTTTCCCTCTCTTTTTTCTCCCAGGTTTTTTGAGATATAATTGATATACAGCACTGATCTCTTCCCCTTTTCTTGAATTGCATTATTTGCCTAGATTTACCTTTTAATGTAAAGATAACATTTTAGTCTTGACCATATCTCAATTATATATTTCAAGTTAGAGATGTCAGAAAATATGTCTGAGAGAAACATCCTTAATTCTTTCCCTTTTTGCTTCTGTTTCCTACCCCAGTATTTTTGAATGATTAATTCAAACACTGCAAGGATAAAGACTATTGAAATGTTCAACTAAAGAAATCAGTTTTTGAGAAGGGCTGCTGTATCCCAGCTTTACTGCTTCTCATTTTCTTTTGTAATTTTTTTTTCAATTGTCATTATTGAGATATAATTTATATACAACAGAATTCACCTATTTAAGGTATATAATTCAGTGACAAATGTGTACAGTCGTTGGTGTGATTACTACCACAATAAAGATACAGAATATTTCCATAACCTCAGAAAGTTCCCTCATGCCCCTTTGCAGGCAGTGTCATTTCAGGTAACCACTATCTCCTTTCTGTTACATACTATTTTGTCTTTTCTGGAATTTCATATAAATGGAATCATACAGTATGTAGTCTTTTGTACTTAGCAACTTGCTCTTGAAATTCATCTGTATTGTGTGTATAGTAGTCCATTCCTTTTTATTACTGAGTAGTATTCCACTGTTTGGACTTGTAACACTTTGTTTATCCATTTACCAGTTGATGGCCATTTGAGTTATTTCCCCTTGTTTTGGCTACTCTGCTGCTTTGAACATTTATATACGAGTCTTTTATGTAGACATTTGTTTTCATTTCTCTTGGGTAGATATATAGGACTGAAATTACTGGGTTGTTTCATGAGTATACCTTTTTAAGGAACTGTCAAACTGCTCTCCAAAGTGGCTGTACAGTTTCACATTCCAACTAGCCATGTACGAAAGTTTCAGTTACTTCACGTCTTTACTAACACTTTGTACTGTCGGTCTTTTTAATTTTAGACATTTTAGTGAGTTTGTAGTGGTATCTCATTTTGGTTTTAATTTGCATCTACCTAGTGACTAATGACGTTGAGCATGTTTTATGTGCTCGTGTGCCATTTGTGTATCTTTGGCAGTGTCTGTTCAAAACTTTTGCCCATTTTTTGATATCAAGTTATTGAGATGTAAGCATTTTTTATGTATTAAATACAAGTTCTTTATCGATATTTTTGCAATTGAAGTTTTATTATGAGTCTGTTTTAAAGTAGAGATAGCCTTGACTGCATATAAAACATTGTATTGGGGACTTCGCTGGTGGTCCAGTGGTTAAGACTCTGCGCTCCCAATGCAGGGGGCCCCGGTTTGATCCCTGACCAGGGAACTAGATCCCGCATGCTGCAACTAAGACCAGGCACAACCAAATAAATAAATATTTTTTAAAATAAAAAATAAAATATTTATTTAAAAAAACATTGTATTAGGAAATATAAATACAGATTCTGTCAAAACTGCTATAAAGTAAGTGTAATTTTGGCTTCTGTTGTGCCTCTCTTAACTTTCTCTCATTTGTAAACTTTAATGCTGCCTGGCTCATAATGTTGATAATCTTGAAATTAATGGTAGTTCCTTCAAGAGCTTGATGTATTTTTCTTTAAGTCTTGATTGATTGATTGATTGATTGCCGCGTTGTGCGGCACGTAGGATATTAGTTCCCCAACCAGGGATAGAACCCATGCCTTCTGCATTGGAAGCAGAGTCTTAACCACTGGACCTCCATGTTTGGGTTTGTTTGTTTGTTTGGTTGGTTTTTTTGAGCTTGTGTTTTTATTTTGTTTATTATGGTAAAATACACGTCACAAAAAATTTACCATTTTAACTGTTTTTAACTGTACAGTTCAGTATCGTTAAGTATATTAAAACTGTTGTGTAACCGTCACCACCGTCCATCTCCAGAACTTTTGTCATCTTCCTCAAACTGAAACTCTGTACCCATTAACCATAATTCTCCATTCTCCTTTCCCATGCCCCCAGCCCCTGGCAACTGCCATTCTACTTCTGTCTTTGTGAATTTGATTCCTTGAGGCACCTCTTATAAGTGGAATCATATGGTATTTGTCCTGTTGTGACTGACTTATTCCCCTTAGCATAATGTCTTTAAGGTTCATCTGTGTTGTTTCAATGTAATGGGGTTTTTTTATATATATAAATTTATTTATTTTATTTTTGGCTGTGTTGGGTCTTTGTTGCTGCGCGCAGGCTTTCTCTAGTTGCGGCAAGCAAGGGCTACTCTTTATTGTGGTGCGCCGGCTTCTCTTTGTGGTGGCTTCTCTTGTTGTGGAGCACCGGCTCTAGGTGCGCAGGCTTCAGTAGTTGCGGCACGTGGGCTCAGTAGTTGTGGTTCATGGGCTTAGTTGCTCTGCGGCATGTGGGATCTTCCCAGACCAGGGATAGAACCCGTGTCCCCTGCATTGGCGTTCTTAACCACTGCACCACCAGGGAAGTCCCTCAATGTAGTGTTTTAAAATAACCTTTTTCCTGACAAAAGAAATAAGAAAAATTTGGAAAACACACTTTTAGAAAAGATATAAAAATCATCCATAACCTACCTCTTAGAAAACCATTGTTAATGTTTTGTTATATTGCTGTTCTTATTTTTTTCTGTGTATATTTAAATTTTAAAGTAAAAATTTTTCTATTTGATATAGCATTTACTTTTTATCTTTGAATTTTCTGCACATCTTATTGTAGGATACTTTTTTATCTGACATTAAAATATCTATATCTTTCTGATCTTACTGTTATTAACTATCAAAGAATAGAAAAATCAGAAATAGATACCTTTGTATAAGAAAGAAGCAACAAAATGATTATCAGTGTTAATTTTTAGAATAAAAAGATGAGAAATATGGACATCGATGTACCTAACGAGCACACATGTGTCTTCATCCATCTAGGAAATCTTTGCAAATGTAGGAAACAGTAGTCAGTCAATACTGTACACATGGCAATCATATGAAAAATCTTTTTCTCTCCTACAGAAAACTTTGGGCATTCTAGTAAAGGCGTTTTGGTGGGCAGAAAACGTTTATTAACTACGTCTGAATATATGGGACTCCCTTTGCTCCTGTGTACTCTAATTTCCTCATTTAAGAATTAGAATAATAATAGCAAACAGTTCTGTAGCACTGGCTATGTGCCAGGTGCTGTTTTAATTGCTACATAGATAACATAGATTGATACTTTTATGATCTCCTTTTTACTGAGAAGAAAGCATTTGTAAATTTTAATGCTATTTAGCTTGAGCAGACTTAGAGACTTTATTTATTTGATATCACTTCTTTGATACTTAGTTTTCTACAGAATATTAGAAGCCACAGACTAGCTAGCTGTGTTCTTCATGTTATAGACAGTGATTTGGTGGGGAGTTTAATTATTGTTACCTTCCTTTATGAAAGTATACAATGTAAATAGTTGGAAATTATTATCTACTATGAGCTTTTCAATTTAGGCTGGGCCTTCTCAAATTGATGTGTATTTAGGAACCAAGAATTTAAAATAACACTTAAAATGTGCCTTTTGGCAGTGTAACTGTGCTTTTAGGACTCTGATACTTTGCTGTGCTGTACTGTGTGTCCTCAGCAGGAAAGGGTCAAGTCTGGGAATGGTTGGCAGGTTGTTTTTACAGGGGAAAACTTTTCTTCCATGTATACAGTCAATACTAAGCCCTTCTGTGTTTTAAAACTTTAGATATGAAGGCAGATTAATCTTCAGATTAAAACAAAAGGGTAGGGCTTCCCTGGTGGCGCAGTGGTTGAGAGTCCGCCTGCCGATGCAGGGGACGCGGGTTCGTGCCCCGGTCCGGGAGGATCCCACATGCCATGGAGCGGCTGGGCCAGTGAGCCATGGCCGCTGAGCCTGCGCGTCCGGAGCCTGTGCTCCGCAACGGGAGAGGCCACAGCAGTGAGAGGCCCACGTACTTCAAAAAAAAAAAAAAGGTAGGGCTTCCCTGGTGGCACAGTGGTTAAGAATCCGCCTGCCAATGCTGGGGACACAGGTTTGAGCCCTGGTCTGGGAAGATCCCACATGCCACGGAGCAACTACGCCTGTGCACCACAACTACTGAGCCTGCCCTCTAGAGCCCGCGTGCCACAGCTAATGAGCCCGCAGGCCACAACTCCTGAAGCCCACGCACCTAGAGCCCGTGCTCTGCAACAAGAGAAGCCACTGCAATGGGAAGCCCTCGTACCGCAAGGAAGAACAGCCCCAGCTCACCACAGCTAGGAAGAGCCTGCGCGCAGCAATGAAGACCCAACGCAGCCCCCAAAAAACAAAAACAAAAGGGTAGCCTAGGAACATGTGACTGCAGCATTTCCATTAGGAGAATTTAGATGTTTTCAAATAAATAAAATATTATGCCCATATTAAATGATATATATATATATATATTTTTTTTTTTTTTTCTTTGTGGTTCGCGGGCCTCTCACTGTTGTGGCCTCTCCCGTTGCAGAGCACAGGCTCCGGATGCGCAGGCTTAGCGGCCATGGCTCACAGGCCCAGCCGCTCCGCGGCATGTGGGATCTTCCTGGACCAGGGCATGAACCCGTGTCCCCTGCATCGACAGGTGGACTCTCAACCACTGCGCCACCAGGGAAGCCCAAATGATAATTTTTAATAAGTGTCTGGCCTCACTTGCAGAGTATTGTTTTAAATAATGGCCCTTTGGGAAAACCCTTCTAAATTTTTTGAGGGTGTTGCTTATTCCAGCTTTTCAGTCCTGGCTTGCCATCCCTTTGCTATCCAGAACATTGCTGCTGGGCCATTTTTTCTTTTCTTTTTTTTTTCTTTTTTTCTTTTTTCTTTCTTTTTTCTTTTTTTCTTTTCCCCGGTACGCGGGCCTCCCGTTGCGGAGCACAGGCTCCGGATGCGCAGGCTCAGCGGCCATGGCTCACGGGCCCAGCCGCTCCGCGGCGTGTGGGATCTTCCCGTACCGGGGCACGAACCCGTGTCCCCTGAATCGGCAGGCGGACTCTCAACCACTGCACCACCACGGAAGCCTCATTTTTTCTTTTTTTAATTGCAGTAAAGTTCATGTAACATAGAGTTCACCATCTCATCCATCTGTACAATTCAGTGGTTTTTAATATATTCACAATGTGCATCACCACTATCAAATTCAGAACGTTTTCAGAACTCGACCATTTAAAATACATTTTGACAATCTACAAACCAGCTTTTATGGTGATCACCACCACTAGTACTAGATGATATATACATTACTACTTCTCTTAATCCTGCACTATAGTGAAGTCTTTTATTTGATATTGGAACACATTTAATGATAACTTGACTTTACAGCTGAGGAAACTGGGGCCTAGAGAGGCTAAATAAATCTTTAGTAGTCATGTAATCTGTTTCCTAGGTAGAGCCAGGATCGAGACCCAGGTCTTTTACCCAAGAGTCTGTGTTGTTTGCAGTTTACCACACTGCTGCTAATAATCATTAGGTAAGTGGCTAGAAACTCCACATACCACTTTCCAAAGTTATTGAATATTTTGGCCCACCAAGTTATTCTTCCTTTTAAAGTGAATATTTTAATATGGTCATTTTCGACCTCATTTGATGACTTCAGAACAACCTTTAACTTCCATCTTTTTCCTTTCAACCTTTAACTTTTCTTGAATTGTTTTTCTAACAGAGTGCCAATGATATTTGTGATGATAAGCTGCTGGAAAACTACACATAATCAATTTTTTGTGTTAATAATTTGGTAAAGTCAGCTGTAATACTTTTAGAAATAATTCTTAACAGAGTTGACTCAGAATGGATTACAATAAATAGCATCTGCCTCTTTTATTTCATTACCTTTTTTTGGTCTTAGTTAAGGAACAAAGAATTTTATAACTTAATTTTGTATGTTTTTCTCTTGAAATTGTACCTCTTGGGTCAGAACATTTTAGGACTCTCTTAAAAATGCCTTCCAGTGCGGGGGACGCGGGTTCAATCCCTGGTCAGGGAACTAAGATCCCACATGCTGGGGCAACTAAGCCCGCGCACTCTAGAGTCTGCGCGCTCTAGAGCCTGTGCGCTCTAGAGCCCGTGCACCACAACTAGAGAACCCGTGTGCCACAACTAAGACCCAGTGCAGCCAGGTAAATAAATAAATGTATTTTTTAAAACGCACTGTTTACTTTGAATCACAGAATGAAGATGGCAGAACTAGTAAACTGTCTATTTTGGGTTGGGGGTGGGATATTCATATAATATATTCTGAAGTCATGTGAAGAGTTCATGTCATTTATTGTTCTAGATAGTTAAGGATTTAACCATGAAATTGACTGTCCAGTCTCTATTTATTTTTAGGGAAATAATCTATTTTTACGTGTCCTGAAATACTTAGGAAACATTAATAATGCAGTCCATTAATGCACCTGTGGTTTGGGTGAATGTATAGAGTTATGAGTTTTGGGTGTTAGCTTGTACCACTTACTGGCTCTGTGACCTTCTGCAAGTGAATTATTTAATCTCTCAGTTTTAATTTCTTCTTTTAAACTTTTTCTTATTGGATGGTTGTAAACGTCAGATAGGACTTGGAAAAGTTTTGAGAGCTGTAAAGAATTTTTATAAACCTAAAGTGGTAATGCTTGTTAAACCTGAGTGAAAAAGTACCGGTAAGAGAGAGTTAAGAAATGAAGGGAGCTATATGGAGCTGTTTTGGGGTGGGATAGGGACTTCTTTAAGCAAAGTGAGTTCCAAGTAGAGGCTTGGAGTTGCGGAGAATCCAGAAATAGCATTCAGGGCCTCACAGTGTTATAGTTGATGGTGGTTTGTGATGCTTATGCTAACATTACTTTTGTATACAGTGAGAAAGCCAGCAGGAATTTTTGTTGTTGTTGTTATTATTTATTTATTTATTTTGGCTGCACCAAGTCTTAGTTGCAGTGGCCCTAGTTGCGGCACATGGGAACTTCATTGTGGCATGCGAGATTTTTAGTTGTGGCATGCGGACTTCTTAGTTGTGACATGCAAACTCTTAGTTGCGGCATTCGGACTTCTTAGCTGTGGCATGCAGACTCCCAGTCGTGGCATGTGGAGCTTTCAGTTGCGGCATGCAGACTCCTAGTTGCGCATGCATGTGGGATCTAGCTCCCCGACCAGGGATTGAACCTAGGCCCCCTGCATTTGGAACACAGAGCCCTACCCACTGGACCACCAGGGAATTCCCAGGAATTTTAAATATACCTCCATGAAGGACAGTTTTGTGTAAGAATATAAATCATATTACAGATTACCAAAGTTTAGACTGGACTAAAAATCTAAGGTTTTTTCTACTTAACACAGCCATGTATATCTCAGAGTATGAATGTTGTTGGTGCATGAACATCTTCTCAGATGGCTCACAGAAGGAATGGCTCTTCCAGACGATGGACCATCAGTGTATCTAGGTGGAGCATTCTTCTGAAAAATGATGTTTAGTGAAAATTTGCAACACATGACATTAACTCTGTGGGACTGTACAATAAAACCAGTATAATATTTCAGCATACTTTTTGTGTTGTAAAATTTAATACAGTGATTTTTATTGTCACTTAAAATACCTTATAAAATGTCCCAAATTAGGTGGGCTATTTCTGCATATTTTACTTTTTAAATGTTTGTTATTTAATGCATTTTCCCCTTAAAAGCTAGTCATGTTTTCATTTGTTAAGTGATCTTATGAAAGAGTAGATAAAAACATATGTATGGGGACTTCCCTGGTGGAGCAGTGGTTGAGAATCCACCTGCCAGTGCAGGGGACATGAGTTTGAGCCCTAGTCTGGGAAGATCCCACATGCCGTGGAGCAACTAAGCCCGTGCGCCACAACTACTGAGCCTGCGCTCTAGAGCCCGTGAGCCACAACTACTGAGCCCGCATGCCACAACTACTGAAGCCTGCATGCCTAGATCCCGTGCTCCGCAACAAGAGAAGCTACCACAGTGAGAAGCCCGCGCACCGCAATGATGAGTAGCCCGCGCGCAGTAAGGAAGACCCAATGCAGCCAAAAATAAATAATTAATTTTAAAAAAACATATTACGGTTTTAGGAATAATAATAAAAGGAACATCCATGTGATGTCTAGTAGGTAGCCACTAGCCACATGTGGCTTTTTTTTTTAGCAATATTATTATTTTTTTAAACATTTATTTATTTGGTTGCGCCAAGTCTTAGTTTGCAGCAGGTGGGCTCCTTAGTTGCAGCTCACTGGTTCCTTAGTTGTAGCACATGGGCTCTTTTAATTGTGGCAGGTAGACTCCTTAGTTGTGGCATGAATGTGGGATCTAGTTCCCTGGCCAGGGGTCAAACTCGGGGCCCCTGCATTGGGAGCGTGGAGTCTTAACCACTCCACCACCAGGGAAGTCCCCACATGTGACTATTGAGCACTTAAAACGTGGCTAGTCTAGTTGACACGTGCTGTATGTGGAAAAGTACACAGTGAATTTTGAAAACTTGGTACAAAAAAAAGAAGCATGTAAGATATCTCAATAATTTTTATATTGATTACACGTTGAAATAATATTTTAGATATATTTGGTTAAGTAACATTACTGGGATTAATTTTACCTGTTTCTTTTTAGTGTTTTAAACATGGCTGCTAGAAAATTTACATTTATATATGTGAGTTGCATTTGTGGTTCCCATTATATTTATGTTGGATAGTGATGCCTTAAAAAACTTCACAGTCCTATTCCCCCCTCCACAAAAACTTCTCACTACCTTGATTAATATATTTACTTCCTTGCTTTTCTTTATCATCTTGTTCCTATGGATGTATTTCTAAACAGTGATTTGTTTAATTTTGAAAAACTGAATATAGCAAGCACAAACTTCATGGCAATGTAAATAAAGGACTATAATGTCAGTTCAACATGAAAGTTCCTAGGAGATAAGCTGAACAAAATCTCAGTGTTACTTCTGGATTCAGCTTCCTGGCGAATTTTAAAAGCCTCTGGGGAAGTTTGTGAGCCGAGTCATGAGTAGGTTATGGAAAACCTAGCGCTCATTCTGGATTTGGGGCATCTGGCACTATGTGAGCCATTGTTCACAGTATGCTGGAGGTCTGGAGGAAATAATGATCAGAGGAAGTGGGCTGCTATATATTTTCTGATTCTAGGTTCACCATGAACTGCCTCCTTTTTACATGAGTTTTCCCATAACTCTTTTTATTTTATAAAACAAACTCTATACCCATTAAACAGTAACTCCCCATTCCTCGACTCCCCCTTCCCCTTTGTTCCTGGCAGCCACCATTCTTCTTTCTCTGTGGTTTTGACTACTCTAAGTACCTCTTATAAGTGGAATCATACAGTATTTGTCTTTTTATTACTGGCATATTTCATTTAGTATAATGTCTGGAGATTCACCATATTGTAGCATATTGCAGAACTTCCTTCTTTAAAAGGCTGAGGGCTTCCCTGGTGGCACAGTGGTTGGGAGTCCGCCTGCTGATGCAGGGGACACGGGTTCATGCCCCAGTCTGGGAGGATCCCACATGCCGCGGAGCGGCTGGGCCCGTGAGCCATGGCCACTGAGCCTGCGCGTCCAGAGCCTGTGCTCCGCAACGGGAGAGGCCACACACAACAGTGAGAGGCCCGCGTACCGCAAAAACAAACAAACAAACAAAAAGAAAACGAAAAACAAAGGCTGAATAATAATATAGACCACATTTTGCTTATCTATTCATTCGTCAGTGGACATGTGGGTTGTTTCCATGTTTTAGCTATTGTAAATACTGCTGTTACGGACATGGGTGTGCAAATATGTCTTAAGAGACCCTGCTTTCAGTTCTTGTAGGTATATACCCAGAAGTGGAATTGCTGGATCATATGGTAATTCTCTTCTTAATTTTTTGAGGAATTGCCACATGTTGTCCCCAGAAGCTATATTCTTTTTTTTTTCTTTTAAGTCTTATATCATGTAACTTTTCTTTTTTTCTTAGAATTTTATTTTTTTATACAACAGGTTCTTATTAGTTATCCATTTTATACACATTAGTGTATATATGTCAATCCCAATCTCCCAATTCATTGCACCACCACCACCACCCCACCACCACTTTCCCCCCTTGGTGTCCATACATTTGTTCTCTACATCTATGTCTCAGCTTCTGCCCTGCAAACCAGTTCATCTGTACCATTTTTCTAGGTTCCACATATATACGTTAACATATGATATTTGTTTTTCTCTTTCTGACTTACTTCACTCTGTATGATAGTCTCTAGGTCCATCCACATCTCTACAAATGACCCAATTTCGTTCCTTTTTATGGCTGAGTAATATTCCATTGTATATACGTACCACATCTTTTTTATCCATTCATCTGTCGATGGGCATTTAGGTTGCTTCCATGACCTGGCTATTGTAAATAGTACTGCAATGAACATTGGGGTGCATGTGTCCTTTTTTAAAAAAATTGTATTTATTTATTTATTTATGGCTGTGTTGGGTCTTTGTTGCCGTGTGCGGGCTTTCTCTAGTTGCGGTGAGCAGGGTCTACTCTTCATTGTGGCATGTGGGCTTCTCATTGTGGTGGCTTCTCTTGTTGCAGAGCATGGGCTCTAAGTGCCCGGGCTTCAGGAGTTGTGGCTTGCGGGATCTGGAGTGCAGGCTCAGTAGTTGTGGCGCACGGGCTTAGCTGCTCCACGGCATGTGGGATCTTCCCAGACCAGGGCTCGAACACGTGTCCCCCCTTCCCCAGGGAAGCCCCGATAGTGTCTTTTGATGTACAAATTTTTAAAATTTTAATAAAGTCCAGTTTGTCTATTTTTGTTGTTGTTACCTGTTTCTTTGGTGTCATCCCCAAGAAATCATTGTTAAATCCAGTGTCGTGAAGCTTTTATACTTGCTTCTAAGAGTTTTATAGTTTTAGGTCTTACATTTAGGTCTTTGGTACATTTTGAAGTAATTTTTGTAGATAGTGTTAGGTAAGGGTCCAATTTTATTCTTCCCCATTGAAGAGAAATGCAAATCAAAACTACAATCACGGCTTCCCTGGTGGCACAGTGGTTGAGAGTCCGCCTGCTGATGCAGGGGACACGGGTTCGTGCCGCGGTCCAGGAAGATCCCACATGCCGCAGAGCGGCTGGGCCCGTGAGCCATGGCCGCTGAGCCTGCGCGTCCGGGGCTTGTGCTCCGCAACGGGAGAGGCCACAACAGTGAGAGGCCCACGTACAGCAAAAAAAAAAAAAAAAAGCTACAATCAGATATCGCCTTACACCATTGAATGTCCTTTCCCCATTGAATGGTCTGGGCACCCTTGTCAAAAATCATTTGACCACCTATGTGAGGGTTTATTTCTGGGTGTTTTACTCTAGTCCATTGGTCTATATGTCTTTATGCCAATACTATGCTGTTTTTTTTATACTGTTTTGATTAATGAATCTTTACAGTAAGTTTTGAAATTGGGAAGTGTGAATCCTCCAGTTTTGTTCTTTTAAGATTGTTTTGGCTATTCAGGTCCCTATGCCTTTTTTTTTCTTTACTTTTACATATTTTAATTCATTTTCCATATGCCTTTTAGGATGGGTTTGGTTAACACATCCATTTATTGAGTGTGCGTCTGTCTGCATGTGTGCATGCACGCGCGTGCACACGTTTGCTTGCTTAATCTTTTAAGTTCCAGGCACATTCTGTGTTAATCCATGTTACGATTTCTGCAAGAAGTACTGTTTTCTGTTTTGAACTGTAAGAAGTAGATTGGTAAATTACATTAAATCACTATAGAAGAAGCTATTTTTTACACTTAACATGCAACCCAGTTATGATTCAGAGGCAAGTGAGATTGAATGACTGTCTGTAATGATTATCCAACAGGCAAGCAGCTGACTATGCATTTCTAAATGAGGAGGAACATGTGACTAAAGGAGAATGAGTCAGAACCAAGTATCTTCTAAAGGAATCTGTTAAATAGACTACAGAAATGATTACAACTAAAAGGCAGGGTGCATACTTCCTTTGTGGAATATCTTGTTTTCCTGGGTGCCTGTGGCCATCCCAGTATTATTGCTTATCTGCTGATTCATTGGTGTGATCAACTGTTCATTGTCTCAAAAAAAATGGCTTCTTTCCCTTGGAGAGAAATCACTGTGTAAAACTTTGGTGGAAGTATTGTGTGTAAGCATTCAGTTTCTATGGTGCTCTGTATGTTTCATAAGTGTATGTACATTGGCTTAACTAATTTTTACTATCAACTATGAAAGAGGTGTTATTTAGCCTTGATTTTGTATGTGAGGAATCTGAGGCTTATTAGCAATCTTAAATGATTTGTCTCAAATACACTGTTAGAACCAGGATTTAAATCAGGTTTTATCTGACTCTAAAGTACATTTAGTTTTTACTCTTCCCATGCTGTCTTGGGGTTAAGCATAGTGATAATATTCCTTTCCTTTAAAAAATAATTATGGTTGATTCTCCTAATTTATGGTAGTTATCTTCTCTAAAGTCCCTGCAGACGTGGAATTAATGAACACCGAACAACTTCTTCCACGGAAGATACAGAGTTAGGTTCCTGCAAGCCTCTGGTCACAACATCCTTCTCAGCCAGTTAATACATAATCTTTTTTATGTATGTTTCTGTTTAAAGACACCTTGTTTAATATATATTATTGATTCAACATTAAACAACAAGATGTTGAGCATCTAGGTTATTTGTAACCTTTTGCCATTATTAAAAAACCCTTAAGAGTGAACAGCCTTGTAATCAAATACTCTGTGTACATCTTTGATTAAATGTTAGGATACGTTCATAGGCATGACATTGCTGGGTCAAAGGAAATTTCACACTTTAAAAAACTTTTTTATTTTTATATTGGAGCATAGTTGATTAACAATGTTGTGTTAGTTTCAGGTGTACGGCAAAGTGATTCAGTTTTACATATACGTGTATCTATTCTTTTTCAAATTCTTTTCCCGTTTAGATTATTACAGAATATTGAGCAGAGTTCCCTGTGCTATACACTAGGTCCTTGCTGGTTATCTGTAGTAGATATAGTAGTGTGTACATGTCAATCCCAAACTCCCAATCTATCCCTCCCCACCACGCTTCTCCCCTGGTAACCATAAGTTTGTTCTCTAAAGCTGTGAGTCTGTGAGTCTGTTTTGCAAATAAGTTCATTTGTATCACTTTTTTTTTAGATTCTGCATATATAAGTGATATCATATGATATTTGTCTTTCTCTGTCTGACTTCACTTAGTATGATAATCTCCAGGTCCATCCATGTTGCTGCAAATGGCATTATTTCATTCTTTTCAATGGCTGAGTAATATTACATTGTATATATTGTACCACGTCTTCTTTATCCATTCATCCATTGATGGACCTTTAGGTTGTTTCCATGTCTTGGCTATTGTAAACAGTGCTACAATGAACATTGGGGTACATGTATCCTTTTGAACCCTATTTTTCTCCGGATATATGTCCAGGAGTGGGATTGCTGGATCATATGGTAGCTCTGTTTTTAGTTTTTTAAGGAACCTCCATACTGTTCTCCATAGTGCCTGTACCAATTTACCGTTTTCTCCACACCCTCTCCAGCATTTATTGTTTGTAGACACTTTTTAATGATGGCCATTCTGACTGGTGTGAGGCGATATCTGATGGTAATTTTGATTTGCATTTCTCTAATAATAAGCAATGTTGAGCATCTTTTCATGTGTCTCTTGGCCATCTGTATGTCTTCTTTGGAGAAATGTCTATTTAGGTCTTCTGCCCATTTTTTTATTGGGTTGTTTGTTGTTTTTGATATCGAGCCACACGAGCTGTTTGTAAGAGGAAAATTCACACTGTTGCCAAAAAATGCCTTCCCAGAATTGTTAGCCAGTTCACGCTCCCTCTGACAATGTGGTAGAACCTGGTATCTCTTCTCATACACATTATTAAGATTTTTAATTTAAAAAAATTTTTTTAAAATATTTATGTATGTACGTTACGCCGGGTCTTAGTTGCGGCACATGGGAGCTTCGTCGCGGCATGAGGACGCTTAGTTGCCACAAGCACGCAGGATCTAGTTTCCTGACCAGGGATCAAACCTGGGCCCCCTGCATTGGGAGCGCAGAGTCTTACCCAGTCAACCACCAGGGAAGTCCCTAATTTTTAAAATTTTAACCTTTAGTTTAGAAATAGTTACCTAGTTTTATTTTATTAATTTAGCCATTTTATTTTTTTTCAAACTTTTTTTTTTTAATGGTAGTCAGTTTTCCCATCTCCACTGGTTAAGTAAAATACCCTTTTACCATTGATTTGAAATGTTACCCTTTTCATTTATTAAGTACTTGTATATGTGGTTTTGTTTTTTAATTTTTTTGTTTATTCCATCAAGTTGTTTCTGGCTGCCACAGCACTACTGCATATGTACTGCTTGCGTTGTCACAGCTGAAAGAGCAGAAAAATACTTTCTTTTATTCTCTTGGATAGTCTGATTCTTTTGTGTGAATTACAGACTTACTTTGTAAATTCCAGAAAACGTTATTTTGAGATTTTACTGGAATTTCGTTAAAATAAGGGTTACTTTGGGATAAATTGGCATTTGTAGTCTTACCATTAGAGAACATAACATCTCACTAGTTTTTCAAGTCTCTTTCTGTGTTTCAAAAATTAGGTATTTTCTTCTTAAAGAGCCTACCTGTTTCGTATTAAATTTATTCTTAGTAGATACTTTTAATGCTATTTTTTAAAATATAAATTTATTTATTTTTGGCTGCATTGGGTCTTCTTGCTGCATGCAGTTTTTCTCTAGTTGCGGCGAGCAGGGGCTACTCTTCATTACGATGTGCGGGCTTCTCATCGTGGTGGCTTCTCTTGTTGCGGAGCACGGGCTCTAGGTGCGCGGGCTTCAGTAGCTGTGGCACACAGGCCCAGTAGTTGTGGCTTGCGGGCTCTAGAGCGTAGGCTCAGTAGTTGTGGCGCACAGGCTTAGTTGCTCCACGGCATGTGGGATCTTCCTGGACCAGGGCTCGAACCTGTGTCCCCTGCATTAGCAGGCGGATTCTTAACCACTGCGCCACCAGGGAAATCCTAATGCTATTTTAAAATAAGGTTTGTTTTTTTAATTTTTAATTTTATTTTCTAAATACTTACTGTTGTAATACAGGAAAGTTGTTGGTTTTTTTTTTTATAACCAGGCACTTTATTGAACTCATTAATTCACTTGGTTTTTCAGTTGAATATTTTAGATTTTTCAGGTAGATAATCTTCAGATATTATATCCTGGTCATGTTTATATGCAACTTTGTTAGAACTGTGGTCTTTAAAAAGAGGTTGCAAAGCTGCTGGATCCAGCTCCTTACAATTTTATTACTGTCAATGGAACATTCCATTAACCTTAGGAGTTAAGTGAGTCCTACTTAAATGTAATGGGTGAATTCAGTTTTAATTCTTACAGTTCTTTTTGTATGCATTCCACTCTTCCTTATTAAAGACTTTAACTGGTGTTGGAATCTTTTTTGGGGTGGTGGGATACAATTTTTAAAAAAATCATCATGTATTCCCCTCTGCCCTTATGATAATACCACGTACAAAATGACAGGTAATATACATCTGTTGAGTAGGTGAACCCTTTCAAATTGAAATTATAGGAAAGCTACAAGAAAAACATTTCTAAATTCCAGGTGTATTTCTGTTCTTCTATTAATCATTATTTAGGTATGTCTTAAGGGCCTAAGGGGTACTGATCATTTCCTCTACTGTTTTCCCTAATATCTAAGTTTATTGGCTAGAGTCACAATTATTTGAGCTCTAATAGTTTACTATAAGGAAATGAAATATTCTTTCCAATTGAAATGGGTTTTTTGAGGGTGAAGTATCTGCTGCTTGCTTTTATCAATAGCTTTGACACTTGGTTTCTGTGTATCTTGATGTTATGGCTCAGTACCAGTGTGCATGGGAGTCTTTGCAAATTTACAATTATTCTGTTTTAATTATCTTGAAATTATCTTCTTCAGAACCACTCAATAAAGGGAACTCTTTCTGCTATCCCTTTGTACCCTCAATTTCTATTCTCAGTCCAGCTACCTAGGAGCTAGAAACACTGAACATCCATTATAGTATTGTAGAAGAAAGGGCAATTGAAAATGCCACGGTTTATTCCAAATTTATATCCTTGCAGAATAAGAGACTCCAGACTCAGAGATAGAACTATTTTGTACAGGTTGATAAATAGGAAACTAAGTTCTCTCTTATCCTTCCTCCGGCACATTTCAAAACCCAGGGTAACTAATGTTTAGCTGCTTAAGTGGTTTGGTCCCTTTACTAAATGAAGGGTATTTATCATCTCTCAAGCTTGGTGATACAAAGACCTTGGTGTCTATGAGGGGAAAGGGGAGAATTGCATTTTTACTGTCATAGTTGAATCCTTTTCCCCTTGTACACCCTTTTGAGAATTTGGTGAAAGCATTGGACTTGCTTAGAAAAATGCACATGGACACGAACATACATTTTTACACAGAATTTTGGGAGGTTTCTGGTCTTCTTGAAACTTATCCATAAACCCAAACTCATGTGGGTTTTCTGAACTCCAGACTAAGAACTCCTGCCTTATATAAGAACATTGCTAAAAGTTATGAGTGACCTAAGGTACTGTAACGTAATGCTTTAAAATCTTGCAGCCAACAAAGGGGAAATTTTTACTTGGGGGCCTTTAACTTAACCTTTAGCCACTAGGCTCTTTGCATGTTTTCCTGTTTCTTCGCTGGCAGTTCATAGGCTGCTCTGCTGGATTATTCTCTTCTGAGAGAATACATCTGAAAGTTGAATTTCCTTAGGGTTCTTCATGGGTCCCCCTCTTTTCTCCTTCTACTTACTGCTTGAGTAATCTCTTCCTTTCCCCTGGATTTAAATAAATACCACTGTGTTGCTGATGGCTGCCAGATTCATATCATCAGCCCATATCTCTTCACAGAGTGCTAGAATCCTATATGCAACTGCCTGCTCAAAAATCTCCATATACATATCTTATAGATGTCACCTATGTAACAGATAAAACTTATTGCAAATATTTTATAATAGCTCTATTGAGATAAAATTCATAGACCATAAAATTCATCCTTCACTAAATTAACTAAAAATCCAGGGATTTTTAGTATATTCACAGAATTGTGCAGCTGTCACCACTCTGTCATTCCAAAACATTTTCATCACCCTAAAAAGAAATCCTGTACTTACTAACAGTCACTCCTCATTCCCCCCTCCCCTCAGCCCCTGGGAACCACTGATATCCTTTCTGTCTCTATATTTATCTATTCTGGATGTTTCATATAAATGGAATCATATAGTATGTGGCCTTTTTCTGGTTTCTTTCACTTAGCATAATGTTTTCAAGGTTCATCCATGTTGTAGCGTGTATCACTACTTTATTCCTTTTTATGGCTGAATGGTATCCCATTGTATGGATAATGCCACAGTTGGTGCATACATGTTTTTGCTGAAGCTCTGCTGCTACAGTGATGTGGAATTTAAAGCTACAAATGTGAAAGAAAAGTGATTGTGTAATTTGGATTGAAATAACATCACAAATGCTGAAACTTAGAGATTGAGCTGATTAAAAAATTGTGCAATACTTTTACCTTATTTCCAAAAGAACACAAAATGTAAGGCTGCAGTCACTTTTAACTTTCTGTGAAGTCTTAAACACATCCTCTGATATTTTACTTTTGGAAAGATAAGCAATCTATTTTGTTATTTTTGTGTGTGATTAGCTGAATATTTACCCATTTTAAAGGCTTTATAGAATTCATTTTATATAAAACATTTAATTGTTCTAGGACAGTGGGTTTAAACCCTAGGTCATATTCTAATACATTTTCTTTTCACAGTTTGAAATAAACCATCATTATTTTCAGTGAAAAATGTCTGAATGTTTAAATGACATTATTAAATTACATTACAAAATGCCAAAGTAAGAGAGTTTTTCTTCGTACTTCAAGGTTTGGTATTCATGAATGTACGAAAGTGCCAAGCATTTACTTTGAAGGTCTACACATAAAACTGTGTTTATTTAAATGTGAACAATCTAAATAAATCACAGGATCATCTAAATATTTTAAATTACAGTTCCAGGCACTAGCCTTGATTATGAACTGTAGCCATTTTCTGAACCCATTTAGGAATTTTCCAAAGCAGATCAGTGGTTTTCTTAGTCATGAGAAAACTTTTATAAAGAAGTGATAAATCAGCTGTTTACGAGCTTAGTAATTTCGTAAGGAAAATATTTTTTGACTATGGAAGGTAATATGAATAAGCTAGATTATGGAATCTTTGAATCTAAAAGATGTAAATCATTGATGAAGATTATAGAATCTGATCATGAAGTTGACCTTTCTCTGCTATTAGATGAGGATTGTCTCTTTGTTTAGTGTGAGAATTTAAAATAATGAGGTAGATTGATAACTGAGATGCTGTGCTCCTGATTGTGTAGCACCCCCTCCTCTGTTGGAAAAAGTGGGAATCTTGATTAGTAGATGTGGTAAGTCAAGTTATATTAATAGGCAATTCAGAGGGTTATTTTAGGTTTAGTGAGGTATCGAATATGAGGTCGTCACAGTTACTTGTTCAACTTAGGTGCATACCAGTGGAGTTTTAAATTCACAATGTGGAAGGGAATGAGCACTTATCAGAACAGAAGGAAATGTGTGGTTAAACGGTTTCAGCTATAACTGTAGACTGTTTCCCTTGGTCCAAATGGGAGGAGAAATGGAACCTTATGTTTTTGGCTTTTTTTCCAATATCAGTAGAAATTGATTCAGCATGGTTTATTGGGACCCTTAACAGGAAAATCAGTTGTGTTTACTAGTGGAGGGGAATGGCTTAAATATGCACTAAGAAGGCATAAGTCCTCTAGGTTTTTGTTTTTTTGTTTTTTTTTATGGTACGCGGGCCTCTCACCGTCGTGGCCTCTCCCGTTGCGGAGCACAGGCTCCGGACGCGCAGGCTCAGCGGCCATGGCTCACGGGCCCAGCCGCTCCGCGGCGTGTGGGATCTTCCCGGACTGGGGTACGAACCCGTGTCCCCTGCATTGGCAGGCAGACTCTCAACCACTGCTCCACCAAGGAAGCCCAGTCCTCTAGGTTTTATTTTACAGGTGTCTCAGTAGTCATTTTTGTTGCATATTTTTAATTACTGACATAATTAATAATTTAATAAGTTATTTTTATTAAACCTCTGTAAAACAAGAATGCCTCATGATTTTTTTTTGTTGAAGAAACTGCTGAATTGAGTAAAGAAAAAGTTGATGCTTCCAGCTTTTTCCTCAAAATGAGAAACTGCCTTACTGACTATATAATTATAGGTAATAAATAATGCTAATTTTAGCTCACAAAAGCACTGAGATTATCCGAAGAAAATATATTTGATGTAAGTAGATGAAGAACCTTATTTATAAAGATGTATTGGATAACTTGGAATTTTGAAAACTCATTGAAGTCCTGCATCCTCTGCATTTAAAAGATCTTGTTAAGGCAGTAAATGATAAAAAAAAAAATCTATGCTGATTTTTATTCAGAAGCCTGTGTTAAATGAGGTAGAGAAGACCTAAAATAACAAGGTTGGGTTTTTTTTTTTCGAAGTACTTATCAGAATAAAATGTTGTTATGATGAGGGAGATTGTAAGAACTAACAAATTTCTCTTTTCTTCTCTTGTATATTTTCTTACTATATCACAGTAAAATACTCACCTCAAGATGATAGCATTAGCACCTGTCCTTTCTTGATGGATCCTTAATTGCTCTTGAGAACAAATATATTTAGAGGCAATATGAAAATTAATTTGGTGATCAAAAATGAAAGTGATTTAAATTTGGAAATCATACCTAAAGTGACTTTTGCTCGAGGGTTATATACTTGAAACAGAAGAATTCTCTTATGTTTAGTATGCATAAATAAATGTTGTATCAGTTAAGGTTCTTTGGCTAAAAGTGGTAGAAATCAACTCTGGCTAACTTAAGTAAAAAAAGAAAAAGAAAGAAAAACAGCATTACTTACCAGGAATCTATGAGGTAGCTTATAAAACGGAAAGGAAATATGAAGAACCTGACCTTGGGTGGCTCCAGGTATCCAAACAGGGAGAAACAGTGCGTGCTCTCTTCAGGGGCTAGTGAATTCCAGTTGATTTACATCTTTATGTCTTCCTACTCAAGATTCAAAAATTAAAGCCAAGTACCTGATTGTCCTAGCTTCAGCTGCAAAAGAAACAATGTCACTTCAAGTATCACCTTACTGCGGTTTTTACAAAATCTGTAAAACTTCCTTTTAAAAATAATCTGGGGCTTCTCTGATGGCGCAGTGGTTGAGAGTCCGCCTGCCGATGCAGGGGACGCGGGTTTGTGCCCCAATCCGGAAAGATCCCACACGCCGCGGAGCGGCTGGGCCCGTGAGCCATGGCCGCTGAGCCTGCGCGTCCGGAGCCTGTGCTCCGCAACGGGAGAGGCCATGACAGAGAGGCCCGCGTACTACCAAAAAAAAATAAAAATAAAAAAATAATAATCTGGAGGGACTTCCCCAGTGATGCAGTGGATAAGAATCCTCCTGCCAGTGTAGAGGACGCGGGTTCAAGCCCTGGTCCAGGGAGATCCCACATGCCGCGGAGCAACTAAGCCCGTGCACCACAACTACTGAGCCTGTGCTCTAGAGCCCGCGAGCCACAACTACTGAGCCCGCATGCCACAACTACTAGAGCCCACGTGCCACAACTACTAAAGCCCACACACCTAGAGCCTGTGCTCAACAACAAGAGAAGCCACCACAACGAGAAGCCCAACTGGACAAAGCCCACGCACAGCAACCAAGACCCAACACAGCCAAAAATGAAAATAAAATTAAATCTTTAAAAAAATAAATAGGGGCTTCCCTGGTGGCGCAGTGGTTGAGAGTCCGCCTGCCGATGCAGGGGACACGGGTTCGTGCCCCGGTCTGGGAAGATCCCACATGCCGCGGAGCGGCTGGGCCCGTGAGCCATGGCCGCTGAGCCTGCGCGTCCGGAGCCTGTGCTCCGCAACGGGAGAGGCCACAACAGTGAGAGGCCCGCGTACCGCAAAAATAAATAAATAAATAAATAATATGGAAAAATTGTGACTAGAAATAAAATCCTGGTAAACCAGATTAACTTAATTTATAGAATATGGTCAGAGGCTATGCTTTGTATACTTTCCTACAATTCTTAATTTTATAATTTATTTTTTCCCCCCCAAAAAAAAACAGTTTTCATAAGTAAGTTTATCCTTTGTTTTTTATGTGTCTGATGGCTTATCATTGGTTTTCATCCTTCTCTCTGTGTCTTAGGTATATTTGAAGGCTCCCATGATTCTGAATGGAGTCTGTGTTATCTGGAAAGGTTGGATTGATCTCCAGAGACTGGATGGTATGGGCTGCCTGGAGTTTGATGAGGAGCGAGCCCAGGTAGGGTGACTTCAGGCTTTACTGACTGTGGTCCCTTTATTTACCCCTAATCTTGCCTTTGTTTGGAGATCTATTTTACCCAGTCTTTAAGAGTAAGTATACAGTGCTGCCCTGGGAGCCTCAGCTGGTCCCGGCCTTGCAGCTTGCGGGGGAGGCTGCCCGGAGGAGGCGGCGACAGTGGTGGCGGTGGTGTGTCCCTGGGCCCCTGGACCGCAGCTTCTTTACTGCCAAGTCTATCCATCTGTTCATCCATCCGTGGGGGTCCACAATGGCCACCTTCAGCCGCCAGGAATTTTTCCAGCAGCTCCTACAGGGCTGTCTCCTGCCTACTGCCCAGCAGGGCCTTGACCAGATCTGGCTGCTCCTTGCCATCTGCCTCGCCTGCCGCCTCCTCGGGAGGCTTGGGTTGCCATCCTACCTGAAGCATGCAAGCACCGTGGCAGGTGGGTTCTTCAGCCTCTACCACTTCTTCCAGCTGCACATGGTTTGGGTCATGCTGCTCTGCCTTCTGTGCTACCTCGTGCTGTTCCTCTGCCGACATTCCTCCCATCGTGGCGTCTTCCTCTCCGTCACCATCCTCATCTACCTACTCATGGGTGAGATGCACATGGTGGACACTGTGACGTGGCACAAGATGCGAGGGGCCCAGATGATTGTGGCCATGAAGGCAGTGTCTCTGGGCTTCGATCTGGACCGGGGCGAGGTGGGTGTGGTGCCCTCGCCCGTGGAGTTCATGGGCTACCTCTACTTTGTGGGCACCATCGTCTTTGGGCCCTGGATATCCTTCCACAGCTACCTACAGGCTGTCCAAGGCCTCCCGCTGAGCCGCCAGTGGCTGCAGAAGGTGGCCCAGAGCCTGGTGCTGGCCCTGCTGTGCCTTGTGCTGTCCACCTGTGTGGGCCCCTACCTCTTCCCCTACTTCATTCCCCTTGATGGTGACCACCTCCTTCACAAGTGGCTGCGAGCCTACGAGAGTGCTGTCTCCTTCCACTTCAGCAACTATTTTGTGGGCTTTCTATCTGAGGCCACAGCCACATTGGCGGGGGCTGGCTTCACCGAGGAGAAGGGTCACCTGGAATGGGACCTGACGGTCTCTAAGCCACTGAATGTGGAGCTGCCCCGGTCCATGGTGGAAGTTGTCACAAGCTGGAACCTGCCCATGTCTTGTTGGCTAAATAACTATGTTTTCAAGAATGCTCTCCACCTCGGGACCTTTTCAGCCGTGCTGGTCACCTATGCAACCAGCGCCCTCCTGCACGGCTTTAGCTTCCACCTGGCTGCGGTGCTGCTGTCCCTGGCATTTATCACTTATGTGGAGCACATCCTCCGAAAGCGCCTGGCTCGGATCCTCAGTGCCTGTGTCTTGTCGAAAAGGTGCCCACCAGACTGTTCACACCAACATCGTTTGGGCTTGGGGGTGCGAGCCTTAAATCTGCTCTTTGGGGCCCTGGCCATCTTCCACCTGGCCTACCTGGGCTCCCTGTTTGACGTTGATGTGGACGATACCACAGAGGAGCAGGGCTACAGCATGGCATACACTGTCCACAAGTGGTCAGAGCTCAGCTGGGCCAGTCACTGGGTCACTTTTGGATGCTGGATCTTCTACCATCTCATAGGCTGAGGCACGTCTGTGGACCCTCACAGCTCCCTCAAGAACCCTCCCCTGGGTGCCAACTCTGATGGGGGATGAGGGAAGGCCCTTTCTCTAATTTTTTTTTTTTTCCTGCGGTACGCGGGCCTCTCACTGTTGTGGCCTCTCCCGTTGCGGAGCACAGGCTCCGGACGCGCAGGCCCAGCGGCCATGGCTCACGGGCCCAGCCGCTCCGCGGCATGTGGGATCTTCCCGGACCGGGGCACGAACCTGTGTCCCCTGCATCGGTAGGCGGACTTTCAACCAGTGCGCCACCAGGGAAGCCCTAATTTTTGACCCTCTTTTTTGACCCTCTCTCCATTCTTGACCCCCCGCCCAGTACACACACACACACACACACACACACACACACTTCCATCCATGGTCCTCCCCGCCTTCCTTGTCTCTTTTTATATACAGTTTGTTGTTATCCAATACAGTTAGGAAGTACTTTTTAAAAAGAGTAAGTATAGAAAGTCTCATGTTCTCATAATATTGATGAATTCTGAAGAGATTGAGACCCAAATATTGGTCCTGGTTTGGGGAAGGTTTTTCCTTCAGTGGTTCTAAATTGCACTGGATTACCACTATGTGCTTAGTGGGGCACTTCAAAGTGTAGTAGATGGTTCTGTTTAATATTTGTTCTGGATCCATAGCACATTATGGGGGGGACACCCAGTTTAAAATAAAATGTAGGAGCAGCACTTTTGAAATGGCTGAGTGAGGAGCTTGGCAGATTCTCTCTCCAAAAAGCAGTAATTAAACTTAACAAAATTGTAAACAAACAAACAAAAACCTATTTAAGGTCTCTGGAAATTAACCACAGGACATATATTGAGAGGCATTTATTCAAACAAAGCTAGTGAATTTCAGTAAGAACAGTGAGAGTCTGGCATTTTTGTCGGGAGCTGCTCCCATCTCCGTTAGCTCTGTGGTTGCTCAAGTTCTACCCCGGGCAGGGTAGAGCCATGAGGACTGGCAGCTCTGCTGTCCTCTCAGAGGGAGCTGACTTTATTTAGAGTAGCACTTGGAAAAATACATATCCAGGGCTGTTATTGAAAACAATAGCAGTCTCTGTGGCAAACAATTGGAGAAAACTAATGTTTCAGGAAGCAACAAAATGGCAGACTAGCCAGAAATTTATCAGGGAAATCTAGGGAAAGAGATAGCTAAAGTAAGCCTCACTGAGATCACACTTAACCTCTCATGGTCCAAAAGGCTATGTACATGTACAAGGCTACACCTGTTCAAGAGAGGACAGAGAGAGCCCTTGAAAGCTGCTAGTCCCTGGCTGAATACAGGGTAGACTGATAAACTCCCTGCACTTTGAAAGTAAGCCACACACAGATCCCATGGCAAAGGATTAGAAGCCTTCTGACTCAAGGTGTTTAAGCAAAACCTCTGACCAATCATTGGCTGACCACTAGGTTATGCTGACCCAGGGGCAACCCCCTAGAAAGCAAGGCTTAAAAAGAAAAAAAACTAAGCAGTGACATCAGAGGCTGCACACTGCTGGGGAAACAGACTCCACACAGCTAGGCAAGTCACTAAGTAGACAAACAGAAAACAGTAACAACAGGCTGGAGGCAGGGGTCAGAATTCAGAGTTGCTACAGTATATTATCTAAAATATCCAGTTTTTAACAGGAAATTATAAGACATGCAAATAAGCACAAAAGTGTGACTGATACTCAGGGGAAAAAGCAGGCAGTAGATACCCTGCCTCAAATGATGGTTCTTAGTGACAAAAGACTTAAAAGCAATTCTTTTTCAGTGTGTTCAAAGAGCTAAAGGAAAATTTCTTCCTTTAAAGAATTGAAGGACAATTATGACAGTGACTCATGAAAGACAGAATATTAATAAAGAGATCTAAATTTTTAAAAAGAATCAAGTAGAAATTCTAGAATTGAAAAGTAACAATAACTGAAATGAAAAATTCACAGACTCAACAGATTTAAGCTGGCAGAAGAATTAGTGAACTTGAACATAGATTAATAGAGATTATCCAGTCTCAAGAACAGAAAGAAGAAAGAACAAAGCAAAATGAACAGTATCAGAGATTGTAGGACACCAGCACACAGACCAACATATATGTAATGAAAGTCCCAGGCGATAAGGAGAGAAAGAAAGGGGCAGAAAATATGTTTTAAGAAATAATGGCCGAAAACTTCTAAATTTGATGAAAAATATTCATGTCCATGTCCAAGAAGTTTAATGAACTCCAAGTAGGGTAAGCAGAAAGAAATCCACAACTAGGTACATCATAGCCAAACTGTTGAAAAACAAAGAGAATCTTGAAAGCAGCAAGAAATAGGCCTCATTACACACAAGGGAGCCACAATAAGATTAAGAGCTGACTTGTCTTTTGAAATTATGGAGGCCAGAAGATAGTGTGATGACATATTCAAAATGCTGAAAGAACATGTCAGAGTATCTGATTATTAGCGGGTGTTAATTTTTTCAGTTGTTTAATATTAATCCTCTTAATAAAGTTAAAATAATGGCAAGAATAAAAAGGAGCTCTCTTTTTGTTATTTCTGTTATTCCCATTTTGCTCACCATATATAGAAATGTAGGAATTTTCTTCTTAAGAGATCAAAAAATTAAACCTTCCTAGTAAAAAATTCAGGTTCAAAGTTAAAATTCTTAAGAAAGAATCTCTGCTACCTTGATTTCCACAGGGATAAGGAATACCTAATTCCTTCAGAAAAATAGTAAATAATTGGCAGTTTAGAAGGCTGTTTCTGTAAGAAGTGATACAGCAGATTGAATTTATGTAAGGGTGAATTTCAGATTGAGTTGACTTCTAAAACTGAAATATTTTATTAAAGTGATAGGTAAAAATTTAAAGTTTAGCCCACAGTATTTTCCATACTGAAAATTTCTCTGCTTTGTTGCCCTGGTCCACAAATAGGGCTTTATCACTATAAAGTAAGTACCATCTGTTGTCATAGTAAACTAATATAATAATAGGTCTTACATAATATAAAAATTTTAAAGCAGGGGATACCAACCATTCAGTCAACAGTCAGCACTTCTCTGGAGCTTTCCCCATCCCCCAGTCTTCTGGAAGATAGTAAATGTAAAGAGGCAATGAAGTATAGAAGTTAGGAGTAGGCGCTTCATGGTCATGTAATTGTGATTCCTGGCCCCACCACTTACCAGCTATTGTGGACGGCATGTTTGTGTTCCCCCAAAATTCATATTTTGAACCCCCAACTTCCAATATGACTGTATTTGGAGATAGGACCTTTATGGGGTCTGTTAAGGTTAAATGAGTCCTAAGAGTAGGGCCCTGATATGATAGGATTAGTGTCCTGATAAGACATGCACAAGGGAGCTAAGCTTGCTCAATCTCTCTCTCTGCCATGTGAGAACAAAACTCTCCAACAGATGCTCAGGTACCTGGTAGGCTAAGAGATAAACAGAGGATAGTCACAATTACATTTTTTAAAATTAAATTGTATAAGTATTTCAACTGAAATATTTTCACAGGTATTGTCTTTTTGCCTTTGTTCAGAGTACCTTTGACAAACGTTGGCAAGGATGCGGAACAACAGTTGGTGTGGTGTTTGATTACATAAAGTTGACACAACATTTGGCAATAAATACTAAAACTGCACATGTGTATACCTGTGATCCAGCAGTTCTGTCCTGAGGCATGGTATGCAATGGGAATGAATACATATATTCATCAAAAGATAAGTACTAGGACATTGTAGAGGCATTATTGATTAATAGCCAGAAACTATAAACTGCCCAAATGCCCACTAACAGTCAGATGGATAAATTGCATGTTCATACAGAGAAATACAATGAAAATGAAAAACTACAACTAGCATACCAATATGGGTGAATTTCACAAATACATTGAGTGTATTAGAAAAGCACATGCTATATGAATACATTTATATAAAAGTACAAAAATAGGTAAAACTAATAATACATGTTGTTAAAAGGAAGGATAGTGGTTTATCCTTGGGAGAGGAGGGTAGTTCCTGGAATGGAGGAGAAGACGACCTCTGAGATGCTGGTGCTGTTGTGTCTCTTCATATGGCTTTTAATTACATGGAAAGTTCAGTTTCTGAAGATTCATCAAGCTATCTTTTAGGACAGTGCTGTCCAGTAAAATTCAAATGTGAGCCACATTATGTAAATTAAAATTTTTTAAAAGCCACATTTAAAAAGGTTTGAAAATTATTAATTTTTATATTTTATTTATCCCAGTATATCCAAAATATTATCATTTGAACATAAAATCAATATAAATATTTATTGGGATATTTACCTGTTTTGGTAACAAGTATTTGAAATCCAGTGTGTATTTTCCACTTACAGACTCAAATTAGCAACATTTCAAGTATGCAGTAGTCACGCGTGGCTAGTGGCTACAGTATTGGACAACACAGCCTTAAAATATGTGTACTTTTTTGTATGTGTAAATAGTTCAATAAAATGTTTTAAGAGTTTCCCACAAATGAAGATATTTCTGAGTATAATTGTATAAACTCAAAATTGAATCATGTTTGCTGATTATACTTTCATTTCTTTATTTTCTGTAATTTGTAGGATAAATTTCAGTGTTGTCTTTATATGTTTGATTTTCAATAATTGCAATTCTCTAAAAGCTTGAAAAACTGAAAATTTTGATGCTTCACCATTGAATACTTTAATCAGAGATTTCCAACTAATTTTGAACAAAATATAACTGAGGACTCATTTACAAAAAAAAAAAAGATCAATGCCATTTTAGGAACTAGGTTGATTTCACAGAAGTTCTTCAAAGGCTCAAATTTCTAAAATCCAAAGTGCCTGTATAATGTCATGTGAATTTATTTGTATTCAGCATCAGCTTTGTCACAGAAATTTTATAGTTCAGTCACTTTAACTATGGATACATAAATATATTTGTAATTTATGCAACTCTAATGTCTAAATGATGGGTAGAATACCTCAGTACTTTGGATAAGAATTGTTTGGATAACAATTATGAATTTCATGTGTACCACAACTAATTACTAGTAAATTTCTATTTCATAGTTTTAAAAATTCACTGAGAATGTTATTTCTTATACGGTGTTTAAATGTTTGCTCCACCAACATTTGTATTTGTATTATCAGTTTAAGAACCAATAACTTTATCTTCATTTTTGTACTTTTTAAATTAGCAGTCACAAAAATATGTTTCACCTTCAATATAATGACCTTCCAAAAGTTCTATTTTGATTCTATAATATGATGAGAAAAATTGAACCGTATTGGGTTGAACAGATTTTCTATTTGAAGTACCTAATGACACTGATGTAAAATTGGTATCCTTTAGCTTTTTGCAGGGTTTTTCTGTCAGCAAAGCCAACATATGAACAGCTTTGCTTTTTGTATGTTGATGAGAATGTGAGTGAAAATTTAGAAGAGTCGTTTGATGTAAATAAAAAGTTATGTTTTACAGAATGGTGTTAAATGTACCGTTTGCAGCTGCACATGTTAAATTGTCGCCTTTGAAGTATATGTTGATGCTTCTTCAGCAGATTTATTTCTTTTGGTTTTCATGTGATCAGTGATATCATTTTGGTCCCCACAGAGAATAGGAAATGTCGTTATTTTGTACAAATTATGCATTCATCATCAGCTTTCTTGAAAACGAATTTGATTCTTAATTTTTCATTAAATATATACTTCTATTTTTTAAATTCATTGCACAGAAAGGTAAGTATTACCAAACTGTAAAATAAATAAAATTGTAAATTTAGCAATACAATAAAGACAAAATCAGTGTAGCAAGAATGGTTAAGAATAGTGTATATATATGCTCTATGAGAGCACTGCTAGGTCTTTATTTACCACATGGGTTTCACAAACACCCAGCCACCTTTTATGATGACCCCACCTGACTACTTTGTGCAGACTGTGGTATAGACTGTGGAGTAACAGGCTAGTATAACAAGTAGCTGGTGGGGACTGGAGTGCTGAAAGCCTCCCACCACCTGAGTCTGGATAGGGTTATTTGTCCCTGTCCATTTGAGCACACACTTTATGGGTGAGTGTATAGTTTTATCAGTAAGTACCCTTTATGCTGTCCTTGAAAGGGAGGTGTTACTTAAGTTCGCAACAGGAAAGGATCAGGATAACACTGGATCACTGATCATCTTTCAGATTTAACCATTTAAAGTGCAGACTCTGTTCATTGCACATACATTTCACATCTTACTAGAAAAGACCAAGATAGAAGCTGGAATTAGAAAATAGAGAGCTACCAAATCTCTCTTAGCTTATTTTACTTCAAATATTAGTAATAATACTTTTTTAAATTTTAATAAGGTAAAAATCTATGATCATTGCTAGATACACATGAGTGGCTAATAACTTCCTTAGGGAGTTAGATTACATCTTGTGTTATATGCTCTCATTTCATCTTGTAATCCTTTACTAAGTCACACTGATAATTATATATTGATTTTTGTAATTATTTGTTCATTGTCCACCTGCCCCTCTAGACCAGAAACTATAAGGGAAAGCACCATTTGCTCCCACACATTGTATGCATGGCACCCAGCACAGTGACTTGGGCGTAATAAAGACTCACGGAATATTTGTGGAATAAATGAAAAAGTGAATGAATGCACAGGACAGAAGGGATATCCTGTTAACAGCAGACCTGTCCTGGTTGATATCTAATCAAATAAGAGAAAGTCCTTGGCATTTGGGAACAGTGTTCTTTTGCAGGTGCCTCTGGCTTATGTAGTACATTTTGAGAATACAGTTGCTATTTATAGTAATGTTTAGTCACGTGTAAATTTTACATGTTCACAAATGCTTATAAAATAATAGCATTTATTGAATGTTGTCAGGTAGTGCACTTAAGCATTTTTATACGTTATCTCATTTAATCTTGAGACGTAAGTATTACTACTACGTGCATTTTACATGTGAGTTTACTGAGGCTTAGAAAATGAAATACCTTGCCCTGGGTCACAGAGCTAGTAAATGCAACATAAGAATGGAGACTTGATCACACCTTTCACTTTTGTTTAAGTTGTAGACCTTGTGTCAGTGAAAATTGCAAGTATCAAACAACCCTACTAACAGAGCCAAATAAAGGATTTATCACACAGAATAAGATATCAACAATATGCAGTTCAGGCAATTATATTATCAGGGGCTGTGGCTCTTTTCATTTTCCTGCTGTACTATGCTCAGTGTGTGGCAACATCCCCAGTATTATGTTTGCAAGATGGTTGCTGTATCGCTGGTCATTGCATCGGTTCCCAGGAAGAAGGAGAGGTGACATGTCTCTAAATGACTTTCTCAGAAGGCCCATTCATTGACTTACACTTCTATATCATTGGCTAGAACATAGTTACCTGGCCACCCCTTGCTGTAATGAAACTAGGACAGTGAATATTGACTTTTTTGGCATTGTTTTTGATATTTTAGTTTCTTCAAGTGTGCCATTGAAAATCCTAGTGTTGAGAAGTGCGTGACTGCAAATCACACACTTGAGCATCCTGTACTGTAGACAATGAGGGAGCCTTAAGTTGGGGAGTATTGTGGTTAGATTGTGCTTTAGAAGGCACGCTCTGATGGCTGTGTTTTGGATTGGGGGATGACAGAATGGAAACAGGAAGAGACTTTGCAGTAATTTGGGTGAAAGATCTTAGGATCCTGAACTAGGAAAATGTAGGAATGAAAAGGAGCCTAAAGATTCAAAAAATAGGAGGTCAGATGGATAGGATTTGGTGGTTGATTGGCTCTATGGAGATGGGGAGAGTGAAGTGTCAAAGGCAGCTCTGGTTCTTGACCAAAATGAGTGAGTAGTGCCACCATCCAGACTAAAGAAGTGTAAAGGGAAAGTTTAAATTGGTTACCTTTTAGACACAAGAAGTTTGAAGTATCTGGGTTTCCTTCAGATCTTTATCCATTAGTTGGGAAAGGATTAGCATAGATATGTTATATGTTACAAATAAATTTTTGTTGATAATATTCCTTGGAATTTTCTTTTTGTTGTCTAGAAGTTTCTAACATTTGTACAGTCGATTATGTTAATATTCTCTTTTATATTTCTGGCTTCAGTGTCATTCTTAGAGCGCCTCGCCTGTCTTATCCCCACACTGTAGAAGTATTTAATAATTTCTTTTTCCTTATACTTCTATGTTTTAAATATTGACTTGATCAGGATTTTACTTTGGTGAAGAGGATGAGGTAAGGACAGAAAGGGAAGAGCATTTTCAGTTGTTAGAATATGACTGAACACGATGACTATTTCCAAGGTGTTATAATAGAACATGAAAATACTGAAGTTTTCTTTTAGAAGTTGCTCTGACTTTTTTTATGGCTTTGATGTTTGAGAAATACTCTGCTGTTCATTTCTTTCAAAAAATAAGACACCCCCCAATTTTTTTTTATTATAAATCAAAATTAAAATATCTATTTCGTATATTCTTATGACAGCAGGAGGATGCATTAGCACAACAGGCCTTTGAAGAGGCCCGGAGAAGGACACGTGAATTTGAAGATAGAGACAGGTCTCATCGGGAGGAAATGGAGGTGAGAGTTTCACAGCTGCTGGCAGTAACTGGTTAGTACTTTCCCCAAAACTCTCAGGCTCTATTTGTCATGTTTGTGCATAATGATTTTAAATAGTTTAGTAGTTCAATGTCTTTCATTTTTTAAAAGTTGTACTCTGTGACTTTGTGTTTATTAAATGTAATTGCTATAAAGAAAGTTAGTCTTAATTTTAAGGTTGTACATGAATTCCTCATTTATTGGTCCTCAAAAAAAATATTTACTATAATAAGGTATATTTTCTATTAATTGATTGATCCAAATATCTTACCTCTTTTTTCTTAATTATCTTTCAGATTATATGTAAAAATTACTTTACGTTATCATAGGATACATATTTTTAGAACATTATTAAACTCTCTGGGAGTAACATTATTTCCCACTTTTCTATAAATATTTGTCTTGATTTTGTAACATAATTTTCAGTCATGGGTATAGTCTCTTCACTAGAGGAAAATTTATTTTCAAACTACTCAAAGAATGAATTAACCTAGACTGTTTTTCTTTTAACCTTTTTATGGTAAAGTACACACCAAATCTACATCAAAAAATATGTAGCTTAATTATTAGAAGGCTAATAACACCCTTATAACCATCCAAGTAAAAAAAAATAAATAAAAATGTGACAGTTACCCCAGTAGCCCCCTCCATGTGTACATCTAATTATGACCTTTTCCCTCCCTTCAAAAGTAATAATTTTCTCAGTTTTTATAGTAATCCCTTCCTTGTGTCTTTTTATAGTTTTATTATCCATGTCTACTTCAGTCTTAAACACTCAAATTTAGTCTTGTCCAGTGTTTAAATTTTATATGACTATCAACGAAATAGAATAATTTCCAGGCATTAAAAAGAGTTCTGGAGATAGGTTGCACAACAGTGTGAATGTGCTTACTTAACACTACTGAACTGTACACTTAAAGGTGGTTAAGATGGTAATTTTTATGTCGGTAGTTTTTCCACATTAAAAAAAATTTTTAAGTCATTGTTACATAGTAGAGAAAATGTTGTTTTTTCATTCACTAGATTATACATACACTATTTAAATTAATATAAAAGTGTGTGTGTGTGTGTGTGTGTGTGTGTGCGCGCGCGCGCACAAAGACAGTGGTTAAGAGCCCAGACTCTAGAGCCAGATGGCAAGATCTGAATCTGGCTCTGGCACTTTATCACCTCTGACAAATTATTTCACCTTTCTGTGCCTGAGTTTCCTCATCTATAAAATAGGGCTAATTGTGCCTATCTCATAGGGTCATTGTAAGGATTAAATGAGTAAATACATGTGAAAGCACTTTTAGAGAATGTGGCACTGACTAGGTGTCAGCTGATATTATTGGTATTATTTCATATATATTTTTATATATATATATATTTTTTTTTTTTTTTTTCGCGGTTCGCAGGCCTCTCACTGTTGTGGCCTCTCCCATTGCGGAGCACAGGCTCTGGACACGCAGGTTCAGCAGGCATGTCTCACTGGCCCAGCCGCTCCGCGGCATGTGGGATCTTCCCGGACCAGGGCACGAACCCATGTCCCCTGCATCGGCAGGCGGACTCTCAACCACTGTGCCACCAGGGAAGCCCTCCAATCTTCTTAATCATAATTAGCCCTTCTACTTTGTCGTTTCCAGAGCACTTCTCATTTCTATCATTGTTCTTATTGAACAGGATGTTAAAACAATTATAAAGTTGTCTGTACTCTACCGTAGTGTGATCACCAGTGAAGTGGGGCCCCTGATTTTTTGACCTCCACATTACCCACCACAGTGTTTTGTACATTGCATTTAGTTGTCAAATGGAGAGCTTCAAAAAATAGCTCCTACTCTGCCTGTCTGAAAACTAGAGCCTGTACGTTAAAGTAGAATAATACATGTTAATGGTCTCTGGAAAGATTTTTAAATGTTTACAATTTGTTGGTTTATATTAACTAGGTAATTTATTAAGTAATGAACTCCAACTGTGTTGTGCTAGATTCTGCATTAGGGACCGGGAAATACATAGATGAAAATGCATGGTTTCTGTCCTTGAACATCTATTAGTCTTGAGGGAAAATAGATGTATAAACAGATAATTGCAGTCTGCTTTAGCAGCACCTGTACTTAAAGGGGAACAGTGGCAGTGCAGAGGAAGGAGCACTTACATCTGCCTCTGCCTGGGGGATTCACAGGAGAATATACTTGCAGGGATTTGAAGGAAGAATGTGAGTTTGCCAGCTACACAAGCTGGGGAAAGCATTCTGGACAGAAGGAACAGTGTATGCAAAGAAGTAAAGGAAAAAGAGATCTTGTCACGTCAGAGAACATGATTGGTCAATCTTTCTAAAGCAAGCTAACATGGCTTTAAATGAATATAAGAATTGTTTTATAAAAAGTGCTGTTCAGCTACATTATATTTGAAGAATAACTATTTGACAATTAATGGAACAATTAGGAGTTTTTTTAATATGATTTGCTTTAAATAAAATTATAGATTAGTTGAGGCTAAGAATTGTCTTCTCTAAAATGTTAATTTGATTATTATAAATAATGTTACTTGAAGAAAAACATTTTGGTGTGTGAGTTTATATGTGCATATGTTTGTATTTGTGTATGAACAAAAATATAGTCTGTTGATAAAGGTGTCAGATAATTTGTTGCTCAGATAGATTGTTTCTAGTGAGTTTTGTGTCAGTGATTGAGCACATGGGCTTTGTAGTCAGGCGTAGTTGAGACTCCTGGTGCATTAATTGCTAACCTCTCTTAAGTGCGTTTTCTCATAGAAATTGTTGTGAGAATTAAATGGGAAAGTGCTTATACGGCACTTAGTATGGTGCTTGATATGTGTATGCCTTCAGTAAATAATAGCTCTAAAGTACTTTAACACTAAAAGCTCTACCACAGTGCTGGTTCAAGTTAATTGAATTATCTGGCTAACAAGAACATTGTTTTAGTTCTCTAAAGTGTTTCAGGGCACTTTTCCTGCATTATGACCTAGAGCATAGAGAAAATGGTTAGATTTTCATCAATGATTTAAGATCCATAGTCCCTTATGGCAGTAATTTTAAAAGTTCTCATAGAGAACTGTTATCTGGAAAATTGGGCTGGAATCTGACCCCAGAGCTTGCACTGGCAGTCTCTTAGGGGAGTTTTGGGTATGCATGTCTTTTGGCACTTTGTGCATGTGTATTTTGCTTCTCTTTAAAAAAAAAAATCATGACAGATTCCTAATGTCAGCTTATTTCTTGTAGTTTACCTCCTTTTTCCTAAAAGGAGAACATTGGGGGAAAATGTTGCATTTTTTCCCCGTGTAATTCAAACATCTATAAAGGGGTCTTACAAAATATAATTGAACATTGTTTTTATTTGTTTGTTTTTAATTTTGTTTTTTAAAAATAACAATTTTATAAAAAATGGTTTTCTTACACTCACCTGGGTAAAATTCTTATTACATTTGAAGAAACTGAGACTCTGAGAAAATTAATTGACTTGATGTCTTTTCAAATAGTTGGTTAATGAAAGGGAGGGTGAAGACTTAAACCATCTTCCTAAGCAGAAGTTCTCCACAAATACAGCCCAGCACTGGGAAAAGAATTTCCACATCACCCATAAAGATGATTAAGTTGAAAAATAAAATCTGCCAGAACCAGAAGAAGTTAGTAACCATTTTGCCTGGAAAAGAAAAAACTGAGGAAGAAAAGAATAATAATGGTTCTACTGGGTGGTCCTGATGACTGACTAGACAAGGGCCAAGGAGCAGTGGTAACTCTTGGGTGGCAGTAACCCAGTAAGTGGTCCTTGGAGGCTTAAGATCCTGGCAGCACAGAGGCTTACGGATGTCCTACCCCTGTTTGGATAACCTCTGAGGCCTCTAGCCCTGACATGCTAAACTTGTGTAACAGTGGTGCTCATGAACATTTAATATGTGTATCTGATTAAGGTTACTCACAGTGGGAAGCAGAACTCCAAGTGGTTTTGGTTTTCCCCAGTGTCTTTTAACCTGAAATCAGTTCTAAAACTCCTTGAGTGATTACTTTTCATTGTTTATCTTTTATACCTTTTGAATTTTGTATCATGTGCATCTGTTACCTATCAAGAAGAGAAAAATTGTTGCTAGTGTTAACACAGAATGATGAAAACAGAAGATTCTAGAACTTGCTATCTGTTTTCTCTGACGTATAGGCAGTTTTTAAAAATGTGAAATCCTGTCTTCGTTTGAAATTTATACAGAACCTTAATGTATAAAATAGCTTAAAGGGGCGCTGCTCTGGGTGAAGCAGGGGTAGGGATTATTCTGGTCCCCCTCTAGAGTCCCTGGAATGTGTCCAGGGAACCCAGTAACTGGCAGAATGTAACTTGAGAACCTTTGAGGTAGTAGATGAGGATGAGGCTGCTAATAAATTGCCCTGGTTTTGAGTCCTAGCTCTACTTGTTGCCATGTGACATTGGGAAAGTTGCTTATCCTCTTGACCCTCATCTGTAAAGTGGAGCTAACACCCTACCTCCCAGGGTGCTGCCTGACTCAGTATCTGACATTTAAAATGGAACTCATTGGAAGCTAGTTCCTTCATCCTCTCTATGCACCTTGGCTCACAACATATCTGGAGTGGCAATAAAGGCAGGCATATCCTAACTGTAGACTCTGAAAGTCAAAGATATGTTGCCAAGCTATTTTATATCCTGGTGTTTGTTTCTTTCTTTCTTTGTTTTTTAACAATAGTAAAGGATCTTGAACTTTTCTGGCTTCTCTTGGGGTTGGGTAGTGACAAGGAGGGGGTACAAAGAGGGAACTTCCCACATTTGGTGATATTATATTTCTTGATCTGGAGGCTAGTTACATGGGTGTGTTCACTTCCTGAAAATTCATCACTCATATATATGATTTGTACACTCTTCTGTACTTTAATAAAAAGTAGACTTTAAAAAAAAAAATCACAGACATTTCTTCTGTAAAGTGCCTGCCTGCCCATTGATATCTGTTGCCACATAGAAGTGGCCCAGTGCCTTTTTACCTGAGAATCTTACCATTATTTAAAACTGTTGACCTGTTATCCATGGCAGTCCTTCAGGTTACACATCTCTATAACTGTAATTCCAGTACCTTACTTTGGGATTTTGTGAAGGAAGATTGAGGCTAATAAGGTACAGACTGAGTGCTTTTGTCATAAATAAGTTGGAAAGATACCTCTGTCATCTGTTTTATAGCAGCTCCTACACACTCTTGGTGTGTCTAGGGACTGCCTTCAGCTTCATTGGCCTCTTAACCTAAAACTGTGGTACAGTACTGTTGGCTCTTAATTCAGCTGCAAGGTGACAGGGTGCTGAAAGAGATTTTCTCTCTGTCATTACCTAGAAAATGCTTTCATTTGATTGGGTTATAAAAGCGTTAGCAAATAAATTGTTATCTTTAATGTCAGAGAATGGGTAATAATTATTGCTTATTCTGCTATAGGCAGTTTTAAAAGTAAAGTTCAGTAAATCATATGAGAATTTTATGTGGAGACTATTTGGAAATAAAAACAAGCGAAAGACTGCGGTTTTTATATTTGTGTTTTGTATGTTTTTGGAGCCTTCGATTCTGTGTGGTCCAAGAAAAAGAATCACAGCCTCTATTTATTTAAATTCCCACAGACTTCAGTTTTCATATCACTTAACTCTACCAACACTTATTTTTATGTAAGGACAAATGAACATAAATGTCTGTCTCTTCTGGGCCTTCCTGAGGTGTGTTTTAGGTATAGGCAGTAGATGAAAGTGAACCGAGAATATGAACTCAGACTAAGAATGAGAATCGAAAAAAAAAAAAGAATGAGAGGGCTTCCCTGGTGGTGCAGTGGTTAAGAATCCTCCTGCCAATGCAGGGGACATGGGTTCGAGCCCTGGTCCGGGAAGATCCCACATGCCGCGGAGCAGCTAAGCCCGTGTGCTATAACTCTTGAGCCCACATGCCACAACTACTGAAGCCTGTGCACCTAGAGCCCTTGCTCTGCAACAAGAGAAGCCACCACAATGAGAAGCCCACGCACCCCAACGAAGAGTAGCCCCTGCTCTCCACAACTAGAGAAAGCCCGTGCGGAGCAATGAAGACCCAACTCAGCTAAAAATAAATAAATAAATAAATTTATAAAAAAGAAAATCCTATTAAAATATAAAATTTTAAAACAAAACAAAACAAAAAAGAATGAGAATTGGAAGAGGATTAACGAGGACAAGGATTCTAGCTCTGCTGCTCCCATACTAAGAGAAAAACAGGGTCTTGGTTTGGTCTCTATCATAAGAGATGTAGGTTTTATTAAAATTTATTTTGTTTTAACTTTATTTTAGCCTGTAAAAGTTACTCTTATCTGCAGGATGCAGATTTTTTTAACATTTGAGAAGTTCATACAGATAAATTGGGAAGTTAGGAGCAGCTTTGTTGTGATAGCAACAGCATGAATGCTTACTATGTGCCAGGCAGTATATGCTGCAATATTTGTTTTACACTTGATTCTTAAATGCTCTTATAAGATGTATCTCAATTTTGAGGAACTGAGGCTGGAAGAGGATAAGAGGCTTGTATAAGCTCACATTGCTAACTTGGTAGAGCCACCCTAATCCAAGCCGGGAGATGTCAGTTATTTCCACTATCTCTTTTATTTTAAAATGCCACCTTATATTTAAAGTTTTCCTGAAGTTGTATACTTTGTAAGAACTGTATTTTTTTTTTTTCCCCTGCGGTACGCGGGCCTCTCCCGCTGCGGAGCATAGGCTCCAGACGTGCAGGCCCAGCGGCCATGGCCCATGGGCCCAGCCGCTCCGCGGCACGTAGGATTCTCCGGACCGGGGCACAAACCCGCGTCCCCTGCATCGGCAGGCGGACTCCCAACCACTGCGCCACCAGGGAAGCCCCCGAACTGTATTTTTTGATGTGCCTGTTAGACGAGCTCTTGCAGTCTACTTATCTGACAGGTGTTTATGATTGTCTGCTCACCTTGTTTTTACATTTTTAATGAGTTTGGAGAAATTGCATTCCTTTCTCTCATATTAGGACTTAAAATTTCTACTTTGTGTCTCTTCCAGCCTTAGCAGTCAGGAGAAATATCAGTGATTAGGAGGCTGACATTAATGCTAATTGGAAGTTAAAGGTTCGTCTTTTTAGAGTTGTGAGTTTGTGTTCTCACTGCCACCACCTAACTCTGACACCTTGGAGGAATCATTTAACATTCTTGGTCTCGGGCCTATCATCTGTAATGTGAGAGTTGAACTAGATCTCTATAAAGTACTATGCTGCTCTAAAATTCTGTCATGCCATGTTCTGACTTTTAGCCAAGTGTCAAACATAAAGTGATTTGCACATTATCTGGATATAGTATACACTCAATAAATTGGATCTATTTTTAGTTATTAGGGCATTTTCTCATGAAGAGTTTTCTGCAGTTTGATGATCTTGATAATAAAAGAATGGAAATCAACCAGGTTTTATTCATTTTCATTTGGGTAGCCCTGCTCTTGGCTACTTCTGCACAGCCCAGACCAGTAGGGAAAGCTCCAGTATTCGGTGAATATTCTTTGTCTCTTCATTTCGAACACATCCTATGACTGCCATCTAGAAACTGGATTTGCCGTGTTTCTGGGTGATGGTATACTGAAAGAAAGAAAATAGGAGTGACTGGTAGTGAGGGGTCTGTAGTAAATTTTATAGATTTTTTTTTTTTTTTTGCAGTTCGCAGGCCTCTCACCACTGCGGCCTCTCCTGCTGCGGAGCACAGGCTCCGGACGCGCAGGCCCAGTGGCCATGGCCCACCGACCCAGCCGCTCCGCGGCATGTGGGATCCTCCCGGACCGGGGCACAAACCCGTGCCCCCTGCACCGGCAGGCTGACTCCCAACCACTGCGCCACCAGGGAAGCCCAAATTTCTAGATTTTAATACTTATAAATATTAAAAACAGATTTGTATTCTGAACAGGCTCATGGGTGTCTCCTTTATATTAAAACCCTATTCTGAAATAACTGTTAATAAAAAGTTAAAATCAAGGACCTATGTGGATTGACTGGGGAGAAGGAAACTAGAAATTATGGACTTTATGTTTTTAGAATAACCAAGTTCAGAGAGTTTCTTTGCCATCATCTAGTCTAGTTTGTGACTCATAGAATTCATTCTGAAACATCCAACCTCCATTAGAAAACTGCTACAGTAGAAAGCACTGCTTCCCAAGGCAGCGTATCCAGTTGTTGAATTCCAGTCCTGTGGAAGCTATTTCATTAACCTAAATGTTTCTGTATTTGTCTCCTTCATATGACAGCCCATACATCTTCCTCTCTAGCATTAAATTTCCTCCCAGTCTCCCAGCTCTCTCATTCTTCCCTCTTCTGTTCTCATTCATACTCTTTCAGACTTCCCTTATTTTTTTTAATCTTTGATTCTCCTTCATAGTGTCTTCGTTTACATCTTCCTCATTCCTTCTTTACAATGTAAATAGAAATGAAAAACACAAGTAAATAGCAAAACAACTTTTCTTTCCATGCTTTTACCAAAAATATATTTTAAACAAATAAACCCATGGCAACCTCTGCACAGCCCTGACCAGTAGGGAGAACTCCTGCTGATGACTGTTTTTTTGTCACTTATTTGGAGTCATCCCATTATTAAAATTTGAATATTACTCTTATCCCAAGACAAAAGCTGAAATATTCTTTTCACAAAGTATTACTGGTAGGTTAGTAGTAATTTATAAATGTATAATTAGGATTGATTTTTCTCAGTGTTTCTTCATTGCTCAGCCCCTTTCTAACCTTCATTGACTGAAACCAGATGCTTATATCACCATCTCTACTTTTGCAGAATTGATCAGTCCTTACATTACATTTAACATTGATTCTGTATGGAACATAAATTGTTTTCCTAATGCATATGCATTCCATAGCTCTTTCAGTCTGTACCCATGCAGCATAACATTAACCTGACTAGTTAAATGAAAGGAATGTGCTAAAATTTAGTCAGCATGCAGTCTGCTAATAAATAGTTAAGATTTGCTAGAGAAATATATCACAGTTTATAAGAAAGACCACGGAAGTTAGTGTTGGGTTTTATATGATTTGTTTGAAAGTTAATAAAGCTGTGTCATTTCTGTCTAAACAACATTAACCGTCTTGAGAAATGATGATATAACTGGAGCTTCTGACTAAACATGATTTTACAGTACAGGTGTGACTTGTTAAGCTGTTTCTTTGAAGGTCAAGGATGCTCTTTCTCTAATTGTTTTAGATCTTAACCATTGAAATCAGAACATTTCTATTTTTGGTTAAATTTGTTTCCAAAAACTGACAGATAATGGACAATCAATTGGTGATAATAATACATAATTCCATTTAGCTAAGGATTGCACAGGTAATTGCAGTTAGTCCCAGTTGCTGGCATATAACAGAGGTGGCTAAAACAAGATCCACATGAAAGATGATGGTGGCTTGGACTAGGGGTGGTAGAGTCAGTCAGAAGTGGTCAGATTCAGGACATATTTAAATGTAGAGATGTCAGAATTTGCTGTTGGGTGTGAGAGATGCTAAGGGGTTTTTGCCCTAAATAATAACTGGTAAAATGGAGTAGCCTTTATCTAACATAGGAAAACTGTTGCTGAGGGAACTAGATTCTGTATACAAACAGATGTTTGTGCTTGACTGACATTTGTAGTCACTAGAGAACACTTATAGAAGAAAGATGCATTGGAATTTGTGAAAGAGACTGAAAGTAAATATTATGTGTGGATCAAAGGGGGGCACTATGTTCTTTTAAAACTTTATATTAGTAGAGAGTGTCATGCACAGTATGTTTGTTCTTAGATGTTCTCTATTAAGTAATTTGCCATCGTTTAAACAGAAATGTTTATTCTACAGTGAAACTTGAAATCCTCAATGTTTATGATTGTCAAGCCTCTTAATTGTTAAGTATTGTTGTAAAGATACTTCTGAATATATAAGTGCACCAAAGATTCTAATATACTTCCGTTTTTGCTTTTGAGACAATACTTTATCCATAGTAATTCTGAATTTTATTTCTTGAGATAGAGATTCCTAGTTAAAATCCAGTTGGCAGAGATGGAATTCATTGAGACATGAAATTTAGTATTACATTTTTCAGTCACATAATTTATAGGCCATATACTTCTGTGTGACTCAGTTTCTTTATCTGTAAAATGGATAAACAATAGCACCTATGTTATAGGTAGTTGGCAGGGATTAAATTGGTTCGTCCATGGAAATTGCTTAGAACAGTGCCCAGCATATAGTTGGTGCACAATAAATGTCAGCTATTTTTTTAATTTTATTTATTCATTTATATATATTTTATTGAAGTATAGTTGATTTTTTTTGCTATTATTGGTGTTAAATTTATTTTTTAAATGTCTTAATATAAAATACAACTTGTTTATTAGAAAAAATAACATTTGGTAACTATCAGTTTCCTAATCTGGTATTGGAATTCCTTTGTTAACTTTTTTTTTCTGGTTGTCTCACAATAATTTTTTTTTATTGGAGTATAATTGCTTTACAACGTTGCATTAATTTCTGCTGCACAGCAAAGTGAATCAACCATGTGCATACACACATCCCCTCCCTCCTGTACCTCCTTTCCTCCCACCATGCCACCCAACTAGGCCATCACAGAGCACCAAGCTGAGCTCCCTGTGCTATACAGCAGGTTCCCAGCAGCTATCTGTTTTACACCTGGTAGTGTATTTATGTCAAACCTAATCTCCCAATTCATCCCACTCTCCCCTTCCCACCCTGTGTCCACACGTCCGTTCTCTACATCTTCCTCTCTATTCCTACCCTGCAAATAGGTTCATCTGTACCATTTTTCTAGATTCCACATATATGCATTAATATATGATATTTGTTTTTCTCTTTCTGTCTTGCTTCACTCTGTATGACAGACCCTATGTCCATCCACATCTCTACAAATGACCCAATTTCATTTCTTTTTATGGCTGAGTAATATTCCATTGTATATATGTACCACATCTTCTTTATCCATTCATCTGTTGGTGGACATTTAGTTTGTTTCCATGTCCTGGCTATTATAAATAGTGCTGCAATGAACATCGGGGTATATGTGTCTTTTTTTTTTTTTGGCTGTGTTGGGTCTTGGTTGCTCACGCAGGCTTTCTCTAGTGTGGCGAGCAAGGGCTACTCTTTGTTGCGGTATGCGGGCTTCTCATTGCGGTGGCTTCTCTTGTTGCAGAGCACAGGCTCTAGGCGTGCGGGCTTCAGTAGTTGTGGCACGCGAGCTCAGTAGTTGTGGCCCGCGGGCTCTAGAGCACAAGCTCAGTAGTTGTGGTGCATGGGCTTAGTTGCTACACAGCATGTGGGATCTTCCCAGACCAGGGCTCGAACCCATGTCCCCTGCATGGGCAGGCAGATTCTTAACCACTGCGCCACCAGGGAAGCCCTATATGTGTCTTTTTGAATTATGGTTTTCTCTGGGTATATGCCCAGTAGTGGGATTGCTGGGTCATATGGTAATTCTATTTTAAGCTTTTTAAGGAACCAACATACTGTTCTCCACAGTGGCTGTATCAATTTACATTCCCACCAACAGTGCAAGAGGGTTCCCTTTTCTCTGCAACCTCTCTAGCATTTATTGTTTGTAGATTTTCTGATGATGGCCATTCTGACTGGTGTGAGGTGATACCTCATTGTAGTTTTGATTTGCATTTCTCTAATAATTAGTGCTGGTGAGCATCTTTTCATTGTTTCTTGGCCATCTGTATGTCTTCTTTGCTGAAATGTCTATTTAGGTCTTCTGCCCATTTTTTGATTGGGTTGTTTGTTTTTTTGATACTGAGATGCATGAGCTGTTTATATATTTTGGAGATTAATCCTTTGTTCATTGATTCGTTTGCAAATATTTTCTCCCATTCTGTGGATTGTCTTTTGTCTTGTTTATGGTTTCCTTTGCTGTTCAAAAGCTTTTAAGTTTAATTAGGTCCCATTCACTTATTTTTGTTTTTATTTTCATTACACTAGGCAGTGGGTCATAAAAGATCTTGCTGTGATTTATGTCAAAGGATGTTTTTTCCTATGTTTTCCTCTAAGAGTTTTAGTGTCTGGCCTTACATTTAGGACTTTAATCCATTTTGAGTTTATTTTTGTGTATGGTGTTAGGGAGTGTTCTAATTTCCTCAAAATACTAGCAAACAGAATCCAACAACACATTAAAAAGATCATACAACATGATCAAGTGGGATTTATCCCAGGGATGCAAGGATTCTTCAATATACACAAAACAATCAATGTGATACACCATATTAACAAATTGAAGAATAAAAACCATATGATCATCTCAATAGATGCAGAAAAAGCTTTTGACAAAATTCAACACCTATTTATGATAAAAACTCTCCAGAAAGTGGGCATAGAGGGAACGTACCTCAACATAATACAGGCCGTAGATGACAAACCCACAGCAAACATCATTCTCACTGGTGAAAAACTGAAAGCTTTTCCTCTAAAATCAGGAACAAGACAAGGATATCCACTCTCACCACTATTATTCAACGTAGTATTGGAAGTCCTAGCCACAGCAATCAGAGAAGAAAAAGAAATAAAAGGAATACAAATTGGAGAAGAGGAAATAAAACTGTCACTGTTTGCTAATGACATGATACTATACATAGAAAATCCTAAAGATGCCACCAGAAAACTACTAGAACTAATCAATGAATTTGGTAAGGTTGCAGGATACAAAATTAATGCACAGAAATCTCTGGCATTCCTATACACTAATAACATAAGATCAGAAAGAGAAATTAAGGAAACAATCCCATTTACCATCACAACGAAAAGAATAAAATACCTAGGAATAAACCTACCTGAGAAGGCAAAAGACCTGTACTCAGAAAACTATAAAACACTGATGAAGAAATCAAAGATGATATAAACAGGTGGAGAAATATACCATGCTCCTGGATTGGAAGAATCAACATTGTGAAAATGACTCTACTACCCAAAGCAATCTACAGGTTCAGTGCAATCCCTATCAAATTACCAATGGCATTTTCCACAGAATTAGAACAAAAAAATTATACAATTTATATGGAAACACAAAAGACCCCAAATAGCCAAAGCAATCTTGAGAAAGAAAAATGGAGCTGGAGGAATCAGGCTCCCTGGCTTCAGACTATACCACAAAGCTGCAGTAATCAAGACAATATATGGTACTGGCACAAAAACAGAAATATAGATCAATGGTACAGGTAAGAAAGCCCAGAGGTAAACCCACCCACCTGTGGTCACCTATCTATGACAGAGGAGGCAAGAATATACAATGGAGACAAGACAGCCTCTTCAATAAATGGTGCTGGGAAAACTGGACAAGTACATGCAGAAGTATAGTTGATTTACAATGTGTTAATACCAGGTGTGCAGCACAGTGATTCAGATATATAGATAGATAGATAGATATAGATAGATAGATAGATAGATATGTATACTTTTCCCTTATAGGTTATTACAAAATACTGAGTATAGTTCCCTGTGCTATACGGTAGGTTCTTGTTTGTTACCTATTTTATATATAGTAGTGTGTAAAATGTCAGCTAGTATTAAAAGGGAAAATGGGAAAGTTTGCTTCTAAGGTGATTGGATCATGTGTTCAAGTTAAACCCTTTATTCACAAAGCTATAAATGTAGGTTTGTTGCTCTTTTATCCACAGTACATATTTTGATAATGCTCTTTTGAATATAATGAGATTTTTTATTCTTGGATTTTAAGGAAACTTTAACAAAATATTTCATACATAATCTAAATTGTTCTTTTTCTTCTTACATGTGGAGATACTGGCTGAAAATTTTTTTAGTTGCAAACTTTTCTTATGTGCTACTGTAACATTTATTTATTAGCACTTTGATTTTCAAAACACGTTTTAACCCTAAATTATGATTTTGTCATTGCAGGCAAGAAGACAACAAGACCCTAGTCCTGGATCCAGTTTAGGTGGTGGTGATGACCTCAAACTTCGCTAATTAGTGGCACAAAAGATGTGCCCCCCGCCCCGTCTTTACATATTCATTTCTAGTCGGCAGAAATAATTGACCAGAAACTGTGATAACTGGAGGTACTACGGTCTATTTCTCAACCTTAGGCAGTAACAAGACATCACAACTGCCATGGTTTTGCACTATGATACAATACCTGCATTTCTAATTTTGTATGCATGTAGCCAGTAATTATTTGAAATTTTCTTCTATGCAAGCTTACCTTGTTGACATTATTTTAGTGAGTTGAAACTATCCACTTGTAAAGCTCTTTTTTTCCACCATTTTAATTTAAAAGTTCATGTCATTTTAGAACAGGTCAAGAAATTAAAATTTTTATCAGAGGGTTTTTTCCCCTAATCAGTTGCTCTATTTTTTTTTTTTTATTTTAGATGTGTTGGTTATACAGCTTCATTTTAGATAAATGTTCTTGGTTTTTTTGTTTTGTTTCCCCTGTTTCCTTCTGTGTTTTTATAGTCTATGGCATTTTAAAACTGCTGATGGTTTGCATTATTTACAAGCTAAAAACCTAGTAGCATAGAGCTGTCTGCCACACCTTCTAACACAAAGTTTACAGTTGTTAAAGTTGCAGTATCCTTTTAAATGTTGATAATCAGTTCCTTTTCTTTCCTTAACATAAATTTTAATTGGTATTAACTCTGGTCTGCCCCAGATCTGTTTTAGATTCTGTTCTGTATTCATGAGTTTGTGTGGAGATATTCTCCATATATGATAATATTCTACTGAAATGCCTAAAGAAGTCACAGGCTGGCTTCTGTTTTATTCAGGGATTTTTTTTTTTAAAGTCAATCAGAAAAGGGATACTGGAGCTTCTTCATGTATGTAACAGCATATTAAACTGGAGACAGTGATGAATCAGCTACAAAGGTAATGTTGTATTAAAATCATGTTTAAGATAGCTGCTTTTATGTGTATTTTATAATGCATGCTTTTGTAAAAACAATTCTAGGTGATGAAAGATTAGTCTTAGAGAGAAAATGTACATCTGTGCAGAGGATACATTTTCTTCCATTAATTATTCTGGAAAAAAATTCACAGGTTATATATATGGTATTTTCCAAAAGGACTATTAATAGAACCTTTTGAGATGAATTAGTATAAGAATATTTTTGAAATAGGCTCACTATCAAATTGATTGCAACTTTTTTTTTTTTTTTAATACAAGACTGGAAAAAAGTGCTAAGTCATGTGGTACCTCCTTACAAATATTTTTCATGGTCATTTTTGGTCATAATTAAATGTTACTACATTTCTGAATTTTTGCAAAAATGTATTTTATCAAAATAGAATGGCATTATTTTAAAGAGTTTGAAAAACTGACATGGTCAATTCAGAAAATGAACTGAAGTCTGAATAAGGTTATTGCATTTAAAACATATATGTATACTTGACTGATAAGGGAGGTGTGACTTTCATTGTATATAGGTCTTATAATTCATAAACATATCTTGTATCTCAGAATAAAAATATTTGTTATATATTTGAAGTCATGCATGGTAAAGGAGTGTGTTTAAATTGTTATAAACAATAATGCATCATAAAAGACCATGCTGATCTTGTGTAACTAAGTACTATGAATGAATTTGGTTGGTATTTGGTGTTGTGCAGCTCACATGTTTACACACTCAGTGCCCTAATTTCCCCTGAGGGAATCACCTTTTAAGTGGTCCTTACAGTGCTGTTTTAAGGTTACTTTATCACAGAGCTCCTTGGTTTTTGACTTCTGCACTTAAATTTTTTCTTTTCTAATAACATGATGATGGCACATTTTTCTCTATTGTTTCTAGCTAAGGGCTTTCAGTCCACCAGTAACTAAGATCAAATGTTACTAAATGTTCATGTTGCCATCCTTCTGTACATACTGTCATTTAGCATTGTGCTGCTTCCATCTGTCTTAATGCTGGCATTAAGATCATGAGCCCTTTTTCTCCAAAAGTGCAGGCTTTGAAAACTGCTTTTTTTTAAGTTATTGGTACAATTTGATATTTTTCCATAATCTATATTTAAACAAAATTACATCATTGCATCATCTTTTCTAAATTCATCCTCATTAAAACTTGCCTTAAGCTACCAGATTGCTTTTGCCACCATTAGCCATATTGTGTGTTTGTATGTTTAATTTACTTTCACAATAAACTTCTGTGTAGTGAACTTCTGGGTTTTGGCTCTTTATTAACATAATCCAACAATTTCTGTTCTGGTGTTCATTATGACATAAAAATTGATTTTGTTTCTGAGCTGTTCTTGCATTCTGCTTTTTAACCTTAAAATAAAAACCACCACCAACAGCAGTGGCATCTAGTGGTCATTTCTGTTAATTCCAAAGAAAATCTTTATATAACACAAAGAATACTAATTTCCCAGTGGGTATTATAGTTTTCAAAAAATCTGCCTTGATTTACCCATCCTATGAGGTATGACTATAGAGTAGTGACCTTGGAGGGAAGGAAGAATTCCAAAAATTACACATCCAAATAACTACCATCTTTCAAACTATTCATTTTAGGAATATACACTCAAGTTGATTGTGCTGGTGTCATTTCAGACATTCTTAGGACTTTGCTTGGCATTTTCCTACATCAGAAAATTAAGCCTTTTACTCTAGAAGTATGTCCTAAGCTTGATCCATAAGGAAAAATATACTTATTCACTACCAGACTTATTGCAAATAACAAATACCTTTAAATGCTGAATTGGTACCATGAAGCAAAATTCCAAAGAATAAGATTCATACTCTGAGGGTTAATTTCAAAAATTATTTGAGCAGTAGCATCATGGTTTCAATAAGTATATCACCTCTAGAAACAGGTATTTGGATATGTTAGTTTGGGGCTACCTGGAAAAAGAAATCTCTTACTTGATGTATGCCTCATTTGGCACTGGGGAGCTTTTTCAAGCTATAAGCCATTGTGTGGATTATCCATTGCTACATAACACATTGCCCCCAAATTTAGCAGCTTAAAACAGTAAACATCATCCCACAGTTTCTGTGGGTCAGAAATCTGGAAGAAGCTAAGCCCAGTGGTCTGATCGAGGGTCTCTCCTGAAGTTAGAGTCAGATTGTCAACCTGAGCTATCGTCATCTCAAGGCTTACTTGTGGCTGAAGGATCCCCTTCCAAGCCCACTCGTGGCCATTGACTGGCCTCAGTTTCTCACAGGCCATTGGGTGTAAGCCCTTGATTCCTAGGTGCTGGGGATGAAGAAGTCCTTCCTTGGCATGTGGGTGTCTCCATAGGGCAGCTCATGACTTGGCAGCTGGCTTTCCCAGAGCAAGTGATCCAAGGAAGAGTGCATGCCTAAGATGAAAGCCACATCTTTTTTTTTTTTTTTTTGGCTGTGTTGGGTCTTTGTTGCTGCATGTGGACTTCCTCTAGTTGTGGTGAGCGGGGCTTCTCCGTTGTGGTACGCGGGCTTCTCATTGCAGTAGCTTCTCTTGTTTCGGAACTCGGGCTCTAGGCGCACGGGCTTCAGTAGTTGCGGCACGTGGACTCAGTAGTTGTGGCTCGCAGGCTCTAGAGTGCAGGCTCAGTAGTCGTGGCACACGAGCTTAGTTGCTCCATGGCATGTGGGATCTTCCTGGACCAGGGCTGTAACCCGTGTCCCCTGCATTGGCAGGCGGATTCCTAACCACTGCGCCACCAGGGAAGTCCAAAGCCACATCTTAATAACCTAATCTTGGGCTGCCATATTTCATTATGTTAGAAGTGAGTTGCTGGGTTAGGCCCACAGTGAAAGGGAGGAGTTACTAAGCTTCATCTTGAAGGGGGGAGGTGTCAGAGAGTTTATGGACATATTTTTAAAACCACCACAGCCATTTTGCCATATTTATATATGTAACTGAGTACTTATAAGACAACACTGGGGGACTTCCCTGGCAGTGCATTTGTTAGGACTCAGCGCTTCCAATGCAGGGGGTGCGGGTTCGATCCCTGATCAGGGATCTAAGATCCCACAGGCTGTGTGGCACAGCCAAAACAAAAAACAAGAACATTGGCGTTTTGATCTCCCAAACATTCTTTAAAGGTAAGATTTCAGTCATTTGCAGGCATATTTCAAGGCGTGATTCTCCTGGTAGCATCAATTCCCTTTCCTGCATCACCACCATATATACAGATATGGCATTTCAAAGATGTTCCGAGTCTAGAAAATTACAATTTGTAGAGTAGAATCATGGGTGGAAATGGCAGTTTAGTTCGTTTAAATACAAGATAACTCTAAAAGTCACTGTATTAGTCAATTCTCAGCTTTTGGCCAGAATAAGCAACTTAAAGTCATTATTGGCCTTTTTCAGGTTTCAGAAACATTTGAAAATGTGAGAAGATAAGATACAGGGAGAAATATTTTGTTAGAGAAATCATGTATATCCATGTATGGTAGGTACTAGCCATGTGTGGCTGTCGAGCACTTGAAATGTGGCTAGTAAAACCAAGAAACTGAATTTATGTTTTAATTTAAAAACTGAGGCAGTGTTAAATATTTTTGTTAAAACTTTGTTTTGGGAGGACTACATTCCATGTTAGCCTTTGAAAATTTTGTGTCCAGGTTGAGATGCACTGTTAGTGTAAAATACTAAATATCAAAATCTAATACAAAAGAAAAAAATAGATTTAATTTTGCTTACATGTTAAAATATTTTTATATACTGGGTTATATTGGGTTAAATAAAATACATTAAAATTAACTACCTTTTTCCTTTTTAATGTGGCTAGTAGAAAATTTTAAATTGCATGTATTGGCTTACATCGATATTAGGATTGTAAGTGGGCAAAGGACAGATCATACAACCAAAAGGAAAAATGTTAAAAAAAAAAAAATTGAGGCTTACTAACACTGTTTAAAAAAAGAGATTAAAACAAAGTATGATGATTTTACCTCCTAGGATCATTTAGGGGAAAAAATGTATATATCCAGTGCCCTAAAGAGACACTGTCTCTGCCCTCACGGAACCTACAATCTGGCTCAAAACCTAAACAAAAGCAGTATTGTTTAAAGTTGTACTGGAAGTTGTGGCTGTTACGGGGCACATCTAACTTGGTCTGGGTGCTCAAGAAAAGGCTTCCTTGAGACATCTGAGCTGACATCTGAAAGATGGCAGACATTATTCCAGCATTGAGAAGATGACAAAAGTATTACAGGTAACGTGGCAAGTTTGAGAAACTAGGCGCAGTTGAGTACGACTGGACCATGGAGTGGAGGGGGCGCTGCCGCAGTGAGACAAATCTGAAAGGGTCAGCAGGGGCCTGGGTGAGGGTCACAAGCAGTGCTGGATGGACTTTTCCAGCCATGTTCAAGTGTCTGGACAATTCCCTAGGGCAAGCAGGAAGCCACTGAGGGGTGGGGGTTTGAGGGAATGGGTGGTTGATAAAGATCGTTTTGGTTGATAGAACAAGACTAGAAGCAGCAAGTCAGTCCCACTGATCATATGGTGACCCAGTAGGGAGATTAAGGGTAGTTTAGTGGGCATGGAAACACTTCAAGCTGGAGAAAAAAGTACAGGAGACATAACTGGCAATTTTCCCCTGTTTCTCTTACCTGGATAGGCTGGTTGTGTTGCCTAAAACCCCCCAAATTTTATTGGCTTAAAGACTTATCTCTTATTTGTTAAATACCCATCAGTGATTGACCTAGGCTGACAGAGCCATCACTGGAACATTGCCAGCCATGTGACAGAGCCAAGAAAATAGTGTAATGAAAGGGGCACTTTTAAAACTGTCACCTGAAATTGACACATGAGACTTCTGTTTACATTTCATTGGACCTAGCAAATCACAAGGCCATGCCCAGCTGCATCTGGGCAGAAAACCACAATCCTACCTTTTGCCCAGGAAAGAGAATATTTGTGAATAGCTCCAATGACTATCACAGGCCACCCTTTGAATTATTAAATATTTAATTTTACTCTCTTGCCCTCAACAAAATATATCTACCATGGGAGACAACCTAAAAGTCCCAGCTGATCAGGTATTGAACTAAAATTCTGTGATATGTGGTTATCTGCCCACACAGCCAATATACAGTGGTGAAATAGGGACAGGAAAACTGCAGGAAACACTTCCATTCAGAAAGGGAAGAATCAAGTCATTGGTCTTTTATGAAATGACAGTTATGAAATGTCATTAGGGAGAACACTTGAAGGCCCCCTACTCTGAGAGGGGAGTGTTCTTTGTAAGACTGATTGGGAGAGACTCCCCAATTCATCGCTTTCCATGACCCATGGCCCCATCCCTGGTTTTTTGTTTTTTGTTTTTTACCTTGATAAATACAAGCAATTAGTAATCATGGTACTAAGATTCTGCTTTCCAAGCTCTTCAGCTAGGGCTTCAAATTTGGTACATTTCCTGCCTCCTAAATTACCACATGTGACAGTTTTAACAAAAGGATTAGCATCCTTCCAGCCTCCAGTGTCAGTTCCCCCAGCTACTTTCCTATCTTGACACCACCATCCATCCAGCTACCCAAAGCTGGAAACCTGTGGGGTTTTTTTGTTGTTGTTGTTGTTTTGCGGTACGCGGGCCTCTCACCACTGCGGCCTCCCCCGTCGCGGAGCACAGGCGGAGCACAGGCTCCGGACGCGCAGGCCCAGCCGCTCTGCGGCATGTGGGATCTTCCTGGACCAGGGCACGAACCCGCGTCCCCTGCATCGTCAGGCGGACCCCCAAACACTGCGCCACCAGGGAAGCCCTGGAAACCTGTGTTTTTATCCCTGACTCTTTTTCTCTGTCATCGTCTACATCCAATCTGTAGATCCTGCCAATGGATTCCATCAGTTCTCTGTCAGTACTAGATTTTTTTTTTTAATTAACAGCTCTGTAGGTTTTTTAAAAAACCATTTTAAAAAAATTTATTTCTTTTTTTGGCCATGCCGCACGGCATGCAGGATCTTAGTTCCCCAACCAGGGATCAAACCCGTGCCCCCGGCAGTGGAAGTGTGGAGTCTTAACCACTGGACCACCAGGGAAGGCCCACTACTAGATTTTTTTTTTTTAATTTGTAGTTACACACAAAGCTTTTACCATAACTCAGACACTCTTATAATTGCAGTCCTCCTAACAAATCTGTGAAGTTATGGTCATTTTACAAATGAGGAAAACTAAGGCATGGAGAAATTAAGTAACTTGCCCAAGGCATAAAACTCTTAAAGGACAGAACTGGGATTCAAATTCCCAGTCCATGTACTTAATCACTCACTATACCCTGACCTGAGGCTGTCCCTGCATATCTGACTTGGACCACCTCGATGACTACCTGTGCTCCCCTGAAGGTCTTAGCAGTTCACCAACATCCAGTTCAATATTTCTGAACATCCGCACCCTCAGTTTGGGGGAACAGCAGTTGCTGACATTCTCCCAAGTGGTCCTACTCCCCTGAGACACCTCCTGCTTCTGCTCTGTGTATCAGGCTCTGGACTCGGGCCTCCTCCCAGACTACCATCCCAAAGCTGTCACTCCTACCCCTGACAAAAACCTGGGTGGATCACACTTATGTCAATGGCTTGGGACAGCACAATGAGCTAATATAACCATTTGTTGTTGACTGACATTGTGCACAGAAACCTGTCTATTATCCCAGTAAGGAGATTCTTAGGGGCATCCCCAACCTTGTTCTTCCTCTTTCTTGGGTTTTCCAAACTAAAACTCCTTTTCACTGTTGATGAAAAAATTAATCAGTCGATTCAAGAAAGAAATAGAAAATATTATTCAAGCCAAATTGAGGATTATAACGTGGGAACTGCCTCTCAGAAAGCCCTGAAAACTCTTCCACCCGTTAGAGGTCAAAGCACAGTTATATAAGTTTTTGAGACAGTGGGCTATACATTAAATGACATACTATTGACAGTTTACACAATCCAGATCATGCATACCAGGTGAGTAGTGGGTCATGGGTCATCATGGCCCCTTACAAGATTAAGAAGAAAGGTTATCTCAAGGAGTTGTGACCCTTGATGAGATTAAGAAGGAATGTTATCTCCTAAGGAGGTCTGGTTAATGCAGGTGCATAACACACACTAAAGGGGAGGGAGGAGGCCCAAATTTTATGTTTAAATTTTTCTTGTCTTGCCATAAAATATGGATTTTATTCCATCATCACGTTGTTATCCATAGTGTGTGGCTTTCTCTTTCTCCTTCCTCTCTTATACCCTTCGTTGTCCACCAGAAATAAGTCCCTCCAAGTGTTTTTTAAATAGAAGAACCATTCCTAGTCTAGTTGGATTTGAGTTAAATTCAGACATTCCAAATTGACTAAGATTACTCCCCACCAACCTTATGTTTTTCTCCAGGCCAGCTGCCCAACAACACATCTTTAACGCTTGCCATGCATTATAAGAGGTAAATGTCCCCCTGATCACTGGCCCCTGCCTCTTTCCCTGTATTCGGTATTATTGATAATTTTTTGTTTATCTTTCAAGAAATGTTCTCCCTTTTACGGTATGGCCAATGTTCTATTTTATTTATTTATTTTTTTGGCCGCACCATGCGCACAGCATACAGAATCTTAGTTCCCCGACCAGGGATGGAACCCGTGCCCCCTGCAATGGAAGCATGGAGGAGTCTTAACCACTGGACTGCCAGGGAAGCCCTAAGGCCAATGTTTCTTTTATTTCTGATTTTACAGGAAAAAAATGGGTCATACTATACAATTTTGCACCTGGCTTTTTTCTCTTGGAGCTCCTTCCACATCAGCACATAGAGATATACTTCATTTTAAAAAATGGATCCTATTATACATATATATCAGAGTTTAGTTAGCCACTTTCCTACTGGTGGACATCTCAGTGACTTAGTTTTATTATTTTGGCATAGGATTCTGCAAATGGACATCCTTCTCCGTATTTGTCTTTCAATATTTATTTATTTATTTTGGCTGCACTGGGTCTTAGTTGTGGCATACGGGCTCTTAGTTGTGGCATGCAGACTTCTTAGTTGCCACATGCATGTGGGATCTAGTTCCCCAACCAGGGATCGAACCTGGGCCCCCTCCATCAGGAGCACAAAGTCTTACCCACTGGACCACCAGGGAAGTCCCTCCATGTTTGTCTGTTTGTTTTTTAAATTTATTTATTTATTTTTGGCTGCGCTGGGTCTTCTTTGCTGTGCGCTGGCTTTCTCTAGTTGCGGCGAGCGGGGCTACTCTTCATTGCGGTGCGCGGACTTCTCATTGCAGTGGCTTCTTGTCATGGAGCACCAGCTCTAGGTGCGAGGGCTTCAGTAGTTGTGGCTCGTGGGCTCAGTAGTTGTGGCTCACGAGCTCTAGAGCACAGGCTCAGTAGTTGTGGCGCACGGGCTTAGTTGCTCTGCGGCATGTGGGATCTTCCTGGACCAGGGATCAAACCCGTGTCCCCTGCATTGGCAGGCGGATTCTTAACCACTGCCAGTAGCAGTGGCCAAGTTTTGATAGAGACTTCCATGTTACACTCCTATCAAGCCAGTTTAAGAATTTAGCATGTCACTCTCTCCCCTGCTGAAAACCTTTCTCCCGGGGCAATGTAATGCAAAGAATTTGAGTTCTACCGCCTAGGTCCACAAGGCCTTTAGCCAATCTGGGCCTCATTTTTTTTCCTGCCTGTAAAGTGAGATTATAACCAATCTTGCATCTCAGGGTGGTTGTGAGAATCCAGAGGCTGCATTCACCAAGGGTCAGCTCCAGAAGAAGCCTGGTTGTCTTTCAGTTTTAGAGTGTCCCAGGGCACGGGCCAATAGCTCAGGATGAACAGGCTAAAAGACCCCCTACTCCCGACTTGTAAATGAGGCAACTGAGGCACAAAGAGTACCAGCGGTTTGGTCAAAACCACACAGCGTTGGCGGTAAAGCCGTCTCTGGCGGAGTCCGAGCTGCTGCCCTGGGGGCTGCGCACAGCTGAAGGTACTCAACCAGGAGATCGGGCTTAGCTCCTCCCCTCTACCCTAGTCCTCTCCCTCAACTGCCCCCCGCCCCGCCCCTACACACATGCTCGAGCCCACTCCTCGTTTGCTTTGAGTTCGACCCGAGCCCCAGGGGCCGCAGCGAGAAGGAATCATTCCTGAACAACTAGAGGCAGCTGCGGCCGCTGTCAGTCTCGGCACCAACCGAGAGTGCCAGGGCGCTGGCGCGTCTTGGGCTTTGAGACTCCGTGTCCTCCCTCCCCGCTGGACCTCAGGTGGTGCGCCCTCGGAACTCGCCTTTTGCGCCCAGTGACTGTGAGTGGGCCGTACATGCAGAGACGGCAGACAGGTGCTGTACAGCCATGTCACATGCATGTATTGCGTGGTTCAGACATCCTTGTGTGAAACGTGTGCGGTGTGGTGTGCAGATGTAGAGGTTCACAGAGGACGGTGCTCCTCGTTCCAAGAGCGCCAGCACTTCCGGATGGTACTCTGAGGCCTCTCTCTGCCTTCGCCCGGACTGTCGCAGCAGCCTATCCGGAGTTTGCGCCTGAGTGACTCCGCCTTAGCTCCGCCCCCGCGATTGAAATCCCGCCTTCGCCCCGCCTCTGCCACACTTTACGGCCCCGCACGCCACTTTTGCCGCAGACGCTCCTGCTGCCGCCGCTGCTGAAGGCTGTTGCCGGTGAGGTGAGGTGAGGTCAGGTGAGGTGTGGTGTTGGGCCGGTAGCGTTGGCGACCGGGTAGAGGTGGAGAACAGAGCTGCCGCGGGTCGGCGGGGGCGGTGGGTCACCTGCTGCTTTGTTTCTTCAGCTCCGGTCCCGTCCGCACTGCCGCAGAGAGGCCGCCCCGGCGAGCCGAACCAATGCTGGATCTGGAGGTAGTGCCCGAGCGCTCTCTGGGAAATGAGCAATGGGAATTCGCTCTGGGTGAGTATGGGGTCCTCCCTCACGACCCTACTCGCTGATCCTTCCTTCCTTCCTTTCTGGCCCTTCCCACCTCTGGGCTCTGCTCCTTACTCCCCTGCGCCCGCGGCTCCTCGGCTCTTTGGAGCTCCAGCCACTAGATGCCCGCTCCGACCGCCCCGACCCGGCAGCGTACCGCTCTGCCAGGCCCTGACGCCCTTGCATCAGGCCTCAGCGGGGCCCCTCTTGGGGCAGTGCTTCAGTAATAATAACAATAACAATGGCTGACACGCCCCAAACATTGACTCAGGGCCAGGCCCCATTCTCCTCTGCATAATTATCTCAAGTATGCCGCCGGGGTTGCTACTCTTGTTATTTCTATCCCCATTTTACAGACCAAATAACTAAGAAGTGACTGACACCCTTAAACACCGCCACAGTGGTCTGTCTCCCTTTGCTTTTCTGGGCTGTGGGTAGCCTCTAGGAGAAACCCAGGCACTGTTCTCATCGTCAGATGTCGGGGATCTGGTCAAGGGAGTTAAGGAGAGTTTGTGTGTGTTAAAGGAAATTCTGACTAGCTTCCTTCTCGTTTTTATGTGGTTGATGTGTGGTGTAATCTAAACCCAGACCTTAGCCGAGAGAGTTAAAGGTTGAATGAAATAGGAGTTCGGGGAAAGTAACATTTAGCTTGTAGAAAATGCAGGTTGGCCATTTTGTGAGTTTTGGCCCATTTTTTCCCTTTCCTCAACGTCACTACCTTTATGTGTACAATCATTTGCATTCGGTAACCCCAGAGGGTGTTTACTTTTATGTTCCAGCACTAGGAAGGAGGGGGTGGGGAGTGGGTGTCTGTGCTGTTTGTTTGTGCAGGGCTGAACTTTTGTCACACTAATTTGGGCTACTGGACTGAGGCAGCTGCTCCATTGGGCTATAGCTTATCCTTGAATCTGGAAGACTCATGTCTATGGAGATAGGGTAGTTGAGAAACTGCAGAACAGATTTGCTGGTAGGACTCTGCTGGTGCTCAGTGTCTCCGTGAACTGAACAACAATCCTCCTCTGGGTTGTAGGAGCCAGTTTTATTGAGAATTTTCAGTCACCTTCTCGCAACACTGCAGCTTCTTGTGAAGCACCAAGAACTTGATTGAGAGGCTAATAATAATATCTTTGCCTCCAGGCCCATTTGTCATGCTGATGCTGTTTGGCTTCTAGTTAGGAAAGAACCTCCCCTAACCACAGCTTATGCTCATACCAAGACTTCACAGGGTGGAGTGAAAACTGTAACTGTAGCTTCAAACTGTGCTTGATGGTGTGACCAGGTTGTGGATCTCTGTAGTGCAGTCTCTGGGTCAAAAGTTGTGATTAGGATATCATTTGAGATTTCCAAAAAATTGGGTGGGAGAGTAAGGCTTCTTCTGTCAACTGTTGCTTTGATACCTTAACCCCTACTCCTAACTTTGCCAGTTTCTAGGAATTAAGGATTTGGGTAGTTCTTTTAGGCTGTCTAAGTAGCAACCACAAACAGTGAAAAGAGCATTTTTGTACATTGGGCCCAGAATTGAACTTTGAGTGAAAGCTTAGTTCCTCGGGGAACTAAGATCCCACAAGCCGCTCAGCATGACCAAAAAAAAAAATTCGTATTTTTGAATTGTGTCTGCCTGAGAGATGGTGGTCATTTAACTTCCCCAAGCTTTTTATAAAAAAGTAATTTTTCCCTCTTTCTCAATCTTCTGCCCAGCCCTCAACACATTTAAACTGCACTTGAGGCTGATAGGTAGGGATAGGTCTAGTAAGTGGATCTGTGCTTTAGAATTACATTCTTAGGCTAGACTAAAGTCACCACAACCCTGTAAGGTGACCTCCATTTGCCAGATGAAGAACAGGCTCGGAAAGGCAGAGAGGAGAAAAAGAAGCCTAACAGGGATTTTCTGCTTCTCACTGCTCTGTCCTGAGTATGGGCTCAGCTTTGTCTCCAGGTTTCTTTTTGGAATCTGTGCAAATGCAGATATATCTAGCCCTTGCCATCATCCGCCTGGCACGGTGAGGAGCTGCATCCAGCTTTTTGGCTGCCTTCCTGGCCTTTGTGTACTCTTGGGAGATTAGGGAAATGCCAACAACACAGAGACAGGAAAGCCTAGGCAGAGAGGAATCTCTGAGAGTGCCACCCATGGGTTGACCAATGGTGGAGTAAAGGCAGTGCAAACTTGAAATGTTTTCAGTGAGACTTGCAGGATGTATTGGTATGGAGACATATCTCTAAATTCGTTTTTAAATTAATCTTGAAAAAAATTGATAACTAACAAGGACCTACTGTATAGCACAGGGAACAGGGAACTCTTCTCAGTACTCTGTAATGACCTATATGGGAAAAGAATCTAAAAAAGAGTGGACATATGTATATGTATAACTGATTCACTTTGCTGTACAGCAGAAACTAACACAACATTTTATATCACCTATACTCCAATAAAAAAAATTTTTAAAAATTAATCTTGAAAATGCCCAAGCAAGGTAGATTTAAAGGGTCACTGGAGAATGGTCTTCTCTGAGATTACCTTGTTCCAGAGAGACTAGGGGCTTACTCTATTGAAGGGTCATTCTGTGGACTCTGCTTATAATCATTGAAAATTGAGTAAGAAGTGGTCATAAGCCCTGAAGAGCTTAGTCTAGTGGGAGGGAAGGCGTACAGAAATAGTTCATTTTATTATAATGAGGTAGAGGTTGTATAGGGTGCTGTGGAAGGGGAGAAGAGACTTGACCTGACCTGGGAGTTCAGAGAAGGCTTCCTATTAATCTGTAGGAACCAATACCATTCCTGGAGCCAGTGAGCACCAGGAAGGCCCTATCAGAAGTCTACTGCCAGATTTTTCAACTACACTTCCATAGACATAAATCTTCCAGTCAGGTTTTAAAAAAAAAAAAAAAGTGGGAAAGATAGATCCTGTGGGGAGCTGCAAGCAACTTGGTATTTTAATTAGAGCATGATGTACTAGTGGAAGAAGATCAGATCCCCAGATTCCCTATTTGTAGTTAGCTGCCTGGGACACTATCAAAGAGTCTCTGTTCAGTGGAAAAAAGGATGTCTATTAGTAAAGTGTTGTGGGCATGGGTTTAGGAAGAAAGTTTGGTGACTAGATTTGGAGATATGGGTAAGGAAGAGGAATCTAGAGGTTTCTGGCTTGAGTGACTGTGTTAGAGATGAGATCCGGAATACAAAGGAGAGGCCAGATTGAAGAGAAGATTAAAAAGTCACTTTTAATCTGTCAACTCTTCATTTGCCTTTTTTTAAAGGTTTATTTATTTATTTAAAATATTTATTTATTTATTTGGCTGCACCAGGTCTTAGTTGTGCCACGTGGGATCTTTAGTTGCAGCATGCGGGATCTAGTTCCCTGGCCAGGGATCAAACCTGGGCCCCCTGCATTGGGAGTGTGGAATCTTAACCACTGGACCACCAGGGAAGTCCCTATTTGCCTTTTGATATATACAGAAAACAGATTGAGATGTAAGTCAGAAACTAGGTGGTTGGGTGAGTGAGGGATGGGCAGAAGGAAATACTGCCCATCATAGAGACTTGGGAAAGTTGGAGGAACAGCAGGAAAGAGTGGTATTGATGGAGACAGGATGAGAATTCTCAGAGGGAGAGGGTGGTCCTAAGGGCCTACAGGATCTGTTTATTGTACCTAATTGCTTTATTTCACTCATTCAGAGCTCGACAGGTACATAGAACCACTTACTGTTGTGTGGTGGGCATGGTGATTGAGTGCTGAGGATACAGCCGTAAGACAGACATTGTCTCTGTCCTCAAGGAGGCATGTAGGGGAGACTCTTACAGATAAATAAATGGAATGGGAGGCTTCATTAGATAAGGCAGTCAGGGAAGTGAAGTGTGAGCCAAGACCTGAAGAGTGAGAAGAACCAGCTATGGGAAGAACATTTCAGCAGAGTTGAGTTAGTGCAAAAGCCTAAAGTGGCCAAGAGCTTGATGTGTGCTAGGAACAAAGGGAGGCTTGGTGAGCAGTGGAAAGAGTAGAGGAGGTGGCCAAGGTCCAGAATATTCAGGGCTGTTAGGTGATGGCATGTTGTTTGGGTTTTATCCCCCTGGATTGTGAAACCACTGGAGGGTTATAAGCAGGCAAATAATGAGTAAGGTGTAGGATGTGTAGACTGACCATATACTCCACACCCTTTGGGGGGTTAGGTAACTCTTAGAGCTAGAATGGTGCTCGGGTTTCTTTGCCATATACATGGTTGGTTCCCTTTAGAGACCTTTTGTAGCCTTCCTTTACCAGCAGCTGTGTGACAACTGGTCGTTGGTGGCTGCTTTGTCTGCTCCAGGTGGGTTACTCCCTGGAAGCCTCAGGACCCAAAGATTCCAAGGCCAGGAATTTGATGTGGTTAGGTGCAAAAGAACCGTCCCTCAAGAAACTGGTTTGTGCCATGTGGCCTTCTCTTTCTCAGCACCTGAGGTTATCTGTCTTGCCTACATGGATGTTTGCCCATTCCCTATGGGAGAGACAGCATAGATGCTTCTCCATTTCAGGAATGGCAAAGCTGAATGGTGCATCAACTTGTTCATATTCTCAACAAACATTTAAGTCTCTACTGTGTGCCAGGCTCTATGCTATAGAAGGCTGGGAAGTACCTTAAGGTGTGGTTCCCTCCAACTTTCTTCAAACCGTAGAATGGACCATTGAATGAAGGCAGGATTAGATCATTGTTTAAATGTAGATGGGTCACACATTTTTTAACTTTCTAATTCTTTGTGTGTGAGCTCTTTTCTGCACATCTCTCCTGGAATCAGAGGTAAACTGATCTTGAATGTGAGCCACTGTGCTGCCCCAAGGTCATATGGTGGTCCTTCTTCCTTTCTCTTATTACCTAGCCCATAATCCTTCAGTCCCACTAAATAAATGTTTATTCAACAGCCACTGTATGGGTCCCCAGTGCTGGGGATCCAGAGAGTGGTGAATAACACAGACACTGTCCTTGCACTCATGAAGCTTTGTTTTTGGATTGTCTCTGAGTTTCTTCTTGTTTGAAATATAATGCACTCTGTGAGAACATACTTTTTGCTGTTCCCCATGAGTCCCTGGAATCTTTGAGATGTCATTGGGATCTGGATTTCTTAAACTGGGGGCATATGTAAATTTGTTTAAAATGGCCCACAAGTTAAAAAATCAAGTGTTAAGATTTAGAGGATGTTTGTGGGTTGATAAGTGAGAATCCATTGAAATCCTTCATAAAATAAGTTGATTCTGGTAATTGTGTGATATTTTTTTCACTTTTTAAATGAGCCCTTACAAATCATATGCTCCTGCAGACTAAAAGAGGAGACAGATATCAGAAAGGAAGAGAGGAAGGACCTGCCTAGGTTATATGTAATCATGGCAGAGTGAGAATCAGAACCTTGGCCTCCAGAGTCATGCAGTCAATGCATTTCTTACTCTATTCTTTGGTTCCAGCTGACTTGCTTTCTCTAAGCCCTTTGCCTGCTTGGGATCAACATGGAAGTCCCCATTTCCAGGAAGTCTTTTATATTTACTCCCTCCCCTTATACAATCCACTTATTCCCTTAGTGCTTGCCATTAACTTTATTCTCTAGCTCTTACTGCTTATTGAACGTTTATTTACTCAATATGTCCATAGACTTTAGTGGCGTCTGCTCCCACCCCAGGCTTTACTACAGGGACTAATGCCTAGTACAGTGATAGATGCCAGTAAATGGATAGCCCAAGTAACCACACAGGTGTCCTTGCTTTATTTCAGGAATGCCTCTGGCTCAGGCAGTAGCCATTCTTCAGAAGCACTGTCGCATCATAAAAAATGTCCAGGTTCTCTACAGTGAACAGGTGAGTGGTGGCTGATTTGTTTACTGAAATAGCATCCCTACTCAGTGAATCATTTCTGGAAGCTGATGCTCTGGGAGATACTGACTGGCAGGAATTCCTAGGCCAATGCATTTGAATGGGAGAGTCTTCAACACTAGTCAGTTACCAAGTACATTTTCTTTGATTCTGAAACTTGTGGTTTTGATAATCTAGTGCTGCCAAGCTTAGACAAGCCGTAATAACCAAACTTGGTTTTTTTATTATGTTTGACTTACCTACTGGCTCTTAAAAGGGGCTTTTTCAGTGGGAGGTCACCTCAGGGATTGTCTGGTCTTCTAGGGTGCTTGCCTTCCACTTTCATGTTTAGTCTTTTCTGCTTTGTTGATTGCTTTGGTTTGTGTTCAGGATTGTTGCAGTACAGATTTCTAGCTAGCACAGCATCCCAGACTTGAAAAAAAGCAGGTATAGCTCACCCCTTTACTGAGAATGATCTGATATACGGAAATTACAAAACATTGGCTCCAAGTTAATGGACATGTTTTACTTTTTTTTTTTTTTTGGTCTGATTTATGGTAGTCTCTATTAATGTTGTGCCCAGAATTAACCCCTATAGTATAATGTTATATGTACCTACAAGGACCTTTTCAGTTTCCAGAAAGAGTATACTATATTTTAGGTTGGCACTGGAGCAGAACTTTTTGAACATCAGGATTTCTTTTATTAGGTTTTATAAGTAAAGTTAGAAACATTTTTATAGACCTTTAGAAATAAGATTCTTCTTATCTCTAAAAATGCAGTCTCCCTTCTGTTGAACTCACTGGAATCCGTAGTTCTTCTGGACACAGACACTATGGAGCAACCTTTGTGGTGCCCTGTGTGTCATAAACCTCAGGGAATAGTTTTGATCCTACACAGGCTATAAGATGTTCTCAGTGCCTTTTCTGAGACCCTTTAAGTACCAAAATGATGATTTTATTTCCATTTGTTTCAATTAGTTTCTGATCCTAAAGCAACTGACAGCTTATTTTTGACATGAAGAATGTTGTGGATTAGAGGTGGGTGAGATTTCTGTGAGGCTTCCCAGTTTGGCTTAGTGTCAGAGTTGAGCCTGTTACCTATACCCAAACATTATATTTCATAGTACTGTACCCCTCTGCCAGCCTAGTGAGGCCCATGTGAGGGGTCCTTCTGAGACAGGGAATGCTTAATCTCCAAGCAAGTGCTTGGATATTCTTGTGCCTACCACAAAACACAGAACTTGGGCAGAGGTTCGTGGAGCCACAATGCCAAAATGGTTTCTCATTTATTAAATGAAGAATGGTGACTTCCTCTTTTTTGCACTCAGATCATCCCTAACCTTATTTGACTTTCAGTGTTAGACCATGAGGGACTTACTCAGGACAGGTAGCAGCCATCAAAACAGGGATAATGGGCTTACTTCTTGAACTTGTAGCCACCAGTACATTTAGTTAAATCAGATTTAAGCACCCAAGATTAGATACATTAGAAAGTAGACTTTAAACTTTCTTAACCAATTATTTTAAATGAAGTATATTTCATATATCACTACCTTGTTGTCTGTCATTCCAGTCTTTGGGTACAAATAGTAGTTTTAACTTTTAACATTAATTAAGCTAATTTCCCCCAGTGTCTTCTAAGCAGCTGGAATCATAGGGTTTTGGGGTTTTTTTTGTTTGTTCTATTTATTTATTTACTTTTGGCTGCATTGGGTCTTTGTTGCTGCATGCGGGGCTTTTCTCTAGTTGCAGCGAGCAGGGACTACTCTTCATTGTGGTGCCTTCTCTTGTTGCGGAGCACAGGCTCTAGGTGCACGGGCTTCAGTAGTTGTGGCACACAGGCTCACTAGTTGTGGCTCACGGGCTTAATTGTTCCGCGGCATGTGGGATCTTCCCGGGCCAGGGCTCAAAACTGTGTCTCCTGTATTGGCAGGTGGATTCCCAACCACTGCGCCACCAGGGAAGCCCCCGGAATCATAGGTTTTTAAATCCAGACCTTGGTTCAGATCTATGCTTTTCCCCATTTCTTGGTTGTCCGACTGTAGCAAGTTAATAACCCGACTGGTTCTCCTTCTGTAAAGTGGATATGGTTTCCTTATAATAGAATAATCTTTTGATGAGGATCAAGAGGAAATAGTCTCTCATATGGTGCTTCTTAAATGTGGATCCTGTCCTCTTCTGCCGTCCTTCCCTTCCTTTCCCATTTGTGTCTTTGCTTCCCATCATGTGCAGAAAATCATTTGGCCCCATTAAACATTTCAGAAATATCTTGTCTCTAGCAAATCACACCTTGGAAATTAAATGTGCATATCAAGTAGGTCCCATCTTTCTTACAGGGAAGAGATGTTAACAACTAGCAGAGACAGCTTTACTGAACTGGAAAGTACCTGCTTAAACACCACATAGTACATATGCATTTTGGTTCTGTAGATATAAAGTACTAATAAAACATTAATTGTGAGGATGATTTGCTTGCTTTTGAAAATTGCTTGCTTTTGAAAATTGCTTAGTTATGTCCTGAATTGTAACAATGGCAGGGAAAAAAATGATCAGATGTTGGGAGCGTGTAAGAAAATTCATATACTCCAAGCAAGGATCTTGAAAGATGCTAAAATCTTGCTTCATCCTGCTTACCACCATGGACTAGCCCTCTCAGAAATAGAACTGTGTATTCTGGGTTGAGAGTAAGTGACCTAAGGTCAGGGTTCATTATTCCATTATCGTGCTTGACACCTAATGGTTTAGACATTCATACAGAGCTACTGGAAAATTACAACATTCTTTCTTCTAGTGTTTGCCAGGCATAATGGTGCCACCTGGGCCTGCTGTCTTGTGAAGCTCAGTGGGGTGGAGGGGAGCAGACAATCTGAGCTAATCTCAGAAAGCTCCTTCTAGAGAATTTTTCCAGTAAGGCCCACACCAGCAGTGGCACCTGGCCTTCCAGCCCATATCTCTGTCTCTCACAGGCATACTTTCATTTACTGGGCCTACCTTGAGAAGCTCTATAAAGAAACTTGTCTAAACCCTTTTGACAGCTGTGTGCCAGTTTCAAGAAGGGGCAGGGGTTTGGATGGTGGTGTTTTTCTTCTACTTCTGGGCAGCCTGGTTCAGGCATATGGAGAGTCTTCAGACTTTGAATTGATTGCATTGGCACAGAAGCAGGCAGGTGGGGCAGACTCTAGGAAAGAGTACTGTATGCTGAGTGCTGAGCTTGGTGCTTTCTGATCTACTATCTATGTCCTCATAACAACCCTGGAGGGGAAGGGATGATGGTATTCCCATGAAGAAACTAGAGCTCAGAGAAGTTTAGAGAGTCACTTAAGGTCACCAGCTCACCAAGACAGAAGGCCAGCTCTGTCCACTGCTTTGCTGCTGCTCCCCTCCCCTCAGGACTCAGAAGGGGCAAATGTAGAAATATGACTCCTTAGGTATTAGACTTGGGCTTTTCACTTTCTGATACGGGATGGTGCGGGGAGGGAGGGAGGAGTAAAAGTGTCATCTCATACATAATCAGATCACAAGGTACTTCTTTGTCCTGGAATCTGGCATAAAACAGTCAAAGAATAAAATGTGTTTTCCTGTGGGTGGTACAGACAACCTGGGAGTGAACGGACATAGGTTCAGCTAACATGCATTCACCATTACTTGCTGAGTTTGGATCCTGGCGAGGCCTTTTACAAGGCTTTTATTCCTCATCAACTACTCTGTAGGTTTGACAGCAGTAAACCCATGCTACAATGTGGACCTGGGACCCTTGAAAGAAAATGGCCTGTATACTCACATAATTTTGGCCTTTTCCCCCAGGTAATAACTCAAAGGCTGGAAGTAGAGGACACTGCGTTCACAAACCAGTTTCTGGCTTCCAAACTTGTCAGCTGTCTACACTTAGATATTCCCTGTACACTGCATTTATGTTATAAGGTTTCAGTGGGTGCTGGTGAGAATACTACATGTTCAGAGTGTGTATTTATTTATTATTTTGGTTTTTTGTAGTCTCCTCTAAGCCATGACCTCATCCTTAACCTGACTCAGGACGGGATCAAACTACTGTTTGATGCTTTCAATCAGAGACTTAAGGTAACTATAAATGACGAGTAAAGTTTCACGTCAGGCTGATTAACGTGTGACGTTGTGGGATGTTTCTGAAACTCATAAGTGGGAGTAGACTTTTGTGTTTTAGAGACAACCACAATATAGGGGACTGAAGCTGTGCCTGTTCCCCTAAAAAGAGAGAAGCTGGGGGTGGATTGGGATGGTTGGAAAGAGGCTGGGAAGGACTCCAGCCCCAGGCTGCAGAGGTGAAGGGGAAAGAGTGTTGAAGATTTGGGCTGTGGGGAGGGGGCTTTTATGTTGAATAGGAAAATGAGAGGAGCTAAGTATTTGGCATTTATTTTATTTATTTATTTTTGGCTGCGTTGGGTCTTCATTGCTGCGCGCGGGCTTTCTCTAGTTGCGGTGAGTGGGGACTCTTCTTCCTTGCGGTGCGTAGGCTTCTCATTGCGGTGGCTTCTCTTGTTGCAGAGCGCAGGCTCTAGGCACGTGGGCTCAGTAGTTGTGGCTCGTGGGCTCTAGAGCGCAGGCTCAGTAGTTGTGGCGCACGGGCTTAGTTGCTCCGCGGCATGTGGGATCTTCCCGAACTGGGGCATGAACCCGTGTCCCCTGCATTGGCAGGCAGACTCTCAACCACTGCGCCACCAGGGAAGCCCTAGTAAGGTTTTTATATCTTGTTGTTTTGCTTCATTCTTGGGTCAAACAATAAGACTGGGAATATGAAAAATGGAAACTGTTCTTCCTAAAATGCTGAAGCTTGGACCTTAACACCACCAGCACTGAGTTGATTCTTGAGCCCCTTTAAAAAGAAATGTAGGGCTTCCCTGGTGGCACGGTGGTTGGGGGTCCGCCTGCCAATGTAGGGGGCGCGGGTTCGTGCCCCAGTCCGGGAGGATCCCACGTGCCGTGGAGCAGCTGAGCCCGTGAGCCATGGCCACTGGGCCTGTGCATCTGGAGCCTGTGCTCCGCAGCGGGAGAGGCCGCAGCAGTGAAAGGCCCGCATACTGCAAAAAAAAAAGGAAATGTAAACAAACAACTTGCTGGTATGTAGGGTTGTCTTAATTGGCAGTCAAGTGCAGTTTACTAACACCTGTTTCAGTCCACGATGTTTTTAATACACTATTTACAAATGCCTGGACATGAAAGGTTAGTCATGTGACATCAGACTCATGCCTCAGAGTCATAAGGTTGAATGTGGCTCAGGGCAGTGGCATGCCAGAGCCATCGTCCTGGTTAGGTTATATATAGAGTTGTCTTTCCAAAAGGTTTGGAAGGCAACATGGAAAAATGATCTGTACATGGAATAAGAATTCCTCATTTATGATGGTTTTCCAAAAGGAAAGTTTGATGTGAACATTCTTATCCCCACAACACCCTTGCCTCCTCTTGTAGGCTCAGTCATCCTGTCTTTACTGACCAGAAGTTCCACACTGGCAAAGGGTAGAAGGTGGTCTTCAGTGTGGCTTCTTCACAAATTAGGGGAAATTAATCTGGAAACACCTTTACAAAGAGTCATTTGTTTTTAACTTGGTAAATCCACTTTAGGAAACATAACCCAAAAAGATTATGGGGAGGGTAGTAATGCCAGATATTTACAGCAGGGCTTTTCATAGTAATGAAAAGCCAGAAGCAACCTAAATAGACAACAGTGGGCGATAGATAGGCAGCCTACCATAGAGTTACAGCATGGTGAGGACAATATTATATATTTAGTGAGCACTTAGTACACGTTAGGCACATGGCTGAGTGTTTCCCATGCATTTCCTCATTTAATCTTAACAAGCCTGTAAGTGGTACTTCTTACCAATGAAATAACAGAGGGACAGGATAAGTGGTCTAGCTGACACCAAGCTTTTAACCCTATGTTACCAGAGTGCAGTAACTGGCCACTGGGAATAGAAATGGCTTAGGTTTGTTGATGAGTATGGGAAATAGATGTGATAAAAGCTGAAGAAAATAGTGTAAGCATACTATGCAGAAAAGTGAGGAATGGGAAAAGAGATAGAATAGAACCTTCTCTCTGCCTTCTGTGGGGTCCCTATGAAGAAAGAGGGGCTGGGGCCCTGCCTGAGCCTCTGGAAACTGAGGAAGTAATCCCTCAGGTGCCTTGGTTGGTACCAAGTCTGACCTCACCCATCTGCCTGCCCCTCCATCCAAGGGCTTCAGAAGCTGCTTTTCCCCGATGCTATGTCCTGCAGTTTCCCCATCCTCTCACTCCCTATCTATGAGAGAGCATTATGGAATGAGTCTTCACAAGTCACAATCTTTACAGCCACATGTCTTTTCCTTTCCTATCTTGGGTGCTGCCATGTCTTCTCTTCTAGGGAAATCAAGGTCTTTTCCAGCCCAGAGGGTGGAAAACCATGGACTTCAGATTTCCCCAGCTACTTGTCCCTATGGCCCAGCAAGCTCCATAGGTCAAAATCTGCTTGTTGATTCTGGCAAGGGACCCAGAGTGCTGACTGTCTTGGAGTCCTTCGTGTCACAGGTGCCACGCCATAAGTGTTGGTGTGGGCTGTTGGCAGGTGAATGATAGTGTCACAGCAAGAATATTCTGGAGGCCCACAGGGTGAGCGATGGGCAGCCCTTGGGGGATCGTTAGCCAGCCATAGTAGTAGCACTCAAAGAGGCAGAGTGCTTGCCTCTGCTATACAAGCAGGAATTCTGGCTGAGGGTTGAGGCCTCTGCCAGCATGGGACCCCGACCTCAGTAAAATGGCATACCAGTGTGGCATAATACACTGCCATGCCCAGGCTTTCTGAAGGTAGTGTCATGAATCACAGCTATTCCCCTGCCCTTGCATGACCTCTCTTGGCACCACTTTTCATATTTTTGAGCTTCATATTGCCCTTAGCTATCTTCATACCCAGCTGACTCCCTGACATGTGTTGTATACCTCCTCTGTGCAAACTAATCAGCCAGACCTCAAGGGGCTTAACTCAGTGGTACCAGTGAACAGCATATGCTAATAGCGGTACCAGTGAGCAGCATATACTAATAGTGTAGGAAAGGGTAGATTGAAGTGCTACAACAGCCCAGCAGAGGGAGTGATTCTTAGCAGCAGGTAGGATCAGAATAGCTGCACCTTATAGTGAAGAGGTGCCCAATTTGTGGTTCAGTTATGATTCTCAAACAAAGTTAGAGACAAGTCTGACCAAGAATGAACTGCCTGTTATGTCTCTGTTCCTGTGACAATGCCAGATGCTCCTGTACCCAGTGTCCCACAGCCCTTCCCAGGATGAAGCCCTGATTGTCAGGGCAAACAGACGTTGAACCAGCTCTGCTTGTGCTTCTTCAATGGGGGCCAAACCTCCCAGCTGTAGTATACCAGATGGTGCTCTAGGCCTCAGCCAGCTATGCTACTGCCTGCCTAGCCCTTGACGCCATTGTCATAAAAGACTTCACAACGCTCATTACTTGGCATCGCTAGTGGCTGAGAGTTCGATACCTTTTCCTTTGTCTCATTCCTGAGTTCTTGACATTTCATCTGAGGCTGAACCTTTTGAAACTTCACAAGGGTCCTGAGGTTCTCCAGGTTTGACCAGATGCTCTTCGTTAGGGATATAGCTGAATATTGTCACACTTGACCTAAGCTAATGTAATATGACTTGTTTTCTAGTAGGATAGACCTCTCCCTCCATCTTTTTTTGTTTTTGTAAACCACAGTATTTTGAAGCTATTTTTGAAAGGGACTTGATTTGGGTTTTTATAATGCAGCAAAGTATATAATAAAAGGAAGGGGGCTCAGTATCCCCCATACAGGTTACAGCCTTCACAAACTGCATGAATTTGTTTCTGTGAAGGGTTTTACTGTCCTGTAGCATGGTATGTACAATCTTTTATGTGACCCAGCACTAGATGATATCTAAAAACCTGATGCAGAATGTCTATGGACATCTGTTGAACAATCCACTAGAAAGAGGGGTAGGGTGAGTTTATGCTGTGTGTGTGGTATGGGTTTTTCTTCCAGAGTTAAAAATAAGAACAGGGGCTTCCCTGGTGGGGCAGTGGTTAAGAATCCGCCTGCCAATGCAGGGGACACGGGTTTGAGCCTTGGTCCGGGAAGATCCCACATGCCGCAGAGCAGCTAAGCCTGTGTGCCACAACTACTGAGCCTGCGCTCTAGAACCCATGAGCCACAACTACTGAAGCCAGCGCACCTAGACCCCGTGCTCCACAAGAAGAGAAGCACTGCAATGAGAAACCCATGTGCCGCAACGAAGAGTAGCCCCCGCTTGCTGCAACTAGAGAAAGCCCGTGTGCAACAACAAAGACCCAACACAGCCATAAACAAACAAAACAAATAAATAAATTTAATTAAAAAAAAACTAAAACAAAAGAATCCGCCTGCCAATGCAGGAGACACGGGTTCGAGCCCTGGTGTGGGAAGATCCCACATGCCACAGAGCAACTAAGCCCATGCACCACAACTACTGAGCCTGCGCTCTAGAGCCTGCAAGCCACAACTACTGAGCCCATGTGCCACAACAACTGAAGCCCGCGTGCCTAGAGCCCATGCTCCCAACAAGAGAAGCCACCACAATGAGAAGCCTGTGCGCCACAACCAGAGAAGAGCCCGCATGCAGCAACGAAGACCCAACACAGTCAAAAATAAAATAAATAAAATAAATAAATTTATATATTAAAAAAAACGTAATGTGCAGGGCTTCAGGAGAATTTCAACTAGTGATAATTTTTTTTTCTTCACTACTCTATAAATGTCTTTCTAATTAATCTTTTTCAACTGCAGAGCACTAACAGCTCTTAAACATTTGCTTTTTGTTTTTAGGTGATTGAAGTATATGACTTGACTAAAGTAAAGTTAAAATATTGGTAAGTTTTCTCCCGGTATGTGTCATAGGCTTGGTACACAAGGGCTTTATCTACTACCCATATTAAGTTAGTAAAGGATTCCCATGTGCAGCAGTTCTGGGATTACAGCCTGGTGCCATGATTTCCTCGTGCAGCCTCCAAGTCTACTCAGTTTCCTGAGGAAGAGAAGGAAACCTCATTAAGAACACACTGTGTGTAAAACACTTCACATATGTGACAACTTATTTAATCTCACAACAAAGCAGGACCTCAGCTCAGAGGTCTGTGACTGTCCCCTGGGTCATAGCTACCCTTCCCTGCATGGCCTCTTTTGGCACCTCTTTATGTGTTCATTACCAACAGAGGTGGGACAAACCAGATACATCTGACTTCAAGGCCTATGCTAAAGAGAATGCCAAAAGGATTACTATTTGGGGGGCCAAAATCTGCTTTTTAGAATGAAAATGGGATGTATTTGTGCCTGTATGATGCACAAATATTTGAACCTCCATTATGGTAAGGCGCTGTGCTGGCATCTAGAATATTCCGTTCAGTAAGCTTCCTTAACAGGCTTACCTTCTCTGAGGGTGTGTAAGGGATCAGTTCCTGGGCTGACTCAAGCAGTGTTTGCCAGCAGAGAAGTGGATAAAGCAAATGCATAATAGCACTGACCCCTGCAGATTCTGATTGTCTTTTAGTCTTGTTGGGGCCTTCTGTACCTCAGGGTCTGCACTTGAGACCTGCCCTCTTAAGAGACAGTGGTGGGTAAGAGTGAGGGTTCTAGAGTCAGGCTTCCCTGGGTTTGGGTTATGACTTCTTCATTTTATTACTCTGTGAAATTGGGCAAGTCACTTAACCTCTTTGAGTTTGTTTTCTCATCAGAGAAATGAAACCAATAATCAGGTTGCTGGGTTAGGAAGATGACATGAGATAATACTGGTAAAGCATATAGCACAGTGCCTCGTTAAAAACAGCGGTTCCAGATGCAAGCTATTATATATAGAATAGATAGACAACAAGGTCCTACTGTATAGCATGGGAAACTATTTTCGGCATCCTGTAATAAACCATAATGGAAAGACTATGAAAAAGAATGTATATATAATTGAATCACTTTGCTGTACAGCAGAAATTAACAGAACATTGTAAATCAACTATACTTCAATAAAATAAATATTTTAAAAAGCAGAGGTTTTCCATAAGTGATAATTAATTTTTTTTAAAGTATTCTTAACCTTAAACATTTTCCTTAAAATTGTAAATGATTTATCTTCATGCTCATTATCTGAAATCATTCGCCTCTCTTTGCTCCCAAGCCCACCCCCCTCCCAGGTATTTTTCCTTTGCTTGGGATCCATTCCTCCCCATCCACATACCCGTTCACCCAATCCATGAGTGCTGGTTCTTCTGCTTGTTAGGAAAACAAGCTGCCTAGCTTGGCTGTACCCTTTTAAGACATTCATCCCTTTTTAAGAAAGCTCCTTTTCAAGCCAAACTACTAGTATGCATCCTGGGAAAACACATTAACAATGTCTATTTCTGAGTACTCTTTATCCAAGTCCAAATGCCATGGGGCTGAGGCCAGATTGATTTCCTTCTGAACTGGCCTGGTGGCCACAAATGTCTTGGGAGGTCCTAGAGGACTAATTCTCTGTATCAACCTCAGGAGAATTGACTATTTATGACCTCATTTATTGTCTCTTATTTAAAAGTTCTATAGTTAAACTTTTATTTTGATACAATAGTAGACTCACTCGCCTGTGTTTTAAGCGTAACTCTTCCAGCCACCATCTCTAATGATCTGTGAGCCCATCTTGCAAAGCCTGGTATTAAAAAGTATCTCTGTTTTTCAGTGGTGTGCATTTCAATTCTCAAGCCATAGCTCCCACCATTGAGCAGATTGACCAGTCTTTTGGTGCGACCCATCCTGGAGGTAAGCCAAGTCCATTTGATTCCTCTGGTCATCTGTAGCCATGTTCCTGTCGGATTTGGGGATTGGTACTTGGGTGTGAAGGAAAGCTCTTTCCTCTTGTTTTCAGTCTAGTAGGTCAGTTCAGAAATGAGACACAAGGAAGGTGTTGCCAGCCATTACTCCCTGCCAGGCTGGTTTGTGTTCACAACTTCTGATGCCATTCAACCATGCCATTTCTTCTCCCCACTCCCACAGTGTACAACTCCACTGAGCAGCTCTTCCACCTCAACTTCAGAGGACTGTCTTTCTCTTTTCAGCTAGATTCATGGACTGAGGCTCCCAAGTACGAGGTTAGCCTTTCTCTTTCCCTGATATTTATTGCCCGGTGCCCAGGTGACATGGGTCAGCAGAGTACCATTGGAGGAGGCTGGATAGGTGCCCTTTCTTTGGTTTCCTGATCTCTGAGGTCTTCGGAGGCCAATGGGGGGTACAGTGGGGGAAGCTGATAGAACAAAGCCCAGGCTGGCATTCCCAGGAAGAGGGCACTTTCAACTGAAGAGTGAGGTCGAGCTCACTTTGCAGAGGTAAATCCACGTCGTGTGCTTTAAAACTCCAAATCCACAGTTTTTCTTAATGGCCTGGAATTTGAGAGAATTCATCCTTAGGCAACAGCATCCTTAGTGTTATGAAATGATAGCTTTTTGTAAGTTTTACATTTTATTAAAGGAGGCATTTCTACATTTTCTCCCTGATGAAGGAATGAAAAGCTAAGTAAAATTAAAGATGAACTTGCATGATTAGGTGAATTTATTGACCTGGAGACAGGTTGGACTGTGTGCTTTGACCTGGCCAGTTTTTTTTTTAATATCAAGAGTTTTAATCTTGATAAATAAAACAAGCAAACTTCAAAGTTTCTCAGAAACCACAGTCCCATCTTTCTACACTGTAGGTAACCATACCCATTTTTATAGATGAGGAAATAGATACAGAAAATTTGTACCAGGTAAGGCAGTACCAGTAGCAGAGTTCTATCTGAAACTGAGATATTCCTATTCTAAATTCCTTACTTTTAAGGAACTTTTAACGTGACCTGGCCAGTTCTTGAAGGCCATGAGTGTCAGGAAAGTGCCAGAGCCTGAGTCGGATGGCCCACAGTGTGCTTTTATTAAAATATTTGTCTTGTGTTTGCAGCCCAATTTTGCCCATGGTCTGGCTTCTCTCCAGATACCCCACGGAGCAACTGTGAAACGAATGTACATCTACAGTGGAAACAGCCTACAGGATACCAAGTACGTGTAGGGGAGCACAAGCTTCATGCTAAGGCCATGGGCTCCCTGGGAGGGAGGGCAAAGCCTCTGCTCACTGTGCCTTCCCCCAGGGCTCCCGCGATGCCCCTGAGCTGTTTCTTGGGCAATGTGTACGCTGAGAGTGTAGATGTTCTTCGAGATGGAACTGGACCCTCAGGTTTACGACTTCGCCTACTTGCCGCAGGTCAGTTACTGGCTTTGGGGTGGTGGATTCTCCGTTATATCCTTGTTGTGATAGTCTAAAATCCCACGTCCTTAGGATAGTTGGTAGAAGACAAATGGTGCTGATGTCTATGGTTAAAAGTTTTCATTTAAATTTGTGAAGGGACAAGACAGTCTTATTTTGAGCAAATCTTAATAAATGGCAGTAAAACTTCTTCCCTTGGCAGGTACATCAGCCTCTGTGTACTTATGTAGCTTTGCAGTGGTTCCTACGTCCTGGAGATATATCTTATGGGCTCAGTGTTGTATGTTGTCTCGTTTTCCACCCTTTGTGCTAATTTCTCAGAGTAGACTGGCAAGAGGATTTTGTTGAATTGTGGTATAGCCATACCCTGCTCAGTTTTGTTGACTGTGAACAAAAAGAGTTGCTGCCTTCAGTAGCTGGTCTCTCCAGGATTCACGCCTTATCTTGTATTTTCTTGTGTGGACAATCTCAACTCCTTCGGATCTTTGGATTATACTTAGTGGTACCGAGATCCTCCTGTGTGTAGTTTGCCTCCATAAAGATGGCCTGGAGACTTTGAGCTCCATGATGGGGCTGTGCCTTAATGGAGTTCACATTCTAGCCAGTGTTTGTTTGTAAGCTGGGGTCTTGCATCAGTCTCTGGGGCATCCGTTCTCAACCGTTTAGAGTCTGGTATATAAACTGTGAACTCACTCCCCTGAACAATTAGACAGTTCACAGCCTCCAGGTTAGAAATTTCTTTTCTTTTCTTCTCTTTTTTTAATAATTAATTATATATATAATTTTTTTTAAATAAATTTATTTATTTTTTGGCTGCGTTGGGTTTTCATTACTGGACACATCCTTTCTCTAGTTGCGGTGATCGGGGTCTATTCTTGCGGTGCATGGGCCTCTCGTTGCAGTGTCTTCTTTTGTTGTGGAGCACGGGCTCTAGGCGCACGGGCTTCAGTAGTTGTGGCTCGTGGGCTCTAGAGTGCAGGCTCAGTAGTTGTGGAGCACAGGCTTAGTTGATCCACGGCATGTGGGATCTTCCCGGATCGGGGCATGAACCCGTGTCCCCTGCATCAGCAGGCAGACTCTCAACCACTGCACCACCAGGGAAGCCCCTACAGTGATGCTTTTAACATGGAAAGTCCATCCAATTGTCTTGATCCCCACAATAATTTATAGGATGACTCATTCCAGGGAATCAGAAACTAAAATAGTCTCCTAAAAAGAACTAAGAGTAATTTACCTGAGGAGGCTTCAGGTAGAGTGAGACAAGAGAGGAGGCTCACCTGTAAAGGGTGTCTCCCCTGTAGCCCTACCTGGACATTCACAAGTATCTGGTACTTGGAGACATGGGCACACAGTCCACCTTGACAGGACTTTTGGTGGGTTCCATAGGTCACCCAGGCTTGCCTAAGTGCAGGATTTATAGACAGAGGTTAATGTAGACCGTGGTTTTTCCCAGGACCTAGTTAATGTACACACAGCTGTGTGTGTGTATGTGTCAGGAGTGGGATTTGAAACAGCTCTTATTTTGCCACTCAGTTTATATGTGCTGTGACTTAAGACTCTTGGGTTAGTTGGAGAACTCAGTACCTCTTTGTTTCAGAGTTTGGATCCCTGAAGTCTTCTGTATATAACAAATGGATTGTTATACAAGAAAGAGCTTTGTCAGCTATAAAGCCCTGTGTAGAGTAAGGTGATGGTGGTGGTTATCATGGTACCAGGAATTGCAGTCCTTGGTTTCTTGGCTTCCTTTTATAATTTTGAGCAAAACACTTTGTCTTCTCATCCACAGAATGGGGGAAATTTTACTCTTGGTGTGTCTGTTGCTATTCCACAACCACTTCTGTGTATGTGTGTGTTTAAGTAGAACCATTTCTGAAATGTATTAGGCAAAGTCAGGGTTGAAAGATTCTTCCCAACAAAGAAACTTCTGGCAAATCAGGTTTTTTTCTTTCTCCCACTTGCCTGGTTTGTCTCTTTTGAGTGTTAGTGGGTCTGGTGTTTGTAGAATTAGGGAGTTAAAAGTTAGTGTGTGCTTTGCTCTTGGCTCTTTTATAGAGTGATCTTCAGGTCCAGTCTCAGGTTGGGGGTTACCATTGAGAAGTACTTTTTTCTTTAAAATATATTTTATTTTTATTTATTATTTTTGGTTGTGTTGGGTCTTCATTGCTGCATGCGGGCTTTCTCTAGTTGCAGTGTACAGGCGTCTCATTGCGGTGGCTTCTCGCTGCGGAGCACAGGCTCTAGAGCACAGGCTTCAATAGATGCAGCACATGGGCTTAGTAGTTGTGGCTTGTGGGCTCTAGAGCACAGGCTCAGTAGTTGTGGCGCACGGCCTTAATTGCTCCGTGGCATGTGGGATTTTCCCGGATCAGGGCTTGAACCCATGTCCCCTGCATTGGCAGGCAGATTCTTAACCACTGCGCCACAAGAGAAGCCCCAAGAAGTACTTTTTTTTTTTTTTGGTACGCGGGCCTCTCACTGCTGTGGCCTCTCCCATTGCAGAGCACAGGCCCCAGACGCGCAGGCTCAGCGGCCACGGCTCATGGGCCCAGCCGCTCCACGGCATGTGGGATCCTCCCGGACCGGGGCACAAACCTGCGTCCCCTGCATCGGCAGGCAGACTCTCAACCACTGCGCCACCAGGGAAGCCCCCCGAGAAGTACTTCTTAACGTAAATCCTTGTATCTTGTCAGGACCTGGAAAGTGGCAAGCGATAATAGCACCCATTTATATATTTCCATAGCACCTGTGCTGCTGTTTATTGTACCACAGTTGTGATGGTCTGATTGGAATCTTCATGCCATAAGCTCCAGTGTGGGCAGAGACTGCACCTATTCTGCTCGCCATTGTTTCCTCAGCATCTAGCAAAGTGTCCTAGCCCATGGTGTCAATGACTGAGTATTTGCTGAGTCAGTGAATGACTTTTCTAGAGCTCTGTATCACTTTTGTGGGATTGAGTGAATCTCTCGCATTATTTTGAGTAGATAGTGATCTCTTCTAGCATCTCAGGTCCTGGTGACCTGGTACTTCAGCTTACATGCAGTCTTTCCCCTCAGCCAAACCTGATAATGCAGCGTGCAGCCACTGGCCTCTCTAGGGCTCCCGGGACCCTGGGCTGCAGGGTCACAGGCGCTAACTGGGAACCTGACCACCTGTACCTTGTTCTCTCCAGGTTGTGGACCCGGCTTATTAGCAGATGCCAAGATGCGGGTATTTGAACGCTCAGTGTATTTTGGCGATTCCTGCCAAGATGTTCTTAGCATGCTTGGCTCTCCACACAAGGTCTTCTACAAGTCAGAAGACAAGGTAGGGAAAATGTGTTTATAAAGTGAATAGGTGGTGTCTCTCTCTCTCTCTTTTTTTTAATCAACTTTAACTTAATACTGAGTAAATGTAAACTGCTGTTTTCCCATAGGACCTGCTGTATTAAAGCTGATGGAAAAGTAAATTGAAAGCTCTTTTCCGACCCCTGTTGGTCAGATTGTTGTGCCTTTCCTTGGAGACCAAGGCGCAGTCTATAGTCAACCAAAGCTGGCTGGGTTGTTTGGCACGAGCATGTGGGACTCCCACACTCTTGCTTCCCCAACAGATTAACGTTATACAAGAAACACAATTTGTAGACTCATTTAATCCAAGAATTAAATGTATTAAGGGGTTGGATTTTAATTCATTGTTATTTTTTCCCCAACAGATGAAGATTCATTCTCCTTCTCCTCATAAGCAAGTTCCATCGAAGTGCAATGACTACTTTTTTAACTACTTCACTCTCGGAGTGGTAAGTTGTGATTCCTTAGAGAAGCGTTCCATTTCTGTGGGAGTGTGCAGTGCCCCTGGGCATACCTGTGTGCATACATGCAGCTTTCACCATGCCTGGCTGCAGGAAACCTCGCCCTAGCTGGCTTTACCAGGGTCGTCTTGCATTGGCATTGGTACCCCCAAAGTAGGCCTTTCCTGTCACCACCATTGTTGAGAAACACTGGGTTCTCTGGTATGTCTTCATTTCTTTTCTGAGAGAAACATGCTCCACAAGTAGAGGCTGCAGGAGTCATTCAGGTTAAGATATTTTGGGAACTGCTGTTTTGTAGAGCATAGGACCCTCTTCTGGAGCCAAAAAACAGGTAGACAAAAAAGGCTTAAAGTCTGGGAGTGTGCTCGTGTATTTTTAGGGGATCGCCCCAGAGGCATTGCTGCGGCCCTGTGCTCTGGACGTACGGTGCTGAATGGAGCTGTGGCCATCAGTGCTGACAGTCCAGCTGGTAGATGTGTGTGTGAGAGAAATGATAGTGTAAAGAAAACTGCACCAGCAGGATAGAGCTCAGAGGGCAGGGCTATCCTGGATATTGGGTTTTCTAACCTTTCAGCTTTCTAGGGCCTGGGACCCTGAAGCAGCAAAGAAATGGTACACTCCAGAGAGGGAGAAGGGAGGAGGACTGGGTCTGCCAGTGTGGAAGAGACCAAAGAGGAGCCGGGAGTAGCAAGGGAGAGGCAATGGGATCATAAACTCTTGAGGGTAGGATGGTGGCAGGAGGGAATGGCACTGTTGTAAGCTGAACCTCTTTTTTTTTTTTTTTAATGTTTATTTTATTTATTTATTTGGTTGCACTGGGTCTTAGCTGCAGCAGGCAGACTCCTTAGTTGCAGCTTGCCAGCTCCTTTAGTTGCAGCACGTGTGCTTCTTAGTTGGGGCTCACCGGCTCCTTAGTTGTGGCAGGCGGGCTCCTTAGTTGCAGCATGCATGTGAGATCTAGTTCCCTGACCAGGGATCGAACCCGGGCCCCCTGCATTGGGAGCGTGGAGTCTTAACCACTGCGCCACCAGGGAAGTCCCAAGCTGAACCTCTTTTTGAGTTCAAGGGCCAGTGATGATAGGTGTCAGGGAAGATGGAGCGAATGGACCAGCCCTGATGGGACATGGTGTGGCTATTGGGGGAGGGCTGGAGTCAGGGGTAACCCTGGGGTCTCAGGCAGAACAGCTGACAGGATGTGAACCTGAGAAGGGTGTGGCGGGGTACGAAGAGGTGTTTGATAGGCAGTGTCAAATCCAGGTCTGAGTCCTGGCTAGAGGCTAGCCTTTACTTCAGTTCCAAGGGTTGCTGACTCCCACAGAGAGGGCCTGTGGAAGCCAGAAGGGTCTGGCAGGTCATGGCATTCAGAATAGCCAGGTGCCTTGAGTCCCTTGAGAGTCAGGTGGCCCCTGAATCTTCTTGTTAGCCTGTAAGCCAAAATCTGTGCTTGGTTACTTTTTTTTTTTTTTTTTTTTTGCGGTACGCGGGCCTCTCACTGTTGTGGCCTCTCCTGTTGCGGAGCACAGGCTCCAGACGCACAGGCTCAGCGGCCATGGCTCACAGTCCCAGCCGCTCCGCGGCATGTGGGATCTTCCCGGACCGGGTCATGAACCCGTGTCCCCTGCATTGGCAGGCGGACTCTCAACCACTGCGCCACCAGGGAAGCCCTTTTTAACATCTTTTAAAAAATATGAAACACTTTACGAATTTGCATGTCATCCTTGTGCAGGGGCCATGCTAATCTTCTCTGTATCGTTCCAACTTTAGTATATGTGCTGCTGAAGCAAGCACTCGGTTACATTTTTTATCAGGTGTTTTTGGTCAGGAAAGATATCCCTGACCGTGTTTGAGTTCCCAAGCAGTGGGAGCTGTAGTCCCTTGTGCCTTTTGGGCCTACTGGTACAAGGTTTGGAATGACGAGGCCTGTAGATGGTTCGGTGTATGTCGTCATCCCTTCGCACTCAGCCTCAGCTGTCCCCTTGATTGTTATTTGGGAGAAAGCTGTTCCCCAGGGGCATCCCCATTGTGGAGTGGGTGTCTCTAAGTTGGACATGCCCTCGAAAGCCCCCTGCCCTGCCTCAGTAACTTTCCCCACTTGGGCATCCTTGTTTTCTATCCCAGGACATCCTCTTTGATGCGAATACACACAAAGTGAAGAAATTTGTCCTACACACCAATTACCCTGGACATTATAATTTTAATATGTGAGTATACCTGTACCTGCCCCTCCAGGAAAGAGAGCTTGTGGCTTTGGATGTTTGCTATTTCATGGAAAGCAAACATTTCCTGAGTGTTGGCTCTGTTCCTGGTATAGTACCCATTTCCTTATATCTCTCCATTTATGCCCATTTTACAAATAGGGAAATAGATTCAGAAAGCTTGGCCTCTTATCTGAGGTGATAGGGTCTTCAGAGCCCCCAAGCTGTGCCCTTTTTGGTTTGACTCCAGTGCCCAGATCTGGCCTCTCCCAGGGAACACTGTGTCAGGCCCAGAGCCAGGGCTTTGGGCAAGTGTGCTTGATCCTGTTTTTCCTGGGGTGCAGAGTTGAGATGTGGGGGTGGTCAAGGCCTCCCAAGGGGTTCAGCCTTTACCCATCTGCCTTCTTTCTCTAGTTATCACCGCTGTGAGTTCAAGATCCCACTAACCGTAAAGAGAGGTGAGTAGTCAGTGTCCTCAGGGTAAGGAAAGGATTTTAGAATCAATCTCTCATGATGAGAAGAGATTGATCCACGCAGAGAGGGTGGCAGTGGTTGGGTTTGTGGCGTCTTTGCCCACCTGCTCCTGCCCATAGCCTCAGCTCCTCTGGGTTGGGCTCTGTGTTCTGGGGGCCACAGTGTTCTTCGTCTGTAGTCTCCTGGAGGCCCTCAAGGTCTTATCCTGTGACCATGGGATTGCTGGTTTCCAAACTTCAATCCCAGTGCATAGGGTGGCTAGGGCTGGGGTCACAGGTGGGCTGAGACATCTACCTGAGCAGGTGTGGAACTGAATCCGGGCCAGGCCAGATACCAACCACCCTGTGTTGTCTTTTCAGAAAACACAGATGGTCAGACAGAAACATGCACGACCTACAGCAAGGTAAGCTCCTATTTTCCCACCTGATGCAGTCTGAAAATGAGGTAGGCATGAGTCTGCCAGCAGTCTGGGTTCCCATGTCCTTTGGGCCAGCCATTTGTCACGGGTAGGGTCGGGTCCCTGCTAATCCCCTGTCACCCGCATCCCTCTTACAGTGGGACAACATCCAGGACCTCCTGGGCCACCCTGTGGAGAAGCCTGTTGTCCTGCACAGGTGAGTGGGAGGTTGCTGCCTCTGATCACCCCATCCGGGTCCTCACAGCCCAGAAGGCCCAGGGAGCCCTAGCAGTGGGTATGGCTTAATGACAGAAACGGCAAACTTCTGATGTTGCCACAAACATGCTTCCTGCTGCAACCCTGCGTGTTAGGACTAGGCCAGCTGTTCTGCATGTTTACTCACACCAGAGAGGCTGCCCCTTGGGATAGCTCCCCCCTCTCCCACCTATCTCCAGGTATGGGAACCTTTTTGCCTCTAGTTATTCAGAAAGGGAGGCAGTTTTGACTAGCTGTCCTGGGCCCCCTTTTCCCTATCAAAGCTGCAACCTGCTTTAGTTCACAGCCCAATACCTGGTTGCATCCTGCCTGACGTTCCCTCTCCCTCCTGACTTTGCACCACTCCAGTCCAACTGCATGTTAACTTTCTGTGCCAGCTGGACTATGTAAGATTTGGTGCTTGAATGAGGCCCATCACTATGCCTAGGACCTCAAGGGCCTGTGTGGGAAACACTCACAGCCATGAGGGACCACTGGCTAATAGCCCCCATCCCAAAAGGAACTGGATGCCCTGCCTGGCCTTGGCCTCTGTCTGCCCCTCTAACTGTGGCTTCCCCGGCCTCAGGTCCTCCTCCCCAAACAACACCAACCCATTTGGCTCCACGTTCTGCTTTGGTCTTCAGCGGATGATCTTTGAGGTAAGCCCTGGGGGTTGAGTGGCCGGTGGTCATGGCGAGGACAGGCAAGTGATTGAGAGGGAGATTGGGGAGGGCCTGAGGGCCCTGCTGGGCAGGTTAATCCAACAAGATGAGAGGAAATGGGGATACCACATTTATATTTGAAAATGTGAGTACAATAGGAAAGGTAACCACAGAGCAAGTGGGGCTCAGTCCGGGTGTGTTGGGGGCCTTTAAATGCCATGTGAATGAACGTGCTGTGGGATGAGTGGCTATAGAGGCCCCACTGGCTTGGGAGAAGAATGGGCTGCCCCTGTTTTCCCATCTGGATGCCATACCTTCAGCAGACCTCTAGCAGTTCCAGAAGGACTGGACAAATGGGTGTGGTGAAGTTTATGTATCCCAGAGAAACAGGCAGACACAGGAGCAGAGATGACCCCCTTAGCATGAGTTGGGGGGTGTTGAGGGGTCAGTCCAGCCCCGTGTGCAGGTGGGTTGCACACACAACCTCCAGCCCCTGTGCACAGGAGCTGCCTCAAGTCCCTTCTCTTCAGTCACAGCACAGGACTGATGCCACTGCCGGTTTTTGTGGGTCTGATTGCCTGCTCTGCTTACATCCCTTCAACTCCTCCCCCTTGATTCGCTGTCCTCTTCTCATAACAGGTCATGCAGAACAACCACATTGCCTCAGTGACCCTTTATGGCCCCCCCAGGCCTGGTGCCCACCTGAGAACCGCGGAACTCCCCTAGGAACATCACCACCCATGCCCCTCTGCCCCATGGAACTGTGTATCGCATCCTGTTCAGCAGGCCACCCTGTGGGTTTTCTTGGACACTTTGCCAGTGTGGAAGGGCTGTTGTGATATTTTGAGGTGGGGCTCAGGCTGGGTGCTCTACCATGGGGTGAGAGGCCCAAATATTCTTCTGTGCGATCTCAGCCTGCTGGTGCCAACAGGGGACACAGACTGCAAAGAGAAGCACAAACTCTGAGCCTTGATACCTGGACCCAGGAGCTCTCGACTAACGTGTAAGGAGACAGGGTTCTATCTCCCCTGTCCCTGACACATTGGGAAAACTTGGGGCTCTTTCTCTGGCTGAGGACACAGGCACCCAGACAAGGACAGGGTCCTGCCTTTGGCCCAACATTGCCACATGACCCTTAAGGCAAGCAGGTAGCATGTCCGTAGTACTTGGTTGCAACTTTTGCACTACATCCACTTTAGTTACTTGATGAGCTGGCTGTGGCCAAGGTGGCCCACTTGCCCTTCCCTGTTTCTTTCTTGCACGTGCTCCCTGCCAGGCCCAGTAGGCACACCCAACTGGTTGAAACACAACTTTCTACCATCAAGGTACGTGCCCAGGCCTGGTTCCCACCCCTCTGGGAGCCAGCCTTCAAGGCCGCCTGTTCCCCTACTCTGCCCCAACCTGGCTGGCAGGGCTGCATGTTTCCATCCTGTTTGCCTCTTTGTTTTAATGCCAAAGTTTTAGCCAAAGACATCTTCCTTCTTTTTTTGTGTTTCAGCATTCTGTTCTGCACTGTGGGCTTGGCCCCCCTGCCTCAGCTCTGGGCAGTGTCCCCTGGCCGGGCCCATTCGCGGCTCAAGGCCCCTGGGGCTCATGGAGGGCTGGGCTGCTCAGTCTCTTCATGGGACTTGCTAAGGAAAGTAGCATATGTGCTTTAAAAATATTAATCCTTTTGAAAAGAATTGAGAAGAGAAATGTATAATTTTATCCCATTTTTAATATTTTGGTCTAGCAACTTGTGATACATAGATGACAATTTTGTGAGTTTTTCAAATGTGTGTACAGATTTTTGTAAATATGACTCTTTTGTAATTAACTCATGTACAGCCTCATCCTGTATAGTTTAACAATGAATGTGCAGGGGACCTGCCCTGGGCGCCTGTGTGGTGCCTGGGCCTACAGCCAGGCTTGTGTGGCGTTCCCATGACTTTGTGACTGGTGTCTTCCCGTGTGGACTGTGGCCTGGCCAGAGACTCTCACACATCCCACTGTGGGGCAGCCAGGACTGTTCCCATCTTCCTAGCATGGGGGAACCTTCCTCATGCCCTGCCCATACCCCTCCTCCAATAAAGACCTATGCCCTCCACGACAGCTCCCCATGTGCTGTTGCTGGGATGTTTATACTAAAATGAGCGTGGAGGCGTTGATTTTTTTGAGAAAGGGGGTGGTTGAAGAATATGGGGAAACTTACAGCTGGAGGAGTCCTCTTAGAAAAAGGTTCCTTGGCTCCTCTGAAGGGGGTAGCACAGGCTCCAGTGAGAGAATGGCACAGTTGTGTGGGTGTAGGTGGGTAGCTGGATATGGGGGAAGACTAGGTAGGACAATGTGCTCAGTCCCTGTGTGTCTCCATCCCTAATGTTCCAGCTAGCCCAGGGCTCAGGAGGGCTTGGCCCCAGGAAAGCAGATCTAAAGACCTAGACGTGGCTAAGAATGCAGTTTGAAGGGGCAAATAGGAAGCAAAACGCCTACTTTCAGATTGAGTTGTGGCAGAATGGCTGCCGGTTCCATGAGGACTGAGGCCAGGCCCCTACCCATCCCTGTGGGGTCCAGCGAGAAAGATCTGCATTTGTTGGCCTCACTCTAGGGGTTCCAAACTAAGAAGTATGGTCAGATTCCATGAGCCTCTGCCACCCCCACCCCCACCCACATCCCTACTAGGAGGACCAAGCACGTTCACCTGCTTGGCAAAGAGCCTGGTTCTCCACCACCTCAGCCCTGGCTGTCTCAAAGGGCCACCATTAGATTGGTTCCAGATCACCTCCCAATAGGGTGTGTCAGCAGGAACCAACCTCAATCTTCACTCCCTGGGACCTTCTGGAGGAAGACACCTGGATGCCCCTTTCTGGGGAAGAACCACATACACAGCACTAATCCGCCTGGGAAACCTACCCTTCAAGCTACCTCCCACTTACCTCCTGGGTCTGAATGAGGGGGGCTTAGAGCTGTGACAGGTGGCTAGGGGCCCCACTGGAAGGGACCCGCAGCGACAGGCCATGGACGCGCACAGGCTGGCCCGTGTGGCCGGTGTAGCAAGTGCCACATAAGCCATATGTCAGCAGCCGAGAGCCCGTGCACTACAACCAGCTCGCGGTAAAAGCAGGGGTCGAAGGTGCGGAGGTGCGGAGCGGCTGAAGGTCGAGGGATGCCAAAGGTGCGGAAAGCAGGGTGAGGCTCAGGCGTGAGACGCAGGCGCTGTAGACACATGCCCAAAAAGACGTCGTCAATGGGGAAAAGCTCAACCTGCGCGCAGGCACCGGCCAGGCGGCGCAGCGTGGCCCCCGAGAGAACGAAGCCGCCACCGCCTGCGTAGGCCGGGTAGGCAGGCAGGCCGTACACAGCCTCAGGGATGTAGTACTTGCTGGCCCGCACGCGGATTGGCCGCGCCTGCACTATCACGTCACCTGCAAGCAGGTCCTGCTCCGGGTCCCTTGGTGCCAGGAACTCCAGCAGGTTTCCCACGTGCACAAACACGTCGGCGTCGCCCTTAAAGACGAAGCGCACGTCGGGGCAGTAGGCGGAGGCCCAGGCCAGAAAATGGATCTCCTTGAGCGTTAGGTTGAAGAAAGTGTCGTCGAAGGCCCAGAGCAGGATGTCCGCGTACGCACGGCTCTCAGCACGCAGCAGGGCGCTCCAGTGCGTTCGAGTGCCCGCCCCCTCCGCGTCTGCCCCGTCTGTGCCCGCGCCCCGGGGCACGCCCAGCAAAAACACCCGGCGCACTAGCGCCCCCTGCACGCGACCCTCAGCCCCCCACGTCTGGCGCACTGCTTGGCGCCGCTCGAAGTCCGCAGCCACCGACTTGACGGCGATGAGCAGGTCGGGTCCGCCGGGGGGTGCGCCATTTCCTCGGCACTTGTGCGGCTGGTTAATGAGGAGAGGGAAGCGCCGCTGGTCCTTGGCTCGAAGATAGCGGCCAAAGTCAAAAGGTCCCGTGGGCGTGGGCGGCTCCGGCGTATCCTCTTCGTAGGCCGGCGGGGCTGCGCCCGCGTCCGGCGCCTGAAATACACGGAGCCCCGGGGTGGGCCCCGGCGCCGCCCTCCCTTGAGCTCGCGGCGCGTTCGTCGTCGGGGCCGCGCCATCGCGCTGCGCATAGAGCAGGAGGCCGAGGGCGGCGCCGAGGAGCAGCGTGAGCGACGCTTCTCCGCGTAGGCGCAGCCTCCGCCTCATGTCCGTCTGGCAGGCGCCCGCGGCCCCTGCGGAGAGACTCAGTCAGGGGCTCAAGACAAGGAAGCCAGCAGCCGGCAGGGGCTCCGGCCCCGCCCTCCCCGGGGGTAGGGCGCGGGAGGCCACACGCCTGGGGTCTCCAGCTGCCGGCTGTTCATCCCCCTCCGTTGTCCTCCTACTTTGGGCCCTGACCCCCCACCGGGATGGGCACCCTGAAAGGGCAAGAAGTTCCTCCTAATAGCCGACTCCCACCCTCTCAGCTCCGGCCTAGCACGGTGCCCCAGAGCCAGATCAGGGAGACGCGGAGCCTCGGCCCCACCCTCTTCCCGCGTTGAGGCTGAATCCCTTCTACTCATCCCTACCCACCACGGAGGTCCTTGGGATCCTGATACACGTTCGGCCCTTGGGAGCGGCGTGGCCCCGGATGCCGGGGCCTCCGGGGCTCAGCGCGGGGTCCCAAGGGCGGCCATGGACGGGGCCTGGGCCAAATGCAACGTTGGCAGGAAGGGGGGCCGGGGCCGCTGCCACGTGACCCTACAGCTGTGTGCGCCCGGACATCTGGAGCTCAGTCAGCTCCGCCCTGGCGCTGCCGGAGCGCTGTCTCCGAGTGGAGACTAATCTCTGAGAGGGATCCTCACGGTCAGCTCTCTCTGGGAAGCTCAAAGAGGTGAGTTCTGGTCTCCGTGCAGACTCAGACTTCCCAATTCTGCCTTTCCGGGGGACGGGAAGAAGCACTAACCTTTCTGGTTAGTTTCCCTACCCCTGCCTCTCCGGAGCAGAAAGGGCCTGGGCTGGGCAGGAGCCCCAGCGCAGGAGGGCTTGGCATCGACCCCTCCCAGGCCATCCTTGGAAGTGCCTCTCCTCAGCTTTCCAGGAGCCCTGGTTCTGCAAGACAGCGTCCAAAAAGTGCCCCGGATACATGGCTGCCTCCTTTCTCCTGGCTCTGCCATGCCCGCCAGCAGACACACCACGCACACAAGGACCAACAAAACTGCGTGTGCAATTCTCACAACCCTGGCAGCAGCTGTCATTGATTATGCCCAGATGGGGACGCTGCCCCTCAGGGAGTTAAGTGACTTGCCCAGGATCGTACAGGCAGAAGGTAAGAGCACTGTCCCAGATCTTCTGGAATTCAGTCCAAGACTCTTTCCTCTGTCCTCCCTTGCCCCTCTCCCTATCCATCCACTTGGATGCAGGAGAGGGGGGCCAACCCTGTCTGCTTTAACTTCACAGGTGAGCACTTCAGTCTGTCTCTCCAGAGGCAGTTCTGAGTTCTTTAGTCCCTAGTGCCCCAGGCCATCATCACCTCCTGCAGGAAGAAATAACCAAGCCTGGGCCCACTGCAGGCCAGGTAGGGCTGGCAGGGATTGGTTTAGCTTGGGGGACTCCTGAAGTAGACCAGTGAGCAAAGGGTTTGATGTGGACACAGGCGGGCAGAGAGGCGCTCTGGAGATTGGGGCCCAGGCCTTGCCCAGCTCTGGCTGCCACCTCTCTCTTCCTGGAACTCAGAGCCTCCAGGTCCCAGCCATGCAGTGGGGCCTGGAGTAGACAACACCCACCCCACCCCGCCCCGCCCCACCCAAGAGTTTATGAGGGCAGACTGTGAGAACCAGCACTGCTACCCAGTGCCATCCTCTTTCCAGTGGCTGTGACTGCGCCTTCTGACTTCTTCCCACCAATATTCTCCCTTACAAAATAAACCCTCTGACCTGAGCCTCACTCTCCCGGTCACAGACTTCTCAGGAGTCCTCTACTCCGGCTGTCTCTGCTGCCTCACCTCCCATCTCTCCTGTGTTCTGGTTTCAGGCTGTCCACACCATGTCCCAGAAACAGCCCCCACCTAGTAACCTTTTCCCCGACTCCAGTGGACACTCCGCAGCTTTGACAGATTTGCAGCCTCCATCACAGCAGGTGGGTATTCCCCTGGCTTCCAAATCTGGTTTTCCTCCTTCCAATTTGGGTTGCTCTTTTTTCTGGTTGGTGACCTTCAGGACCTCCCCCTGGGCCACCCCACCCACTCCCACCTGTACATTTCTGAATCCTGGGCTTCGACACTCTCCTGAACTCAAAACTATAGATCCAGCTATCCTTGGACTCTCTCCCTGGATGTTCTACAGGAACATCATGCCCAACTTGTCCCAAACAGAGCAAGCACTTCACCTCCCCCAGGGCCCCTATCTCAGCAGGCAGCTCCACCTTCCCTCCAACTGGCAAAGGCAGAAACTCTGGAGTCCTCTCCCACCTCCCTCATTCAGTGTCACCAGGCCTGTTGTCCTTTGTCCTAACTCAATGTTCATCCCTTCCCTCCATCTCTGCTGCTAACTGCCCCAGCCTGGGGCACTGTCTTTTCTCTCTCTCTGCATCCTCACCAGCCTCCCAGCCTTAACTGCCAAAACCTTTTAAAGGCCTCTCACTAGCCTCCAGATAAAATCCAAACTCTGTAAATTGGCTTACCTGACCCCATGCTCTCTGCCTCCCCCACTCACCAATGGGTCTCTGCAAATCCACCCACCCCTAGATCCAGCCACTCTAAACCTTCTGTTCTAAATCCCTTCCTCTCACCTTCCTCAAGACCTCACCTGAGGCTGACCATGCCCAGAATATTGCCCTTCTCTCATTCCACCACCCACAACATTCACAGTCATTTCTCTCCCAGGAAGCCTAACCCCTAACCTGGGTTAGGCCCCTGCTCAGTTGCTCCCACAACTCCTTGTATTTTTCACATCAAAAAACTGGTAGTATTTTATTACTGTTTCTTAATATTCAGAGTCTCAGACTGAGTGTGAACTGGGGACAGGCAGGATTCGTGTGTTTTGTTCACCACGGTATTTGCAGCACCCAGGATGATGCCTAGGATACAGCAGGTCCTTAATGAATTATACTGAATTAATGAATAGTAATGAATTGTTCTATGAATGAAGAGGTAAGGTCTGGCTGAAAGCCCCTCTTCTGCGGTGGGAAAAGGTGAGGTCGACCTTTTGCAGCAGGTCACCCATACGCTCTGTCTCTATCCTAGTATCTAGAACAGAACCCCCAGTGGCACCCCAGCAGACACTGTGGGTGCTTGTCTGACTCCTGGAGAGGGCAGCCATATCTGGTTGTAAGTATGGCGTCAGAGTCCCGTGGGTGGACAGGAGGTCAGCAGTAGCATTAGAAGGGACCCTACAGTCACCCAGGTGCTCCAAACCCTGGCTGGGCAACTGGCCGACTGCCCCTTTCTCTGGTACCCAGGCTAGGCCAGGCCGCCATGGGGATTTGCGAGGCCCAGCAAGTCCTCTGCCAGGCTGGTGAGTTCGTTCTCCTCGAGCGCCTCCACCAGGCGCTGCAGCGTGGCGCGGCGGCCCTCGGCCTGCACGAAGCGCCGCAGCAGCTGGAAGGCCTGCTCATACAGCCCTTCACGCTCGTATTCATAGGCCAGTGAGTCAAGCGCCGGGTCCCGCAATGCACGACAGCCGCGCTGCAAGGAGCGCCCCACCTTGCGCCACTTGAGGCCCACTGAGCGCGCGAACGTCTGTTGGTCCTGCAGGCTCAGCGGCCGGTTCACTGCAGGGGAAGTGGGAAGCGGAGTGAGCTCGGGACACCCTTCCATTTCCTCCCCGCGACTATCCCGCGCAGACCTCACCCCTCCCCAAACTCCATCCTCCCGAGGATGCTGCCTCTGCTTCTCTCCGGGAGTCTCACCTACGGGCTGACCATGGAACAGAAAAGTCTGGCCAGACGGCGGCGGCGGCGGCGGCGGTGGCTTCTCCTCCGACGGAGAGGGTGCCAGAGACTGCGAGGGGGCCGGAGCGCCCTCCACGTCGCTCCCTTGGCCCCCCGAGCCGCACGTCAGATTCCTGAGCGCATCCTCCAACTCTGTTAGTTCCTCATCCCGGAGCCGGTCGGGCTAGGGAGGGGAGTGCGGCGTCGGTGGGGGTCTTAGCCGCGAATCCCCACCCCACCCTGGCCCCAGCCCGGCCGCACCTTCTGGGCGAAGATGCAATTCAAACAGCGCTCCTCGTCGGTCAGCAAGGCATCTAGCTGCTCCGCGCCGGCGCGCAGCTCCAGTTGCAGCGACACGGAGTGCAGGGTCAGCTCCGCCGCCAAGCACCCTTGCAGCGCGGCGCGCAGTGCCCCCTCGCGGTAGGTGCGGAGGAAGCGGCCGCAGGCCTGGCGCCCGCTGAAACGCAACTGCACGATCAGCTGCGGATCGCTGCGGTGGATCTTGAGCATCTGCAGCACGTCAGGGCTCCCGCCACTCTCTGCGAAGGCAGGCAGTCAGGTGGCATGTGGTCCCCCTGCGGGGCCATTCTCCAAGAGGCCGGAGGACGGATGAAGCCCCAGGTAAGACGCCCTCCCCATCCCCAGACCTAGGGGCGCGGCTATACGCCAGAGCTCCCAGCTGGGAAGCAAATTGGGATGCAAACAGCAACAACCCAGAATAAAGGCCAGGACCTATCACAGGGAGCACCCTAGGATGGAGTGTGTGCTACTCTATCCCCAATCCTGAAGCCCCAAATGAGGGTGGGCAAAAAGGACATGCAAGAGACTTTGCAGGGTAGAAAGGGGCATTTGCCCTGGGCAGCCAAGCCCTCTGGGTAGGTGGCTGGCGGAACAGGGGGCGAGAGGTCTCAGGTTTTCGGCCTCCTAGTGTGGCTCCCCCCGCCCTGGAAGGAGAGAGGCTCTCGTCGCTCTGAGGCCGGAGCCGGATCCCCCTATTGGCTTCAACCTCCAGTGGCCTCTGCCCTGAGATGGGAAAAGGGGACCCGAAAGGTAGGTACTGGGGAGGGGGTCTTGGGCAAGGAGTGCTGCAGTGAGAGAGGAAAAGAAGAGAGAGGCGCGATTAGTAGACAGCAGTGAGCGGGCTGATCCGTGGAGTGGGGGGCATGGAGCAGGGGCACGTTAGTGCACACATAGATCATACAGAGACACAAGAGACACAAGTCTACACCCGAGGGCACACATGCATACACAGAGAAGACAGACCCTACACAACCAGGCGTCCTCCTCCTCCCTTCCCTAACGAATCTTTTCCTTAAAGTGGTGGTTAAGCGCAGGCCCACAGAGTTGAAGAGGTGAGGTCTCAGTCCCTGGCCCCGCCCACAAAAGGCCCCAGGCCGGCCTTTCCTCTCCAAGTGCCCGCCCACTCACGCACCTGCCAGGGCAGTCCGCAGAGCCCTGTACACCGCCACTTTCTGCTGCGGGTGAGCGTAGGCATCCGACAAGACCACCTCGTCCAGCGAGGACTCCACAAATAGGTAGGCACTGCCCACCCACTCCTCGAGCCCATTTGGCCCAGCCGCCATCTTGCCTCCTGGGGACAGAGATACGCATTCAGATCACCCCAACCCAGCTCTGGAGACAACTGTCCAGTCCCACGTGGCCGAGCTGTCCCCTCAGCTGACATCCAGCCGTCCCCACCCAGCTGGCATACTTATGAGGGTAAGTTCATCATCCCACAGGCAGCCCCTTGTGCTTCTGGCTCTGCACAGCCCAGCCCAAACCAGCCCAGCCCAGCCAAGGTTTTCAGTGAGGACTGTCTCTCCACTGTCTTCTCAGAGAAAGAGCCCAGGGTCACAGGGATGGAAGAGGAGAGGGACAATGTTGCAGCAGAAACAACAAGTTCTGCTCCCTCCTCAGGCCAGGGTGTCTCTCTCTCTTTTTTTTTTTTTTTTTTTTTTTTGCGGTACGCGGGCCTCTCACTGTTGTGGCCCCTCCCCTCGCGGAGCACAGGCTCCGGACGCGCAGGCCCAGCAGCCATGGCCCACGGGCCCAGCCGCTCTGCGGCATGCGGGATCCTCCCGAACCGGGGCACGAGCCCGCGTCCCCTGCATTGGCAGGCGGACCCCCAACCACTGCGCCACCAGGGAAGCCCGAGTGTCTCTCTTTTCAAAGCTGACTGGAGACATCCTTATCCTGGATGGTGCCCATGCCCCACAGCACAACCAGACCCATGTGCTGGTATGGTATGCCCTCAGCTTAAATTTGAGCTCCCAGGATCCCTGTGGGACCACAGCCCCCACTTAAATTTTCTGACCTGAATTCCTACTATATCTCCAGGCTTCACTTCAAAGGACACCTGTAGTTTGCGCCTGCCCAGATTCCCTCCCGCAATCCTGACTGACCTCTGGGGCCTTCCCTCTTCCCTTGTCTCAATCCACATGCCTGTTGGAAGGGCTAACTCCACTCCCTAGCTCCAGGCCTGGGCAAGTGAAACAGGCCTAGCCAATCTGCATATTCCATTCGCCTTCCTGAAATGATTTGTTCAGAGTTGGGCATAGGATTCAAGTTGGACCAATCAAAATCAACCTGCAAATTTGGCTGGATCAATAGGAAAGAGGCATAAGTTTCCCTTCCTATCTTGAAGCTGAGCGAGAAGGAAGGGTAGTTCTCCTCTGCCACTGCTTGGGAAGAGCCTGACTGAGAATGAAACTGGCGCAGGAGGCTACAGAGCCAAGAGATGAAGAAGTGCACTCCTAGCCACACTGTGTCCCATCTTGGACTTTTCCATTATGTGAACTAAATCATTTCTGTTTATTCTGTGTTTCAGATCTGCCCCCAGACCCTAACGTGAGAGCCAAAGCTGGGACAGTACCTGGGAAGGGGCGCTCCAGCATCACCCAGACCTGGCAAGAAAAATGATACTTGATAACCCTACCCTGCGTCTGAGCACAGGGATGTACCTTTTGAGCACCCCCCCCATAATCTTTTGGTAGAAGACATATTAATACTTGTGTGTTTACCCAAAACCATAGTCTGGAAATTAACAGGAAGTTACCATTGTTTACCTCTGTTGGGGAAGGGGGAGACTTGGTGTGATCTTTATTTTCACTGTATTTAGCAATATTCTACTTTATGTAAACCCCGTAGATGCAGTCCTGCCCGAAGGGGTGGGTAAGTAAGGGTGGTAGTCTCCCCAGCAGGCCTACCTGCGAGACATTGAAAACCTGGAGGAGGGGGGAAGCTCCCTCACACTCACTACGACTGGACAAATGGGAGAAGTCAAACAGAAGTCAAACAGGCCTGCCAGGCTAAAGGTCGAGAAGGACAGACAACCTTTGAGAAGCGGCCGGGGCCCTTGGCTCGTTTCGCGCCCTTGGGAACTCCTTTCTACGTGTCCTTCCAAAGAAGCCCCTCCTCGGGAAGCCCCGCGCCCCACCCACCCAGAGTCCGCCTCTCTGCGGGCGGGGCCGGGCTGGGTTCTAGGAACTCTTAGCTGGGTACCGACTCAAGAAAATGTGCCCCTATGACCGGGAGCCAGCCGGTGCAGCGTTCTATTAACACGGCCTAACAGTCCCCGGGTAGCCCCACCTCTGGCCGGGTGGACGGTGAAGGCCTGCTGGCGGGCGTGGCCCCTCAAGGACTGACAGGCTGAGAGTCCCAGCATCCTACTCAGCTGGGCCGCTCCCGAGCTCTCGAGGGGAGCTCCCCGGCCTCCCTCGTTCTGGAGTTCTGCTCTTGCTACTGGCCGGGGAGGGCAAAGGGTTTCTGCTCAAATATCTGTTCAGAAACAGCCCCACCCCGTCCTCTCACCCACAGGGTCCTGCCGCCCCTTGAAATCCCCTAACTGGGACAAGGAACTTTCGGGGACCAAGGTCCGTACCCTCTCTCCCTCCTCCCACGGAAACAGCCCAATAGGCCACCACCACCACCTGACCCGAGCAGCCGCGGATGACAACCGCGCCGCGCCCATGCTTCCGAGCCAGGATCCACCTCGGCTCCTGCCGGCACTGGGAAGCCCACCCACCCTCTGCACTAACCTGGCCGCCTCGGCTCGTCCCGGATTCCCACGCCCGCCCGGCTCCACTGGATTCGCGCTGCTTCCGGGTGTGCGCGGAGCGCAGGGGCGGCGCCCCAGTGCGAGCCGCCCCTTCTGTCCCGGCGTCCCGCCCCTCGGGCTCCCCGCGGTTCCTTCCCACCACTGTCCTCCGCCGCCAGTCCCCAGTCTCTGGGCAAAACCCACCTGGTCCGCTGAGCAGGTAAGAAACTGGCGCCTGAGGTTAAACAGCAGGGAGAACAGCCTGCGGCAAGGGACTTCGAGGACTTGTGGTTCTTACGAGGCCGGAGGGCCCCAGGGTGAGAGCTGCTCCTCTTCCTCCAGCGGGCAACGGATGGATCAACAAGGAGGTGCCCCTTGAGGACCAGACGTTTCTGGTGCCTTCTGTGTGGTAGAGCTCGAAGATCTCTGATCTCTGATACTCCCTGACACTCTGAACGGGGTGCCGGTGGGTCCCAAGTTCAGGCCTGGTGGAGGGTATCAGAAGCCCCAGGATACACGAGGCGCAAATTCCAGCAGGGACCGTTAGCCTAGAAAATAGAAAACTGGCCAGTGGCGTGAAACGTTGGGTACGAAAACCTTTAAGGACCTTAAACTAAAATTGGCAACTTCAAAGAGGACGCACATTTTCCAACAAAGACCGCGCTCTCTCTGAGGTGGGTCTGCCGAATTCCAGCTGAACCTAAGCCGCCCAACGGGAGCCTGGGCTGCTTGGGGTTCAGGATCGGAACTTGAACCCAGGGTTCCTCAGGTCCCAGAAACCCAAGGCTTTCTCCGCCCCGCCGGCCTTCTCTTGGAAGCTCTCGGGACACCTCCCCCTGCGAGGTGGACGAAAGAGCCTCCCTTCTCTGGGCGGATTCGGTTGTGCCCCACCCGCGTCCCTGCTTTCTGATTGGCTTGTGGTCTCTGCCAATTAAAAGTTTTCCCTAATGCTCCCGCCCTATTAACCCTATCGTTACTCTCTAGTGACTGGCGGGGGCTAGGTCCGGGTTTCTCAACTTGGGACCTGTAGAATCCACCGGCGCTTGTTGAAATTCAGATTCCTGGGCCCTACTCTTTTCGGAGAGCCTAACTTAGTAGGTGGGGCCGTGGAATCTGTAGTGTGAACAAGTGTCCAAGTGATTCTGATGCCCCGCACCCTTTGAGAATGCCTCATTTCAATGGTCCTCGGTGCTTGGGCTTAGTCCTCCCCTAGTACTCAGGGTCGAAATTGGGAGGCAAGCTGTTCAGTGACCCCTGTGAGACTAGTCTGGGCCCTCTGAGCTGGGGGGAGGACGTGGTTGTCTGGAGTCAGAGCCTGTGCATCCGCCTTCCAACTTGCTCAGAGAAAACTTTGGTAACTAGAAGAAAGATCCCATAGCATCATCCCAAATCCGGTATTCGGCTTTATCAACGTGGTGCACCGGTCGTGGTTGAGTTCTTTCTAATATAGCATAAAACGTGGATTTGCTCAACAAGTGAGAACGTAGTTTAAAGGAGAATCAGAGATCCTCGGCATCCAGGGCAGACTTCATGGGTCTGAGACCTGTGCACTGCACAGGGCCCCAGGCTTGGTTTAATAACTTGGTTAAATGCTCTGCTGTCACTGTCTTGAAACCCTTAATAATGTTTTGAACAAAGAGACCCACATTTTCATTTTGCACTGGGCTCTGCAAATTACATAGCAGCTCCTGGGCCACAAGCATTTCTACACGTAGGCTCCAGGTGTTTCCCTCAACACTTTGGCCTTCCTGCAGCGGAACCCCCACCCTGCTCCCGGCCATGGCGGAGCCTGGAGAACAACTGCCGGAGGAGGTACTGGCACTCATTTTCCGTCACCTGCCCCTGCGGGACCGCGCCGCTGCCGCGAGGGTTTGCAGAGCTTGGGCTGCCGCTGCCACCTGCAGCACTGTGTGGCACAACACGAACATCAGGTGAGCAGGCTCCTCCCCCTCCCGCCTTCTCCCTGGCTCGGTGGAGTCAGGGCTTGGGGAGATACAGTGACTCTCCCCATATTAAAAAGCGTAATCAGGACTTCCAGCGGTCCAGTGGTTGACTGGGCATTTCCAATTCAGGGGGCGTGAGTTCGATCCCTGGTCAGGGAACTAAGATTCCACATGCACGGGCCCCCCCCCAAAGTGTAATAATTTCTAACATTTATTGGCCACCAACTGTGTACCAACCATTGTTCTAAGTGCCTTACACATATTAATTGATTTAATCCTCACTAAAACTTTATGTGGTAGATAGGTGGTATTATTATCTCCGTTGCACAGATAGAAAATTGAGGCAGAGAGATTTAATCACTTCCTTACTCAGCTGAGAAGTAGCAGAGGCAAATGTGAACCTGGCAATCCAGAGGCCACGCCCCCCCTCCTTAAAGACCGCTGAGAAAGCCCTGTTCTTAAAATATCATTGGCTCTCCGTGGCAAGGTTTCAACCAGCGGCAGATGCATCTGAAGTCTTCTAAATGGATAGGATGGGAGTTCCCTTCTAGCATCACCTTGGAGCGACCAGGCATGGTCGGGACAGGGAGGTATGTGGGGAGGGGGCAGGAAGTGGGGATGGTAGCTGGAACCCAGGCTGAGGGGTGGGTTAGAGGCCTCTGTCCAGGTCGCGGGGACTCGGCCGGCTGATGCCTTTTCTCCACCACTCTACCCCCAAGTTGCGACTGTGAGCTAGAAGGCATGCAGCCGCAGTACCTGTCCGCTTGCCTGGACCACGTTCAGAATCTACGTCTGGAATTTGTGCCGTCCAGGGAGCCGAGCCGCCTGGCGGCCATAGAGTTGCTGACCGCACTGGCTGGCCGTAACCCCGAGCTGCGAGGCCTGTGCCTGGAGTGCCGCGGAGAAAAGCGGCTCTTCGACTCGGGTCGCGACGTCCTGGACGCCGTGCACGCCCTCTGTAGGGCCGCCCGCGCGCTGCGCCACCTCGACCTAAGGCGCTTGCCCTTCACACTGGACGACGCGCTGGTGCTGCAGGTGGCACACGGCTGCCCGGAGCTCTGCAGCCTTTTCCTGGATAACAGTACGCTGGTGGGCAGCGTGGGGCCAGGCTCCGTGCTGGAGCTACTAGAGGCCTGCCCCTGCCTGCGCGCCCTCGGCCTGCACCTGGCCAGCCTGTCGCGCACCGCGCTCGAGGCACTGGCGGCGCCAGACCGCGCACCTTTTGAGCTCCTGGCCCTGCGGTGCGCATGTCCCGAAGACGCACGCGCGTCGCCCCTGCCTAATGAAGCCTGGGCCGAGCTGAGCCGCCGCCACCCTGGACTGGCCGTAGAGCTGGAGCTGGAGCCGGCTCTGCCTGCCGAGAGCGTGACACGCGTCCTGCAGCCTGCTGTGCCCGTGGCTGCGCTGCGCCTCAGCCTCTCTGGGGACACCGTAGGCCCGGTGCGCTTCGCAGCGCGCCACTACGCCGCAACCTTGCGCGCGCTCGAGGTGCGCGCTGCCGCCTCTGCCGAGCTGGACGCCGCGCTGGAGGAGCTGGCAGAGCGCTGCGTGGGCCTGCGCGAAGTGCACTGCTTCTGCGTGGTGCGACCCTCCGTGCTGCATGCCTTCCGCACGCACTGCCCGCGCCTGCGCAGCTACACGCTCAAGCTGACGCGGGAGCCGCATCCCTGGCGGCCCACGCTTGTGGCGTGAGGCGACAAACCCTCTTTCCCCTCCCTGCGGACGTGTGGCCTCTGAGATGCTGCGTGGGTGTGCCCCGGGGCGCGTCAGCTGCTAGTCCGCTCCTTTAGGACTCTGTTGTCTCTTGTCCCTCTCGAGAATTGGGGGCTGTGGGATGGCGTCAGTACCAGCCCGGAGCAACCTGAGTCCACTCGTTGCTGTCAACATCTGCAGACACCCACTGTCCCCGCCATACGGGGATCACCCTCCTCCAACCCCAGTCCTCTGCAAACGTTGCTCGGCGGCCCCGGCGTGGGAGGAGGGAGGGCACTGGTTCAAAGCATGCCTCAGGGTTGAGTGTGAAATAAATCAAGCAGTATCTCTACGTCCTGTGAAAGGCCGGGTCCGCCCTGAAGGGTGAGGGAGGAGAACCAGCAGATGCCGGAGGAGGGGTCCGGGCAGGGGTGGGAGAGTTCGAGACCTCACGGTTTACTTCCACTGGTGCGGCTGCGGGGGTCAGTGTCGGGGCACTCGCATCTTCCGAATGACAACGCCCCAGGGTTCGGCGGGAGGGGGCCAGCTTCTCCTTCCCCCACCCTCCCGCTCTCAAGCTCGCTCCTTTCTGCCCCTCTAACCGAGGCTTCACTATGCCCACGCCATCGCCTTATAGGACTTTCCCAGCCCACACCACGCTGTGTACGCTGGATTCTCCCGAAGAACAAAGGAGGAAACAGCGGGCCTGGGAGAGGGGTGGGACTCGAACGCAGGTCTACCTCCCTACCGCACCCCGCCCCCACGCACATACTGCCAGTGCTGAGGCCGCGGTCAGAGCCCCGCCCCGCTGGTTCGCACGTGGCCCCCACCTGACCCGGCGCCGGGAGGCGGAGTAGGGCGGAGCGGGCGGCAAACGCAGCACTTTCCGCGGCTTTGACAAGCCAGCGGCGGCCGGGCCCAAGCGTTAAACGGGGCCGGGACTGCGCCATGCAGGAAGCGCCAGCCGCGCTGCCCACGGAGCCGGGCCCTAGTCCCGTGCCAGCCTTCCTTGGCAAGCTGTGGGCGCTGGTGGGCGACCCGGGCACCGACCACCTGATCCGCTGGAGCCCGGTGAGGGCTGGGGCCTTTCGACTTCCTCAGTGGTCCCCGGGATTCCTCCACGTCAGTGAACGTCCACGCTCACCCTGTCCCTGCCTGGGACGGGGCTGAGGGTCCCTTGATTCAGCCGTCCAGGGTATGCGACGGCTTGGAGGGGGTATTCGAGATGGAGGTGAGGCGACTTCCTCCGGGCAGAGGACAGGGTAGGAGACTTCTGGAGGAGACCTAGAACCCGAAGGATCTTCCAGGTCATTTAGTTCCCACCCTGCCCATCAGACAGATTGGAACACAGAGAGGCCAGGAGAAGGGAAGGGCTGGGCCTGGTTCTAGCTCAGAGTCACATCGCGGGTCTGGGAGCCGTCCGGGGCTGGAACCCAGGTTTGCCCTCTGCTCTTACTTTCAGAGAACCGAGTACGGAGTCTGGGTGGGCTGAGATAGAGATTGTGGTCGCCCCAGGCTAGGCCAGAGCTGGTTCTGGCCTGGCCTCGTCCCACGTCCCCACGAATGGTAGCCTCGGTCCCCAGAGTGAGTGCGAGTGTGTATGCGCGCGCGCCAGAGCGCTGGCTTCGCCGTGGGCGGGCACCGCTCACGGTGTCGTCTGGTCTCCGCCCGCACGGTGGGTGGGCGGGCGGCGTTCTCCACAGAGCGGGACCAGTTTCCTCGTCAGCGACCAGAGCCGCTTTGCCAAGGAAGTGCTGCCCCAGTACTTCAAGCACAGCAACATGGCGAGCTTTGTGCGGCAACTCAACATGTGTGAGTCCCTAGGGCCGGGCGGGACGCGGGCGTGGGTGACTTGGTGCGGGGGGGCGGGGCAATTTACGCCCCCACGTCCTACTCCCTAGACGGTTTTCGGAAGGTGGTGAGCATCGAGCAGGGTGGCCTGCTGAGGCCGGAACGGGACCACGTCGAGTTCCAGCACCCGAGCTTCGTGCGCGGCCGAGAGCAATTACTGGAACGCGTGCGGCGTAAGGTGGGGGCGGCCTGCAGGAACCAGCAAACCGGGGTGGAGGTGGGACAACTGTTTCCTGCGACTCTGACTTGAGGGTGCCTCCCACCTGCAGGTGCCTGCGCTGCGCGGCGACGACGGCCGCTGGCGCCCTGAGGACCTGGGCCGGCTTCTGGGCGAGGTGCAGGCTTTTCGGGGAGTGCAGGAGAGCACCGAGGCGCGGCTGCGGGAGCTCAGGCAGTGCGGGGGAGGGGGCGGAGGAGGATGGGGAGGGGGAAGGGAGGGTCTGGGCGAGGGGGCACTGGCTTCCAAGCGTTTCTAGGCAGCTCCTTCCTCTCTCATGCCTTGGCGCCTCCATCGAGACCAATGGGCCGAGCTGAGGAAGTCCGTTGTCTATGGACGGGTGATCATCCGAGTGGGCGCCGGTTCAGGCCTGCCATTCTGTGGGGGGTGGTGACCGGGCGAACTCTCAGATGCCTCAGCACCCCCCCACGCCTTTCCCCCAGGCAGAACGAGATCTTGTGGAGGGAGGTGGTGACGCTGCGGCAGAGCCACGGTCAGCAGCACCGGGTCATTGGCAAGGTGTTCCTCTCCCCCCACCCCACTTCTCTCTGTCACTCCTCAACGTACCACCCGCCCCCCAGTCCTGGAAGCCACCTGGAGTGCCTCGTTAGGGTGGGAGGCAAGGTCCAAAGTATGAGTTAACCCTTTGCTTTCTCTTCAGCTGATCCAGTGCCTCTTTGGGCCACTTCAGGCGGGGTCCAGCAGCGCAGGAACTAAGAGAAAGCTGTGAGTGAGAAACCCAGGGACGCCCCCACCCCTTCCAGGACCCTCACAGAAACCCAGGCAGGACTCCTTCTCCTCCAGAAGCCCCTTCACCTGGAATCCTCATTCTTTTCCCCTGCATTACAGTCTTCCTCACCCAATGGCCATCCCCCCAAGGGCCCCCTTCCAGGGCTTTCCCCCTCTACCCCCAACTCTACCACCAAAACCCCCACTCTCAGACCCCTCAGTTCCAGGACCTTAACCCCATATTTCCACCCCATCATCCCCTTACCCCTCACCCCAAAGCATCCCAACAGTAGAGGGTCTGGGTCTCAAACCACACTCCCTCCCTCCCTTCTCTGCCCCCAAAGGGCCCCCATCTCTGGGGGGAGCCCCTTCTGCCTCTAGCATGTGACTGATGCCCTGGCAACAGGCCTCAGCTCTGCTGACTTGGCTGCTGGGGCCTGTGGGAGGGAGGTGGTGCAGGCTGAGGGGCATGGGAGATGAACCTACCCAGCCCCCTGCCTGTGCCCTGGCCACCCTGCACAGGTCCCTGATGCTGGATGAGGGGTGCCCAACACCAGCCAAATTCAACGCCTGCCCCCTACCTGGTGCCCTCCTGCAGGACCCCTACTTTATCCAATCGGTAGGTTTTTGCTTCTCTCTTCCCTAGAGCACAGCTTGGTTTATGGAGAGCCTGTTCCCTTTCCACATTCCCCAAAAAGAAGAGAAGATGGAGGCCAGCTTTCCCTCCCACCAGACCCAGGCTCCCCAGCATGGGCCCAGCTTCCTCCCTCAAACCTTCCCCCTTAGATCTAGCCCATGTGGTACTGGCTGGGTTCTGGCTCACCCTGTGGCTTGAGGTGAAGGGCTGGGCCTCATCTTCTACTTACAGCCTCTCCCAGAGACCACCCTGGGCCTCAGCAGCCCTCACAGGGCCAGGGGCCCCATCATCTCTGACATTCCGGAAGACTCTCCATCCCCTGAAGGAACCAGGCTTTCTCCCTCCAGTGGTGGCAGGAGGTAAGAGGGACAGGGGCTGCCCTCTGGGGAGCCTGTGGCTGAGGGCCTGGCAGCCCAGATGGCTGTGGGGATGGGGGAGAGGGCAGTGCCAGGGTCTGGCTGAAGCTTTTCTCTGGTGCAGGGAGAAGGGCCTGGCACTGCTCAAAGAAGAGCCAGCCAGCCCAGGGGGGGAAGGCGAGGCCGGGCTGGCCCTGGCCCCAAACGAGTGTGACTTCTGCGTGACAGCACCCCCACCGCTGCCTGTGGCTGTGGTGCAGGCCATCCTGGAAGGGAAAGGGAGCCTTAGCCCCGAGGGGCCCAGGAGTGCCCAGCAGCCTGAACCAAGAGGCCCCAGGGAGGTTCCTGACAGGTGAGCAGAGAGACCATTTTTGACTGTAAGCCCTGTGGGCCACTTCTGCAGCTAGATCAGCACTAATTAGCCCCCAGACTTCCCAGCCTTCTCTGCCCCTTGGTGGCTGGCTGGTCGGTTGGGCACCACGGTCTCACCTGATTTCTCAGAGCTGCTCTAAGGAGTACCAGCTTCAGAGGCCCCTAGAAAGTGGAAACATGTCAGTGGTAGGGCTCAGGAATCTGCATTTTAAATGCAACCACTGGGGTGCTTGTAAAGATTGTAAAGTACGCAACAGTTTAAGAACCACTGATGTTGATAATTGCATAGGGAGGGGACACAACCCAAACCTCAGGCCAAAAGTAGGAGGCAGAGGCACTCTGTGTGCCCCTCTACGTGTGTGTGGGGGGATCGTCTTCCAGCATTTTCTATATGTTGTCAGATTTAGATCCTGATGTATTCAGGTTCCTTGGGAACCTAATGGGGGGTGGGGTTGGGCACTGCAGGCCAACGGCAGTTTTCTGTGCACAGGGGGCCTCTGGACCTGGAGAGAGGAGCCCGGAGCCCGGAGAGTCTGTTGCCTCCAATGCTGCTTCGGGCCCCCCCTGAAGGTGTGGAGCCTGCAGGGCCCCTAGATGTGAGTACACCTTCAGCAGGGCAGAGGCATGGGGCTTGGTGGGGTCCAGCTGCTTGTGCAGCCTGGGGAGGACACCACTGACCCAGAGCTCCCCCTAGGTGCTGGGCACCAGCCTCCAGGGGCGGGAGTGGACTCTCATGGACTTAGACATGGAGCTGTCCCTGGTAAGATGGGGGTGGGGAGGGCAGGGGGTTCAGAGTTGTTCGGCCAAGCCCTTTGGTCCACAGCTGTTCTCCCTCAGCCAAAGCCCCAGCTCCCTCCCCAGCTGCTTCCTGGGGTTCTCTCATGCAGTTGCAGCCCTTGGTTCCAGAAAAGGGTGAGACTGAGCTGGCGGTCAAGGGGTTAAATTCTCCAGGGCCAGGTAATAATTGTGGTGACTTAGGACCTGGGGGAGGCCCATAGGGGCCTGAGCTACCACGATTGCGTGGGCGGGGCAGTTGGTGTTTTGGAGGGAAATCCCCGGAGGCAGGCTGCTCTGCAGAGTACTGCTTAAGCTGCTTGAGCCGCTGGAAGAGAGTGGGGGGTTGAGAGTGGATGTTTCATCCTAACCGGAGGGCAAGGCGAGTGAAGCTCTCCTTCCCTGAAGAAAGGAGGCGACCGTTTCTCCCCGCTGAGCACAGCCCCACTCCTCCTAGGGAAGGACTCCATGCTGGGGACACCACTCCTGCTGGATGTCCAAGCCGCTTTGGGAGGCCCAGCCCTCAGCCTGCCGGGAGCTTTAACCATTTACAGCGCCCCTGAGAGCCGCGCCTCCTACCTGAGCCCAGGGGCCAACCCCTCCCCCTGAGAGCCCCCTCCACTCTGAAACCAGCCTGGCTGAGGGGTGGGCTGGCCGGCAGCACGCCCGGCTCGGCTTCCTTGAGCCCCTGCTGGAGGCTGAGTGAAGCCCCTCCTACCTTGGCAGCCCCTCTCCAATACCGAGCCCTGCATAAAACTGCGTTTTTTTCTGTGTTTCTGGTCTCTTTTCTCTACCGACCATGGAGCACAGAAGTCATGGGTGGGGGGCGACTTGGCATTCGTAGCAGCGTCCAGATCCTAGGGCTTTAATCGAGGAACCCTTGAAGGGTGGAGGTGCTTGGGAAGCCTGCCCCTAGTTCTCCTGCTTAGGCCCCATCCTCCGGGTCCGAATCCAGGGCTGGCGCGTGGCCACTGCGACCTCCGGGAAGCGGGGACTTTTGGGGTCACACCCAGCACCGCAGTGCATCCGTTCTGTGAGCCTGGGTAAGCAGGTCTCCTCTGAGCCTTGTCTGTGACAGGCAAAGATGGGTGTAAAACGCCTGGGAATTGCCGGGGTACTTGGGGCCGCGGGCTTAACTGTCCCCTCCCTGACTCATCCGGCGCGCCCGGGGTGAAGAGGGAAAGCAGACTACGTGTACGAGCCCAGGCGGTACGCGGCCTCTACGGTCTGCCTCCCCGCGTCCCGGGAAGAATGGCCCCCTTTCCCCACCCCCTCCGTGTTCCCGGCAGCCCTGGCCGGCCCGCCCCCGCCGCAGCTGCTGCTTCCATCTCCACCGCGCCCGGCCCTTTCTGCCTCGTCATCTCCTCCCCAGCCAAGGCTCGACCAGTGAGTGGGGCCGCCGGGAGCGCACGGACCGGGAGCTCCCCAGACCCCCGGCTGCGGTAGGGAAGAGAAACTGAGTTTGGGCAAAATCCGCGCCCCACCAAAACCAGCCGCACCCGAAGGAGGTCTGTGAGCCCCGCCCCTCGGCAGGACTCTAGCTCTGGGGCTGGGTGGAGGGGAGTTAAGGGTTCGCACGTGCGCAAAGGCTCCCGCAGTTTTCCACCACCTTCGCTCCCTAGCAAAAGGACGCGCGGGGAGCGAGGTGGGGAGGGCGACAGAGACCCCGTCCACGCCTCGTAACTGGAGCTGCCTGGTGCTCCGGGAAGGATCTGGGCTGTGAGCACTGAAGGAGATAACTTCGGTATTCACTTCCTAAGCATTGAGTTTCAGGGTGAGGACCCGTACCAGCTGGTGTCTCTGCACCCCAGACAGGACAGAGGACGGGACTCGGGGTAACGGAAGGAGGAGGCTAACATGAAAAGAACTTGGGGAGGCGTGAGAGAGAAGGAGGGGCCGGTCTAATCTTCCTCCTCCCTCTCTGCACCTGTACAGAGTGGATTCTGTCCTCCCTCCCTTTCTGCACTCGATTTGGGGGACAGGCTTTGGAAGCCTCAAGTGAAGAGGGTAGAGGAGCCACAGTACGCAGTGCAGTGATGTCAGCCTAGTGGTGAGGCTGTATGTTGTTCACTGGGGTACAGAGGAGAAGGAACCAGTCTGCTTGTGGGACACTCAGGCATTGGGGTGGATGAGGGGACATTTGAGTCTTGGAGGATGGATCCACAGCATGGAGGGAGGAAAGGGCATTCCAGGCCTAGGCAACAGCATCTGTGAAGTTTGGGAAGTGCCAGTACTGAGTGGTGGAGGGAAGTGGGGGAAAGCCTGGCTGTCCAGGGGGTGGGAAGTGAACAGATAGTCTGGATTCTCTCTGATAAGCTGTGGGGGTGTGGGGGACAGGTAGTTACGGCTGACATTTTGCTTGGCAGGAGACCTTGTAGTTCAGGCTGGAGCAAGTCAGATTCCACTTCTGCCACTCGATCTCTCTGTGCCTGTCCCCTTATCTGTAAAATGGGGACAAAAGCCCTACCCCAGAGAGTTGTCAAAGTCACTGTTCTGTGGGGGTGATGGGATAGGAGTGAGCGGTACTCAGAGAGACTGTTACAGGAGATGAGGTGACCATGGAGGGGTTGAGGGAGATGCTGATATCTCACTGAGAAGTGGAGGAGCAGCATTTGTCCCTGATGGGACATGAAGGGAGAGAGAGGGGTAAAGGGTAGTCCTGGTCTCTGCTCATGGCCTGGGGGAAGGGCTGACACTTCAGTATGGCTAGGAGGGGTGAAATGACCAGGGAGGCATAGCATGACACCAGGTAGTGAGACCTGGGAAGCAGGATGGGGGCTAGGACCAAATGCTAGACCTAGAACCAGGTAAGGAGGTAAAGGAGGGACCCCAAAGGGAGGACGAGATCCAGGAGGGTGTTTTGTGGACAAAGCCAAGGCCAGGGGAGATGGGCTGAGAGGGGGAGTGGTCCAGGGCCTGACCTAATTGCCCTTAATGCCAGGGGCCTTGCTGCCTGGGTCAGGCCACCCAAGAGGAGATGGGCCATTGTCCTTGGTTGTCAATAAATGAACAAAGCAGATTAATGTCTGCCTAACACCTGCTGTTTGGAAGAGACAGCCTCTCAAAATGGGAGGATCTATGGAGGAAAACAGTGAAAATTCAATGTTTGCTGGTAGCTTTTGTGAGTTGGGCCCTGGGTACTTAAAGATGATGGCTGTAAATCATTCCCAGGGCAGCAGGGAGACAGTTTGGTCTCAGGTGATGTCCGGAGATCTTGGTCAGAGCTAAGACTCAAGAGAATTCAGGTATCCCTGCTCAGGTATTAGAACCAGGAGAGACCATGAGACCACTTTGGGGTTACAACATGGTGGTGGCATTGGTGAGGTGGTGCAGGGGCAGGGCCTGTCCTGGAAGGATGGACCTCAGGATAAGGGGCCTGGACTTCCTCCGGGGGGTGAGAGAAGCAGCGGAGGCTCTTAGCACTTCAGGATCTGGGAGTGGGGGGATTCGGGGCTCTGCAGGGTCTAGGATGGAAGTGAAAGGCTAGACTAAGTAAGTGGTGAGGTTGACAGAAATATTGGACAGACTGGGAAGAACTTGACTGCAAGCTGGGTGTGGGGGTATCAGGATCAGTTGTAGGTCTTTCTGCCTGTTAAGTTGGGGAAGCAGGTTGGGAAAGAGAAGTTAGTTTGGATAAACTGGGTCTGAATGGATCGCAGGATCTGCAGGTGGCAGGGGCTCAGGAGGGAGGACATGCTTGGGGAGAGCCGTCAGAGTAGAGACCCCAGTCACGGGTGTTCACTGGGGCCCTGGGAGAGAGGTCAAGGTCAGGGGAGCTCCGGCCCCCACTACCTCTCTCCCCCCACCTCCCATGCAGCCCCCACCATGGGCAACACGCAGGAGAGGCCATCAGAGACGATCGATCGCGAGCGGAAACGCCTGGTAGAGACGCTGCAGTCGGACTCGGGGCTGCTGCTGGATGCGCTGCTGGCACGGGGCGTGCTCACCGGGCCCGAATACGAGGCGTTGGACGCGCTGCCTGATGCCGAGCGCAGGGTACGCCGCCTGCTGCTGCTGGTGCAAAGCAAGGGCGAAGCCGCCTGCCAGGAGCTGCTGAGCTGCGCCCAGCGAACCGTGCGCGCGCCCGACCCCGCCTGGGACTGGCAGCACGTGGGCACGGGTGAGAGCGCGCGCGAGGGCGGGGCCTAGGTCAGAGGAGGGGGCGTGGCGTGGGAGCAAGGAGTTGAGGTCTTCCCCAAAGACCCGCACGTGTGCAGGGGAAACCTCAGAGGGGTAAAATGAATCTGAGGCACTCCCACCTCCGCCGTAGGCTACCGAGAACGAAGCTACGACCCTCCATGCCCAGGCCACTGGACTCCTGAGGCAGCTGGCTCAGGGACCGCATGCCCCTGGCTGCCCAGAGCTTCAGATTGCGATGAGGCGCGGGGTCCTGAGGACTCCGAGGCAGCGCAATCCGGAACCCTCGAGGAAACTGAGCCAGAGCTGGAAGCTGAGACCTCTGAAGGGGCTGAGCCGGAGTTGGAACCCCAAATGGATCCTGAACCAGAGCCAGGGACGGAAGCAGAGCCCGACCTGGAGCCGGAGCCCGACCTGGAGCCGGAGCCCGACCTAGAGGCTGGGGACGAATCTGAAGGTGTGAGGCCGACCAAACCTGGTGGGAGGGCGTGGCCTGGGGGGCGGAGGGGGGGGGTCCACCTGACTGACCACACCCCTTCCGTCATCTCTAGATTCCTGAAAGCCTTAAAGCTGACAGGCCGCTCCTCGCCCTAGCAGGATGGGATCTAGGATCCTGCCCTGCCGGGGTCAGATGCCACGAAGCCTCCCTCTGTCCCAGTACCACTGAAAGTGAATAAACTCTGGAGGGTCAGCTTGGACTCTGTGATTCTGGCTCTTTGCCCAGGAACTAGGGTGTGGATTTGTACCTCTAAGTCCCAATGACCTGGGCAGCCCTGTGCCCACGGCCCAGTCCTCAACCCCTTTCCATCCTCAATAGCCCAAGCTGTACCCCTGGAGAGTCCCCAGTGGGACAAGGGCCAGACCCTTGGGCCCTGCTCCACAGCCCTTTTATCCTCGTGAACCATTTGGGGACATGTGTAGTCACCAGCCCCACCTCATGAAAGCCCCTAGGCCTGGCACAAAGAGCCAGGAAAAGGGTACTTCTTTCCACTTAGAGAAGGCTAGAGCTCACCACCTTGGGAAGTGAGACTAGAAAGAGAAAGGGATCTCAAGTAGGCAGAGCCCACACTGTTCATTGTAATTGTTTTAATTGGCTTCTCTCAGGACTGGGAGCTCAGGGAGGGTTGTGACCAGTTAACTGGCACACAGAAGGCGCTCTATACATATTCACTGACTAAATGAATAAGGACTTTGCAGCTGTGTTTCCAAGTTTTCAGATGGGAAAACTAAGGCCAAGGGAGGGAGTAGGACAGGGTCAACCTCACACAGCTGAGTCTGAGATGAAACTGGAAGCAACAGTTATCTTGGCACCTCTCCTGGTCTAGGAGGGGCTCAGAACTAGGAACGAGGGGCCTGCCCCTCAGGCTTAATTGTGGCTGCTGCCAGGCTATGCCAACCTCTGCCAGAGACCAGCTGTGAGGGTGTGGGCAAAGACAGGGACAGTAGAGGCCAGTGCAGGGGATGAAGGCAGGGCCAGGTGAGCTCTTAGCTTGATTCGCAAGGGGGGTGTGTGTGTGTGTGTGTGCGTGCGTGCGTGCGTGCGTGTGTGTGGAGCTAGGAACAATTGGTGCCTTCCAGAGGAGCCCTGTTCCCTCCATCAAACCTTCAGAAACTGCTGCGTCCCAGCCCCAGTAAGTAGAGCACATAAATAAGGAATAAATACATGACAGTGGGAGGGGCAAAATGCTGGAAAGCACACCCCAGCCCAGCTGGGTCTCTACTACCAGGATCCCTGCTCCTTGAGTCTGTGTGAAAGCCAGGACCTCAGGCTCAGGCAGTCACCCCCAGAAGAAGGGAGATCCCCACCAGGACCCAGTGAGAGGTAGACAGCATGAAAGCTGAAGGAGCACCAAGGGGCCAGGTGGGGGAGGAAAGGACTGGAGTATGCAGACACCCAAAGCCATCTCGTGCAAGAACAAGTTTCTACTCCCAAGCCACCCCCTCATCCCCATCCAGCTTCCCTCCTGCCCCCAGGCTTTTCCTCTGCTCAAAAGGCAGCTGGAGACAGGAGGGCAGATTTAGTTTGCCTGACATGCTGCTGTTGGCCTTCAGGGTCCCGGGAGGCTAGCAAGGGGCACAAACTCTCTGCTGTTGCCTCTCCTCCCTCCTGAAATGCTTCTGCCCTCCCCATTCCCCAAGAAACACGCAGGCTGTGGAAGCACAGAGCAGCCAGCTTCATGTTCTGGGGGCTGATCTGGAGCCCTCTTTCCAGGGCCCCTGCCTGTAGCCCTCAAGCAGTATCAGTCATCAGGCAGCAGGCGGCCCAGCTCTGCCTCATCCAGCCGGTTGGTGGTCATGATGTGCTCCAGCTGCTGCCGGTAGCGTGCTAAGTCCTGCATGAAGTGGGGCACCCGGGTTTTGTCCAGCACCCCATGGGGCCGAAGGTGATCTACATCCTCATAGGACACCTGCAGGAAGAAAGCTGGGCCTCAGGAGTAGGCAGGGTGCCCTGGCTTTCAGGCAGCTGGTCCCAGCTCTCTTGCAATGGCCCATAGCCCTTTGCTCCTGCAACTCCTCCCTCTCCCCTCCTGATCCACTCCCAATGTTATGTACCCTGAGGCTCAGGCCTGGGTGTTTGCTCTTTCTCTCAACACCTTGTTTTATCATCTACGTCCCACAACCTCACTCCTGTCTCCAGTCCAGCTTCCCCCCTCACCTCCAAACCTGGGTATCCAATTGCCTTCTGAACGCCTTCCCCAGGATATCCTTCAGGCACCTCAGACTCCCCATATCCAGCATTACTGGGTGCCAGCCTATGCCATCCCCACCCTCCTCACAGCCCCCTAGGTCACATTCCAGGTGGGCGCGTAGTATCTGTCACCCTCCCACTCAGAGTGGCCACTGAGTTAAAAAGATCCACTCTGAAGATCTCTCCAGCTTGCTGCTTCCCCTCCATCTGCACGGCCACTGCTGGGTTATGCCAGACCACCGTCGAGTCTGCAGAAGTGATTGGAAAGGCCTCCTCCTTTTCCCCCTGCACTCCCTTCCCTAGGCCTCTCCTCCCATATGACAGAGGGAGCCTTCTAAGGCAAACCATCTGTGCCACTCTTCTGCTCAAAGCTCCTAGGATTCCCCATTGCTTTGGATGAAATTCGACTTCCTCAGCCTGGCACAAATACCCAGCGCCAAGGACTTGTTCCCTGGCCATTTCTCCAGCCTCCTTCCCCAGGCCTTCCTGACTGCTCCCTTGGCCTGGAATGCTCTCACCTCCTTTGAAGTGCAGTGTCTACACACACACCTGTGGGCTGGCTCAAGCACCTATATTGGCTGCCAGACTGTCATTTCACCTCCTGTGCTCACCTCCACCCACGCTCCCCCCATCAGAGAGGCCTGGCACCCAGTCCTCAGTTGAGTTCCAATCAGAGGCTCAGGGAATACCGCAGTGATGGGGAGAGCTGGCTGGGCCCTCGAAGGCCCGTGGTCCCTCACCTTGCCCAGCGAGGTCAGCAGCGGGAAATCGATGGTCTGGCGATGCCGCAGAATGCGCACGATGCCATCCAGGTACACCTGATCCTTGCTGAAGCAGCCTGTGGACACGGGAGGGCCGTGAGCCCTAGGCCCAAAGCCCCACCTGAACCCCCCCCGCAGCCCTGCCACAGATCAGGACACTCCCCACTGCACAGGCGCCCACCGGGCAGCGAGGTGTCAGTCTGGCCGCGCTTGGCGCGCACGCAGTACTCCCAGCGCACGTCGGCGTCCTGCACGTAGCGCGCCAGGTCCTGGAACAGCTGGCGGAAGGACATGTGCGCGGCGCGGTGGATGGTGTAGTAGAGCAACGCGGCGCGCCACAGGAAGGGCTGCTTGCGGAACAGCACACTGTGCAGGCTGGCCAGGCCCTCCTCGGTGGGGTTCGCTGGCCGCAGCCCATACTGCAGCCGGCCCTCGGCGCTGTGCCACGGCTGCCGCGCGTTGTTCACGCCCCGCAGGTAGTGGGTACCTGTGGGGTGGGCGAGGGAGAGGCTGCGCTGGGCCGCACATCCAAGGGACCCTCCTGCCCAGCCTGGGTCCTGGTCTGCCCAGCTGGACCTCTAGCCAGCGACTCACATATCCTTATGCCTCTAAACCTAGGCTCTTACACAAGTCCCCTCCACCCCAAACTCAAACTCACCCAACCCCAGGCAGCACGAAGACTCTCCTCAGGTGAACTCACACCCAAGGATCCAGAGTCTCACATACATGAACCCTCCCTCACCCGTCCAGGGCTACACACACCCACACAAACTCTCCCAAACTCACACTGCCCCCCAACCCCCAGAGAGGTGCAGGAACTCACACACTACCCCAGCCCCACACCCTGCATGCCCATATCATGCTGGTGTCCCCAGCAAAAACCACCTTTTGCCCAGAGCAACAGGATTCTTGATGAGGAGGGACAGACAGAAAAGAATAGTAATTAGTGTCCCATGCTCGCTTTTCCAGGCTGGCCCCAGCCCCTCCTAAACCCAGCTCTGTGTGTTTTCAGCTAATTCCATTCCCAGGATCTGAACTTCCACCCACCGGGGAGGGCCTGCATGTTGGCTGGGCTTGTGGGACCCTTAGGGCTCTCCCTCTGGCCTGTCTGGGCCTCAGCAGTCTTGCCCCACTGTCAAGGGAAATCATAGAGGAAGTAGAGGGAGGAAAAGATACCCAGAAGGAACAAGAAATGAGGGTGAGCCCAGAGAGTGGGCTGGCATGTTCTGGCCTATGTCTGTGAGCCAGAGGAAGGAGGTAGCTGCTCCTGAAGGGAAGGGGCCCATCCTCCGGAGGGAAGGGGAAGAAAGAGAGGGGGTGGGGTTACTGGAGACCCTCACTGCCCCCCCTTGTCCCAGCCCCCTCTCACCCCTACCCGCCCACCCGCCTACCCACACCCTGACCTATCTCGTGCCGCAGCATGCCCTCCAACCAATACTGGCGGGCTCCAGTCAGGTTGATGGCCAATGTTGGTCGGCTGTTCTCCACCATCATCACTGCCTGGGACAGCAGGTCCTCACTCAGCTGCACCACAACCTGCAGGCGGCAGAGCCCTGAGCCATGGCCACCAGCCCAGGGGCCAGTGTGCAGGTGGGCCCACTGATGCCACAAGGCAGCCAGGCTGGACACCTGGCCACAACACCTACCCTTCCCCACCACTGCCTGGAGCCAGCTCCCACCTTACCGGGGCAGGGGCAGGGGCAGGGCTTGCCCGAGGTCACTAGCTCCATCAGTGTCGAGCTGGGCCTGGCATTGCCCACTCAGCAGCCTGGTTTGGAGCATGTGGAAAGGGGGCCTCGCAGGCAGGGCGAACTCACCTCCCCAGCGCAGCCCTCCTTCTGCATGTATTTGCGCACAATGGACCAGATCTGGCACTTGGTCAGCAGCTGGCCCCCAGTCGCAGCCTCAAAGCGTTCATAGGTACCAAACTTCTCCAGGACAGCCTCAATGATGCCAACCGCCTGCACAAAGGGCCACAGTGGCAGGTCAGGCCAGGCCTCTCAGGTGGTAGGGCCAGGGTGAGGTGGGCAGTCTGGACTGACCTGATGGAGGAACTGTCCAGAGGCCTCACTGTACTTCCCCAGCACAGCCGTAGGCATGGGCTCCTGATACTCGAACTGTGGGTTGTAGGTGTAATGGGACTGGAAGAACTTGTCCCGCTCACGGTCCATGTTGGTTGGCCGCAGGGCCACCAACATGCAGGGGCTCTTGCTGGCACCACGGCCTGCACCCTTGCGAGTCTTAGCAATGTGAGGCAGGGAGGCCGCAGGCCGCAGGGTGCCCCCACCTGGGTCCCGTCCCTGTCCAGGTGGCGCCCGACCCTGGGTGCTGCCCCCCCGCCGGCCAATACTGTTTACGGTGTAGGTGCTCTCACTGCGACGCATGTGGCCACGGTGGCCCAAGTGCAGCTCTGAGAAGGGCTGCGGCTCAGGCCGGGGCCGCAGGGCTGAGCGGACTGAGAGAGCCAGGGGCAAGGCCAGGGACCGAGGCCAGGGGTACAGTGCTGTCCCATCTCGGTCTGAGGGCCTCAGCCTGTGGCCCAAGGATGAGGGACTGGATGGCGGGCTGGGGGGTGCCTGCTCATACACCTGAGCCCCTGAGTCCAGCACCATTCTGTCCTGGTGGTCACATCCAGCTGGGTCACTCCAACTCCCCACACGGTCGACTTCTGGAGACACAGAAAGGCATGTGGAGACCAGCATGAGTGGGTGTGGCCTGAGGACCAGCAGGCCTTGTGCTCCATCCACACTGCCCTTGCTGGGCCTTTGGTGGGCCCAGGACCTGACGCCAGGTTCTAACCTGACCCCTCACCTCCACCCTAGTGTCCATCCCCTCCAGCAGGCTCACCCAAGCAAGCTGGACTGGGGGAAAGCAGGAGGAAGAGTCTCATACACCCAGCTAGATGGTGGTTACTCAAATCCCCTTAGACTGTGAGCTTCTGAGAGCAAGGCCTAAGCCCCTATTCATGATTCTTCTAATCCCTGTGCTCAGCGCCCACCCAGACTGGGAGTTTGGTACAGTGTAGCCTCAGCTGCCAGGATGACAGGTGAGGGGGTCTCACTACCTTCTACCTGCCTTCTACCTATGGCATTTTCTCAGTCTCACCCCGCCCCTCCCTCCTGGCTCCATCCACTTCCTCCAGCCCATTGGGATTGGGCCTCAGTCAGTTTGAATGCCTGCAGGCCCCTTGCTTATGCTAGTCCCTCCACCTGGAATGCTCTCTCTCCCGGGGCCATCTGCTCAAATCCAAATTAGAATCAGCTTTTGGTGAGCAGAGGGAAACTTCAGCAAATCCAAGCCAATCCCTGGTCTGTCCCCTAGAGTCATCTTTCTAGTGGTCATCCAAGGCCAGTGTCAGGACACTCACCCCTGACTCTACCAGGGCTCAGTCCAACCCAGTCTCTCCCCAGAGACTGACTGAAGGCTCCAGCCTCCAAACTCTCCTGCCTGCTCAGGGACATAATTCCAGCATTCCTCTCCTTTCCTACATCTCCTGCACCATCAATCTCTTCCTCTCTACTGGATTCTTCCCATCAGTATAAACACATGTTGTTATTTCTCCATCTTAAAAAACAAAACAAAACCCTCACTAGACCCCACACGCTTCCAGCTCCACTGCATCTCCCTCCAGCGGTTTCCTAGGGCAACACAACACCTCAAGTCGTCTATACTCAGTCTCCAATCCCTTCTTTCCTGTTCTCTCTTCAATTTCGCTTCAAGTGGGGGCTTTTGTCCCCCACTCTCTATCAAAACTGATCTGACCAAGGTCACCAATGATCTTCGTATTGATCAGCAGAATTTGACAAATTTAATGACTTCATCTTGGCTTGGCCATGTTCTCCACTCGGTTCCCAAATACACTGGAACATGGTTCTCCCACCTCACTGGCTGTTTGTTCTTGGTCTTACTTGCTGGTAATCCCTATCTTTCTGACCTCTTGACACTATAATGTCCAGAACTTGGAAAATTCTCTCCTCTTCTCCGTTTATGCTCACTCCCTAGGTGATCTCATCCACTCTCATGGTTTTAAATATGTCAGCCCAAACTTCTTCCATGAACTTCAGACTAGTGTTGCCAGTTCTCCGTTCAACATCTTTACTTGAACGTCTAACTGAACATGTCCCCCGTCTGGAGTGCTTTCCCCTCATATAACTGCAGGGGTCACTCTCACTTTCCTCAGATTTCTGTACAAATATCTTTTTAGAAAAGCTTCCCTAACACACCCTCTATAAAATAAACCTACCCTAGACACTCTCCACCACAACCTCCCCTTCTCCACAATATTGTCCTATGATGCAGTTATCACCATCTGAAGTACAGTACAAGTGAGCTTATCTGTTTTCTCCTTTTAAGTGTTCACAGCTGTGTCCCCAGAACAGTTGCTTAATAAAGGAATGAAACCAAGAGGCTTTGTCCTTCTCAGAACTGGAATCATCCCTGCACTTTGCTTCCCCATCTAGTTCTGATCCCCTCCCCCTCCTCCCGGCACTCTGCCTAGTGACAAGCTGCTGGAAAAGATTTCAGGCCTCAGGCTTCCCTCCCCTGAACTAACTATACACTTTTCTGGATTCCTCACTGGTCTCTGGGGCCTCTGCTTGTACTAATCCCCTTCATCTCCACTTCTTTCATTTGACCTACCTCTTTGCAATTACCAGAATATGCCTGTTTCTTTCATGTCTCAGGTCCTTCTGCCAAGAATGCCCTCCCAATGTCTCCCCATGGCAAACTCCTTAACCATTCTTCAGGACTTGGTTTAGGCCTCACTTCCTCCGGGAAGCCTTCCCAGCGTCTTAGAGGTTCCCAGTGCCCAGGCGGCTTCTTTACCATCCTAGGCTGTCACTGTTGGAGCCTAGGTCCGTGTCCCCCCATCATCCCCTGAACTCCCTGAGGGCAGGGACGGGTCCGATTCACCCCCATGACCAAAGTAGCCAGCTCTAGATGCAGACTGAATGAAAGATGGTTGTGGGAGGAGCCCAGGCTGAAGGCGGAGTCTGGTGATAAATGAGAGGGTGTGGCCTGAGCCAATAAGAAACTCCGGGAGAGGATAACGTGGAAGAGGAGCCAATGGGGACTGGGAGATCGAGGAGGGGCGTGACCTCCAGCCAATAAGAGGCGGGGGATGGGGCAAAGGGAGTGCCCAATGGAGGGCGGGGCCGGAGGACAATGGAGCGGGGTTCCCTGGTGGATGAGGAGGGGTCGCGTCGAACGCCTTCTCGGCCTCTCGGGGGTGGGGGGATTCCGTCCGCGTGCCGCGCCCCCACCTGTTCAATTCTCTTCTCGCCGCCGCCGTTCCCACTCCGCAACCCCGGCCGCCGGCTGCCCAGCCCTCGGGAGCCGACACTGGTGACGCACGCACTCGGGCGCGCGCACGCTCAGACGAAGGCGCGCGGATTCACGTCAATCTCCGCGGCCTCAAGCGCCCGAGGACATGGCTGGGGGTGGGGCCAGGCAGAGCCGGAGGGGGTCCACCATCGGGTCACGCCCCTGGGTGGGGTGTTGTCTTAAGCCCGCCCCCTCCGCCTCCATAGTTGGAGTCAGCAGTCGCGCGGGAGACGCGAGCTCGCTGCTGGCGCATGGACACGTGGGGATGTAGTCCGCATACAGCGGCGGGAGCCCGGGTGCTTGGAAAGCAGCCCATATACAGGTCTGATGCCGGGATAGGTGGGGCGCAGACGTATTTCAGAACTAGAGACAGGATACCTTAGGTATGTCACTGCACTTGGAACCCCTGACCTTCGCGGGGACTTTTATTTCTATCCCCCCTTCTCCAACGCACACAATTCAGGCGTGCGGGGGCCGTGGCTTTATTCTGGGGGCAGCCGAGGGTCAGGCACAGGACCCCGAGGGGAGGCAGGAGGACAGCGGGGGTGCAGGTGCTGGCACGAGGCTGAAGAGTGCGCGTCCACCCGCTGGGGGCGAGGGCTGCGGGCAGGCCTGCAGAGAGCTGAGTGCGGCCAGGCGCTGCTCTCGGGACACGTCCCCGCGCAGGTCCAAGAGGGCGGAGACATGATCCTCGCTATGGAGTACAGGTGCGTAAGCCCCGCCCAGCCCCCCCGGGTCCCTCCTCCCTTCCCAGCCGGTCTTCGCACCTCACGTCGGGAAATTGTTGCCGCAAGCCTGCCACCTCGAGACCAAGCAGCGTGGGGTCGCGGAGGTTCAGCAGCTCCCTCAAGGCGAGCAGCACTGGCGCGCACTGAACGCTCTCCTCCAGGCCCTGAACACGTCGGGGTTGGTCTCTCTCCAGCCCTCGGCCCCTACCCAACCACTGAGACTCCCGCCCATCTGCTCACCCAGATTCTCACCAAACCGAGGAAAAGCTCCCGAAGCTGGGCGGCATCGTGCCGCAGGCGCTCGGCCGCCTGGGTCCGCTCGTCAGCACCGCGGCACACTAGGCGGCCTTGCATCAGCGCACGTAGGTACTGCAGCACCACGGTACGCTCCGCCTCAGCCAGCAGCAGCTGCGGGGAGCACGATCAAATGGTTCCAGGACGCTTTTCCCATGGGCGCTTTCCCCCCTCCCCAGCCTTCCCCCGCAAACGCACCTGGACCGCAGGATCCCGCACGTGTCGGAAGTCCTGGCAGAAGCTCGCGGTCCGCTCGCACACGTCATCCAGCAGCTCTGGGCTCGACAGCCACCGGCGAGAGGGCAGAGCAGCGAATAGGGGCTGGAGCGGAGGTCAGAGACGCGGCTGGAGGGACGATTCAGATCCGGCATTCCCCGCAGAGACCCCCCCATGCATACGCTGTATCTCCTTCTCCCACCCCCATCTCCGTCTGAAGCCTCACCTGTAGCTCCGCCAGCAGCGCCTCCAACACCAGGCGGCAGATCCTCCTCTGCAACTCGTCCAGCGCTGCCTCCACCGGAGCCAAGGCCCCTGGAGCCACCCAGTCGGGCTGCAGGACGGACACGGAGGAGCTGGACCGACCAAAAGTACGGCTTCAGGACCAAGGCCAAGGCCCGAGAGGCCCTCCGTTGTCTAGCCACTCGGGCGCCACCTAGTGCCGCAAGTGTGTTCCGTGAGGGGGCAAGAAGGGCGGCTCCCTGCACTTCTGAAAGTCTGGGCCACGGATTGAGGATGGGAGTGGTGGGCTCAGCGACCTAGAAGGGACATAGGCCAGCTGCACCTGCCTCTAATTCGCGGTGTGACCTTGGGCAAGTCATGTCTTTCAGTTTCTGTTTCAGTAAGGGGAGAGAGTTAATCCCAGTCAGGAGGGAGTCAAAATCATCGTTAATTTGTTTGTCCTCTCTGCCCCCACCCCAAAGAACATGAGACCCAAGAGGAAGGGAATGTTTTTGTTTCGTTCACAGCTGTAATGCCAGGCATAACCTGGCACAGAGTAGGGCCTTGATAAATATTTGTTGAATGAATGAATAATTGACACTGTGTGCCAGGTACTGTGGTAGGTACATTTTATGTTATCTCATGTGATTCTCAGAATGTCCATTATTACCCATATACTACTGATGACAAAAGCAAGATTCAGAAAGATTAGGTAACTGGCCCAAGGTCACACAGCTAGTAATTAGTAGAACTAGGATAGGAACCCCAGGGCTATGTGAGTCCAAAATTCCGAAAGGCCTAGTGTGAGCTGGGTCCATACCTAATAGGTGTTCAGTCAGGGGTTAGTGAAGGTGGGGTTCGGCGGGGGCCTCCTGGTACCTGAGTGCTGATTGGTGGTTGAGGGTGGCCAGTAGGTAGGGCACGTAATGAGGGGCCGTTGCTTCCCCCCTGAGGTGGTCTCGGGAGAATCGGATCAGAGCATCACTGAAGCTGCAAAGGGCAGAGGCAGCTCCTGTATCTGCTGTCACTCTGTGCAACCCCAGTCCTTGGTACTCTGGCCCCACCTCCAAGATACCCAAGGCCCTGTTTTGAAGGAGCCCTTTTCCACAGGTGTGTCTTATCACTCAGAGCCCCTTAGCGCTGCCCCAGGATCAGGGCCAGGGGTTGGGAGTGGGTCAGTGCCTTGGCAGACCTCCTTAGGAATGCGCTCAGTTCTGACAGTGCCATGCCATGCACCCGCCGCTGCAGTGACTCACTGACCATTCTGGTCACGCGAATGTTCTCTTCCAGGATCTACAGGCAGGGATGGGCAGCCATCAGCAGAGTCCTAGTCCTGCCCTCTTTCCCTTTCCCTATGAGAGCTGCCCCCCTGCCTTGCCACTTTTCACCCACCTGCAGCACGATGGCTGGCATTGGTGAGTGGTAGAAGCCAGATGGGTCTGTGTCAGGCTCCTGCTCTCGGCCCCACTCAGCTACATCCCCGTCCAGTGCCTTCTGCAGCCACTGGGCCACACTTGCCTGGGGAAAGGGGCAAGGTGCAGCAGTATGTAGCAGGGCACTGACCCTGCTAGAGACAGGTGGACATGCGACTCCACAGATACAGGCCCACAGCTGGTCGCAGAGCTGCTCTGAACCCAGGCCCCAACTACTCACCTGGACTTTGGCCACAAATATTGCCTCCAACTGCTCGATGTTCTCCAGGGTCAGGAGGGGCTCCAGATCAGACACATCAGCCTCGGGCCCTAATTCCAGGCTCCCCATCATTTCTGGCCTAGACATGGGTAGCCCAGTGTTACATTGAGCCTCCAGCCTTTGATGAACCCACTTCCCATTGCCCCAGGGACACTGACCCCAGGTACACATGCAGTGCCCAATGCAGCAAGGTGAAGGCATCGGCAGCTTCCAGCTGAGGCCCTTCCAGGAGTTGCTGCAGGCAGCGGCGCAGGCCGCTGTGCAGGGTGTGGGCCCACAGCCGGACCACGTTGTAGTGTGGTGGGCAGCAGGGTGCTACCAGTGCCTCAGCCGCGGCCAACTCTGCTGGTAGAGCCACCCGCAGAGCCTCCAGCCACTCTGCTAGTGCCCCTGGCCCAGGCTGCAGAGGTGTCCCAAAGTGGATCTGCTCCAAGCCCTCCTGTAGTGCCCGCAGACAGCGCTGCCGCCAGTCCCGGGCAGCCTGCTCCAGGGAGGTTGTGCGCCCAGCGTCCACTTCGGCCACACGCATAGCAGCCACCAGCAGGGCTGGATCCTCCCGTGCCAGCCGCCCTGCAGCCCCTGCAGCCGCCTCCACAGCCTGGCCCAGAGCCTCAGCCAGAGGGCCCAGCCCCTCGAACACTGGCAACTCCAGGCCCCCGAGAGGTGCCCACGTCTCCTCTTGTAGCTGCTCCAGTTCCCGAAGGCTCACATATGCCTCCAAGAGTCGCTGGGCATCAATCAGGGTCTGTGTGTGGGCCAATGCAGCAGGCACTAAGCAGGGAGAAGAGGCAGCCCTGGGTCTCAGCCTTCCCACCTGTGCAGTGGGTATAGCAGTAGATGCTGAGGCCCTGGGGCTGGGGTGATGTGTAAAATATTTAATTATCAGTACAGTAGAGCATTGGTCAATCTGAAAGGACCCAGGGAAGGGCCTACATGGTGGGCCAGGGGTAAACCCTTGAGCTGATGGAACATGAGGAAGTCAGGGATCTTGGAGGGAAGGCAGGGAGGAACTGCGGGGAACATACAAGTGGCTATTCATCCACCCCGTTAGGGAAATAGTTTAGTAAATTAACAGCCAGGTTGGCCAGAGCCACTTGGTGTCAGTCCTGACTCAGACATCCCATGCTTGGGAACCCCAGAATGAACTAATATGCACCCTTTCTTCATATGCCATTTGAAGCCTGAGTTACTGTCTGGGAGGTCGCCCACGTGTCCATCCATGCAATCTCCCACTGGCGCCCCAGGCCCTTGATCAGTGATGGTGTTTGTCGACCACCTGTCGGAGGACTGCGGCCTAGGGCCCTACACACTCACCAGCTCGCAGCCGGGGCAGCAGCTGAGACATGGCCTGCAGTTGCTTGTGTTGCACAACCTGCTCCCGCAGGGGTTCTAGGGTCTGTGCAGCCTCAGCCATACCCCAGAGCAACCCATGAGCCTGGCCCAGGGCTTCGCGGGCTCCCTGCACCGCCTCAAGGGCCCAGGCCAGCTGCCGCACACCGGTCTTCACACCCTCCAGGTATGACTGCACCACCGACTGTGGGAGAGAGGCAGCCAGTGAGGCCTGGCCAGTCCTGCAGCCCGCCCTCAGCACTCCTGCCTCCTGCCTGATGCCCACCTTGATGCGTGCTTCCAGGGAACAGGTACGCTGCACCTCGCGGCTACGGTACTGGCCGAGCCTGGCCAGCTGCTCTGGCCGGTAGAAGATGCCCGAGGCCCACTTGAGTGCTGCACCCCGGGCCAGCTGCTCCGCCCTCTCCTGCTCCGGCCACTCAGGCCCTGGGCAGGAAGAGCCTGGGCAGCCGCGTCAGTTGGGCAGGGCCTGCAGGAAGTGGCTGCCAAATCTGCTCCCCTTCCTACCCCTCGGCCTGTCCCCCAGGGCAGTCCACTCCTCTCCCTGCCCTCCCTATAGAGCTCCAGCCAGACCTGGCAGGGAGGACCAACCCCACCATCCCCATCTTTCTTGCCACCATCCCCCCCTCAGCCCACCCAGAAGGGCTCATACCAGGGGGAAGTGCGGGCTGCATTTTGTCCCTGGCTGCTGAGTCCATGGCTGGTGGAGCCGGAGCGGAGGTAGGAATAGGGGCGAAGGTCCAGGTTAGAGCAAGTAGAGTGGGAGCGCCTCTGAGCTGCAGCCTCCGTCTAGGCCCCACTGAGAAGGAGGAAGGTTCTTGCCCAGCCCCCTCCGGAAATGAGAGGGAGGTGGGTGTGATGGGAAGGAACCTGAGACACCTTTGCCTGCCGGGTTTCTCAGTTTTGCCCCTCAGATGCAAGTGAAACAGGGTAGGCATGGGCCTCCACTGGACACCGCTCCTGCTCTGAGTTGCAGAGGACAGTTTGATATGGAACTCACCAGGCTTGGCCAGGCGTCCAGTTCTCCCTCCTCCACAGATAGCCTTGGCCTTGAGGATGGCCCTCTCCCCTGGCCTTCTTGGCAGAGCTGGGTACTCCCACCACTGGCTCATGAGACCCACACCTCAGCATGCAGCAAGAGACTTCCTCTCCCCAAGGAAGCCTCTGTCCCACCTCTCTGCCCAGGAGCTCCCTCCTCCCTCCAAGGTCCCGCCCTCTCCAAGGCCACATGCAGAAAGGAAGGAAGCTGAGTCTCTGGTACTTTATTCCCAACAGGAAAGAGCATCTGCACTGTGGGACAGAGTGGGGAGGGCTGGGCGCCACTTCCTCGCGGGGAGGGGGGGTGTACTCCCTGTGATCATTGAGACTTGAGCAGCCTATGCAGGATCTGTTGTGCTCAGGATACAGACATGAACTAGATGGCCCCAACCTGGATGGAGAGCGAGGTGTGCAAATATGGGTGTAGGCAACATCACAGTGTGACAACTGTGTTGACGGGCCCTTCAGAGGTGGGTGTGCCTCTGCACAGGAGCAAGAGATGACAGGCTGTCGTGAAGACGGTGTGTGGTAGGTGATCGCAGAGATGGGTGGAAGGGCTATGAAAGCTATGTTTGTCTTGGGAGTTAAAGGGAGCCATGGAAGGGACTACTAGGTAGTAATAATGTAGTGGACACTGGCTACTACCCGAATCCACCCTTCAGGACAAAGATACTTGTTCCCCCAGCTGCCAGAAATGTAGGCTGCTGAGGTCTCACAGCTGAGTCTCTCAGTCAATGTTAGGGTATAAAGGCCAGGTACCCTTGCCTTGGAAGGCCTTGGAAGAGTCACCCCAGTTTCAGAGCTCCGAGTAGGATGGGCCAAGTTCTCTGTTTTAAAGATTTTTAAAAAAAATAAATTTGCTTATTTTATTTATTTATTTATTTTTGCGGTACGCGGGCCTCTCACTGTTGTGGCCTCTCCCGTTGCAGAGCACAAGCTCCGGATGCGCAGGCTCAGCGGCCATGGCTCACGGTCCCAGGCGCTCCGCGGCATGTGGGATCTTCCCGGACCAGGGCACGAACCCGCGTCCCCTGCATCGGCAGGCGGACTCTAAACCACTGCGCCACCAGGGAAGCCCAAGAGTTTTTTGATGTGGACCATTTTTAAAGTCTCTATTGAATTTGTTACAATATTGCTTCTGTTTTACGTTTTGGTATTTTGGCCGTGAGGCATGTGGGATCTTAGCTCCCTGACCAGGGATCGAACCCACACCCCCTGCATTGCAAGACGAAGTCTTAACCACTGGACGGCCAGGGAAGTCTCTGAGGCCTCTATTTTAACTGCATAGCAGTTTAATTCTCCTCTCTGCCCGATTCTGCCTGTCTTACTCCTTTACAAGTGTGGCTTCTCAGTAAACTTCTTGCAGGCACATCCCTGTTTCCCAAACAACTTGACCTAAAGTAAACAATAATAAATAATGACAATGTTAAAAATAACGAAATGATACTAGCAAACACACAGTCCTCCCACATGCCAGGAACAGCTCTAAGCGCTTTACATATATTTACACATAGGTAAACATGTTTGCACTGGTTGAAAAGTGGTTATAATCCCATGGCCTCTGAGCACTGCAGTGTGGAGATAAGAGAAAGATGAGGCTGGGGTCAGGGAAAGAGAGTGGGGATGGAGACAAGTGGACAAGCTAGATGTAGTTAGTGCTTGCTGTTTGGCAGGAAGTGAAGGACAGCAATAGGATGGGTGATCCCAAGACAGTGTGGCAGCCTTTAGGAGCAGGTTTGGGGAAACACACTGGGTTCATCAGGCAGCACAGTCTCCTCTCCTGAGATGAGGGTTGGGGTAGAGTTAGTGGAGTTGGGGCAGGTTGGCCAGCCCGTAAGGTTCCAGTGGCTCCTCCTTCCCTGCTGCCGGGCCTGCCCAAAGACTTCCTCCACATCCTTCCTTAACAACGCTGGTCTCCGGGGATCCTGGGGTTATTTTCGTCCTCTTCGGCGGTTGGACAATTGTTGATGGTCCCCGAAGTTTTTCGGCTGTGTTCGCAGAGATGAATTGTGCTGGATTCCCTGGGAGGGTGCTGAGCGGAAGCGGAAGCAGCGATGCTGGCGCCGGCGGCCTGGAGGCCAGGAACGGAAGCGGAAGTGGCGGCGGCGCCGGCCTGGCCTGGCCTGGCTGAGGGGAGGTGGCGGGAGGGCGCTATGGCGGAGGCCGGGCCACAGGCGCCGCCGCCCCCGGGCACCCCAAGCCGGCACGAGAAGAGTTTGGGACTTCTCACTACCAAGTTCGTGTCGCTTCTGCAGGAGGCAAAGGACGGCGTGCTTGACCTCAAGCTGGTGAGGCCCGGGCTAAGGGGCGACAGGGGGGATGGTGGACCAGGCCTGGGCCGGTAGCGGGAACCCCCGGGGCGGCCCAGCTGAGCCCTCAGAACAGGCCGCCATCCATGTGCTTTCTCACAGGAGGGAGGCCGGGAGCTGTTTCATTCATTCGGCCGAGGCCATTGGGCGTCAGCTATGTGCCAGGCTTGGGGCTGCAGGTGTTGGTCCTCGTGGCCCTCCCCGGCAGGTGTGGGGAGAAGAGCATCAGAACATCAGCTCAGGCGGCGCCAGGCCTCTTCCCGCCCCACAGTCCCGAGCTGCTGTAGTGCCTGGGAGGAGGGTTGGAATCAAGGCCACCCCCTTTTCAGATTACTCCAGACTAAGTCTCACCTGAGAGTGGGGCTGAGCATTCCCCACTCTCTTCTGCCTGCCAGGCAGCTGACACCCTAGCTGTTCGCCAGAAGCGGCGGATTTATGACATTACTAACGTGCTGGAAGGTATCGGGCTGATCGAGAAAAAATCCAAGAATAGCATCCAGTGGAAGTGAGTGGGGGCACCAGGGAGGGCAACGGGATCTCCTACCCAGAAGCGTCAGGGGTGTGGGGTGGAGGGTGCAAGAGAGAGCAGGGGCCGTGGGACCCAGAGTTCCTGGCAGCCCCTCTCAGCTCCACTCCCCGGGCTCAGGGGCGTGGGGCCTGGCTGCAATACCCGGGAGATCGCGGACAAGCTGATTGAGCTCAAGGCAGAGATCGAGGAGCTGCAGCAGCGAGAGCAAGAACTAGACCAGCACAAGGTGTGGGTGCAGCAGAGCATCCGGAACGTCACAGAGGATGTGCAGAACAGCTGATATCCTCCTGGCAGTCCCTGCTCCAGGGGAGTGGGCGAGGGGCCCTCTAGTCCAGCTGGGTTTGCTTGTGGTCCACTAGTCCCTATCCCTCTTGGGAGGATGGTCCTACAGCTCCTGGCCAGGTTCCAGCCTCAGGCTCCCTCCTCAGAGCCTCTCGCCCACCAGTCTTGGACTGTGATCCCTCCCCATGTAGACCCCAGGCCTCAGGACTTTCTTTGAGAGCATATATGTCAGACCTCTGCTGGAGAGCTGGGTCTTCTCTGTGGTCAGCCATCTGTCGCCACGGGCAGGGCATCAGCCGTTCTCCTTAACCCCCACACCTTGGCCTACGTGACTCATGAGGACATCTGCAGATGCTTTGCTGGTGAGCAGAGCCTGGGTAGGGGGAGATGGGGGTGGGGATGGGTTGAGCCACAGCCCTGAGCAGTGGACTCAGTGCCCAAGAGATTTCTGTCTCTTAAGAGGGTTCCTGGGGCCCGCCCAAAGAAGAACCAGACAGGGTAAGTCCTGGGTTTGAGGGTCACTGGGACCCTATGGAGGCTAACCATACTGAGAGGGTACAAGAATCCTGGGCTGGGTCCCTGGGTCAATCCCTACCTGCATCGTCCCCTAGGTTTGGCTTCTCACGTGTGACAGAAGCATACAAGGGAGAACGTGTGTTTGCATGTTCATGTATGCTTGTATGCAGGGGGCAACGGTGCCCACTTCCAATCTACAGTTAGTTTAGTTGCCTTGTAGGTACAGGAACTGTTTCTTGTTCATCTTGCCTCTTCCAGTCTGGTTCAGGGGAAGGGATGTTGGCCTTGGCTAGAACATCTACATTTGGGGAGCAGCCCCGTCAATCAAGTGAGGTGCCCATGGCCAGCAATCTTTTGCTCTATGTGTCTGAACCCAGATTTTCTGATTGCTGACCCCTGGGCTCTTAGGAGGAGAAAAGCTTTAGTTCTCTGCCCCAGCCTACTGTCCAGCCCCTCAGAGACCATGATCTCCTTCCTTACTCTAAGGGATAGGCACTCCATTCTCAGTTCAGATTGATCCCGTGGGCCTTGATCCATCCTCCTTGTCATCCTAGGAGACACCCTCCTTGCCATCCGGGCCCCATCGGGCACCAGCCTGGAGGTGCCCATCCCAGAGGTGGGTGCTCAGCCCAGCCATGTGGGGTTGGTTGAGGGCGGGTGCTGGCTGTGGAGCCCGATAAGTCCCGGGTGGGGCAGGTAGGGGGAGGCCTGGGGTTTGAGGTTATCTAGGAGAACGGGCAGCCTAGGGTGGGAGAGGACACTGGCCCTTGCCCAGGGTCAGGCAGGAGCCGGGCCTGCTTCCAATTCCACCTGTCCTCCACCCCACACCCTCACCGGTAGGGCCTCAATGGGCAGAAGAAGTACCAGATTCACCTGAAGAGCATAAGTGGCCCCATCGAGGTGCTGCTGGTGAACAAAGAGGCATGGAGCTCACCACCTGTGGCGGTGCCTGTGCCGCCACCCGAAGATCTGCTCCAGAGCCCACCTGCTGTCTCTACCCCTCCGCCTCTGCCCAAGCCTGCTCTGGTCCCGCCCCAAGATGCCTCACGCCCAAGCAGTCCCCAGGTGACCACCCCCAACCCTGTTCCCGGCAGCACCGAAGCCCAGGGGGTGGCCGGTCCAGCCGCTGAGCTCACAGGTGAGGCACAATGGCGTGGTGGTGATGGGGTGATTTCTGGGGCCCAAGAGGCAATACCTCTGTGTGATGGAATGCTGTACTCAGAGTGGAAGGGACCCTGTGGTGTTCTTTCTCCTGCTCCCCCATCCCACAGGCCTCTCCTTGCTAGTGCAGCGAATGGCCCTTGTTAACAGGGAAGTTGTGACTGTGTGAAGGGGCATTAGTGGTGGCAGTTTTCCCCCAGATCTGCCAGTGTCACAGTTGCCCTGGCAGCCCCTCTTGAAGTGTGGTCACAGGGGCCATGTCCGTGAGTCTCCCTCCTGCAGGCTTCATGCCCTTGTCTCCTTCAGTGACTGATTTTCACATTACCTTTTTGGGAGTGATGGGCAGTGCCTAACTTTCCTTGGGCCTAGTAACTAGGGTGCTAATCATCCTGGCTGTGGCTTCTAGCAGGGCCAGCTTCAATACCCTGCTTCCTGTCCCCAAGTGACTGGGTTTGGGGGATGTGGTTGCAGTGAGTGCTATCCCTGGAACCGATAACAAGGACGGTGGTGAGCTCAGCTCCCTCCCGCTAGGCCTGACAGCACTGGACACCCGGCCGCTGCAGTCCTCTGCCCTGTTGGACAGCAGCAGCAGCAGCAGCAGCAATAGCAGTTCATCCGGACCCAACCCTTCTACCTCCTTTGAGCCCATCAAGGCAGACCCCACAGGTGGTGAGTACTTGTCCCCTTGGCAGCAGTGAGAACCCAGCCTCAGACAGTCCTAGGTCAGAAACAGAGTTGGGCTTGGAACCCAACTCTCCTATCTCCTCAGCCAAAGCTGGCCAGCCCCCTGCCATCAACCAGAGCTCTGCCAGCCAAGGTGAGGAGCCTGGCCTCTGGCTTGGTGCTGGTGCCCCTTTGCCCCCTTCCTGGGCTGACACAGAACTCCCTGGCCCTCCCTCAAGCCCTGCCTGCCACCCCTTGGACCCTGGTCTCAAGGAAGGTGTGAATGCTCTCCTGGGGAACGGGCTGTGGTATGGCCCTCAGGCTCCAAAGGTGGGCAGTATGTTCTTAGGAGAGGTGGTGTCATCTGCCGGGTGTCTCCTCTCCATCTTGTGACTTGAGTGTTTGCTTTTTCCAGGACTCATTCTCCTCGGCCCTCAAGCACTGCTAAGTCTCTCCTCGTTAAATGACACTTCATCGCCTGTGTCTCTCTCTTTCTTCTTCCCTATATCCTCTGTGTTTGGACTCCTTGATAAAGTCATCTCCATTCTACTCCATACCCTGGTCTCCTAGTCAGCCTTCGGGTTGCGGCAGTCAGGACCCCAAACCCCCACCCCATGCTACACCAGTGCTACTCTTGATAAGTTGCCCAGCTCTGACAGCCAGCTCCAGCAGGTTTCTGGCCAATTTGCTCTGGTGCTCTCCTGCTCTGTGTTGATGCTCTTTTTTCTCCTTTGGCATTAATGATGTCAGCTCTTGGTTCTTCTCCCTTAATTGGCTTCTTCTTCTGACCTCTCCCTGGCATGGCTTTAAATCTGGTTTCCCAGATCTCTGGCTCATTCCAAACCTGTGGAGGGCCCCAGTTCTGGGTAGATGAATCCCAGCCTCCATCTTGCCTAGGCCTTTTGCCTGAACTTTACCTCTTGTGTCCACGTGCCTTCCTCTGCACATCCAGTGGGCACTTCATTCCCATGTGTCCTCAACTGAAACTTGGATTTCCACCTTTGTGCATACCCGACCACTGGCCCTAGTCACCCAGGCCTGACACCTGGGGTCAACTCCAGCTCTATCTCCTCCTCCCTCCTTGTCCTGCTCCCCACCCTACATCAGCTTAGTGAGTTCTCTTGCAGACATCCCCCATGGATGGCCTCATGTATCCTAACACTCAGGATCACTGCCAGCCACCTCTATCCTAAGTTCTTCAGCATCTTCTTCACCCCGACTGACAAGAATCTGTTTGAAACACAGCCTGACTGGCATTTCTCTGTTTACAAAATTACCTTTAACAGCTCCCAAAGGTCTGCTGGATAAAACCAGAGCCCCTAAACCTGGCATATGAAATCCCTCGTGATCCAGCTCCAGCACTCCTTTCCTCTGTTTCCCATGTGTGTCCTCCTGGTTAGACCTTTGTAGCAGTGTCATCACCCTGTAGCACTATCCCCTATTTAAGAGTGCCTCCTCCTCTGCCAGGTGACTGGCCTGGGCTGTGGTCTCTGAGCCTGGCACCAAGTAGGTGCTTAGCAAGGGCAGGGATGGACAGGACATCCTCTGTCAGACAGGGCATCCTGCATCAGACAGAGTATCCTCCATCAGACAGGGTATGTACTCTGAGCTTAGAAATGGAGAGGGTGTGCTGCCCTTCTGCCAAACCACTGAGTTAGAAGGGCTGTACCGATTACCTACAGTGGTCCTTTGGCACCGAGGAATTCAGGTCTGGTAGGGGAGACTTGCAGACAGTGCCGGCTTGGTCTGGTGCAGGGCCTACATCTCAGCTGTGTGGAGCCCCTGGGTGGGTGATAAAGGATCTGGGGAAGTGGGGGCTAGAGTGGGACCAGGCTGGATCTCTGTGCCCTTGAGCATGGCTTTCTTGTCTTTCAGTTCTGGAGCTCCCCAAAGAGCTGTCAGAAATCTTTGATCCCACTCGAGGTAGGGCTGTGTTCTTCCCTGGGGCTGGGGTGAGGGGCACAGCTCATTGGGTGTTAGGGCCGTTTTCTTGCCCTTCTGAGGACCTTATGATTGTGCCCGGTACCTGGGCAAAGGGTAAAGTTCCTGATGGTGGCTGGGTGGTCCCCTTCATGGGCTTTGGTGGGTGGAGAGGCAGGAGCCAGAATGTAACTGAGCTCTCGCTCCATCCCCAGAGTGCATGAGCTCAGAGCTCTTGGAGGAGCTGATGTCCTCAGAAGGTAGGTGGCCCAGGCAGGTGGGGGGTGAGTGTGTGTGGGCAGGGTTTGGGTGGCTGCTGGGTGGGGTCTTGGCCCTGGGGCCTCAGCCTGTTGCTCTCTGCAGTGTTTGCACCCCTCCTCCGCCTTTCTCCACCCCCTGGAGACCACGATTACATCTACAACCTGGATGAGAGTGAAGGTGTCTGTGACCTCTTTGATGTGCCTGTTCTCAACCTCTGACTGACAGGGGCATGCCCTTTGTGGCTGGGACACAGACTGTCTAACCTGGGGGCTGCCTGGGGACCTCCCCCCACCCCACCCCTACACAGCTTGAGAGCCGTAGACTCCTGGCTTCCCCAGCCTTCCCTCACTGCACAGTTCTGGCCACAAGTCCCACTCCTGCACCAACACCTGTTCTGTGCTGGGAGAGCAGGGGAAAGGGGCTTAGCCCTCTCCACTGTGGAGCCAAAGTGTTTGCCACTCCTTTTTGGAGGCCTTCCCCTACCTGGTAGCCTCCCCCGGCCCTCCCAGAGTTCAGTTTCAGCTGCCACCCAGTGGCACAGATCCAAGGACCCTCCATCACCCTCCTTAGGGCAGCGCGTCCAGCCCCACTGCCCTGTACCTGCCAGCCCCTCCCCCTCCAGGAGGAAGCATGGGGTGGGGCTGGGCACTTGCCAGCACCTAGCCTAGCCTCCTTCACTTCTCCCCACGCGGATCACACAGCTCCTTCTGTACCGCTCGTGTGCTCCCTTTTTGCTGGACCCTTGGCCCTGAGAACCTGTTGGGGCGGGCAGGTTGCTAACAGGAGGAATGGAGATCTCTAGCTAGGAATCTGGTCGGGAGAGTCCCTGAGGATTGGCCCGGCCTCCCTCTGCCCCACAGTCCCCCTCTTGTTTATTCATTTATCCTCATTTAGAGCCATTTGCAGAGATTTAGAAAGATTTGCAGTAACGAATGGATTCCTATATAAAGATTATTTTTATACTTTTTGCAACAAAAGGAAATTGTAATATTTGTACAGTGTCCAAATGAATAAAGACCATGCCTAAGGCTGTCTTTGATCTGGTTCTTTCAGGGATCCTCCCTGGGACTGTGCTGGATTGGTGGTGGGAACGGGCGGGTCAACTTTCTGGAAAAGGTGTGGCGGTGCTGACAGCCCGCCCTCCCCACCCCCACCTGCCGCACCTTGGGGCGGGGCGGGGCCGCCTCTGCGGGGCGGGGCGGGGCAGGCACCCTCCTACCCTCCTACCCCCGGGACTCCAACCCGGAACTAGCCTCCGCTCTGGCTCCCTTGGGAAGGCCGCGGCGCCTTGTCGGGAGTGGGAGCCTGGGCTGTGAGTGCGGGCCACGGGAACCAAGTCTCGGGCAGAGGAACACCTTCGTCCTCAGGGGCCTCAGACCAGGTGTGCCCTCGGCGGGAAGTTGCACATCTGGAAAGTACAGAGGCCCCCACCTCGGGTAGATTATGGTGCCCCCGCGGAATGTAGTGAAGATCGCCGTCCAGATGCGCGACGCCATCCCGCAGCTCATCCAGCTGGACCAGGTCACCCGGACTGTCTGGCCTCCGTCCACCCCACCACCTACCTCCGGGTTGCCCCTTTCCCCTCGAATAGCCCCCCCCCTCCCCCAGGCTCCTCCCCAACTCCCACTCCCATCCGGTGAGTGACTGTTCCACTTGTAGGCAAAACCCCTGGCCACTGTGCTGAAGGAGGTGTGTGACGCGTGAGTGCGGGTCTGCCGGGGCATGCCGGGTGGCTGGTGGGAGGGCAGGAGGGAGAGGGCGCCCCCTACCCGCCTCGCTGAGCCTCTGCTGCCCGCAGGTGGAGCTTGCCTCACTCTGAGCGCTATGCCCTACAGTTTGCTGATGGGCACAGGAGATACATCACTGAGAACGTGAGTCCCCTCCCCGCCCCACATTCCACTCTGTGACCCGTTTAACCCACCTGGCTCTGACTCAGAGTCATCATCCCACTCTCTGGAACCTGATCTTTCTTTTCACTGACTCCCAAATCCTCCCTTATTGACAACCCCAATTAACCAATCCTCAGAGCCCTTCTTGACTTCTCTTCATTTTCTGCCATCTTTTCCAGAACCGCACGGAGATCAAGAATGGCAGCATCCTGTGCCTCAGTACTGCCCCAGTAATGTCCCTCCTGACCATGCCCTCATTCTGTGCCCCTCTGCTATGCCTCTTCTCTGCCCGCCACTGGCACCTGGGCCCTAGGTCTGGAGGCCCCAGCCCTAACCCCAGCTCCAGCCCAGTAGTGCCCCACCTAGTGGACACCCAAGTCCCCACATCCCCAGTTCCCACTCCTTACCTCCTCACCTCTGTTCTTGCTCCCACCCCTGGCAGGACCTTGAGGCTGAGCGGTTGTTGCGTGGGCTGCAGAGCGAGAGTTGTGAAGGGCGCCGGGAAGCCCTTCAGCACCTCGTTCTGCTGGCCCCAGACATGACCTTCACCCGGGAAGTCATCAGCCGTGATGGGCTTCAGAGACTAGGCTCCATCATTGAGGATGGGGACGAGTGAGCCCAGGGCTGTGGTGGGTGGTGGACATGGTGGGGCTGGGCCTCCTGGTCTGGTCCTCTCAGCCCCACATGTCTCCCCAGCCTAGGAGAGGTGCTGGCCCTCGCACTGAGGGCCTTCTTGGAGCTCATGGAGCATGGTGTGGTGTCCTGGGAGACGCTCAGCATCCCCTTTGTTAGGAAGGTGGGTGGGCTTTTCTAGGGGTAACAGGTGGGGGCAGTGGAGTGGTGTCAGGGTCTGGCCTTCCATGGTGCTGAGGTGGTGACAACCCCTGCTCCTCTAAAGGTGGTGTGCTATGTGAACATGAACCTCATGGATGCATCTGTGCAGCCCCTGGCCCTGGGGTTGCTGGAGAGTGTGACCTTGAGCAGCCCTGCCCTGGGCCAGCTGGTCAAGAGTGAGGTGCCACTGGATAGGCTGCTGGTGCACCTACAGGTGTAAGTGTCTGGAGGTGGGGTGCAGATGAGTGGAGCGGGGCTGGACCTTGGATGGCCGGCTGAGCCCTCTTCCTGTCTCAGGATGAACCAGCAGCTGCAAACCAAGGCCATGGCACTGCTGACAGCTTTGCTGCAGGGGGCCAGCGCTGCTGAACGTAAGGTGGGTGTCCAACCAGTGGCTGGATTGGTGGGGGGAGGAGCTGGTGGGCAGTGTGCTCCACAGTGGACCTGCAGGATGGGTGCTCATGGTGGGGCTAAATCACCTGAGTCCCCTTCCCACCCACCTCAGCACATGCTTGACTACCTGTGGCAGAGAAACCTTCGCCAGTTCATCTACAAGGTAGGAAGGACCAGGCCAGGCAGACCCTTCCCCGCTCCTCTCCTCGTGGCCCACACTCACACCCGTGAACTGGCTGTTCTCCAGCACATCATCCATAGTGCAGCGCCCCTGGGCGACGAGATGGCTCACCACTTGTACGTACTGCAGGCCCTTACGCTGGGGCTGCTGGAGCCACGCATGCGGACGCCACTGGACCCCTACAGCCAGGTAGGTGCCTTTGGGGCACACGAGGCTGGGGACGGCTGGAGCTTGGCCTTGAATCTTCAATCTTAACACCACTCCAACAACGACCCCAGGAGCAGCGGGAGCAGCTGCAGGCCCTGCGTCAGGCTGCCTTTGAACCGGAGGGGGAGTCCCTGGGCACTGGGCTGAGTGCTGACCGTCGCCGTTCCCTCTGTGCCCGCGAGTTCCGCAAACTGGGCTTCTCTGTGAGTGACCCCTATCCAGCTCCCTGCCCTTGCCTCAACCCAGGGCTGCTGTTGTTCCAGAGGGCTGGGCCCTTCCTCAGCTGCCTCTCCCCCTTCCCCCAGAACAGCAACCCTGCGCAGGACCTGGAGCGCGTGCCCCCTGGCCTGCTGGCCCTGGACAACATGCTCTACTTCTCCAGACACGCGCCCAGCGCCTACAGCCGGGTCAGTGACAGGGTGGGGTGGGATACGGCAGGTTGCCACCTAGGCGGGGGGTCTCCACAGCCTCAGTCGTGACTCCCCACCCCGTCCTGTGCTCCCACCACCCCAGTTTGTGTTGGAGAACAGCAGCCGTGAGGACAAGCACGAGTGTCCCTTTGCCCGGAGCAGCATCCAGCTGACTGTGCTGCTGTGTGAACTGCTCCATGTCGGGGAGCCCTGTGAGTGGTACTGGGCACAGCATGTCCAGGAACGGGGGACGGAAGGGCAGAGAGGGCCAGGGGCTGCACACACTTTCTCCCTGAGCCCCTCCTGCCCCCCCGCTCCAGGCTCCGAAACTGCCCAGGACTTTTCACCCATGTTCTTTGGCCAAGACCAGAGCTTCCATGAGCTCTTCTGTGTGAGCATCCAGCTACTGAATAAGACCTGGAAGGAGATGCGGGCCACTCAGGAAGACTTCGACAAGGTGCGTAGGGTGGGAACAGGGAAACCTGGGCCAGGGCGGGGGATTGTTCTGGGTCGGGGCCCAGAACTCAGGCCCTGAGCTAAGCTTGGGGTGGCCCCAGGTCACGCAAGTGGTGCGGGAGCAGCTGGCCCGCACGCTGGCCCTGAAGCCCAGCTCCCTGGAGCTCTTCCGAACCAAGGTGAATGCGCTCACCTACGGGGAGGTCCTGCGCCTGCGGCAGACAGAGCGGCTGCATCAGGAAGGCACACTGGCCCCTCCCATTCTGTGAGTTGGTGGGGATGGGTCCCAGTCCTAGCCCCCACCTTCCCTGCTGCCCCCTGGGCCTCACTCAGGCCCAGGTCGTCCTGTTCAGTGAGCCCCCTCCCCCCCTCCCCCAGGGAGCTGCGGGAGAAGCTGAAGCCAGAGCTCATGGGCCTGATCCGCCAGCAGCGTTTGCTCCGCCTCTGCGAGGGGACACTCTTCCGCAAGATCAGCAGCCGACGGCGCCAGGGTCATTGCTTGGGCAGTGGGGCTGGAGAGCGGCTGGGCTGGGGTCAGGGCGTGTCCCTCTCGTCACTCCTTCCCTCTTACCCTTTCTGCCCACAGACAAGCTGTGGTTCTGCTGCCTGTCCCCCAACCACAAGGTGCTGCAGTATGGGGATGTGGAGGAGGGCGTCGGCCCGCCCACCCCCGAGAGCCTGCCTGAGCAGCGTAAGGAGGGCAGGGTAGGGGTCAGACACCTGCTCTTCCCAGACCGCCGCCCCACCCCGGGACCGCCTGGGGTCCCAGTGGTCAGCCCTACCTTCTTCCTGCAGTCCCTGTGGCCGACATCAGGGCACTGCTGACAGGCAAGGACTGCCCCCACGTCCGGGAGAAGGGCTCGGGAAAGCAGAACAAGGTGAGTGCAGTGGGGACCAGGGGCTCCTTCCCGCCCGCTCCTGCCGTGCCCCCTGCTTAGTGCTCCTGGCTCCCTTGCTTCCCCAGGACGTCTGTGAGTTGGCTTTCTCAGTCAGCTATGACCACGGGGAGGAGGAGGCATACCTCAACTTCGTTGCCCCATCCAAACGGGAGGTGAGTGTCCGGGCAGGCTGAGCAGAGTCGGGCAGACGGGCAGGGGAAGAGACGGGAAGGCCCTCATGGAGATGGCCCCATCCCCAGTTCCACCTGTGGACAGATGGGCTGAGCGCCCTGCTGGGCAGTCCCATGGGCAGTGAGCAGACACGGCTGGACCTGGAGCAGCTGCTGACCATGGAAACCAAGCTGCGGTTGCTGGAGCTGGAAAATGTGCCCATCCCTGAGCAGCCACCCCCCGTTCCCCCACCCCCCACCAACTTCAACTTCTGCTACGACTGCAGCATCGCTGAACCTTGACAGTGAGGTTGGCCAAGGGCCACAGCTGCTGCCACTGTGGTGGCCACAAAGGGTGGAGGGGGGAGAAGCACAGGCACCCTGACCAGCAGAGGCTGCAGCAGAAATAAAGTCTGCTTGGCTCTTAGACATGTGTTGAGCCAGCTCTGAACCCTGCAGGCTAAGCCTGCCTTCAAGCTTAGCTGGCAGATAAGATGAGGGCATCAGGCCAGGGCCACAGCTTGGGGCCACAAACCTGGGCAGCTACAGTTGAGGGGCTGGTGTTCCGAAGGACGGTGGGGACCGGCTGGCCCTGTTACCTTTCTCCAGCGTGAGTCCTCAGCCTCCCTCAGTGCTAGGCCTGCAAAGAAGGATGGCCTGTAGTCTGGGGGCACCAGCTGAGAGAGGTCTGGGGCTGCCAGCCAGCTGAGGGTGAGGTGGTAGGGCAGGAGGCATTTCCCCAAGTGGATGCCTTTCTGGGCGCCATTAACAGGGGCCTAGTCTGGGAGCCATGTTTCCAGAAGAAGACTCCTGACAGTCTGAGCTCAGTCCTCAACCCTGCTTGGCCCTTCCCCTGCGTCATTTGTGGGTCGTGACGGCCTCCTGTTGAGAGGCGTGAAGGGAGAGATGTGAAGTTGGGTATGCTTTGTGCTGAAGGGCAAACTCAAGGTTCCAAAAGATGTCCCCCAGGCCAGTGGGAGGATGTAGGCTGATTCTGACAAGGGGGAATTTAGTGCAGCAAGCCTGCATTCTGATTAAAACCCAACTGCAGCAGCATGGATGGGGTGGGGGCCACAGACAGGCCAGCTGGAGGTGAAGCTCGGAGGCTATGGTCACAGACCCCAAGCCTCTGAGGCAAAGAGGAGCACACCCACCCACAGGACCCACGGGCAGGCTGGAAGCTGCCAGCCACCACCCTCTGACCTCCTCCATGCCTCTCACTACCTCTCTTTCCCAGTGCCTCCTCAAAATATGTTTTTTAAGCGTTAACCATCACCATGTTACCTAAAAACTGATGATACGACACCTCCTTTGAAGAATGTTCTGGGGAAGTACTTGTTCCCTCTCTCTAGCTATGCTTCTGACTTGGGCATTCAGGGCCCCACATGCCCACTCCTGCATTCAGACTTCCCACCGCACTTAGAATAGTCCCTGTTGAGTTCAAGGTGCAAATGGGGAGCCCAAGTGCAGTTAAGTCTCCTAATACCATCAATTCTTCCTTCTCAGTGTCTCCAGTCCCTTGTTACAGGCCACCATCATCTTGGCAGGAACCTCCTGACTTCCTGCCTCCTGTCTCGCCCTTCCAATCTTCTCAATACCAACTACCACACTGCTTTCTCAAACAGGAAGCCGATCTGATTACACACACACACACACTGTCTCCCCTGTATTCTTCGGTGTCTCCCTGTTGACCGTGGATAATGGTCACGGTACCATGATTGAACAGAATCGAGATGGGTTGCAGACGTGTTGTGGTTTAGCCCTTTCAACAGAGTGCTTGTGGCTTACAGAGTCACAAGCATGTGGACCAAGGATGCTCGGTCCAAGCTGGCATCCTCCCTGCCTGCCATGGGACTGGGACTACCCCTACACCCGGCGCCAGCTCTGGCCTGCCCATGTGCACCTCCCTGGTCCCTTCTGCCTAATTGTCTCCTTCCCTCCCTCCTCTTTTTTCACTGACTTGAGTCTTTCCTTGATCTCCCAGGCTAAGCTTATAGCTTCTGTCTCTGTTTAGGAGGTTGGACTAGACCTCTAATGACCCTTCCTACCCAGAGATGCTATCCTCTTTAGTGTCTTGTGTGTGCTGAAAACAGCCTCACTGACTCAGGCAGCCTTAATCACTGCTCCTGGGATCTGGCTGGGATGAGGGTACACAGACATGCCTTTGCTGCAGGACATGTCCTGGGGCTTGTGCTGGGGAGAGGCCTCTGGAGTCTCCCACCATGTGGGGAAGAAGCTAGGACCTGCTGGGGGCACCTGTAGGGCTTTGGGCCAGGTGTGAGGAAGAAACTGTCCCTCTGGCGTTTCCTACACATTGTCCCTGGGCTGGGCTGCTTCATCTGAGGTGGGGAGGGAAGGGGCCCTTTGAGAACTTCGGACAAGGAGGTGAGATCTGGAATTTTTAATCTTGTTGGGTATACAACAAAGACTGTGGCTTGGCTGCTAAAGCTCAGTGCTGGTAGGGGGCTGGGAGAGCTGTGGGGAACAGTACAGGCCCTAGTGTGAGAAGGGGCAGGGCCAGAGGCACAGGGTCTCTTCCTCCCAACACCAGACCCAGCCCACCTGTGGGCCTGGCCTCTGGACCCAGGCCTGGACAGGAGAGCAGGAGCTGGCATTTCCAGGGGCCTGTGGCAGCGACATGTAGCTGGAAAAGGTTCCTGCTGGGCTGTGGGGCAGACTGGGGCAGGAAGCCCCTTGGGCTGCCCTGATATAGTCCCACCCTTAGTCCTAGAAAAGGGGTTTTTAGCTTGGGGAAGGGGCTCTGGGGCTCCTCAGAGGGAGGTGGGAGGCACTGAGTCAAACTCCAGGTCAAGAGGCCAGGCCTCTGGAGGTGACAGAGGCTGAGCCACAGGGCTGGTTACTGACCTGGCCTCAGAGTGTTAGGGTCAGGTCAGCCTCTCCCACAAAGCGGGACTGGACGCAGGTCACCTCAGGCAGTTGGGCTTGGAAGCGCCTGACGGAAGCCATGCTAATGCCAGGACACATGGCCACATCTGCCATCTGGAGCTGCTTGCACGCCTGCCCAGTGGAACCCAGCGTTCCGCAGGGAGGCCACTGGGCGAGCGCTTGACCCGGCACGGGGCCCCAGCCCAGCCCCTACACTGTGCAGCACCGGACACACTCACTGCTCCGAGCGCTGACTGCACCTGGACAGGTTGAGGTGCTGCAGCCTTGGCCGGGAGCCGGCTGCCTGGACCCAGCCCTCGTCGCTGAGGCGGCTGCAGTGACTCAGCACCAAGCGCTCCACGCTGGGGCAGCCTCTGGCCGCAGCCAGCAAGCCCTTGTCTGTGAGTGCTGGCAACAGGCTCAGTGACAGCCGCCTCAGCTGGGGGACCTGGAGCACCTGCGAGGATGGCGGGGGGCGGGTGGTGTGGTGCTGGAGCCCTTCCAGCTTCCCCCACCCCCAGCCAGAGGAATGGCTACGGGCAGCAGAAGCCAATGAGAAATGACTTTTTCCAGGCAAAAAGTGGGTTGGCCCTGACCGCTGGTTTCAGCCGCAGGGCCTTCAGCCTATCCACATCCCCAGCCCCACACCTTGGTCAAACTGGCATCAGTCAGCTTGCTGCAGGCTGTGAGGTCCAAGTCCCGTAGGGCCTGCAGCGTGAGTAGGGCGGGCCCTATGGCCAGGGAGAAGGGTCCTTTTGCGGCTGGAGGCCCGATGCCCAGCTCTCGGGGTGGCTGTGAGAGGAAACCCCTGCTTCCCAGATTCCTCCTGAGTTTGGCCTTCAGCTGCTCCCAGAGACAGGCGCAGGAGGGGCAGGAGGGCAGCTGAGCCCAGGGACCGCCCCGCCCGCCATGACCTCGAGGGTCCCACACCTGCGGCCCCTGCAGAGTCTCCTCACTTGGTTGCCCCAAGCCCAGAAGCCCCCGGTCACGGAGCTCCTTGCACCAGGCCAGGTGCGGGACTGACAGGTGGGTGAGGTAGGTGCAGATGGCCTGCACGGTCCGGTTGGTGAGGGGCCACGCAGGAGGATAAGTCTAGCACCCTGAGGCTTGGGCCCAGCGCTGGCATCAGGGAGAGCACTGAGGCGTCCTAGGAGGGAAGTGGAAGAGAGAGAGGGCAATGGAGTGGTGGCTTGTGCCTGTGTCACCGGGCTTGGCGGGGGTCACTAGGAAGGTTCTGCCCAAGGTTCCAGCCCCACAGGCAACAGGAAGCTGCCACAGGGTCCACGGAAGGAAGCAACAATATCCCTGTGCTGGTGAGTGTCGGAGTGGACCTGGTGGGCTGCAGTGGTGGGAAACCAGGAGAAAAGCAAATGCCTAGATTGGCTGGGGCAGGAAGGATGCAGGTGAAAGTTTCTAAGGTGTTCACCCTGTCTGTGCTCCCAGAACCAGTGGTGGACATCTGATTCTCGCTAAGCCAATCAAATATGCTCCCTCTAGGACTGTGAGGTCACAGGGCGGGTAGGGCTGCCACCACCAGGAGCAGGAACTAAGGGCAGAACAGAGGAAGCTGCTTTGTAGAGGGATGCAGAGACACGGGAAGGCGGGGCCCCAGAGAGAGCAGCTGAGAGACGCACAGTGGTGAAGCCGTGAGGATGGAGTAGGGCAGGGGAAGAGGGGCACTTGGAGGAAAAGGCTGAGATGCTTTTCAGGTGGGCAATGCTCTGGGCACAGTGCTAGATTGAAGTAATAATCTGCTAAAGAGGAAGAGACTGACACTGCAGGAAGACAGGGACGCCACCCAGAGGGACAGGGCTGAGCCCTATTGAAGGAACTGGCTTCAGTCAAGAAATGACCCTTCTGCTCCCACGTCACGTTACCTCCCTCGGGCCCTGCCTGAACCATGACTGCTGTGTAACCTCGGTACCCCTTCCCCGCAGGGCTCGGTTCTGTCACCCCTTTCATCAGCCTTCCTGGCCCCCAGAACACCCACCCTCACTCCCCTTCCCAGACTGCAGTGGTCACCAATCACTTGGCTCGTGAGGTATGTGCCACCTTGTGGGCTGGGCCCCCTGGTCTCCTGGACCTCCCTCTACCTGGACCCACTGTGGGGCTGCAGGGAGGAGTGCTGGCAGCAGCCCTGTCTGTCTAGGCTCCTTTCCTCTTCCCGACTGTGTCCCCAGTTCAGCTCTAACTACTCCTTGGACACAAACACTGGGCGCCTCCCTGGCGCCACGCTCCCAGTTCCCCCAATCCCTGGTCCTGGTGAGGAAGGAAGGAAGGAAGGGGATGGGACGCTCACCTTGAGTGAGGAGCAGTAGGCCAGGCTGAGGGAGGCCAGTGGGTGTGGAGCTCCGCACACCAAGCCCAGGGCCTGGGCCGATTCCCGCCCTCTCACCAGGCAGCACTCGGCCATGTCGAGGCTCTGCAGCTCCCGCAGGCCCCTTAGGGCTGAGTATCTTGCATCCGTCAGCTGCTGCAGCTTCCTCAGGCTCAGGTGCCACAGGCGCCGCAGGCCCCGGCTCACAGCCAAGAGTGCCCCGTCAGCCAGTTCTGAGCAGCCGCTGAGATCCAGGAAGGTAAGGCCTGGTTGCTGGTGGCAAAGGGTGGCCACAGCCTCTGTGGAGAGGTCCCGGCAGCTGTGCAGGCTCAACTCCTGCAGCTGCAGCCCAGCCACCTGGCCCAGGGCCTGCAGGGCCTCGGGTGGCAAGCCAGTGCCACTCAGGCCCAGGGCGTGCAGCCTACCAGCCTGCTCCTTCATGAATTGCAGCAGGTTGCGGAAGGAGAGTTGGGAAGGGGAGGAATCCTGGGGGCCGATGGAGCCCTGGGCTGGGCCTGGCTCGAAGGTGAGGTGGCAGCAGGCCAAGGAGAGGCGCTCCAGGCTGAGAACTCAACTGCTGAGCCGGTTGAAGCTGAGATCAGTCAGGTCCCGCAGGCTAGCCAGACTGAGCTCACGGAGGCCGCTCAGTGCCTGCTGGACCCGCTGTGCTGTCTTGGGCTGAGCTAGCAGCATGCCTGACGTGAAAAGGCTGTTGCAGCCACTGAGGTCAAGGAAACGCAGGGCCGGGCAGCCCAGGATCAGGGCCACGAAGGAGGCCTCTGTGGGGCTGCCCAAGGCACAAGCTCTGCAAGTGCAGGCCCAGGTGGTAGGCAACAGACTGCAGCACCTGGTGTGAAGCCGGCGAGCCATCCAGGTTGGTCAGGCTGATGCAGCAGATGCCCCTGAGACCCAGGCTCTTGACGGTCGGAAGGGAAGCAGAGGACACGGGGATGTTGTACCTTACGTTGGCCTATGGGACAGCAGCGGGCCTGGGGTTAACCCTCTGGTCTCAAGAGTGTGCTGGCCATCGGGTCTGGGGGCAATTCACTGGCCAGAATTTGAGGGCAGGTCAGGGAAGGGGTTTTCTACAATGGGGACCCACTGTGGTGTGTGGTGTCATGTGTGCTTGAGGGGGTGCTGTTGGGAAGTGGAAGCTGGGAGGATGGGTCCCACTGGGGGTCCAAGGGGATGACTACGAGGGGAGGACAGGAAGGTTAGTGACGGACGGGACTGAATGCCTATGGAGGGCCTGGGCCAGAGTGGGGACTTAGCATGCTGAGTACAGGAGGGCTGGGGGGGACCTGGAGGAGAGCCAGAGAAGCCCCCCAGCAGCAGGAGGACAAAGTATGCTGGACCTCAACTTTTGGGACTTTCAGAAGGTGGCCCTGAGACCCATGGACTCGGCTCCAAATCCAGGGCCTCAGCTTGGCCTTAGCTAAGCAGTCAGCCTCCCCCACTTTCGCGAGAGCATATAAATAGCCCTCGGAACAGCTGAGGGCGGGAAGAAGGTACGCAGGTGTTGCTCAGCACAATCCCCCGTGGCCCAGATGCCAGAGATATGGGACAGGCAGTGAGGCCAAGGTCCCCTGGTGGCCACACACATTCAGTGTCTCAGCCACATGAATGTTTGCAAAAATGGGTTTTGTGTGTGAGTGAAAACGTGCTCATGCACTGAGTGTGGTGTGCGCATGCGTGGGGGCGTGGGCGCGCTCACAAGTGTAGGCCCTTCAGGCTCGAGAGTTCAAGATGTGCTTGTGAGCCCTGGGGCTCATCTTTAGAGGGTCTGTCGTATCTGTCCAGGTAAGGAGGGAGAAGCGTCCCGTTTCTGTGGGCAGGAGTTCATAGGATGAATTTCAGAGGCAGGGAGGAAGCTGAGTTGGCCCTGCCGTAGAGGAACAGGGGAGCGAGCGCGGGGAGCACACAGTCGGAGTTGGGTGGGGCCGGGAGGCAAGCTCAGGGCTAAGTTGTTGTGGGAAAAAGCTGGCTTGTTTACGAGTTTGGGGAGCCCCCAGTGAGGGAGATGTTTTCGTGGAACCTTCCCTGATCTTGTGCCAGAAGGAGCCAAAGGACAGTAGCTACAGGAATGTGTGGAACTGGTCTGTGGGGGGAGGGAGAAGAGGACTTGGCTTCTAAAATCCTAGCCCCATTTCTCTACCCCTGACCAATGCCCAGGTTGCAGGCAAGTGGTACTCAAAGGCTCTTGTTTTCACAAGCAAGCTCCCCAAAAAACCTGTCCTGTGAGTAACGGCAAGAACAAGCTGACATTCCCTGCTTGTTCCCCACAGAACATCATCAAAAAGGAACCAGAAAGGTAGAAATGATGCCTAATACGCACTCCTGTTGATAAGATACTTATCAACAGGATTCTCCCAGGAAGACGCACGGAACTCATTCCCAGGTGTGGAGAATCAGCCTGGCTTCTGCCCCAGAGAGAAGCAGCTGACTATGGCTGTCCTCACGGGAAGGAGGAGCGTACGGTAAGAGGGAGACCAGCGCCGGGCGAATTTCACGGGAATCAGGGTGTCAAACCAGGTTCCCATTTCAGACCCTGTGGTCAGTATGGATGAGAGGAGCTCTCCCCACAGATTCCCCGCGTGGACACTGGGAGACAGTGGGGTAGTGGGGACTCCGAGGACCTGGGTCCCTCTCTCAGATTTAAGGAGAGCTGGGGAAGATCTCAGTGTGTGAGGTTCGGGAGGGTACCGAAAAGATCAGGGAGAAAAGGTTCTAGAAAGGAAAGGTAAAGCGTGCCTCCAGCCCTTTCAAAGCCCTGCAGTGACGACAGATGAGCCAATCTGATGATGAGTAGAATGAACTCTGGCTGGGGGAGTGCAGAGCGGTGCTGGTTGCCAGGCAGCACCTGCCCCCAATAGTCACATGCCACCCCCGCAGGCCCCAGCTCCAGCAGCCTCCAGTCTTCCTTCTTTCCCTGTCTTCCTGAGCCCTGGCTACCAGGAAAGTTCTTCCCTCTCCCAACTGCCTTCCTGTGAACAAGGTAGATGAACAGCCCAGCGTCCAAGTACAGGGCTGGCAGGTGGCAGCAAAAGCTACCCAATAATGGGGCAGGGCCTGGCCTAAAGGACTTCCAGCTATGGGGCCAGGGTGAGATTTTAGACTGCCTCCTTGCTCCCCACTGTTTTTCTTGGTGGGGAGGAGGAAGCCTCTAAGCCATCACCGAGGTGGTCTACCTGGGACTCAAATACAGGAGCCCAGGAGCAGCCTGTTAGGGATAATTATCATCTGTGGGGGCAGAGCAGCAGGCTTCTGGGTTCTGGTCCTTGGCCCCAGTGTAGGAAAGTCCCCCTTCCCAGGCCCTAGGAAGATGCTTCTAAAGGCCTAAGGGAGGACTACACAGGTACCTGCTCCAGCTTCAGCCGCCCCATCACAGAGGGGCCGACTAGCCCCCTGGGCTCCTCCCTTTCCAATGCCGGCATCTTAAGAGTAAATGCGAAATCATTTGGAAAATGCCCTAAACTTGCTAAAAGCAATACATGTCCCTTGACTGTGAGAGGCCAGGACTCTGTCATAACTACTGAAGTCCTGAGCTGAGATGGCAGGCCTGTGTGCAGACTTGAAAAGCCATCTGACGGAGACGTGGCCCTCCTGTCTGCTGGCACAGGAATCCAAAGTTAACACGCCTGTTTTCCAGAAGCCCTTTGAGAAAAGATATGCCCTGGTGCCCAGGGGCTTTGGTCTCCAGAGAGGAGTTAGACCTTGGGGGTCATTTCCAGAGGCGTTATAGACGCCTTGGGCAGGAGAAGGCCACAGGGGGTGGGAGCCGTCCTGAGTTCTTCAGTGACCAGCCCAGTGGCAGGCAAATAGCACCCCCGCCCCGGTACGGACAGAGCCTGGGTGTATTGTTGGGGTGCTGCCTTTGTCTACCTTCTTATTTGAGAAAAAATGGAATTAAGTGGGGGCAGGTCAGGGAGAATAAGAAGTCGCCAAGTCTAGTATCCTAGCCTGGCCTGGAGCCATATAGGCCCCAGCTTGGCCTTGGTCAGCCAGAATCTTCTGTAGCACCTACTAGCTGGGGCTCCACCTCCTTATCAAGCTGCTGAGCCCTGGGAGATGGTTCCTGCCAACAGGGTTCCGCAGATTGGTCTCTGGGACATGGTGCCGGCAGGGCCCTAGATGCTCAGGTATCTGTGGCCTGGCTTCCCAGCACTCCCAGCCCTGGGGGTGGAGTGGGGGACTGAGTTTTGCAGAGGCACCAAACGGGTCTTTGTCAATGTTCTATCTGGAGTTCTGAGTTAGCTGGAGAAGCCCCAGTGCTAAAATGGTAGACTCTACGATCCCAAACTCTGACCCTGGTCTCCTCCTTTTCCTCCCTCCCTTACTCCTATACCAATCTCACCTTTATCCCCGGGGACTGACTGCCCACTTGGCTTCTTCTATGCTCTCCTTCTTTGCTGGACTCCAAGAGGCCTCCCCCGGATTACCTCTCCTCAGGGTCCTTGTGGCCCTGCCCGTCATGCTGCTGTCTGTGCCCATTCTCCTTGCCCCCTGCCTGGCCAAGGATGATGAGACCGCTGCCTCCTCTGGGTGTGTGCTGGGGATACAGAATTCTGCCCGAGGAAGCCGTGGCCTCCCCTCGTGCCTGCACTGTCAGCACTGGCCTGCCCACTCCCACCTCCTCACTGCCTCCCCGTCTCTTCTCACTCCCCTCAGACTTCCCTCCAAGCCCACTATCTTCTCCAGCCCCTGACGCTACTGTAGCTCCCTCCCCTCACTCCAGCCTTCTCCGAGATGACCTGACCATTTCAAAAAGAAACCAAAGCCCCTTAGGTGGGAAGGCCCTCCCTTTTCCCTGTTCACATCCACCAGCCCACCCCTGGCAGGACCCATCCTAACCTCCTTCCCTCTCCTGCTCTTTGGTTCAGGGTGACCCCCTTTTCCCGGCCTACTGAGCCTGTCCCCCACCCTCTCCTCTGAGAACCCTGCCTTTCCACTGCTCGTTCCCCAGAGTCCACAAACACCCCGGAGTCTTAGCAAAGGCCTCCCTTGATCCTGCATCCCCTCTTCTCACCTTTCATCCCCTCCCCTCCACTGTCAAGCTTCTTGGAAGCACATGGGCGCCCACACCCACTGTGGCCACCTCTTTACCATGGCTTTGCCCACTTACCCCTCCACCACTGTCCCCACAGAATCACTCATTCCCAACAACAGCTCCTCTCTGGCAAGGTCACCAGCATCTGGGGGCTCCCCTAAAGACTTCCCACAAGTGTCCTCTCTGCCATGCCATGCTGCCTGCTATGGATGGCCAGTCTCCCCTGATGCTCTCTCCCACTGGGGGTTCTGAGACTCTGCCCTCTTGGCTCTCCTACCTTCTAGGCTGCTTTCCATTCAGGGTCACCAAAGAAGAGAAAGACCCAGTCCGTAGACCAGTGGGTTATCCATGGGTTGTTCCATTCTAACACACGCACACACGCGCGCGCACGCGCACACACGCACACGCACACGCACACACACGCGCGCACACACACACACACACACACACACACACACACAGTTTCCCTCCACATGCACCCAGCAGACTTCACCCCATTCCAACTACTTTGTTTTCCACACCTTCTTCCTGAGCACCAGATACTGGGAGCCATGATCTGATGGACCTCTCTCCGGATTCAAGGATGCAATATGCCCAAATCTGAGTTTACTGTCTTATTGCTGGTCTCTGGCCCTTCTCCTAAACTCTCAGTGCCCTCTACCACATCACCTAAGTCAGAAATCTGGGAGTCATCCTAGACCGCTCCCTCACATCCACAGTGATGAAAGTCCTTTCCATTCCATCTCTTCGATACATTGTAATATGTCCCTCTGCTCCCCCCTCATTGCTCTGCCTTAGTTCAGGTGTCCTTATTGTCTGTCAGAAATATATTAAGCAGTTTCCTCCTGATCAGGGTCCGGGCCTCCAGTCTCCCTGGCTCCAGTCTATCCTTGGTATTGTCACCAGGGTGGTCCTTACAAAAGGCAATAGACGACACTCTTCAGGCCCTTTGATGGTTCGCCACTGCACAGCATGGAGACTGAGCTTCCTGATGGCACTCAAGCCCTTCTTTGTCTCATGCTCCCCTGGCTGGGTTCAGCTGTTTTCTGTTTATTTTTGGCAGGGGTGGGTGGGGTGGGTGGGGCTGGCCCCTCACCTACTCCAGCTCGTCTGTTTAGCCAGCATTTATTCCTCTCTGGAGATTTAGCCCAAGCGTCCCCTTCTCCATGAAGTCTTTCGTGAATCTTCTCTCTGCATCCTTGGTGTGCCTCATACGATTGTGAGTGCAGCACCCTACCCCCTCCTTTTGGCTTGTGCTGTCTCCCTCTCACTATCAACTCTGGGTGCTATGTCAGCCCCAGCCCTGCACTCCTAGGGCTCAGCAGAGTGCTGGGCACAGACAGGCAGTATCACCACCTGAGTAAGTGAGGCCCCTCCCTGTGTCTCTGGTAACTTCCCATCTTCCTCCTGCTGTGTGAATATTCCAAACCTCTGCTGAGGCCCTGGCCTCTGCCTCCTACTTACTCCCCTAAGACAACCTGGCCTCCACGGTCACCACACAAAGAACCCACCAGCCTTTAAGGAACTGCCTCAGCAAACAGCTTCCCATTGCCACCCCCACCCCTTCACTTCCTCAGGAGAGGTGACATCCTCTCCATCCTACCCAAGACCAAGCCTTGTTCACTGAAGCCTGTCTGGCTGCCACCTCAGGTGGTGGCTGCCATTCCTGACCTCTCTCCTCCCTACACTCACTAGTGACTCCTTCAGCACATAAACACATTAGCGATTTCTCCCAGTTAAAATCCTTTGTTTAGCCCACCTCAACTTCTCTTTACAATTCTATTTATTTTCTTCTTTTCATGGGGAAATTTCTTGCCAGTGAGGTCATCCTCTACATATCCTTCTTTCTCTCATTCACTCTTCCACCTACCTGGCCTTTTTCCCCAGATGCCAAATGTTACTGAAGCCATTGGTGACCACCCTGTATGTCAAACATCACGGACACTATCTGTTTTTTATTTTCTGGACTCTTTGTGGGATTTGACACTGTTACTCATCCACTCAACACTTGAAATGCTCTTCACCTTTGACTTGTGTGTCCTCCTCTCGCTGGGATCTCCTCAGCCCCCTCTGTAGGCCCCTCCTCCTCTCCGTGCCTTTGGACTGGTGTCCGCTTGGGGGCATTCTCTGTGGCCTGCTCTTCAGGGCTCCTCGCGCTCTCCCTAGGGGAAGGGACTCAGATCCGTGGCTTAAACGCCCACCTGTTCTTTAATGACACCCACATATATATTTATTACCTAGATCCTTCTCTTGAATTCCTCTCTCAGAAACCCAACTGCCAACTGGATCTCACCATTTAGATGTCTTATACTTCAAATTTTCAACAAGTTCAAATCAAATTCCTTTAGACACTAAGCTCAGTGACACTGGAGAGAGAACTCAACAACAGACCCTACTTAAACACACACATTTCATATATGACAGACGAGGCTTCCGACTCATTATACATAAATCGTATTTGGGCTATTTGAAAACTAATCAGTTTAGCTCCTTACCTTAGAGCATAAATCAAAATAAATTACACCAATAAAAAATATAATTAATATAAAAATTCAAACCATAAAACACAAGAAACAATTTTGCTGTGAGCCTAAAACTGATCTAAAAAGTAAATTCTAATTAAAAAGAAAGACACAAAATATAAGTGTATATTTATCAGATCTCTGAAGAGAGGCAAAGGATCTCTAAAGCAATGGAAGAAATAAGAAAGAAAAGAAGTTCAGAATCAACAACCTAGAAATTTAACCTCATGAACACATATCTACAAATCAAATTAAAAGGCAAATATATTAGGAATGTATTTCAATAAATATGTAAAAGGTTAATCTCTTTAATTATAAAAAGTTCATACGAATGGATAAGAAAAATACTAAGACCCCAATAGTTAAATGGACAAGGAACACAAATACACAAAAGAGGGAAATGTAAATGGTCAGCTCATGAGAAAACTGTTCAACCTCAGTGATAATCAAAGAAGTCAAAATTGAAACAAAGAGCTATCATTGCTGCCCTTCAAACGAGCACAGATGCCTGCATTCACCTCCTAGTGGGCTGTCTCCCTGCACTCCGACTCGCCCTCTCAGTCCACTCTGCACTGCAGATGTCTAAGACACAAATCACCACATGTCACTCCCCTGCCTCATATTTCTTTAAAGGCCCCACGATGATAACCAGGAGAAAGTCCCAGCAATGCCACCTGGCACCTCTCTTGCTGTCTGACCCCTTTCTAGCCTCATCTCCCACCACTTCTCACACACACACCTAAGTTCCAGTCATAGGGAACCTGTGTGGTCGTTTCCAGACCTATTTCACATTTTGGTGCCTTCACCTGTGCTGATATGAGTTCTGGAAGACCAACCTTCATCCTCATCCTATTCCTTCAGGAAGCCTTCCCTGAGGCTGCCAGTCTCCTTCGATGTCCTTCTTCATGTCCCCATGGCACCCTTCATTCCAGTGTCACAGCACCGAGCACACGACATCATGATCACTCACATATTTGTGTTTCTCCTTCACTGGACTAGGAGCTTCTCAGGGGAGTTTTATTCATCTGTAGAGCCCCAGCACTGTACCCAGAGTCAAGCATGTATGAATAAGTATGCAGGAATGAGTGGATGAATGATGCATGAGCAGGGCCAGGAGCAAGCTGAAGTGAGAATGGGCCAGGTGAGGGCGGGTACCTTACCTCCCGAAGGGCATTCTGGGCTGCACAGCACCAAGCCCGACTCACGAGGGAGGCCTCTTTCTGATCTGACAGAGGCAGGAAGCTCAGAATATATGTGAGCATCTGAGGGAAAAAGAATGGGCATTGGGGGCTGTTAGTGCTGGTGGGGGCCTTTGGAACCTTCTCCAGCTGATAGCACAGTAGGTCAGAGGGGACTAGAGCACTGGCTTCTAGTTCATCTTGGATCCTAAGCTTCATGGAGTCTTCACTTCCCCTCTCCAGCCGCCAGGTATCTTTACTGGGAACAAACCTCTCCTGAGCACCACCTGGATGCAGGTTTGCTCTGACTGATAAAAATCAAACTTCCTGCTCAAGTTGGTAAAAAGAACCTGGGCATTGGGACCAGATAAACCTAGTTTAGATCCTTATTCTCTCAAGTGACCTCTCCGAGCCTTATTTTCCTTATCTATAAAAAGACAATTGTAGTGAGATTTAAATGGGTTGTTGTGACAGTTAAATAACATGGTAAAGTGTCTTGCATAGGATCTAGAACACAGCAAGTCAGGTGTTCCTTCTCTGATCTTCAGGAAGTTACACTGGGACCGCACTCTTTTCCCATCTTCTTCACTGCCAACTAGGCTACTCAGCTGACTGTTAAGATTCTCAGCAAGAAAATCTTAACAGCCTGGTAGGCTTAGACTCTCACTCCACCTACGCTCTGTGAGGCTGGGGGTGTGTGGGAGTGGAGGCCCTATTAGGGACTGGGGAAGGGAGTTGCCTGTGAGACCAGGAATTATCTGATATTAACTATTCTTTTCTTCTGGAATCTTCCCTCCTTGCCTTCTGTGATGCTGTGTTTTCTAGGGCTCCACTCACCACTCCAACTGCCCTGTTTCTGGATTCTTCTGTGGCTCCCAGGGTTCAGACCTGGGCCTTTCAGTCTGTTACTTTCCAGGATAATAAATTCATTTGCATGGCTTTAACAGTTACCTCTGTAGGAATAACCAGCAATTCAATATGGACATATTGTTTTATCATTAATGTGCTAGTTTAGTATTGCCAACTCTCCACAGGATTCTTCATCCAAATGTTTTACCATCACCTTCATCTCAACCTCAGTCCAAAGAAGCCCCTCCTCCCAACTTTCCAGCCCCTGAGCTTCAATGCCAACAGTGCATCTCACCTGATGATCCTGATAATACTGTGTACTCTTCATGCTCTTCTGTCCCTTGCTCTCAGATATAGGTGTAAAGCACAGGCTTTAGGCCAGGCTAACTTAGACTCATTCAAATCCCAGCTCCACAGATTCCTAGCTGTGTGACCTCAGGCAAGGTACTTGAACTCTCTGAGCCTCAGTTTCCACACCTGTAAAATGGGGATATTAAAAATCTAGATCATAGTCTTATGATGGGGATTAAATTATATATACATAATATAATTTATATATATATATATTTAATAGATATAATATGCTTCACATCTAGTAGGTTGTCCATAAATGGTTCCTGGATTGCTGTTACTAATATTTCTGCCTTTGAAAACTTACCACCTTAGTAGCCCAGATCTTCATCACCCCTGCCTTCATTCCTTCCACAATTTCCCACCTGATCTCCCTGCATCCAGGCTCATCCTTGCTAATCATTCCTCACAATGCAACAAGGTTAATTTTCCTAAAACACAGCTTTCAGTCTCAGTGCACTCCTGATGAAAACCTTCAGGGTTTCCCAGTCCCCTCAAGACAAAATCTCTTCTCCTGGGTCAGCACTGCCAGGCCTCCATGCCTGACTGGACCCCTGATTCCAGAGCTTCCACAATCCAGTCTCCTCACTGTCCTACAAACACAGCATGTCTATTTCCTTATTTCCTTTTGCCTATGTGGACCTTTTCCCCAGCCCACTCTGATCTCTTCTTTTCTTCTCTGATCCTAGTACACAAAAGGTACTCAGTCAATACTTACTGGATTGCATTAAGTAAGGATGGACAGTCTTTTACCTCTATTTTCACCAAAGGTTTGCTCAAGGAAGGGGTGGGAAGATAAAGCAGATCATTACTGAGAGGAGAATGACTGGGGAGAACAGCCTCTGGACCAGGGAGGCTAGGCATGGGCAAGAGAACACCGATGGGGACTGGGACTGATCACGCCCCTATCCCCAAGGGGAGGCAGGAAAACCTGACTGAGCCGAGGTAAGATAGTGGCCATCCTGTCTTCTGGGGCTCAGCAGTCAATCCAAGGAGCAAAGGGAGGGCAACAAACCTGTCCTCCCTGAGGGGAGGAAGCATGATTCTTTGAGCTGAGAAGCGGGGAGGCCTTTCTAGAGGGACCAGAAGAAGCAGTGATAAGGGTGGAGTGGCCACCCAACGAACCCCATCCCAAGGAGCTACTAGAGGTATGACTGGTCATCTCTGAGATCTATGGGGATGGAACAGATATCCTCCGGGGCCAAAGGGGGAAAGGATGCCATCGCAGGGGGCTCACTGGGGTTGGAGCAGTCCTGTATTTGCTAAGGGAAAGGAGCACCATTCCAAGGGCTGATGGGGAAAGGGTGGCCTGTCTCCCTTGGGCTGAGGGGAGAGGGTTGCCAGCTCTCAGGGGAAAAGGGATGAAGAGACCATCCCAAGAGGCCACTGGGGACAAAACTTATCATCTCTCTCTAGATAACAGCGGCAGAGTGGTCTTGCTCCAGGCTAAGGAGAGGGAGCAAACATCCCATGGGGTGAAAGAAGCAGGGATGGCCATCACTAGGGGTCGAGGGAGCGGGGAGCAGGCCTGTCCCCAGTGAGGGAACTCAGAGACCATGCCCGAAGTTGATGGGAGGGGGAAGGGGCAGCCGTCTCTCGGGGAGGAGGGAATAGAGCGACCATTCCAAGGGGCCAATGGGGATAAGATCGGTTTAACCTTCGGGGATGATGGGATGGAGCGGACATCTTCCAGAGCTGAGGGGGAGGGGCGGCCATCTCAAGAGATGCAGGGTAGGCAGAGGCCCTGTCCTCGCTGAGGTGACAGAGCGGCCATCTCTTGGGGCCGATGGGGAAGGAGAGGATGGTCGCCCAAGGTAAGGGGATGGGGTGGCCCAAAGGCGGGGCCGTTACCCATAGCCAGCAGGTCCTTGGATCTCCCGGGCTGGTTGTTTCCGCCAGACGGGCGGGGCCCAGGCGAGCTGTCTGACAGCCGCTCCCCACAGCCTGGGACCCCGAGGGCGGGGCCTGTCCCGAGCTAGGCCTGAGGGCGGCCTCCTCTCACCTCCAGGGCAGAGATTCAGCCATCGCATCCCTGCCGCCTCCGCCCCCGCGCAAGGCTTTCTGGGAAGTGAAGTCCCACCGACTCTGGCGGGCGGAGCTTGGGAAGGAGGTGGATTTCCCACTTCCGTCCCAGTTGCTTACGATTTGGGTCTGCACCGGAAGTGCCTGTGCAGCAGATGTGGTACCAACTGAGTGCTGTTTCGGTCGCTCTCCCATCTTTCCCCGGCTGGGTATTTGCGTCGCACCATGGCGGTAAGGAGGGCGAGTAGGGCGGGGTCCGCAAGGCAAAGCACTCTCGGGGGGCCAGGAGACTGAAAACAGAGGAAGGACATCAAGGGCAGTGGGTCGGCCAGAGGGAGGTGCCATCCGGTGGCTGGACCGTACTAGATTAAGCGGGGGAGTAGAGGCGCAGGAACGTACCAGAGCTGGTGCCGGAGAGGGGTGGGCGTCGGTACCAGTGTCAGGACTAGCTGGAGATCTGAGGGGCTTGAGGCGGGGTAGGCGTTAGCCCAGATCTGGTTTACTCTAGCAGAGGCCGGAGAGGGTCGCCATTCAAGCCCCCTCAGGGATCCCCTCTGAAGGGTTTGTCAGCCCCAAACTGGGCCTTATCAGAGGATTCAGGAGATACCAGCCTAGTGCTGGATTGTTCCCAGCCCGAGCAGGAGGCGGTCATTGCTGGGTGTGCTGGAAAGATGCTGTCAGCCCTAAGCAGGATGGTTTGGAGGAGGGGTGGACATCCCAAGAATTGTGCTAGCTTTGAGCACCGCGGAGACTCGACTGAGGTGCAGATGAAACTCTGTAGCTAACCGGAATGGTGGGGAGGATAAGGAAGACCCTGGCTGATGAGAGTTCTGACAGCATCTCGTCATCTCTCTGCAGCCCAAGGGCAAAGTGGGCACGAGAGGGAAGAAGCAGATATTTGAGGAGAACAAAGAGACCTTGAAGTTCTACCTGCGAATCATACTGGGGGCCAATGTAAGTGCCTCCCTCCTTGCTTCTGTGCCCACCCAATGTTCCATAGCCCTCAGCTCTGTTTGGTGGGGTGGAGTGGTGGCAGTGTATGACAGCTAAAGCTCCAAAAGAAAACTCCAACTAAAACTAAATGAGAAAGGATCGTGGCACAGAGAAAGTGCTGAATAGTCAAAACAAAAAACCAAAACCGAAATGAGGGTGTGAGTCTCAGATTGACTGGAGAGCCCTTCCCATCCTAAATACACAGGGGCTTCTTTCCTGGGCTGAAATGTCGGAGGGGAGTCTGGGTATTCAGGAAGCAGACCTCTTCCCCCAACCGTATAAGAAACGACTTGTCTTCTTTCATCACCTGGCCTAATATCTTGGTCAGAGTCGAGGGAGGTCCATGGTTTAGTAAGCTTTTTAGATTTCTTTTTCATTAAAAATTAAAATTTTTATTATTTATTTATTTATTTATGGCTGCATTGGGTCCTTGTTGCTGTGCATGGGCTTTCTCTAGTTGCGGCGAGTGGGGGCTACTCTTCGTTGCTGTGCGCGGGCTTCTCGTTGCGGTGGCTCCTCTTGTGGAGCACGGGCTCTAGGCACGTGGGCTTCAGTAGTTGTGGTGTATGGGCCTAGTTGCTCCGCAGCATGTGGGATCCTCCCGGACCAGGGATCGAACCAGTGTCCCCTGCATTGGCAGGCGGATTCCTAACCACTGCGCCACCAGGGAAGTCCCTAGTAAGCTTTTGATCACAGCCTGATCCTGTGTCTGCTTACAGGCCATTTACTGTCTTGTCACCCTGGTCTTCTTCTACTCATCTGCTTCATTTTGGGCCTGGGTAAGTGTCCTGCATCCTGGGAAGTGGGTAAGCACATAGGGTCAGTGGCTGGCCTTTGATACCCCCATTCTTGTTCGGCAGATGGCCCTGGGCTTTAGTCTGGCAGTATACGGAGCCAGCTACCACTCTATGAGCTCGATGGCAAGGGCAGCCTTCTCTGAGGATGGGGCCCTGATGGATGGTGGAATGGATCTCAACATGGAGCAGGGCATGGCAGAGTGAGTGTCCCCCGCTGTCAGCCCAGGTGAGCGGCGCCAGGGCTGGGGTGCTGGGGCCCAAGACCCACAGCTACCTGTGGAAGGGTGGAAGGGAGTTGAACTAGGGCCCATCTATTATTTTTGTTTTTATTTTTTTTTTTTTGCGGTACGCGGGTCTCTCACTGTTGTGGCCTCTCCCGTTGCGGAGCACAGGCTCCAGATGCGCAGGCTCAGCGGCCATGGCTCACGGGCCCAGCCGCTCCGCGGCATGTGGGATCTTCCCGGACCGGGGCACGAACCCGCGTCCCCTGCATCGGCAGGCGGACTCTCAACCACTGCACCACCAGGGGAGCCCCTGTTTTTTTAATTTAAAAAAAATTTTTTTTTTTTGGCTGTTCTGTGCGGCTTGTGGGATCTTAGTTCCCGGACCAGGGATCGAACCTGGGCTCTCAGCAGTGAAAGCATGGAGGCCTAACCACTGGACCGCCAGGGAATTCCCCGTCCACTATTTTTGGCCCTTGCAGCCTCCCTTCTATCCACAGGCACCTTAAAGATGTGATCCTACTGACAGCTATTGTGCAGGTGCTCAGCTGCTTCTCCCTCTACATCTGGTCCTTCTGGCTTCTGGTACGTGGGTCGTGGGCCTCCCAACGAGGAGCTGGGGCATCTACCCCTTCTCTTCTTTCATTTCCTTCACCTGGCTTCAAGCTCCCTTTTCTCTCCTAGGCGCCGGGGAGAGCCCTTTACCTCCTGTGGGTCAATGTACTGGGCCCTTGGTTTACAGCAGACAGTGGCGCCCCAGCACCAGAGCACAACGAGAAACGGCAGCGCCGACAGGAGCGGCGGCAGATGAAGCGGTTATAGCCACTGACGTTGTGGCTACAGGTTTCTGGGCCCCGGGTGGCTCTATCAGGCTACATGGCCCCCATGCCAGGAGCAATGAGGGCCTAGTCCAAGGGCCAAAGGCAGTCTAAGGTATAGGATTGGTGAATAAATGGCTTACAATGTGGATAATGGCTGTGTGGGTGATAGAGATAAGGCAGGAACAGCCAGTCCTTTGGTATTTTCCTTCTGCTACAGGCACAGTGTGGTGGGTACTTTGAAAGAAGGAAAAGGCTCTTGGATTGGCTAGGAAAACTTTATTATGCTCCACGTGTCCAGGGAGCTCATACATGCACAAGCACACTCACACAGGCACACACAGCTAATACTGCTCACGGCACTGGCCACGGACCATTCTCTCTTCTGAGAATGCACCCACTGGCCCTCGAGTAGAGAAGAGGCCCAGAATTGTGCTCTGGTCCCTCCTCACCATAGTCTCCTGCACTGCAGGCTGGGGCCCAGATAGATAGGTATCATGGAGGCAGCACCTTCACACTTCCAGGCCAGGACCCTTGCTCAGTCCTAGCGCCTGTACCAGGTCCTCTCCGAGCCCGCTCTTCAACGTCCGTCTCACTGCAAGGACAGAGCAGGGTTGGAGGGGGTTGATGGAGTTAAGGTGGGCAGTGGGTGTGTGGGGAATACTCACAAGACTTGCGGTTGCCACGGGAACGTTTGCGTTCCCGAGCAGCTGAGGCACGAGGACTGCTCTTGGTCACTGACTGCACCAGCAGGTCCATGATCTCATCTGAAGTGTCACTGGGTAAACTGGAGCCTGGAGGTTCTTCTGGGGGTACAGTGCAGGGCCCCACTGCTGTGGGCATGACTGGGGAGCTGCTCTGGACCATGCCTGAGGGAGCCAGATAGGGAGGTGAGGCAAAGCAGCCCCAGAGCCCACTGCCCCCAGCGGCCGTAGGTCCCACCTCTGCTGCGGCGGCCATGTGTGGTGTCCTCGGGCTTGCTGGCCAGCAGACTCTTCATGCTGGCATGACTGTCGGCATCACCCTCTCCTGGCCCACTGCTCACAGCCACTGGGATAGATGGGTTGCTGGGGGTTTCCCCAGCCGCCACACCTGAGAACTTCTCTGTCTGGAGAGAGGAAAGGGGTGGGTTGGGAGTAGAGGAAGAAAACCATGGGGGTGGCAGTCAAGACCCAGAAGGGACACCCACCTCGGTGATCATGCGTCCCCGGGTCTTGTTGCGCTCACGGTACGTGGCCCGCTTCTGCTGCTGCTGCAGCACCCGGTCCCGGCAAGTCCGATACTCCAGTGCGAACTCCCGCAGCGTGTGGCAGAACTGCATGACGCGCGCCTCACGGGCTGTCTCCGCTGTGTACCCCAGGTACAGCAGGAAGGCGTGGAACCTAGCCAGGTTGGGGTGGGGAGGAGTGGTGAGTCCTGCTTGGGGTTTGAGGGATGGTGGTAGCAGTCCTACCTCTCTCTGGCCCATGCCCCCACCTGTTGCAGACACGGCGGTGCACGACCCTCAGCATGGCAACACGGCGGGTACAGTGGGCCAGGAAGTGGGTGAGGCGGGCACGCAGGGCTGGAGCCAGCTCGTGCTTGGACAAGCTCCGTAGGCTCTCTTCGGCTGCCCGGCTCCGGCGCTCCAGCTGCCCCAGGTTCTCAGTCAGCTGCTCGAAGTCCACCTGGAAAAGCAGGGAGTACACATGCTGTCCCCCCACAGAAAGACACCACCTGAGCTGCCTTTGTGCTGGGCTGACTAGCCTGGGCCCTGAGGACACAGCCGAGATCCGGCCCCTGCCCTCCAAAAGCTCACAGTCTGATGCAAGAGACAGACAAGTCCATTTGATGCAGTGGAGAACGGAGAAGGTTTCTTGGGATAAGTGGCAGCTAAACAGACCTAAAGACAGAGTAGGTGTAGCCATGCCAATAGAAGAAAGAGTTTCTGCCAGAGGACACAGCCCATGCGCATGCCTGTAGCCTAAGCAAGCCCTGGCCCAGCTGACCTTGGCACAGCGGATCAGGGCAGGAATTTCTGAGTAGAGGTCGGAGGAATCAGGCCGGGTCTGGAGCACCAGGGAGCAGAGATGATGCAGCAGTGACTGTCGGCGCACCGTGTCTTTCACCTCTGACACCTTCTCCAGGTAGCTCAGCTCAAAGCCGCTGCTCTGAAAGGACCCCGTCTGAGCCTGAGCCTGAGCCTGAGGCTGGCTGGCTCCAGAGCCCCGGGCCCTGACCTCATGTGCTCTCAGCTCACCTGGGAGCCGTTGAGGAAGTTGCCCACAGCCAGCAGGGTGGCCAGGATGCAGTGGAAGGTGGCATTTTGCACCAGCTGTTGCATGCCCACTTTCAGGTCAAACAGTGGCTCTGCAATTTCCTGGTGTGGGAGACCAGGGACTCAGACTACGTGGTCATCATGCTCACCTGTCCCCACTGCCTGTCCCATCCCGTGACCCAGGTACCCGCTCCATGCTGTCATAATCCAGCTTGAAGGCCCAGAGTTGTAGGCGGGCAGCCAGGCCCCTGATGGAAGCGAGAGTCATCAGGAAGTTCTCGGCTGGGCCCAGGGGTATGTCAGGATTGGCCAGCTGGGCCTCCTCGATCTTCTGCCGCTCCTCCTCTGTGGGCATCATGGTCAGTAGCTTCTGAGAATGCACCCACCGGCCCACATAGGCCACTCAGTGCTGGCCTGAGGCCTCAGGTATTGGTCTTGACTCCTCCCTAGGTCGTCTGGGGCAGCCCCAGAATCTGGGGAAATGCCAAGCCCATGCCCACCACTGGAGGGACAGGAAATGCCCACTGACCAAAGGAGAGGGCCGGACTTGCTGCACCCTTAGCTGGGTATCCCTACCTCAATGCCATCCTTGCTGACAGCAAACTCATCAAAGTTGAGCAGGGCAGCCTTAATGACGTGCACAGGTGGCAGTGTGGTTAGGCCGATGTTGATGGCGTTGCTGCGCTTGGGGTCCAGCACGGTGGTCACTGTGCGGCGGCCCTCACCAGCTTTCTTTGAAATTGGGGGAAGGGCAGTGTAAGATTGGGAAAGGGTCTAACTGGGGCAACAATCTAAGAGGGCACACTAAGGCCTCACTCTGAATGGCTGAATGGTGGGATTACCCCACAACCAGGGATCTGGGATGTGTAAGACCTTGGGATGGGCTTAGACGCTAGTTAGGGTTGGGCTGAATCCTTATTGAAGGACCTCAGACAAGTCGCTACTCCTTTCTTTGCCTCGGTTTCCCCATGTGGGAAATGAGTGGCAGCCCCAGCAGTTCAGACGCTTGAGCTCTTATTGCCTCCCCTCTCCCCTAGGGTTACCTTGCAGACGAGGGCACGTTTACCTTGGAAGGCAGCACGTCCTTGGCACGGGACTCGAACAGGTGTTCTAGCCGGGCTGTATCCACCGAGACAGGCTCTAGTGAGGCCCACAGGGTGGGGCAGGGCCCAAAGCGGCTGCCAGAGCCTCCATGGACCCCAGCCAGCTTTAGCTCCCGCCAGAAGAGTTTTACTGTCTTCCTCTTGGTGGGAAGGGCTAGGCCATCAGGTGCTGAGGGGGGAAGAGTGGCAGCTGGGGGTGGTGGTGGGAAGGAGCTTTTGATGGGTGGGGGTGGTGGCGGCGGAGGAGGTGGGGGGCCTCCCGGGAGCGGGGGTGGCGGGGGCGGGACCCCTTTCCCCGCCTCCACAGACTCCGTGTTCAGCACGTCCTGGTCTTCATCCTCCCCCAGGTCTGAGAAGTCCAGGTCCCCAATGCAGAGGCTGGGTACGCTGGTAGGGAGCTCCCGGATGGGCTCAGCCTTGGGGCTTGGTGGGGCCAATGGCTCCTTGGGCTCTGGCTCGAGGCTGTGCCGAGTACGGAGCAGGATTTGAGGGGCAGCGCTCTGGGGTGTTCCGGGTGCAGGGGCTGGTTCTGGGGAGCCCCGTAATTCTTGGGTGTCTAGAAAAATGGAAACAGCCGTCAGTGTCACGTCCTCTGTGGAGCAACAGGGCAACATGGGTGGATTCTGCCCACCCACCTGCTCACCTGGGTGTCCATCGATATCATCGTGCATGGCTCCAGCCAATGTCTCTGCCTGGCCCTGGGCCAGCGCAGCCTGCTTTTCTGTTTCTGCTGCTGCTACATTCTCCAGGAACCGGGCTCTGGGGGGAGGGACTTGTCAGTGAGGGTGTCTGACACACCCCAGCCCAGGGTGGTGCACATGCCTTAATGGGCCCCTGGGCACTGCCCCTAATTGCAGGCACACACAGACACACAGGGAACAGTCCATGCGCTGAGCAGACCCGGGACCTGCCCCCCCCCCCCCCCCCGCCGCCAAGGCCAGCCCCTGTTCAGTCTTCCACATCTGGGGAGGGTCACTACCAACCCAATATTCCCAGGTCAACATACGGGGAAAAGTTCTACTTAACATCTAACTTGCAACCTTGCTGCTGTTCATGTTCACTGTTCTGATTCTAGACAAGGACCCTTAGAGCAGGGGGAGGCTATACCTGTCCCAATGGGCACACCAGGTTGTCCCTCCCTTGGCATGTCTAGCAGCTTCTGAGAGCTATGGCCTATGCCCAGAAAAGGGCCTGGTAAACGAAAGGCACTCAGTTTATGTTGAAGTCATAAAGGTGATCCCATCTCTTTTTTGGTCCCTCCAGCCTCTGTCGGCACTCAGTCTCTGTCCTTCCCTTAGATGGAGGCTGCTCCTCCACTTCCGCACCACACAGCACCCTAGATCCCCTCCCAGCCCTAATCCTGGGCTTAGGACACAGGAGAATGGGCTCCAGGTTGGGAGTCCACGTCCTCATCACTGATCAACGCTGTTAAGGTGTCAACTGTTAAAGCACTGGGACCTCTATGACCCCAGTGAACTGTTTCCTAGTGCTTAGTCCTTGGGTAACTGAGGACACATAAGTCTGGGAGAGTCCCCTAGCTCTGGCTGCATCAGGCACATGGGACCCCTGCTAGGGGAAGCAATGCTGAAGCCCTGAGCACATGGCAGGCCTGGCAGGCTGGACTCTGTACTTACTCCAGCCTGGCCTGCCCAGTAGGGAACTGGGGGACAGATGGGCTCTCACGGGCCCTGGGTAGGGGGGAATGAGAGGAAGAAATGGTAATTGTGGTACGTGCTTCACCCCAAAGCCCAGTTGCTCACACCCACACAGAGCTGGGCAGTGATATCAGGGGTTCCTTCCCAGCCACAGTGGGAAGAGGAGGGAGAGGGGGAGGCATGATGTGAGGAAACTGGAAGTGGAGGGCAGAGACCGACATGACACAGGACAGGGTGCAGTAAAAGACAAAGACAGAGCAAAACAGGAGAGTCAGAGACAGTGACAGAGAAAGAAGAGGGTAGAGAGACAGATGACATTGACAAAACAGGCAGAATGCCAGAAAGAAGAGAAGCCGCAGGAGGAGGAGGTCCAGTCAGAGCCGAACCCCACCCCCCGGCAGTCACTTACCAAACAGGAGCAGTTTGGTGAAGTCTGGAAAGAAAGAGAAAGAAAGCACGCGTTTGGGCAGAGAAGTTTGGGCAGAGGAGGCGGAGGGCAGGTGGAGGGGCGCAGAGTGGAGGGACAGTTGGAGGAAAGACTCCCGGGACAGGCTCCATCTCCCTACTTACTTGTAGATGCTCCTCTCGCAGGAACTGTTGGGTGAGGGCGTCACGGAGATGGTAGGAAAGAGGCTCAAGGTGGTATGGAGGCCAGAGACAGGGCCCACGGCGCTGGAGGCGGGGCCTGTAGGTGGGGCGGGGCCTACGGGGCTGGAGGTGGGGCCGGTCGGCAAGGCAGGGCTGGCGGAGGAGGAGGTGGAGACTACTGGTGAGGCGGGGCCTGTGGAGCTGGAGATGTGGCCTGTCAGGAGGCAGGGCTCCTCCTGGCGGTTCCACCCCTCCGCCTCTGCCAAGGTAGTTCGTTCTTACCCAGGCTCCGGGGAGCGCACTTCTAGAGATCGGCGGATCCTCTTGCCCTCCTCTGAGGAAGGCTTTCGGCGGGTGATGCGCCGCCCACCTGTGACGGCTTCTTCCATGTCCCCATCCTCCAACCGCAGGGTGCTCTAGGAGAGTTGAGCCCAGATGGGAGCGACTGAGGCCCAAGTAGGTGGGGTGGGGCACTGGAGAACGGCCTCCCTCCCTCCCCTCCTCTCTGCTGCCTTCGGGCCCTGACAGCCCAGCCCGCCCAGCCCACCTCATAGAGCATAAGCTGGGCGCGCAGGTCGACGTCAGTGCCCGCGGTGCCCAAGTGGCGCTGGACCAGTGCCTCCATGCCCTGCTGCTCCAGTGCATCCGTCACGTCGTAGAAGGAGTCCTGATCCGGGAGCGCTGCCAGAGTCTGGAGGGTGGGGATAGGACGGCAAGGCTAAAACTGATGGAGAGCAGAAGTCAAGAGCCTGAGGGGCCCAGAATGGCACCTGGCTCCCCCTATCCCACCTTGTTGATGAGGGTGACGGTGTACACCAGCAACTCGGGGTCAGCGCCATTCTTCTCCTCCAGGATGGACACCAAATTGGCCCATGGAAGAGCACCTGTCACCCAGATAGGGAGCAGTCATATGGGAACAAGTAGGAGAGAGGGCCCTGAGCAATGGAGGAGGGAGGGACAGTTTCTGACCCGTGGTGCTGGCCACAGAGTTGACTGCACGGATGAACAGTGGTGCGTTGCTCTCAGAGTACTCCACAAAGACCAGCAGCAGCTTCAGGGCTGTCTTCACCACCAAGCGGGACTGGGGGGAAGGGGTCACCATACATGAGTGGGGCTTGGGCCAGACCTGTGCTGGCTCCTGGTGGGGAGGGGGAAGGGCTCCTGGGGCTGGACCCAGAGAGGAGAGTCTAGGCAGAAAGAGCCATCTCTAGGCCCAGGTACTGAAGTGACTTTGAGGCTTAGAGGGGCCACAGACCCCCTCCATTCCAGACCACTTTGCAGAAGAGGAAACTGAGGCCCAGAGAGAGGCAGTGGGAAAAGGGTACATGGCTGGGTGGAGGGCCACTTACCAGGCTGGCACACAGTGTGTACAGCCACTGCACGGTCTCACTGTGGGCCACCACCCCCAGCATCCCATCCACAAAAAGCATCAGCTGGCCTAGTGCTGGGGACACAGGGACAAGAAGAGGTCAGTAAGGGGTCACTGAAGGCAGGGGTCATGGGGGAGGGGTGAGGCTGACCTCGGAGGATGTAGCTCTGGTAGTTGTGGTCGGCAGCAGCGCCCACATGGATTAGGCAACTCAGCCCCTCTGAGTGCACGAATTCAGGCACCAGGTCTTTGTCCTCCTGCGGGCACCATGGGGGAGTTTAGTGGGGGGAGGTTCAGCCTGGATGCTCACCCCCAGCCCACCTCTGGGCCTCACCTGGAAGATCTGCTTTAGTGAGAAGAGGGAGCGGCGGAGCTCAGGGCCACTGGAGCCATACAACTTTTCTGCAAGAGGTAGGTGGGCATGGAAACCTCCAGGGGACACACCACAAGCCCCCCACCCCCTTCTACTGGGACGCAACCACAACCCCCCATCAAAGCATCTTCTAGTACTCTTGAACCCCCCACCTCCTCCTCCACTCCCTGACTCTGGGCAAGCCCGACCCGCAGTCTGGCAGCTGCCCTGGAAGAAGAGGTCAGGATAGGAATGGGAGGAGTCGCACATCCCATCTCCCATCTGCTCTGTCTGCTGTCCAGCACAGGCCTGAAAGAAACGGAGACAACCGGGGCAGCGGGGAGGGGAGGCACTCGACGCTGATATCCTCACACACTCACCTAAGATGGCATTGACTCTCAGAGAAAGCTGGGTCCGCAGGATCAGAGTAGGCTTCCGCCCTTTGCTGGAATCAAGTAGCCCAGTCAGCAGCTCCCAGCCCATTCCTCAGGGTCTCTCCACCCACACCAAGGCAGCCAAAACCTGGCCACAGCTCCTTTCTCCCCAGATGCTTCTCCAAGCCAAAGGGTTGTCCAGATAGGAGGGTTTGAAGAACACAGGCATCTCAGGTATGTAGGAGAGCCCCCACCCTGGTCCCAGGCAGCAGGTAACACTAGCCAGGCCTTGGGATTCCCCTGGCACAGTTCCCTGGGGTGGTAGGAGGAGACCCACAGCCCTGGCTAGAGATCAAGTGTCTTGGCTGCTGACACCTGAGCCAGCCCCTCCAGCATGGGGGCAAGGGTGGGAACCAGCCTAGCCTTCCTGGCCCCATCAGCTCTGACCTGATCTCTTCAAAAAAGCCCTCCAGCATCTCCCGTTGCTCTTCTAGGGACAGCTCAGGGTCCAGGTAGTATCCAGACGGAGACACTTGCAGGGCACAGTCCTCTAGCTGGGGGCAAAGGGAACAGCTGTCAGGGCTGGGGAAGAGGTGGCAGGAGTACGTATGGAGACCCCATGACCTCCTACCTCCCACTCAGGGTGCTGGCAGAGGCACACCACAAGGGCCTGCAGTGCAGCCATGCATTCCTTCAGCAGTCATTTCTCATGGGCCTACTATGTGCAAAGCTCACGTGGCTCAAAGAGCTTTTCTCCTGCCTCATACCTACCCATTCTTTAGGTTTCAGATTAGATAATGCTTTTTTTTTTTTTTTTTGCCACACCATGCGGCTTGTGGGATCTTAGTTCCCTGACCAGGGATACAACCCGCGCCCTTGGCAGTGAAAGCGTGGAGTCCTAACCACCGGACCGCCAGGGAATTCCCAGATAATGTTTTTTTGGAAAGCCTTCCTGGACTCCTCTAGCCAATGCTATGCAAATCCCTCCAGCCCTTGTGTGTACCCTCCTCTGAGGCCTTCCACACATCCTAGACACTAGTCTCCTTCCCCACTAACTGTGTGTTCTCTGGGTTCAGGCACCATGTCTGTCTTGTCCATGCAATATCTGCAGAGCCTATCACAGCACTTAGCACAAAGCAAGTGCTCCCTAAATGGTTGTTGAGCTACTGAACATGAATGAGGAAGGGGAATGGAGAGAAAATAGGAGGAAGTTCCTGCTTTCAAGGAAGTTCGCAGCTGTGAACATTCAACACCCAGGGAGAAAGTGTTAAGAATGCTGGGAGGTGCAAACCCAGCTGAGAGGGGGACGTGTGTCTCCCCAAGTTAAGATAGTGAGGAGAAGGGCTCCCAGTCCCTCCAAGCCTGAGGGTCTTTGCCCTGCCCCAAGTGGGCTACAGTCACCATGGTCCTAGCTGGACCTCAGAGACCTCCAAGAGGCCTATTAAACACCAGGTTTTAGGGTTTGACTCAGTCAGCCTACAGTGGGTCCCTGGAACCTGCACCGTAACAAGAAGTCAGGTGCTCCACCCATGAGTCTGCTGCCCATGTCTCCCACCCCCCTGAGCTGGCTTCCCACCACCATCATCATCATCATCATCATCACCACCACCACCACCACCACCACCATCACCACCACCAGGATGACTCTTGGCCCCTTGAGAAGTGCCTGTAGAGAAGCCTAGTGAGGTGACTCTGGAGAGTCTGAGGGCAGCACCGTGCCACTCCCCGATGCCTACACCATGTAGCACAGTGCCAGTGTGCACGGCTCAGCAAAGTTCCCTTGACTTGAGTGGTGGTGCTTCTTGAGAGGCCCAGGGAAAGCCCACCTCTGGAGAGGCAGAGTGTCTTCTGGTCTCCATCTTACTGGGAAAGTCAACCCCAACATTTGTCCTGATGTTCTGTCAGCCCTGCCCTGCTCTGGACCCAGCCCAAGGACTTCCAGCTGCCCTTGGTCCCCTGGGGTTAAGGGAGTCCAGCTCCTGCCCCTACCCCTCCTCTGCTTAGTACCCCTGCTCATGCCTGAGAGCCTGAGTTCAGCCTGTAAGGCCCTTTGGTGACACCCACACCTCCCACTCCTTCCCACCCCCCACCAGGCTCCTGCGTGGGGCGTGGGACATAGGACAAACACTCCAGCCTGTTTTCTGTCCCACTTCCTGCTTGGCTGCCTGCCCTCCCTTGGGCAGGCCTGGCCTCTCTCCCCTCCCTGGGAGCAGAGTCATCTTCTCCAGGGCCTACTGGGAATGGGCCCTGAGATGGGGAAGCAAGGCCCCAGGGCTGGGGTCCTTTGTCCAGGGCCAGCTCAGCTGAGGGCAGCCCCACATTCCTCCTGATTCCTCTTCCCACATGGTGACTCAGCAGCCAACCACCGCCCACCCCCCACCTCCAATCCAGGCACAGTTACATCTCCTTCTGCCTTGGACTGGAGGACTCTGGGACCCTAGAGAAACATATTTCCCCCAAAGTCACAAACCCCCTCAGAGACCCCCCAAATCACACACATATAGAATAGCTCGTTCATTCAAATATTCACGAACCAGTCTGGTTTTAGGTGCTGAGGACATAGCAGGGAACAAGATACTGCCTCTGCCTTCCCTGTCTTCCAACCCCGCTGGGGAGGCAGGCAGGTCTGACTCAGAAAAAGGCCACAAATAAATGTAGAAGCACAACTGCCACGGGTGCTAAGAAAGGGGAGGGGTGGGGTGCTGTAAAGGCAAACACTGGAGGAGTGAGCAGATTCCACCTGAGAGTGGCTTACACACCCAAGAATACAGTCAGGCAGGGTATATATGTGCTACTGGCCACGCACAGGTGAGAAGCACACCCACAGAAAGCTCAGATCCAGCAAGCACTCTTCCCCTCCTGCACGCACAGTTGCGGGCTCTAATTCCAAGCGAGCTGAGCATTGCCCTCGCCTTCCAGAATACCTGCACCCATTTGGGGCACGGTCCTGAAGACTGAATGCTCTACCACCCCCAGCCTCCTCACATGAGCCCCTTTAGGCCACTGTGGTAGCAGTGGCTCCCTAGCCACTTCACCTGTCTTATCTTGCCAGGGCCCCATTTCTGGGGAGGAGGTCCAGAGGTAACAGCCAGCCCAAAGCCTCCGGGACAATGCCCCCCACTCTTAACTGTCTGTCCCGGGTGGGGATGGAGCGGGGAGCAGGGTCAGGCAAGCTCCAAGGAGCGGAGACTTCCTGCCAGCTGGGTGTTGCTTGTCCCTCACACCACTGGCCCCTTCCTGGAGTCACCCTTTTTTAAAAAAAATTTTTAAATTTTATTTATTTTTTTTACAGCAGGTTCGTATTAGTTATCTATTTTATACATATTAGTGTATATATGTCAATCCCAATCTCCCAATTCATCCCATCACCACCACCCCCTGCCACTTTCCCCCCTTGGTGTCCATACATTTGTTCTCTACATCTGTGTCTCAATTTCTTCCCTGCAAACTGGTTCATCTGTAGCATTTTTCTAGGTTCCACATGTATGCGTTAATATGCGATATTTGTTTTTCTCTTTCTGACTTACTTCACTCTGTATGACAATCTCTAGATCCATCCTGGGGTCACCCTTCTGAGCGCTAAACCCCTGGGCCTTGTTTCTCACACCCTGGGACTGGGCCAGGCTGGCGTAAGCCCAAACCCTAGTCCCTGAGGACAGTACTTGGGGTCAGCACAGGGTCAGTGTAGGCCCACATGTTGGACTCCCTCCTGGCTCTTGTCTTCTACACTTCTCTGATGTTTGTCTTGGGGTGGAGTCTCTCCCTCATTCTTCCCAGGCTCAGCTCCTCGCTTCAGCCTCCAGCCCACTTTTCTCTATTTATTTGTTTATATTTATTGAGGTATAGTAGATTTACAATATTGTATAAGTTTCAGGCATACAACATAGTGATCCACAACTTTTAAAGATTATACTTGGGAATTCCCTGGCGGTCCGCGCTTTCACCGCCTGGACCCTGAGTTCTACCCCTGGTCATCAGGGAACTAGGATCCCACAAGCTGCGCAGCATGGCCAAAAGAAAAAAAAAATTATACTCCATTTAAAATTGTTATAGGGCTTCCCTGGTGGTGCAGTGGTTGAGAATCTGCCTGCCAATGCAGGGGACACGGGTTCGAGCCCTGGTCTGGGAAGGTCCCACATGCCACGGGGCAACTAGGCCTGTGAGCCACAACTACTGAGCCTGTGCGTCTGGAGCCTGTGCTCCGCAACAAGAGAGGAAGCGACAGTGAAAGGCCCACGCACCGCGATGAAGAGTGGACCCCGCTTGCCACAACTAGAGAAAGCCCTCGCATAGAAACGAAGACCCAACACAGCCAAAAAAACAAAACAAAAAACAAACAAACAAAAAAATAAAATAAAATAAAATTGTTATAAAATATTGGCTATATTCCTTGTGCTGTACAATATATCTTTGTAGCTTATTTATTTTATATATAGTAGCTTGTACCTCTTAATCTCCTACCCCTATCTTGCCCCAGCCCACTTTTCTCTTGATTCCTTGGGCTAGGCTTTTCTGGCAGCCCAAACCAACTTGTTACATATGGTTTTACAAGCTTAGGACACCATGTTGCCTACTACCCAATATTTTTCATAACAGTATAATCGAGTGAGAATGCCAGAGGCAAGGAAGATGGAGAAAAGTGCAGAATTACATGCTGAAGGACTCTTGTTTTAGGAAATAATTTGTTAACTACCTTTTTCTTCTCCTTTCCTAAAAATGTAAGACCCTGTGTTCTGATGACCCTCCTTCCCTTTTTTTTTTTTTTTTTTTTTTGCGGTACGCGGGCCTCTCACTGTTGTGGCCTCTCCCGTTGCAGAGCACAGGCTCCGGACGCGCAGGCTCAGCGGCCATGGCTCACGGGCCCAGCTGCTCCGCGGCATGAGGGATCTTCCCGGACCGGGGCACGAACCCGTGTCCCCTGCATCGGCAGGCGGACTCTCAACCACTGCGCCACCAGGGAAGCCCCCTCCTTCCCTTTTATCTTGGGTCTCCAACTGGACCTTGGCTTCCTGAATGAGATGACATGAATGGGTCTTGAGGAGGGAAGCCCACATTTGTTATGCCTCCTCTGTGTCACACACTGGGCTGCCTGGTTCCTTTGATTCTCCTGATAATCCTTTTACAGGTGAGGAAACCAAGGCTCAGAAATTCTGTGAATTTGCCCCAGGCTGAATGGAACCAGGGCTAACTGACCTAGATCCTGGGCCAATGGACTTTGGAAGTGCTCCAGGGAACCCTGCAGGGGAGGTGGAGTGAGGGCTGGAGACCGTCCCTCAGCTTTCTGAACTGTGCAAATACCCCAAACGGGTCCTCTTAGTTCCAGCAAGGGAACACAAATGAACACACACACATCATACACATCGGGGTAACAGTGCGTACTTCTGCCAGGACTAAGTTCGGGTCCCTTACCAGGCTGCAACCCAGAATGAACAGACTGGACATGCTGGCCCCAGGGAAAGATGGGAGGAGACCATGACTCATGCCCACATCACAATCTTCTATAGTCTCCCAAAGAGACCTCCACAACAAAAAAGGAAAGGGCTCAGTTCATCACCAGAGCACCCCATCTTACCCTTAAGAATTTTCTGGGACCCCTCCAGTTGGTCCCTGTCCCAGAAGGTCAGGTTCACACTTTAGCCCCTTTGTCACAACTGCTCCTTAGGGATAAACTGAGGCTGGAGTAGGGATGGGCAAGGTCAGGAAACAAGTACCACCCCTGTTCCACTCTAATGTTTAGCAGCAGTTGGGGAAACAAAGTTGCTGGTAATGAACAGATTGCTAGGGCTATCTCTGCTGCTAGGAATAGGGGGCTCATCTGGCCTTTGCATGAGGGTCAGAGCAGTACCCAGGTCCCTCTGCCCAGAGCCCAGGGAGAAAGGAGTCTGTGCTATCCGAGATGTGGCAGGGCCTTTGGATATCAGGGAGGGACTCGTAAGGCAGGCCTAGAAGGGCAAAGGGGTAGCACGGGAGAGTGGGACAGGGTAGCAGGGAGGGTGGGACTGGGCAGCTCTGGATAAAACAATGAGGCAGGGCCAGAGGGCCAGGTTCTCCCCTGGGGCAGGGGCAGGTCCCTGGGCTCTGGCACAGAGGGGAGACAGATATTCCTGAGTTCCCCTGGGGACACCACACATGACCCAAGGCACTGCCAGGACACCCCCTATCCCACCCCCCAGGGCCAGGAGATGAGTCAGAAGCTGTGGCCAGGAGCTTCCTCCTAGACTGAGAGGAAATGAGCAAGGCCTTTTCAGACCCGAGAGCTTTGAAACATTTAAAAAGGAAGCCCCCAGGGGAACTCTATAGGCAAGCCACAGCCCAGTGGGGTGTGTGTGGGTGGAGCCACAGAGGGAAAGTGGGCTGGGCCTCTGTACATTCCCAGGGAAGGGGCAGGGTATGAGGGGATGATGGGCGTCAGTGGCCAGAATGGGAGGCAGAGGTCATTTGGCTGTGAATTGTTCTCCTGCTGGATAACTGTGCAGAGGATGAAACAGTGAGCACAGAACCCCTCCCTCTTATTTTGCTCTACAGCCTGGGATGGGGATGCCTGGGTTTCTGGGCCACCTCTCCCCTCTAGAGGGCTGTGGAGCAGGCCTGAGTCATGTCTGTGCCCCTGGGCCACCCACTTATAGGACTAGGGGAGGGACCAGCTGTTGACATTTCCTACAAGGAGGAGCCCTGCTCCCCCTCCTTCAGCTCTCTGATGTCCCTGCCCCTGCCCTACTCTCACCCTTCTTCCTCTGGCCTTCTATTCTGGGGCTGTGGTCACAGTTTATATTTGGGATGAGCACATCACAGTGCATCTGACCATTCCTGGCAGAGCTGCCAGCCCCAGGGAGTCCTGGCTCCAAGCACAGTGGTAACCCAGTGTGCAGGCCCCCATAGTCTGCCTGTGGGGGATATGGCAGTCCTCAGGCACACCAGGTGGGAGTTCTGAAAGTGGGGAGACCAGGAAGGACCGAGTTGGGGGGTACTTAACGCATTACCGTAGCTCTCAGCTAGGGAGCAGAGAACAGAGCCCTGGCTGAAGGGGTGGTGGTGATGGGTCCCTAAATGAGGGGGAGAGGCAAGGGGTAATTCTGATCCTTTTTCCTGTAGCTGACCTCCCAAACTTGCCCCTAATTGGGAAGAGGGGTGTTAGGGCTAAGTTCTGTCCTCGAGTCCGGGGTGGGAGGAATACTATGTTCTCTGTAGTGCTCCAGGCTTATTTCAGTACTAGGAGTTCCAGGAGCTTGGAGGCAGGAACCTGGCCTCAGTTCAGCACCCCTCTCTCCCCAGAGCCCATTGTGAATGGGAGGTGGCCTCTGGCTGGAGGTGCTTCTTTTAGGTCTACTTCAGTTTGCCCCTTTGAACAGGGCAGGACAAGAAGGGGTCGCATCAAAACTCTGGAGAGGGCACTGTGCTATCTTCAATCTTTGTCCTTGAAAGCCTGGGCTTTGCTCATACGCGCCACTCCCCAGGCCAATAGTCTCAGCACTTCTCCCGCCCGCGCTCGGAGGCGGGGCAGGCCCGCAGCGCTAGGAATGTAAGCTGGGGGCCTGGCGCCTGGGGCACATTCCAGGGGAGACCCCAGGCCCGGGGGGCAAGTTTGCGCAACTCGGCGCCCAGTTAAGCCTGGGATCAGGGGAGGGCATCTCCACCAACTCTCTCTTCTCTTCCTCACCACTTGGTGCTGCCTGGCTGGCGGGGCACCCCGGGAGGTGACTGTGTGCCTCCCAGAGTTCTGGCCCGGAAACCGGGTGCCTGCGAGTGCGCCGGAAAAGGCTGCCTGCGGGGGACTGAGCGCAGCGAGCAGGAGGGGAGGTAGGGCGGGCCATCTGGAAAAGGGCCTCTCCCGGCACTGTGCACGAGTCGGTTCTGGGGTGCAAGCAAACGAGGGCGGGCCGGCGGTTTAAAATTAGCCCGGCCCGCTCCCTCCCTTCCAGCTTCCCGGCCGGCGGCGGCAGCTGTACGAGATGGTGGGGGCGGTGACTCAAAGGGCTCTTCCACCAGTGCAGCCTCCCGCGCTCGGGGTGTCCCGGGCCAGGCCGCTTCCCGGGAACTCCCCTCAGCCCGTGAAGACTCTTCTCCACCGGCACTCCCCAGCCGGGCCTCACCAGGCAGGGACAACACTCCGTCCGGCTGGACCCAATCCAGCCTCCAGACACCTCCAGCGGCCCGCCCCGGGTCCGCCCTCCTCGTGGTCCCACCCCCACCTGACCTGAAGCAGGTGAAAGCTGTTCTATCCCCAGCTCCGTCTCCTAAGTCCGCTACCGCGCAAACACCCACGCCACCCTATCCAGAGCAGTTAACCAGGCCGACTGGCAGCGAGCGGACCCCGAGCGCCTCCCCAGGTGGGCCTCATTTCGAGGGCCAGCCTGGGTGCCGCAGAGTACAAGCTCCCATCCTCCCTTCTTCAGCTTCCCTCAACTTGAGAGGCGTTCCCCAACAAGTCGGGCAACGTGTACCTTGGGTCCCCAGCCCAAAACTTTCCCGGAGGAGCGCACCCGCTCCAGCCTCTCCTCGAGGGGCTCCCAAAGGCTTTCATGGCGCTGACCCTGAACCCTCGGTCGCCCCCAACCTTTCTCCGGCTCCCCTTACCTTGAGCGGCGCCCCCAGCAGGTGGTGCAGCGCGGGTATCTGCGCGCTCAGGGGCAGCGCCCCGTCCAGGCTGCAGGTGGGGGCCCGGCGCGGCTCCGGGAAGTTGGCACATGCGAAAGGGTCGGTGTCCTCTAGGTACTGCACCCGCACGGTCACCACTGATACCGGCTCCCCGTCCCCGCGGTCTTCCTGGCCGGCCATGGCTCCGCTAGTGGCTCGCTCAGTGCGCCTCCGGGCGGGTCCCGGCCGCGCCACGGCGTCTCCTCAACTAGCTCGCAGTCTGGGCGGGACCGGGCCGGACGCCGAAGAAGAGGGGCGGAGCCAGGCGGAGGCGGGGCGGAGGAAGGGGGTGGAGCCAATAGTAGTCTCCAGAGGCTAGGGGTGGGCAACCGCTGCCGGTGGTGGAGACTGCAGCCAGCCACTCAGAGGGCGTGATCATGGTCCTGTTAGTTCACTGGCTAGTCTGGGGGAAAACCCGAGCTCGCGCGCCCCTCACCCACTTCGAGAGCGCGCGGAGCACGGGGAGGCTTTCTTTGGGCTTGGGGGCGGTGAGGCTGCGCTCTCTTTAGGGCAAGGTGGGGTGCAAGTTTCTTCGGATCGTGGCCCGTCAGGTCCCCCTCAGTTTAGGGACGAGAAGGTCCTGATTCCTTCAGCTGAGGGATGAAGTGGATGGGCTTCCCTCATTTGGAGAAAGCAGGTAGATGGGTCCCTTTCAGTTTAGAGCAAGAAGTGAAAATAGATTACACTCAATTCGAAGGAAGAGGTGGGATCATTTACCTTTAGTTGGAGGAAAAAGAGGTAAGGGTGCCCCTAATTCTGGGAAAAGGATGGGATGACTCAGTTTGGCGGCGAGGTAGAACGTTACCCTCAATTTTAGGGAAGAACGGGGATGGGTTGCCCTTCAGCTTGAATGAAAAGTGGAAACGGTCCTTTTCAGTTTGGGGCAAGATAAGCCGAATGCCCCCTCAGGTTTGGGGAAGAGGTTGGGTGGATCCCTCTTAGTTTGAAGGGAATCGATAGACTGGGGTTTCCATAGTTTAGGGAAGAAGATACGTTTCCTTCATTGTCTCATGGAAAAGGTGAGAAGCATTCACTGTAGTTTAAGGGAAAGGGAGGCCGGCTGTCCCTCGGTTTGGTAAATGAAGAGGAACAGCCTCCTATTCAGCCTGGAATGAGCTGGGTCCAATCTGGGCCTTGGGATTTCTGGGGACGATGGGGACAGTTGTCCCTCACGGCTTTCTAAAACGGGCCCAGTGCGCGTGCGCAGCTCTGGTCTGGGCGGGGACCCGAAGGGAGCCCCTCCAGTCTGCACCCGGCAGCGCCGGAGCCCGCGGCCTCGGTATCGGGGACCGGCTGCTGGCTCCTGACAGCACTCTCGGTGGCGGGGCCGCGCTCCTCCCGCCTGGACCCCGCCCCCCCGCAGACCCCGGTCACTCCAGCGGCTGGCCGTCGCCACCGTCGCCACCGGCTGGTGGAATGCAGAGGTGCCCCTGGAGGGCTGTGGCCGCTCACAGCTCTGAATCCGGGTCGGGGGAGGTTTTGGGAGAGTTTGGGGGAGCGCGCTTGAAGGAATAGGTTGCAGGACTTGGGGAAGGGCTGCACTGGGGAATTTCCAGAGTCGGGACTGGTTTAGAGCGGAGGGGCAGGCGTCCGCACTCACGGACGCCCGGGGCAGGGTCTCGGAGTCCGGACCTGGCTTGGGGGTATCGGAGCCGGGATTGGGGGGAGCGGGCCCCACGTGCCTGTGACGCGGGGGCGGCCGGTAGGCGGCGGCGGCGGCGGCGACGCGGGGCCGGCGGCCGTGCGGTGCCGGGAGGGCTGCTAGGCAGGCGGCAGGATGCTGCGCGCCGCACTGCCGCTGCTCTGGCTGCCCCTGGCGGGGGCGGGAGCAACCGAAGAGCCCACCCAGGAGCCGGGGTCGCCGGGTGAGCCTCCCCCAGGGTTGGCGCTCTTCCGCTGGCAGTGGCACGAGGTGGAGGCGCCCTACCTGGTAGCCCTCTGGATCCTGGTGGCCAGCCTGGCTAAAATCGGTGAGTGCGTGTGTGCGTGCGCCAGGGCCGGCGGCCGTCATTGGACCCGCCCCCAACCCCTAGTCCCCAGATCCGGGCCGGCTTCTTGCAGAGTGCCCCGACCTAGCTTCCGATTCCACAAATCCAGGCTCTCACATTGTTTCTGCGCCTCCTCTTGTTGATCTCCCTCCTCCCCTTCTCCTCGAGTGGGAGCCCTGAGGATTTGCCTTCTCAAAGGGCTGCCCCAGCTCTCTCCAGCCCCATCCCTAGATTCCTTTGCCCTTTCCTCTCTTCTCCTTGAAGTAAGCTCTTTGATCTGGGCTCTCCTCCACCAATCCCCAGCCTCCTAAAAGCTTCTGTCAGCAGTGAAGACGTGTGGGGACATTGAGGGGATGGTGTTCTCCTACAAACCCAGGCATCCTGGTTCTGAGGAAGCAGCCTTTCCTGGAGGCCACCGCCAAGTGTCCATTCTCTTGGGATACTAAACTGCCACTTTTCCTCTATCCCCCCTCTGCTCCCCTAAAGGTGCCCCTTCTTGTGCCTAGCTGTGCCCCCCGCCCCAATTCAGGTCTACCTTCTTCCCACCTCAGGATATAAGAAACTTCCATTTATTGGGGCTTTATACTCTGCACTGCCTGCACTAGATGCTTTCATACATCCAGTCTCCTTCAGTCTGCACAATAAAGGTTGTGCTTCAGACTCCTTTCCTTGAATAGAGCTGCTTTTCCTTGCCTCTGCCCCTTCCTCCCCACTTCTGAGCAGCCAGTGGTCCCTCCTCCCACCACAGACCCTCCTCCCTCTCCCTGTTGTGCAGGCTCTGCTGTGGGGGTGACTAATTATAGCTGAGCCGTTGCTACTCACTCCCCATCTATGCAGGCACAGCCTGTACTCCAGTCTCACCAATACAGTCTTCATGTAGGAATCACACAGTCTAGGATTTGCCCCCTTCTCCCCCCAGGGACACAGCTGGGGGTGGGGGCTGGGCAGGAACAGAAGAACTCTCCACTCTGCTGTGGCAGCCCATTAATAATGGAAAATGGGGCTTGAAATGCCCTCAGGGAGCCTAGTGCTGTCAGAGAACAGCTTTTGTGAAGGGTTTTTACTGGGATTAATACATGCTCTGGAGATAAGGATGGAATAAAGTCCCTGAAGGAGAGGAAAGGGGGACCAAAGGTAGGGATGAGTGTGGGAAGAGCTATGGCTGAGCTCACCTTAGGGCCTGGCAGCAATGAGAGCAAGGTGGGAGGAGCCTCAGATTTGGGAGCCAAGAATTGGGTTTGCTGAGAAGTCTGCCAGTTGGAGAGTTCCTGTCTTATTTAGGGTTTACAGCAATGACTGTAGCTTCCCCCATAAATCATAGTGCTTTTTCTAGCTTGGATGACATCTCCTATGGAGGTAGAAGAGAGCCTTTTTCTCATCAAACAAAACAAAACAAAACAAAATCCTTGGGAATGGGGGCAGGGGAGATGGGTAGAATGTTCAGAGATACCTTCCCCCAGCTTCATTACCAGGAGATTTTTTTTTTCCTTTTATTCACCAAATATTTATGTAGATCCCACCATGTGCCAGGCACTGCCCTAGGCTCTCTGGGTACAGCTTCCAAAGGGCACTGTCTTGGCATTGGGTCTCACACAGCCTAACGCAGAGGCTTCCCTCACTACCCACCACTCTAGGGATTGTCTGGGGAGAGGTGCTCATCTGGTCTCAGGTCCCAAGGGAAAGCCAAAACAGTTTATATTAGGAGGCAAAGGTAGGAGTGGCAATAGCACTAGAAAACCTCCTCTTCTTTCCTAGGGACAGATCTGTCATTATTTTCTCCCAGAGTCATATTGAATTAACATTTGCTGAGATCCTATTATGTGTCTGACATTCTGCTAGGAAAATTCACACTATATCATTTTATCCTCACCCTGTGTGATGGGTATCTTTTCCCATATTACAGGAGAAGAAATTGAAATTCAGGTAAATTAAATAATTTGCCTGAGATCACACAATTAGGAAGGAATGGAGCCAGAAGAAGAACTGGATCTCTGACTGCTAAACTTAATGCTTTTTAAACTACTGAGTCCTTAGTGAGCCTATATAATGAAAAGCACATTGGGCTAGGAGGTCTACAGTGCTCCTAGGAGGTATGTTATGCATTATGGTCTAGCTCGAGAGGAAGGGCACAATAATATAATAGTAGGTAACATTTATAGAGTGCTTACTGTAAACCACTGGGCTAAGTGCTTTTGAGTAGACTGCCTTACTTAAACCTCACAACAATCCTATGAGATCATTACTGTTTTTATCCCCATTTTACTGATGGGAAAACTGAAAGTCAAAGAGGTGAAGTTATTTGCTCCAAGGTCACAGAACTAGTAAATGGAAGAGCTAGGCTTTAAACCCAGGCAGGCTGACTCCAGAGGTCCTGATTTTTACAGCTGTGTTATGCATAAAAATATACCTAGTATTTGCTGAGATTCAAATAATGGCAATGGATAAGGGAGACCAGAGAAAGGTGAGGTCCTTCAAGGATGAGAGTAGAGAGGAGGGGGCATTTCCAGAGGTGGAAAAAGTAAGCAAAGGTCTAGGTTACCATGACAGGAGCACCAAGAAACAGACAACTTCGGCTGCAGTGGGGGATTTGAAGCCCTGGAGGCTGGAGATTCTAGCAGTCCTGAACGTTTCTTCTTCCTTGGTCCCAGTGTCAGGGGTCTCGACCTTGAATAAACTTCTAAGACTGGGAGGTCATAGGCCACTGTGTGTGTGTGTGTGTGTGTGTGTGTGCGCGCGCGCGCGCATCCCATAAGCTGATACCTCTTGCCCTCTTCTTGCATTGTAGTGTTTCACTTGTCTCGGAAGGTGACGTCTCTGGTCCCTGAGAGCTGCCTGCTGATTTTGCTGGGACTGGTGCTGGGGGGCATTGTCTTGGCTGTGGCCAAGAAAGCTGAATACCAGCTGGAGCCAGGCACCTTCTTCCTCTTCCTGTTGCCTCCTATCGTGCTGGACTCGGGCTATTTCATGCCTAGCCGGCTATTCTTTGACAACCTGGGCGCCATCCTCACCTACGCTGTGGTGGGCACACTCTGGAATGCCTTCACGACAGGTGCTGCCCTCTGGGGCCTGCAGCAGGCTGGACTTGTGGGTGAGTGACCTTAAGACCTGGACTGGTAGCGGGAGGCTATGCCAGCCTCATCACCCAACTCCCTTCTCCTCCAGCTCTGAAGATCCTCTGTTGATGACAGCCATGCCCTGAGAGCTCCATCTTAGGTCCCTCCCAACTGGAGTGTGAGGCAATGCTCCAGATGGGCCTTCAGCCTTCATTTAGGTCCCTGCCAGATGAGTCTGGGCTTCTGCAGATGACAGCTGAGTAGGGGCCTGGCTCCCAGCTGTGTGTGGGCTGCCAAGGCTGGGACTCTGGCTGCCTCCTGCCCTGATACCATACTGCCACTTGCCAGCCTGGCTCCCCTGAGGCACAGCTCACCTTTCCTGTGAGGGCTCTGCCCAGGTCACATCAGGGTGGTTTTCTGTTTTTATTATTATTTTTAATAAATACATATTATACATCCACAGAATGCAAGACACTACACTGGGTGTTCTCTCTTTACTCATCCCACTGGCTCTTCATAGCAACCTTGCTGGGGTTATAATTTGTCCCACTTTAATGGATGAGGAAATAGAGGCCCTTAAACTCATTCGGTATCAGGTCCAAAGTGAGCAGGAGAGGTCTGTTTTCCTGAGGCTCTTTGCCTTCAGGCTGCCCTGTCCTGCTCCCTTCTTCCTCATTCCCTGGCCCCCAAATGCATTCAACCCTGAATGTTGATAATTCAGACGTGTCGAATTCCTTAGCCTGAGAACCACCGGTGTGGGAGAAAGCACTCTCTTTCGTTCTTCTCCCGAATAAAGCCAGTCAGCAGCCGATTTCCACCTGCTGGTGGTTATTATTACTGTTGCTGCCGTTCTTGCTGTCAGTGCCACCTTAGGTTTCCAGGTTACATAGAGCTCTCGTAGCCAGCTCCTGTGTGATTTTTGCAGCAGTACTGTTAGGCAGGCACATGAGGAGGCATGGCCTATGAGAAGTCATGTGACAATGACAGTGCCAACATCACAGAGCTGGTAAGTGGCAAAGGCAGGCCTTAGGCTCAAGACCTAAGGTCTCCTGACCTGCAGGCCGACGTTCTCTTCACCGTCCCAGGTCCTCTCTGGGGCTACTTGTTTTAACAGTGGGGCTGGAGTCTGGGCTTGTCACAGGGACTGCTGTAGGCAATTCAGTACCTCACCACTTGCTGTCCCTCATCTGTCCCTCGAAAGCCCCTAGGGTGCAGGCTGGCTTGCTGGACTTCCTGCTGTTCGGGAGCCTCATCTCAGCAGTGGACCCCGTGGCCGTGCTGGCTGTCTTTGAGGAGGTGCACGTCAACGAGACCCTCTTTATCATCGTCTTCGGCGAGTCCCTGCTCAACGATGCAGTTACTGTGGTGAGAGCGCTCGGCTTGCTGCCGTTCCTTGACCCCAGGCTGCCATGCTCTGACCAGGCCCCACTCCTCCCCGGGCCCTGCCTCGCCGTCTCCACGCAGTCCAGGCTGCCACCTCCCCCCGCTGCTCCTGATGCTCCTCTTCTCGCTTAGGTGCTGTACAAGGTCTGCAACTCTTTTGTGGAGATGGGCTCTGCCAACGTGCAGGCCACTGACTACCTGAAGGGAGTCGGTCAGTATTTCCTCCCTCTTGGCGGGCACTGGAGGTCTGCCTCCCCTGGGTTGCTGAGCCCCTGCCCCCCACCGCGTCAGGACAGAGGACGCTGCTCGGGTTGCCTCATTCCCTTCCCTCATGTATGGAGAAATAGGGCCCTGAGAACCTGAGAAGGAGGGCCTTTCCTGGAATCCTAGCTCTGGGACCCTGACCCCTGGGGAGCACAGTGGGCATGCACAGTGGGCATCATCCTCCACTCCCTGCCAGGCAGCAGTCTTGTCAGCCCTGGTGGGGTCCGGGCCAGGGGTCATGCTGACAACCCACTCCTCCCCCAGCCTCCTTGTTTGTGGTCAGTCTGGGCGGGGCAGCCGTGGGCTTAGTCTTTGCCTTCCTCCTGGCCCTGACCACACGCTTCACCAAGCGGGTCCGCATCATCGAGCCTCTGCTGGTCTTCCTCCTCGCCTACGCAGCCTACCTTACTGCTGAAATGGCCTCGCTCTCCGCCATTCTTGCGTGAGTCCTGGGGGCCTTGCAGGCAGGCAGCTGGGAGGGGGCACTGGAGATGGTCGCCCTCACATGGACAGAAGCAGGACCCGGAGGAGTCCATAGGTCTCCCTGAGCCCTTGTGGGAGTGGGAGCTTCAGACTCCCCTGGGGAGATACTAAGCCTCAGGTAACATTCCAGGACCTGCCTCTAGGGCTGTCCTGGGCACCCCAGAACCCAAAATTCCTCTGCTTAAAGTGCTCTCTGGGGTGCAGGCTGAGCTGGAAGTGGACTTTGAGGCTGGTGCTACTGGCTCTGGTGGCCACAGAACTCTAAAAGGTGCCTCACACAGTGCGCTAGTCAGAGCATGTTTCTCCCACCTTCCCCCTCCAGAAGGCACCGAGAGGGAAGCCTGGAGATTCGGACCCTTTTATCCCAGGACCACCACTACCTACCCTTGGATGGTCTCCATGCCTCCCTGGGCTTTGGCTCTGAGAATCTAACATCCTGTGATGGGCAACACCCTCTCCTGTGCATGCTCAAACCCCAAGGGCTGTGCTTCCTGTGGCCTCTCCTCACTCGCCCTGACTCTCCATTCCTCTCCCAGGGTGACTATGTGTGGCCTGGGCTGTAAGAAGTACGTGGAGGCCAACATCTCCCATAAGTCCCGCACAGCTGTCAAGTACACAATGAAGACTCTAGCCAGCTGTGCTGAGACCATCATCTTCATGCTGCTTGGCATCTCGGCCGTGGACTCTTCCAAGTGGGCCTGGGACTCTGGGCTGGTGCTGGGCACCCTCTTCTTCATCCTGTTCTTCCGAGCCCTCGGTATTGCCGGCACCCTCTGCTTTCCCACCCTCCTTCCTGCCCACCCTCCCAGCTCATCTCCCAGTCTGAGTCCACATCCTTGTCAACAATTTCTAAGCCTCCCCTTATTGCTCACCCCTCCCAGACCCTGTCAGACCTTAGCCCAGATACTTGGTGCCATCCATGCCCAGTGCCCTCCACTCCTGCTGCAGGCGTGCCCTCCAACACCCTGCTCCCACTGGCCTCCCTCCTGCTGCAGGCGTGCCCTCCAACACCCTGCTCCTACTGGCCTCCCTCCTGCTGCAGGCGTGCCCTCCAACACCCTGCTCCCACTGGCCTCCCTCTTGCTGTAGGCGTGCCCTCCAACACCCTGCTCCCACTGGCCTCCCTCCTGCTGCAGGCGTGCCCTCCAACACCCTGCTCCCACTGGCCTCCCTCCTGCTGCAGGCGTAGTCCTGCAGACGTGGGTGTTGAATCAGTTCCGGCTGGTCCCTCTGGACAAGATTGACCAGGTGGTGATGTCCTATGGGGGCCTGCGGGGGGCTGTGGCCTTCGCTCTTGTCATCCTCCTGGACAGGACCAAGATCCCTGCCAAGGACTACTTTGTAGCCACCACTATTGTGGTGGTCTTCTTCACAGTCATCGTGCAGGTGGGAGCGCCCACGAGGCTGGATGGGGAGAGGGTCTGGCAGGCCCTGGGGGAGGCTTAGAGCCTATGGGAGAGGGGCTCCTCTTCCTCTTGTGGGAGGCAGGGGGGCCTGACTTCCCAGACCTTGAGTGCAGTGAGGTGGGGATACAGAAGCTGAAGCCTAACTATGAGGAGGGAAAGGCAGCAGGGAACTGGACAGGGCAGGGCTCACTGGCTGCCTGTCCGTAGGGCCTGACCATCAAGCCACTGGTCAAGTGGCTGAAGGTGAAGAGGAGTGAGCATCACAAACCTACCCTGAACCAGGAGCTGCATGAGCACGTGGGTACCAGAACCCCATCCCTCCGCCTGTCCCTCTCTCCCTTCTCCTATTTTGAGCAGAGTCCTGATCCGGTCCCCCTACCCACCCCCCTTCTAGACTTTTGACCACATTCTGGCTGCAGTGGAGGACGTTGTGGGGCACCATGGCTATCACTACTGGAGGGACAGGTGAGGGAGCTGCCCCGAGGCTCCTTCAGCAGCGGCAGCCTCACCAGCCAGGGCAGCATGGGGGATGTGCACACTTCTGAGGAGGGACACAGTCAGGCTCAGGCTGGGCAACTTCTTCCTGAAGCCCTTCGGGCAGTACTGGCAGTACTGGTGTCCCAGTACTCTCAGGATAAGACAAGGCTCCCCAGTGAGGCCTGCGCAGCTCTGCCCTGCATGGTCTGGCACCTCCAGACACCAGCCACATTGTGCTCAGCTGTGTCTTTGACTATCTGTCTGCCAATGAAATGAACCCTGTTTTAGAAACTCAGAACCCACCATGCTCCCCCGGCCCTGGCCACTGGGACCTGTGCACATGTTGTTCTTTCTACTAGAACATTCCTTTGCCTCCCTCTCACCTACTTAACCTCTATTCATCCTTCAGATCTTACCACAGGCATCAAGTCCTTAGGGAGGTTTCCCTGGCCTCCCTGACTAGGACATATCCCTATCATACTCTATAATTATCCTTTATAGTTCTTACCATGGTTGTAATTTTACAGTTATATGTAATAACTTCATTAATGTCAGGCTTTCCTACAACACTGTCAGTTCCATAAGGGCAGGGACCAGCTTCAAGATTCTCCCTGACTGATGCCCACACCAAGAGACATAGGCCCAGCGCTGGCGGTGCCCCTGCCCTGTCTGAGGAAGGGCCAGCCGCCCAGGCCTTGGGGATGGCACTCAGGACCGGGCCTGGCATCCTCTGTAGGTGGGAGCAGTTTGATAAGAAGTACCTGAGTCAGCTGTTGATGCGGCGGTCAGCCTACCGCATCCGGGACCAGATTTGGGATGTGTACTACAGACTCAACATCCGGGATGCCATCAGCTTCGTGGACCAGGTGGGCTGGCAGACAATGGTGGGTGGGCAGGTGGCCAGCAGGGCAAGGCAGGAAGCGGTGACAAGCAGGCAGGCCCTGAGCAGGGAGCTGGGAATTCCCAGCAGACTCCATAGTCTTGTGAAGTGGCAGCTGCAGGAACGGGCCTGGCCTGATGCTGACATGTAGAGTCTAGCAGGCAGTACAGGAAGGTGGGAAACAGCTGGACTCTGGAGTCAGGAGATGTGGTTCAGTTCTTATCATCTCACGCTTGTGACCTTGGGTAAGTCACTTATCCTCTCGGAGCCTCAGTTTCAACTGTTAAGAAAGCACGAGTAAAAGTACCTCTGTCAGAGTTTTGTAGAATCAGTATAAAAAGTGCCTAGCACAGTCCCTGGAACTTCAAAAGAGCAAAGTGTGTTAACCATTGTTATTCTTTTTATTACCCTCTGATTGTCTGGGCCACCTTTCATCTGATTGCCATTTTGACCTCTGACTTGGCCCCTGCAGGGAGGCCACGTCTTGTCCTCCACCGGGCTCACTCTGCCCTCTATGCCCAGCCGCAATTCTGTGGCAGAAACCTCTGTCACCAACCTGCTGTAAGTCCTTGAGCCCCCTTCCCCTTCCTCAAGCTCCTCTCTATTGCGCCCTCTCTCTGAATCCCTTCTGGGGAAGATTTGTGAGCACCTTTGCTTCTGCCCTTCCCCTGGCCTGTGCCTCCTGGCCCGTCCCTAGCACACGTGTCTCCTCCCTCCTGCAGGAGGGAGAGTGGCAGTGGAGCATGTCTGGATCTGCAGGTGATTGACACAGTACGCAGCGGCCGGGACCGTGAGGATGCTGTGATGCACCACCTGCTCTGTGGAGGCCTTTACAAACCTCGCTACAGGGTGAGAACAGGCAGGGCGGAGTTCTGAGGGGGAGCATTGTCTGGGGAGGCCACAGTGGAAGGCTCAAGAGGCAGCTGGCACCCGCTTGTGGAGAGCTATGGATGCCCAGTTGAAGAGTGTGGGCTTCATCTTGTTGGTTATAACCTTTAGTTTTTTGTTTTTGTTTTTTTTTTTGAGAAAGGTTGGCCTGTTACAAGAGCTGTTTAAGAATGTCTTCTCTGGTAGCAGAGGGCAGATCAAACTGGAGGGGGTGAGTTGAGAGGCTGGGAGAGCCAGTTGGGAAGCTGGAGTGAACCACTGTGGATTAGACCTGGGTGGTCGGAAGGGAGAGGAGCACAAAGAACTGTGTGATCAGCCAGGAAGGGGAGAGCAGGAGATACAGATGGCTTGATGGGGTCACAGAACAGGAGTGCTGAGGAAGCCGCCTGCAGGACCACCTTAACCTGGGGGAGGCAGACATCTGTTTTAGGTAATGTGAGTTTAGTCCAATGCAGGTCAGGAAGCTTTGGGTCGGAAAGGCCCAACCCATACAGGAAGGAATCTGTTGCAACCCCACAAGGGGGCAGCAAGCCATTACCCTGAACCTTTTTGAAATGAGAAGCCAGCTGTTACCATTCTTGGCAGCTTTAACAGTCAAGGCTGTTTCTACCGCTGAGACAGATTGGTTTCCTTTAATTTTCTCCCACTGGTCCTGATTTGACTCTCTGCAGCTCTGCAGAGTAAGTCTGCAAAGGTTTCAAAACGTCTTCCTCCCACACAGGCCTCCTTGCCCTCAGGCCAGCAGCTCCTGTCCTTGGTGTGTCTTCTTTAGTCATTAGAAATGAGGGCTCTTGGAGTTCTCTGGTAGTCTAGTGGTTAGGACTCTGGGCTTTCACTGCCGTGGCCTGGGTTTGGCACAGGGGCTCTTTCACCTTTCTAGTTCTGGAACTTGCCATTCTCTTCCCACAGCCCAGAATCCCTCCAGCTTTGGCTCACCACCCTGAGGCCCCATATTGTCCTTACAGTCAGGCAACCCACCATGTCTTCCTCAGTTAATGACTATTAAACCCTGTTGCATCCAACCTGTGGGGTTTTTTGTTTGTTTGTTTTTTGGTTTTGTTTACTTTTTTCTTACGGAAAATTTCTGTCGTTCAGAAAACTAGAGAGAATAACTCATTTAACCACCACTCACCTCCAATAATTTTCAATGCATGGTCAATTCTGTTACATTCTGTCCCCCACTACGCCCCAGCTACACTTTATTATCTTACAGCAAACTCCAGATACCATCTCATCTCTAACTATTTCCATATGTATCTCTAGGTGGCAAGAATTCTTTAAAAAAAAAAGCCATAGTACCCTTATCACTTACAACAAATAACAGTGATTCCTTCTCACCTCAAATATCCAGCCAGTGGTCAATAAATACCTTTTTCCAGCTGGTTTGTTCGAGTCAGGATCCAAATAAAGTCCACAGTTTGCATTTAGTAAACATGTCTCTATTTTTTTTAAAAAATCGGTGATAGTTTTGTCTTCCTTTTTTTCTCATTATTTACTTACTGAAGAAACTGGATCCATTATCTCAGAGAATGTTCCATTTTACAGATTCTGACTGTATTCCAGTGGTGGTGTTTAACACGTTCCTCTACATACTGTATTTCTTGGTAGTTAAATCTGGAGGCCCGGTTGTATTCAGGAACATTCGATAGGTGTGCTGTGTATTTCTTATTGTATTACATCAGGAAGTACATAATGACTGACTGTCTGTGGATGTGTGTGTGTAAGATTGGTCAATGGTTCAGTCCAACCAGTTCTTGTGAAGTCAATTAAAAAAAAAAACTGGATTAAGATTGTGCTTATCCCTGTTAAATGTCATCTTATTTGATTTAGCCCATCATTCCATTGTTTGGATCCCATGTCTGCCACCAAATATCTCCTCAGATTCACATCATAGGGAAATTTGCTAAGCCTGTTAACTTTGTAGTCATCAAAATCAACATACAAATGTTGAACAGGATAGAGCTGAGGACAGAGCCCTGTGGCATGCTACTAAAGACTTTCCTCCAGACTGACCTTGATCAAGAATTTTTTGGGTATGGTTACTCAACCAGTTCTAAATCCACTTAGTTATGCCAGAACACCATCCATAATTCCTCATGTTCTTCACAGAAATATCATCAGAGAGAGACAGAAGTATCTAGTATGCAGTTAGAAACATAAGATTATAGTTTAGGAGAGAGATACGGGCTGGAGATAAAGATTTGGAAGCAATCTGTACCAGAGGTCTCCTGGCCTGGCTACATCAGAATCTCCCAGGGAGCTTGCTAGAATACATATTCCTGGCTTCTCCTGGAGAGTCTGATCCTGTAGTGTGCAATGGGATGAGGAATCTGCTCTTAATAAGCCCCCTGAGGGGATTCACATGTAGCTGGTCTGATGGCTGATGTTTGGGAAACACAGATGTATCCCTGGGCTAGCTGGCGCTGAGAGAGGACACTTTCACTGGGGAGGGCATTTAGAGGAGAGAGAGGGGGGCCAAGGACAACACTGAGGAATGCACATGTAAGAAAAGGAAGGGGAGCCAGCGGAGGAGAGAGAAGGAGCCCTTGGAGGGACAGTAGCAGGGAGCCAGCGGAGGAGAGAGAAGGAGCCCTTGGAGGGGCAGTAGCAGATGGTGTCTCGGAGGCCTGGGGCATAAGGAGGGCTGGACGTTGCACAGATGTTGCCTAACCAGAGGCCATGGCACTGCTGACCAGGGAGAAAGCAGCACACTGAAGTTGCAATCAGGCAAACCCCCCTGGAGCTGTATTTTTTTTTTTAGTTTGCATTTTTTTAAATTTTTTTTTTAACATCTTTATTGGAGTATAATTGCTTTATAATGGTGTGTTAGTTTCTGCTTTATAACAAAGTGAATCAGCTATACATGTACATGGAGCTGTTTCTCTGATAGTCAAGGAATGGGTACTAGGGGAAGTGTCAGAATGTAAGTGTAAAAGTCTGGCAGCAAAAGCGAGGCAATGGTATCAATGGAAAGGCCTTTTTCAAGGAGGTAAGGGCAGGAGCATGCTTAAAAGCAGAGGGAGGGGGGCCAGTGTCGATGGAAGGATTGAAGATGCAGGAGTGGAGGACCGGGAGGGAGGAGGGAGCAGAGCAGGGAACTGCTGGAGGCAGGGAGTGAGCTAAGCAAAGCGGAGGCCTGGGTTGGGGAGTGAGAAGCCCTGTGAAGGAGCTGGGCCCCTGCATGCCCAGGAGAGAGGGGCACCTCTGTGTGAGCGTGTAGAAGAGGGCAGCTGGGAGGAGACTTAAAGGGGGCTCTTAGATCCAGCTCAGGGAAGCATGAAATATGAGGCAAAGGAAAGGGACCAGACTGGGGATGTGAGGCAAGACAAATGATTGGGAACATGCGGGCAGTACTTTGGGGGGTTACCACTAGGTAATGAAAAGGCCTCTCGGCAGTCAAGGGCAGAGGTGGAGACAGTCTAAGTGAGTGTGTAGTGGGCTTGGTCTTTATGAGAAAGAGTTGGAAAGAGGAGATGGGGGTGGTCCTGAACTGGACACCAATTCAGGTATCGTGGGACTGAGGGGGTCGAAGGTATCAAGAGAGGGAGTCATGGAAGTTCAAAGTGCAGCCTGCAGAGTCACGGTGGTGGCTGGAGAACTGGCTAGCTGGAGAGTTCCAGCTGGACAGAGAGTCCTGTGTAGTTAAAAGGAGGCAAATGGGCCAGGCATGTGGACCAGGCTCAGATAAACAGAGGTGCAAAGAAGGAAATGCCCCCCTTGGCCTCACAGTAGCCCTGAGGGACAAGACACAGGGTCCCCTGCCTCTTGTCACGTCAGATCAGAGAGAACTGGGAGAGGGCAGTAGGGAATACGGAAAGCCAAATTTGAGGAAACAGGTTCTGGGATAAAGGAAAGTTTTCCCCCAGTGAACTGAGCATATAGAGAGTATAGAGTCTGGCTGGGTCCCTACTGTATTTTTTGTTTTGTTTTTTCAATCCATGGCTAGTTCTGGCAACAGTGGGCCAGCAGGAGCTATGGTGAACATGGGGCTGTGGCCTGGGGTCCCTGTGGGAGGCCAGGACACCCAGCCTCACGGCAGGGCGGGGCTGTCATTGTCAGTACAAAGCCAGCTGCAGCCGCCACTTCATCTCTGAGGATGCGCAGGAGCGCCAGGACAAGGAGGTCTTCCAGCAGAACATGAAGCGGCGGCTGGAGTCCTTTAAGTCCACCAAGCACAACATCTGCTTCACCAAGAGCAAGCCACGACCCCGCAAGGCCGGCCGCAAGAAGGCATGTGCTTTCTCTGGGACTCCTGTGTGCAGCTGCAGGCTGACGGCACGCAGTTTTGAGCTCCCAAGTATTGGAATCCAGCCTAGGGGGCCCCCCTAGATGGATAATTCTCAGGGACTTGGGGGCTGCAGCAGCTTGGGTTCCCTTTTGCATCTTCCTGGAGCCCCAGAAGGGGAAGGCAAGGGCTTCAGAAGGAGATCAGCCTCTTGTCCATGTGGTCACATGCTGGGAGGCAGCAGGACCACCTACCAGAGGTGAAATGGGCAGGAGAAAGGCAGATTCCTCGTTGGGGGGACTCCATGAGCTCCTTATTCAGACCAAGCTGACGTACTGAGTGTCCTTGCTGGGGCATGTCAGACTCCACACTTGCGGGGGTGGGGGTGGGGGTGGGGTCAAGGGATGGTAGAACCATTGGGATTGACAGATTCCCTTCCCTGCTGCATCAGGAAGACCTGTCCTGTTGACCCCACCAGACGACAGGGTTGGAGTTTGGAGCCAGGGCCAGAGGCTTAGGGTTTTTTGTTTTTTGGTCCTTAGAAGGATGGCATGGCTAACACGGAGGCTACAAATGGGAAACCTCCTCGAGACCTGGGCTTCCAGGACACAGGCAAGCAGGGAGTGGGGTGGAGTTGAGGATGGGATAGGGAGGGAAAGGGCAGGGGCCCATCAGCCAGAAGCCTGAAGGACCTCCTCTGTACAGCATTCAATACCATAAACTGGGGCTCTTCCCCTCAGGGACTAGATGGGCATACTTGATTTCAAAGCTGAACATATCTAAGCAGTTATTAGACATCTGTGACATCAGATAGCTAACTACAGGTTACAGGCCTTGAGGACTTGGAGAAGGTGTCATAAAAGGGGGAGCTTGGTCTGGGCCTTGAAGGATGGGTGAACCCTGGTGTCCCCGTCTATAAAACCAGGAGTTTGGATGAGCTGCACACTGATGGGCCTTCCAGCCCTCCAGATGTTTGTGCTTCCAGTTGACGATGGGATCTGGGGCTGAGAGATGATGGGGGAGCTGGAAAGTGTGACTCTCCTTATGGTTTCCTCTGAGGACTTGGCTTTCCCTGTTGCCTCCTTCAGCTCTGCAGCCCCACCTCCCTTCCTCTCAAACACCCAACTCCACAGGCCAGTGCTGTAACAGCCACAGGACAAAGCAGGTGTCCCTGCCAACTGCGGGCTCTACCTGGGTGGACAGGGGGTCCGGCTTGGGGTTGTGCGGTACCAAGAGGCAGCTGCTGGTGGCCAACCCCACTCGGCTCTTGTCCCTCTCCAGCTGCTGTGATATTAACCGTAGAGTCTGAGGAGGAGGAGGACAGCGACAGTTCGGAGACAGAGAAGGAGGACGATGAAGGGATCATCTTTGTGGCTCGGGCTACCAGTGAGGTTCTCCAAGAGGGCAAAGTTTCAGGTAATGGCTTCCTCCCGCCTACGTCCCTCTGGAACTGTGCAGCTGGTTTCCTCCCCCTTCACTGATGGCCCTACTCCAGACAATACCTCTTCCTATTCGCTCATTTATTCACCAACCAGCATTTACTGGGCATCTCCTTTATGTCAGACACCTGACATACATGATCTGATTCAATCCTCACAACAACCAAGATGGGGAAACTGAGCTCAAAGGAATTTGGGACTTGTCCAGAGCCAGCAGAACCAGAATTTGAACCTGACCCACCCGATTCAAAGCCCAAAGCCTTTTTACTGCCGTGCCGCCTCCCTTTACTCTCTGGCAAGAAACACGAGGTGACAAGCAAACCTAACACCAGGCTCCGTTGTGACCCATGCTCAGCACACCAGCCCTCAGGTACAGACCCGGTGAGGGTGGCAGCCTGACCTGAGAGAGGAGCCTGAGTTGGCTCAAGCACCCTAGGTGTCTTTTAAAAAACATATTATAGAAAATTTCAAAATATACAATAGACAGAATAGTAAAATAAACTTCCCATCTATCCACCAGCCAGCTTCAATAATTATCTACTCCTAACCAATCTTATTTCATCCATACCCCTCACTATGCCCCTCTCTTCACTGGATTCTTTTGAAGCAAATCTCAAATATCATTATCACTTTATCAAAAAATACTTCAGCATGTATCTCTAAAAGATAAAGATTCTTCTTAAAAATATAACCACAATACCATTATCATATCCAAAATCTTTGTTATCAGATATCCACTCAGTGTTCAAGTTTCCCTGATTATCTTAATATTTTTTTTACAGTAGGTTTGTTCAAATAAAAATCCAGACAAGACCCACCCATGAAATCTGTTGATAAGTCTCTTTTAATCTACAGCGGTGATTCTTAAGAGGGTAGTGGTGGAGGGATTTTGCCCTCTAGGGGATTGTCTGGAGACATCTTGGGTGGTCACAGCTGGAGGGCTACCTCTGCAGTGAGTGGGTAGAGGCCAGGGATGCTGGTAAACATCCTACCATGCACAGGACAGCCCCCCTACAACAAAGTATCTCTTCCAACCTGTCAATAATGTCAAGTCTGAAAAACCCTGATTTATAGGTTCCCCCCACCAATACCTTTTTTTCTTCCACTGGATTTATTGAAATAACCTGATTCTTTGTCCCCCAGTCTTTCCTTGTCTGGATTTTGCTGATTGCATCCCCAAAGCATCATTTAATATGTTTCACTGACCCTTATATTTCCTCTAAACCAATAATTAAATCCAGATCAGATCTGGTAAGCATACTTCATAGGTGGTGATGCTGTACCTCCTATTGCATTCATCACACCAGGAAGCATCTGGGTGTCTCTCTTTTTGTGAGGTTAACGTTGATAACTGGATTTAGCTGTTGTTGGCTTGATCCGTCCATTATCAAGTTCCCTGTCAACTTTTCATCAGACAGTCTTGGCAGCCACTGGTGATCACTGCCAGATCCAGCATTTCATTAGGGGCTGCACAGTGGTGATAGTCTATGTCTCTTTTTTCATCTGCATTGATTAACAGTAATTCTTCTATAAAAAAAACTTCCCTTCATCAATTACTTAGTTACTTTGAGGTACAGTTCACATAGGGAAGAATGGATAAATGCTTGAATTTTTCATTTTATTTATCAGTTTTCATACCAACAGTTAGTTCCCCAGCATCCTCTAAAGGTGAACACTGAAGTTTTTTTTTTTAATTAATTAATTAATTAATTAATTTTTGGCTGTGTTGGGTCTTCGTTGCTGTGCACAGGCTTTCTCTAGTTGTGGTGAGCGGGGGCTACTCTTCGTTGCAGTGCGCGGGCTTCTCATTGCCGTGGCTTCTCTTGTTGCGGAGCACGGGCTCTAGGCGCATAGGCTTCAGTAGTTGTGGCACGTGGGCTCAGTAGTTGTGGCTCGCGGGCTCTAGAGCTCAGGCTCAGTAGTTGTGGCGCACGGGCTTAGTTGCTCCGTGGCATGTGGGATCTTCCCGGGCCAGGGCTCGAACACATGTCCCCTGCATTGGCAGGTGGATCCTTAACCACTGCGCCACCACGGAAGCCCAACACTGAAGTTTTTCGTTTAGTTTTTGTTGTTGTTAAAATTCAATCCAGCATCCCAAGTCTTTCAAGAGAGGTAGTTTTACTTTCAATCACAGAATTAATACATTTCATAACATACTCAGTCAAGAGTTTTGGAGTGCTCAGGACTTTATCAATGAGCAGACACATACTGAGCACCTATTATACACAAGGCATTGAGCTTGACTTTGGAGAACAAGGGGTGGTAGGTGGCCAGAGGGCTGCTCTTTCCCAGGTTTCCTCTTTCAGAACCTCAGACTTCCTGTAATGCAGCGGGCAGGCCTTCCATGCTGGCTGCCAGCAGTTCTGGGATTCTCAGGTCCCCTGTGCTCTGGCATCCCCCTCGCCGGCACAGCTTTAGCCTGTTGTTAGGTTCACATGAGCTCACACTCCTGGACTCTGTCGCACCAAAGGGCTGTGGTGGGAACTCAGGCAAGGAGCCCAGTGGCCAAGCCTCAAGATCTTCCTCACTCTGCTGCTGTCTCACCCTGGGATGGGGCTTGGCAGGATGTGGTTTAAGACTAGCACTGCAAGTTGGGTGAGGGCTGATCGTAGATGGGTTTTTTCTTGCCTTGATCCCGCTTTCTCTTGCTTTAGTTATTTTCACTTGTTCAATAGGTATTTGTTGAGCAACTGCTATGTGTCCAGCCCTGTGCTAGGTGCTGGGCATACTATGGGGAGCAAAACCAGCTGTGGCGCTTCCACGCGGCAAGGCATGCATCAAAAAACTGCACACGTGGGTGTTATGTGGCAACTGTGGAGTGAACTGATTTATTGAAAGTGTGCTTATACTTGAGAAAGATTCCACTGGATTGGTAATGAGTGCATGTGTACTCTGTCCCCAGGGAGCCTTGAGGTGTGTCCAAGCCCACGCATCATACCCCCTTCCCCAACCTGTGCAGAGAAGGAGCTGCCCTGGAAGAGTGGGCAGGGGGACCTGGCAGTCTACGTGTCCTCAGAGACCACCAAGATTGTGCCCGTGGACATGCAGACAGGCTGGAACCAAAGCATCTCGTCCCTGGAGAGCCTGGCATCCCCGCCCTGTACCCAGGCCCCACCTATGACCCGCCTGCCTCCCCGCTCACTGGTCACTGAAGAGCCCCAGGCCCCTCTCAACCTGCCTTCTGATCTACGCCCTAGCTTTGCCTTTCCCACGAGCCTGGCCAAGGCTGGCCGCTCTCACAGCGAGAGCAGCGCTGACATCCCCCAGCAGCAGGAGCTGCAGCCCCTCATGGGACACGAGGACCACACTCATCTCAGCCCAGGCACCGCCAACTCCCACTGGTGCATCCAGTTCAACAGAGGTGGCCGGCTGTAGCCCAGGGACTCGAGGAGGAGCAGGGGGCCGAGCCCCTGTGGAAACCTTCCCTGCACAATGGGCAGAGGAGCCCACTCAACCTGACATGGGGCTAGAGGGGCCTGGACTGAAGTAGCAACTGGGCTCCCTTGGGGCAGGTCAGAAGGGTCTCCTGGGCTGGTCCTCACAGGGACCTTTTTCACCACCCTCCCTGCTTCTAACTCCTGCCACTTTCCCTTTCAGTAAGGCCCTTACCCTGGCTCAAGACCCAGTCCAGAGCTTCTAGGGGCAAGGCCCAGAGATGCAGGTAGTTGATGCCCCTTCCCCAGAGGGTCCTCATGGGGTGACTCTACGCAGATGTTCTTGCCCCCAAAGCAAGGGCATCATTCCTCAGCTGACACTGGCCTTTCCTGCCCTCCATCTCCTCCCTAGCGCCAGTGCAAGGACAGGACCCTGGCAGAAGGCTCCACGAGGGGCTGGTCCTCAGAGGGTATGGGGTGGGAGGTGCAGCAGGCTTTGCTGCCCTGTTGGGTCAGCTACCCATAATCAATTTGTTTAGGGCAGTGGGAATCTGTCTCCACTCCTTGCTTTATCTCCTTCCCTTTGCTGCCAGTCACTGGGGCAATAGTTCCTCCTTTTCCAGGACTATGGCCACAGGGCTGGGCCAGGGTTCACAAGAGGGCTGCTTCTTAGCCAGGGTTACTCTGAGGGATCTGCTGCTCTGTGTCCAAGTTTGGACCTTTCAGATCCTTGGGTCTGGGTTTTATGAGGAGGGGAGACGATGGTCTCTGGGCTCCCACCCACATTGTCACCTTGTTATTCCCCAAACAGGAAAGGAGCCAGGTATCCCAGGGCCACTGCTCCACTGCTCTGGGGCTGGGATGTCTGGCTGCAGTGGTAAGGGGCTGACTGGGTGGCAGGTGACTTTCCTGGGGTTAGCGCCTGCCCTGTATTTTGTACTTTGAAACTAAGATACATTAAACATCTCTTGGATGGATGCGTGTCCTGTGTCCATGTGTCTGGGGGTTCTGGGGTGTGGGCAGGAGGCAAGAGGGCAGGTGGTGAGGGAGATGGAAACTGCCAACTCCCTGCCCCAGGGCTTCCTGGATAGAGAATGGGGAGGGGGGTCCTGGGGTCCTGGGAAGGACTGTTAGGCCCTATGGCCCTCCCTCCCTCCTCTCCCATTCCTTCCCAATACGTCACCTTACAGGATGCCTGCAGTCCGGGGGATTGCTGTATGGGCACAGGGTCACAGAACTGGGAGTCCACAAAATGGGAACAACCTGTAGGAAAAGAGACCCCAGAGGTCAGGTGCCAAGGTGCCCAAAGATGCAGCCACCACACACCGGGACCGGACAAGCCTTCCTTAAACACCTGGAGGGAGATGTAGGACAAATGAACAGAAGTGTTCTGCACCTGGCGGGTGGGAGGACAATCTCAAGGGAGCTGGTTACCTTGAGTGTTTCTGACACAAATTGGATACCGTGGGGTCCAGAAACATTTAGGGACAGAAATCCCTGATAACAGCAGACCCAGATTCAATTTCCACTGTGCTGGAGAATTAAAAAAAAAAAAAAAAAGTATCTATCTGTATTGACACCTAACACACACACCATAAAATTCACCCACTTACAATGTACAGTTCAGTGGTCTTTAACATATTCACAGAGTTGTGCAACCCTCACCACAGCCTTAGTTTAGAATGTTTTCATTGTCCCCAAAAGAAACTACCATCAGCCGTCACTCCTCACCCTCTGCCTAGCCCTAGGTAATCACCACCCTGTGCGTAATCTTTACAGATCTGAAGGACCCAACACACTGCAAAGGTTACAAATTTAGTCAACATTTTTTCTGTGTCACGCCTGGGGAAGGTGTGAAGAGAAGGAAGAGTGACTTTTAGGCTTTGCCCTCACACTGCTTATAGTCGGCAGTGTTAAGGCCCAGCTGGTTAGTCCCAGCTCTCACTCACTGGCTATGTTATCTTAGGTATGTCACATATTCTCTCTGAGCCTCAGTGTCTTCCTCTCTAAAATGAGGTAACAATCATACTTACTTCATAAGGTTGCTGTCTGGATTAGCTGATGAAATGGAAAAACCTAGTACACAGCCTGGCCCATGGTAAGGGATTATGTTTGTCATCATTGGTGTCACATTACAAGCCAAGGAACATATGAGGCCTTGAGGAAATCTGGGAGGGCTTTGGGAGGAGCATGAGTGTGTGTGTGTGTGGAGGGGCTCTGACAACATGGGCAAAATTGCATGGGTGCATTCTAGGTGGGAAGAGCAGCGTGAATAAAAGATATCTGGAGCACACATGGTGAAAAGCAAGGAGCAGTGGGTGATATGCTGGGGACAGACCAGCCAGGGACACAAAGGCTTGGGTGGGGTAACCCCACTGAGTTTTGGAGGTGGCAGAAAGCCAGCCTGGAGAATTATGATCTGGGGAGTGTGGGCAGTGATGCGCATTAGGGAGCTCGAATGTAGCTGGTGCCAGGTGGAGGATGTGTGAAACCCCACGTGGAGGAAGGGTTGGTAGGAGGAAAGGCTAGAAATGGAAGACCTGTTGGGAGGCTCCTCCAGCAGCCCAGGGATGTGAAGGTGCTTGTGCTGAAGAGGGCAGGCAGCCATTCTCAGACCTCAGTATCACTGGGAGCTTGTCAAACACAGATTCCTGGGCCTACCCCAAAGGTTCTGACTCAGCAGGTCTACGGGAGCCCAGCCATTTGTAATCTTAACCAGGTCTCCAGAGGAAGGTGGTCCAGACACCACATCCTTCAAAAATTACGAGATTAGAAAGGTTTAGAAATAAAATCCCCATCATCAGACAACTGATGGTGTAGGGGAGGGGGGTGCAGAGGGGCTCCTGGGCCTGGAGCTGGGTAAAAGAAAGGGGGGACTTCCAGGCAAATAGGGTTGGTCAGAGATGAGCAGACTGAGGGTAAGAAAGCAGGTGAGCACAGCCGGGAGGAGGCAGGCACCTGGGATACAGGAGAGCAAGCAAGTCACCACCTGACTAGGCAGGATGGCAGAAGTGGCCTCCAGTGCCTTGAAGGAGGAAGGATTTTGACCTGGCGAGATGGACATGGGCATACCAGGTACAGGAGACAGTTTGAGACAAGACTTGTGATCAGATGAGTTTTCCAGGCCTGTGTAAGAGCTGGTCAGGAAGGCTGTGATGCCTCTAGAAGGTCTTGAAGACCACACTAAGGAGTCTGGAGTTATTCAGGCCAGAGGTGAGAGAGATCTGGAGGGTTTAGTGTATCTGTCAACTTAACTGTCTGGGGCAGTACTAAAAAGGGTATGCAAGGTTTGGGATGGAATGAGGGCAATGATTGTGGATCTCTTATCACTAGGCTCCTTGAGGCACAGAGCTCCCACTTCATTTTTGGTTGAGTCATGTTGGTAAGAAATGCAAAGCTGAGGGAAGGCTGGGGAAGGGGCAGGGGAGGGAGGCCTATCCCTATTTTATGATCTCAGTGGAAAAGGCTGCTGTGAGTAGATTTTGCTGCCAGGAGAGCCACAGAGATGGGCCCCATGAGTCATTGTTCAGTCCTGCAAGCTCAGCCCACAGAGCCTGCTGTGGTCATTGGCACAGGCTGGCTCCAGGCTCAGCCCCCAGTGCTCCCCACTAGGCTCAGTTTGTCCCCATTTCTATCTGTATCTTTGCCATCCTGGGGCTGTGCATTCTGCAGCTCTTTGCCTCTTCTGCATCCCTTTCAGACCGAGCCTCTGAATCTGTCTCCATTTGCGACTCTGGTTTACACCTGGCTCATAAATGGGGAACCTCAGGAGGACAGGGGTAGTGCGACCAGTCTCAGGCACCCCTCAACATTTATTCCAGGCCCTGTGCTAAGTGCTAGAAGTATAGACGTGGATAAAACACAGTCTCTGTCTTCGCAAAGCTTACAGCATACATTCTATGTACAGTGAATAAACCAAGGCCTGGCCCTGCTGCTGAATCAGTCTGTCTGCCTGCGCTCAGGGGTGCTGGGGTCAGTTAATGGCCTGTGGCTTGAGGTCTCTCTTAGCACTGGAGGGGTACATGTGCCTGCCAGCAGGTCCAACCAGCTCTTAGGGCTCACAGGGGGCCTGGCTGGTGGGTGGGGGTGGGCAGACAGTGGGCAGCAGAAGGGGAGGGAGGGAGCTGGAGGCAGTGACTCAGTGGGGCGGCTCTAGGACAGCTGGGGAGGGAGCCAAGGTTGGTCCTGATGCTCACTGAAGCTAGAGGAGGGTGGGATGAGAGGGCCTGCTGGGGGTTGGGGATGGAGCAGGACAACTCCAAGGCTCCTCACTCACAGCCAGATGCCCTCATGAAGAAGGCTCCTGGGCAGCTGCTCTGAGAACCTGGACTTGGTGCTGACGTGGCAGCTGCGATGGTGGGGAGGGGAGGATAGCTATTGTTCCCTCTGTGCCTGCTTCTGATGCCCAGGTTCCCTCCTCTGGCAGCCTCCCTGGGCTCATGAAGGAGGTGACTACCTTAGAGCCAGGGAAGCCACTGCACCCACTGCCCTCTCCCCACAAGGAACCAAGGGCCTAAGCATGTTATGGTACAGCAGGCCCACATGCACCAAAGGGACTTCACACCTCAGAGCTGGGAGAGATCTCACAGGTCAACTGTCCAAGTGACTTTCACCAGTTCAGGGTCCCCCAACTGAGGATGAAATGAGGGGCAGGACACGAACACCGCCCAAGAGCTGGCAGCAAGGGGACCTTCGACATACAGGATCTTTCCTAGTTCTCGGGGCAGTCCCAGGAGGAAAGAATGACTTTCTTTTCTTTTTTCTTCCTTTTTTTTTCTTTTACAGGTGAGAAAGATGAGGCTCAAAGACAACTGAGTTGCTGGAGCTCACCCATCAGGTAAGTGGAAGAGCAGAGCTGGTCCTCTGGTTCCAGAATCCTGACCTCAGTCTCAGCCTCCTCGGTGGGATTTTGTGGGAGGGGTGTGGGGCTGGGGAGGCAGTGTATATGAAAGAAGTGCAGGAACGCAAGCGCAAGCGAGTGGTGGGGCTGGCCCTGGCGGATTGGTGGATTCCTGGCAGGTCTGGGTCAGCTCCCACCACAGAGCCCCCTCCCTGCCTCCTCCTTCTCTCTAACCCAAACAGCAGCCCATCATGGGATAATAGAACCTGGCTCTTGGTGCCTGGGACTGAGGACTGGAAGGAAGATGGGGTCTGCAACGGAAGGGCCCCTCCCTCCCACCCTCCATGAAGATACCCCTATTGGCTGCCAGCAGCACCAAGCAGCTGGCCTGGGTTTAGGGTGTCTTCCTAGAGGCCTCAGGGGCCCCTGGGCCCACACTTTTCTTCTCCCAGCTGACAGGAACGAGTGCTCCTTGTCTTGCTGAGGGAGGCTGTGGTAGGGCTCCCCGCATCCTGCGTGCACTCAAGAGCAGAAGCGCCCCCCTCCCCTACGCCGCCACCCTGCAAGCCCCTTCCCTCAGCCCCAGGCGGACCCCTTGCTCACTCACCCTCGCGCACCTACGCCGCCTTCCCCAGCGGAGGAGCGCTTCCGGCGCGCTGAGCAGGCGCGGTGGGAAGGCCGTTGGTCGCTGCCCCAACCGGCGAACTGAGAAGCCAAGTCAGAGTCAGCGGGGTCTTGGGCGGCGGCGCGGGGGAGGGCGGTGAAGCTGAGGCGTCCGGGCCCGCGGGGGACGAGGGGGTGGATGGGCCGGGGACGCTGCGAGAGCCCGCGTTTTCGCGCTTTCCGGCCGGCTCAGGCGGCTGCCGTCGGGCCTGGCGGGTGGGCTGTGGCTGCGTCCTCCGGCCCCCAGGAGGCGGTGCGGCGTGGCGCCCGGTCCTCTGCCGCGGTTGTTCCCGCCCCCGCGGCCAGGAGGCGGCGCCCGTCAACGCCAGGCGCCGCGCTGTACCCGCCGTCGAGGCGGCGGTGTGGTACGTTCGAGGGCTCTGGCTGCCTGGCCTCCCGGGTTCGGGGTTCCCCTCGGCGCGTACCCCGGGTGTGAGCGCGGCGGGCGGGCGGGCGAGCGAGGGAGCGGACGCGCGAGTCCCCGGGTGGTGGGGGGAGGGGGGCGCCAGGGTCGGCTGGGCCCACGGGAGCGCGAGCACGAGGCAACGCTCCGCCCACCCCGTGAGCGTCCCACCTGCGTAGGCCCGCCCAGCGTGGCGGCAAGTGAGCGTTCGAGCTTGGGGCGCTCCCGGCGAAGGCCCAAGTGAGCGTGGACCCGCGAGCCGTGAGCTGGAGGGAGAGACACCGGCTCTTCTCCCCGCTCCTCAGGCCTGAACTGTGGCACTGACCGCGTTCCCTGAGCCGAGCACCAAGACTGGCACAGCCGAGCACCAAGACTGGCACCTCCTACGGCCTAGTGCCTTCTACCTGCATCGCCCGCTCAGCCCTACCCGACCATCTTCAACCTGTTTCCTGGATGAGCTGAGGCCTCAGTTCACACCGAGGGCTTAGCTCCTCTGCCACTTGCTGGGAGTAGGCCCACCCTTAAGGAAGGGGTGATGGAAGGGCCCCTGGAGGATGGGGATGAGTCGTCAGCCTCCCAGGGCCACGCCACCGACTGGAGGTTTGCTGTGTGCAGTTTCAGAGATGCCTGGGATGAGGGGGAAGCTGCTCTCCAGATGCAGGACCCCAATCCTCCGAGCCCACCAGCAGGGGCAGCCCAGGGGGAAGGGCTACAGGGCAGCCCTCTGCCTGGTGAGCTTCAGTCAACTCCAGGACAGAAGGTTGCAGATGGGTCGGGGGATGGCCAGAGGGGTGTATTAGGAGGTTCCTTAGTCCAGCGGGAGGAACCAGCCTCCTCTGGAATGGAGATCCTCCTATGCCCAATGTTCTCCCACCTTAGTCTGGCACAGGGTGAGAATGACAGCCAAGGAGGAGGCTTGGCAGGGGACTCAGTTTCAGGCAGGGCAATGCCAATCCGCTTGGACCCTGAAGGGTTGGACAGTGACCCTGTGAACCTCGGGGATCTTTTATCTGAGACATCATCAGAGCTACTGGAGGCAGGTAAGGAAGGAAAGTCTTGGAAGGGAGTGAGGGTACCTGGATGTGGGGAGGCCTCTGACTCTACTTAGGCTAAAGCCCAAGTTCACGTAGGGGTCTCTGGGTAAATGGCCCAATGTAGACCCAAGCCATTTTCCTTCCCAAGACCCCAACGGATCCAGGCTCCTTAAGTCCACTGACTGCCTCCTGGCCCAAGACCTCGCCTGGGAGCTGCTTGCCAGTGGCCTGGCTGCCCTGCCAGGTAACTGGGAGACACTAGAGGCAGAAGAGGTGGGGTGACTTGATTGTGCAGGTGTTCACTGCCTTCTCTGCACAGGCACTCGGGATGTAGAAGGCAGGGCAGTGCTGCTTCTGAGTGCCCATAACCTGGCCTGGCTTCACCCCAAGTGCAGCAGCCATGAACTCATCCGCCTCCTGCTCTACCTGCGAAGCATCCCCAGGTTGCGGGGTGGAGGTTGGGGGACAGAACCTGAGCAAGGGGATGGCAGGGTTGTGGAAACAGATACTGAACCAAAGCCTGCTCCTTTAGGCCCAAAGTACAGGCCCTGGGACTGACCGTGTTAGTGGACGCCCGAATTTGTTCCCCAATCTCTTCCCTCTTCTGGGGGCTCAGCCAGCTGCAAGTGAGTACAGGATTATAGCTCTCCTCTTCCCCCCCACAACCCTTTTTATAGGGTTAGGAGCAGGGCTGAGCTCAGATTCCTTGCAGGAAGCAGCCCCAGGGTCGGTGCACCAGGTGCTGCTAATAGGAAAGATGCCTCAGGAGGTGCCTTCAGGGCTGCAGGTAGGGACTGAGCCATTTGGCCAGGGTGGAGGTGGGGCACTTCCCCACCAGGCCTGAGTCCACTACATCTTCTTTTTCTGCAGTTAGAGCAGCTGTCCTCTGATCAGAGCCTGCTGACCCACATCTCCACCTCGGGGTTGCCCACTTCACTAGGAGGAGGCCTGCCTTACTGCCACCAGGCCTGGCTGGGCTTCCGGATGGTCAGTGCACTGGGTGGGGCATAGGGTGGGTAGGCAGGCAATCTGGCCAGCAGAGGAGGCTCCCCTGGGCTGGCTTGAGCAGTGCAGTGGCCTGGGATCCAAGATGCCTGGGACTAGCACTGTGCACTGCCCTGGTCATGCCTGCCTCTGCTCACAGCGTCTGGAAACCCTACAGCAGAGCTGCCAGGTGCTTTGTGCCCTGCTCCAGGGGGCCATTGAGAGCATGAAGGCTGTGCCCCAGCCCATGGAGTCTGGGGTGAGTGTCTCCTTTCAGCACCTCCCCCAATGCTCCCTATCTTCTTCCTCTTCTCCCATGCACACCTCCACTGCTTGTTGCCCTTAATCACAGGAAGTCGGTCGGCTGCTGCAGCAGGCACGGGTCCTGATGCAGCATGTGCTAGACTCACCTCAGTTGGCATGGCTACAGTGCCAGGGAGCCTTGGAGCTGGCATGGCTGAAGCAGGAGGTTCCAGAGGTGACCCTGAGCCCAGACTACAGGTAGGTGCAAGCCCAAATCTTTCCCCAGCCCACCATATCCCATGCCAAGGACTCAGTGGCTGGCTCAGAACCAGCCAGGATTGTGGTCCTAGGACAGGGTGGAGTGGAGCTAGGCACTCAGCAGGGGCGTTAAGACATGTACCATGCACCAGGCCTGCAGTGGACGAGGTTGAGGAGCTGTATGGTCGTGTGGATGGATTGCTGCACCAACTGACCCTGCAGAGTAACCAGCGAGTACAAGCACTGGAGTTGGTCCAGATGCTGGAGGCCCAGGAGGGGGAGCTGCACCAGGTGAGAACTGTCTGCCCAGGTGGGCGTCACCTTTCGTCTCAAGCATCTCCCCCACCCCACAGCAGCTCTCTTTTCTTTCTTTGTACTCCTCCAGATTGAAGTGTGGTTACAGCAGGTGGGTTGGCCAGCACTTGAGGAGCCAAGGGAACCCTCATTGGACATGCTGCTTCAGGCCCAAGGCCCTTTTGGGGACCTGGACCGAATTGCCCAGGTGAGTTTAGTTACTTGTTCATTGAGCACGGAGAGAGAGGGGAATGGGTTGGGGGTGGAGGGAAGGTCTTCACAGAAGTGACTGATGAGGACATGTAGACATCTGTGGAAAAGACCAGGGCTCGCGGGCTGCACTACCAGGCCCGGGCTTGGTGAGCCCAGTCTCTGTCTCCAGGAGCAGGTCAGGCGAGGGGAGAAACTTCTGCAGCCACTGGTTGGCTGGGATGCGGCTGAACTGGGCCCCGCTGGGGCCCGCTTTCTGACCCTGCAAGCCCAGCTGACTGACTTCTGTAGGGCTTTAGCCCAGCGGCGGCAGCGGCTGGCGGATGCTGAGAGGCTGTTGCAGCTCTTCAGGCAGGTGGGTGAGGGGTCCCACCCCTGGCTCCAGGCGGTCAGTGAAGCCAGAGGGGCGGCTGCTCGGCTCTACGACAGCTTGGGCTTTGTTGTATACCTTGCCTGTTTTCTTTTCTTGTCTTCAGTCTGACCCCAAAATCCTACCACTGAGGATGCAGCCTGGGGCCAACATTCTGTGGGGATGGGGGGAGGTAGAGGAGAAGGCTCAGCAGTCTTGGTGGGATCCTTCCTCAATGCCTATCTGGCTTTGGTGTTGCAGGCCTTGATGTGGGCTGAGGAGGGGCAGCGGGTGTTGGCAGAGCTGGAACAGGAACGCCCAGGGGTTGTGCTGCAACGGCTGCAGTTGCATTGGACCAAGCATCCTGACTTGCCTCCTGCCCACTTCCGAAAGATGTGGGCTCTAGCCACAGGGCTGGGATCTGAGGGTATCCGCCAGGAGTGCCGCTGGGCCTGGGCGCGGTGCCAGGACACCTGGCTGGCCCTGGACCAGAAGTTGGAAGCTGCTGTGAAGCCATCACTGACAGGTAGCACAGCTAGCTTGTGTGTCAGCCGGGTACTGGCTGTACCTCCTTCCCCTCCCCTGAGGAAGGCATACAGCCTTGATCGGAATCTGGGACTGAGTCTCAGAGAATCTGCCCACCATTGCCACCATGAGGCCATTGTGGCTGCCTGCCACAGACCAGAGGCTGGAGTTGGTGCCCAGTCAGGGTCATGCCCCACCATGCCTCCGCCAGGTGGCTCTGAACCCAGGAGTCCCAACAGGTAGGCAGTGAGCAGGGCGGGGAGGGCAGTGTGGCAGGGCAGATGTCTTGGGTCCTGATTCCACCTACCTGGTAGACTCCATCTGGTGCTGGCGGAGATGGTGGCTACAGAGCGGGAGTATGTCCGTGCTCTTGACTATACCATGGAGAACTATTTCCCCGAGCTGGATCGCCCTGATGTGCCCCAGGGCCTCCGTGGCCAGCGCGCCCACCTCTTTGGCAACCTGGAGAAGCTGCGGGACTTCCACCGCCATTTCTTCTTGCGTGAGCTGGAGGCCTGTACCCAGCACCCACCCCGGGTGGCCTATGCTTTCCTGCGCCATGTAAGCTCCTCAGGCCGTACAGGCCCTGGCTGATTCTGCCACATTCAACAGAGAGCTACTGGGCACGTGCTTGGGGTCAGGCCCTGTGATGGGTACAGCTATGAGCAGGACCAACCGGTCCCTGTTTTTCAGGGTGCTCTTAGTTTAGCAGAGGAGATATAAAAGTAAAAAAGATAATTCCATGTTATAGTTGAGGTTGGGGGGAAAAATGGGATAGATAGGTGATTGTGAGTTAGCAGCAAGGCAGAGGTATCCCCTTTAGAGAGAGCAATTAGAGAGGCCGCTTAGAGGAGCTGATGTTTGAGCTAAGGCCAGAGGGAGGGGCTGCAGTCAGAGCATTCCACCCAGAGGAAAGATCAAGTGCAAAGCCCTGGGCAGGAGAGAGGCCCAGTGGTCAAGGAAGAGAGAAGTCAGTGTAGCATAGTGTAGTGAGCAAGGGAAGGTGTAGTCTGAGGTGAGGTGAGATTAGAGCACTGCCCTCAGAGCTGTGGGAGCAGCAAAGCTGTATGCGGGACTTCTTCCCCAGAGGGCCTGAGGGCAAGCCCCTCTCCACACAGTGTCTCTTGCCAGATCACCCGTCATTCAAAGCAGGGCACATTGGCTCTGTGTGGGGAGGCCTCCTTGGGACCTTTAGGCATTTTGATCCTCCCAAACTGAGAGTGGTTTGGCGCCCTTGGATGCTGGCCCATTTGCACCAGAGCAAGCTGTGTATCTTTGCAGAGGGTGCAGTTTGGGATGTACGCACTCTACAGCAAGAATAAACCATGCTCCGATGCCCTGATGACCAGCTACGGTCACATCTTTTTCAGGGTAGGTGAGCCTGAGACTAGTGGGAGGGGGGGATGGAGCAGGTAACCTGAAGCTCCCTGACGGTCTCTTACGCACCTGGCAGGACAAGCAGCAAGCACTGGGGGACCACTTGGACTTGGCCTCCTATCTGCTGAAGCCCATCCAGCGCATGAGCAAGTACACACTGCTGCTGCAAGAGCTGGCACGGGCCTGCGGGGGAACCGTGCCAGAGCTGAGTGCCCTGCGGGCTGCCCAGAGCCTCGTGCGCTTCCAGCTGCGACACGGCAATGACTTGCTAGCCATGGATGCCATCCAGGGCTGTGACGTGAGTCATCGCAGGCTGTGGTGGGCAGGGGCAGTGGGTGTGAAGGGAGGGGGTTAGAAGAGGCTGGGAACCCACTGGGCCCCAACTTGGCAGGTCAACCTCAAGGAACAGGGGCAGTTGGTCCGACAGGATGAGTTCACGGTGTGCTCTGGGCGCCACAAGTCCCTGCGTCGTGTTTTCCTCTTTGAGGAGCTGTTGCTTTTCAGCAAGCCTCGCCGAGGACCCAAAGGCATCGACACATTTGCCTACAAGCGCTCCTTCAAGGTAGGCCCACTCAACCCCTCCCTCTGCTCCCTGCACCCCCCAGTGCCTCACTAAGCTCCTTTCCTGGCCACACAGATGGCAGACCTTGGCCTCACTGAGTGCTCTGGGGATAGCAACCTGCGCTTTGAGGTCTGGTTTCGCCGTCGCAAGGCCAGGGACACCTTTGTGCTACAAGCTGCCAGCTTGGCCACGAAGCAGGCTTGGACAGCTGACATCTCCCGCCTGCTCTGGAGGCAGGCTGTCCACAACAAGGGTGGGTCCCTGCCCCATTTCACCCCACACTCCCCTCCTTGGAGAGCTTACATTGTCCCAGAGGGGCCCCAAGGAGGGCCTAGGGACCTGGAAATACTTGGGAGGGTGGAAAAGTCCCTCAGCAGCAGCCAGCACAGGGGAAAGAACGCCAAAGTCAGGCAGTCCTGCAGTCAGTCTCAGACTGTGCACACAGTATTAACCTCTGAGTGTCAGAGGCCTCATCTTTAAGAAGAGAATTATGACACCTCATGGGATTGTTGGGAAAGGCTCAGTGCACAGGACAATCTGCAGGCTGTGGGTGTACAGGAGAGACTAATATAAGGGGAAAGAGTGATAAAGGGCTGGGCTCATGTCCAGATGTCCACTCTCCACCCAGAGGTGCGCATGGCTGAGATGGTGTCCTTGGGTGTGGGGAACAAGGCCTTCCAGGACATCGCCCCCAGCAAAGAAGCTATCAACGACCGCACCGTCAACTATATCCTGAAGTGCCAAGGTAGCAGGCAGGCTGCAGGGGGTTGGGGTGAGGAGAGCTGCACAGGTGGCAACATGGACCTCTGTCAGCCCTAGCCTGCGCTCACCTCAGGACCTTGGCCCACCTGGGCTCTGGCCTGTCCCAACGTGACCCTCTTTCTCATACAGAAGTTCGCTCTCGGGCCTCCATTGCTGTGGCCCCATTTGACTATGACAGCCCTTACCTGGGGGCCTCAAGCTCCCTTTCTGGAGATCCTGCTTCTTGCTCTGTACTGGGGTCCCTCAACCTGCATCTGTACAGAGACCCAGCTGTTCTGGGCTTCCGCTGGCCCCTGTATTCCACCGGCTTCCCAGAGGAAGCAGTACTGGAGACTGAAGCTGAGCTGGGCAGCCAGCCATCTTTGAGTAGGTCTAGGCTTGGCCAGAGGCAGGAGGGCATGGCTTGGGGTCTGGGCCTCCTCTGCTGACAGCTCACCCAGTCTCCCTTATTAGTTCCTGAGGACTCAGAGGTCTCCTCCCAGTGCCCGTCAGCCAGTGGCTCCAGTGGCTCGGACAGCAGCTGTGTGTCAGGGCAGGCCCTGGGCAGGGGCCTGGAGGACTTGTCCTATGTGAGTTCCATTTAGCCTTATACCCACCAGCCCTTTCTCAGCCCTGCCTGGGCCTATGGCTGCCTTGCTTTTAGGTGGAAATGGGGGTGGTAGGTCAGAGCCATTCCTCAGAGACCCCACCTGGACCCCGAGCCAGGGAAATACATGTTCGTGCCTAGCTTTGCACCACAGGTCTGAGCCTGGGCTTGAAGGTGGGCCGTGGATCCAGGAGTTGCTAGATCCAAGGAACATCACCTCTCTCAAGATCTGCTATGACCAGGCCATGGGTGGCACCTGGGTCACTTCCAGCCCACATGCACAGCCCTGTCGACTACCCTTTCTGATGTCTGTGTCATTGGACAGATCAGCAGGGACCTCTCCAGGGGATGCTGGTTGCAGAGCCTAAATGAGCACCCTGATTCTGGGCCCCTGGCCTCATGTCCCCTTTTTCTCTCCCCATCTCCAGCTCCCACCCCAGTTGTTCCCACCCAGAACAGAGGGTGGGTGTTTGTTTCTATGCTGTAGGCTGGTGGGACATCTAGTGACTGGGCTGCCCCACCCCTCAGTAGGAATACAGGTGGGTTCCTAGCCACTGCTTCCCAACCCCTGGTCTCAAAGCCAAGCTCATCCCTGTTGGACTCTTACTCTTGCCTGCCCTGGCTCCCTAGGCCCAGGCCCTTCTTTCCTGGGTCAGTTTGGTTATATTGATTCAAAGCTTTTGAATAGATTTCAGTTTAAGATTATTTCACTGGTTGTAAGGTCTTTGGTGTCTCAGAGACTGAGTCCAGACCCTTGACTTGTGATTTATTCTTTGTTTATAATAAAAAATAAACTAACACACCCTTGGACGGGCACACACATTCTGGGGACATCCCTGGTTAAAATGAACCTTGGCGATGGGATGGGGTGTTTGTGGGGCAGCTTCTCTGGGCACCTTAGCCATCTTGTAAATACTTGCTCAGGAGAGAGTAAGAGACAGACCTCGACAGGCCCCTCTGGATGAGCAGGTCCACACAGCGGCCATATTTCCTGGCAAAAGGCAGCGTGAGCTGGAAGGAAAAGGCTGGTCTTATTCCTGACTTCCTGGCTGTGTGGATGGGGTCCTCCTATCTGGGTGGGGGCAGGGTCAAGGCAAGGCTACTTGATGCTGTTGAGCTCACTTCTGCCTAAAGGCGTCTCACAGACCTGTGGTTTCGAGTGGCTACCAGGGAACACAACAGAATGAATAGAGGGCCAATAGTGCATGTTTCCTGCCACTAGTTTTCCACTTTCTAGTCGTAGGTGCTGACTTCACTTTCCACTCAATAGACTAGACAGAGGATAGTAACTTGGCACTTTTGTGTTTATAGTGAAAGATGTTATAGTAATGTACTTGATTACAGAAATGCCAGATTAATGAAAAATTAGCTAAATCTTTTTCACCTACAATGTTAAAATAAAAATGTGAATCCTAAAATTATTTTAAGGAATCAAAAAACAAAAAACCTGAGTCATTCCTTTGCCCTTATTGAACATTTTCCTTTTCTTTGTAAAAACTGCTTTAAAGCAGCTTAAGTGTAAAAGGAATGTACAAAAGTACTGACATCATGGCTGAGTAGGTGAAGTTGGTATCAGTCATTGAAAACATCTATCTGACTCCCAGTAGTTTCTCGGATTTCAGCACCCCAAAACCTTGAGCTCGTAGAATGTGCTTCCCTGAGTATAGTCAGGGTTGTTAGTGATGAAGGCTAAATTGGTAAAATGGGAGGAAAACTACAAAAACCAGTGGCCTGAATATTGCTTTTTGACCACTCTAGACAGGTTAATTTCATCCATTGTTCCTCCCTCCCTGGGACCAGAGACTAGAGGTCTAGTTGCCTGTCTTGCCTTCTGGGCAGCACTGGCCTGGCCCTCATGCAGCAAGACAGTGTCCATCTGAGGCATCTGGAGGGTCGCCATTCCCAGTGGGGTGCAGGAGGCCCTCACCTCCACCCAGCTGTACAGATGTTCCTGGGTGTACCGGTCATCCTTGAAGCCAGTGATGGCCAGCAAGTCCACCACAAACTGCTTGGGGCTGATGTTCAGGGTCTGCCAGAAGAGCCCACAGTCAGGCAGGGCTGGGGGCAGCAGTGTGACACACATTTGCTCCCAGCCCCTCAGAGTGGGATGCAGAGCAGGGGCTTCCCTGGGCCTGCAGGAGCTGCAGAGGTCAGAGGATATTATCAGTTCAAACTGCCTCTTGGCCAAGGCTTGGCCCAGATGCTGCTGCCCTGTCTCCCTGTCCCTGCCCTTCTGCCCCTGATCTCTTCCCCTTACTCCCCTGACCCTGTATCTTGGCTTGCTTCCTCTTGCCTTGCCTACTTACCGTGGAGGCAAGGGAAAGTGGAGAAGGAACAAGGCCTAAGGCCTATCACACATACCCACAGCCGGTTGGCCAGGGAGACCACCTTGGCTGTGATGGCTTTGGGGTCCTTTTGCCTGATGGAATCCAGAATGATGTCAGTCAGGAAGCAGTGACATTTCTGTGCGTAAAACATCTCTTCCCAGGACAGAGAGAAACTCAGGAAAGTCACCTCTGTGGAAGAGAGAGTGGATGTGGCCACATCTGCCACGGCTAGAGCCTTAGAGCCAGCCCGGAGTAAGGGAGAGGTGTAGGGCTTCCAAGGGAGACTGTATCCCTGAAGTACCCTGGGTGAGGGCTCAGGCATCTCCGCAAGGAAGTGCAGGGCCAGGCATGGCTCCAGAGCCTTACCTCGGGGCTGGGGGCTGGCTGTGGGTGGCATGTGTGTGAGGTTGTCCATCTGTGTGGTATAGATGATGCTGTCCTCAAAGAACATGCAGGAGCCATCACTACCCACCACGGGGGGGTGGGTCACTTTGAGGATGACCCCTGTGCTGTCCACCTCACTGGCCTCAGGCAGAGACTGCTCAGGGGCAGGACTTTCTGTGAAAACAACACGGGGAGAGGGCCCTCCTTAAGCCACCTCAGAGCCCAAGCAGGGAGGAGACCTCTGGCAACAGACCAGTACAGTCAGTCACGAGCCTTTGCCTCCAGCTTCTCAGAAGTGGTACCCTGGGCTGGCAGGGGCATGTTCTGGCTCTCCTCTCTACATTGCCCTTGAATCACTGCAAGCCAAATCCTGAATTTCAGAACTCCAAGGAACTTTCCAAATCCTCTGTTGAACTAGGACTGGTAGTAAATAGAGCTGATAATAACCCAGCTGGGGACTGGAAATCTTAGTAAAATTATGAGAGGAGGTTTTGTGGGGAGTTGCTGATGCATATCCATTCTGACGAATACGCTTGAGGGACTTCCCTGGTGGCACAGTGGTTAAGAATCTGCCTGCCAATGCAGGGGACACAGGTTTGATTCCTGCTCTGGGAAGATCCCATGTGCCGCAGAGCAACTAAGCCCGCGTGCCACAACTACTCCGCCTGCGCTCTAGAGCCCTCGAGCCACAACTACTGAAGCCCACGTACCTAGAGCCCATGCTCCGCAACAACAGAAGCCACCGCAATGAGAAGCCCAGCCACTGCAATGAAGAGTAGCCCCCGCTCACTACAACTAGAGAAAGCCCGTGCACAGTAACAAAGACCCAACGCAGCCAAAAATAAATAAATAAATTTATTTAAAAAAAAAAAAGAATCCGCCTGCGCATGCAGGGGACATGGGTTCGATCCCTGTTCCGGGAAAATCCCACATGCTGTGGAGCAGCTAAGCCTGTGCGCCACAACTACTGAGTCTGTGCTCTAGAGCCCTCAAGCCACAACTACTGAGCCCGCGTGCTGCAACTCCTGAAGCCCATGGTCCTAGAGCCCATGCTCCACAACAAGAGAAGCCACCACAATGAGAAAGCCTGCACACTGCAATTAAGAGTAGCCCCAGCTTGCCACGACTAGAGAAAGCTCGTGTGCAGCAACAAAGACCAGCACAGCCAAAAATAAATTAAAAAAAATATGCTTGAGAAACCAACTTGGGGCTCACAGGTGGGGCCCAAGGAGACCCCTCCAAGCAGGGCCTGAGCCACTAAAAGGGAAAATGACAGAATACTGTAGGAAGGACTTTGAAGGTGCAGAGGAAACAGTCCGTCATAGCAGTTCTCAGCTCACTTCCCTGGGCTGCTCCACACTTCCCCACCACACACACACCTGTCTATTCAGCCCAGTCCCCATATACCCTCCTGTCTTCTGGACTTCTCCCCTTGGATGTCCATCAGTACCTCACATGCAATGTGTCATCTTCCCCAAGTCCTACTTCTCTTGTCCTTCCTACCTCAGTAACCATCCACCCCCTTGCAATCACCCAAACCAGAAACCTGCCCCCTCCTTGGCCTGATACTTTCCTGCTTCTTCCAACTGCCTAACTTGTTTCATCTAGAATGATCTTGGCATTTCTAACACGTATCCTCCTGCTGCTGCATTTCCTCTGCCCTGGAACAAACTTTCTAAATGCACACCTGACTGCTTGCTTCCTTGTTTAGAATGCTTCAGTGGCTGTCCGCTCCCCTTAGGATCAGAACAAACTGCTAGGTCCTGAACCTGACCCACAAGACCTGCCCTGATTTCCTTATGTCTTCAGCCTTATCTCTTTATCACTTCATGTGAAGCCTGGTCTCCAGCTGCTAGACGCATGACTTGTGTTTCCTCAAGCACCCAAGGCTTCTCCTTCTTTCCCCTGCTGACTCCTCAGCCCCCAACCCTTCTCTGTGCTCCTATCACTTTATAGGCACTTCCTCCCATATGCCTCAAGTAGTTTCTCAAGCCTTCAAGTCATGCCAGTGTGCCTGTCATTTCTGGGTCTTCTGCTTGGCATCAGTGAGTGCAGAGCTCTAGTCCCCCTTAATCACTGACTCGCTCTGTGGTCTTGGCCAAGGTTTGCCTTCTCTGTTGTAAATGAGAATTAGGTCAAGGATGGGACAGGACTCACCTCTCTCCTTTGGGCTCTGCTTGCCCCAGTCCTTCAAGGTGACAGCTCTTTTCATGGGGAAGTATGGCTTAAAGGTTGGCTCTGGCTCCTTGTCTTTGGTTCCAGCTCCAGCCCCTGCCTGTGGGCCTGGGTCCTTCTCTGAGGCTGTGTAATGGCCTTTCCAGGAAGCTGAGGTGCTGGGCTGGGAAACAGCCTCACCTCCTGAGGGGAGCTTCAGGGTGGCTTCCTCCAAGGAGCTGCTCGGGGGGCCTGGCAGTGGCTGGAATTCCCATTGTTTGCAATTGACCATGTCCCATTCCCTTACCAGGGAGATGAGTTTTTGCATGGGGGTGACAGGAGGGTCTTTGCTTTCAGATTTCTGTGTGAGGTTGACTGTGGTACACTTCTTCTTGGGAGGACTCTCAGGGTGGGCCCCCCAGTGTCTAGGGTTGGCACATAGACCAGGACAGTGTGAGTATGTGCTGGGATTACCCGCCCTCTTGGCACCTCGGCATAGGGACACCTGGATTGTCCGGAAGTACTGCTCAGCCTCCTCTATCTGGCTGGACCTGGCCAGGGTCCCCTTGGCCTTGTTCCGTGGAGTCCTGTCACTGCAGTCTTGGAACTCCATAGGTATGCAAGCTGTGGTCTGGAGAGGGAGGGCACAGCAGCTCTGGGCATTTTGTGCTTCCACATCGAAGCCTTACCCAAGATCTCATAAGCTGGGTCTCTAAGACTTCACTTGCTTACCCAGAACAATCCCATCCCCCACATGGGTCTTACATTTGATATTTGCTCAGTCTGAGTGGGGGTGGTACCAGCCCAGGGTCCTTTCACACACCAAAGGGACCTATCAGCATCCCAGGCCACAGGCAGCCAGCATTTCCTGGTGTCTCCCTCCAGGTTCAGAAACCAGTCACTGTGCCAGGGGCCATGTAGGCCCGGCTCTTTCAATTTGCCATACCCCTCAGTAGCGGTCTGCCCTCTGAGCCCTGTGCTGGTGCTCTTTCAGGATAACACCAAACCAAAGAATGCTGGGACTTACTTCTTTGGCATCTCTACTGAACTCCACCAGTGACCCTGGCCCTTCTGTCACCACATGCAGCCTTCTGATGGGAAAAACTTCATTTCCAGATTCTTTCTCCTGGATCCATGACCTGCAGACTCCAAGAGGGTTTGGTTAGTAAGCAGAAGCTTCCACTAGTCCATTGACCAGGTCTGCCCTCTGGCTGGGAGTTAACTCTAGACAGCAGGGGAGAAGGGGCTTTAAAGGGTTTTGCTTAGGTCCCTGCCCAATCCTGGGCCTGCTCCACCCCCTTAACTCTAAGGAGAACAGGTCCTACTGGGAGGTGAGACTTAGGACAGGATTCCCAAGAGGAATATAAAGGTTCAAACTTTAGAACATGGTGTCAGGAGCAGTTTCCTTACTTGTATGCCTCACATTGGATAAGGGCTTCTGAGAGGGATGGGATGTGGTATTCCTCCACCTCCTGGCAGAGGAGGGGCCATTCCCTGCAAATGACAAGATGTCGCACTGGGCATCTGGGGTGGGAGTGTGGGTGGGGTTATAAGCCTCCAGAGCTGCTGCCTTGAACAGCAGTTCACATGTTGGAAATAATATAATCTCCCTGAAGGCTACAAACTCAAATTTCCGTCTTGAAGAGGGATGGCGTTTCATTATATGATTTCCTTCCTTCACTCACTTAAATTCAGATGGTAAAAATAGTTTTCCAAGTCTCAGGAAGTTGAGAATGTGTCGAAACATTTGGCCATCCCCGTGGATCAGCAGGGTCTGTCCATATGTGATCCAGTACACTCTCTGAGGGTTGGACAGCAGTTCTGGATACTGCAAAGGGTTGGACACCAGACTCTTGTTAGTCTGTTAAAGGGCTACATCCTTATTAAGGGGCAGGTCAGCCTTCTCTTCGATTTCCTAACCATTCTAGAGCAGAGGCTTTGGGATTTCCATCTCCTTATCTTGTTGGCCACAAGGAGCCATAATGAGAAGCAGAGCATCTAGGGAGAAGCACATCATCTCTGCTTCAAGTTTTGCTGGCTCCTAGACCACTCTCTTGAGGCATCTGGAACCTCACCCTATGTCCTGCTCAGTCCAGGCCCCTCAGACTGGCCTCATCCCTACCCAAACTCCTAAAGCCTTCCCAGAATGCTGCTCATAGAATAAAAGCACTTTGGGCCATGGAGCAGAGGGAAGGTCCTTGTTTTAATCAGGTGCTGAAGGCTGTGTATGGGTCAGGTGACAGAATCTTCTCAGCCGCAGAAGCCAAAAGGAGACGAGGGCAGCCTCGGGCCAGCAGTACCTTCAGCAGGGTCTGCAAGGTGGTTGCATACCAGTGGCTTCCAACATAAACTTTGACGATCTGTTGAGGGGAATACACAGTGATTTCTGCCGTCCACTCCTCATCTAAGGAAACCAATGAGAGGGAACAAATCACGTGGCCAAAAGGGAAATTAGGTAGGGCATTTTGTCCATTACATGTTAAGACACAATATCTTCATCAGTCATATTCTGTTGCCTAGTCTGAGAAGCAGCAGAAATCCCTGACATCAACCTTTTCTGCTCCTCAGGCCTTCCCTGTGGCTCACCATATGGTTTCCTGGGTGTCAATAGCAGCTTGGAGGGTCAGTTGGTGACTCTGGGTTGGGGGAGGGCCACCAACCCCAAGGGCACTGCTGTTCTTCCCCTGGCCCACCTCTCCCAAGAAAGCTTGGCTAATGTACCTTTCTACCTACCTTGCTAACTGCTTCTGGTTTCTGGCTGGGTGTGTAATTTTCCACATGGCCACTCAGACCGGAGCTAGGAGTCCCTCTGTATGTTTGTGCTTATGGTTTGGCAAATATCATAGAGCCAGCGTCTCATCAAATCACTATCACTTCTATAGAGACCAAGCCTCGAGGCATGTCTGGAGAATGGGGCTTTATTCTGGGAAGATGAACTCATGACCCTTTTCCTGGGGTGACTAGATTTAGGCTTTGTTCTGTCTTAAGAACCAGTTTCTAATGAGCTTTGTAATGAATGAAGGGTATATAAATAGATGATATAACCAAGAGGTATATAGATTGTGAACCTCATGAAGATAGAAACTGGGTCTGTTTTGCTCTCTTCTGTACCTCTAGTGTTATCTACTGTCCTGGTATATGGTAGGTGCTCAAATAAGTACTGAATGTTGCTGAATGATAGTAATATAGCATAAATTGATCTAAAACACTTTTTGTTAGGAAACAGTTATAGGCAGCTGGTGAAACAACACTGGCTTTAGACTCAGATTTAAATCCCAGCTTGACCATGATCTAGTAATATAAGCAAGTTACCTCCCTGAGCCTCTGCTTTTTTTGTTAAATGGACCCAGGGATCATTCTTCCCTGGATGGCTGCGAGGACCAAATGGGCATAGCATCGGCTCCCAGAGCCAGAGCAGGCATGCCCTTGGGGTCCCATGTGGCCCCCCAACTGGGTCAGTCTGCACAGCTCAGCCTGGACTACTTGAGGCTACCTGTGGGCTTGGGGTGGGGAGGGGTCACCTAACAGGAAAGTTTCCTTTTAGGTGAAACCCACAGATGTTAGTCTAGCTTTCCTTTTCTGTTCCATCTACAGTTCCTGGTTCTAGCCAGCCTTATCTTTCCTCTGTGATCCCCTAGACCCTCCTCTGATGTTGAATTCAAACTGAGAAGCTTCTTTATTTACTGAGCACATCCATGGGTGCCAGAGTCCTCGGCTCCAGATGAGTCTTCAGAGCCACTTTCATTGGCTCATAGGTGATGTCCCTCTTGTCCAGGAAGGCACAGAGCTCGTACACCTCAGAAATGGTCTCAGTCAGGGGCAGCCGGCAAGTCCCCAGCCAGTTCCTGCCCAGAGGAAAGGTCTGTCACAGAGAGCTTCAGCACTGTACCCCAAGGGAGTACAGCCTGTCAACCTTCCATGTCTAGAATGTCTTGCCCTTACACTAACTCAAGCCTGTGGCCACTAACATCATTTCCTTAACTGGTTTCTGATGACGTCTCATAGTGGGGTATACTTGGACACATACGCTCACCCTTTTGCAGCTGAGCTTGACCTATTTCAGCAAAACCCTCTAAATTGACTAATTGCAAGCCTCCAAGCCCTGTCTCAGGTTCCAGAATCCAGGCCAGGGCCCAGTCACTCCATTTTTGCCCCCATAAATATCTGCCCAAGACATCTCAGTCACTATGTGGCAGCCTGTCACAGTTTGGGAGATTACTGATACCTTGTATGCCCAGGAAACCCCCCACCTCCAAAGGCCCTTGTCTTTGCCCTCTGTGCCCTGTGACATCAGGGGTGGGACATCTCCGGGAGAAATGGATGGTGTGGGCCACAAATGACAGTTTTGGGGTAAGACAGTGTTTGGGGTTGGCTGACCCTCTCCCCAGGTGCTCAGGAAAACCCACTTCTATCTTTAGTTTTGGTACCAGTGTATTTTGTGAGCCTAAGAGAGTTGCCCTACTCTGAACCTGTTTACCTTTCTATAAAACAGGATTAGGGGGCTTCCCTGGTGGCGCAGTGGTTGAGAATCTGCCTGTCAATGCAGGGGACACGGGTTCGAGCCCTGGTCTGGGAAGATCCCACATGCCGCGGAGCAACTAGGCCCATGAGCCACAACTACCGAGCCTGCGCGTCTGGAGCCTGTGCTCCGCAACAAGAGAGGCCGCGATAGTGAGAGGCCTGCGCACTGCGATGAAGAGTGGCCCCTGCTTGCCGCCGCTAGAGAAAGCCCTCGCACAGAAACGAAGACCCAACACAGCCAAAAAGAAAAAATATATATTACTCAGGCATAAAAAGAAACGAAATTGAGCTATTTGTAATGAGGTGGATAGACCTAGAGTCTGTCATACAGAGTGAAGTAAGTCAGAAAGAAAAAGACAAATACCGTATGCTAACACATATATATGGAATTTAAGAAAAAAAAATAATGTCATGAAGAACCTAGGGGTAAGACAGGAATAAAGACACAGACCTACTGGAGAACGGACTTGAGGATATGGGGAGGGGGAAGGGTGAGCTGTGACAGGGCGAGAGAGAGGCATGGACACATATACACTAACAAACTTAAGGTAGATAGCTAGTGGGAAGCAGCCGCATGGCACAGGGATATCGGCTCGGTGCTTTGTGACCGCCTGGAGGGGTGGGATAGGGAGGGTGGGAGGGAGGGAGATACAAGAGGGAAGAGATATGGGAACATATGTATATGTATAACTGATTCACTTTGTTATAAAGCAGAAACTAACACACCATTGTAAAGCAATTATACCCCAATAAAGATGTTAAATATATATATATATATAAATTAATTAATTAATTTAAAAAAAAGACCTAAGAAGAAATACATGGCAAATATCTAAAAAAAAACAAAAAAAAACAGGATTAGGGGCTTCCCTGGTGGTGCAGTGGTTAAGAACCCGCCTGCCAATGCAGGGGACATGGGTTCGAGCCCTGTTCCGGGAAGATCCCACATGTCGCGGAGCAACTAAGCCCGTGCATCACAACTACTGAGCCTGTGCTCTAGAGCCCACGAGCCACAACTACTGAAGCCCGTGCACCACAACTGCTGAGGCCCGCGTGCGTAGAGCAGGTGCTCCACAACAAGAGAAGCCACTGCAATGAGAAGCCCATGTACTGCAACGAAGAGTAGCCCCCTCTCGCCACAACTAGAGAAAGCCCGTGCACAGCAACAAAGACCCAACGCAGCCATAAATTAATTAATTAACGAATTGATTAATTAAAAAAACAGGATTAGAATCCATGCCCCTGCACTAATGGGAACATTCTGAGCTCATCCCACAAGGCAGAGGCCAGGTATCACCTCCTCCAGGAAGACTGCCTTGCCTTGCTTCTTGGGGGGGCTCACCCCTGGCTCTTTCTGTGTGTCAGTGAGCCTCCCAAGGGTTGTGGGGAGGACCTTTGAAGGAGGGGGACTATCCAGCACCTTAAGTGTTGTGATTGGCCTGGTCACCTCAGACCTAGCACAGGGCTAGAACCAGAGCAATAGATCACAGAGGATGGAAATATGAAACAGTGTGAGACCTTTGAACCTTGGGAACCTTATACCTTGGCACCAGGCCTCTCCTCCGAGGCCCAAATTTGGTGGTGCTGGTGTGGGTAGTGGGAGTGGCTAAAATGATCATTTTGTCCCCAAGGACACAATCTCTGGCTCATGGGCAGGGCCCCAGGTTGGTTCCTCAAGAAAGGTAAAGCTCAGCCTGAGTGGGACCAAGCTGTGCTCTGAGGAGGGCCTTACTTAACGTGCTGGAAGAGGACCCCGTTCCCAGTGATGTACAGTCTACTTCCATCCAGAGTGCTCTCGATGCGGAGCTGTCCTAGTGCGGAGTCTGGGTACTTGACAAGCAGACCCAGGGTCATCATGTACAGTGGCTTCACAGACTCTAGGCCTGCTGCACGGCCCCCCTTCCCAGGGCTTGGAGGAGGACAGGAGGTCCGGGAACAGCCACCTGTGCCAGAGAGAAAGGGGTGACTCCTAGATCCCTCATGGTCATAACTGTACTGGAAGCTTTGGGTCTTGCTTCCTACTGCTGCCTTAAATCAGTAACTAAAGAGACTTTGAGGGAGCTTATTTCCTTGCACAGCCAAATATGGATCCGCTCGAAATCAGTATAGTTTTTCTTATATTCAGTCAGGTTTAGAGGTCAAAACTATTTGTTGAGAGGCGGGGTGGGTATGGGGGGTAGATTAATTAGCTGTTATCACTAACATTTGAATTTCAGAATAACAGCCATCTGGCCCCAGCCTCTGCAGGAATTTCCCTTAGTTCCAAACTCTGCTCTAATTATCCATGGGTAAAGAATGACAACCACAGCATTGAACCTAATGTGCATTACAGGCTTCCCGGATTCACAGTCCCTATCACTCTTGGGCAGAATTTTCCCCGGAGACACACTGTGTAGTGTTACTTTCAGGTTGGATATTTGAATTGCGGGCTTATGGGTGAAACCTTGTTCTCCTGCAGTGGGCACAATGCACAGTCTACAGGACCCTGTTCCAGTGGCAACAGTGGGCCAGTGGCAAGCTGCCAGGTGATTTTCATGGGTCATCTCCAATCCTACAAGAGGGGTAGTACTCTCCTCTTATCATAGATGAGGAAACTGTGTCCTGAGAGGCCAGTTAAGAACCTTGCCCCAAATACCAAAGCTAGGTGGGGCAGAGCTGAGATTTGAGAGCGCCTCTACCTCCAAGGCTACGAGAGCTGTTTCCCTTAGTTATGGTGCTTTATAAAAGACAAAAAACATGCTTTGTGTTTGGGGGCTGCTTTATGGCTTACAGAGCCTGTCCACAGGCATGCTTCCCTTCCAACTTAACATAGCTCTTGTGCAGCATGCACCGGTCTACTCATCTCTCTGACCCATGTTCTCTGAAGGAACAGAAGTCTTTGGGGGAGAGGTTTGAACTTACACCCTTTGAAGTGGGTTGTAAGATCCCAAGACAGGCTCCTGAGACCTGCAGCAGGATGCCACTACCCCCAGATAGGATAGGACTCCACTTGCCTGGGGAGGAGTCTGGGAGAGCTGGCCTAAAAGTAGGGAAAGTCTGATTCCCATGGAATAAGTATCTGGTGACATGCAGGCCAAACTTCACATGTGCAAGACAGTTCTATATATTCTCAGAATGCCAGCTGAGGCCACACTAAGGTAGCTAGCTCCTGCAACATGCGCAGTAGCGTCCATAGACATGCAGGATTTGGGAAATGGGATGGTGAAAGGCAAATAAAAAATATGAGGAGCAAATTGGAATGAGGTTGGGCCGGGAACTTGAAGGCCTGGACCAGGGTCAGGAAGTGTCAGGAGCAGGCAGAAACAGGCACAGCAGCCAGGGATTTGAAGTAGGGGGGACAAAGGAACTGGGGTGTGTGGGGTATAACTGAAGTCCTATGGGGAATTTCCCACGCCCTCCAGCTATGCCTGGAAGAGGAAGGATGGAAGTGGCAGGTAGGGGTTAGTTACAAGTTCCCAGTTGCTTGACACATCCACAAGGAGGGCAGACCTCCCCTACCTTGGGAAGCCCGGCCTCAGGCCCAACTTCCCTCCCCTGGACACTCTGGCCCGGTTTCCCCACCCAGGCTGGGCTGAGCTACCTATAGGTCAGTGGCAAGACTGAGCAGACAGAGGGCACACTGGGTTTCAGACTGAAATTTGTCTTCTCAGATTCTAAGTCAGCCAGAACACCCACTTCTCTCACTACCACCCAAAGCCCAGAGTGGTTGTGGGAGGGAAGATGTTTGTTTTTGGCTTTTCTGGCTAAAGCCCAGACTGCCCCAGGATGTCAAGGGGAGGCCAAGGTTCCCCTGGTGACATACCCATGTTCATTCGGTACAACCTCACAGCTTCACTGAGCTCAGGGATTTCCAGAATTTCCACTTCTGCTTCTAACACATCTATGTTGGAGAAATTATCTGGTAGTAAAATCTTCTGTGAGCGGAGAAAATTCACTTGAAAAACAAAAGGAAACAAAATGGGTTAACAAGGTTATTTCTGATCTAATTGCAGGTCCAGGTTTTGGCAGGTTTTTGGTGTTACAACTTATCCTAGGGGCTCCTTATTCCAAAATAATTTCTAAACATACCTGGTTAGATTAGCTTTCAGTCTGTGGTTTTCAAGGTGAAAAACCCCAAATTACTTTGTTTTCCTGTGTCTGAGTCCGTGGGTGTGGCTTCCCATGGGCTGGCCTGGGGCTCCCAAGCCAGGTCTTCCTGGTGAGCACACACTGGCCCTGAGACTTACCCTGTGAGTCTTGACCCAAGAGCAGGTCATTCCAAAAGAGGGAGTTGTCTTGCCACTTAGAGAGGAAGGGCCTGGCTGAGCCTGGGTTGGCAGGTGGCTCTTGCAGTTTTTCCCTGCCTGGACTGCAGTGTGGGAGGCAGAGATGGAGCCAATGCTACTGTCCTGTGTGAATCAACTTGGAGATTCAGAAGCACATTATAGACAACTTTCCAGGTGACTGTGACTATGAAAGGCTGGGGTTCCAGGCATTTGGTCCCCAGTACAATTTGGGTATTTCCTGCCCTATTCATACAGGCAGCAGCAGCATCTTGGAATCAGTTCAGTTCACACCCCACCAGAACCTGTCCTGGTGGACGAGGGAGGCTCTCTTCTGTCCAGGCTTGAAGATCTCATCCCTCCTTAGGCCACTAGCTCAGGTGGACAATTCTACAATGATTCTGGGGAACATTTCACCATCCACCCTTCTCCCCTTTTATCCTGAGTTTAGTGGAAGTGAGAGGAGGAAGGGACCATCCTTTGAAACAACCCTATTCCCTCATTTTATGGTGAGAGGAACTGAGGTCTAGAGCCCAGTTGGATACATAAAGGCAGAGAGATAAGTAGTTTGGAGTCCAGCTCAGGGTCTTGCCCTTTACACCAACTCCTGTGGCCGTGACACCACTGCAGCTAGTTTCCAGTGCCCCTTTACACCCAGGCCATTCCAAAATGAACAGGGAATAAAATAGCCCTGAGGCTAGTGGGAGTCTAATGCTGGGAATCCATTTGCTTCCAGGAAGGCTCTGTCACGCTTCCACCAGCTCTGCCCAGGGAAGCTCCTGAGGCCCTAAGCCCCAAGCTGGGCCTCCAAGTGGTGTGGGGTTAGGAGGGGTGGATGGGTCCTATCAGCCTGCTGCCACCCCCACCCCCCTCCCCCCACTCCCCCTCCCCCAACCCCCTAGATAGAGCAATCACCAATGAAGCGGAACTCGCTGCACTCGCACTCGATGAGGGCCACGGTCTTAGCCAGCCACAGCAGATTGTCTTCAGTTACCAGGCTTGGATACTTGGCCACTAGGTCTAGGGGCAGGAAGCAGTAGTGCACGTCCTCTTCTGTGTCTAACAGTGGTGTATCCATAAGTCCCAAAGGTGCCTTATCATGTAGGCCTGGAGGAGAACATGCAGAGGGGCGTCACCACCTCCCAGGGGACAGGGCTCTCAGAAGTGGGCAGGGCTCTCACTGACCCAGGGGCCCCAGAGGAAGCTGAAGAGATCACCCCAGAGATGGTCCCTGCCAGATACCTCCTTCTTCTCACTCACTCTTTTCAGATGTAACCCTAGGTTTGGCAGAAGTGTGGTGGGGAGCAGGGCATGGAAATCTAGTTTTTCTGCAGTGAAGGGCAGTGGGACATGTGAAATTTTGGCTTATATACTCAATCATTAAATTCACACTGGTTACCTATTTGTTTTTTTTTGAATTGATCTAACCAACCACAGATAAAATAGATGACCTACAGATAAAATAGATCCTTTTGACTCTCCCGAAAGCTCAAAACCCATCAATAATCATGAATGGCTATTCTGGTGTCCCAGGTAGGTGGATCTATACTGCAAGGCACCCACCAGACAGTGATCATTTGGAGACATTCCTTGTGTGGTGGTTAGAGGTGACTTGAAAGTATGGTGGAGTGCCCTGACCAATAGGACTGGGTGGAATGCAGCCCAGCCTTGCCCAAGTGAAACCAGCATGCAGGGGAATGAACATGGAGAAGGATGTTTAGTTCCAGTGAGTAAGAAGTCATGGAGAGGGCATGTGGCAGGTACAAGCTCAAAGGAGATGACAGGAAGGTAGAGGAATCATCCAGAACTAGTTCAGAAATCAGGGCACTCTCTGGATTGAAGCCACTTCTGTTAGAGTGAGAAGGGAAGCTGGTCTGGGCTTCAGAGAAGGTCAGCCTGTGGTTATACCTGTGAAGGCTGGGCTTTTTATAGGAAATTCTGAGGGTTTGCTGATACACTTCCATGTTCGCCAGTAGTTCAAAGATGCTCTCTCAGCAACAGGTATGTCTGCAGGCCTCACACGTAGATGGTATTTCCCTTCCTTCAGATTATCTAGAGTCTGTGAGATAAAGAAGATTATTGCTTTGAAAATTTTAAACCAAGTAACTATCTACCAATTCTAGGGTAAAATACCAGGAAAAATAGTTTGTGACTTACTTTGGTAAAATGTTTTGAAATAGTCACTTACAAAAATATAAAAATGTACATCTATAAGATGATATGCTGATATTCAAAATATCAATGACTATTTCTTTTCTGATTTTGAAACAATTTTTTCTGGATTATAATTTTGATTGATAGAAATTTATCTTATGCAATCTTAAGAGTAATTTATATTTAATAATTAAAAACTTGAGATTTTCTGCTATCAGTTCTCCTCAAGAGTTCAGAAACCCTTTTGACCTGTTATAATTGTGATCTGCTTATTGTTTGTGCTCATCCTAATCCTGGAATGTGATTTATTTAAGTAGGGAAATGGAGGTGGCACTGAGCATCACACTTTTCAAAGCACTTTTACCTACATTTGCTCATTTACCCTGACACAGCTCTGTGAGATAGATGTGGTGTTTGCTCTGTGAGATAGATGAGACAGTTGCAGTCAAAGGATTTGTGAGTTGCCCAAGCAGTCTTCCAAGTCCAGCTTCTCCACTTGAAGGAGCAGGTGACCAGGGGTGGGCTGAGGCTGGAATGGAGCACCCCAGCTAGGTTGGGCTGAAGCCCAAAGTAGAGTCTTCATGCTGCCCACATTCAGGGACCTACCCTCCCTAAAAAGTCCTGCACAGGGTGCAGATTACCATAACATCAAGCCCATTTTTTCTGTCCCTTCCTTAGAAGAAAATAGTATTTTCCCAAGAAATTTTTGGAAATAGCTGGAAAAGTAGTCCTCTAAAGGCACCACAAGACCAGTTCTTTCTCTAAGAGCCTCAGAATGGACAGAACACCTCAGATGCAGTATGAAACTAATAAAAGAACCTGCTTAGCTACACAGGTGAAGCTCTTGTGAAGCTGCTCAAGGGAATCCTGAGCTTTGAGAAGAGCCCTCTGGTGGCCATGGCTATAAAATGCACCCTCATAACTGCTTAAGGTCTGTAAAAGGAGAGGACCGGAGCGGGTAATCTTCCCCACTTTGGGGGGCTGATGGATTTGTGGAAGGACTGGACAATGGCAGGGTCATGTGGAGTGCTTTCCTGTTGGCACTGACAATGGAGGAGAACAGTGCACGCGTGAAACAGCAGAAGTGAGTCTGTCATTCATTCATTCGAGAAATACTTGTACAACACTAGGGCCACAGTCAGATACTGTGCCTGGATCCCACAGTTTACATATACTGAGATAAGAGGCAGCATCAGTTATGAAGTTTCAGGACCTCCAGGAACTTTGGGATTTCTTTCGACAGCATTGGAAGGGGACCCAAGCTTTCTTGTCTCTCTTTGCTCAAGACTGCACACGACTTTAGCTTCTATGTCAAACTGTAGCCGTTCTCAGGAGGAAAATCAGTGAGAGGTTGATTTCCGTATGAGGGAGTAGTTGGTCTTGGGCAAAGAGGAATAAAAATGAGGTGCCAGCAAGGTTACTGGAGAGGCTGGAACAGATTCTGTATCAGTGGGTGGGCAGGATTATTGAGTTAAGGTGAGGGATAATAGCCTGGCAGTATTTGTGCTGTGAGGCAAAGAAAGGAAAATGGTGACTGTGCACAGAAGGGACAGGACAGGGTCAGGGGGACAGTAGGTAGGGATATATGCTCAGCCACTTGCTTCTCTGCCTTGAATGTGGCTTTGTTTAAGGTGTATGGAAGTTGAGGGAGTGTGTGAGGTGAATTCAGAGCAGTAAATAAGAGCCAGAGAGTGAAGAGCTGTCAGCTGGGATGAGGAGTCTATACCCTGGTTAAGAGAAGCCATTGAAGGATTCAAAGCAGGGACTGTGATTTGAATGATATTCACACCATCTCCACCCAGTCAGCCAGCAAGTCCTAGGACTCCATCTTCTGCTCTTGGCACCACCCCTTCTCTCCTCTCCCTTCCCCCAGTCCTGGTCTCCTTGTCCCCAGGCCCTCTCCACTCAGTGATTTTTCAAACAGGAAAATGAGTCCAAACCACTCCCCATCCTAAAAATCTTCAGTGCTCCCCATTACCTATGGGATCAAGTCCAAATTCTCTTTAGCAGTGCACGTAAGCTCCTTCACAATCAAGAACCAGGAGCAGGGTATACACGAGCAATACAAGGGCCTTGAACTCAGACAGACTGGGGTTTCAATCTTGACTTTGACACTTAAGAGCTAACATTTACTGCTCAGGCACTTTTAAACTGAATCCTCATAACGTCCCCCCACTCACAAAGTAGGCTCTAGTACTATTACTCTCTTTTAGCAAATAGGAAACAAGATCCAGGAAGAGAAAGAGTACTCAGTGCCCCAAGTAAGTGGAGATGCTAGGACTGGAACTCAGGATGCTAGAGCCTGTGCTCTTAACCACTTTTCTTAACCAGCTGCCTCCCATTTGTCACTTAACCTCTGCAAGCCTCAGGCTCCTCACATGCAAAGTGGAGACAGTAAAATCTGGAAGATGTTGTAAGGATTAAAGGAAATATTATGTTAGTTTCCTTCCTTTTAGTGGTCAAATCTCAAACTACCTTTCCAGCTTCACCTGCCACCATTCTTTCTGTCTCCACCCCATCATCTGTGACATTAACTGCATAAAACTCCAAAGACACACCATGTTCAGTGATACCTCCTCAACTTTATGTACGCTGTTCCCTCTTCCCAAAATACCTCTCTCCTCCCTTCCCTGCCTGAAAAGCCTGGAGCCTCCCCCAGCCAGAGTGATTCATCCTCCCCCTCTGTTCCCACAGACCCCTGCAAACTTTTCTATCTCAGCCTCTGGCTTGGTTTCAGCCCTGTCCGTCCCCCTCTACCGAGGCTCCTGGAAAAAGGACTCGATTGATGCAACCCCAGCTTCTAGTCTAGAGCCTAGTATGTAGTAAGTGCTCAGAACCGCTGTGTTGAATGAAAGAATGCATAAAAATGGAGGGCTGGAGGGCTGAGTCCTCTGGAATGAAAAGCAAAATGAGACATGGGGGAGCCAAAAGGAGCTGGCAGAGAAGCAGACTGCACTCATAAAAACTGAGAAAGATGGTGAGAATCCAAAACCATAGGAAAAGCCAGCTCAGGATTACAATGGGCAGAGACCAGAGAGTTCAGAGGACAGTGGAGGCAGCAATTCCAACTTGGGAGCTGGAGTCCAGAGGGAAGATCTAATGGGGTGAAGGACAGGGATGAAGGAGATGGAGACAGGATGACAGGAAGAAAGGGCTCAGCTTGGGTCTGATCGGTAATGGATTGAAAGACATTGGGTGAAGTAGCATGAAAAGGAAGTGAAACTAGGGAGAGCTTGCAAGAGACAGCATATCATTCCAAGCCTATCCTAAGCTAACCGAATCACTGGAACCTGAACCTGCCATTTACTTTATCTGCAGATTCAAATCCCGAGATTCTCAGTGGAAGAAACAGTGGTACCCTTGAACAACTCTAAATCAGCCACTGGGGAGGCGACATGTTGGGGGAGGGAAATCCCTACCTGGGAGAACAACCTGTTTGAGGATGGACCTAGATGCACTATTTGGAGGTGCTCTTTGGTACCCAGGTGTGTCCTTTGGGGCGGGTCAGTAATGAGAGTCCAACTAGCTTGAGAGATGTGCTAGTTGAGGGAAGAATGATCTAATTTATAGAAATGAAATCTCCATTTCCTGCTACTTCCACTAATGTAAAGTGTAAGCAGTACCATTTTCCCCCAAAAAAGGTGTGCTTGACAAATCTTGAAAAGGAAAAAAAAAAAACAAAAACACACAAACAAGTAAATCTACAAAGATCGCAATTCCTGCCACTCAAGACATGCTGGAAGCATTAGGCCCAGGAGCCTCAACTAGGTTTTTTTCTAAACTTTCTCAGCCAATCCTTGCTCTGATTTCTAGAAATACAAGGGCTTCTTCTCATGGGAAGCCATTTGGGTGCTGTAAGAATCCATGGGAAGCATCCCTTAACCCCTTCAACATGCCTTGTTGGTCTCAATAACACCTACTTATTTATTTACTGTCTGCCAGTCTCCCCTAATAGATATAATCTCCAAGGCCAGGAGGACCCTGCCTGTTTTGTTCTCTGCTGTATTTGCAGCACCCACAATAGTGTCTGTGGGATCTCAATATATTTTTGTGGAATGAATGAATGAATGAGTGAAGAGCACTTCAGAGAGCCCATGCTTCCAGCTGTCCTTTGGCTTTGCTGACTGAAGTTGCCACAGAGCATGTGGCTGGTCTTCTGTGGACTTCAATTCCCTTTTTTTCTGCCTGAATATTACTTCTAGTACTTTTACTCTTTATATATTATGGCCCAGAAAGTTATTACAGGGAGGATTTCTTTAGGGAAATACAGACCTGAATTCAAATGGCTACTTGCTAGCACAAGGATAACTGATATTGCTTTCGGCCTAGATAATAGTGAAAAAATATGTCAATCAGATGGAACATAAGACTGATGGCACAGGGGCAAGTGTGTGTGTGTGTGTGTGTGTGTGTGTGTGTGTGTGTATGTGGTTGCCAAAAGATGGCTGACAAATGCCCTACTGGCAGAGCCTTGGGACTTAACGGAGGTTTTCCAAAGCAGCAGCAGTGCTCAGAGATGCCTTATGCTCTGATGTGGACTGTTGGAAGGAATGTGATGGTAAGAGAGCTTGGGGGAGATTGCAAATCTCCAACTGCTTTGTAAAGACAAGGAGGGCCAGCACCACTTGGAAGCTCAAAGGAAGCAAGGCCGGTAGAACAAAAGGATATTCAGAACAGATGCTATCAGCCAAACAAGCCAAATAAGACACACGTATCATCGTCTCAAACCTGCCCCTCCACTGCCAGCTCCAGCCCCCTCACCCTGAAGTAGATTCAGCCTTCACAGGTCATCTTGGGTATATCATTCAATGTTCTCTCAGAAGATATTTATTAAACACCTGTTACAGGCCCAGTACTGAGATGCTGGGAATGTGAACATGAAAAGAATACAAGCTAGTGAGGGAGAAAGACATTATGAATACATGGTCTCAACAGAATTAGCACTGATCTGAGAGCAGAGGGCAAAACTCTACCTGGAAATGTCAGGCTAGTCTTCCAGTGGGCCTCATTTAGGCTAAATCTTGAAGCGGAAGCATTCTAGAAAGAGGGAACAGCAAGTGAAAAGGTGTGGAGAGAAAGCATTTAGGGTGCTCAGTGACATGCCTGAACACTGAGGGGTGTGTGTGTGTGTGTGCACGCATATGTGCATGCGTATGTGCCCATGCATGCATGTAGGTATGTATATGTGTTGGGATATGAGTCAGGACAAGCAGATGGGCTGTCCTGTGAGGAGCCCTGATGCCATGTCAAGGCATTTACACTTGAGCTGTCCACTTACCCATATCCACAGATGAGCTACACTGTTAGGATAAATATCTGCTGTTTACATGATCTTCCTTTACAAGATCACAGTGGTAATCTGTCTTCACATCATGAGTAATAGGAAATGTGAGACTCGTCAGTGGTCTGTTTTCTTAAAAGCATCATTTGTGTGATCAACATAAAAACTCTCTGGCTCCCTTGAGCACAAGGAATGCAGGCGTTTTTGGGTTGCTTGCTGGTAGCCGAACACTCACAGGTGGAACGATTTACGTTTCCAAACTTAGAAGTCCTCAGAAGGCAATGAAAAAGGAAACGCAAGCAGCATATACTGTCAACGTACTAAGTCCTCAGTGGACTTCAAGGGGGCAAGTGAAAGGGAATCAACAGTCTGCCATGAACCTTGAACCCTTGTGAGTTACCCTGAAGAAAAATTTCACACTCTGCAGTAGCAGCTATGACTCCCAACCAAGCTGATAGCATGAGAGGCGTGGAGCAGCTTACATTTACACAAAGGGGACTTCCCAAATTACAGACGGTCCTAGGAAGCACTGTGACATTAATGTACAGACCTGTAATGACTAGTTTATATCTCCCCTGTGAACAAGATATGACATTCCTAAGCATCCAGGCTCATGGATTTACATACCAACTTTGATGACTCCAAATTTATGTCTCTAGACCTGACTGCTTCCATGAATTCCACACATATACATCTGGCTGCCTCCTCCCCATCACCACTTGGATGTTTAACAAACACCATTTTCTTGCCTCTCAAACTTAATACATTCAAATCCAAACTCCTCATTTTTCCCTCTGAGCCTGCACCTCAGAATACATCTTTCACCTGATTGCCCAGGATACAAACAGAGGAGTTATCCATTCTCTCTCACTCTACCTCCAATTCATCAGCAAACCCTATCAGTTCTGTCATCAAGACATATACAGAATTTGAACACTTCTAAATCTACCATTACCACCTTAGGCCAAACCATCACTATCTTTCATTTGAATGCTTCAGGAGCCTCCTAACTTGTCTTCCTGCTCCTCCCTTGCCCCAGTAGAGTCTAGGCCAGGGGTCAACAAAATTTTTTCTGTAAAAGGCCAGATAGTAAATATTTTAGGCTTTGAGAATATAGTCCCTGTTGCAACTATTCAACTCTGTATTGTGGCTTGAGAACAGCTATGGACAATATATAAACAAATAAGCTTGGTGTGTTCCAATAAAAGTTTGTTAATGAACACTGAAATCTGAATTTCATATAATTTTTATGTGCCACAAAATATTTTTCTTTTGATTTTTTTCAACCATCTAAAACTGTAAAAGCAATTCTTAGCTCACAGGTTGTACAAAAAAGGTAGTAGGCTGGATTTGGTCCATGGGATGTAAATAGTTTGCTGACTCCAGGTCTAATGTCAAGCCAGAAGTTAATGATGTTTTTATAGCTCTATTGAAATATATTTCATATTATATCTAATGTGAATAAGTTTTATATTATATATAAATGATAAAATTTACTCACTTATACAATTCAATGATTTTAAGTATGTTTACAGAGTTGTGCAACCATCATCACAATCTATTTTAACATGATAAAAAGAAACCCTGTACCCATTTACAGTCCATTGCCTATTTTTGCTCACCCTATCCTTCTCACCCCATACCTTGGCCTTAGGCAACCACTAATCTACTTTCTGTCCCTATTAACTTTGTGTATTCTGCACATTTTATATAAATGGAATCATACAGTATATAGTCTTTTGTGTCTGACTTCTTTCACTTAGCATAACATTTCAAAGTTCATCTTTGTTGTTACGTGTATCAGTCCTTCATTCCTTTTTATTGACAAATAATAATCCATTGTATGGATATATCATTTTGTTTGTCCATTTATCAGCTGATGAACATACAGGTTGTTTCCACTTTTTGGCTATTATGAATAATGCTGCTATGAACATTTGTCTACAAGTGTTTGTGTGGACATCCTGTAGGTTTTAATTTCTCTTGGGTATATATGTGGGAGTGGAACTGCTGGGTCATAATGATATGTTTAACTTTTTGAGGAACTGCCAGACTGTTTTCCAAAGAGGTTGCACAAATTTACATTCCCATCAGCAATGTATGAGGGTTCCAGTTTCTCCATATCTTTGCCAACACCGGTTACTGTCTTTTTGATGAGAGGCATTCTAGTGGATGTGAAGTGGTAATTCATCATGGTTTTGATTTGCATTTCTTTGATGGCTAATGATATTGAGCGTTTTTCATGTGCTTATTGCCCATTTGTATATCTTCTTTGGAGAAATGTCTACTCAAATCCTTTGCTCACTTTAATATTTGATTGTCTTTCTGTTGTTTAGTTGTAAGTGTTCTTTATATATTCTGGATACATGTCCCTTATCAGATATGTGATTTGCAAATATTTTGTTCCATTCTGTGTGTGGTCTTTTTACTTTCTTGATGGTGTCCTTTGAAGCACAAAATTTTAAAATTTTGATGAAATTCAAAATTCATCTATTTTTTCCTTTGTTGCTTGTGCTTTTGATGTTGTACCTGAGAAAACACTGCTTAACCCAAGGTCTAATGATCTTTTAAAATGTTAAATTTGATAATTTTTCTTCTTTCTTTAAACATCTCCGAGAGGTACCTATAACATTTAGAATAGATCCTGGGTCTTCAGTGTCACCTGTGAGACTCTGCAAGATCTGGTCCATAGCCTCCTCTGACCTTATCTGTTTCTGGCATCTCCCTACTTTTTTTGTTTTTTTCCCACACTGAATGGCATGTGGAATCTTAGTTCCCCGGCCAGGGGTTGAACCCACACCCCCTGCACTGGAAGCGCGGAGTCTTAACCACTAGACCACCAGGGAAGTCCTGGCATCTCCTTACTTCTCATTGCACCTGACAATGGCTGCTGAGTCTGCCTCTCCCAAGTCACTCGTTTAACCTCAGGGCATTTGTGTTTGTTGTTCCTTATGCCTCAAAGCTCTTTCCCAGACGTCTGCATGACTTGTCCCTTTTTCATTCGGTCTTCTGCTCAAATGTTGCTTTGTCAATGAGGCCAGCCCTGACCACTCTTTCTAAAGGAGTAGCTGGCCTCAGTCACTTCCTATCTCCTTACCACATACTACACATCAGTACATTACAAAACAAGCAGATTAGATGTAAATGCTTTATTCTTTCAACTAAATTCCAGTACTATGAGGGCAGTGACTGACAGAATAAATAAAAACTATACATACAAAAAGAAAATCATATAAACACATTCTGAAAGCCCAAGAAGTTCTAGAATACAGAAATGCCATCCTCCTTCACTATTACACAGGAAACACTGCTCTATTCTTCATAGCACACACCTCTATCTGACCTTGTATGGCTGTATGGTTTATGCCTATATCTCCAGTGCCTGGCCTGTGATTAGTGCTCAATACACAATAAATGTTACACTTAGAATCAAGACAATAATAGGTATTGAGCGTGCCCTTTGAAGGCCAAAGCTACAGGCCAGGGGGAGGTGGGGTGGGCAGGTGGACAGGGCTGGGGGACGGGAGAGATAAAGGGTAGGGATGTGAGGGGATGAGGAAGGGTAAAGAGCAGAGCAGCAGTGTGAGCTCAGGCACCTGTCCTCCAGAAGCTTCCCATCTCATTCTACTTGTTGGCTCCTATATGGCTTTCCAACAAAGTTTACTATATTATAGATAATCCTGTGTAGGATATGCCTCCTGTTGCGTGCATGGGAACTTTAGTTAGTGGGAGGCAAAGTCCCATTTTTATTGCTAGGGGCTAAATCTGAAGGACTCTACAGTGAGCAGCACTAACAGGTTAGAACAATTTAGATATGTGCTGTCCAATATGGTAGCCATTAGCCATATATGGCTATTGAGTACTTGAAATGTGATAGTCTGAATCTGAGATGTGCTTTAAGTGTAAAATACACATCAGATTTTGAAGACTTAGTACATAAAAAGAATGTAAAATATATTAATTTTAAAATATTCATTACATATTGAAATGACAGTATTTAAATATACTGGGTTAAATAAAATATATTATTAAAATTAATTTCACTTGGTTTTTTTTTAATGTGGCTACTAGAAAAATTTAAATTACACACGTGGCTCACATATGTGGTTTATATTATATTTTTATTGGATCATCCTATGTTTTCCTTAAAGCCCATAGGAATAATGCCTGGTAACCACAGTGCTTTCAATAAATACTGGCTGAATGCATTAAGGTTGGCTGCCTGAGAAGGGTCTTTAGACGAGAACTGGCAAACTCCATTTTCTCCAAGCAAAATGTTTGTACATTTAGGCAAGAACCTGAGTATGTGGACAGGCCTTAGGAGTGGGGAAAGCGATGGAAACGAGTGAGGCTATTGATTTGCTTGAGATTGTTGTTGATTCTCCAGCTATATTTACACCCTGCTTCAATGAATAAATACCACTTCAGCTGGGCCGGCCTAAATGTTTATTTAGAGCACGATTTCCAAAACATAAGCACTTATTTTTTGGTCTGTTTTAGGGAGGCAGATCCATATGATTCCTCAAATACTACTGCTCACACAACTTGGAACTTTGGAATTGGATCAATTCATTGGCTTCTGAGTTGTTACCTCCCATTTAGAAGTTGCTTCCCAAATATATTTTGTTTCAATTTGAGAAGTAAGGACATCAAAGGAATTAAAGGGCTGATAAACTGTATAATAGGCTTGTGCTCTTTAAAATTGTTCTTCAAAAAATTGCCTTGATCTCTTTGATTTTCTGCAAGTGACTCCCTCCTTTTCCCCACAAAATGGTGCTTTGGTATAGAATCATTAGCAATCTTGGGAATTCCCTGGCAGTCCAGTGGTAAGGACTCCGCGTTTCCACTGCCAGGGGCCCAGGTTCGATCCCTGGTCGGTAAACAAGCCGTGTGGTGCAACCGCCCCCCCCCCAAAAATCAGCAGCCATCTTGACAATCTGGGCTGTTTAAGTGATTTAGAAGCCAATTGTAAGCAATTCTAGTACTCAGTTCCTGGGATAGTTGAAAAAATTTTTATTTCAGGTAGGTAACTTTAAAAAAAAAAGAAAAGAATATACGACAACTTGCACTGGAGTATGTTAAAGATTTTGATTTCCAAATGTATAATACCTTTTACGAGAAAACACTGATTTTGTAAACAGTGTCCATAAAAACATGCATTATGAAATGTTCTCATTTCCATATGACCCAGATATGCATGGTCTACCTCAATTCTCTTCTTTGAGGTGTTGGAGAGGCATAGTTCGTAGTGCACTGAGCTGCACTGTGGCTTGTCAGTCAGCGCTCGTGAAGACAGAATAAACAACACCTTGTCCAGACAGTAGGATTAACATGGAGCATGGCCAATGGTCCTTCCCAGTCATAATATTTAGTTCTTCCAGGTTAAAAAAATATCATTGTTCAAAAACTAAGAATAAACTAATTAAGATAAACCACAGAAATGATTTCTGTAGTCTGGAGAAAAATTAGGAAAGAAGGTAATGTTCTTCAGTGATACTATGATGGTTTAAAAGTAAAAGTATTTAAAGCTCTTACACCGAGAAAAGAAGTCTTGGAAAACAGAGAAGTGAAGACAAATGAAAGATTCTGCAGTTTGGAGGACGTTTTACTTTGCTGTAAGTGAACACTGTGTACCTAACAGGCACAGTGAGAAGTGATGTCCTTTTTTTAAAAATTAATTAATTAATTATTTTTTGGCTGCATTGGGTCTTCGTTGCTGCGCACGGGCTTTCTCTAGTTGCGGCGAGTAGGCTTCTCATTGTGGTGGCTTCTCTTGTTCTGAAGCACGGGCTCTAGGCACATGGGCTCAGTAGTTGTGGCTCTCGGGCTCTAGAGCGCAGGCTCAGCAGTTGTGGCGCACAGGCTTAGTTGCTCCGCGGCATGTGGGATCTTCCCGGAACAGGGATCGAACCCATGTCCCCTGCGTTGGCAGGAGGATTCTTAACCACTGGGCCACCAGGGAAGTCCCGAGAAGTAATGTTCTTGACAAGTCTTTTAGATTTTAAATCTCAGACACAGTGTATGTAGAAAATCCTACAATTTCTAGTGTTTCCACCTTTTAAAATTCAACAACAAAAGAAAGAAGAAGCTTAAGCTAGGATTTCCAAGAGTCAAGAACACCCTTTCAGGCCGTGGAAAGTCCTATCCTGGGTCTGTGGTGGCTGCTGGCATAGATAAGGCACAGTCAGGATGAAATCCTTTATTCAGAACATGCATTTCTAGTGTACCGTTTATTACCTTATCTAACTCATCACACTTCCTCATTAAGAGGATCATCTCAGCAACGAATATATAAAAGGACACAATATTTTAGTGATGTAAGGCCTATGTTACTGATCACCACTCCTGGAAGACAAGAGTATCTTACCTGCAGTAAAGGCATCAGCTGCAAAGCCAGTGCTTGCTCATAGAGCAAGTTCAGTTCTGCACAACTGGAGAAGGAGAGTTTGGAGGTGTAGAGGTAATAATGCACATGCCTGAATGTGGAACCATCTCTGTCAATGAACAGCCTCTGGCTTTCCGAAGAGGTCAACGCTGAAGCCTCCTTCCATAACAGGGAGTCTGGGAACTGAGCGAGTTTGCTTCTGGGAACTGAGAAATGCCAGCCCCCGACATTGAAATGAAACAAATCCTCTGCTGACTCATGAGGCATACCAGGCTCCTCCTAAAGGGAAAATGAAAAGAGATCTATGCAATAAAAGGAAATAAAAAGCATCCATATTGGAAAGGAAGAAGTAAAATTATTTCTATTTGTAGATGATGTGATCTTGCATAAAGAAAATCCTGAGGAATTCACTATTAAATTATTAGAAATGAGTTCAAGAAGGTTGAAGGGTACAGATCAATATAAAAAATCAACTGTATTTTTATACACTAGCAATGAACAACACAAAAATGAAATTAAGAAAACAATTCCATTCACAATAGTATCAAAAAGAACAAAGTAATTAAGAATTCAGAAGACAATACTGTTATGGTAGCAATACTCTTCAAATTGATCTATTGTACAATTGAACACAATCCCTATGAAAATTCCAACTGCTTTTTTTTCTTTTGCAAAAATTGACAAGCTGATGTTAAAATTCATATGGAAATACAAGGGACCCAGAATAATCAAAACAATCTTGAAAAAGGAGAATGAAATTTGAGGATTCACACTTCACACTTTCAAAACATACTACAAAAACAAACAAAAAAAAACAAAGCAAAAACATACTACAGTAATCAAGATGGTGTGCTACTGCACAAGGACAGACATTTGAATAACTGAAATGGAATTAAGAGTCCAGAAATAAACCATTGCATTTATGGTTAATTAATTTTGACAAGAGAGCCAAGAAAAGACAATGGGTAAAGAAGAGCCTTTTCAAAAAATGGTGCTGGGACAACTGGACATCCACATGCAAAAAAAAAAAAAAAAAAAAAAAGTTGGATTCCTACCCCACACCATACAAAAAATTAACACCAAATGGATCATAAACCTAAGAATAAGAGGTAAAGAGGTAAAGATACAAAACCCTTAAAAGAAAACAAAATCTTCATGACCTTGGATTATGCAATGCCTTCTTAGATAAGATACAAAAAGCAAAAGTGAAATAAATAAATAAACAAACCAATAAATAAATAAAACTTCATCAAAAGTAAAAACATTTGTGCTTCAAAAGACATCATCAGAAAGTAAAAAGACAACACATATAATGGAACAAATCATCTATCTGATAAAGAATCTGTACTTAGACTATGTAAAAAGAACATTTACTACTCAATAATAGAAAGACAAATAACCAAATTTAAAAGTGGGTTAAGAATCTAAATAGACATTTCTTCAAAGAAGATTCACAAATGGCCAATAGCACATGAAAACATACTTAGCCTCATTAGTCATTAGGGAAATGCAAAGCAAAACTCACAATGAGATACCATTTAACACCCACTAGGATGACCTGAATCAAAATAATAGATAATGGGCTTTCCTGGTGGCACAGTGGTTGAGAGTCCGCCTGCCAATGCAGGGGACACGGGTTCATGCCCCGGTCCGGGAAGATCCCACATGCCGCAGAGCGGCTAGGCCTGTGAGCCATGCCGCTGAGCCTGCGCGTCCAGAGCCTGTGCTCCACAACGGGAGAGGCCACAACAGTGAGAGGCCCGCGTAGTGCAAAAAAAAAAAAAAAAAAGATAATAACAAGTGTTGACAAAGACTGGAGAAATTAGAAATCTCATACACTGCTGATGGGAGTGTAAAATGGTGCAGCTGCTCTGCAAAACAGTTCAGTGGTTCCTCAAAACATTAAACACAGAGTTCTTACATGGTTCGCAAATCCACTTCCAGAGATAAGTGCAAGAGGAATGAAAACCTATGACCAAACAAAATTTGCAGGCAAATTTGCAAGCAAAATCTGCAGGCATTCATAGAAGAATTATTTATAATAGCCCAAAAGTAGAAACAACCAAAATGTCCATCAGCTGATGAACTAGTAAACAAACTGTAATGTATTCATACAATGCAATGCTATTTGTCAATAAAAAGGAATGAAGTACTGATACATGTTAGAACATAGACGAAACCTTGAAACATTATGCAAAGTGAAAGAAGTCAGATGCTAAAGACCACATATTATTCCATCTATATGTAATGTGCAGAATAGGCAAATTTAGAGAGAGAGAGAATAGATTAGTGGTTGCCTAGGGCTGGGGAGGTTGGAGGGGAAATGGAAAATGACTAGTAATACGTATGGAATTTCTCTTTGGGATGATGGAAATGTTCTAAAATTGATTGTGGTGATGGCTGCACAGCTCTGTGACCATACTAAAAACCACTGAATAGTACACTTTAAAATAGTAAATTGAAAGGTATGTGAATTATATCTTAATAAAGCTCTTTTTGAAAGAGTTATGATGAGGTGCTCCCCTCCCCACTGACTATGTCAGGGCTCTTTTGGAATCATACCTGCAGAGACATTACATTATTAAGGCCATGGCAGGATGGCTGAATGCTGTGGGTTCCTTTTTATATATACAAAAGCAGCAAAGATCATTAACCTTCCTCAGTTCATTGTTAAAAGTTGAAGGTTATCTATTCATAAACAAATTGTCCATTTTGCTTCAAGATGACCTAACTTATCAACACTATAAAAAAGCAGAAAGCCATCAAACATACAAACAATCTGTATCAGACCTTAAAAAAAAAAACACTCAAGTAAAGCAGAAACTAACACACCACTGTAAAGCAATTATACTCCAATAAAGATGTAAAAAAAAAAAACCAAACCATATTCTGGTCACTAGAGATGATCATGTGGCCTATTGTTATAATAAATTATATTAATAGAAAAAAAACACTCAAGGAGCACTACTCTTATAAAAAATTTAGAGTTGTAAATAGTATGTAACATTTTACCTAAAAAAGAACCATAAAACAATACTGAATTTGTGAAAATAAAGGGAAGCCTCACTAAAATGGAGTCAGGAGGCCAGAAGAGGGAGCTCTCACACACATGCCACTCAAGGTCGATAAAAGATCCAACGGAAGAGACATAACTCAAAGCTCCAGCAGGAGGTGATACTACCTTACTATTGGCCAGCAGGAGGAAGAAAGATTTTCTCCTTGCCTGGCACAACTCAGCCAATGAAAAGTCACTATACTTCAAACTCCCAGTTTCCTCCAATGGATTTTTTTGTTTATAACAGCCCCTCCCAACTTCCCCTTCTCCCTATAAAAGAGTTTCCTCTTTTGCTTTACCCGACTTGCATGTGGTTCACCCTGGTTGCATGTCCTGAGTTGCAGTTCTTTACTGCTCCCAAATAAACCTGTTTTGCTGGTAAAAAAATAACTGATGGTTTTAGGTTAAAAATTCTAGGTAAACATTATGCATGCTGAAGTGATTGGGGTGCAATGTACCAATATTTGTAACTTATTTTAAAATTTATCAAAAGCTAAGATGAATTGATAGAAGGATGGATAGAGGATATGTAATTAAACAATTACAGCAAAATGTTCATTGTAGAATCTAGGTGGTGGGTATATAGTTTCACCGTAAAATTCTTTCAAAATTTCTGAATGTTTCAAAATTTGTATTAAAATGTTGGTGGGGGGAAAAAACGTTAAAATAAGAGGTGGTTTCTCAAGGCAGGAAAAGCCCACTTCTCCAACAGAAATCTGCATCTCCTATTTTGACAGCTGAGTTAGGAAAATAATTGCATGCAATAAAGAAGGGGGTGGGGTTCTCTTCTAACAAGCCTTGTTGATATATTCAGATATAAAGAAAAACAATTATACATGGCCCGTTTGAGGCTAGAAGAATTAAAAGGGACATGAAGAGAAAGATTACAAAGTGTAATGGTGTCAGGACTCACAGAAGCAGAGCTGGAAAAGCCAATCTAGTGAGCTAATCAAAGCTTTTAAGTCCTGGCCTTTCTAAACATAGGTAAGGCTGAACATGACAAGCTGAGGGTAACTAAGGACCCCACCTAGACCAGAAAGCATAAATATGCAAGGACTCTTGATTTTGCTTTCTATTCTCCTTAAAGGTGACAGGCTGGTTGAGAGCTCAGTGAAAGTGTCCCAAGTGTGCATATTTTGGGTGCCAAATAAAACCTGCTCCTTGAAGGTGAGCCACAGTTCTGGTCTCAGTTCCTCTTTAAAGATAGGGTATGGCAAGAGGTCTTGCCACAGAGTTTGCCTCCTTCTTACAGGTACATGGCCCATCCACAGGTGGGCTCTCAAGAGAAGCCTGCTGGAGGGAGGGTTGGGGTTAAGGATGTGGTTATGCTTTCCAGAGTTTTCTTCCCAAAGACTGCTCAGGAGCTGGTTAGTGCAGAACTACCCCGGCCTGGGAAGAGCCCTCAGTCACAGGCTGGGGGCCTGTAGTACTTGAAGGACAAAAGGTTTCTTGCCAGATTGACTGCAGGAAATGGGGTAGCCCCAGCATAGTCATCCGACCCCATCCCAAAGGGTATCTCTCTTTTCCACGCTGAGCCCTCTCTCCCAGAGGAGCTCCTTTCAAATCAGTTTCTAGAACTAGAACTGCCTCATGCTCTAAAGACAGGACCTCGGGCTTCCCTGGTGGTGCAGTGGTTAAGAATCCGCCTGCCGATGCAGGGGAAACGGGTTCGAGCCCTGGTCTGGGAAGATCCCACATGCCGCGGAGCAACTAGGCCCGTGAGCCACAACTACTGAGCCTGCGCGTCTGGAGCCTGTGCTCCGCAACGAGAGGCCGCGATAGTGAGAGGCCCGCGCACTGCGATGAAGAGTGGCCCTCGCTTGCCGCAACTAGAGAAAGCCCTCGCACAGCAACGAACACCCAACACAGCCAAAAATAAATAAAATTAAAAAAAAAAAAAAAAAAAGACAGGACCTCAACTCCTCAGAGACAACGTTTTATATCTGGAGCTTCCCATCATGCCTCAGAGAGCTGCCCTCGAACCCAATCCTTCAGATCCCCCCACACCCACCACGGTCACTCTCCCGCCCACCGCCTTGCCTCAGAGACAACATTCCCAAGAACTAGAGATATGGAGACCACCGCGTCAGAAGCACACTCCCACCCTTCAGACCTGGCGTCCCCCACACCCTCAGAGCTATATAACACTTCAACTCTCTTCTGACTCCTCAGAACTAGCCCCCAAACCCTTCAAATTTGGGGCTATATCCACCCCGTGTCCCAGAGTCAGGTTCCTAACCCCACAGCCCTAATCCTTCGCCACATCTCACCCATTCGCAGTTTTAGCGGTTTTGGGGCTCCCGCCAGGGCGGGCTCCATACCATGGTCTAGGGTCCTGAGGCGGGTGGGCAGGAGCGTGACCCGGGCAATAACGGCCCCCGGAAGCGCGGCGGCGCGCGGGGCAGGGCGGGGCCTGGAAGCGTGGGGCGGGGCTTGGAGCGCGCCGGGCGGCCTCGCGGGCGGTGACAGGTGAGCGGCGGAGTGGGGCAGGTGGGCTGGAATGGCGGAGCAGTGGGAGCTGGACGAGGAGGGCATCCGCCGCCTGGGGGCGCTGACTCTGGAGCAATCCGGTAGGGCCAGGCCGGGAGGGCCTGGATCGGGAGCTTGGGGTTAGAGGCTGAGGGGAGAAAACAGGGGGAGGCAGAGGAATATGAGGTAGATGGTGGGGAACGGCGGTGGAGGAGCGATCTCTGAGGCGGAGGAGGGGTTACTGAAGCGGAAGGGTTACAGTGAAGTAGAGGTGAAGGAACTGAAGTAACTGGGGAGTCTGGGGCGGAGGGCGAGAAATTGAGGGAGAGAAGCCGAGTCTAAAATGGAGAAGGAGAAACAAGATTACGCGGACCCTGAGGCCAGGAACACAGAACTGGACAGTCTGAACTAGTGGAAGGAAAATGAGCCCCAAGACGGGCATTGGCGGGAGAAGGGAAGCGCGGTGAGAAGGGCTTTTGAGGTCGGGGTGCTATTGAGGAGCCACAAAGGGCGTTAATATTGGCAGTTTTGGAAACTAACGACCCAGGAGGGCTTTTCCTGGTTGGGGTGAAATGGGAAAGGATGTTCCTTCATCAGCCCCTCTCTTCGTCCAGTCTTCACCTCGAGAACTTGGCGATTCATTTGATCCATCTGGATGCGTAGCCTCCTTTTGAGACTCAGAAAGGGGTCTGATGTAAAAGGAATAGCAGCTGATCTCTCGAGGCGTTTAGATCAGTGCCTTGACTTCGTCCTAGAGGTAAAACGGGCGGAATGACTGCTGACCCCACCTCTGACCTGGGGTCTGACTCACACAGCTTGCTTTCTAAGTTTTTAAGGAGTAGAAATGTTGGGAAAATTATCAGCGTTCCTGATTCAACTTTTAGCCTTCCTAAATTCACTGCATCGTAATGGCAGGCCCTGTGTTAAATGCTTTCCCTGCATTATTTAATCCCCATAACAAGCCTGTGAAGCAGATGCTGTTACTGTTCCTATTTTACAGTTGAGGAAAATTGGGTTTAGACTCTTGCCCGAAGCCGCACAGCCGTAAGTAATGCAGCCAGAGTTTATTAACCCAGGACTCTGATTCCAGAGCCTGCGCTCTAACCGTAACAAAGTTACCTTTCTTCCTCTAGTACTTTTTATTTGTGAGATATGCAATAACTTGGTTTTATTTTATTTAAATTATTTGTTATTTAAAATTTATCAAAATTAATACATGCTGGTAACAGTCAAACACTACATGAGTGAGCAAAGAGGGTATTAATCGGTCCTTCTTTTGGAAATCCCCCATCCCCCCCCAAAGATAATGGTTTGGTGTGCATATAGATAGATTGATGTAGATATTTCAGGTTTTTCTTTTCCAAACTATTAATACTTTGAGCTCCCCTAATTTACAAGTTATCTAAGAAAAGCTTCATTGGCTTGACATACTGGTGTACCTTTCTTTTCTTTTTTCCTTCTTTTTTAAAAATTTATTCAATTTGATTTGGGGGGGCACATACCCCTTCCATTTTCCAGCTAGAATAATATGTGGCAGGATTTTTTTTTTGCTTGTTAGCTTGTTTTTATTACATGTGAATAACAAAATTGTGCTCATTCTGACAATTCAAATGATACAAAAGTATCTAAAGTAAAAGAATATTCTTCCCTCTCCTTTTCTGTTGCTTATACACACATACATACATAGGTATCCTTTTTTTATTTTTTTAAGGAATAGAGCATATATACTATTTGGCAAGTTGCTTTTTTTACTTACCAATAAAACATGGATACTTTTCTTTCCTCCCTTCCATCCTCCCTTCCTTCCTTCTTTCTTTCTTTCTTTCTATCCTTCCGCCACGTGGCTTGCACATCTTCATTCCCCAACGAGGGATTGAACCCAGGCCCTGGGCAGTGAGAGAGCAGAGTCCTAACCCCTGGATGGCCAGGGAATTCCCAAAACATGGATACTTTTCAGTTAAATGAATGTGCTGGTATATGCATTCTAAAATTCTTCTATATAAAATCACAGTGGTCACCTTGGGGGAGAGAGGCTTTTACTTTTATTCTGTACTTTTCTGTACTGTTAGAATTTTCTGGCTGTGTAATAAGCATTACTTTCTTTTTAATATCCAAAGGGATAATCTTGGTGGTACAATTATAGACCTTTTCTGTATGTTTGTTTTCTTTGTTATATTTCTCTGTACTAAAAATTTCTAATAAATATTTATCCTTTGTCATGCAGAAATTTTTCATCTTAAGGTAGTCAAGTTTATTTTTCCTTATGATGTGTGATTTTTGTGTCTTATTTATGAAGTTTCCCCCTACACTGATGTAATAGGGTCCTGCATTTTTTTTCTAAAAATTCTGCAGCTTTGCTTTTCACATTATGTCTAATCTATCCAGGGGCTTCCCTGGTGGCTCAGTGGTTAAGAATCCGCCTGCTCATGCAGGGGACACGGGCCCGAGCCCTGGTAGGGGGAGATCCCACATGCCGCGGAGCAGCTAAGCCTGTGCGCCACAACTACGGAATCCCACACACCTAGAGCCCGTGCTCCACAACAAGAGAAGCCACCACAATGAGAAGCCCGCGCACCGCAATGAAGGGTAGCCCCCACTCCCCACAACTAGAGAAAGCCTGAGCGCAGCAATGAAGACCCAACGAAGCCAAAAAATAAATTAATTAATTAATTAATTAACTATGACCTGTTTCGTTTGATATCTGGAAACAATGGATTCCAAATTTAAAAAAAATCTAATCTATTTGGAGTTTATTTTTATATATGATATGTGATATAATATAATTGTATTTTTCTATGCTAATAGCCAGTTTTCCCAGAACCTATTTTGTAGTGTTATCTCTGCTATATTCCAAGTCACTTTATAAATATGGGTCTGTTTCTGGGTTTTCTGTTCTGTTCCATTGTTCAGTTTATCTACTTCTGCACCAATATCAGACTTTTGTAATTACCATGGCTTAACAGTAAATCTTTTTAATTAATTAACTTATTTTTGGCTGCGTTGAGTCTTCGTTGCTGCACGTGGGCTTTCTCTAGTTATGGCAAGCGGGGGCTACTCTTCATTGAGGTGACTTCTCTTGTTGCAGAGCAGGGGCTCCAGAGCACAGGCTCAGTAGCTCCGCGGCATGTAGGATCTTCCCCCACCAGAGCTCGATCCCGTGGACCCTGCATTGCCAGGCAGATTCTTAACCACTGCACCACCAGGGAAGTCCCTGGAACTCTTTTTTAAAAATCACATATAAAACCTAAAAATACTTAACAGTAATTTCTTAATATTATCAAATATCCAATTAGTTTTCTAATTTCCCCACTGTCCTATACATTTTTTCTTTTTTTTTAATTTTTGGAATCAGGATCTATGTAAGGTCTATTGCAATTGGTTGATATTTACCTTAAATCTTATTTGATCTACAGGTTCTTCCCATTATTTTTCTTGTATTTTCTATTGTTTTTGAAGAAACTAGTCATGTCCTGAATAATTTCTTACAATCTGGATTTTGCTCACTACATTCCTAGGATGTTTAACATTTACCTCTGTTCCTTGTATTTCCTATGAATTGGTAGTTAGGTAAGGCTTGATCACATTCAGGTTTGATTTTTATTTTATTTTTGGCTGCGTTGGGTCTTCATTGCTGTGCACAGGCTTTCTCTAGTTGTGGTGAGGGGAGGCTACTCTTCATTGAGGTGTGCGGGCTTCTCACTGCAGTGGCTTCCCTTGTTGCAGAGCATGGGCTCTGGACACGTGGGCTTCAGTAGTTGCAGCACGCGGGCTCAGTTAGTTGTGGCTCGTGGGCTCTAGAGCACAGGCTCAATAGTTGTGGTGAAAGGGCTTAGTTGCTCCTCGGCATGTGGGATCTTCCAGGACCAGGGATCGAACCCGTGTCCCCTGCACTGGCGGGCGGATTCTTAACCACTGCGCAATCCGGGAAGTCCCTGTTTTTTTGGGTTTTTTTGCAAGACCACTTCATAAGTGATGGTGTATACTTCCATCAGGAAGTATATAACATCTGGTGTTCTTTTTGTGATATTATCAGTCATTGAATATGATTGCCTAGGATCCATTAATTCATTCGGGATTGCAAAATGATAATTTTAAAATTCTTTAGTATTTGTTAGTTGTAATACTTATATAAAAAGATATTTCCTCATGCCAACTATTTGGTTATCCTGAGGCACAGTTTGTATAGGAAAGAAAGGATAAAAGAGTTCCCATATACTCTTCCCCCCATCACACCTCCCCCATATCCCCTCTCAGTTTTCCTATTATTAATATCTTGCATTCACATGGTACATTTGTTATGGTTGTTGAACCAATAATAATACGTTATTAGTAACTAAAGTCAATAGTTTACATTAGGGTTCACTCTTTGTGTTGTACAGTTGTGGGGGTTTTGACAAATGTATAGTCATGTGTCCACCATTACAGTATCAACAGAACAGTTTCACTGCCCTAAAAATCCCCAGTGCTCCACCTATTCTTCCATTCCTCACCACTGAACCCCTGGAAACCACTGACCTTTTTCCTGTTGCCTTTTTCAGAATGTCATATAGTTGTAATCATACAGTATGTAACCTCTGGCAACCACTGATTCTTTAAAAAAAATTTTTTTAATCTTTTAATTGAGGTATAATTGACATATAACATTAACTTAGTTTCAGGCATACAGTATAATGGTTTGATGTTTGTATACATTGCAAAATGATCACTGCAGGGGCTTCCCTGGTGGTGCAGTGGTTGAGGGTCCGCCTGCCGATGCAGGGGACACGGGTTCGTGCCCCGGTCCGGGAGGATCCCACATGCCACGGAGCGGTTGGGCCCGTGAGCCATGGCTGCTGAGCCTGCGCGTCCGGAGCCTGTGCTCCACAATGGGAGAGGCCACAACAGTGAGAGGCCCGCGTACCGCAAAAAAAAAAAAAAAATCCATTGGTAATCTTGCATTTATTTTTATTTTTTTTAATTTTTGGCTGCGTCGGGTCTTAGTTGCAGCACACAGGATCTTTCCTTGTGGCACACAGGCTTCTCTCTAGTTGCAATGCACAGACTGCAGAGCGTTTGGCCCCTTAGTTTGCGGCACACGGGCTCTCTAGTTGAGGCACACGTGCTCAGTAGTTGTGGCGAGGGCTTAGTTGCCCCGTGGCACGTGGGATCCTAGTTCCCCGACCAGGTATCAAACCCGCGTCCCCTGAATTAGAAGGCGGACTCTTAATCACTGGACCACCAGGGAATTCCCCAGGTAATTTTGCATTTAAACAGATCTTTTACCCGTGTATGATTTTGTAATAACATCAGGCATCCGTCATTTGAAAAATATTAACTCACTGAGTTATGTCTGTCTTCCAAATACTGGCAAATTTCATTTTGTAACATTAAAAAATCATGTTTGTTAGTATCATCACAAATCTCATCAGAGATATCTTTAGGTTTTGGAATCTATCAAGTTTATGATGGCAAATACAAGTTTATCAAAATTCTAATTTCAGCTTGGAAGCTCATATGTTATAATTGACAACAGTTGCTGTCACTTGTTTTCCTGAAGTGACAGCCTCACTTTATTTTCAAGAAAATGTCTGCCAACTATTCAAGTCTGAATAACCATAGTATGTCAGATTTTTCAGGTAAAAATGGTGTTCTAAAAAAAAAAGGGGGGCTGTTAGTTAAGCTGGCATCTCAAAATCCACACAAGTGTTTTCCCTCAAGGCACCCACCATACTTCAGTATTAAGCAGAAGTACTTCATGCGTACTTCCTGTTTGGTCACACAATATAAAAAAGACATACTCAAGCGTCAAGATTTATGAAAATTAACCATTTTTATTGCTTTTTCAAGGGCATTCTTAAGAGAAAGTGGCTTTTTTTTTTAACTGCAAGCATACAATGGTGACGAATACAATGACTAAGAATGAAGTTTGATGCCACTGCCTTGACTCATCCTAAGGCCTCAGTAGTTTTTGCTTTTATACCATAAGTGCAAATGTCAACACTGCAAAAAGAGCTATTAATGTTCTAATATTATTATGAAAATAATTTTTAAAAATAGTTTTGATTTTGTGGACCCCTGTACATGTCTCAGGGACCTCCAGGGGTCTAGGGACCATGTTTTGAGAACTGTTATATTTTGTTATGACATCTTTTAGCTTTTGAAATTTGTTTTGAAATACTAAGTTAAAATTTTCATTTGGTTTGTGGATGTATCTTTTTGGAGTGCTTTCATTCTTTAAGGTTGCTATTCTGCTCTTTTTTCTTTTTTGTTTAATAACCTCATATAAAATATGACTGTAAACCTTTTCTGTGTCTCTTTGTTAAAGTGCATTACGTTTTCTATACTTTTAGATGGGAAGAGTGGGCCAGAATAGCTTTCCTAGTTTCAAGGTTTTGGAGCTCCCTCTTCTGTTGTGTTCACAAAGTACTAAAAATAGGGCTTTAAGTTTGCGGAGAACTGCCATCTCTGCCTCCCTCCCTGACTTGTATCTGGACCTTCTCTTTCTTTTGAACCTATTGTCTCTATCCCCTTCAATGTGGATTCTACTCCCACTGATTTGTCTCAGGGATGAGGCTTGCCTTGAAAGGGATCTTCAGTTTCATACTTTTTATAGTTTATAGGTCCTAGACTGCTCCAGACTGCTCCAGCACCTTAAGAGCTTATTTCAATGCAATCCCCTGGCAGTCACCTGCAAATGGGATTCTGCAGAAACTCCTTCCAGTTTTGGTTGCTGTTCTCATTTTGGCCCACCACACTTGCCAGTGAGCTCCTATTGGCAGTTTTGAGATTCTCCTCTTTTCAGTGCTGTTAGAAGTCTAGTTGACATATATGTATGCATGTACATATGTATGTGTGTATATACATATATATATACACATATACCCACATACCTACACACACACACACATATATATTCTTTAAAACACAATCACACACCCAGACACAGAGTCATACTTTTCCCTCACTTAATGTCTTGGAGATCTTTCCATATGAGCATCTACAAATCTACCTCATTCTTTTTAATGACTGCATAACAATAATTAACATGTATATAGCACCATGTGTCAGGCACTATTCTAAGTTTTGTATACATACACATATATATGTATATATCTTTATATACACACATATATATTCATTTAATCACTACAACATCTTGTGAGGTAAGTACTATTATCTCCATTTTACAGATAAGGAAACTGATGCACAGAGAAGTTAAGTGACTTGTATAAGGTCACAGATCTAGTACATTGTCCATTGTATCAATGAACTGCTGCTTAGGCCATCTAGTTCTACTCTTCTCCTGATGGGCTCTTTGACAGTTTTCTTTTTCTCCTTTTCCTCCCTCCCTCCCTCCCTTCCTTCCTCCTAAAACTTTCCTGTGATTGACATCCTTCTGGTCTACATTATATATCCTGGCAAAATGTTGTGAGTATTATCTATAGGGCTAAATCCTCGCAGTGGGATTGCTGAATTTGTTTGTTTTGAGAACTTTTGGAGACTTTTACTACATCCTTCAGGGTAATTAGAGAACTCAAGGGTTCTGTAAAACCAAGGCTTGGCGTCACTGCGTAAGACCATATTGATGCTTTTTTTGCGCGGGCCTCTCACTGTTGTGGCCTCTCCCGTTGCGGAGCACAGGCTCCGGATGCACAGGCTCCGGATGCACAGGCTCAGCGGCCATGGCTCACGGGCCTAGCTGCTCCGTGGCATGTGGGATCTTCCCAGACCGGGGTACGAACCCATGTCCCCTGCATCGTCAGGCGGACTCTCAACCACTGCGCCACCAGGGAAGCCCCATATTGATGCTTTTAAAAGGATGATCTGATCTTCTTATGAGCCTTGAATGTAGGATCTTTCACAGATGAGATACAGGAGGAAGGAAGGCCTGTTTTCAGTGACTCTGCTCTTTATCCAAGCCGAGATGATAATATATCTACTGATGATCTCTTTTCAGAACTGGTGGAGTCTCTTTCATTGCAGGGATCTTACGCTGGAAAAATCCATTCCATTGGTGATGCCTTCAGAAATTTTAAAAGTCTCCGATCCTTAGATTTATCAAGAAATTTGATCACTAGCCTGAAGGTAAGTTCTACATTCTATGACCAGTCAGTTTATTTTTTTGATGGGAAGAAATAAAAGGTAGATAATATCAGCCTGGGGAATATAGCATCTTCCTTTTAAATGTTTCCAAACTAAATTTTACTATTCACTGTGAAATTCTTTTATGTTTGACATTTTTTTATTATAAGATATTGGGAAAAAATTCCTTTTATACTGAGAGAAAACTATATTAAACTATCACTGCTTAGGGCAATAGTACAATTTTTAATGTGTGTTAAAAAAATTATGAGGAGCACTGTTAAAAGTACAGATTCTTGGGAATTCCCTGATGGTCCAGCAATTAGGACTCTGCTTTCACTGCTGAGGGCTCAGGTTCAATCCCTGGTCAGGGAACTAAGATTCTACAAGCCATGCGGCATGGCCAAAAAAAAATAATAATAATAAATTAATATATAATAGTAATAAAAGTACAGAGTCTTAGTCCCTATTCCGAGAGAGACTCTAAGTTAATAAATCTGTGGTGGGTCCAGGGCATTCCCAGGGGATTCTGATGATGTTGGTGCATGGCCTAAGTTGCTACTGTGAGTTTTTTCTAGGAGGGGGAGGAGATGATGGTCTTAAAAACAAAAATTTCCATGCCAGGAGGTGGTGGTGCAGAGGGCAGTTTAGGAAAGTAGGTGGGAGCATGCTTAAGCAGAAAGTGTGAGGATTAGCAAACACACAGAAAGAGCTCTACAAATATAAATGCCCACACACACAGAGATGGAAGTTTTATTTTCTTTGCATAGACCCCCAAATGGTATTTCTTCCACTGTTCCCTTTTTGCCCAGCTATGGGGCTGTCTTGATAAAGCCCTTCTGTGCAAGACTGAAGGTGAAAGACAGATTCTATCCAGGATTGGTTAATGATCTGGATTATTCCTCCAGTTTTGCATTTCTTAGGGGAAACTTGTTCAACAATACAAATTAGACCCAATCTCAAGGTCTAAAACTAAGGGCCCCAAAAGAAGAAATCCAAGCTAGATCAAATTTCCAACTAGGATTCTAAAAGCAGAAATTCCAAGTTGAACTAGGTCTTTAGACTCTTTGATAACAGCCCTTTGTATTTGGCCCACAAATGTCAGAAAGTATTAGTACAGAGTTATTTAGGTCTCCTCTTCTCATATGTATTTTTATCTGATTGCTCTTTTCAGACTAAAAAAAATTGAGTGAACATTGCTGTCATTTGCTTTTTTACTCTCTTTTGTTCCATTTCTGTAAATTGGCTGAAAACTGTTGTGAAGATTAATCAAATTAGCACGTGTAATCAAATATTACATATATAAGGCTCCTGTAGTGTTTGGCATATAGGAAGTACTTAATAAACGTTAGTTTTACAAATTTTTTTGCATCTATGATTTATCTGCATGTATTCATCTCTAGCAGTTCTGAATCATTTTGCTTAATTTTCCCAGGGGAGAAATGTTTTGTGTTTAGTTCTAGTGTAGCGTTGGGGAATACATGAATTTATGCCAACTGGGAAACATGAGAGGAGGATAAGAATTGTTTCCTTGACTTTTACAATGAGACATTAAAAGATTACTTGAGCTGGGACATCAGACACATTTAAAGACAGTCCTAATGGTGTACTGCCCTGAGAGTGAGGCCAAAAGCACTGATAAATATTCCCAACCATTGACCCTTTCACAATGTAGAAGTTAGTGGAACTGAAAAAAGCCAGAAAGAAATGCATCCAACTGTAAACAGTGTTCTATTCAGAAATGTTTTGAATATATCTTTGAGTTTTCTAAACTTCCTGCAATTATAAAAAGGTTAATTTTAAATGAGAGGAGAATAAAAACATTATTTTATAAATACATGATGGAAAATAATTTAACCTTTCTGAAATAACTCTCAATGACAGAGTTCCTTTTATGGTAACCATTTTTACTACTAACAGTATGTGATTATACATATATGTACATGTTTTGAAATATTGTCCTTAAATTTAGTGTTGGGCACAAGCACCTAACTAGCCAAATACATGAAAATTAAACAATTATTTTCAATAGTAAGTTTTAGCAAAGGAGAAAAATTGTGGCTTTTCTTCTCCAGTGTCCCAGTTCTGATTGTACTGTTGCTAGAGAAGTGGGGGGAGGGGGGTGGGGTTGCTAAGTCCACAGAAATAGAACAGAAGAAGGCAGAACATTTCTACCAAGGAGAACTGACTGATTGGAGGATGGGGAGCTTGTAGGGTGGCAGTAACTCTGAAGGGGGAAACAAGGCCAAAAGGGGCTCTTGACTGGTCCAGGAGGGAAGACTTGGAGATCGCATTGTTTTGTTTTGCCATATAGTCCATTCACCCTAAAAGTGAGGTCTTGAGATATAAGAACATATACATACACACTTAATTTTTTTCCCTGCCGTTCTCCCCAGAACCATCTTTCTTTTGCCTCCCTCCCTCCCCTTTTAAATTGAGGTGCTCCTGGGGTCAGGAGAGTGGTTATAGCAAGGGTGAGAGAAGTGCAAAAGTGACTTGGCCTGGCTACCACTGAGAAGGATTGGATTGGGAGAGTGATGGGGGGCAACAAAAGTAGAGAACTGACCGCAGATATTTGGATGTCAGAGCTTATAAAGGAGGAAATGTATGATATCTATGAATTATTTAATGTATAGCACATCCAGTGCCCATGGGCTGCAGCATTCTTATTCTCAGGCAAGTAAATGGGAATTTCAACCCTGCCTTTCTCATGGGTGTCTCAGGTAACTGTTTAAGGATGGAAAGTAATAGTTGTATTTCCATCTTTATCTGTGAGATTCCTAGTGCTTCCCAATGTGCAGTTTCACAATGTAGTCTTTTCCTTGCAGGGCATCCAGTATTTATGTTCACTCCAAGACCTGAATTTATATTATAACAACATTCCTTCCTTAGTGGAGGTGTCCCGCCTACAGCCTTTAACCTTCCTCAAAGAACTAGATTTGAGACTCAATCCGGTTGTCAGGAAAGATACAGATTATAGGCTCTTTGCTGTGTACACGCTACAAACTCTGGAGAAACTGGGTGAGACCCTCCTCCCCTGTTCTTTGCCCCAGAATCTTACTTTAAACCAGCTGCCTCCTAACCTTTTGGATGTTGGCCCAGAATATGCACTGGCAGGATATATTTGTTTATTAGTCAATATTTATGTAACTCTTTTGTTTTGGCAGGATGTATGACGAGTCCTTTTATTGTTTATTGAATGACAATCTATGATTTTATCAGTTACTTCCAGCTTTAGTTTTCTTCGGTTGATGGTTTCACCACCACTTCCTCCCCAACAAAAAGTTTCCAGGTTGAGATTTATTTTTCCAGGTGCCCCAACTTTGTAACTGAATTAGCAATAGAAAACGAATACAACAACTCTTTGGGGCTTAGTTGTCAAGGAACAATAAATATTCCTTCAAATGAGTTAGTCTGTATTTCTTTATAATTTTATTGTTGAGTATACATTTCTTATTGATATAAACTTCTATGTTACATGCCCCTGGGAAAGTTATTATAGAGGAACTAAGAAAAGTCTTTCAGAAATGGTGTAACTTTCAGCCTTAAGATTAGGCCATTTGGATTGTTTGCTGCCCAAGCTGTACTTTGCTGCAGAGGTAGTTACACTTATGTGGCAGTTGTTGCTATGGTGTCCCTGTAGTCTCCCTGAGTTACTAGTGCTCCAGTGACAACATAATAGCATTATTCTGTGACCCATCTCTAACAAAAGATGAGACTGATCTTTAGTTTTTACTCTGTGAATATGCTTTTCTGACCCATAACTGTTTACTCCAAAAAGAAACATGCTCAGACCACGGTTTTTGCCTCTAGATGACCGAGCCATACGAGAAAGTGAGAGAAAGGCTGCCAAGCTGCATTTCAGTCAGCTGGGTAACAATGAAAATTTTCTTTTAGAGGTGGAAAAAAGGTAAGATTTTTTACAAAAATTTTTTTTAGTTTGGTTCTGGACAGAGAATAGTGAATTCCTGCTTAACTTTCTTCATTTTGCAGCAGAAATCTCTACAAGTTGTAAGAAGCCTCAGATCAGAAATGAAAGTATCTATGCAACATTTTGAGATTTATCTGGGGTGAGAATCTGGCCCTCAGTGGAACATTTCTGCTTTCTTGAACTATTGGGTCTTCTTTGGATATAATCGTTGTACATTCTCTAAAGTTGTTGTTCAAAGTTTATAGATAGGGATATTATGGTATTACTTATCATCCCCATAAGTGTATACCAACCCTTTCTTGGTAGAGTTATAAATCAGTACATGGTCTTTTCCCATTGAATTAGGAGGATTACGTTACCATGGGCAGGGTCGTTAGAGATAAATTTGTTAAAGAATGATAAGGGAAGCATTTCTGTACAAAACCAAAAGTAAATGGACTTTTAAGCTCTAAAGTATCTGAATGGTAGATTTTTTTCTATTTCTTATTACCAAAATTCTATCAGAGTAAGGTACCATATTTTCTACCCCAAAACTCATGCTTTTAAAAAAAAGTTGCTTTATTATTTTTGAAAAATAGAAGTTTATTATAAACAATTTAAATAATACAGAAGTACAGGGAAAAAAAGTCAAAATCACCCCATATTTTGCTACCGAGTTAACTACTAGTAATGTTTGGTATGCATCTTTCCAGACATCTGTGTACCTATATACACATGTAGATATATCTATTAGTACTTTTTTCTGATGGTAAAAGTAATGTGGGTTTATTGTTGAGACTATGGAAAGTAGAGAAAAAAACAAGGAATAAGCCACTCATAATCCCACTACCCAGAAATTAATACTAATTATATTATGGTAAATATCCTCTTAGTCTTAGGTATGTGTGTGTGTGTGTGTGTGTGTGTGTGTGTGTGTTTTGTGTGTGCATGTTTATATATTATAACAATATATAACATTATATATTATACAATCAATATGTAAATATAAAATAATAAATATATTACATTTATTTTATAGTAATTTTCTTCCTATACATACCTTTTTTAATTTGATAAAATATGAAAATATCCATACAACATTAAATATTCTTCCCCAGAATGTTTTTTATTTGTTTACTTCTATATTGTCTTTCCCCTCCACTAGACCATAAGCTCCATGAGAACAAAGACCTTGCTTGTCTTGTTTACTGCAGTATCCCTAGTGCCTAGAACAATGTCTGGCCCATATAAGGTGCTAAGGAGTAATTTGTTGAATGATGAATGAATGAAGTCAGTGCCTGTTGGCCTGGGATCTTGCCTGTTTCCACTGACTTTGCCTGTCTCTGCTCTGATCCATTATATATTTTATAATGTAATCCTCAGAGAGCAGCCTTAGTTCCCTATTTCTTTAAGCTCCCTTTTTTTTAAAGTCAAGTTTATTGAGGTTAATTTACATAGATTAAAATTCACCCTGCTGTAGAAAGAAATGGAATATGTCTTAAAAATTATTTGTATATGTACTTTGTAAATTAATTCCTATTTTATATGCATTGGGGTACCTTGTTTACTATAGAAATCCAAAGATGAGTTAATGTATAACTGAATAAACTTACTAGTGAGGCAAATAATTTTCACCACTATATTTCTGTTTAGTTACCTTATAGTGACTGCAAAAACAGAGGTAAAATGTTGCTCAAGTGCCTGGTATTAACATTAATACTTTATAAGCTCTCCAACCTTGGGTGAAGGTTTTTTTTTAAAGCCTTTCTGAGTCCCAGGTCCCCCAACCTATAAAATGGTGATAATAGATTAATAGGAGAGCTTTTATGATTAAATGAAATGGTGGGTGTAAAGTGCCTGGCTTATAGTCTAGGCTGTCTGTACTTACTGTATTTCCCAATCTGTACTTCCCAATCTTACTATACTACATCAACCAAGTGCAAACACTTGCCTTTCTTGTCTCTTTTTCAAACTAATGGCTATAGTTGTCTCCATTATAATTCTTGGTAGAAGAACCTTCTTTTCTGTGTCCTAACTATGAGTTTTTTAATACAAAAGAAAATATTATTATTTTATAATATGAAATACTATTCCCTCAATCACCCAGACCTAAGTTTGTGTCAAGAAAACAGAGTAAGTTCTGAACTTTCTGGCTTTCATGCTTTTAAAGCTGAACTAGAGTGTCTTTCTCTCTCATTATTCCCAATAAAAATATGACTTTTTAAAAAATAGCTTTAACTGAAATATTTGTGAAAATAATATGTTCTAGAGCATTTGAAAAAAGAAATCTGATCACCCTGAAATAATGTTTTCTAAATAGCCTTTACTGGTGCTCTCAGAAGCTTCTTTTGAGTTTTAAATAAATTATTCGATGTGGTAGCTCTAGGGAGAAGACAGTGAAAAACTGTGTAGCAAATGAGAGCACTGCATCAAAAGTCAGCACTGATGTTGATGACAGGATTGAAATTGGTAAGTTTTCCCTTTCTGATCACAAAATGATTAAAACATTAGTTGTTTCTGTTTTCATGGCCAATCTTGAGTAGGATGAAGACGAAATAGTTGAGAAATAACACACACTTGAAGAAAGCACAAGATTTAGTGGCTTGTATTTTTCCTCTTTTCTTTCACTGCCAGAAGGGCCCTATTTACTGAGTAGGACTAAGCCAAAACCCATCAAAGTGCACAAGCTGTACTCAGTTCAATTTCACTTACATCACTTTATATCATTAAGCCATCCTGAAAATTGCATTACTGATCTCCACAGGATTCATTAATCAGAGACTCAGGACTCATCTGCATCAATGCAGCTCACACCATTAGCCTTCTGGGCTTCTCCACCTTGAACCTTTGCAGCTACAGAATCTCTTGTGTTTGTGCTATATTCTTGGGGATTGTTGCCCGTACACACTATTGGTAATCCAACGTGAATAAAGTGGTTATGCCACATTAATGGTCATGCCACAGGCTAGGAGAAAGCTTTCCATTGGAGAAATTGCATTCAATGTGCCCTTATAGATTAATTTGGTACTCATCAGATGACCTTTTAATTGAGAAAACTTTCTTTTGTATCAAGGCCTCTGTCCCTTTGAAGGGTCTGTTGAATTATATACAAACTCTAAAAATTAATCCTTAAAATCTCAACAATAACTAATAGATTGACTATGCAGTTTAGACATTAAGAGTTTTCAGTTTGTAACATACAATATTTTATTTCCTGACTTCTTATCTATCTATGTAGACATTAATTGACAAGTTATTTTCACAGTATTTCATGGTAAAATAAGCCATAGTGAGGTATGATTTTTATTTTCCTTTCTTGGAAGTCTCAGCACATGTAAGTCATGGACCATGGATTGCTCTACTTCATCTTAAACAGCATTTTTTATATTTCAAAATTGATGAAATTCTATTGTAATAATTTTGGGAAATACTGAAAAGCATGAAGAACAATATTTTAATCACTCAGAACCCTGTCCCCTAAAGAGAATCCCAGTTAATTTGGTATATAGCTTTCTTGGTTTTTTTCTAGGTACAAGCATTTATATATCCATTTCCAGAAAGACAAAGATACACTAAAGCATAATTTGACTGCCTTTATTTGTATGAGCTGAGTTAAATTTCATTTATATCATATTACATCATTAGCACACACAGAGTCCCTCCATGAATTATAACGTTTTAAAGTGCACAGTCTTTACTGAGAACAAACTGCTTTACTAGACACAGGGCCTATTTCTAAAGGTTCTTGGAAGCTCCAGCTGTTGCTGGAATTTTTTTTAACGTAAAATTTATTTTGCCATGTTGAAACGTTAAAGAGCTTTGCTTTCCCCTGAAAATTATGTTTGTGCTAGATCCCTGGGGAGTGTTGCCTGTAAGCACTGTTGGTAATCCAACATGACTAAAGTGGTTATACCACGTTAATGGTTGTGCCACAGGCTAGGAGAAAACTTTGTGAAAAATATTTCCCACTAGCTCAATTGTTCAAAACAGTGCTTTCTACCAATCATTTAGGATGACAGGGAAACTCACTGTCATGGATCCTCATCCTAGTCTCCTAACCACATAATCTTTGACTCTTTCAGAGTTCCCTCTCTCTTTTCCCATACCCCTAAAATAAGCAGACCTAGGCTATGCCTTCAGACTCTCTTATTTCTCTACTCTTTGCCCTATTGATCTCATCTATTTCCACAGCTTGCTTTATTTCCTCCCTGTAGATGACTCTTAAATATGTTGGTCTAGCTTTGACAACTTGTACCAGTTTCTCTGCACCAGTCCCCCATTTCTGTTGACCAACTATTAATATACACTTGGAATCACCACTGAATAATTTTCCAGCCCCTCAAGCTAAACATGTTAGAAAACCAAATGAACCCCTTTCCTCCAGCCCTAAACAGCTCTTAGGGTTTCATTAGTGTTACCACCACTTTCCCATTGCTGAGGCTCAGAACCAGAGCGGGGGTTGATGCTGCCCCTCCCCTAAAGTCCAGCTGAATGTTCATACCTTACACTATGATTCACAATTAACAAGCCTTTTCCCTTTTCTAATAGTCTCTTAACAGGCATGCCTAATAGCTATCATTTACTGAGTATAGACTCTGGGCTAGGCCCTGTGTATTGTCTCATTTAATCCTCACAACAATCTTGAAGGTGGTTATAATTTATAATTATCCTTGTTTTACACGTGAGGAAACTGTGGCCCAAAGAGGTGAAATAACTTGCTCTAATTATACAGTAAGTGGTAGAGCTGGGATTCAAACTCTAGTCCATCTGTCATCAAAGTCCTCTTAAACATTACACCATGCTGCCTCCCAGTCTCTTCTTTCATTCTCTTAAAACTCAGCTGTGATTATTATACTTGCCTGCTCAAAAACTTGCATGACTCCCACTCACCTACTGAATTAAGAGTCCTTAATCTGACCCACAGGGCTTCTCTAAACAGTGGCTGCAGGTTATCTCTTCAACCTACCCTGAAACCTTATCTCCTGTTTCTCAACTACAGTATCCAATGCTTCAATCAAACCAAACCACTCCCTCCTTCTCACATAGTTCTTCCTTTTTCTCTCTTCTGCCCCTGAACTAATGCTGTCCCCTCTGCTTGGAATGCTTGAATCAAAATCCTGATCTTTCTTTATGACCCTACTCAAAGTCCATTCTTTTTAGTGAAATTTTTTGATTTCCCAACCAAAATTCTTTTCCTTTCTTTGTAGACTCACATAATTTATCTTCTAGAACATATATTCTGGAAATAGAAAATGCAGCCATTCCATGAATCACTTGCAACATAATTAGGATAATGAGACAAACATGAAAGAGCTAAGTAACACAATTTCAGGCAGTGCATATGAAAACACCAAATGAATGATACAGATCAGTATTCCTCGAACTCAGGGTTGTGGACTCCTAGTCCAGGAATATATCTTAGAGGTCCATAGGCAATGTGAGACCCTTTAATTTTGTGCTTTTGTTTGATGCAGTTATGAAAAATATTTAAAAGATGTAAAAGCAAAAATACTCTTTTGCAGTATTAGTCTGCTATTTAAAAAATAGAATATTTTTTAGAACAGCTTTAGATTTACAGCAAAACTGAGCAGAAGTACAGAGTTCCTATATGCCTCCTGCCTCCACACATGCAAGGCCTCCCCCACTACCAACATCAGGCATCAGAGTGGTGCTTTTGTTAGAACTGATGAATCTACAGTGACACATCATCACCCAAAGTCCTTAGTTTACTTTAGGGTTCATTCTTACTGTTGTACATTCTATGGATTTCGCAAATGTATAATAACATGTATCTGCCATTTTAGTGTCACACAGAATAGTTTCACTGCCCTATACTCTGTGCTCACCTAGCCATCCCTTTCTCCCCTTCTGACCCCTGGCAACCACTGATCTTTTTACCATCTCCATATATTTTTTAATAGATTTATTTATTTTTATTAATTTATTTTTGGCTGCGTTGGGTCTTTGTTTCTGCTCACAGGCTTTCTCTAGTTGCAGCAAGTGGGGGCTACTCTTCATTGCGGTGCCTGGGCTTCTTGTTGTGGTGGCTTCTCTTGTTGCAGAGCACGGGCTCTAGAGTGCAGTTAGTTGTGGCACATTTTGTTTATCCATTCACTTGTTGATGGACACTTGGGTTGCTCCCATGTTTTAGCTATTGTGAATAATGCTGCTATGAACATGGGTATACAAATATCTCTCAAGACCCTGCTTTCACTTCTTTGGGGTTTGCACCCAAAACTGAAATTACTGGATCATATAGTAATTTTATTTTTAATTTTTTTTAGGAACTGCCATACTGTTGTCCATAGCAGCTGTACCATTTTATATTCCCACGAACAATGCGCAAGAGTTCTGATTTCTCTACATCCTTCCCAACGTTTGTTATTTTCTGTTTTTTTGATAGTAGCCATCCTAATGGGTGTGAGGTGGTATCTTGTATTTTTAAATTTGTATTTCCCTAATGATCAGTGATGTTGAATATTTTTTTGTGTGCTTATTGGCCATTTGTATATCTTCGTTTGGAGAAATGTCTATTCAGGTCCTTTGCTATTGAATCAGGTTGTTTGTTTTTTTGTTGCTGAGTGTTAGCAGTTCTCTATATATTCTAGCTATTAATCCCTTATCAGATATATGATTTGCAAATATTTTCTCCCATTCTGTGGTTGCCTTGTTACTCTGTGGATATTGTTTTTAGAGGCACAAAATTTTTAAAAATAAATTTATTTATTTTATTTATTTTTGGCTGTGTTGGGTCTTTGTTGCTGCGTGTGGGCTTTCTCTAGTTGCTGCGAGCAGGGGCTACTCTTCGTAGCAGTGCGTGGGCTTCTCATTGCGGTGGCTTCTCGTTGCGGAGCATGGGCTCTAGGCACGCGGGCTTCAGTAGTTGTGGCATGTGGGCTCAGTAGTTGTGGCTCGTGGGCTCTAGAACGCAGGCTCAACAGTTGTGGCACACAGGCTTAGTTGCTCCGCGGCATGTGGGATCTTTCTGGACCAGGGCTCGAACCTGTGTCCCCTGCATTGGCAGGCAGATTCTTAACCACTGTGCCACCAGGGAAGCCCCTTAATTTTTCATGATGTTCAATTTGTCTATTTTTTCTTTTGTTGCTTTGCTTTTGGTGTCACATTGCCAAATCCAGTGTCATGAAGCATTTTCCTTATGTTTTCTTCTAAGAGTCTTATAGTTTAAGGTGTTACATTTAGGTCTTTGGTCCATTCTGAGTTAATTTTTGTGTATGTGTTAGGTAAGGGTCCAGCTTCATTCTTTTGTATGAGGAATGAGTGATGGATAGCTGCTACTTTGCTAAGAACTGAATTAAGTAAAATTAACCCTAATTTACCTTCCACGTCTTCCCCCAGAAGTTGCAAGTCTTCAGTAGACTCCAGAATTCCAAAATAGTTACGACAGAATTCTGCCAGTGCAGTTGTTACCTAGGTGGGAGACAGATGCCAGATGCTTCTTACTCTGCCATCTTCCCCTGTCTCCACGGTTTTGCCTTTTCCAGAATGTCATATAGTTGGAATTGTACAGTATGTAGCCTTTTCAGATTGGCTTCATCTACTTAGTAATATGCATTGAAGTTTCCTTTGTATTTTTTCATGACTTGGTAGCTACTTTCTTTTTAGTGCTTAATAATATTCCATTATTATTATCCGGAATATTTGTTTATCCATTCACCTACTGAAAAACATCTTGATTGTTCCCAGGTTTGGGCAATTATGAAAAAAGCTGCTATAGACATCTATTTGCAGGTGTTTGTATGGACATAAGCTTTCAACTCCTTTGGATAAATACCAAGTGTTTAGTTCTGTGAGAAATTTGCAAACTGTCACCCAATATGATCTGCTTTTTAAAATATCTTTTTATACACTGAGTTTCTTAAATTGAAGTTTCTCAAACTGGATTCATATTTCAGAGTTTATGAGGATGTTGAGTTTGAGAAACACTAATGTAGATAGGCATATGCTATAGAGGCTTAAGGTGTGCTAGGAGCAAATGAGGAAAGGTTTTGTGGCAGATAGAAGTTCATTTCTCCCTCATATAGAAATCTAGATGGTGGCAGTCTAGGGATGTTATTGGGGGTTCTAAGAGGTGAATAAAGGATATAGTGGAGGGCAACTGTCAATCTCTGACACAATGGATGTGAGAGCAATTCAGCGAACAAGTGTATATCTACCGGAAAATCTTGTGTTAGAGGCTAGGCACATTAGGAAATGACACAACAGTGTCAGATCTTCAGATACTCCCACACCAGAGAGATTTATCATAGCTATTAGGTTACAAGTCAGGCTGAGACATGAGTTCGACTGTGATAGAGATAAAGAACTATGTGGGAGAGGCACTAGCAGTTAGTACTGACTGGGGACCTGGGAAAAGACTTCACAAAAAGGAGACATTTAGGTTGGGCATTCAAATAGAATTCATTGGGCATAGTTTGGTGTTAAGTGCATAGAGAAGTAGAAAAAACAGGTGTGACAGATTAGGAAATTGACTCAGCTTGTGACTGGAGCTAAGGTGCTTGACTAAAGCCAAGTGGCAAAGGGCCTCTTTACTAAACATTTTCATTTTATTCTCTTGAAAATGGGTAGCAAAGGTGTTTTAGGTGGTAAGCATGATTAAATGTGTGACAGAGAGATAACTCTAAATTTGAACAGTAGTCCCAATGGGAGATAATAAGGACATGTCCTGACATAGGGCAATAATAGCAGTGTGAATGCAAATGAGGAGGTACAGATTGATTAAATCATTGAGGATATGAAAAGAAAACTTGGAGATAAAACATTAAGTGTTTTTACCTGTAATGTTTTGCTAGGGAGTCCAAACTTCAAAGAGTTGAATTTTGAATGAAATACATATCAGGTATTTAAGGCGGAAAAACACAAGGTTACTTAGGCAGTCTGTTCATGACGGGAAAAACTATAATTTCCTTTCATTATTATCATATCTACAATGGCTATCATATATTAATATATATTATATACACTATAATATATATTATAATTTATATATACTAATAATATATGATAATATATATCATATATATTATTTCAAAAGTCGGGGATTAAGTTGTCCTCATTGGGGATAAGCAATTTAAAGGAAATAGCAAATCTTCATTTATTTTGGGTTTTTTTGTTTTGTTTTAAATATTTCTTTATTTATTTGGCTGCACTGGGTCTTAGTTGCAGCACGCAGGATCTTTATTGCCACGTGCGGGGTCTTTAGTTGTGGCGGACTCTTAGTTGCAGCATGGGGATCTAGTTCCCTGACCAGGGATCGAACCTGGGCCCCCTGCATTGGGAGCGCGTAGTCTTAACCATTGGACCACCAGGGAAGTCCCCTTCATTTATTTTGGAGGCTAGTGTTAGACCCATTATTTCTGCTCTCAAAATTTTATCTCAGTGGAATCTAGGGTACAAGATGTTTATTAGAGATCAATATCGAAAGGAAGGGGAGGAAGGAGAGTTGAGCAGAGGGACAGCTCTAGAGCAAGGACTGCCCCTGGGCCCCATTTGGTCACTGCATATGGACTGCCTCTGGAAGGGCATGACATCAGGAGGTAGTTCTCTGTAGCTGAGACACACTCTGAAGAGTAAATCAAGTCCTCCTTGAAAGGGATCTGGGTAGTACATCTCTGTTTCTACCTCAGATGGGTTGCAAGGTTTTTGGCCAAATGTGTGAAGCAGGGCCTCATCCATATAAGATTACTGGTAATTGAAGTAGCCAACTATTAGTTCTTTGCCACAAGCATCAGCATTATAAGCCATTTCTCTGTCATTAAAAATATAAAACAATTTTCAGTGGTAAAAAGATAATGAATTATGGTCCTATCACATTGGTTATATGGGTATAAAAACCTGGGCTGGACAACAATGTCATAAATACATTTGCTTTTGGAATTAAGTGTTGGATATATTTTACATCTGAAGAAAAAGAAGAAAATAAATTGAAGTATAAGACAAGAAAAAAATTATCTCAGAATGCAAATTGTTTCTTTTTCCTGATTTTTCCTGACTGTGGTACATGACATGCTTAGTCATAATGTAGCAGAGCAAGGTGTCGGTTTATCTTTTTCAGGAGTGAGCCTATATCTTGAATATGACACCAAAAGTGTAACAACCAAAGAAAAAATAGATGAGTCACACTTTATAAAAATTTAAAACTTTTGTGTTTCAAAGGACACTATCAAGAAAGTTAAAAAAGCTGGGGAATTCCCTGGCAGTCCAGTGGTTAGGACTTCGTGCTTCCACTGGAGGGAGCATGGGTTCCATCCCTGGTTGGGGAACTTACAAGATCCCTCATGCCACGAGGTGTGGCCAAAATAATAATAATAATAATAAATTAATTAAAAAAACAAAGAAAGTAATAAAGTAACCCACAGAATGGGAGGCAATATTTGCAAATCATATATCTGACAAGGGTCTAGTATCCATTCTATACAAAAAACTCTTACAAATCAATAACAAAAAGACAAACAACCCAATTAGAAAATGGGCAAAAGATTGAATAGACATTTCTCTAAAGAAGTTATGCAACTAGCCAACAAGCACATGAAAGATATTCAACATCACTAGCCATCAGGGAAATGCAAATCAAAACCACAAGGAAGATACCATTTCACACCCACTAGGATGGCTAGAATCAAAAGGACAGATAACAAGTGACAGCAAAGATGTGGAAAAATTGGAACCCTCATACATTTCTGGTGGGAAAGGAAAATGGTATAGCTTCTTTGGAAAACAATTTAGAAGTTCCTCAAAAAGTTAGAGTTACCATTTGACCCAGCAATTCCACTCCTAGATGTATACCCAAGAGAAATGAAAACATATGTCCACACAAAGACTTGTACAGGAATGAAATCAGCATTATCCATAATAGCTGAAAAGTCTATCAACTGATGAATGGAGAAACAAAATAATGGCATATCCATATAAGGCATATTTTGCAGCCTAAAAATAATTGAAGTACTGATACATGCTACAATATTTATCTTGAAAGCATCATGCTACTTGACAGAAACCAGATACAAAAGTCAAACATATTATTCCATCTACATGAAATGTCCAGAATAAGCAAATCCTATTTGATGTTTGCTAGGGGCTGGTGGGGAGGAGAGAATTGAGAGTGACAGTTAATTTGGTTTGTTTTGGGGTGATGAAAGTGAAGGTGGTGATGGTTGTACAACTTTGTGAATACAGTAAAAATCACTGAATTGTATTCTGTAAAAGGGTGACTTACATGGCATGTACATTATACCTCAATTAAAATAAAGATTCCCCCCACCAAAAAAAGTGATTCTATAAAATTTGATAATTGATTGACATTTGAGATGAGAGAGAGAACATCAAAGAACAAGTTTCTATCTTGAGGGATTGGGTGAATAGGAATGCCAGTATTAAGACGAGGGTTAGGGATGGAGGTGAGGACCATCAGCAGAAGTAGGCCTGGAAGTGAAGATTATGAGTTCGATTTAGAAAATAATTGGAAATTCTCTGGTGGTCCAGTGGTTAGGACTCAGCACTTTCACTGCTGGGCCCAGATTCAGTCCCTGGTCGGGGAATTAAAATCCCCCACACACACAAAAAGAAAATACTGACTTTTTAGTTGTCTATAGGGCACACTTTGGGGGGCAGTTCAAAAAACTTAAGTCTGGACATGAAACGACAGATCAGAGTTAAGAGATTTAGATTTAAGGTCAACCAGATTTGGGAGATAGCTGACACCAAAGAGAAGGTATGATAGCATCCAGCAAAGAGTTTGGACCTTGGGGGATTTGTTTGAACCAAGAGGTAGGTTGAAAGAAAAAGAACCTGTGAATCTAAAAAAGAGCATTAGCAGGGTAGAACAAAAACCAGGATGGAGCTGGGTCTTGGACACCTGGGAAGTTTGTGTTGTTCTGTAGGAAAGGGTTAAGAGGAGCCTTGAACCCAAAGTCACAGCTTACTAACCATTCTAATTTTCTACTAAGAATCAGGTTAAAATCAGCAATTTCTGCTTCACCTTGGTTTTTTTTTTTTTCCTGTGTTGCTACTGCAAAGGAACCACAGAACATAAACTTTGACAGCTTATGTCACTTTGAGAAATACAGTTCTGTCAAGTACAAGGGTGGAAGAACATCTTGTATTGAAGTAGTAGGACATTTCATTCCCAAAAGGCAACTCAGAAATAAGAAGCATTTTAGAGCTCCAAATGGACTAAAGGGCTGGATTTTTAAAAGGCTGGCTTTATTCTCACTCTGTATTCTCAGTTGCCCTGCCTTATAGTAGCTTTCTGTTGCCAGAGCCTAAACATGGGAACTAGCAGAAGAGCACACTGTTTGACTAAGGCCCAGACTTTGGAAACTATCTTAATTCTTATCCAATCCTACTAGAGAAAAAAACCTCCCTAAACAGAAACCTCTTATTTTCATCCATGGGTCCCCCAGAAGACCCCAAATCCCAGAATTCTGCAATTAATAAGTATTGATCAAGGATATGCAAAAACTTTTGTACAAGTGTTACAATCTAATAGAAATCCTAACAAACTCTTTTTTGAGGTGGCCAGGATAGGATACAGTTTTTGTTTGTTTTTCCTTTCTATTTTTAAAGTTGTTTCTCTAATGGTAGACAAAAATACTGGGAAACCTAAGGATTTGGCATTCGTTTCTATGAAATAGGTCCTGATTAGTCTTTTTCTTTGAACAAATGAGGAAATCAAGGCAGAAAGAAGCTGGTTTGAAATGATGAAGCTGATTTAAAATGACAAATCATTGCAGACTGTTGATTAAAGCCCTGGAGATGCCTGATGTCAGGAGTCTATTTCCAGCCATCTCCCCCTGTAGCTGGAGATTGTTGAATTGGTGTCAAAGTTTATTATATATTCACTTCAGAAGTATGCAAAATATTTGCCGCCTTCTTAATTTCTCTTGAGCATTTCATAATTGATGAAGCCATTTCATATCCATTGTCTTGTTTTAACCTCACCTCAACTCTAAGAGATAGGAAATTTAGATTTTATCATCACTGTTTTACAAGTGGAGAGATTGAGAGAGGTTAAGCAGTTTGTCCAAGTTCACGTGGTCTCCAAGTAGTGGCACCAGGACTAACTCTCAATCTTGTGACTTCTCTTCTAGTATCTTTCCATATGACGTGTTGCCTTTAAAGTCTGGTCAGTGCTTCATTGTATGCCTTTTCTTTTGACACAGGCTCAAACAAAGGACTTTTTATTCCCTTCCCAAACTGGGAAATAAAGGATTCCCCAACAAGTACTTCTGTAACCCAGGACAATGGTATACCAGATCAGAAATTAGACACTTTGCCACTGGGGACACAGGTAATGTACTCACTTTCCTGCTGATCTGTTGACTAATCAATGATTAATGCTAATAATCCAGTTGACTCTCAATTATTGTGAAGGTCTAAGAGGACTTTTTAAAATTAATTTTTATTGGAGTGTAGTTGATTTACAATGTTGTGTTAGTTTCTGCTGTACAGCAAAGTGAATCAGTTATACATATACATATATCCACTCTTTTTTAGATTCTTTTCCTGATAGGTCATTACAGAGTATTGAGTAGAGTTCCCTGTGCTATACAGCAGGTTCTTATTAGTTATCTGTTTTATGTATAGTAGTGTGTACATGTCAATCCCAATCTCCCAATTTATCCCTCTCCCCTTCCCCCTTGGTAACCATTAAGTTTGTTTTCTACATCTGTGACTCTAGTTCTGTTTTGTAAATAAGTTCATTTGTATCATTTTTTAAGACTCCACATATAAGCTATATATGATATTGTCTTTCTCTGTCTGACTTAAGAGGACTTTTTTGATGAAGGCATGTTAGACACTTTAAAAGGAAAGCACAAGACAGGATGCAAAGGGCCTTCTCCATTAATTTCAATCTCCCCTTTCCCTCTCCCCCAGTACCTGATCAGATGTAGTATATTTTTACATATAACTTTAGCACATTTTATGCCAGGCATTTTGGCACTCAAACAGGGATACAACTGTTACAGGTTTTGTCTGGTTTTCAGTTTTCTCCTCTCTACCCAATGTCTCCATTTCCTGTTACCTGGCTTCTTTACATTTTCTACCTCTGCCTTTTAATTACTGGATCTTAACATCTCAGGGGTGGCTCTCCCAACACTGCCTCTTCATTGAAGCACAAAAAAAAGAAAAGTTAAGCAGTAAAGATGGCATAGAAGTTGAGGGCAATGAAGAGGTAGAGATCATGCAAGATGAGGGAAGAATTAAAAATAAGTTTTTAGAGAAAAAAATTGGTGGGAGTCCATTACTTATTTATATGAATGAATATGATGCAGGAAGCAGAATTGACTACTTCAACTTCTCCTTTTGTCTGCATTTCTGTTGATAAATTATGAGCAATAAGTTTGCTTAAAATAGCCAGAAGGAGAAAGAAGAGAAGGAAAGACTCTGATTAATCCACAGTTTGGATAATCAACACTGTACAAAGAAAAAGATAGTAAGATTTCAGGTTGAATTTATAATACCTTCATTTTTTAAAAAGACAGATTAACATTTAGTTGGTTTCTTTGTCTTTGGAGATTCTACTTGGGTAATTTAGAAACTATTTCAATTACCATTTTTTAAAAAATTTGGTATTCTTTTAAAGGAAATGGAGACAAAATATACTATAATCTACAGTTAACATTAAATAGCACTTTTTAGATTAAAAACTTTGAAATTACTTCTTGAAGTGCGAGAGAAGAAGAAATTGAATAGCCTACTCTATGTCCTCTTAGTTTAAGAAATAGGAAGTAAGATTTCTTTCTCTGCATAACTACCAAAAAGATGCTGAATACTTGAAGATGATTTTGTAAAAAGCAAACTCTAGAAAGCTTTCTACTTTGTATCAATCCTTGCTTAATTATGCCTTAGATTAATTTTCAGCCTATTAAAAAGTTTCAGTAGCTCCCATGGTTGATACTCAGCTTTACTAGAGTTAAAATAAGTATGGGAGTTCTTCAAGCAGAAATAAGTTGGAAAAGGTGGTACCATCTAACTTCTATGCTGAGTTATCTAAAGCAGAGAAAATACAATATTTCACTGTTTGGTATGTCCTTTACCATCTAAGGATATTTTGTCTTTTCAAGGCATCTCCTTATCTGCTCCAGAGCAACTCTACAATCTCTTTGTATTGTGACTGTTTTAAAATAAGCTTAAATCTGGACCTTTGCTTGAAGATCTTTTTCCCTAGTTTGCAAGGATGGACTTGCTTACTAATAGGAAAGTATTCTGAACCTCCCTGTTCTAGTTAAACTCATGTCTGAATGCCCATTGACTCCCTTCTCCTAAACTTTCAAACTTTTTTTTAGATGCAGGAAGTGGCAAGAAAGGAGATACCAAGTGAGAATCACCAGGAAGATGGTAAATATTTTGCTTACAGTATTTTTCTCCACACTAGTCAGAGAAATCTAGGTGTGATGGGATTTGGGAGAAGATGGAGATGTCTCAGTCCTGGGAGACTACGTGATGAATTCTTTTCTGCTTTCATAAGGGGCTGCCCTGGATGCTTAGTGACCTGTGAGGTCTTTCAGGTTGAAGAGTGGATATTCTGACTTCCTTTGTTCTTGACTTTTTGTATTGGCTGACTATTCCTTGTTTCTTTTACCTTTCTTGCCTTCTTTTGGATTTATTATGTTTTTTGTTTTTGTTTTTGTTTTTTTTGCGGTACGCGGGCCTCTCACTGTTGTGGCCTCTCCCATTGCGGAGCACAGGCTCCGGACGCGCAGGATCAGTGGCCATGGCTCACAGGCCCAGCCGCTCCACGGCATGTGGGATCTTCCCGGACCGGGTCACGAACCCGCGTCCCCTGCATCAGCAGGCGGACTCTCAACCACTGCGCCACCAGGGAAGCCCTATTATGTTTTTATTCATCCATTTTTTTCTTTCTGCTAGTTTACAAGTTACACACTGTTTCTATGCTTTTGGTATTATTCCCAAAACTATAATATGTGTCCTTAACTTATTCAACTTTAAAATTAATCAGTACTTTAACTCTTCTCTTGTATAATTCAAAGACCTTAAAGTAATTTACTCCTTTTAATCCCTCCTGATTTATGTATTATTATTATAGATTTTAATTCTCTATATTTTTAAAATTCACAAGATACTATTTTTATAAAGTCATTGTTCATTTAAATTTATCCATGTTAAAAAAAAAATTTATCCATGTATTTACCACTTTGCTCTTTTTTTTTTATTTTAATTTTTTGGCCGCACCAAGCGGCATGTGGGATCTTAGTTCCCTGACCAGGGATCAAACCCGCACCCCCTGTATTGGGAGCATGGATTCTAAACCACTGGACTGCCAGGGCAGTCCCTTTACATCTCTTTTTTTTTAATCCCAGACTTCACTTCTGAGATGGTTTTCCTCTAGCTTATAGTACATCTTTTAGAATTTTCTTTAGTGTGGATCTACTCGTGATGAATTCTTTCAGTTTTTGTCTGAAAATGCCCCAATTTCACTATCATTCTTAAAGGGTATTTTGGCTGGGTACAAGTTTCTTTCTTTTCTTTTTTTTTTTAATTACTTTTGACTGTGTTGGGTCTTTGTTTCTGTGCAAGGGCTTTCTCTAGTTGCAGCGAGCGGGGGCCACTCTTCATCACAGTGCGTGGGCCTCTCACTATCGCGGCCTCTCTTGTTGCGGAGCACAGGCTCCAGATGCGCAGGCTCAGTAGTTGTGGCTCATGGGCCTAGTTGCTCCACGGCATGTAGGATCTTCCCAGACCAGGGCTCGAACCCGTGTCCCCTGCATTGGCAAGCAGATTCTCAACCACTGCGCCACCAGGGAAGCCCTGGGTATAAGTTTCTATGTTGGCAGTTATTTCTTTCAAAATATTGAAGGTATTCCACTGTATTCTATCTTTTGTAGTTGCTTTTGAGAAGTCAGCTAGAACAGGGGTCCCCCTCACCCCCATCCCTGGGCCTGCACAGTAGGAGGTGAGCGACGGGCGAGCGAGCGAAGCTTCATCTACCGCTCCCCATCGCTCCCCATTGCTTGCATTACCAGCTGAACCATCGCTTGCATCACTGGATGAACCATCACTTGCATCACCACCTGAAACACCCCAACGCCCCCGACCAGATCCGTGGAAAAATTGTCTCCCACGAAAACCGGTCCCTGGTGCCAAAAAGGTTGGGGACCACTGAGCTAGAAATTTGTCACTCCTGCAAGGATAATCTGTCTTATTTTTCCTCTGGCTGCTTTTAAGATATTCCAATTGTCTTTGATTTTCTGCATTTCACTATGGTGTGTGGACTTCTTTTTGTTTATCCTGTTTGGTATTTATTACACTTGAATTTGTGAATTCTGTCTCATTATTTCTGTAAAGTGCTTCAAAAATTATTTATGTCCCATTTTTTCTATCTTGTCCTTCTGGGACTCTTGATTAAGTAAATGTATGTCCTCTTTCACTTTGTCCTCTTTGTCTCTTACTCTTTTATATTTTTTGTCTTTCTTTGGTTTGATCCGCATTCTGGATAACTCCTTCTGACCCATATTTAAATTCACTAACATTCTTTTCAGCTGTGTCTAATCTGTTGTTAAGCTTGTCTTCTGAATTCTTAATCTCAGTAGTTTATTTTGAGTTTTATAAATTCGATTTGGTTCTTTTTCAAATCTGCTGGGTCACTTTTTTGGCGGCACAGGCTTCGGATGCGCAGGCCCAGCGGCCACGGCCCACGGGCCCAGCCGCTCCGCGGCATGCGGGATCCTCCCGGACCGGGGCACGAACCCGCATCCCCTGCATTGGCAGGCGGACCCCCAACCACTGCGCCAGCAGGGAAGCCCACCCAGCTGTTTTATATATCTTTAAACATAGTAAAGATAGCCATCTTATAGGCTGCATCTGTTAATTCCAATTTTTGTGCATGTTGTCTGGTTTTTCTACTCATTCTCACTTGTGTTATCTTATTTCCTTTTTTGTTTTGGCTACTTGCTGGCTATTGTATTTTATTTTATTTTATTTATTTATTTATTTTTTTATTTTTGGCTGTGTTGGGTCTTCGTTTCTGTGCGAGGGCTTTCTCCAGTTGGCGGCGAGCGGGGGCCTTTCTTCCTCGCGGTGCGCGGGCCTCTCACAGTCGCGGCCCCCCGTTGCGGAGCACAGGCTCCAGACGCGCATGCTCGGTAGCTGTGGCTCACGGGCCTAGGCCTAGTTGCTCCGCAGCATGTGGGATCCTCCCAGACCAGGGCTCGAACCCGTGTCCCCGCATTAGCAGGCAGATTCTCAACCACTGCGCCACCAGGGAAGCCCCAAGGCTATTGTATTTTAAAAACTATTTGTAGGAATGATTTAAAGTCTTACATGAAGATATCTTTTCCAGATCAGATTTTCATTTGCTTCTACCAGTTGCCTGGGGAACTATCAGCCTGGAATCACCTTAATCCAAGCTTAAGGCTTGAGGATCCCTGGACCACCCAGATGATGCAAACCTGGATTACCAGTGTACAAGGGCTGGTTTATTTCCAGTTTACCTTTACTTTGAAGATTGTATCCTGATTAGGATTCCATATTAATGTGGGGAGTGGGTGAGGGGGTGGTTTCTCCTACTCCTTACCTTGGATGGATCCTGAACTTGGACTTCTGTACCTTTCACTCTAAAGCGCCTTAGGGTAAAAGTCACTTTAAGTGCTAGACTCACCTATATGAGTTCTTGCTGTTTTCTAGATTTTGGCCTAGAGATTCCTCACTAGCTTATTAGCTCTTTGATGCTTTTAAGAACGTATATCATCCCACTTTTTAAATATCTTCAACAGGAGGGATAGTCTGAATTATCTAATCTCATTACTTGTTCTTAGATTCTTTTTCTTACATAAAGATATTGTTCTATAACCTTTCCCCTACTGTATAGACTGGTCCTTGGTAAAAATGTTGATATTTTTAAAGGTTCTGTAGAGATAGAAGGTACTTGGTTCCACTTTTTTAAAGTTAATGTGACTAACTCAGGAAGGCCTTCAAGCGTATGAATCTCTGAAAGCCCCAAGGAGCACAAAGACTTCTCTTTTTGTCTGATACTCTACTTGCCCTACTCTGAGGCTTTTTGGAGATGACAGATACACCTGTCTGAGAGAAATACTTTATAGCTGGATTAGGGATTTTCATAGGTTTTGCATTTCCTGCCATTTAATTGGCTTAGGATAGTGGTTCCCAATGTGTGAACCTAGATCCTCTGGGTAGAGGTTGGGGGTAGGAGTGAGTTTAGCTTTATTGCGAGGCGTCTATGAAATCATAGACCTACCAACTGAATACCTAAGATCACAACTTTTGTCATGTGGGAGTGCACCAAAATAGTAGAAATCGTATATAGAAAACTCTGACACTACAGTTTTAGAAGGAAATTCCTACAGGATTAGGTTGACATGAAATTTGTCTCCAGAATGTTACAGATTCTTTACTGTCTACACAATGTCCAACATGTTTTGTTTTTCCATGTAGGAATCCTTTTATCACTTTATGCTACCATTTATAAAAATTATAAACCATCTCTTCCTGAGAACTTTTTTTTGGTAGACAGAGGTATATCCAGTGAACAAGGATACCCTAAGAAGAATTCTCATTGTCTTTTGTTTTTTTTTCCCCCTTGATGATGGTTAGAATTCAGACGCTACTTGCCTCATCAATCCACAGTTCGAACCCCAGAGAAGATGGCTAGAGAAGGGTACCGAATATCTTTTTCGGACAACAAGTCTTCAGGTTCTTCTCCAGAAAAGGATTTGGTACCAAAACCTGATACTTATCAGCTTACCCATGACGCCTCATTGGGTAAACGCCTGGATGTGGGTGATTCTAGACAGATTCATCCCTATCAGTTACCTTCAGATGCTGGTCTAGAAAATTATGATAGTCATTATTCTCAAAATCCATCCCTGCATGGAAGTCTTGGTAAAAGGCCTCAGACAAGCAGGAACTACCGAGAATATAGCACAAAACCTTCAAATAACATGAAGGCCACCACATCCCATTCCTGCGGAGACTTACCGACTTCTCTGTCAAACCCTGACTCCAGCACTGGAAGGCTTTTGAAGCTTAGTTCAGGTAATAGCTTCCTGTTAGTTTATAGACCTCTTTCATAGGCATGAAGATTGAAGTATAACTGGAAATTTTGGAATTAATATTTCTTAGATTGGGGAATTCCCTGGCAGTCCAGTGGTTAGGACTCTGTACTTTCACTGCCTAGGGCGTGGGTTCAATCCCTGGTTGGGGAACTAAGATCCTGCAAGCTGAAAATAAATAAATAAATAAATAAAGTCACCAGTGGTCCATAGAGCCTTGAGAAATCTGCAGGGTATGTGTTTAACATGATAGATATATTAGAGAAAATTTACAGACAATTTATAGAAATGCAGTTTCATAACTATATATTATTTTAGTTAAATATTGATAGCATCCTGGGACATATTTTTAGTTACATCTAGTCTTCTCTGGCCACAAGCACTTCTATTCTGAGTTACTTTTTCAGAAAAAGCTAGTTTAAGGGTAAGAGACCACTCCTTAGTTATTTATTTATTCAACAAAATGTATTGAATACCCACTATGTGCCAGATACTATTCTATCTCTGCAGATAAAGTAGCAAACAAAAATAAACATAAAATATATGTCAGGTTATGATAAGTGTTGTGAAGGAAAGTAACATAAGGGTATTAGAGAGTAATATGGAGGAGGTGATGTTTTAGATAGAATGGTCAGGGTAAGCTTCTCAGGTGAGATACATAAAAGTAGAGACTTGAATGAAGTGAGAGTGTGAGCCGTGTGGATAACTGGGGGGAGAAATTTTAGACAGTGGAAATAGTAAGTGCAAAGTTCCTGAGGCTGGAACATGCTTGGCATGTTCAAGAAACAATGAGGAGGCCAGGGCTGCTGCTGCAGAGTGAGCCAGGTAAAGAGTATAGATGAAGTCAGATAGCCAGACATTTATTCTGGGTGAGATCAGAAGCTGTTGGAGAGTTTGTAGCAGAGGAGTGACATGATCTAACTTAAGAATTACTCTGGCTGCTGAGTTGAGAATAGACAATGGAGAGCAAGGATAGAAGTTTTTAAAATTAACAGATTAGAATCTGGATAAGAGATGATGGTAGCTTGAACTAGGGAGATAGCAGTGTAGGTGGTGAGAAATAGATTCTGAATATGTTCTGAAGATAACACTCCATGATTTGTTGGTGGATTGAGGATGAAGTGTGAGAGAAGGAAGGTCAAGGATAACTCCTAGGTTTCAAGTCTGAATAACTGGAAGAATGGAGTTACCATTTTACTCAGATGGAAAAGAGTGTGAGGAACAGGTTTTAGGATGGATACCAAGAGTTGGTCTTTGTCACCTTAAGTTTGAGGTGCCTATTAAAACTTCTCAGAGATGCCAATTTGATAAGTAGACATATTAGTCTGGAGTTCAGGGAAGAAGGTGGGGCTGGGAATGAAGTGTGTGGATGGCATTAAAACAGACTAGATGAGATCTCCCCAAGGGAGTGAATATAGATAGAAAAGATATCTGAGGACTAATCTGAGTCCTCCAACAATTAGAAATCTCGTAGATAAAGAGAAACCATCATGGAGAGCAAGAAAGAGGCAGCTACTAAGGTAGGAGAAAAAAAAAAAGCCAAGAGGGAGTGGTATTCTGGAAGCCAAGTGAAGAATATGTTTCAAGAAGGAGGGAGTTATAAATACAGTGTAAGATGTCCTTAATAGATGTCTTTAACACTTCTGGGACTGAGAAATGATCATGGTATTTGGCAACGCATTAGTGAGCAGCTTCAGGAGATGCGTTGTTAATAAAAGCCTTGTTGAGGTGAGTTCGAGAAAGAATCAAAGGAGAAGCGGTAGAGTTACCGAGTATATATGACCCCTTCAAGGAGTTTTGCAGTGAAGGGGAGCAAAGACATGGAAATGTAGCTGGAAGGGGGATGGAATCGAGATCATGGTGGAAATGATCCAGTAGAGGGAAAATTGATGATGCAGGAGAGAAAAGGGACAATTACAAGAAAAAATATTGGGGAGTGGTCAAGAGGAGATGGAATCCAGTCCACCAGTGGAGAGGTTGGCCTTGGATAGAAGCACAGATAGTTCATCTATTACAAGAAGGAAGGGAGGGAATTTATCGACACAAATACAGATGGAATTGGTAGATTTAGTGGTTATATCACATAGATGTTTTCTTTGATTGCCTCTCTTTTGCTCAGAGAAGTAAAGAGATCAGCAACTGAGAGTGAGGAGGGGGGAGAAGGTGTTGGAAGTTTGAGGAGAAGAGAGATGTGAAATAGTGATCTCAAAGAATAGAAGAGTAGGACTTCCCTGGTGGTCCAGTGGCTAAGACTCCTCGCTCCTAATGCATGGGGCCCAGGTTTGATCCCTGGTCAGGGAACTAGATCCCATATGCCTCAACTAAAGATCCTGCATGCTGCAACTAAGACCCAGCGCAGCCAAATAAATAAACATTTTAAAAAATGAGAAAAGAATTTGGAAAAGAGTAGATACATGTATATGTAAAACTGAATCACTTTGCTGTACACCTGAAACCAATATAACATTGTTAATCAACTATACTCCAATATAAATTAAAATTAAAAAAAAGAATAGAAGAGTAAATTGATTAGAGTAATGTATTAGGATAGCCGGGCCCAGTTAAGATAGTGGTTATGAATTTAAAGTGAAAATGTTGGAAAGAGATATATGTTGTTCTCCAGTCACTTCCCACTGCTCTGCTGTAGGCTTGGAGTATGTGCACAGTTGGATTTAACCAGAGTTGGGGTTTTGTCAGGTGGAGGGAGAGAGAAAGGGTCCAGAAAGTTGAGGGTATATACTAGGGAGAGATCATTATGACCCTTGGACTCCAGACAGGGTAAAGATGGAAGTAAGACATGAGAGAGTTGAAGAGCAGGTTCATCTCCTGCCCTGTTTCCTTCACAGATCTGTATGCCACAACCCATTTCAACAGCGACCCTGCTCTGCTGGTGAATGTAGAGCAAAACTTATCCACCAGCCTCGGCGATTTAACACCAGCACATGGTTCTTTCCCAAACAACACCATCCTGGGAGACTCTCTGCGGACACTGCTGTTGCCTACTGGGACTTCAGAAAACAGAGAGAGTTTGACCAAGGGGTCATTAAGCCCATCGAGAAGAGGATTCAAACGGAAAGAAAATATCCTTGATACCCTGAATCCAAAACATGGTTTCAGAGATGCTACAGGCAGCGAGGCAAGTGTTGGCTTGTTTGTGCTTGTGCAAAATCACATCAGGTCCAAGAGCAGAATGGGGTTCTGTTTTGGTGGTGGTGCTTCAGATGAAAAGAGGTAGAAATTCAAAGGGATTTTCAGAGGCCAGTGGGTAATACTGCCAGGCCAAAGCCTGTGATTCTTTTGCCCTTGGGAAGGTCATTCCCCTTCTGCAGCATTTCCTCATTTATGTCGCAGGGAGCAGGGTCCCTAATCTACTTCCAGAGCATAAACATGGTGGAGAAGTACATTGATAATAAGAAGTGGTGAACAGAGTTTACCACAGGAAGGAATGCAGAAGTTGCCAGGGCCTCAGGGTTGGCTGAAGAGTGATCTCTGTAGCATTGATGTTTATAATCCTATCATGTTTACACATTTGCTTTGGCTACAAATCACTAACTTGCTTGGGATCTTTCTTCTAAAAGCATTGCTTTCCTGTCCAGGAATTTAAATTATTCCAATTTTTTCCAAGATGAATTAGATTAAGAAGATGAATTAGATTTTCCAAGGGATTTTTAGCTGAGAATGAACAACAAATCAAGAGCCATTCCCACATATACAATATAATCATTTCATAAAATTGTAGTATGATAGTTAGTGTTGTTCTTACTTAGTAACTAAGTTTTGTTGCTGCCGTTGCATACATCCCTCCATGGAGAATGCCTTCTTCTCTCCTCTCATCTGTTTGAATATTAATTTTTCTCCAGGCCCTACTTCCATCATGAAGCTTTCTTCTCATTAGTTAAAAGAACTATAGCTCTTGGGGCATGCTCTTCCCTTGAACCCATAATCTTTGTCATACGAATCATTTAATCATTTACTGCCTTGTGAGAAAGCAGGGGATTTGGTCAAAAACAACTATTTCTAGTCACTTATTTTTCAGTTGATGGAAATCTTTTTGCACATTGACATGGGTTTATAAGGGGGTTTTGTTGTTTCGTTGGTTGGTTTTTTTACCCTTTAAATACTTTCTATTCAGTTTTCAAAACTTTGGAGGTGGTTGTAATTTTTGTGCACCAAAGGGGGCAGTCTTGTAATACTTTTTTTGACTTTTTGGTCCTTTTTTTTTTCCATTTTCAGCCACTGATGCCTATTTTTCCAGACAAAGAGCACTGGTGTTAATGTATTTAGGGTGAAGGTACAGAAACACTTAGGATATTTGGGTGCTATATTAATAAGACGTGTTCTAGGAGATTTTTCCACCTCTATTTCATGTGATAGGATTGTTAAAATAGCAATTAAAATCTCAATGCACTTTTCTGGACTATCTTAAAAATTCCCATTTATTTTTTCCTGTTAGATACTATATTTCTTTATATGAAAAGTTGTAAAAGACCTGTTTGAATATAAATATAAAAGAAATACACTGTTCAGTTTCTAGAAAGGTATAAATCAGAATAGCATTTAAAAAGTTATAACTTGAGGATATGGGGAGGGGGAAGGGTGAGCTGTGACAAAGCGAGAGAGAGGCATGGACATATATACACTACCAAACGTAAGGTAGATAGCTAGTGGGAAGCAGCCGCATAGCACAGGAATATCAGATAGGTGCTTTGTGACCGCCTGGAGGGGTGGGATAGGGAGGGTGGGAGGGAGGGAGACGCAAGAGGGAAGAGATATGGGAACATATGTATATGTATAACGGATTCACTTTGTTACAAAGCAGAAACTAACACACCATTGTAAAGCAATTATACCCTAATAAAGATGTTAAAAAAATAAATAAATAAAAGTTATAAAAAATAATCCCATATAAAAAAACACACAAAATTAAACCAAACATGAATTTGTGAAAATTTATTTTTGACCAACTGACTTTAGAATCATAGACAAATTATAAAAATTAATTTTTAGGGCTTCCCTCGTGGCGCAGTGGTTGAGAGTCCGCCTGCCGATGCAGGGGACGCAGGTTCGTGCCCCGGTCTGGGAAGATCCCACATGCTGCGGAGCGGCTGGGCCCGTGAGCCATGGCCGCTGAGCCTGTGCGTCTGGAGCAACAGGAGAGGCCACAAGAGCGAGAGGCCCGCGTACCACAAAAAAAAAAAAAAAAAAAAAAATTTTAAAAAGCCATGAGGCATGGCTTTTCAGCTTTTAATTTGCTGAAAATTAAAAGTAACAAAATTATTCCAAAGTTCATTAAAAAAATTATCCCCCACTCTCACTGCATTGTGATAAATGAAAGAAAATACATAAAGGCATGTATGTGTTTCTAAGTTGTTCCATGATGCGTACACAGAATTACCAATACATGAAAAACCAATGACAGTAAATATCCATTTTTGACAAGATCCTCTCAAGTGGGCTTGTAGTGTAACCAGTTTTTCTATGACTTTTCTTCCTAATCAGATTGTTAACTTCTTAAGGACCTCATCTTTTACTTCGTCATATGTTCACAGTCCTTATGTAGAACTCTCCATGCACATGATCAGTGTTCAGTACAGATCTGTTGAATAAATGTTTATCCCATCTGTAATGCTTTTCCTTATTAATTATAGACCATCTGTGTGACTCAAGTCATAGGTATCACTGTCTGGTGTTCTGCTTCACAGTTGTCATATATGACAGCATTATCTAATTAATCATCTATAGTTTTAATATCAAAAGAGCCAAAGATTGAGAAATAATTTGGCTGTTTTTAATATATAACAGCTTTCTTGAAGTCCCTTGAGACCCTACAGAAAAGATTTGTAGATTGATCTGTCCAGTAAAATTCCCAATTGTTTTTTATTCATTCAGACATGACTAAATAAATAGACATATACATCATATCTGAATGAATAAACAATTGGGAGTTTCATTGGAGAGCTCTACCTATATATCTATATACATAAGATTCTTACTGAATAAAAAGTATCTTTAGTACTGGGTCCAACAATAACATTTAACATAACATTTAAAATGTTATGGGATATTTATGTTTATTATATATTAATATACTAAATATAAGCTTATGAGTTATGACTTTTATTACATTACTCCCCATTTTATTTTATGATATATAATACCTTAAAAAATGTTCTGCAGTTTAATCTTTCCATATTACATAACATAATACATTGGGCCATAGACATAGGTGTTAAAACATTTTTTGTTTTCTTCTAAAAATCTCTACAGAAAATTATCATAGAAGATACTGTTACCTTTGAAATTATCCTTGTATATATTATTGTATTTGCCTTAGACATTAATATTTTATTCAAATCCAAACTGAAAGATGAAACCAACTTTCTTTTTTTTCTTTTTTTAATGTTAACACTTTTTTTTGTGTGTGTGTGGTATGCGGGCCTTTCACTGTTGTGGCCTCTCCCATTGCGGAGCACAGGCTCCGGACACGCAGGCTCAGCGGCCATGGCTCACGGGCCCAGCCACTCCGCGGCATGTGGGATCTTCCCGGACCAGGGCACAAACCCATGTCCCCTGCATCGGCAGGCGGACTCTCAACCACTGCGCCACCAGGGAAGCCCAATGTTAACACTTTAAATGTCTGGATTTTTACTTCCCTTATTGCATTAGAATGACAAATGGTTGGTTTTTTTGTTTTTTTTCTTGAGCCTCTCTCTAGTGACCTGGGCAGTTTGCATGGTTTGCCAGGAAACCACAGTCCCCCAATCTCTGCCAGCGCATCCCATGTGGCCACTGTCCTCAGACAGCTCCTGGAGCTTGTGGATAAGCACTGGAACGGTTCCGGCTCCCTCCTCCTCAACAAGAAGTTTCTGGGTAAGTGAGTGCATTCTCAGTTCCTGGAGAAGGGCTCAGACCTTGCTTCTGCTTCGTGTTTCTGCTCTATGTTCTGATAAAAGCTACTCAGTCCCCTTAACTTGCAGGGAAAACTGTTCTCATGATCACTTACCAAAATTTCTCAGCCACACAGTGATTGACAAACCTGCATTTTTCTTATAATCTTCTTCTAACCTGTTGTTTGTTTGCTTGTTTGTTTTTGGCTGCACAGAACAGCTTGCAGGATCTTAATTCCCCGACCAGGGATCGAACCCCGGGCCCACTGCAGTGAAAGCACCGAGTCCTAACCACTGGACCTCTAGAGAATTCCCTTCCCTGTTTGTTTTTATCAGCACTCTTCCCTCATGTACCAATTGTCTTGTTCCTCCTGTAAGTTTTTCTTGACAGTCTTTGAGTGATGAGATATAAAATAGAGCATGGTCATGTTAATGATTACAAAAGGATTTAATGATCCTTGGGAAAGTGCCAACAATAAATACAACAGAAATTGGGTTTGATCATTAGAGTTCTGAGATGCCTGTTGAAATATTCGATTTGAAAAATATGATTCAAAAAACTCCAGTGACTAAATGATGTGGACTCTTTTTTAGGGCTTCTTTTTTAGGAACTTGGGAGAAAACAGTTTTGCAAATATTGTCCCCATGTGTTTATTTGTTGTTTAATGTAAGAAGAATTCAAGGAGCTGTTGGTGGTGGTAAAAGTTTAAGTAAAAAACTAGAAACTTTAAAGTTGTTTGGGCTTAACTTTTCTTTTTTTTAAATTTCTTTTATTTATTTATTTTTGGCTGCGCTGGGTCTTCGTTGCTGTGCGCGGGCTTTCTCTAGTTGTGGTGAGTGGGGGCTACTCTTTGTTACAGTGTGAGGGCTTCTCATTATGGTGGCTTCTCTTGTTGCGGAGCACGGGCTTTAGGGTGCGTGGGCTTCAGTAGCTGTGGCTCACGGACTTAGTTGCTCCAAGGCATGTGGGATCTTCCCGGACCAGGGCTCAAACCCGTGTCCCCCTGCATTGGCAGGCAGATTCTTAACCACTGTGCCACCAGGGAAGCCCTCTTTTTTTCATTTCTAAAGGGACATACAGGAAAAGAAGTCTTAGCGCAGTTACTTTCCTTCCCACATTGATCCTTTGCTCTTGTTTTGTAGGAAATTATTCCCAGGAGCCACTCATCAGTGATTAGATAATAGCACAGAGCATGCACTCACGTGGGTCTGCTGTTGTTTCTCCATAGATGTGGGATATAATTTTTTTAATTAATTTTATTTATTTATTTATTTATTTTTGGCTGCATTGCGTCTTCCTTGCTGCGTGCGTGCTTTCTCTAGTTGCAGTGAGCGGGGGCTACTCTTCGTTGCGGTGCATGGGCTTCTCATTGTGGTGGCTTCTCTTGTTGCGGAGCACAGGCTCGAGGCACGCGGGCTTCCGTAGTTGTGGCGCGTGGGCTCAGTTGTTGTAGCTTGCGGGCTCTAGAGTGCAGTCTCAGTAGTTGTGGCACACAGGTTTCGTTGCTCCGTGGCATGTGGGAACTTCCCAGACCAGGGCTTGAACCCTTGTCCTCTGCATTGGCAGGCGGATTCTTAACCACTGCGCCACCAGGGAAGCCCATAATTTTTTATCTCCATCATGAAACATCTCTTACAGCCACTTACTAAATTCTTGAAAAAAGGGGATATTAGATTACCCTGTTTGTCCTACAGAGCTGGTAGTTATTGACCAGGAATTCTGTGCTTTAGCTTTTAAGATTGGCCCATGTGCCCAACCTGAATTTTTGGCAGGTCCTGCCCGAGATCTGCTTCTGACTTTGGTAGTCCCTGCTCCTTCTCAGCAGTGGTGTCACTCACGTCCTGAAGATACATCAAAAGCCTCCCACAAGAGGGAGATGGAACTGAAGAAGACGGGGCAGCTGGTCCCTAATGACATGGTATGCTGCTCTCAGCTTCTTTTCCTACTCTTCCTTTACTAGAAAAGGATGGGGCACAAGACTAGAACAGGTCTGTGCCATAAAGAACATCATCACCATGAGCATCTAGATGTTTCTGAACTGAAATATAGAAAAGTCAGTCTGTGCAAATCTGGAACACAAAACTTGCAGGGACAGCTTGGAGGTTTTGCAGGGATGACTCCCTAATCCTAGCCCTAATCCAAAAATTCTAAGGAAAGAGTTGAAATGGAAAAAGAAAAAAAAAAAGGCCCTAGAATGAAAACATTTAGGACCATGTTCTTGAAGGTTATGGTTTGATTCAGATGAGGGAAGTTAGATGTGTCTGGGATTATCTTCCTCCCTTCTGATGGAGAGCCCTAAACCAGGGGCCATTCCTAGAGTGTTAGGCTGCTGGCTCTGGGAGGGAAAGAAGGGACTCATATTCTTAGGCTTTTTTCCTCCCTTTTCTTAACATTAGAGGATTTTCAGGCATCCAGTTTAGTTTCTAGAAACTTTAGGTAGGTGACTCAGATGCTGGCCACTTGTCAAAACAACCACTTGTTCTGCAAGAGTAGTGGATAACTCACAGGAAAGATTGCGATTGCATGTGATAAATTTGTTTGCTGCACTTGAGCTATGTTTACCGATGAATTAAAATTCTAGTGAGAAAGAGAGATGCTGACCTCCATTCAGTTTATCACTAAACAGAGGAAAGATTTTTTCAGTTTTCTAAAAGCAGTCCTCAGAATTTCAGATTCTTAATGTGTTTGTATTTTGTTTTCTAATCTAAAGGAAAGTTTGAAGCAAAAACTGGTCAGAGTGCTGGAGGAAAACCTTATTTTGTCAGAAAAAATCCAGCAATTGGAGGAAGGTGCTACCACCTCGATTGTGAGTGGGCACCAGTCCCACACTTATGGTAAGTTCAGGAAAGCAATGTGTGGTGCATCCCAAGACAACCGTTTGTTTATAGATGGCCCGTTTAATAAGCTTCGTCATCCAGAGCTCACATGGCTTCCTAAATGGAAACAACCATCTAGCTTCAGAGTTGTAATGCAAGTGACTTGAGTTACCAGAGTAAAAGAGTTTACTCTTTTATCAGTGTAAAGCATTTACAAATGTGTTATTATTGTCATTATTTTTTAGAAAGACACTTGTTTTTTCTGATTATAGCAGAAGATCGTGTTCTTTACAGAAAGTTTGAAAAATATAAGGAAAATATAATCTCACTACCCAGAAATAACTACAGTTAGTGTTTTTAGTATATTTTCTTTCACCATATGCCTATACATATATTTAACTCAGAATTAAAATTTGTGTCTTGATTTTTAAAAACTAATTTATGTACAACAAAATACACACATTTTAAGTTTGATGAGTTTTGACAGATATGTATATTCATTTAACTCCATCCCAGTCAAAATACAGAACACTTCTGTACTCTAGAAGGTTTGACCCTTGTGCACTCAGTTCCCGCTACTCTCTACCCTAGGCAATTGATTTCTACAACCTAATGTTATTAATTTAATAGCACAGGCATTTCCTATAATGTTACACGAATATACCATATTTCTCTATTCAGTCCTCTATATAGTTGTTTTTAATGTTAGCTATTATAAATAAAGCTGCCACTTTTATATTATAAATAATTCTAATTCTAAGAATTTCCAAACATTCGAAAGACCTGAAATAGAAGAAAAGACCCTAGAGTGAAAATGCTTCTCTAAGATTCTCTTTCTTCTCTTCTGATGGAGCTAAGAGTCCTAATATTTATGCTGTGATAAATAATGCAGCTATTAATATCTGTGTATATAAATCTTTGTGTACATTTTAGACTATTTTCCTAGCAGACATTCCTTGAAGTAGAATTAGTGGGTCAAAAGATGTGGACATTTTTGAGGTTTACACACATCATGAGGTTACACACATCATTCCCAAGAAAGATGGTTTCAGTTTACACTCATATCGGCAGTAAGTATGTATTTGAATGCCTTTTCATTTCACCCTTGCCAACACTGGGTATTATATTTTTTTGCCATTATGATAAGTGAAAAATAATATCCCATTGAATTCTTGATTTGTACTACTTTATTATTAGTATAGTTTAGGTATATAAAGTCTACTTCGACTTTAAGCTTCTAGCTCAGCACCCACAAACAAACATTATGGGTATTTGGATTTTGATTTGGAAATCAGCATTGAATTTCCAGAGTTGAATCTCATCACTATCTGATATTCATAAGCCTGAATAATCAAGACATCATTCTCCACTTACCTGCATTGAAAATAAATAGGTGTTTATTCACTAGATACCTACTTTCTTTTTTTTTAAATAAATTTATTTATTTAATTTATTTATTTTTTGGCTGCGTTGGGTGTCCGTTGCTGCGCGCGGGCTTTTCTCTAGTTGCGGCAAGCGGGGGCTACTTTTCGTTGAGGCGTGCGGACTTATCATTGCAGTGGCTTCTCATGTTGCGCAACACGGGCTCTAGGCACGCGGGCTTCAGTAGTTGTGGCTCGCAGGCTCTAGAGCACAGGCTCAGTAGCTGTGGCGCACGGACTTAGTTGCTCCATGGCATGTGGGATCTTCCCAGACCAGGGCTCGAACCCATGTCCCCTGCATTGACAGGCGGGTTCTTAACCACTGCGCCACCAGGGAAGCCCTAGATACCTATTTTCAATCAGCCATGAGACCCAGTTCTCTATTTTGGATTACTGGTGATAAATACAGCTGTTGCAGCCCTGATTTCCACCTTCCAGAACCTTGCTACTCAAAATGTGAGCCACACATCGCAACATTAGCATCACCTGGGAGCTTGTTAGATCTATAGAACATCTGGCCTCACCTCAGACCTACTGAATTAGAATCTGTTTTCTAAAAAGATCCCCAGGTGATCTGTAAGCATATTAAAGTTTAAGTACTGTTCTAGAAGACTGACTTGCTTAGGACCAGAGTTCCTGTGCTTTTACCTACCTTATTATTGCAGGCAGTGGCAACATATTTGGAAAGCTAGATATGCCTTGGCCACAAATCCAGTTTCTGAAAGCACTCATTGAGCTACTGTCATGTGCCTGACACAGTTCTAGATGTTTTCACATATTCCATACAGAGTGAAGGACATACATTCATGAACTAAAATGGAGAATACAAGGAGACCAAATATGTGTTGACTGCCTATGCTATATGAGCACAGATGTCTCACTGACTCCTTATAACAGTGCTACCCGGCAGGGTTACTAGCTCTAGTGAAACTCACCAAAATGAACTAACGTGCAAGATTAAGTGGTTGAATTTTAATTCAGATATGTCTGTTGCGAAACCCTATATTCTTGCCACTATATCTGCTGTTTCCAAGGGAGGGAATGATGAATGGAGGGTGGAGGTGGGTGCAGTGGGGCCCCCAACTCTTCAAGATGTCTCCCTGATCACTCAAGCTCTGCTCAAAGACTAGCCGCTTGGAATCCTCTCACCCCTGGCTACTGTAACCTTTGTAGATGATCTTCTGCACAAAAACCAACAGCTGAACATGCAGGTGGCTTGCCTGAACCAGGAGCTTGCCCAGCTGAAAAAGCTGGAGGAGATAGTGGCCCTTCTCCACGAAAGTCAGAGGTAGGACTGGGTCCATCTAGCTGACTTCTGGAAGCAGATATTTACTTTCCTTTATCTCCTTTGTTTTACTTGGCAAGTTAATATCTATATACTTTTCAAATTAACTCTATTCTGTGTGCAAACCACCTGTATCCAGGCCAGTTTGCTCAGGGATCAAAATACTGCTTTCCAGAGCACACCAGTTTCTGATTCAGCAGATCTGGGTTGGGAACTGAGAATTTGCATTTCTAGTAAGTTTCCAGGTGATGCTCTTGCTTCTGGCCTAGGGACCACACTTTGAGAACATTAAGATATATATCTTTAGTGATGCTATATTTTAGAGTAACTTGAAATAATTCTTCTGTGTGTTGTTAAACCATCAATTCAATATACAGGTTCAATTCATTTCATTTTGTTTGATTCATAGGGAATATTTTTATTATTTTGATTTAATCTTGTGTATAATTAATGTAAAACTTACATGGTCCCAAAGTCAGATCCACAAAATCAGATAAATTCAGACAAATCTAGCTTCCTTACCTGTCTCCTCTATCCTTACCTTCCTTCCTTCCCACTAGCCTTCCATTGCAGGTGTGGGTGTGTATTTGTGTTCCCCCTCTATTATATAAAAAGAGGCATAATGTTGCTTTAACATTTTATCTAGAAATCATTTCACAGTGGTGTATAGAGTTAGTTCTCACTCTTTTTATACATGCATAGGACTCACTGTGTGTGTATTTAATTAGTCCTCTACTGACGGACATTACAGTATCTTGCTGTTGCAGATAGTGTTGCAGTGAATAGCATTGTGCATGCATCTTTTTTGGCGGGGAGGGGCAGTCTCTGATAGCGTCCAACATTACATGGTAATACAGAGTCCAAGAATACAGTCATGACTAGCACCATGAGTTTAATTGCAGAGGCAGGATAGATTAGAAGAAGTAGAAATTAAGATTTGGGTATAGAAATTGGAGGTCTGGTCAGGTGCTAGTCTCCCCATGCATCTACTTACTTCATCATGAAAGTGCTTTGGAAAGATCAGAACAATCACTATATAAAATGTGAACTATGTTATTGCTACAGTCAGTCTGGAACGTAAACAGAACTGCAATGAATAAATAAACTGTCTGCCTGCTTTTAAAATAACCAACTCATAAATCAGACAGTTCTTTCTATTTAAAGATGTTACTTCATTTTACATTTATTTTTTAATTTTTATTTATTTATTTTTTTACATTTATCTTTAGCAAACATTTCAGGTCAGAATGGCAACTACTTTGCTTTTATGACTTCATGACTGTCTTTTTCCCCCATGCCTCAGATCCCTGGTGGTAACTAATGAGTATCTGCTGCAGCAGCTGACTAAAGAGCAAAAAGGTTATTCTGGGAAAGCACTCCTGCCTCCTGAGAAGAGTCATCATTTGGGGAGATCATCGCCCTTTGGGAAAAGCACTCTGTCTTCCTCCTCACCAGTGGCACATGATACGGGTTAGTATCTAATACAGAGTGTTTCAGACTCTGTCCCAGAGCCTAGTCTATGGAGCTAGCACTGCACACCTTTTTTGCAGCTTCCCTCTCAGCCCCAGGGGGCTCTCAGTGTCATTGCCACTAGTATGGTGGTATTCACTCACAAGATTAAGAAAAAAATCTTATTTTAATTAGACTATGTTGGTCCTTTTTATTTCTTTTTATCTCCTCCCATCAAGTCTTTCTTTCCTTCTGCCCACATAAATAGTTGGCACTTAGTCCTAGGCATCATATCACATAGAAACGTTTGGCTGAAAATGTCAAAAAGAAAAGAACACTAGACATTTTTCCCAAGTGTCAGTTGAAACTGTGTAGGAAGTTTAAAAAGAATATCCATGGCCAGGTATGTTTTGTGTTAGCAGAAATTTTGGAGAACCTCTATTGATCAGTTCATCAAACGTGTTTTGGGTTTTCTCCCACCATAGTGAAAAGGTGACAAGGTCTGGTGTCTTCCTGGAGCAGCCAACGGTTTAGTTGTGTGATGGAGCTCAAAGCTTGCCATTGGTACCAAACAGGCCTAAATAAAAGCCTAGAGAGATCCCGGAAAGACAGACAGAGTAGGTAATTCCTACTCTGGAGAATTGGAGAAGGCATCAGTGAGGACTTGTTTGAGTGGAAGCTTGGCAGAATGAGTACAATGGTACCAGGTAGAGGGGGTGCAGAGCCTCCTAGGCGAAGAGTACAGAGTAGGAGAGTCAGGCCCCCAGAGGGATCACCGGGCAGGGAAGATGTAGGCCATGGTGCTATGACAGTATATAACTGGGGGACCTGTCCTAGCCTGGGAGGGAGGTGTGATATCAGGAAAATGTCCCCTATAGAAATGATCTTTCAACCAAGACCTGAAGAATTGAATAGGAGGTCACCAGGCAAAGCATAGGATTGAGGGCAGAGGCAGTGGGGAGAGGTGCAGAGAGAAATAGCATAAGCAATGGCCATGAAATGGGAAGGAACATGGTTCATTCAGGGAATGGAGGGCCTGAGAGGAGATACACAGGAGCTAGGTCGCATGGCTCCCAAAAGATTTTAGATTGGGAAGGCAATCTACTCTATAAGAAGAGTAGATTGACCTCTGGCCATGTGGAGTGGACCAGAGAGGAGCTAGAGAGATAAGAGAGAAGGCTAGTGCAGTCCAGACCAGAGGTGTGGCTTCTGAAAGTTAGCTTTGGGCTCAGCATCCACTTTACATGTCAGTACCTTGTATTTCAGACTGAGGATCAATCTTTTCTTTAATCCTGATTGATTAGGCATCAATGGGAAAAGATAATGCAAGTGGCTCTAGGTATGTCTCTACTTCAAGGTTGCACAAGTAGCTAATGTTGCCAGAGAGCTTTACAGGGCAAAGGACTGTTTAACCTAATGTCATATTGTACTTCTCTTCATCTTCAGGGTCATGTCAGAGAGAGAGGCAGGTGGAAAGATTAGGCACTTATTTGCTCCCCTGACCCAGGTGCTGTGCAGGGAAGGAGAGCTATTGCTGTAATAATGAGACATGAAGATCACAACTAAGATCACACATCTCTAAGTTATAAATAAAATCTACAGATCTCTCAATTTTATGTAGGTTCCCAAAAGGAGCATGCACAGAGGAGCCATAAGTTTCTTTGAGCTGCATGGCTCTGAGGGAGCTAGAGTCAGCTCGTTTTCTCTGGAAGTGTCAGTAAGGACAGCCCCCCTCCCCGCTCTCATGGGCCTGTCTTGGCCCCATTGAGAGGCCTCCAAAGAGCCTAAGCCTTGCCCAGGTAGGGTCGCCTTAGCTAGTAGCCTCATAGCCCTGCGTTGTCATATTTCACCATCCCAGCCCAGTGCACAGGCCAACTTACTGGACAGCCGATGGGGGCTAGGGGAGGTGGGGGCAGGGATAACGGACTTCTTTCTACAACCCAGCCCTCCCTTCCTTCTCCTATGAATCTCCTATGAATGCTAGCCCAGAACCTATTCAGGGTACCTCTAAGGAGAAGCAAAGAGCCTGACCCAGACTAAGTCACCTTCCACTCTATTTTCTATTGTCACTGAAAGTGGCTGGTCCTACCCTAGGCCAGGCCCCTCTCTAGGGTTGCTGGCCACTCATGCAGAGGTCAACTGTGTTTCTGATTTTCACTGTGTGGCCCTTGGTCCAGAGGGCAGGGGTAGGGATTGGTGGCATCAAGGGAAGAGCCAAAGAGCTGTTGCCCTATGGGGCTAAGTGGGCTCAACATGGAGTGGGGGAAGACCCCTGAAGCAAGTAGAAAATAAGTGGACAAGAATTCCTCACCCTGGGCCTGGCACTATTAGGAGAAAGAAGGAAACAAGGCTGGGATGGAAAATAGGTCCTCAGGGAAGTTCTCCAAAAGGAGAGGCAGGGCCCCCTCTGAGGTTTGGCCTTCCCGCCAGTTATACATAGAGGGTTTTAATGGCTCCATCCCACAGATCCTAACTTCTCTTCCTTGCCCAACTGGCTTTGCTAGCAAGGGTACCCAAAGCTTTCCACTATGAGGAGGCTATGGGGAGATGGAGCAGTGATAACTGAAGGGCTGAAGTGGCATTGTTTGGTCAGTTCCTGCCATGAACCAGATTCTGCTAGACTAAGGGTCTTCCTGGCTCTGGGTGGGCCTTGATTTCCCTCAGGCTCCATAACTTTTAAAGAAGAGGAGGCTTTACTCCTACAAGGTGGAGTTTCAGGACTCCTCCAGTTCTCTCTCTGGGCTCCTCTAAGCCACACTGCCAATCATAGGAGGGGCCAAACTGCTGCTCCCATGCGCACTGGATGGTAATCTCACCTGCAGCTTAAAAGCTTAATAACCTGGACCAGGCCAATTTGCAGGATTTGGGTTTCTCTCCTATTATGCTAATTTAAGTAAGCTTGCAATTTAAACCAATTCCCCAGGGCTGGAGGAAGTATTCCTCTTACTGTATGCTGGTGGGAGAGGTAGAGCTGTCTGAAACTCTTCCCTGAGCAATGCAAGGTCAGCGGAGTCAGGAGGATCCCACAACTGTCAGCCATTAGGCAAGCCTCTGCTGTGACCAGGTGATGATCTCTGCTCTCTAATTCTCACCTCACCCCCCAGCGTCTCTGTTCCAAGCCACACTACCACTCTTTACCCTCGCTCCAAGTGAGTTTGGGCTCAAGGGACTCCGGGGCCACCTGGGGCAAGAACGTCCTAGAACAGCCCGAGGGAGAGGGAATAAACAGTCGTGCTGCTTTGCTTTATTATCTGGGTCAAGAAAAAATATTTGTGAATGTGTGCCTTTTGAGCCTTTTCTAGCACTCTTAGGGACTCTGGGCAGTCCGTGAGTTCCATCCAGCCCACTTGTCAGCAGGAAGGAGGGAGAGTTGGCCCCAAAGCCTTAGACTTGGGAATAACTCTGGCCTAACACTGAGAACCTCAGAGGGGAGAAAAGGGTGATCTGAAAGCTCCCGGGAGTTCTCAGGATCAGAGAGAGGACACCCTCCCCGCCACCGCCCTGCAACCTGGGATGATGAACAGATGGGAGGGAATCAGCAAGAAGAGGCCCCTTCACTGTTGGACACCCTGCTCACCTGTCAAAGGCTGATGTTGGGTGCCAAGTTCTATTGCTGGCCATCCAGCCTCACTTTTGGAAATCAGCGTTGGGGCTTGCTGTGTTAGAAACAGCCTGGCCAGGGAGGCAAGAGGCATGGTTCTGGCCTCTATTCTGCAGAGGCCCTTTCACTCTCTGGGCCTGAGTTTCCTCAGCTATAAAATTGGGAGTTGAACTGTCTACTGTCTGCTGTCTTGCATTTTCTGATATTCTGAGATGCAGCCCAGAATGACTCACCTTGGTAGCCCTCTGGAGTGGAGGCCTGTCAGCAAGCTTAGAGCTGAGGCCTGGCACTGGGCCCCACCAATGCTTAGCCCAGTCTGAGTTTGCTGTCTCATCGCCCCCACCTGCTGTGAAAGCCGAGAGGCCAAGACTGAGGCCCTAATTGCGGGAAGATAGCCATGATGTCAGAACTCTAGGTCAGGGCTGAGGTAAAAGGCTTTTGATTTTCCTATAGAGCATCCTCATTCAGCCTGGCCCTGTGCTAATGGAAGGGGCCTGGTGTGTGTCTTTTTCTGGGCAGGGATGCCAGTGGAAGAATCAGCAGAGTGCGACTTGGAAGGGGTTGATGACAGAGGGGTCGTGGGGTGTGAATGTCATTACCCTTGTCATATACCTGACCAGGCCATATTGGTACAAAAGGTGGCTTTATTGAGGTCCGGGTAAGAATTAGGCACTTGGCCAGAGCAGCAGCTTAAATATGAGGCAAGCAGGCAGGGGTTAGCCATGCCCGGGGTGAGGTTGGGGTGGTGAGGCTATAGGCACAGACTCTCCTCAGACAGACAGAAGTCGAGGGGGAAAGAAAAAGGGGAAGGGGATGCAGAGCAATCTGGGTCAGAGGTCTGGTGGGCTGGCCCCATAGGGCTGGGCAGGAAGCGCTGGGCGGCAGATCCAGCAAGGAGGGGACCGGGCTCTCTTGCTCCACATGCCCCTTAGGCGCAGGCCTGAGCCTCTGGCAGGGGCAGCCGTGCTAGGGGGGGCCTTCCCAGGCCTCACTTCTTCACCTTGGCATCATAGGTACCTGCATTCTTGTAGGCACTCACATAGCCACTGTCATCCAGGATGTCCTGCCGCCCAGCAATGCCCTTGCCCTTGCCGCTCTCATCGAAGCGTTCCTTGTGCGAGCCCGTGTACTTGCTGGTGTCAGTCAGGCGTTCCACAGCACCCCCTGTTTTTGCTTTCTGTTTGGACAGAGTTCCCCCAGGGGTACCTGGTTAGGGAGCCCAGCCCTTCCAACCCCAGCCAAGATTCCCCATACCCCCCCTCAGTGGCCAGCCGAGACCATCAGGGCACTTACAGTAACACCCACATTGGCTGGTTCCTTGCCTGCCACCAGCTGGCAGATGGCATCAAAGGCCTCCTCCTTGCTCTTCCCCTTGAATCGCTTGGGTGCCAGCTCTTCTAGGGCCTTCTTGAACTCCTCATAGTTGATGACCCGGGCAGACTTCCCCCTGCCAGATATGTGGACACCATGAGTTTTCCCCCTTCTCCACATCCTCCCTGGTTCCAGCCCCCCAATTCCCCTTCTGGGAACATCAGAAGCAGGGAATGCCTGGGGCTCACTTGACTTTGGAGAAGACGATGTCGACATCGGTCCCTGTCACAGCCTTTCCGTCAGCCACCTTGCAGTCCTTGCACAGCTTGGCCCAGTTCTTGCCATTCAGCTCGTGCCCACTGGCCTTGGGATCACCATGGATGGCAAACTTGCGGAAGCTTTCCTCCAGCCCAGCCACATCTGTGCTCGCTGCCATGCCACCCTGTTAGGGACCCACCTTGGTCACCTCCTAGCCAAGCTCTCCCCTCCACCCCCCAAGGCACAGAGCATCACTGCCTCTACCTCAAAACCTGCAAGGTTGAAGTTGCAGGCACTTCTGCCACATACCCTCAGAGCTGGAGATGGAGCTGCCTGCAGAAAGGGGCCAGTACTCAAATGTCTGACTGGGCCCCAGAGCCGTGAGGAAGAGCCCCGAGAGGAAAGGTCCTGTCACTTAATGCCAGCCTGGCTCAGAGTGGAGTTCAGAAGATGAAATCATGATGCTCGCACCAGGCTGGGAACAGAGTAGCACTGTCCAGAAAAACTGTGAGAGCAGCAGCTGGGGCCATGGCTTTGTCTGGCCCTGGCACAAGGCCTGCTTGGGTGGAAGTCAGGGTGGCAGAGCGGGCCCCCTCCCTGGGAGTTCCATGCCAGGCTGGGTCAGGACCAGGCCAGGCTGCTGCTTGGGCAGGTATTTAGTGAGGACAGTGTCTCTCTCAGGGTCATGAGGACCCAGCGAGACCCAGCCCAGGCTGAGAAGGGAGCCAGAGCACAGGCAGGGGTGCAGCTGGCCCAGCTGGGACCTTGTTACTATTTGCTATTAAACAAAAACATGAGGGAAGGGGAACTTGGGGCTGGCCTGGCCACAGTTTGTGAAGCCTGGAGACAGTTGCTAAGGGAGGGTGGTACTGCTTGGAGAATGTTGCTAAGGGCAGGATGGTGTCAGGGCAGCTCAGGGAGAAGCTCCCAGTGCTGCTGGGCTGGGCTGGAGAATGGGCTTACGGGTGGGGCACATCAGCACTCCCAGCACCTGGGGCACAACCGTGGCTTCCTGGCCCCTTTCCAGCCATTGGGGCTGTAACATCCCAATTTGTGGAGTTTAGCAGGAGCAGGAGATTGAGGGGCTAGCCTGAGTGGGGGTTGTAGAGTTATGAGCCCCTAGAGGCATGATGGCAAGTGAGACCGTGGCCTTGGCCCTGTAATCCTCACACCTACGCTCTGCGCTGAAGCACACTTCCCCAACGTCTACACCTTCAGCCCTCTATGGAGGCCTCCTGGCCACACCCTGAGCACCACCACACTAGTCCACACTCTCACAGCTGTGTGCACTTAGCCCTGGCCCTCCATACCTTCGGCCTTAGTCCCACTGACCACACCCCTTAACCTGGTACTCAGACCTCCCTGACCACACCAGCCCTGAAGTGCCCCCCCACACCCCTTACTGCAGTCCCCTGACCACACCCACAGCCCTGGGACAAAGGGCCCCGGGCCATTCCCTCAGCATGCACGCCCCACACATATACTAACAGCCCTGTACTGAGGCCCCCCAGTAATAACCCTCAGCCCTGCACTAAAGGGTCTTCCCCACACTTGCCCACAGTACCCACTGCAGTCCCCAACCACACCCTCAGCTCTGCACTGAAACTCCCTCCATGTAACACAGCCTGGTACTGAGGCCTCCCTGACCACACCCTCAGCCCTGCACTGCAGCCACTTCCATCCATACACGGGAAGCCCTGGGACTGGGTCCCCCGTTCACACACCCACAGGCTTTACTGAGACCCCTAACCAGAGCCTCACAACTCACCCTCTCTCCATACATCTGCAGCCCCTGACCACACCCTCAGTTGTGTCCTCAGCAACTATCTTCCACCTCTCCCTTTTATAATAGAGCCTCCAGTGACCACAGCCTGGAGCCTGCCTGCCTACCCGCCTTCCACTACCACTGGCCTTAACACTGAAAACCCTCCCCGGGTCACCACACTCACCCATCCCTAAGTTGCAGTTTCTGGAACTGGGGTCACCCACAGCCCCTACACTGCAGCAACTCGGTGGGTCCAGAATCCCTTTCAAACAGCACTCCCCTTCCCTCTCCCTACACTGCAATCTCCCACCAGCAATCTGAAGGAGACCCGCACTTTGTTCACCAAGGGTAAAGTCTGGGGGAGCTTGAGTGCCACAGGATGCTTGTTCCAGGGGCCTAGCAGGACCCTGCACCTGTGCTCACTTCTGTCTGTGAGAAGATGGATTCTTGGTAATTTCAGGCTGATCAGGTGGTGCCAAGTCACAGGCCCCGGTCCCAGGGGTCTGCAGGCCACGCTCGCTCCCGCTGGGACAGCTGGAGTAATCAGTCAGCAAGGAGTTGGGGGTGGGGGGTGGAACGTTTGGGCCCAGGGCAGGACCACTCAGCTGGTGTCCTCAACTCGGTACCATCCAGGGTTGGGACCCCTCCCAGGCCGCTCCCACCCCACCCCCTTCTTATCGTGCAGGATATTGATTAGAGTGGTCGGCGCCGGGGTCTCCTACCGGCTTCTCCCTCGTGGCTGTTCCTGCAGTGCACGTTCGATGGACAGAAAGAAAGACGCAAGAATGGACCGATGGACGCAGGAGACTAGGCGGCTCCGCAGCTCTGCTCCCTGCCGGCTCTGGGGCGGGACTGCAGGCCGGGCGCTTCCGCCGTATTATTCCCTTGTTTCTCGGTCTCCATAGAGACGGCGAGTCCCACCCCCGGGGCTGTCTCGGCGGGAGAGTGACCAAGGTCACGCTGGCTCCACCTACCCGACCCCGCCCTCTCCGCTCTCCGCGGGGGCGGAGCTGTTGCGATGGTCTCATCCCGCTGCATCTGTGGCTGGGGTGACCAGACCTGAAGTTCAAAGCTGATCCCTGCCTCCAGGGGAGATCCAACTTCCCAGAGCAGCAAGCGAAGGCCTTTGGCGGGGGGCGGGGGGGGGCGCGGCGTGCAGAGGAGTGGGAAGGTCCCTTCCCTTAGTGACAGTGGGGTCTAAAGCTGGCTCAAGACCACAGCTCTCCAATGAACGTGTGGCATCCCAGGTCACAACTCCGGGTCATTGGGGGCGGGAGGGGACAGTAAACGAATCATGAGTGCCAGCCCCAAAATGCTGGTACACCGACGTCTCTCCCGCGGCCAGGGAAAAGCTCCTGGACTTCCTGGGTCCGCGTCCTCATTTATTCCCACCCCAAACCGGTGTTAGCCTCGCAGTCTCTGCTTCCGCTGCTGCCTCCCGACCCCAAAGCCTGCTTCCCCTCCTCTCTCCAAGTGCAAACCCTAACTTCAAGAAAAATAACCTCCTCCAGGCAGCTTCCAGGACCTTTCCCAACCAGGAGCCCCGTACCTGAGCTTCTCCATATGACAATCTGGGTGGCCACCCAGCGTACGGTGTGTGTGTGTGGGGAACCCACCTCAACCTCTGCCCCTAGGCTGACTTGCAATGGTCCGGCTCCAGGAGGGCCCGTGGCCCTTGCCATTAAGAAGGTATGCACTAACTCCGCAAAAGCATAAAAAAGTTTATTGGAGCATCACGGCTGGTGGGGCTGTTATTGCTGAGTCGTGGGGGAGGGGGCCGATCCCGCCGGCCCTTAGCGGCCCCTAAAGTGCACTCAGTACGGCGGGGGTGGGGGTGTTGCATAGAGAGTCTGTCCCGCCTTTCCTCCGCCATCCCTGTTTCTTGTCCCAGCTAAGCGGGACCCGCTTCCGGGCCGCCCCGCGCACCGGGATCGCCGCTACTCGGGCTTACGAAAACGGCCGGCGCACGCGCCTGCAGCGCCAACCCGGCGCTGCCTAGGCGCGTCTGAGCCACTGGAATCTCGTCCATGGACTCGGCTGACGCCGAGTGGTAGGCGCCTGCAGGGCTGGCGTCAGCGGAATCCGATGACGAGCTAGAGCGGCGGCCGGGGGTCCGCGGCCCTATGGGGCCGGAAGGGAACGTGAGACTAGGAGCTGCTACTCACTTAGGGCCCTACCTTTCCCTCCCTCGTAGTTCCCCGAGCAGGATCCGGTCAGGAAGGGGCGCTCACCCGGCAGCCTGGGCAACGGGGCCTCCCGGTCCAAGGTTCTGGAGGTCCGTACCTTATACATGCGCCGCTTCCTTTTTTTCTGCAGATACAGGGGGAAGCCTGAGTACCCCTTCCCCAGACCTCACATCGCCAAAAGACGCGCAGGAGTGGAGAGGGGTAGAGGCTTCTTTCCCATCCCCTTCCACCTGGGCAGGGGGCCCAGCACAGTCCCCCCCTACCTGGGGTCGGATCCGGGGGGGCAGAGCGAGAGTCTCTGGGGAGGAGGGCGGTGGAGGCTCCACGTGGCCGCGGGTGGCAAGGAACCGGGAGGAGCTGAAGGGGAAGTGGGAGGATAAATCCTGGATGCTGTTGTTCCTTCAAATCCCACCCTGTTGGAGGTCCTAAAATAAGCCTCCCTTCCTTGCTGGAAAGGCACATTGATCTGTCCCAGGCCATGATAGCCTGGACCAAGACCTGTGCCTTGGCTTTGGCCTAACCCCTTTCTCCCACCTCGATGGCCCTGCCATGCCAATGGGAGATGTGAGGTGGCACTTGCCCAGGTTGCACTCACTTAGCATTCACTGAGGCAGGCCTGGCCTGGCCAGGGGGCTCTGGGCGCACATGGCTGAAGGTCCGCATGTAGAACTCCATCTCCTGGGGAAGATGGAGGTGAGGGAGGCTGGGAGGCCAGGTGTGGGTCCAGGGCCTTCTGGGTCCTGGGCCCACTCTGTCTTGGATGCAACACCCCCTTACTGGTCACTGTGGGAGGTCTGGGCACAGAGGTCTAGGGCTGTCCTTCAGGCTTCCCAGGTATGCTGGGAAAACCCCAATGCAGAACGAGGCTTAAAACACCTGTGTTTGTACCTTACCCCACCCCCACCATTTTCCTCACTTCATTTAGTCAAACTCCACCTCCTCCAGGAAGCCTCCAGCCTCATGTGTCCAACGTACCCAGTCTAGAGCTGTTCTGGCCAAGTTGGGTTGGGGAGAAGAGGGACTCAGAGAGGCCCTCTCCTGCTCCTGGCTCCTCCCAGGGCTCCAGTCTCTGAACCGATGTTTTTCCCTAGTTGGGAGACTGGGCAGTTCACACACCCGGGTGTGCACCCGAGGCTGCGAGGCTACCTGCAGGAATCCATGGTTCCCTCGGAGCTGAGTCCTCAGAGTACCAGACACAGTCTCAGCTGCTGGCGGGGAGTGGGGGGATGAGCAGTCTCCCCAACTTCTACCGGTAAAGGGAAGCAATAGGTGGTGGAAAAAACAGCGCCACAGCCCCACCTGGGACCAGGCGTATGGGTGTTCTCTGTCTTGTTTAGTCGCTGATCCTCACAGTGACCATGGGAGTAGCAGACCCAACCCCTGAAAGTGAAGGGGTCTGAAGCCAGGAGGTAGCAGGGGTGGCCTACGCTTGCACCCCAGCATGCAGCAAGCGCCGAGCCACACCCAAGAGGACTGCAGGTGAGGAAACAAAAGCCAGGAAAAACAGTCCGAGAAGGGAGCCTGGCGGAGGATGTGGGGTGGCTGGGGGTAGGGCACCGGACAGCTGTCGCGACTCAGCAGTCGTTTCCATGGAGACCCGGGCATCCTGACTAATGCAGAGATGACACTGTAACAGGAACACCGTCTCTAAAACAAGCCTATGTTTGGGGGCAACGGCTCCAGAGTGGGGCCCCTCCCACATTCCTGCTCAGGGTGGGGGTGGGGAGGCTGCCTGCTGGATGGCCCTAGCAGATCTGGGGGCCAGAGCCCAGCCAGTCACCGGCTGGCTACACAGAGGCAGAGAATGAACCCTGGGCAAGCCCTGTGCCCAACACCTGCCCAGGCTGGCCCTTTGGGGAGGAGTGTGGGGGTGCCAGCCTGAGCAGAGGAGCCCTGGGGAAGAGGAAGGAGTCAAAGGCCAGTCACAAGGGCTGGGACGCCAAGGGAATCCTTCCCCCACACATTTCCTCTTCACCAGTGTGCACCTAGCACCCCTCCAGGGCCTAGGAGAGAGGCGGCAAAGCCTACCCTGGTGCCCCTGGGTTCTAGAAGTGTAGGGCAGAGGGCAGGGCAGCAGTAGAGAATGGTCTCAGAAGCCTGAGGGGCCAGAATGGGCCAGGAGCCAGGCCCTAGCCAGCTGGGGAAGTATGAGGGTGCCACCAGGGTGTCCCCATTCAAATTCCCCTCCCCCAGCTGTCCCTACAATCCTCCCTCAGAGACATTCAACACTTGCACATTCCTGAATGGTACATGGCACCTCTCAGCCTCAGCTCTCCTCTGCGCGATGGGACAAACACACCCCTTCTCCCTCTGCCGATGTCTCCCTCAGGTCATTTTCCGATGGTATTAAATGCCCTTGCTGCTGGCACATCTGGCCCCAAAGCCTAAGCAGGCGGTAACTACAGAGCAGGGGTCCTGAGCATTCAAGTCTGGGGATCCCAGGGCCAGCCCTGCCTCAATGGGCACTGGCTGTGAAGCTTGAGAAAGTCTCCTGCCTACCTCTCTGAGCCTCAGTCTCCTCTGTGAAGTGGGGATAGGGATGGTGCCCACTCCCGGGATGGCTGCCACTGTGCTTACATGGGTTCCGTGCCCAGCACCAGGGCAGGTACCCATCAGTGTGGCAGTTGCGGGGGAGGGGAGGGGGTCTCCACCAACAGCCATCACTCCCCCAGGCCTACCCAGGTCTGGCAGCCTGGCCCACCCCTGGCGATGAGAACAGGAGAGGTGGGGTCCCAAGCACTCCCCCAATCCACCCACCAGCCTGTGTTTGTGTCCAGTTGCCATGAGGACTTCGGATCCAGGGCTCAGCCTTCCCAACAAGGCCTGCCTGGGCCCCCTGCCTTCCCAGTCCCTGGGGGCTCCAAGGACTGGACCACCCCACCCCCAGCTGCTGACCTCAGGAAGCCAAGGGGCATGGGAATGGGGATAGGCTGATCAACAGCTGGGCTGGCCAGGCCCCGAGCCTGGGCTGGAGGATTCCTGCTTCAGAGTGCAGAGACCTTAACTCTTCCTAGACCCAGCTTGCTTAATCTTTCTTGGCCTCAATCTGTTCATCTGCAACATGGGTACGGTAGCATTACCTGCCTCATGGGCTGTTTCAAGATTTAAATGAGGTAATGGGTATAAGGGCTCAGGGTCACAGGTGGAAAGAACTGATGGCTCTATCCTGGTGACCCAGTCCTTGATCCATCCCTCTCTCTTCTCCTGTGGCCCCAACCTGCCTGCTTCCAGGCTCCCATGTTCTGTGCCCTCCAGCACATGCTTCGAGCCTTTCCCCTGGGGTCGGGGAAACACAGGGCTTCCTCTGGCTGTGCCCACACTTGAGCAAGTAGGCACGTGCTTAGTACAGGCTTGCCCTCGCCTCTGCTGCCTCCAGCACCCCCTACCCCAGCTGCTCTTCCAGGCCCGCTTCCCTTTGCCCTGTCTTGTCACTGGCTACTCGTTGCACAGCCCACCACCCCTCCCACACCCCTTCTCCCACTCCCTCAGCCCTCTGGGCCACTTCTATACCTGAATGGGCCGCATCCTGGGGGGACATGACTCAAGCTCCCTGTGGGCCCCCTTTGCCTCCTGGGGCGGACGATGCTGCACGATGTATTCATAGGTGGTGAGCTTGTGCCACACTGAGGGGGTGAAGAGAGGGCTCAGTGCAATGGAAAAGGAACCCTGGAGTTCAGAAGGTGAGGGAGGGTACCCAACCACAGGCTAAAACCATTGTCCCCATATACACTAAGCCATGGAGTGAGACCAGGTCACCATTAGAGAGCCAGCGCTAGGAAGGAGCATAGTTTCAGGGCTCTACAGCCCAAACTGGGTAACTTCCTCCAGCTTAGGGACTCCCATCCCCTGAAAGGCAGGTGTGGGTGTATATGTGGGGGTAGGGGCAAGGGCCACTTACTGAGATAAATGTGGAAGCAGAGCAGGTGGCCGAGCAGGGCTGTGGAGAGCAGGCCCAGAAGGATGAGAAGGGCAGCCAGAGCCAGGATGGCAGGAGCCTGTGTCTCCACAGGGGCAGCAGGCAGGAACACGAACCACACATCTGTGTGATTCTTCAAGACTGCAAGGCACAGGCAGACTGTGCTCAGCCAGGGATGTAACCAGTGACCAGAACAGGCCCAGGGTTGGGGGATGGGAGTGGGCCTGGAGCCCACACTGACCTTCAAAGTGGCGGTTGGTACGCAGCTGCATGGGGTTGACAAAGAACTCCACAAAGACATAAGTGGCCACCAGCACGAGGAGCAGGACGCCCAGTAAGGCAGATGCCACACTGTGTAGAAAGAGCCTGGGCCCAGCCGTGGGCAGCTGTCAGCACCCAGGTGCTCCAGCTGGGCAAGGGCCCAGAGCTCAGAAGGGCCGGTGGTTAGGATGGGGAGCTGGGCCTCTGACCCCACAGCCCTGACTCCTCACGAAGCCAAAGCCTTAGGGCAAATGTGAATATAGGCGGCCACCCCCAACAGGCTCCCCACCTTTCCCTGGGCCAGCAGGAGAAAGACTCCAAACCTACCCTCATCGCTCTCAGGCGGAAGCCATCGGGAGCATCACCCTCAGACCAGCACACACACTAACGCACACCAGCGCACAGGTCCCCCAAGTACCCCTATCACCACCCCGTCCCATACACAGGTTCAAGGCCCCTGGCTCGCACAGACACAGGCATCGCCAGGCACCCCTGTGGCCCGGGCCTGGCTCTCACCGGTAGTTCCTCTCGCCCACGCAGTTGTTGAGCCACTTGCAGTGGTGGTCGAAGCCGCACACGCATTTGTTGCAGGCGCTGCAGTGCTTGGAACGAGCACTCCTGTGGTGGGGAGGGGGCACAGCACGGTTGCGGGCTTCTCCCGCCTTTTGCTGCCCGGCCTGGCTGGGGGGTTGCCGGTTCCCCGCCTGGAGCGGGTCACCCACCCGCGCCTAAGCGGAGAGCGGAGCGCGTCAAAGGGGAGCACGCGCGCCCTCTGGCGGGGGGCACTGTGGGGCGGCGCACCCGGAGGAAGCAGCGCTTCTGAAGAGACGGGGTGGGGGTGGGGGTGGGGGCGGGGACGGGAGGTGTACCCAGCGGCGGGAGGAGGTGTAGGCGGCGTTATACTGTCCCGCTCTGGGACAGTGCACCCGGGTGATGGTGGCGTGAAACGAAAACGGAGTCTCCTTTCCAAGCAAGGACCCCCTCTGCCCGGCCAGGGAGCAGAAGAGAGCAAGGCTGCTGGACCCAGGGCCTGCGTTGCTCTTCCTGACATCGCCATTTTTTGAGTCCCTGTTTCTCTGCCAGACTATGGGAATTTTCCTGGCATTCTTCCAGAAAACCCCAGTCTATCTGGGCTAATCCAAAGGGAGCCAAAGGAAGAGGGGTAAGCAGACATCTGGGTGAGCAGTAAGCAGTTCACCGCAGTGGGTCAGGTGAGGTGAGGCTACATTAGGAATGCAAGAGAGTCTCCCTGCCCCAGGGAGGAACCAGGAAAGGCCAAAGGACAGTGGAAGAATAAATTTCGACCCCCTCCCCCAGAACAGAATGGAGCCCTGGAATACGCAGCAACTGCCAGGGCATCCACTGAGGAACAACGCGCTGACTGATGTCTAGTGAAAGAAAGGATGGTCTGATGCCAAAGTCCTCAGCATCTTAATGCCATTGGCTCTTTCTCTGTCCTGTGGACAGAACCCCTTCAACAGGCTGCTTGGGGCTTAATATTAAAAGTGTGGAGCTAGCCTTGAACCATACCCCCATCCCTGATCCCCTACCTAAGGCTGGGAGACTGGGATCCTCCAGAGAGGGGCTTAGGGAGGCAGTCTGGACCAGCCAAGGGGGTATGGGCTCTGTACATTCTGACCCCTCAATGTGACCTGGAGTAAGTCACTTGGCCTCTCTGGGCCTCAGATTCCTCGTGCATAAACAAGGATAGCAGTATTGGCTTCGGGGCCAGGCAGGCTGGGTTGTGAATCTGGCTGCCCAGTAGCCATATGACCAACCTCAGGCCACTCAGCCTTTCTGAGCATTGGACTCTTCCTCCTCTGTGAAGTGAGAAAGATGTTGCCCACTCTGCAGGGTGGTTGTTCATAAGCACTTAGCACATGGTAAGGAGTCAAGTGTTGCTCCCCTCTCTGCCCATACCTGGGAATGCTGGTGAGAGAAGGGGGGTGGTTACTGGTGGAGTTAGTCATCAGAAGTGTTTGTGGCAGGGCCAATTGTCCTACTTTGTTGGAAATGCTATTCCTCATCTTCTGTTTCCAATCACCTTCTCCCTCACCCAGTTCTCTGTCACTCCACTAAGATTCTTGACTGTGTGAAATAAGAGGGTTCTGAGGCTTCAGAATGACTGTAAAGCCTGGGCATGCCCCTGTCTGCCTTCAGCTCCCACTGGCAGTTCCCCGGGCACACTCATCGGCCACACACACCCAGTCCACACGCACTCACACATCCACGTCGCACAAGTTGCAGTGCAGGTCTTCAATGACGTGTGCATGTTGGCTGCGGTTGAAGATGGGCAGGGGCCCAGCATAGCTCTTGTCCCGCACATTGGCATCTGCTGGGTCGATGGAAACAGCAGTCAGGTGCACCACGAGGTGACCAGCAAAGATGGCGCCCATGCACTGGCCCAACAGGTTAAAGACTCACTCCACACTGCCGGCTGAGAGCCCCACTTCTGCTTCCTGTGGCCAGAGAACTGCTCTCTACCTACATGTGACTCCCCAGTGCAGAGACTCTCTGCCTGTGCCACCTCCTACCTGTGCCACCTCATACCTGCGCCCCATATGGAAGAGCAGAGGGGCTATCTGGTAATGGAGCTCACAAGCCAGCACTGCCTGCTGCTGCTGAGGAGACCAACTACAGGGCCCTGGCCTCACTAATCCAGGCCTGGTGTAGGCCCTGGCTGATCCTACCTCAGAATCTGACCTGGTTTCCGATTTTAAATGGTGAAATGAGACTGAAAGAGATCATCCTCTAAAGGTTGAAGGACCCAAAATATAAGTTCTAAGCTTGTTTATCTTGCTTTCACAGGAAGTCAGCTCTGAGAAGGAAGAAGACATCCTCTTCCAGCAGCCAGGCCAGTTGGAGAATCACTTGCAGACAGGGCCTCATATATCCACTGCCTCCCCAGTCTAGAGTCCAGGTACTTGGAGGCCTGGGGCTGAATGTCTGGGATGGCCTAACATGTTCAGGGGCTGGCCAGGGGGCAGCATGGCTAATTCCTGAAACACAGATCTTCCAGGATCTATCGGCTCAGCAGTTGGACCAAATGCTGGACACAGTATGCTGACAACTTACTGCAAAGTGAATGTGTAAAACTTCACTAATAGATTCCACCCAGGCAGCCATCCACCCTCCATCTAGCTATCTGTCGATCCATCCATCCATCCTCTTGCTAGCCAAGTAGACATCATCTCTCCATCACTCCTCCATCCATCAGCTGTCCAACCTCCTTTTTTTCTTCCTCTTCCTAGCAGCCAAATTTTCCTACATGTCTGCAGGAGCCAGGCCCCACCCTAATGTGCTATACCAGAGCTGAAAGAGACAATCCTGTGGCCCAACACAACCTCTCTATCCCTACGGCCCTGGCTGTGGGTCAGGCTGTCACCTCTTGCCTGGGTTATTCCATAGTCTCCTGACTCTGCTTCTCATGTCTGCATCCCCTTGAGTACCCTTTACTTGGGTAGTGAGCTCTGAAAAGCTTAAACCTAAAGCCTTGCCTGCTTAAACTCCTGCAGTGGCTCTCAAGCTAAAGTTTACTCTTCAGCTCAGTGTTCATGGCCCCTTTTCCTCTGGATCCTCTCAAACCTCTCTGGTATCACCAACCACTACTCCTTACCATTCCAGGCTCTCTTCAGACACACTGAATGTGGGCAAACATTTAGTTTCCTGCCTGCTCCAACACTTCTTCCCTCCCCCCCACCCCACTGGTTCATTCATTCAGCTATTTACTGAGGTCTTTCTCTATGCCAGGCACTGAGGATATGGCAGGAGCAAGACAGACTTTGTCCCTAGCCCCAAGGAGCCTACAGTCTGGCAGAAAACACAGAGTAGGTTGATTGCAATAACGAAAGTTCAGGGGACTATGTGAGTTTGTAACTGGGTGACCTCATCTAGTCTGAAGGGGTCTGGAAAGTTTCCCTGAGGAAGTATCATCTCAGCTGAGACTTAGAGAGAAACAGATAACAGGAACATGGCAGGTAATATAAAGAGGAAAGGGGGCCTGGCTGGGTACTGGGAACAAGCAGAGTCCCAACTAGATGTGTGGTTCCAGCTCAGCTTATTGGTGCCATGCAAGAAAGAGAGCCCATGTCACCAAATTCTGGCTTTTCAGAAGGAACCAGAAATATGGATTTGTGTCCGGATATATGAGGCGCCTCATTTTTTAAATGTTGACAAGGAAATAAATAATTTTTTAAATGTACCTGCCAAAGAAATACTTAAGATATGTCCATTTTGTGTGTTCGTTATCCCTCAATTAAAAAAAAAAAATCTGTAGGCCAAACTGGCCCATGAGCTGCTAGGTCTTGACTTCTAACTTAGCTGGGTATTGGGGTGGAGAGAGAGGCTAGGAGCTTCCAGGCAGAGACCAGTGTTGTTGCAACAGAGAACAACAGAGGAAATAAAATAAGAAGATGCTGGGGAGATAAGCAGAGTCCAGAATGTGGAGAGCCATGATGATCTTGAACCTTAAGGCAGGAAGAAGCTATTAGAGGGTGTTAAGCTGGGGAGTAACTTTATCATATTTGTTTTTTGAAAGGGCACTCTGGCTGCAGGGATAGAGATGGACTGGCCAGGGTGAGAGCATGTGTGGGGAGACCTGTTTGGAAACAAAATGGTCATCTAGGTAAAAGAGGCAGATGGCAGTGGGGAGAAAAGAGGGCAAATACAATAGATTTTTAGGAGGCAAAATCAACAGGACTTGATGACTGACTGGATATAGGTGATAAGGAAAGGGGCGGAGAGCCAAAAGTACCTAGAGAGGCCAGGAAGAGGGAAGGAGGGGGGCTGAGAGCAACAGGTGGGTGCATCTGGGTGGTGATGTTGGTCTACGTGGCCCTCCTCCTGCACCCACAGTCTGCTGTATGAATCCCTACCCCCATACTTACCATGTGATGATCTCCAATCTACAAGGCTTTCCTCCTGTTGGAAGCGGAACACCTAGAGCTGGGGCCCTGTTTTACCCATCTTTGCAACCCTAGGGCCCAGGCAAGTTCTAGGTGCAAGGTGAGTGCTTGGTATACACCCTTACCCTACCTCATTCTGCAGGGACCCCTGAGGGAGCCTGCAGAAGGAAGGTAGCTTTGATGGGAGGACAGAGAACCATTCAGGCCTGGAAATGGGAGTGCCAAACCAGGTGGTTCTAAGAGCCTCCAGCATTGCCCAAAGCAATAAATATGGGGAGGACAAAACCCTCAAACCATCCCGCTGCCTCAGAGTCAGACTGCCTGAGCAGTCCTTCTGGCCTCACTGGGTAGCAATTGTGTGACCTCAGGAAGTCATTTAATCTCTCTGAGGGCTTCCCTGGTGGCACAGTGGTTAAGAATCCGCCTGCCAAGGCAGGGGACACGGGTTCGAGCCCTGGGCCGGGAAGATCCCACATGCCGCGGAGCAACTAAGCCCGTGCGCCACAACTACTGAGCCTGTGCTCTAGAGCCTGCAAGCCACAACTACTGAGCCCACGCGCCACAACTACTGAAGCCTGAGCGCCTAGAGCCCATGCTCCACAACAAGAGAAGCCACCGCATGAGAAGCCCTCGCACCGCAATGAAGAGTAGCCCCCGCTCGCCACAACCAGAGGAAAGCCCACGTGCAGCAACAAAGACCCAACACAGCCAAAAATAAAATAAATAAAAATTAAAAAAAAACACTTTATAATCTCTCTGAGCCCCAATTTCTTTTATGAAAGTGGGGAGAACACCTTCCTTACAGATTATTATGAGAGTTGAACAAGATCATCCATGTATAGGGGTTGGCACAGTGCCTGGCACATATAAGTGCTCAATAAATGCTAGTTATTCTTGGTTACTGTTATTTGCTCTGATTCTGCTCACTCCAAAACATGTGGTTATTAATCTGGCTTCCCAGGTACACTGATGGCAGAAAGCCAGGTAGTCCTGAGTGAGTGGTGTACCCATTCTGGATCATGGGAGGAATGTTCCATGAAGCATTCTACTTAAGAGCACTGACTAAGCCCTGCTGGTCACCTCAGAGAAAGTCTAGTTTTCATGTACAAAGTTGATGACTAGGACCTGGGCCCCAGTGACCCAGGAAGCCCCTCAGTGACACTGCTGGCGTCGGAGACCAACAACCTTCTCTCGAGTCTTTCTCCACCCACCTGCCCTGGCTACCCACCAGCCAGGGGCTCTATGGTTTCCCAAGCGAGCATGCTCACATTCATGGCTCATATGTTCCGGTGCTCACACACACACATCCTTGTGTGCTCCTTGTCCCCTGCCTGGGAAGCAGGCAGGACTCCTCCTGTCGGATAGAGGAGGAGGCTAAGATGCGGAGAGCTGGCAGAAGCTGCTCAGCCTTGTGCAGCTCTGAAAGGGCTGAGGTGAAGGGTGCTGACTCTATGCCTGAGACTTTCAAATTCATCCCTGCTAACTCCTTTAGCTCACCCTAGGCCACCTTCTCCCAGAGGCCCACAGAACCATCTCCATGAAGCACACACACCAAGGCACACTCTCATGGGCACCCTCTGGACTGGGGCACATGGCCACATGCAGCCCCTCTACCGCCCAGACTTGCAGCCACATCCTCTGCTCCTGGGGATCGTGGCCAGGGCTGGGGCAGTCACATCACTAAGTTCAGGCAAGTTCATATTTGTCACAATTCCCAGGAGCTTCCAGGGCATATCTGTCCCTCCTCTTGTCAATTCAACCTTACCCTAAAAGAGTCTGATTTATAAAATCGATGAGCTCCTAAACAGTCCTGGGTACAGCATAATAATCTCTGTAAATAAAACCATATTTTAAATGTACCAGGAAACTTACCATGTAAAGGAATTCTACCATTATTCTTTCCAAAAAGTGAAAAATTATTTCATAAATGGAATAAGTTACTCTCTTTTATCCCTTGTTGAGCTCTGGACACAATTAGCTTAAAGAGAGCTTTAAGGTTCTCTTCTGTAATTGCTCTCGTGGTACCTCAGTTGATGAGGTTCGCATCTGTGTGGGGCTTTCAACGCTCTAAGGTTCGTTAGGCCTGTTCCCTCACCCAATCAGGCAGAGGGGTCAGATGGGGGTTGGAGGCCAGGCAGGTAGGCAACTGGTCCCCCCAGGCAGAGACAGGGCCCATTTGCACTCTCTGAGGCTCTGGAACCCAGCTTCAGGCCTCGCCCATGTCCCTCCATCCATTGTCCCCACTCCTCTATGTACCAGTCCCACACTTTCCCAAGGATACAGCATAGCCAGCAGGCACCCAGTGGTGAGGCAGGAGGGGAACAAGGACCCCAAAGCCAATCACAGCAAAGAAGAGGTACAGCAGCCAGGCCACAATCTGGAGCGGGTGAGGGGGCCAGCTCCACCCATTCCGGCGGGACCGCTGGCCCTGCAGCTCCGGGGAGGGTCCGCTGGCCTGTGCAGGTGCTGTCCACACATTCTTCTCAGGGGCTGTCTTGTTAGAGGGCTTGTTGCAGATGTTCATCTCCAGAGGGAGAAAGGGTAGAAAGATCATTAGCCTGAGGAGGCCCAGGCTGGAGCCCAGAGCCCCGTGCCTGCAGTCAGGTTTCAGCAGGAGGGGCAGGCTAGTATGTGAAGCCATCTCCAGCTACTCTGCAGGGGAATCCGGGGCCCTAGCAAGAGGAGCCTGGCAGTGAGGGAGGATGGCAGTAGAGTGCTAGTCTCAAAGCCCCAGAGCAAGTTCTGGCCCCAGTCCTAGCCAGGACAAGGTAGGAAGTTCCAGGGTTTATTCAGCTCACAGTGTGACTGCCTGTTATTCTGCTCTGTCTCCACAGCCATCAGAGTTAAACCCAATAAGACATGTTCTCATCTGGTAACAATATCAGGCTGAGGCCAGAGCGATGAGAACACATGCTGATTCTGTCAGGATTAGTCACCTCTGTCCTGAGGCCCAAATGCAAGTGTCAGAGAGGGCCCCGTTACACTTTGCTTAGGGAAACAGGGAGTGGAGGTGTTCAAAAGAGGGACCTGGCCTCTGCCCCTCAGCAAGCATGTAATCCCTTTAAGGACTAGGGGACCCTGAACCATGTCCCCTGTGCCTCAGATAAGCTACCTGGGGCTTCTTGGCTGGAGAGAAGCCAGCACACAAGAGAGGGGAGGAATCCTCATTGGTTCCCTCCAGCAGTGGAAATGACCATGTTTCTCTAAGTAAATGTGGGTCTGGTACAGTGAGAACAAAAAAGTGAACTGATGCCTTTGACTCACTTGAGGGAGTTCAGGGAAAGACAGGCCTTGGTCAGAGCCAAACCACCAGATGGCAGCACTCTTTACCCCCATCCCACCATCACTCAGCCCAAGAGCTGACTCAGTGCTCAAAGATACATGCAGGGCAGACGGGTAGGCCTGTCATTACAGGAGAAAGAGCCCAACCCCAGTATCTTCTGGGCCTGAGGTGGGACCAGAGCCTGGGCAGGCAGTGCCCCACCTGGGTAGACAGGCCAATTCGGAGCTCTTGGTGGGAAGGTCAAGAGCTGCAGAAAAAACCCTGGCAGCTGGACTCTCCTTTCAGGAGTCCATGCCTGTTGGCCAGGGAGTCTGACTAAGCCAAAGGGTATGGCAGACCCTGCTCAGCACATCTGCCTTGAACACCTTCCTCACTTCTAAACCCAACAAAATGTGACCTGACCTTCAGAGCCCACTGCAAGCATCACCTCATCCAGGAAGCTTTCCCTGATGTCCCAAGTTAGTCAGGGGGCCCTCACGCTCAGTCTTTATTGGGCAAGTCACTTTGCTGTTTGGAACACTTTGCCATCTCCATGTCTGCCCCCCTGTTATGCCAGCTCCCCCTAAGGGCAGCAAAGGTACTGTGATTCATTCACCTCTGTTCCCCACAACCCCTCCCCCAAGCACCCATAACATACCTTGTACACAGTTGGTGCTCAGTAAATGTTTTCTGACTTGAAAACATCTGAAATAAAAGGAAATGCGGCCACGGTAAATGATGAGGAATCCTGACTCACCCAAAGCCATCTGGGCCGTTCTGCCCTGTCTTCAATCTGCACAGTCGCCAGGCACCCGTACCCCCACCCCCCGCCCCACGCCAGCCCCATGGCTGTTACCCTAGCTACCAGACACTCACACTCAGCCACTCTGCCCTTCATCCCACCTGAGGCCCAGAGCCTCCTGTAAACCAAACTTGGAGAGTCTGAGTAGCCTCATCACAAAGCTCAATGGAGTGACCCTAGTTTTCTCCCAGGGACTCCACTGGAATTCTTTGGTCACTTGCTTTGTCTTCAGTAAAAAGCAATGAAAGGTGGAGGAAACAGATCTAGGTTCAAGTCCTGGTTCTTCACTTACTAGCTGAGTGGCTTGAGTTTCTTCATCTGAAAAACAGGGGTAGGGATGCCTACCTAGGGCTGTATATAGATCAGCAAAACTGTAGGTAAAGCGTTGACACATACATGTTCCCTAAATGGTAGACGTTATGATTACCCTTAAAATAGCCCTCTGGGGTGTCCTCATCTCTCCAGACTGAGGAGGCTACTGCATCTGATATTCTGTGAGGTTTTATGAGGTTATGCCCAAAGTGATGGGGTTGGTTCAAGTCGCTTTCTTAAGTTAGTAGTCCCAAGGAACACATTGTCATAAGAGCTGGGCCACTGGATTGCCATTCTAAACTTCTCAGCTTTGATCAAAGATGACAAAGATGATCAAAAAGCTGGCCTCACTTTATTTGGAATGTCCCCAGAGGTGGCAAATCTTTGTCCTTGATTTTTGGAAACAAAGATCATCTGGTCAAGCCCAGTGTATACAGTTGAGCTGGGCAGTTCTGCTCAGGAGGACAAATCCCTGTGGCTTCCACATAGGTTCTCCAGCCATGTCACCAGGGCAACTTCTTTGAAGGGAACCCATTAATTGGGATTCCTAAGTCCTGACTTTCTCTTTGCCATCCTCACACCTGAATAACCCAACACCTTGAGGTAGTTTATAAAGAAAGAAGCAGAGGTACATGGCTAGCTGACAGGTCCTCACTGCCAGAGTGGGCTGGCAGTGGCCACAGGCACCCCCAGTGCTGCTGCATCCCTGACACCTGAGGCAGGAGGAGTCACCACCTGAGGCCAGGGGCCTACCACAAACAGCCTTAGGGGTTGCTCTGATACCGAACCCCAGTACCCTTGGCCCAGAGAGGTACCACTTGTATGAGACCACGGATGAGGGGATGGTGCTGTTGGGTGTAAGTCCCTTGCAGGGGTAGCAGCCTGGTACCATGCCACCTGCAACAAAAGCCTGAAACAACCAACTCTTAACGGATGATATTTTCCCTTGTGGAGTTGGTGGCCACAAATTCTTTTGGCCCCAAAAATTTTGATTAAAAGGGCTTGGAGGTAGGAGAGAATCCAAGATGAGGCTTCAAGCATGGATGGGACCAGGCACTGTCACCAGACCCAGGGACTTCTCTGGCTGTCCTACCCCTCTCAGCACTTCCCTAGGAGACCAGATTCAAAGATGCGCGGTTCTGCTACCAGACAACATGGCCAGCTTGTGCACTCATGCCTTGGCCCAGTCAGTGCTTATTGCGGTCCAGCCCCCTTGTGCGTTAAAGATGAGACCATGTTCCTGCCCTCAGGGGCTTGCTTTCTGGGGGCCCAGACAGATTTCAGGGAAGTGGGTGAATGGGTATTCTGGCAGCCCTGCAAGGGCCAGCCATTCAGTATGACAGAACACAGAGTGGGTGGGTTTGGGGTCAGAGAGCAAGATCCACAGAGAGAGAGAGAGAGAGAGAGAGAGAGAGAGATGAGCCCTGGGAAGTTGCAGGGTCAGATCCTAGGTTGAAACCAAGTGCCCCTAAAACCAAGTTCCCTAACCAAGATTATGATTAACCTCTCTATCCAAAACTTTATTCCCTTTCAAGTCACCTCTGACCTCAATCCTGTGCTAACTGAACACTAAACAACCAGAGTCACATGACTAAAACTGCTGTTGTCGATGACATCATTAATGTACTAAAATTGCTACTATAGATGTCATCATTAATGTACAAACTCAGGTTGTTTCTCCAGGGCAAGATGAGCTAACAGATCCCTGAGCCATGGACCACCTGGCCAAAGAATCATAAACCAGAGACATTCTGACTCCTGAAACTACAATTAAGAAATGTCACAAAAATGTCACAGGACGATGATTAATTCCAGCCTCTTTGTTCTCCTCCCTCCCCCCACCAAAAAAAAAAAGAAAATTCTAACTCAAAGACCAAGCTGGAGTGGACCTGAGGCATGTCTCCCACTCCCTTTGCTTGGCATCCTGCAGTAAACACTGTACTTGCCTTCACCACAGCCTGGTGTCAGCAGATTGGCTTTGCTACGTGTTGGGCAAGCAGATCCGACTTTGATTCAGTAACAAGGTGATCACAGGAGGCCAGGTGAGTAAGTTTAGGCACTGTTGAAAGAGCCACAGGGAATCACAGAAAGTTTAAACAGGGGAGTTGACATAAAGGTGGTGGGTGTTTTTAGAAAGCTTTCTATTCACACTGGGAAGGAGGGCATGAGCAAGAAGCGAAAAGGCATGGGGGGTGGTGACACCACAGCAGGCTGGCCTAGGGAGGGCAGCAGCCCAGCAGCCCTGTGTACTGGGAGGAGTTGGGTGAGAAGTGGGGGTCAAGCCCACAAGCTCCCTGATGCCCTGCAGCATCTTTGGTGGGCTGAGAGGTATGTGGACCTTGACAAAAGATTCTCAAGTACCTTCTGCTGCCACAAACAAACAACAGAGGTAAGCTGGTGGAGACAGAAAGAAGACAAGAGCAAAGAGGCCCCGTGGAGTGTTAGGCCAAAGGTAGCCACTGCCCTGGTAAGCCAAGGGCCCACCCGGCTTCTGAGGCAGGCTGGAGGGCCTGTGCAGGTCCCTCCCTGTCCCAACAAGGGGAAGGCCATTGCTAGGATGACAATAATCTATGTTAACATTGACTTGCTAAAAGTCTAAAATAGCATTTTCCAAATAAGGTTAGGCTACCTTAATTTATATGCCTAATTTAAGTGAGGAAAATCTTACCATTTCAGGTTCTCATTATGAACTACAGAATAGTTACCTGACTGGTCCACTTCCCACTTGCCCACCTCTACTCTCACCAAAAAAAAATATTTAGGAATGCTGTTCTGAGATTCATGAACAGCATTGTAAAAGAACCAGACTGAGGTGAAAAGTACCAGCCCTGGAGAGGCTGTAGGCATCCCTGCATTTCTGCAAGATGTCTGAGAATTTCAGGAAAGAATCTACTTAGTTACCAGAGGGTTTGTTGGTAGAGGCCACAGAACTGGGAAGGTACAGTGATGGGGTCAGAAGAGAGATGACAGGGCTGATGTGGGGGCTTGGAGGGCCTGGGGATCTGAGTTACCAACAGGGAGAAACAGGTTGGAACCAGGGAAGAGGGCTAGGCCTGGAGACATAGCCTGGTTCTGGTCCCTGCGTTGCCACTCACAGATTGAGGAACCTGGTGGGCAAATTTCACAAAGCCATCTCTTTGGATCTCTCCTTTATTTATTTTTCAAAAAGGTTAGCTGGAAAGCAATTTGGTAATGTCTACCAAACTTGAGAACACATATACCCTTGAGCCAAGACATTCCATTTCTAGGTATTTATCTTATACATATGCTCATAAAGTGCACAAAGATTCATTGCAGTCTTGTTTGTAATAATAAAGGACAAAAAACAATATAAACAAATATATGGCACATGCACACAATAGAATGCTATATAACATCAAAAATAATGAGGGATGAAATGACTTTTGATACACAGTTAAGCAGAAAAGCAAGATGTGGGACAGTTGTAGAGTGTGCTGCGAGTGAGTGAAAACCAAGGTGGATGGATAGACACCTACGTTCCTATATGCACAGATTCTCTCTGGAAAGAAATGCAAGAAAGCAAACATAGGGATAGCCTGTGAGAAGGTGATCCAGTGGCTGGGGATGAGAGAGATTTGCTTCTACTATGTACTCCTTGGTGCTGTTTGGATTTTTTTTTTTTTTTTTTTTTTTTTTTACCATGTGCATGTACTACTTTTGAAAAAAAAAATACATCAAATAAATAACTGAAGGGTGTCATCTCTTACCCTCCTGGCCCCAGTCGGCTGCCATGTGGACCAAATGTGCTCGTGTGATCTAGAGCCCAGTACTGTGCCAGGCAAACAAGGAAATCTTGCCTAACAACCATGCAACAAAAAAGCACTCAGTTTTAGTTCAATGCTTTCTCACTCTCGGAAGAAGTCCTGAGTTGTTCAGCTGAAGAGCTCCCTGTGAGCTGTTAGGGCTTTTGTTAAAGCTGGAATCAGACAACCAGGCAGCACAACAGAGGAGCAGCTGGGCAGGACCTTGTTCCAGTTCTCAGCTGAAGGTCAGCTCAGCTCCCCATGACTCCAGAACCCAAAGGGAAGGTGCATGCCACAGGAAGGTTTCATTCCCAACCATCTTTTCTTTTAGCTAGAGGATTTATGGTTGCTGTGTGTGTGATTTTCTATGGATACTTCAAAACAAGTTTTCTGGTTTTTTCCCAGGATCTACTTTTAAACCCATTTTCACTGAGATTTAACAGATGCCCAATTTAACCATCTAAGGGAGGGGCTGGAAAGAAAATGCTGCATGGTGCACACTGTTTTACAGCACAAAATGTCATTTATAAAAGAACTTTCAAGGGGCAAGTACTTTGTTTATTAGAATTACCCACAGGTGCCAAAGAAGTCTCTGGACTTAAGATTCTGGGAAGTGGCTAGTTTGACTAAGAGATACACATCACAACTCCTCCCAGAAAATGAATTGGAACCTCAAGCCTTTCTCATAGACCTCTCTAGTCATTGGCCTCATATGTGGCTGGGCTCCTCACATCAACAACACGCAGAAGTCTGATGCTAGGGCAGGAAAAGCTTGAAACCTCAGTCATTCCTGAGCTGACGTGGTCTGCAGACATTTCCTGTGCCATTCTCTTCCTGAAGCAACCACTGCAAACTATTTGGGATTCAAGTTAAGCCAAGGAAAGAGGACAAGAAGAAGGGAGCAACTTGGAGCTGAAACAAGGCCAGTGAGCAGAGGCAAGCATTTTTGATTTTAACCAGGAAATCAACTCCCATGATGGTAGAAGCAAGCCTTGAGGAACACCCACCAAGAAACTGTCATTAAGAACAAAGTTGTGACAGAACAGATAAGTAAGAAAAACAAAAGAAAAAAACCTGGCTAATTAAGTACCAATGTTGCTTTTATTGAATCTCATGGTGATTATCTGTTTACAAACCCGTCTCCCACTGTGAACCACCAGTTCCACAAAAACAGGGACCACCCCTCACCCATCTCTAAATCCAGTTCTCCTTCAAGAAAGGAAGTTAAGCCACTTCTTACCATTTCTGCTGCCATCACCCTAATCCAAGCCCCAGTCATTGCTCCCCTACGGTATTTCAACAATAACAATAACCATCACTAGCATTTAGAGGGCATTTATTCTGTGCTAGGCACTGCTTTAAGTGTTTTGATGGAATTCACTTATTAAACCCTCACAACTCTCTGAGGTAGGTCCTATCATTTCAAATTGTTCTCATAGGCCTCTCTAGTCATTGGTCTCAGATGCCAATGGCCCCTCACTTTCTCCCTCATAAACAACATGCAGAACAATATGCCCCTTTCACAGATGAGGACACTGAGTCTCAGAGAGACTAAGTAAATTCTAGGAGGCACAGCTAGACTGGCAGAACTAGGATTGCCCTCAACTGACTTCCTGGTGTGCCCTGTCACAATCACACTGCTCACCTCACCAGAGTGAGATGAGTTTTTCAAAACTTGAAATTCATCAAAACTCCTCAATGGTTTCCTTCTCCTGCTAGGATAAAGTTGAAACTGCCACCGCATCCTTCAAGGCTCCCCTCATGCTTGCTGTTCCTCTGGACCAGCTCCCTCCAGATGTTTGCATTTGCTTTTGCCTTTTCCAGAAACACCGTTACCCTGATCACAATGCTGGCTCCTTTTCAACCTTCAGCTCTTGGCTTAAATGTCACATGATAGAGCGGACCCTCCCTCACCACCTCCCTTCATTTCAGCACCAGAGCATTTAACCCGACCTGAAATCACTTTAGTCGTGTATCTGGCGCCTGCTCCCCGCACCCCCCGCCCCGCCCCTTCTTAACACTGCGGGTTCTGGAGAACCGCGGCGTCCTCTCTGGAGCCCTCCGTGGCCCCGCGCCTGGCAAAAAGCCTGGCACACAGCCTATGGTCAATGCAAATCTGTGAACCGGATGAATGCGATAAGGAAGCCGGGCGCTCTGCCCGGTACCTGGAGCCCAGGCCGCGGGATCCAGGCGCAGAGCTCGGCCGGGCGGCGGCAGCTCTGGCCCCGTGGCTCAGGCCAGGCTTCGAGATGAGAACTGCAGCGGGGGCTCCTCACCTGCGCGTCGTCGACCGAGCCAGGTCGGCCTTGCCAAGGTCACTCAGCGGCTCAGCCCCCACGCCTGGCCGTCCACCCACCCCAGGGCGGCGGCGCTTCAGACTCTCGCAGCGGAGACGCTCCCCGAGACCCGGAGGCGGTGCGCCCCGGATCGGGGCCCCATCCCGGGCCGCGCGGGGGAGGTTAGGCCCGCAAGTCCTCCGGCTCCGGCTCGAGCGGGCTGGCTGTATCGCGGGGCGAGGCTGAGACGGGCTGGGCCTAGTCCGGCGCGGGCCCGTTCCCCTGGCAACGGCGCGGGCTACGGCGCCCCACAGCGGCCAAACCGCGCTGCGTCACGTCGCCCCGGCACCCTGGCTCCGGGCGGGGCTCACCCCGGACCCCCTGGCGTCCTAGCCCAACCATTCTCCGTTCCTTTCCAACATTTCTTCTCAAAAACCCACTTTCCCCACCCCCAATCCACAGCTTGTCTTCTCGAAATCCTAACTTGTCCCAGAGGTGTTCCCCTCCAGTTTCCCCCCTGAGCCCACCACTCTCAGGGAGACCCTCAGTCAGCCTACACACTTTTTAATGAGTATGCGCTGGGCACTGGACATACCATGCGGAACACCCACGAGATCCCTGTCCTTCAGGGAGATTACAGGCTAAGGGGAAGACACATCTAGAGACAAATAAATACAGTATACATATTGTGGCCCATAATATAAAGTGTGAAGTATAAGAGCTCAAAATATCTCCTTTCTGGGACTTCCCTGTCAGTCCAGTGGTTAGGACTCTGCGCTCTCACTGTCAATGGCCTGGGTTCAATTTCTAGTCGGGTTCAATCCCTGGTCCTGTTCAATCTCTGGTCTGGGAACTAAGGTCCCACAAGACCCACGGTGCAGCCAAATAATAGTAGTTGTAGTAATAATAACATCTTCTTTCTTTATTTCCTTTATTTATTTATTTATTTTTTGGCTGTGTTGGGTCTTCGTTGCTGTGCGTGAGCTTTCTCTAGTTGCAGTGAGCGGGGACTACTCTTCGTTGGGGTGTGCGAGCTTCTCATTGTCATGGCTTCTCTTGTTGCGGAGCATGGGCTCTAGCCACGTGGGCTTCAGTAGTTGTGGCACGCGGGCTCAGTAGTTGTGGCTCGCGGGCTCTAGAGCACAGGCTCAGTAGTTGTGGCACACGGGCTTAGTTGCTCCACAGCATGTGGGATCTTCCCGGACCAGGGATGGAACCCGTGTACCCTGCCTTGGCAGGCGGATTCTTAACCACTGTGCCACCAAGGAAGCCCTCTTTATTTCCTTTAAATCAAGCATAAATCCTACTGGGAGCTCCCATATTCCAGGCTGATGGGAAATTCAGTCTTGGTCTCTACTAGGCTTCTCTTTACCCAGGTTATTCCGAGGACTCAGGATCTCCTGCAGGAGCAAACACTGTGAGAAGCACTGTCTGGTCATGGGTCCTCTCTGGTACTAAGGCCACAGCCATTGTCCCACCCACCTACAGGACTTTTAGATTTGGGCCTTGTGGGGCCATGCCTGCTGCACCGGGGCTGCCAGGGGACAGGCACTTGCTTCCTCTGTCCCAGGGCCTGCAGACTCTCTTCCCTTTCCCTGCCTGAAGGACCTCCCTGCTGAACTTGGTTTCCCTGAATGCTCCCTCTCCCCTCCACTTGGGGACAGTCAGAATGTGAATGTCCTATGAGCTCAGACTTTCTCAAAAGACAGGAAGAGACTTTGTCTTCCACCGGCTGTCCCATCCATATCTCCAAGGCCCTAAAAAGGTGAGCAGCTGGCTGGCTACCTGCTCAGAATGGGCTGGACAGAAAACATCCCTGTCCCTAAAATTATCAGCCACAAACATATAACAAAAGCAACATAGCAACTCCTGCTCTGTCATATGCCAATTGTGGGTCCTGTGCAAGTGTCTTTATCTCTCTATCATGCAGATTCTTGTTTCCAGGACTGATAAACTCAAACTTGATATGGAATAAATATCAGTGCTACTCTGGCCTCAGAAATACAAGATGACTCCTCAACTCTTATCTGGAATTGTAGAACTTAGGGTCGAAAAGAGATGGTGACCCAGAAATCAAGGTGGAGGGTGAGCCCTTCTATGCCCACAGAGAAAGGAGGGACTGGAGAGTCAAGCCTTGTGGACCCTGGGTCCATCTGCCTCCCAGGCACTTCTAGGTGTCCCGTGGGTATCTAAATGAAACATATCCCTATCTGCCCTCTTCATCCTTGCCACAAACCTGCTCCCCCGTTCAGGCCCTCTGAAGGGCACCATTACCTACCCAGTCTCCCCCTAGTCCTTGCCCAGCTAACCCATACGGTCCCCAAGACCAGGCAGTCCTCCCTCTGAAATACGTCCTGTGTTCATTCTTCCCACCCCACTGTAGCCCAGACCACCAGCACCTTTCTTGCTGACTCTGCAGCAGCCTTCTCTCTGTCTCCCTAACATCAGCCTGCCTGCTTCCAGTCCATTCTCCCTCTAGCTGCCAAGCTTATCATTCTTTCTCTTTATTTGTTAAAGTGGGTGGTAGTCTGAATAACGGCTTCCCAAAGATGTCCATATCCTAATTTCTGGAACCTATGAATATGTTACCTCACATGGCAAAGTGTACTTTGCAGATATGATAAGGATCTTGAGATGAGAGAGATTATCCTAGATTATCCAGGTGAGCTCAGTATAATCACAAGGGCCCTTATAAGAGAGAGTCCTGTGAGGGTCAGAGTGGGAGGAGATGTGATGATGAAAGCAGAGGTCAGAGAGATTTGAAAACAGTATACTTCTGGCTTTGAAGATAGAGGAAGAAGCCATGAGCCAACGAATACAGGTGTCCTCTGGAATCTGGAAAAGGCAAGGGAACAGATCCTCCCCTAGAGCCTCCAGAAGGAACCAGTCAGCTGATCCCTTGACATTAGCCCAGCGAGACCCGTTTCAAACTTCTGACCTCCAGAACTGTAAGATAATAAATTCATGTTGTTTTAAGCCACTGAATTTGTTGTATCAGCAATAGGAAACTAATACAGTGGGTTTCAAATAGGGTTAAGTATATACATGCATTTATCCAATTAAAGCTATTTCATTTGAAACAAAACTGTCTGCCCAGATTCCCTGGATGTCTATCTGAGTGACTTCAGGCCAAGCTCTCTGAAAAGAAGACTCCCTCTGGCCAAATTTTTCTTAAAGGCACAGGCAATTTGATGGTGTTCTGAGTCTGTCAGCCTGGTGTGGTAACCAATGCAGAACCTGACACGGCCCAGGGCATCACCTACTGAGGAAGGCCACACATTGCTAACACCACCTCATCAGTCTTCTGTTTAAGATACTTCCAGGGCTTCCTTTTGCCTTTAGGATCAACTGAAATGCCAAAGTGTGGCTTGAAAGCCCAGCTCAGCGAGCTCCTGTCCACCTCCTCATCCCTGTCCCCTGATTGGTGCCATTCCTGGAACCCAAGTCTTTTGCTCCCACCCCAGGCTCTTTCCCACAGGGTTCCCTTTACTTTGAGTGTAGTTTCAGCTCCTACTGCCCCCTCTGGCCAGTTTCTATGAAAACATGAGACACATTTTTCTGGGACAGAAGTCATCTCTTAGGGCAGGACTTGTTCTTGCCCAGAGCAGCTGCCCCTGACCAGCAAGGACGGTCTGCCCAGGGTGAACAGCCCAGGCTGTAGGGACAAAAAAACCCAACTGTGGTTTAAAGAACTTGTGCACATGTGTGTGACAAGGTTCCAAGCTAGCTTACCTGACTCCTAGAATTGCCAGAAGAGACTCCCAGGCAGCTCCTCCCACCCTGGGCTGGATCCAGCAGCCCATTCTTAATTAGAGCCAATGTATGCCCAGGCTTCCTGGGACTTGTCACATGTCCCAGGGCATGTCAGTGGTTACCTGTTTCAATCCCAGCTCTGCCAGTCGCCAGCTGGGCAAATTCCTTAACCTCTCTAAATCTCAGTTTGCTCCTATGTGAAACAGGGATAACAATAGCTACTGCATAGAGCCACGATGAGGCCTAAAAATGTGGTCCTGCGTATGAAGCACACAGAATGTCCCATTGGTAGTGGACATTGGTACGTATAATCTAGAGCCTACTTGTCTTTCAATCAGGAAATGATCCTCTCCATTTCATTAACAAATGGAGTTAAATTTTTTTGTTTGTTTTTTGTTTTTGTTTTTTGCGGTACGTGGGCCTCTCACTGCCGTGGCCTCTCCCGCCGCGGAGCACAGGCTCCAGACGCGCAGGCTCAGCGGCCATGGCTCACGGGCCCGGCCGCTCCGCGGCACGTGGGATCCCCCCGGACCGGGGCACGAACCCGCGTCCCCCGCATCGGCAGGCGGACTCCCAACCACTGCGCCACCAGGGAAGCCCAACAAATGGAGTTAAATTTTAATTATCAAATTCACCTGGTGGGATATGGTTAGCCACAGCTCTTGCTCTCTGGGTCCATTTTGTCTGGGTCCCAGTACACTTTCCAGTGGGCCTTGGATGAGTCAGCCCATCCAACTGGCTTGTCCCCATGGCCACCAGCATCTCTTGCCCTGGCAAACATAGCGCCCTCATGACTGGTCTTTCGCTTCCACTGCGGGCTCCCCATCCCCATCAGTCTGTTCTCCTCACAGCTTGTGGCTGTCTTTAAAAAAAACAAAGAAGGAAATAAAAGAAGGCAAACTGATTATTTTACTTCTTGCTACAACTTTCAGTGACTCTCCCTGCTCCCCGGGGAGCAGTATTTAGATATACCATGAAATTAGAATCAAAACCTCCCTTGCCCCCTGGCTCCAGCTGACCTCTGCAGCCTCCTGACCTCCCTTTCCCTGAAGGACCAGACTCCCTCTTATACTAGGGGCCTTTGCATGTGATGCGTTTGATACCTGGAACATCACTTCCTCCAGGAGAACTTTCTCTGACCCTCAGAATAGAAGAGGTCACAAGACTCTGCTGTATAGTTCCTTCTGTCAGTAGTGGCTCCTTGACTGCATAGTGATCTGATTAGGGGCTGTCCTCCAGCCAGATACAGAGACCACAAGGGGAGGAATATTTATCTAACTCACCATGGCTTCCCTAAGCATGGAGCCTAGAACACAGTAAGCACTCAATAGATGTTTGTTGAATGAACGAAGGAGGGAACAAACAAATGAAAGGATAAAGCTACTTATAGGAATTCTTTTGTGAAGCTTTTGTAAGGTAAATAATACTTGTTGAATTATTTTTGGTGTAAAAATTGACTTTCCTATATTATCGTCCCTTCATCATAGTAAATCTATTATTTCCATGTCCCTTGTAAAGATTTTTTTTATGTGCTACATTCAAGACGTTTTCCTCCCATTAATTTTTCCTTGTTAAGTAGTTTTTGTGACCATTTTATGCTTTAAGAAAGAAGTGCCATTTAGTATTTACAATATTCTCTCAGCTTCCTTGGTGAGAAGACTCTGGCAGCTTTCTCACTGTTGACTCTGACCAGTGCAGCTTGGAACACGATGTCATCCCTCCAAGAACTCTCTCAGACCTAGATAAAACTTATTCTGTGTCTCCAGTTAGGAACAAGGTGTTTGGAAACAGCACCTTATGCAACAGAGATGATGCAGGGCTATCCCTCGGAGGCAAATGAAATAAAGATCACGGGTGTGTGGAGAATGTATTCACAGTGTCCTAGGAACCAAAGATTTTAAAGCTTCTCTGCCAGTAATTCAGTTTTTATTTTATGTTTCTTGGAAAATGGAAGGCCTGTATTTGCCACGTGTGTTATCTCAGATGCAGAAAGGGGAAAAAAAAAAAAAGGTATCCTGTGCTGATAAGGATTTCCATGGCAGCCCGGTCAAAGCTGCCCTCTTTGTAACTGGCTTCCACCTGGCCCTGCACATGCTCCCCTGGGAGGGGTTTCTCTATTCAGCATGATATCTGTCTTTTTGCTTCCTCATTTCTATGGGGAATGGTACTTGCATACGAAGTCATTGACGATTCTTACTTTATTTCAGAAATGTGCAGGGCTGAGGCACCTGAATTTTTCCTCAAATACTTTAAAGCAAACTATGTGGCAGAACCCCTCATGCCTGCTCCCAGAGGAATTTCCTTTGAGTGTTCATATCTCGAAAGCTTATGTAACCTGACACAATTATCTAAAAAGCCTTGGAATCCGAAAGAACAGAGATATGAGCTAGGAATGAAGGTTGGAGCTGGGAAAGAAGTGTTCTCCCAGCCTGGGTACTGGGTCATACTTCACTATGACAATGCACAATTCAACTTCCAAAGAAAAATGTTAACCCCTGGCACTGTGACCAATGCGTACCTTTGCTTATCGCTCTGAACAAGGAATCTCTTGATGAGGTGCTCGAGGGGCATTACAAAGCCTTAGACCTGGCTGGCGGTTAAAAATATTTCTATAACCATCTTGAGCAACTGGTGTTCCCAGGATGAAAGCAAGAGTGTCTTGGGCCCCTTCTAGAAGATAACCCTCTCCACTGACTCAAAGATCAACACATCCTGAGAGCTGGGGTCTCGTGCCAGTGGTTAGCGCTGCAAAGGAGGTGTGGATTGGGCTCTGAAATCCATATTTTCACCAAGTGATTGGTCCAGGTGATTTTGACTCAAGCCCAGCTCAATTCCCAACTCAGGGGAGAGGGAAGGAGATGAGGACAGAAACTATAAGTGCAGACCGAAAATCGGGACTCCACAGGGAGATGACCCTGCCATGTGCCCAAAAGCCCTTGCACCAAGAAGCTTCTTTCTCCTCTCTTTGTTTTCACTTTTAGAAATCTCAGCCCCACTTGCTATTTGCATACCAGCGGTGAGGGACCTCCAAGGAGAATAGGCACCACTCATAGGTGGTTGGCTTTTCAAGGAATTTGCTGGAGAAAATTGGAGGCAGGGCAGTGAACAAAACCCCCTCCATCTGGTTTCAGTTTATTTGAAAAAACAACACACACAGGCCTCCCCACCAGCAATCAGAAAACAGCCACAGCTCCCCAAGGAGGGTATTAGCCACAAGGGGTGGGACTGAATTATGTATATGCAAATAAATTAAACCAGCCAGCCAACAGCAACTAATTTTTGTATCTTTTGCAGTTGTTCTGCCAAGAAAAGGCCTGAATCAGGGTGATGGAAGTTGTAAGGAAGCAAGTTTTGGAATTAGTTTTAACAACTTGCCTTAATTCTACCATTGGGAGACATGTTTCTAATCCAGAAGCAAATTTTATTTTATTTTATTTTATTTTATTTTTTAAAATGTTTTGGAGCAGAAAAAGTTTTATCGCAGGGCCAAGCAAGAAAAATGGGTGGCTCATGCTCAAAACCCCTAAACTCCCAGAAGCAAATTTTCAAAGGTTGATAGTCTTTCACCTGGCGGTTGCCCACTGAAAAATGCCAACCTCCTAGGCTGAAGGCCAGGGGGCAGTGCTGCCTGATGGTTGGGAGCAGAGTGTCTGGACGGCTGAGTGACCTAGGGCATGTCACTGAATCTCTCTGAGTCTGTTTTCTAATGTATAGAATGGTAGTACCTGCATCATAGGGATAATGTGAGGATAGTAAATAAAATGAGGAAGTCAAACACAAGGACTGGCACACAGCAAGCACATAGTAAATGTGGCAGAGGATTATGAATAACTCAGAGCCTCACTGCAGGACCCAAGAAGACCAGTTTCACCTGGAGTTAACCAAGCTGTCCCAGCAAGTGTTCTCAGCTGGGGCTTGCCTTTCCCCTGGGGCTGGTCCACAAAACCCTTTAGAGCAAATTCTCTTAGTGTTTTCCAAACTCGAGGGCCCTGATCCCCAAATACCTGCCTTCAATCCTGGAAGCAAAAGAAAAGAAGTTCAGAGAAGGGTGCTGGACACGGTTTGAAAATGCAAGTGATACTCCTGGCTTCCTGCATTTCCCCAACCCTTCTCCCCAGTAAGCGAAGGGCCTGACTTCCAGGTGCACAGCCTAGAGGAGAGGGATGGGGGACTCAGTTCATGCCTGGTGAGTTGGCAGTCTCCCAGCCTCTTGTGCCACGTGAGTGACGTGCTGGGGACCATGGGCACCCAGCTACCTCTGGGCTCAGCCTTCACATGTCCACGAGCACTTCGGGCTGTTTATCCAAAACAGACCTTTGCTTCTGTCCCTCGTAGGGATGCACCAACAGGACTCCCAGCCTCCCTTCTTTCCTTGTCCCCAAACCAATTTCCTGGCCAACTGGGACAGGGCCCTTATTTGCTCAAGACTATTCCCAGCTCTCCTTTGCCCTCAGAATGAAGTCTAAGAGGGCACATGTGGCAAACTTAGCTCTGCATTAACAAAGCCAGACTTCGGGCTCTGGTACACTTGATTTTAAATCTTGGGGCTGGTCCAAGATTCAAACTTATGTGAACCTGAGTTTGAGACCTTGAACAATTTTCCTAGCCTCCAGAAGCCTCAGCTTCCTTGAATGTAAAATAGTAATGATGATACCCACTACAAAGGGCTATTGTGAGGCTTCTGCACCCCAACCCAGGGCTTGGGACAGAGCAAGAGGTTTGGAGGCCAGTGCATGGAATGAAGATTGAGGATGAGGTAGGAGGGGTCGGCTGCCAGAACTAGGGAAGATGATGAGACCAGTTTTGGACATGCTGAGTGTAAGGGGCCTATGGGTGTCCACGGGAGGCATCTGGGGGCAGCTGGACATGTGGGCCTGGAGTTAAGAGCAAGGCCTTGGCTGGAAAGAAGCGTGGGAGTCGCCAATATGTGAGTAGGAAGATGAACTCATGGTGGGGGAGAGACTGAGCATGAGGCTTCCACAGCCAGAGGTTCACCCACAGGGAAGAGAAGCTTGTGACGGAGGCTGAGAGGGAGAGACAGAGAGGTAGGAGGAAACCCAGCAGCAGTGGCTTTTCAGGTGCCAAAGGGAGAAAGGGCCTGGAGTACTGAGGAGTTAACTGAAAGCAGAGGTGTATCCATGGTACGTGAGGACTAGGATGTCGTCACTGGCGACCCTTGGCGTGGTCAGGAGGGGGAGCTGACTCAGAGCTAGAGTGGGGAGCAGAGAGGGGAGATGGTGACTATAGACAGTTTTCGAGAAACGCGGCTGAGAATGGTGGCGGGGAGCATGAGAACAATGCTTGGGGAAAGGGATACAGGATTGAGTGAGAGAAGTTCTTTATTGCGATTACCAGAGGGAGAGGCCAGAGCGAGCCAGCATGCATGCCGCTGGGAGGGAGCCAGTGGTTAGTTATGACAGCCACGGTGCCCAGCACAGGGCCCGGCATGAAGTAGGAACTCAATAAAAGTTTGCTCCCTGTGAGGACGGGGAGGGGTGGGGTCTGGAACTTGGGTGGAAAGATTGGCCATTGGCAGGAAGAGGCTCCCCTCTGCCATTGTGCCAGGAGGGAGGAATGATGGGGTGCCAGGGGGTAAGCAGAATACAAGGCAGGGCCTCCTTGGGACTCTGCTGCCTCCGAACCTGAAGATGAGCTCGTGGTGGGGGAGGGACTGAGCGTGAGGCTTCCACAGCCTGACCACAGAGGAAGGAAGAAGAGGTGATAAGTGAGTGCTTGGCTGCAGAAACCTGGTGTGGTCAGGGAACAGAACATGAGCTCTCAGAGACTGCCACTTGGCACACCCCATCCTGGATTTCTGTTCCTACCATCCTCAGGTCCAGCAGTTGGTTACCTTCCCGGTACTCCTTTCAGAGCCATGCCCTCCCCCAAAGGCCAGTAGATGGGGCCAGTGAGCCGCCGGGCTCGGCAGGAACAGGCCGGAGCCAGCCTGCCAGGCCCCGGCCACCGCACGGCCCTCCAGAGCCTGGGGCACGGGGGGGTGGGGTGGGGTGGGGGGTTGGCTCACCAGTTTTCTGACCCGGGGGGTGGCGAGGGGTGAGACTAAGGACGAAGGAAAACTATGGGTTGAGGGCTTAGGGGTGGGGTGGCTCAGGGGCTCCGCTCCTTCCGCTTGCCCTTCATTCCTCGGCCCCTGCCAGGCCCGGCCTTATCTGCTGGGGCTCCTGCCGTCTGCCCCCACCCCTTCCCTTCTCTTCCCTGGAGGACCCTGCCAGCCCAGACTCTCGGTTCTGGCAGAGGCTGGTTCTCTGCCCTTGGGCAGCCACAGCCTGGCACCAGGCCTCAGACAGGGCTGGGCCAGCCCCTCCCAGTCATGACTGCCTGAACCACCTTCTTTCTACTTCCAGAATGTCTCCACCTGATGAGAGGTAAGGGGTCAGTGGCTGAGGAGGTCACAGGGGGCTGGCGCATAGATCCTGGGAAGGAGGCCTGACTGCCTGGCCTCCTGGCCGCCTGGCCTAGGAAGTAGGATGAAGTTCTGGAGGGGTGGGTTAAATAAAATGTGGCAGATCACCCAGTCCCACGAGACCCAAACCATGCAAGACTAATATTTCTGTCTAAGGTGGCGCAGTGTCCCAGAAGCTGAACAGGCAATACCTCCAGCCCATCCTAGACTCCACAACCAAAGACAATTCCCTACATCCCCTCTCAGCAAGTCTCTCTCCCCATCGTGGGCTTCCCAATGAGTCAGGATCCTTCATGTTTCCTCCCCAGGACAGTGTAATATCTTGTTTCTCAGACTCTGTTTTCACCTTGCTTTCCCACTTCCACCTCCCTACCCTTTGACTCCTGCTCTGGCAAGCACTGGCACTACCTGTGTGGCCTTGACCTTGAAAGCTGCCTGGGACCCCTCTTCTTCTCCTCTACATCCCCTCTGCAGTCCCAAGGGGAAGCCCTTAATGGTCTGAAGCTGGAGAAACCACAGCCAGACTCTCAGTAGGACAACTAGAGCTGGGAGGGGAGGGTCCCACCAACCCAGGGTCTACAGCTCAGATCAGGAGGCCAGGTCAAGGGTGCTGTGTCCACCTCTGAGACTGGGACACAGATTCAGGACAACAGGAGTCAGCAGGTTTTGGAGAGTGAATGTTTCCCTGAGTTTCCAGAGAATGGACCCAGACCAAGGGAGTCACTGAAAACACACACAACACACACGCACACACACACGCACACACACGTACTTACATGCACATACAGGGTTATGGCACAGGGAGAGACGTGTCATTTGTGTGTGGACAAGCTATGGAGCCCACGGACACGAGTGTACACAAATACAGGCATACACAGGCACACAAGGTCATGTACCCAAAGTCAGGCAGGACCTCCCCAGGCAAGTCCTGCCTCCCTGGGCCAGGGCTAACTTGTAATCTGTACTTACAGGAGGAGGAATAGGTGGAAGCACAGAAGTGGCTCTGGGAAGGACATGGGTCCTTCACCTTCCCCTTAAGTGGGTCTGACTCCCAGCCTATCCCTGAGACTCCCCCGGCTCATCAGGGGGCCATGCCTGTATGGCAGAGAAGGCTTTGGAGGAAGCATTGCCTTGAAGCCCTGGCACAGAGGCTGAGCATCTAAGATAGAGAATGGGCAACAGGATTGGGAGGGGTCCATGACCTCCAAGGACCTAGTGCAGGCATGGATGAAGCACTGGGCAAGGGTCCATAAGAAGCAGGGACCCCTCTGCCATGGGCTGACCTACTGACCTCAGCACAGGACCTGGCAGCAAGGTACTGACACCAACTCCTAGTGCCTGCAGAGTCTGGCATGGATGCCAAGCACAGGGTGCCAGACACTGGGGTGGGCAAGGTGGGGGGCCACTAGGCCCCGCATCAACACAGAACTTCATACACACAGGCAGGGAAATGCACCCACATTCACTTATTTTATACCCTGGGGAATCCTAAGAGCAGGGCAGGGATCACCCTGTCCTAGAGGCTGCCCTCACTGACTCCCCAGGTGTCCCCATTGGCCTGGCTCTTGGAGTCCCTGGGGTTGGAGGGTGGGCTGGAGTTAATGGGACGCCTAGATGCTTCCTCAGAACCGCGCCTCCACACACCCGCGCCCACACATATACACTTGTGTTCCAGGAGGAGGTGAGGTTGCTGCACCCCAGGGCTGGAAAGCGGAAGGAAGGGGCAAGGCGGGGCAGAGACTCTCGCGAACCCGGTCGGTCACCCTCCTCCCCCCAGCCCCCTGCCCCAAATCGGTCGGTGGCTACGGGCAGCTTAGGTGTGAGAGCACGTCAGGGCGTGTGTGCTAGGCACCTGCAGCGGCGCAGGGCGTCCGAGTACGTTACGTGTGCCGGCGTTGGCCGCGGCTGCCTGGTGAGGGCGAGCTGGTTGCCCGTGGTGTTCCGGCAAGCCCGGCGACCGCGGCGGTGCTGTCAGTGTGGGGAACTTGGCTGAAGGTTGCGCGTGTCCTCAGGCGTCCCGAGCAAGTGTGAGCTGTGGATGTGCTCACCTGGGAGCCGCGGCTCAGCCGCCCAAGGCGCACGTGTCGGGGCGCAGGAGTGAGCGGATGCGGGGCACTAGGGCTAGACCGACAGGACCTCTCCCGGGCGCGGCGGGTGGCGAGGCGGCTGCTCCTCGAGCAACAACTTTGGGACTCGGTTCCGGCTTCTTCGAAAGCGGATCTGGCCTCGGGGGCGTGGTAGAGGGCGGGAGGTAGAGGTGGGGGCACCTGCCGGGCAGTGGGTGAGAGGAGAGAAGTAAGGAAAGCCCCGCCCCTTCCCCGCCTCCGCTCCGCCCTCGCCCCCGCCCCCGGGGCTCTTTATAAACTCGGCCCGAGGGCTAACAGAGAAAGCGAGTATCTCTCCCGCCCCTGGCTGGTGTTCTGCACCACCCGGCGCCCCGGCCCCGAGTCCCAATCCCTGCTCTCCAGCCCGGCCCCTGCCCCGCCCCGGCCCAGCCCGGCCCGGCCGCCATGGAGAGCTGGCCCTGGCCGTCGGGCGGCGCCTGGCTGCTTGTGGCGGCCCGTGCGCTGCTGCAGCTGCTGCGCGCGGACCTGCGTCTGGGCCGCCCGCTGCTGGCGGCGCTGGCGCTGCTGGCCGCGCTCGACTGGCTGTGCCAGCGCCTGCTGCCCCCGCTGGCCGCACTTGCCGTGTTGGCCGCCACCGGCTGGATCGTGTTGTCCCGCCTGGCGCGCCCGCAGCGCCTGCCCGTGGCGACTCGCGCGGTGCTCATCACCGGTGAGTGCGCGGGGCACGGAGCGCGGGGATTTCAGGTTCGAGGGCGGGACCGGACACTCAGAGGGCTCCCCGTGGGCATGCCAAGGCAAGGCGGGACCCCTAGCCCAGGAGTGGGGGAGTCCCTCTCCCCTGGGTGCAGGGAACCAGCCTAGTAGGAAGAGCAGGGCACCTCCCCAAGTCCGGGTTAACTACCTGTGGCTTCAGGGAGTGTTGGAGGGAAAATGAGGCAGGGAGCGGGCAGGTGCACAGGGGAAACTTGTAGCTAAGAAAGAAGGAGGCTTCTGGAGTTTGGGGTTTATGCTATGTCCCTGTCCAAGAGAGCAGTCTTCGGACAGAGGACACTGCTCTGAGGGACTTCAGAGGATGGTCACCCTTTGAACTCTGCCTAACATCCCCACGTGGGAGGTACCATCTCCTCTTCCCTGGGATTAGAGGAATAGGCTTAGATGAAGAGTTAGGACCCCCAATTGTCTGGGCTCCTTGGAGTCCAGAAAAGCTTGAGGTCATCATGAGGGACAGCTGGGCATTCAGCTGCCTCTCAGATCCCACCACCCAAACCTAAATTGCTGAAGTAGCTGTCCAGAGTCTGCACCCAGCACGCCACCGCCATTCCTCCTGGTCCTCTGTGCCCAGGAAGGAGGTGAGGTCTTGGAGAGCTGGGTTCAGGTGCCTCTGGTCACCTGGCTGAGCTCTCTTTGTGTGGAGCAAGGAATAAATCTGTCATCAGAAGGAGGGAAGGAGGAGCTGAGGCCCAGCCTGAAGTGGGGAGGGGGAGAAAGGCCAGTGGGCACTGGCTCCATTGTATGGGGGAGGGGCAGCCCGGTCTCTCCCCTAAGCCCCATGGCTTTGGACAGGTGCTCAGGGCTCTGCCCTTGCATTGGGCCTGGGCTGGGGGCAGCCACCGGCTGACTGGCTTCTCGGAGACCTCAGTCTAGCAGGGGGCCCTGCAGGATCAGATGGAGCTGGAAGAACTTCCCAGAGAAGGCCATCCTTGAGCTGGGCCTCAGAGGCTGGATGGAGATAGGTGGAGTGTGGAAGGTGTTTTGGATCAGACAAAGGGTGTGGGATAGAAGCTTGAGGCAGGAATGAGCATGGCCTGGGCAGGGGACAGTCAGTAACCAGTCTGGCTGCTGAGATGTGGTGGGATATAAGGTTGTTTCCTTGGAAGGGGCCTTGAATGCCTGGCAAGAAGCCAGAATGTACTGAGGTGGGTGAAGGTGGCATGAGGGTTTGGGCTTCAGTTAAGATGGTGGAGACAGAGCAGGGCTCAGGCTGGATGGGAGAGACCTTAGTTCAGGGTGGAGTGTGAAGTTTCAAGGGACCCCAGTTTTAGTGGTTTAAGGAAGGAGAGATGACAGACCTCCTGGTATGAAGCAGGGAGCTTCTTTCCCCAGGGATGAGGCAGCTCCCCTTCTGCCTTCTAATTAATGAGTTATCTCAACAGGACCCAGGCCATCTGCAGATACTAGTGACCCAGGCAGTCTTTCCTGGGATCTCACCCCAGGCCTTTGTGCTGCCGCTGTTACATCTCCTAGCCTCGAGCCTGAGAGTGAGGTGAGAGGAGGGATGCCTTTTGTGACTTGGGCTTCCCTCAGCTCTGGTTGCAAAGCCCCGTGAAGGAGGAGGGGAAGAAGACTGCCCAGCCCACCCCACGTAAGCATCAAGAGTAGGCCTCCAAGCTTCCCAATGCCCCCAAACTCTGGGGTTTCCTCTCTCACCACGGACTGCCAGACAAGTAGGTGACCAGACCCTGCCTCACCTGCTAGGAACGCTGTGTCTTGAGGCTGCCACCCACCCCTCCCTGAGAACCGCTGGCCAAGGCTACTTGGGGAGCTCAGCCCTGGGGTCAGGGTTTGGGTTGAGTGGCTGGGTGCCTTGTGTGCACAGCTGTGCACTGCTGGGGTCTCATGGGAGTGAGCCCATTGTTGTTCATGGCTCACTGCACGTAGGTTGGAGTTATGTGCAGGTATCCAAATGTGTGTGCAGGTGAGCAAGAGTGTGAAAGGCTTGGGTGACTGTGCTGGGACCGCAGAGCTGAGGTTCTGGAAGGCCTCAGTTTCCCTGTGAAGGGGCTGTCTGCTCTGGAAGGGAGCTTAGGCAAATGGGGACACACACACAAACACACACACACACACACACACAAGGGCGCTCACGCCCCTCCCCCAGCCAGACTTGCTCAGGAAATACCCCTCAGCTGGGGCTGGCTGGTGGGTCCCCAGCCACACAAAGCCCAGCTTGCAGACCCCTGCCTAGCTTTGTTCTCTGCCTTAACAGAGGGGACAGGGCTGAAATGGGGGGAACTGGTTGTGCAGAACCACTTTGCAGCTTCTGCTCAGCAAGACCACCACGGGGGCAGGCTCCAGAGAGCCTCCTCCCTCACTGCTCCTAGCCCTGGTTGGCCACCTGTGGAGCCGGATTGGAATGAGAACAATCAAGGAAGCAGGGGTTTATCAGACCCACTGGCTGGCTCTGCCTGGTGGTCCATCTCTCTACATACCAAAGACAGGAAATTAGGCCTCCAAGAGTGGTAACTGACCTCAGGTCACACTTGGTGGGCATGGGAAGGGATTCTAACGCAGATCTGTTCTTATCTTCATCCATTGTGCCCCTGTCCTGGGGGCAAGTGGTCTGGGGCTCAGAGAATGCTCCAGTGTTGCCACTGATTGGAATTCCAAGGGTGGTGGTCGGGGGTGAAGTGCGGATGGGCCTCCAACTTGCCTAGAGCCAGGAATAATAGTTGAGGGTGTTGAGGCTGGAATGGAAGGTGGCTCTCAGGTTGTACAGGGTCTGCATGATGGGAATAGAGGACTTCGGCTTCATGCTAAGGGCTGTGGGGAGCCTTGGAGAGGTTTTCAGCAGCAGAGGGATATTGTCATTTTTGGAAGGATCCCTCTGGCTGCTTAGGTAGAGAATGGATCCAAGGGGGCAAGATGAGACAGCACTACAAAAGGGGGCTGCTTCAGTGTCCAGGTAAGAAGAAGCCTGGGCAAAGGCAGTGAGAAAGGGAGGGAGGCTGTGCAGTAATACTGCACATGCGAGCTGAGGCCTGATATCGACCAGACAGAAGGACATCAGAACTGGGACTGGGTCTCAGCTGGGACTGGCTGACCTGCAATAGAGTCCTGACCTTACTATATGCTGGCTGAGTGACTTTGGGAAGCAACTTAGCATTACTAGGACTCAGTTTCCTCATCTGTAAAGTGGGGATCATAAGCCACGTTTGATGGGGTAGCTCTGAGTCGTCAGGGAGATGACAGTTGTGAAAGAGTTGGTACTCAGGTGCTCAGCCAGAGGGGCAAAGCCTGCCAGAGATGGGCTTAGGAAAAGAAGGGAGGGCTGCTGATTGCTGGTACGTTGGGCGTCAGAGGCCTGGATCCCATCTAGACCGTGGTGACCCTGGGGTTGTCTCAGGCCGGACTCGGCCACAGTGGGAGTTCACTGGCTGTCCTTCCCTGGCCAGGCTGTGACTCTGGTTTTGGCAAGGCGACGGCCAAGAAGCTGGATGCGCTGGGCTTCACAGTGCTGGCTACCGTGTTGGATTTGAATAGCCCTGGTGCCCTAGAGCTGCGTGCCTGCTGTTCTCCTCGTTTAAAGCTGCTACAGATGGACCTGACCAAGCCAGCGGACATTAGCCGCGTGCTGGAGTTCACCAAGGCCCACACCGCCAGCACTGGTCAGTAGGCTCAGCTGCGCGAGGAAAGGGCGCGGCTCGGCAGGTGTGAGGGGGCAGGGGTTGGAGGTCTGCTGCCAAGCTGACCCTCAGCTTCCCTCCTGGCTCCATGCCTTCAGGTCTGTGGGGCTTGGTCAACAACGCGGGTCAGAACATCCTCGTAGCAGATGCGGAGCTGTCTCCAGTGTCCACGTTCCGCAGCTGCATGGAGGTGAACTTCTTTGGTACACTTGAGATGACCAAGGGCCTCTTGCCACTGCTGCGCCATTCCAGCGGGCGCATCGTGACCGTGAGCAGCCCGGCAGGTGAGGGTCTTCCCACACCAGAGCAGAAAAGGTGCCCCTGCAGGGCGGGGAGAGGTGCTGGAGCCCCTGGCCTAGGCTGAGATGCCCATTCCCAATCCATCCCCAGGAGACATGCCATTTCCCTGCTTGGCTGCCTATGGGACCTCCAAGGCGGCTGTCACGTTGCTCATGGACACGTTCAGTTGTGAACTTCTGCCCTGGGGTGTCAAGGTCAGCGTCATCCAGCCTGCCTGCTTCAAGACAGGTGAGGTTCAGGGATTTGGGGCTGGGGCCTGTGTGGTGTAGTGGGGGAGGGGGGAAGGTGAAGTGGTGTGGTCTTCTCTGGAGGGGGGTTGGGTCTGAGGAATGGGCATGGCTTTGGCTGGGGGCAGGTCTCAGGTTGTGAGTTAGAGAGACCTGGGTCTGGCTTTGGCTTCCCTAACAGACCCCACTCTGACCTTGCCACTCCTTCCCCAGAGGCAGTGAAAGACATGGACCAGTGGGAAGAGCGCAAGCGGCAGCTGCTGGCCAACCTGCCCCGAGAGCTGCTGCAGGCCTACGGTGAGGACTACATTGAGCACTTGAACGGGCAGTTCCTGCATTGTCTGAGCCAAGCACTGCCAGACCTCAGCCCGGTTGTAGATGCCATCACCGATGCGCTGCTGGCGGCTCAACCACGCCGCCGCTATTACCCAGGCCATGGCCTGGGGCTCATGTACTTCATCCACTACTACCTGCCTGAGGGCCTGCGGCGCCGTTTCCTGCAGTCCTTCTTCATCAGTCCCTATGTGCCAAGAGCACTGCGGCCTGGCCAGCCTGGCCTTACCTCTGCCCGGGATGTAGCCCAGGACCCAGGCCCTAAACCGGGCCCTTCCCCCACTGCCCAAGGAGCAGTACGTGCATAGAACTGCTCCGGCAGAGGAGATCCCTTATGCCCTTGGTCCTCCCCTGGGCATTCTGACCCCCCAGGTCTGCCCCAAAGCCTGGCCTAAAGGACCCCAACCCCACCCACTGCCAATGTCACAGGCCAGGCCTGGTGAGGCTGCTTCCCTGTGAACCTCTGGGCCTCTCCTGCTTCATGAGCCCAAACAGACCCTCCTGGGCACAAGGCTCCACCATGCACCTTGGAGAACCCAGCTGGATGGGGAGTTTAGTGCAAGACTCAGCTGTAGCCTTTGACAGGATCCTGCAGACAGTGCCTCTGCAAACTAAGGAGTGACTGGGAAGGTTGGGGACCCCCTCAGGATTATTTCTTGGCACCAGTGCCTCAGTGCTGCGATTTGAAGGGTGAATCCCACTGTTTCTTGACTGGCTCAAGAATTAGGGCCCTGACCACCCACCCCAAGCCCCCCAAGCCACAGGGAGGCTGCATATTCTACTTGCCTGATTGCCACTTTTTGAATAAAGACAAATTTTTATTTCTCCTAGAATGGGGGAGATGCTATGTTCGCCTAGGTGACAGGCTGTGGCTGTGAAACAGACTGGGCACCGCCTGGGGGCCGAGGCTCTGGGCATAGACTCTGGTTTACACCCAACCCCCTTCAACAACCTTGGGCAGATCATTTATCCATAGGTTTCCTCATAGTGAAATGGGGGTAATGACCCCAGCCCAGGGAGTTCTGGGGCTCAATGAAGCAGAGGGAGGCCTGGGCGCCCTCTAGAGTCAGGAGCCAGCACCACAGGCCTGTCAGAGCCTCCAGCAAAGGAAGGGGCTAATCCTCCACTGACTTTCCCCACCCTGAGGAATCTGGCCGCACAGGGACAGGGCCAGCCTAGGGCTGCCACCCGAGAAAGGAAGGTAGAAGGCTTAGGTGGGGGTGGGCTCAGCGAGGGTGGGGCCCGAGGGGAGTTGGGGATCTGGGAGAGGGACTAGGGCCCAAAGGAGACAGAAGACAGCTGGGCTTAGAGAGGGCAGTTTTTATTGTCTCAGAGGGGCAGAGCTACTTCCCCTGTTCCCCAAGGACACGCACGCTCTATCCTGCCCCTGCGCCACGGCTCTGGGGGACCCGCTGAGGGAAGAGGAGGTTCACGCTGCCCCCAGGGGTTCTCAGGTTAGGGAGGAACACAAAAGTGACCACATGCTTCTCAGATACGTCAGCGGCTGTAAACACAGGGCTGAGGGGGCCTCCTTGCTCTGGAGGTGGGGGGCTTGGTCCATCCTTGGTGGGGGGAGCAGGTGCCCAGCCCCTTTTCAGGCCCAAGAGCAGTCTCAGAGAGGGTCAGGGAAGCTGGGCAGCCACTAGGACAGTGTGCTACCCCCCAGGGCACATAGGTGAGCCGTGAGCTTTGTCACAGCACACGCAGACACACAGGCGCGCACACACACTTGTGGGGAGCCTTGGGCCAGGGTGCTAGAAGATGGGGATGTAGTTGTCGATCTTGGCTCGGTGGCGCTGGGCGATGCACTCCGCGATCCATACAATGTTGCGACACTCCTGCTCCTTGAGCTTCACAAAGGCGTAGAAAACACCAAAGTGGAACTGGTTCAGGAAGGCCAGCTTGTTCAGTTTCACCTGCAGACACAGGCAGGAGTGGTGTGCAGGTGGCCATGACCAGAGTCAGGCCTAAGCCACCAACCCCTCCCTAGGATGGGCAGGGCCAGCACTCACCTCATGCTCGAAGAATCGGTCCTCCAGGGTCTTGTCTCCAGGGTTGCTGCCCGCACCCTCGAAGAGCAGCTTGTACTCCTGGCCCCGGGGAGCAGGGGGAAGCATGAGCATGAGGGTGCTGTTGGGTATGGGGTGGGGACGTGGGTGCCAAATGCCCGCCCACCGTTCAACAGCCAGGGCACTCACCGGGTAGTAGTCGGCCACGTTCTTGACCTGCTCGTAGTCGTCAGCCCGAGCCAGCTGGGCCAGGCCCTCAGGGTAGAGCCGTCCGCAGTGCGGAAAGAGCTTGGCACGGTCCTCCTTGGAAAGCTCTGTGCCGAAGGAGTTGATGGTGATGATGAAGGCGCGGCGGTCTGCTTCAAACTGCGGGGCCAGCGCATAGGCGAGGAGAGAGGGACGGGGAGGGAGGCAGCAGCCAGTCAGTTGGCAGGGCTTCCCCCAGGCCAGGGATGGGGGACCAGCAGGCGGGAGGGTGGGCAGGCACTCACCTCCAGGATGGGACACATGGCATCGGCTGTGGTCCCACCCAGCAGGGTGCAGAACTTGTAGAAGGACTCCAGGTAGGCCTGTGCAGAGCATGGGGTTCCCTCAGCCCAGGCAGGGAGACTCGAGGGGGTCTGCCAGGCCTCCTCCTCACAGTTCCCTCCTTCCCTCCCTGACCCCTTTCATGGTGAATCCAAACATCATACCCGTGGCCAGGGCAGTCCCCGTGTCAGAGCCCCTGAAACATCCACAGATTTCCGACTGTTAATCAGCCGAGTAGCAGTAGCCTGCTGCCTCTCCCCACCCAGTAGTTACAGAACAATTTCTGGCCCACTGTCTGCTTCATGGTGCGGTGCCCCTCACACCCTCATCCCATGGAGTGCCAGGCTCAGAGAAGGGCTCCGTCTTCCCCCTGCTGCTCTGCCTGCCCTTCCCCCAAACCTCCCCTCCTCCCCTCTCTCCTCAGAAAACCACGTGTCGATGGGCCAGTGAAGGATGGTGACCCCTGAGAGTTCACGGGGATGGCCTGGACTGGGTGCCTTGGCCCCTCTCAGCACCCCACCTTAAAGAGCACCTCCTCCTCTTCCCATCCCCTAGGTAGTTCCCAGGCATCACGCAGCAGGAACCAAACTGTACTGTCAGCCCAGCTCCTCCTGAGGGGTGGTTATTGCCGGCACAGATGTCAGCCCTGCAATGTGATGGCTGGACACACAGGCTGCCGGTGGGAACAAGCACTTCCTGCCCAGGCAAATTGGATCTGCTGGGCATGAGGAGAAGCCAGGTCAGCCCAGGCCTCAGGTCCCTCCCACGACTAATTCCTGAAACTAGCTAGGCCCAGGCAGGCTTCCTTCCCTGAACCTCTCCATGTCAAGGAAAGGGGGACAGTCTCATGACCCCTGGGGAGCTCCCTCTACTCAGGTGCTCCGGGGTCCCACTTGGTGGCATGGCCACAAGAACTCCAGCTCTACAGGCTAGAGACTATTCTCCTGAGCCGGGGGTGAGGGCTGGGAGGCAGGGAAAGCTTTCTGTACCGAGGTCTGCCCTCTAGGGAGCAGAGAACATTCCACCCACCACCTGCTGATGTGGGCCACAGGTTCTACTGACCCAAGAGAGGAGGTGAGATGACACCCAGGAGTCCACGAGCCCAGGCTGAGCCTGGCCAGCAGCACTGGGCAAGCTGGGCTCAGGGGAAGGCCTGAGGTGACCACTGGGGTCACAGGAAACAAAAGTCTAGAACAGGTCAGGAGGAAAGAAGCCTGGAAAGGGAGAGTGGACCCCAGCATAGCAGAGGGCTCGCGTGGTAGCTGCCAATCCTACCATCGATTAGTGGCACTGTTTAGTCCCTCTGGGACTGTCCCCAGCCACCTCCTTCCCCGTGGCCAGCAAAGCTGGGTGTGTCCAAATCTCCAGGCCTGCCCCAGTGGGGCCTGCAGTTCCTATCTGTGGGGGAAGCCACCAGCCTTTGCCGAGCTGGACTGATCCTGGAGACGCTGACCCCAGGGTGGTGGAGACTGGTGGCATAGGCCCAGACTCTCTTCAGGAGGCTCAGGAGCTGAAGAAACTGGCAAGACCCCAGAGGCCCAGGTACCAAGGTCACCTTCCCACCCCCATCCTGTCCCCTGGAGTCTGCCAGCCCATGTCTGCTGCACCAGCTGCCTACAGTTCCCACCCGCTACTGGGGGTCCGCCTAATCTCCCATCTGTGGCCACTGGGCTGGGACATCGCCTGACAGGCGGTCCTGGCACGGTGCCTGTATCATTGGGTCGGTGTTTACAAGCTGGTGCCCGGGCAGCCCTCGCCAGTGACTCCAGCTAGAACCAGTCAGGCCCGGTGACGGTGTGGGTGAGGCTGGGGGGACAGCCGCACCCCTCACCCTGCCTCAGGGCAAGGAAGCCGGCAGTGGGCCAGGTGGGCAGGCAGCAGCCCCGTGGGGGTGGGCAGGGGCTGCGGGCAGCGTGAGCACTGGCACACCTGAGCCGGCTCTCACTGCCTGCCCGCCCCCCATGGCCCCCCTCACCCCACCCTCCCCATCTCCCTCTTTTTCTCCCTACTGGCAGGTGAGAGCACTCGCTTTGCAGACAAGCTGAGCCGTGCTGCCAGTGTCTAGCAAGTGGCTTCAGGCAACCCACCCTCCTTCTCTAAGCCCTCAGTTTCCTTGTCTTACAAATGGGGATGCTGATGCCCACCTAGCTCCTAGGGCAGTCCCGAGGAGTAAAGAAGCCAATAATCTTCCTACCTCTAGTCTTGTCCCCTCTAGGCTGTCCTCACATTCTGATGATACTCCGCCCTGTTGGAAACCTTCGTTGGCCGACCCTGCCCACAGGATAAAATTCAAACTTCTGGCCTGGTGTTCAAGACGCTGGGTGACTTGATCCTGTGCCTGCCTTTTCTTCCAGACCTGTCTCCCACTGTCCATCTGGAACCTGCACTTCCACGGCAAACTGCTTGCCGCTTGGCCCGTGTTCCACACTTGCTTCTGCATGTGCTGTCCCCCTGCCTACACTACTACAACCTCCAGGTAGGCTCTTCACCTACCTCCAGACCCTCCCTGCACCCTGGCCCAGACCCCCGCAGGGTGACTGGAGGGCCTGCGCTCAGGCTGCCACTGTGTTGGCCACCTAGCTCCAACTAGGACAGGAGAAGAGACTCACCATGAAGATCCAAGAGACAGACGTTCTCAGGGTTAGGTCAGCAGGGCTGCTGGCCAGTGCTATCTTCAGGCCCCCTTCAGGGCCTGCCCACTACTGACCCATCAGAGGTCCTGGCTTCAGAGGTCCTCACCGTGGCCAGGGCCCAGTCTGCCCCAAAAAGCCCTCACTGGTCCCTGGCCGGCCCCCTTCCTTGGCTCTCAGCCCTGCTCCTAAACTCTTTGGGCCAGGGCAGGGCTGAGCCAGGAATCCCAAGCCCACTCTATTTCCAGGGGTCACCAGCTTGTCCCACAGCCTGGTGGGAAGCAGAAGGTGGGTGGGGTTGAAGATGATGGGCCACAGCACTGGTTCTAGACCTGGGAACCTGGGGACACAGGGACCTGGCTATGCCTGGCTGTGTTCCTCCCCACACTGTTCTCAGGTGCCTGTCCTTGCTGGTGACAGTCCAGGTGGGGTGAGCCTGAGAGCTATGGCCTGGGTGGTGGCCAGTAACCCTCCTGGATGCAGGGGGAGTGGCCATTCAGGAGCCCGCTCTGACAGGCCAAGCTGCGGAGCACCAGCCACTCCTGCTGATTTGATCTGGGCCCAGGGGATGGAGAACCTGTTCCATGAAGTCTTGCACCAGTCACGGGAGCCAGAGAGTGAGCAGATAAGCCCCTGGGAGAGGAGCCTGGAGCAGCTGTGTCCTGTCCCAGCACCCACATAATCATCAGCCCACTGTGCCCATGGCCCCGCCCACCTACTTCACCACCCCTGGGTCCAGGGGCACTACCTTGTACAGCGTGTTTCGGATGATCTCGATGTTCATCTCATCAAGGTCCTGCTCTGAGATGCAGTCCTGGAAAAAAGCCGCTGGGGAGGAAAGACGTGGGTATGAGAGGCAGGCGAGTGGACTCGGCCGAAGCAAGAATTGTGCTAATGTTCAACTGCCCCTGCAGGGCACAGAGGACCCCTGCCACAAGGCCCATCTGGCTGGTAATTGGGGGGCACTCAACCTGGTCTGGACTACTGCCTTAGAAGTGGCCGAAGCAATACTCCAGGCCATGTGTACTGACCTGAGCTTCTCCTGCCTTCTTGCTCCTAAAACTGATTTATAAAGGAGGCGGCCAGCCATAACATGATCTAATCGCCTCTGGGGCAGACCCAAGCTCAGATCATGCCAAAGAAAGGCTTGCATAAGAGCCTGTGACATCCTCCCTTCTCGAGGGGCAGCTGTGGATTCTGGGCCTGACGCCCACTTCTCTGCATCTCCCAGGAGAGCCTGGGGCCCACATTTGGAAAACCGTCCTTCTCCTTAGAACAAGGAATGAGCATGACAGCTGGGTGAGCATGGAGCAGTGACCCAGGGGGCCACTGGAGGGCTGGGAATTAGAGGCCAACGCAGGATAGAGCCCCTCGATCCCCAGGGACCCACGGACTCACTGGTCTGTTTCTTCTTTAAAGGTGAAGAAACTGAAGAAGCCACCAACAGCCCAGAACTAGCTCAGAGTTATTGTGAGAGATAAGATCTTGTGCAGATAAGGCCAGCAAGTAGGGCTTAGGCCTCTTAGTGCAGGACCAAGTGCAGCTTAGGGCCCAGTTGTTCAACCCTGGTGGCTTCCTGGAGGTGGTGCCCTGGGGACTAGGACTCTGGCTGTGAGGGCACTAGCTGGTGACAGCCTTAGTGCCTTCTCCCCAGACTCCCTCCAAGGCAGGCAGGAGCCAGTGCTGCCTAGGTGGGGCCCTGAAGGAAGCTCCCAGTTCCCCTTCCTTCCTTGGCCTCTGACATGAACTCTGCATCCTGCCGGACACTGCCTGACTTGGCCCCTGGGATCTGCTTTGTGGAGGTAAGTGAAGCTCTTTGCTCCCCTCCTCTGCCTCACAGGCAGCAAGCCACTCCAGCCCAGCTTAGGGCCACGGTCTGTCAGAGCTCCCAAGACTCCAAGGGACCCGAAATCCTCTCTCCACTCTCCGCGAGCTCAGCCTTCCTCTGCATTCGGAGAAATCAGACAGATTCACAAAATGAGATGGTCTGAGTCAGGCCCTGGGGCTAGTCAGCCTGGCCCAGCAAAAGCAACAGGAAGGGAGCAAAAGGCAGGTGAGGAGGAGAGAATGGGAGGCCAAGTGGAAGGGAAGAGAAGGGTAAGCAGCAGTGGGCGGACCTCGCTTTCTGGCTCAGGGCCGCCCCCGGGGGTCCGAAAACCCCACACAGAGGCACTGACACTGATGCCGCTGCCTGCCACCTCCCTCCTCAGCCAGGGTAGCTCACCCAGGGGCGTGTCCACCAGAATGGCATTGTAGAGCTCGGCGGGCGTCTGTGCGATGTTCACGGCCTCCATCTGCTCAAAGCTGCCTAGTGGGTGGCACTTGGGCACGAGCTCGGCGATAGAGCGCTGGTGCAGCGTGCCCGTGATGAGCAGGATTACGTTGTCAATCATGTAGCTGTAACTGCGGGAGGCACACAGCAGCGCGGCAGCCCTTGAAGTCTTGGCACAGCACCACGCCCCTGCCCCCACGCAGCGCAGGCCACCAGCCCCTCAACGGCGAGCACCACCTCAGGCTCCTCTCCCTGTCCAAGGGTGCCCCCTCCTCCGGCACCAGAAGCACAGGACAGACACAGCCCCTCCCTGGGTCGGGGGGAGAACTTATACCCCACGAGTGATCAGGAAGCAGGTAGTAACTACCCCCCAGGTGTGAACAGTGTTCTGGCAAGACACGGGAAGCATGGGCGCATGGAGGTGAGGCGCACGGGCCAGCATGGGGGATGAAAGAACTGGGAGATGAAAGCGTGTTCTGGGAAGAGGGAACAGTGTGTGCAAAGGCCTGGAAGCAATTGCTAAGTGGCGGACGCCTCAAGGAACTGAGCACGGTCAGGGTTGGCAGAAGGAAGGGAACCGGCACGGTGCTGCCAGCAGGCTGGAGCCTAGAGGCGGGTCCTATGGGTCCGGCTGAGGGTCCTGACTTCGCTTTGAGCACAAGGGACCCATGAGCAGGATATAAGCAAGGAGTACCACAAGAACTCTGGCTGCTGGTGGGGACAGAGGGGGAGATGGCAAGAGGAGGAGAGGCTGAGGAGTGGAGTGGGGAGAAGCTTCTCTAGGGAAAACCAGAGAAGACTCAGAGGGAGGGTCCCTGGAGTAAGGCCCCTGGTCAGTCAGGCTGAGACAAGCAGGCAGACTGCTGCCCTGTGCAGCCCACTCCAAAGACAGGGCACTGCCTCCTTTAGGGCCTGAAGATCCACCCGGATGGCCTGGAGGAGACCCAGAGACCTGGAAGGAGCCTGGGCTCAGGTCAGTCCCCTCCGGCACAGAAGGCCCGCTCTGGACAGTGTACAGGCAGCAGAGGGGGCTGGAGAGCTGGGGAGGGGTGGGGCTACCCAGCTCAGACTTGGCAACGGGCAAGCTCTGCCTCCACCCATTGAGACAATGCCACAAAGGGGCTGTGGCCAAGAGTTCCATGTAGTCACCTGTGTGAGAAATGGAGTGAAGAGGGCGAGAGGGCCCCAGTCAGGCTGCAGGAGCCACAACATTCCTCCAGCTTGTCACCACTGATGATCTCAGGGCATGAGGCAGCTGGATGAGGCCTGGGGGTTCAGCTCCAAGGCCAGAGTGGGGCTCCCACTGAAGGGTGGGAGCTGGACTGGAGGCTGCTGCCCTGAATTGGGCACTGAGCACACCCTGGCTGTTGGGTGGGCCAACAGCTGTCCTGTGACAGTATCTTGAGGCTGTCCAAGGTAGGAAGTGGCCCCCAATTCCAAGGGAAGAAAAGTAAGAAGGTGGTGGCCTAGACCTCAGCTCAGAGGGCTGGCTACGGGGGGAACTCCCACAGGGCCTGCCAGGAAGGCGGCAGGAGGAAGAAACCACAGCTCCTGTCCCCGCCTGACCCCCACCCCCCTGCCTGCTACACACTCCCCCAACTCCCACCCAGCCCAGTGCCCTGCTATGACCTCTGCTCTCCCGGGCTTGGGGCCAGGCAGCTGCCCTCTCTCTGCCCCCAATCCGGCTGGGTCAGCCACAGGATGTGTGCTGAGAAGAGACAGGCCTGCCTTCTCAAACTGAGGGCTTCAGGCAGGGCCCATTCACAGCCGCGAGTCGAGGGGCTCAAACGGCCAGCCTTTTGCCCCAACCTGACAGAGCTGGCAGAGTCGAGGGACCTGAGAGAGATCCCGCCAGAGCTTGTGCCTTGGTCTCCAGCCCCAGCCTGCATTGTCCCTACCCTGGACAGCACATCCCTCGTGCCCCTGATGCCTCCAGAATCTCACGCACCGCAGGACCCCCGCAACACTCCACCTGTGTCCCATCCAGCCCCGCTCTAGCCATCGTGTTCCCTGAGACAGCCACAAAGTCCCCACCCCCGAACCCGAAGATGCTCGTTCACGCTCTCACCAGACTTTGGGCAGGGACGGGGAGAACGCTGTACCTCTTCGAGCTGTTCTATCCAACTGATCCCACAACCACCAGCATCACCAGCCCCACTGTCAGAGGATATGAGACACAGAGGTTGCAGGCCCCAGGCCCTGTCACATCATAAAGCAGAGAAGCACTATGTCTCTTGGTCAGTGTCCATGCACCTCCACCCACGTCCAGGTCCCCATGCCTTGACTCTACACTCCCCATCTAGCCTTGTCTTCTCAGAGGAATCTTCACAAGTCAGTTTCCTTTCTCTAAACCTCTCCGCTCCTCGCACCACAGGGTATTCATTTATGTTGGGGATGGGGCTGGTGTCAGGGCCCAAGGAAGGTGCCTTGGCAATCGTCAGGGTCCTGACCCGGCTCGGAGCTGAGCCCTGTGGGAAGACTCCACTGTCTGGCTTTGCTGCTGTCCCTCCAGTGATGTGGAACAGGATGGCTATGATTCACTTTTCAGCCCTGACAGCAAATGTGAGGGCTGGTGATAGCACCCCCTGGCTGCCCCCAGACTCTCCTGCTAGAAGTCCTGGCTGGGCACCAAGGGAAATGCTAAGCCAAGTAAAGCTCCCCAGCCCCTTCCAAGGCCCCCTTCTAATCCAGGCTAGACCAGCTTTGGATGACCCTGTGCCAGGCCCAGTGGCTCCCTCCCCCGGGTCAACTCCAAGGTTACTATGGCAGTAGCCCCTGATTTCTCTCCCCTGCCCAATGAGAGCCAGAATCTCCTTTCCTGGGATGAAAGGAGGCAGGGCATGGCAGAGATGATGCCGGCCCAGCTGTCTGCTTTTCCTCCAAGGTGAAGACCTTCAGCAGGCAGGGAAATCCTCCTCCTCGTCTGGCTTGAGCTGCTGCCTCCCTGCCCCCAGAAAGCCACTCCACCAGTCCTCCCTTCATTTGGCCTTAATAGGAGAGTGTGAGGTTCCAGCTGGTCAGCATCTCCCTCCAGAGGAAGACAGTTGGGGAGTGGACAGGCGTCTGCCCGCCAGGCCAAAGAGGCCCTCTTGGGGTGGGTGTAGGGCAGTCTGTATTCCTCTGCCCTGAGGCCCTCCCTCACCCTGTGCCTTCAAGAGTCAGCCTGGGCCAAAAGAAGTCTTGGGATGGGGTTTAGAAAGCCACTTCCTCCAAGAAGTCTTCCCAGCCCCTAGCCAAGCCCTATCCCTCTGCTGTGCCCTTTGGCGCCACCTGCTGGAGCATGATGGTTTGCTCCCATGGTCTCATCATTTGGCCCCGGGGGGGCCAGGCTTGGCGCTGGATAGGCCATGATGACTACCAGCCCAGTCGGCCCAACTACAGCTCCCAGCAGAAGCAACTAGTAACCGTACCTGTGCTCAATCACATCTGAGTCCTACAGAGCACTGCCCAGGTGGAAAGTGAACAGAGATATCAAGCTGTGGCTTCAGCACATTACCTGTCAAGCCTCAGTTTCCCCTCTGCAATTAGGATGACTGAAGTACAGCCCCCAGCAGAGCCAGTGATGCCCTGACCTTCTCCTTATTAAAATCCTGCACCTCTCCTGAGGTCCAGTTGGGTCCTCCCTGGCCCATCCTGAGACCTGAGACTTCTCAGCATCAAAGGGCACCTGCATGCTCTCCCTCAGGCTCAGGAGAACAGTGTCAGTGCTGGCTCTCCCTCAGGGCCGGAGCCGGGTCGAGCCCAGGACCCAGAAACCACAGCCTACAGAGACCCTGCTATCATCTCAGAAACGGTGGTTGTGGACAGTGAGGGCTGGGGGGCTAGAATAGGGAGGCCTGAGGACACCTGATACCCGCTGTGACCCAGCAGAGCACAAGGTTTGGAAAATGTGACCTGGGGAGAGTGGCAGGTGTGCTGACAGGCCCACTGGGCACTTGAGGCCATTGTCCCAGGACAAAGCTTCTTTCCAGCTGCCCACTCCAGGCTGGTGGCACAGTAGAATATGAGACCTCACCTCCCCCAGATGGTGCAGGTCACCGTGCCTGGGCTCTGCCAATGGGTGCCTGGGCTTCAGGCAGGTGCTACACACTGGAGACGGCCCCTCCAGGGAGGCTCACTCATCTAAGGACAAGGCCTTTGGGGCCCACCTGGGAATCCCCAGAGACCAAACTCACTTCTCCACAAGCCATTCTCTCCCAGCTTCTCTTCTGGGGCCTACTCTCTCATAGGACACCATATGGGATGGCCCAGATCAAAGTCTCCTCTGAAGCTCAGAGAACCCAACAGAGGCTCCACCCCATGTCAGATAGCAAGTGAATGGCTGAGTCTGGAAGGAGCCCTTGGTACAGTGATGTTATCACCATGTTATCACCATGAAATTGAGCTGAATCATCTCAAAACCACATGACTGACGACAGTCTACTTCAGAGGGACCTCTCTCACTCAGGGCCTGTCTACCACACATGAGGCAGCTGCCTCCACTCTGGCCACCCACTCTGAGTGGCCTCTCAAACCCCATCTGACCCTCGAGTCCTCTCAATGCTGAAGCCCCTGGTTCCATTTGTGGCAGCTTCCCACAGGCCTCCCCAGAAGCTATCTGCACCACCACTGGCACCCATCCTATTGCATCCATAAGTCTCCCTCCCTCCTGGCACTGCACCTGGCCCAGAGCTGAATACTGGTCATGTGTGTTGGCTCAAGGCTGGCTGGGATCTACAAAAGCACTGGACACTGTCTCTCACACAGGAGGGCAGAGGACACCTTGCCCAGCTTCTGCTTGCACACCTGCAATGACAAGGAACTCACTGCCTCCTGGAGAAACCAGTTCCAGCCATCCTGGGCCAGCTCTGTCTGCGGGTAGCACTAGCATTGCTCCCTCAAGCCCCACATCCAGGATTGGGTATCTAGCTGACGAGTCCATCACCTGGGGATGGCACTCTCCTTTCCGGTAACATTCCTCTGGACATCTCTAGGGTATCTGCTTCCTTCCCGGAGGGTCACAGAGCCAGGGGCCCCGTGCTCCACCTGCTCGGGACATGTATGGTTCCCCCTGCCTTCCCCCAATTCTTCTTTCAAATGCCCTTCCCCTCAGCCAAACAGCCACCTCCTCAGGGAAGACAGTGGTGAGTCCCTGGCCTGGGGAGGTCCCCTGGACAGGCCCCTGTGGAAGCCTTCAGCCCTTTCTGCAACACTCCTTACTCCTGGGATGAGCCAGGGTGGAGGAGGTTACGGAGATGGAGTGGAGGAGGAAGAGGAGGAGCAGCCGGGGAGGAAGGAGGTAAATAAGAAGAGACACCATGGGAGAAAGGAGACTGCTGGGAGGAGGTAAGACGGGTGTGGCTCCTGTTAGGTCTGGAGACCCTGGCCACGTGAAGGTCAGCGGTGACCTTAGCCGGGGCCTTTGGTGGGGTGATGGGATGGCTGGAAGCAGACTGGAGGCTCAGGATGCAGGAGGTGAGAGAACACAGAGTGAATGTAAAAGTTCAGGCCGCACAAGATGGGTTTTTAATGGTGTGAGAGATTTGAACTTGTTTAGATGCTGTTGGGAAGAATCTGGAAGGGAAGGGGCTGCACAGACAGAAGTGCAGATGAGTGGCCCTCAGGGTTCAGGGAGTGGGGTGAGGGGACTCAGGACATCAGCAGAAGGACCCAAGAGAAGAGGAGGGTACCTCTGCCATTGGAATGCAGAGGGGCACAGGCACAGTGCTGGGAGGTGGACTGGCTTCTACTGTCTCTGTGGAGGAAGAGGTGGGCCATCTACCCAGAGAGAAGGCTGGGGGCAGGAGATGAATGGTGTTTAAGATGGGGAGGTGGTCTTCCCACCCTCGGTGGGGAGCTGCAGGGTGCTGAGTAGGGAGAGCGAGTGGCCAGCTGGGCAGGGACAGTCCAGGCCAGCTGAACTAGTAAGTGTGCATGTCTGGCAGCAGGGAAAATCCACCCAACACTGGCTTCCCCGGCTCTGCTCCCGGCAGCGGAGGTGGGGGAGGGCGCCTCGAGGCTGGAGGCTGCTGGGCTTCCTCCAGGGCTGGGGAGCTGCCAGCCGGGTGGGACCATGAGATGGGCGGCCAAGAGCGCTGCGGATGTTGGCAGAAGAGTGCTTGAATGATGGACCAGGGAACCTCAGCTGGGGAGGGAGGAAAATGAAGACAGAAGGGGTGGCAGGGGAGGAAGCAAGATCCAGAGCCCTGCTGAGTCCGGAACCCATGTCCCACAAGGGGCTGAGAGTGGGCGGGAAGGCCTGAAGGCTGTGGGTAGAGACGGGGTGCCTGACTCAGCGATTTCAGGGCCGGAGCAGTTCCAGGTGGTGACATGTTCTTGGGCAGCCATCGTGGGGGTGGCTCAAGTGGAGAGCAGAGGAGCAGGTCACTGGAGATGACGAGGTCATGAACAAGCAGCCACAGGCTCAGACAGGCTGACACGTGGCTGCCGAGCTATTCCTGAGACAGAGCAGGACTGAGGGGATGGGAAGACTGTGAGCCACACTCACCCATGAATGGAAGGGGCGGGGAAGTGACAGCCTGCCACAGGATAGTGCTTGGCTGCTTTAAGCATGCTTGGTGCTTGCAGCCAACCTCCAGCAAACAGCTGGCGGCCATGCAGCCTCAGTCACGCTCAGAGCCCTCTCCAGTTTCATGGCCTGGCAGGCTAAGACCAAGCCTCTGAGGGCACCAAGACAGGCCAGGGGCTGGCAGCACAGGCAGATGGCCAAGCAGGCAGCAGGATGGATGACATCTGACCACTGGCATGGGGTCAGCCTCCTCTGGCCAGCCTAGCTAGCACGGCCAGAACATTCACCAGGAAGCTGAAGGAGCCCTGTGCAAACAAGGTGAAGGCTGGGCTCTGGCAATAAACGCACTGCTTCCTGGTATGTCCTTCAGCTCTGGCCTTGGGGTAAAGGACACCCAGGCCCAGGCTAGGGGTTGACTGACAGATGGGCACTGCAGTATGACCCCCAATGTGGCAGCACGAGACGCATGCCATCTCTGGCCTCCTGCCCAGAAGGACCATGTCGGCTGTACCCTGATGGAGGCCAGGGCAGTGTGATATGGATCCAGCCAGGACAGCAGGGAGGTCCCCCGGAAGGAGGCCTGTGGCCAGGAGACAGCCTGCTTCCCAGCCTGAGCCCTTCAAGTGTCCCAGCCTGTGGCCTCAACCCAAGGATAGAGCCCTTCTGGTTGCAGCCCCTACTTGAGCGAGTAAATGGCTGCTCCTGGCTGGGGGTGGGAAGCAGGCCAAGCAGCAGGCATCCAGCCCTGTCTCTGCAAGTATAAGGGTAGGAGGTATGGCAGGTCCCACGGATCTGGGGGTCCCACCAGCAGGGAAGGGTTAAAGCTAGACAGTACCCAGAAGAGCGCCTGGAAAGGCTTCCCCACAACACACACTCACACTCCAGCAGTGCAGAGCACGCTCATGTAAGCCAGCCACCGATGTCTCTGTCCACCACCTGCACTGGGCAGCCACCTGGGCCGGGGCCAACTCTTTGTCCACCAGGCCCTGGCTCGTGGCTCCTGGGCCATCCTGGCAGAAGGGGCCTCTCTACCTCCCTGTTTCCACAGGCACACCTGGTGAGCAGAGGCTGTCTCGTCCAAGTGCCCTCCCCAGCCTGTAGGTCTCAGGGTCCTTTCCTCTTCTCCAGGAGCTTAGTGGAGGCAGGGTTGCACCCAAGGATTAGACAGTAAGAACGCTGGGCAGCCAAGGGTTGTTAGCATGGGGGCCTGGGCCAGAACTGGGAAAGGCGGCCAGGTGTTCAGCACCCTCTCCGCCTTGCCCCACTTCTCCCTGAGACCCAGGGTCATGGTCAGAGACGACAGAGGAGCCTCAGCCCACACAAGGTCATAGGGCCTGAATGGTCCATCCCAAAACCTGACTCTTCAAAGCTCTACCTATCCCCCAACACCATCATGGGCAGTGGGGGCCTGGTGAGTGTTCAGGGTGAGTGTTATAGGGTGAACGAGGGAAAGGGCTCCTGTCATTCCTGATGCCTGTTGACACCAGGGACACAGGGAAAGCAGCTTCATCCAGCACTACAGCGTGGGACACTCGGGCCTGCCCACCAAGTTCCCAGACAGCACTGAAGTGGCTGGTGACCCCATTTTATAGGTGGTGGCCTGGGCCCAGCATTGTTGAATAAGCAGCCCAGCCACCCAACCCGGGAGGACCCTGCTGGCAGAGGAGCTGTCCCATCCAGTGGGGGGAAAAGGCACTATAGAGAACACTCACGTAATGAAGTCCAGGAAGCTGGCGAGCGGCTCATAGGCATGGTTCCTCATGTGGCGGAACTCCACCACCATCTTCTCCTTGAGCCGGTCATCGATGACGGACACTGTCAGCGGTGATGCCTCATTGGCCAGGAAGTTGCCGTAGTCGGTGCTCTGCAGGTGCAGCTTCAGGTCTGAAACCCAAGGGTGGGGGGTGAGAGCCGGCCGTGCTGAGCCTCCCCAGGACCCCAAGTCCCTGTCCCCACCCCGATTCTGGGTCCCAGACCCTCGCCTGCAGTTGTGCCCTGCTGCTACCCTGACCTCCTGTCCCTGCCTCCACCTCCCTGTTGGCTCAGAGCCTACTCCAGGGCAATCAGGCCAAAGCCAGGACACTGGGCCCCAGGGTCCAAGTACAAGTAAAACCATTGTTCCCCCAAACGACAAGAAAACCTGGGAAACCCCAACCCAAGGTGCCATTCACAACCCACAGCCTTTGAGGCTCTCCTGCATGGTGGGCTCCAGGATGGCCCTAACTTAAAGCAGAATAAGACATGGGCCCTACCCTCCAGAGCCTCAGGGTTAAAGGAGCAAGCCAACGTACCCCCAGGCAGAAACAATGCATATGAAATGAAGGACATGCCCCAGGCCAAGGGTAAAGTGGAGAGGGCACCAAGATAGGACCGAAAGGACACTCCAGGCTGGGCCAGGCAAAACGCAGGGACAGGAAAATGCAAAGGAAGCAGCTAGCAGGATGGCATGAGTGAGGAGTGGCCTAAAGGGCAAATGAGCGGTGTGAGGGGGAGATGAGGCTGGGGAGAAAGACTGGCCTTGCCTGAGGAGTAGCTGGAGGCAGGCAAGCCAAGCCCACAGGCTCTCCTGAGCTCTTCAGAGCAGGAGTGAGGGAAAAGGGAGGAGAGGACAGAGCAGAAGGGCCCTGGGGAGGCAGGACAGGTGAGTCCCAGGGGAATCGTGGCAACAACCTGTCTCACAGCTGTTGCCCGTGCATCCCATCCCCCAGTCTCTTCTCCACCCAGCAGCCAGAGCAATCTTAAAACACCAGGCAGACCCCATCACTCATCTGCACATCCTCACCTCAGGCCCTTTCCCTGTCCCCTTGCTTGGAAAGTGATGAGCTCTCCTCAAATGCCCATCTTCAGAGGCTTCTCCTATAGCCTCCGCACTCTGTCCCTTCATTTGTGCCATTTTTCTTTGTAACACATCACATCCCACCTGGCACGGGGCACATAAACCATGATAGCAGGGACTCTGGGTCACTGCAGTATGCTAGAGCCTAGAACACAGTATGTTCTGGTGCATTTTCATGTTCAGTAAGTAACCGTAGAATAAATGGAAGACTGGATAGAGGGCTGGTGAAGACAGCAGGAGGGTTTGCTACTGGGCTTTGAAATGGGGGACACTGTGGTAGTGATGGCAGTACCAAGGACAGTGGCTGAGGAGGGACCCATGTGTGCATATGCATGCGAGTGTGGATTAAGGCCCAACAGTGGAGGCTGGCTTCTGCTGACTGAGGAATGCATGCTTTCTGTGCCCTGGAAGGTTGCCCAGAGGATGACAGGAAGGGTGACACCTGTGAACATTTCCACAAGCGCCACCCCCCTTGCCCCGGCTTAAGGCCTCCCCGTGTGTCTGTGGACCTGGAGGGCCATGCTATACCGGGCTGCTTAAAGAAGAAGGGCGAGTGGGGCACATCATCGCTCCACAGACTTAGGGGACCCCTGTGGTGCCCCTCCTCCTGTACCCCATCAGGAGGAGAATGCTCCCAGCCGAGAGTCAGGTGTGCCAAAGAAGAGATGGAAGAGTATATGGGAGGGAGGCGTGGAGGGAGGGAGGAATGGAGGGGTGCATGCCATCGGAGTGGCCACTTTCTACCTGCACCCGGGTGGCAGTCAGCACTCCTGTCCTCTGTGGCTCCTGGGCACTCAGAGTGGACTTGAACCTCGTGAGGTCTGCAGGAGGCCTTCATCATCCGCTGCCTTTGCCATCGCTCTACCATTCACACCTTTTTTCCGGTGGCCACCCAAAAGGGGGACAGAACTGAGGGCAAGGTGGGGCAGGGAGAAGCCACCAGCCCCCTGCTCTGCCCCGTGGACCCCGCTGCCATTTTTCCCAGGAGGTGTGCACACCCCTCCATCCTCACCCCCGGTCGTCTGCTGTGAGCCCTGCCCTGGGTCCATTCTTCCCCCTCCTCACCAGTGTGGCCAAGGCCCACCTACACCTGGAATAAGGCATGGGGTAAGAAGGTGTTTTGCTCAGTAATGCTCAAGTTGTTGCAGTATTTGATTAACCATTTGGTTGTTACAGAAAAATTCTTAACTCTAATTGAGGGATTTCGCTGTATGAGCATAAGCCTGTATTCCCACCTCTAGTGATAGATTTTACAAGCTAGCTTTTAATATCCCTGACTCTGGATAAGTGCACAAGTATTTTGTTTTGTGTTTTTTAAAGAAACATGGGGGGCTTCCCTGGTGGCGCAGTGGTTAAGAATCCGCCTGCCAATGCAGGGGACATGGGTTCAAGCCCTGGTCAGGGAAGATCCCACATGCTGGGGAGCAACTAAGCCCATGAGCCACAACTACTGAAGCCCACACGCCTAGAGCCCGTGCTCCGCAACAGGAGAAGCCACCGCAATGAGAAGCCCGTGCACCGCAACTAGAGAAAGCCCACGCGCAGCAACAAAGACCCAATGCAGCCAAAAATAAAAAATAAATTTATGTTTTAAAAAAAAGAAGCATGGTTTACTTGCACAAAACTGGTAAATTTTGAGAGATCGTTAATGCCCTCGAAGTGGTTTTTGTGGGTATGAAACAAATGGTGAGAATATGAATTGGTACCTCTTATTTTCATACTGAAATTAACTCTACTTAATTTATCAAGTCATATGTCATATGCCCTGCTTTTACATCTTTCATCTATCAGTAAACATTGTGATACTTGAAAAAACTAGTGGGCAGGGAGTTATGGCCTGGACAAAGTAGGCGCTCCAATCCCCACTAGGGGAAGCCACAGTGCGGACAGCAGCTGGAAGCCCGGGCTGGGATGTGGTGTTCTCTGTCTGACGGTCTGGCGCAGCAGCTGCCAGCTCAAACCTGTCCATTTATCCATCCAGCCACTGCAGCAGCAAAGAGCCATTCTCAGGCAGTGACAGGCCACAGCCAGGGCTTGGAAGCCAGACCAGATGCACAGGGCAAAAAGCAGGGTAAAACCCAGTCCTCTTGGCAGGGGCCCTCATGCCAGTGGTCCCACTATTCTCTGGGACAGTGAGTTTGGGCCCTGGACCCCAGCCCGGCATCCTGATTCCTATCCTCCAAAGCAACCAGGGGCCAGGCCTCCCGACACCCCCTCGCCTGGCATCCTTGCACTTGCTGCTGGAAGGCTTCCCCAAGTGCCGTGCTACACCTCCACTACAGCTGCCCAATCTCTCCAGCCGCGTGAAACCTCTGTGCCCCAGCCTCACCTGCTCCACGGGGCTGCCCTCCCTGGGCAGGCTTGCTCCCCAAGTCCCCCACCACCAAGCACCCTCTCTCTCCTCTCCAGCCCCCACCAACTCCATTCAACACCTGGCACTGATGAGGTGGGAAGCAGCACCCCAACACAAGGCGGGAACCAAGACCAACTCTAACTGGAAACAGATGGGCCCTGCTGAATACTTAACGCCATGCCAGGAGCAACCTATGTGCTGGACCCGCCAGCCATGCCCATTTCACAGACTCAAAAAAGGGAAATCAGAGGAAACGTGAAACGTGTCGAGTCCCACAGTCAAGCATAGAGAGGATGGGGATATAGATCAGACCTGGTGGATTCTCTCCATCCCCAACTCTGGTCTCCTCTCCTCCCCCACCCTTTACATTTTTGACCATTCTCCCATGGCCCTTGGCCCAAGATGGGCCTTTCAGATATGGACCCAGCTGCCCAGGCAGACTTTAGTTCCAGAAGAGCTGGCAGGTGGCAGAGAGGTAAGAGGGGCCACAGCAGGCCCCTCCACAGCCTTGGAGGCAACCTGGACACTCACTGCCCACCTGACGGGGGCCCTAGACTGTCATGGTTCACAGATAACCCCTCTGGCATCACTTGTGGTGCCAGCCATTCCTTCAGAAGGTAGTACATGTGAATAAGAGGAGCAAAGCTGATGGGTGGATTCTCCTTTGCATGCCCCCCACCCCTGGGGCTTAGCATGGGCCTTAAAGCAAACATCCCTGTGTCTTGGCTACTGCATTCTGCTGACGCTGCATCTGGGGACTTGGCTGCTGGAACACAGACGACCGGGTAGTTTCTGCTAGTGTTTGTCGAATCAGAGCAAACCCGGGAGATTCTACCGAGAATCCTGCCCAAGGCCTGAGTTTTCCTTACCAGGAAACTCATTTTTAAAAGCCCCCAGTGATGACATCAGAGGGCCATTCCAGACCACTTCCCCTGGCCAAGACCCACTTCTCCCTGTGACCCAGGGTGAGGGGACAGCCCACTAGCCAAGAAGGCAACTTGGAGGCAGGCAGGTTAGCCGATCCTTTGGCTCAGACCACACAGGGCTTCTGAACCAGCTCTGACTCTGTTCAAGAAACCTGGCTGCCAGGCCCAGTGGCTGGCAGCCCCAAGCCCTTTACACAGTCCTCAGGGCTGGGACAGGTCCATTAGAAACCAGCCCGCTCCCCTCCAGCTTCCTGCTCTCTCCGAGGGATGTGGAGGAGGTGTGACTGGGGGTGGGATCAGAACATAGGAGAAGAGGCCTGGAACTTGTTGAGAGCTTTGTGGGAGACTCGGCCACCCAGCCCTGGCCCAGCCCCCGAGGGCAGACGAGGACGCCAGGGGCTCTGGGAAGGCAGGGGCTAATTCTGCTCTGTGCTCTGAAGCCTGAAAGCCTCGGTGACAGCCCCTGAGAGCCCCAGACGTGCCTGGGCTGAGGTGTGAGCAGTGTTCTAGTTAGCACAGACGTGGGGGACTGCTCTGGTCTACCCACAAGCCCAGCTGTCTACCCCAAATCCTCCCATCCATGGCCCGGCATCAGGAATGTCTGGCCAGTCTGGGATCTCTCACAGCAAAAGACTTCCTCAGAGGCTGAGTTCTCATGTCCAAGAAGATGCTGCTGCTGTCAGAAAGTTCTCTCTGCAGTACAACCTAAAGCCCTCCTCAGAGGAAGCCAATCAGCTCAGTTTCCCGTGGCCTGCAGCCTCCCCTGAGGGCCTTGAGCCAGCTCCTCAGGGCCCCTCAACCCCACCCAGGACCCTCCCAGATCTCCTCTGCTTCCCAGTGTTGCCTGTCCCAATGTTCTGGTGACTATCCCCCCACTTCACTTCCCGGGGCCGCTAAGCCGTCCTCACCGCCACGGTGCCCTTTTGCTGGTCTCCTGCCCCACCTCTTGGCTCCCAGCTCCCAAGTCCACTCTCCATACCATCACCAGAGCGTTGTTTTCCAACTCCAACGTGTCGCTGTCACCTTTACCCAGCAGCCCCCGTGGCCCCAGAGCCTGGCCTCCTCTCCCCAGCCTGTGAGGCCCCACACCCTCAGCCCTAGCACAGCCTCAGCCTTAGACCTTGACTCTCTGCTCTACCGGTGCTATTCTCCGGTTAGGGCGACCTGCCTGTGATCTCTGGCACAAGCAAGTGCTCCAGGCAAGTCCACAGGGTGCCCGCGAGAGAAGCCCTTGAAGTCCAGGAAACAGGGCTGCTTCCTCAGGCCAGCCAGAGAGGCTGGTTTGGGAGGGCACACCCCAACCTGGCAAGTGAGAGCCCTGCCCTCCCTCCTCTACAGGGCACCCCTGTCCACCTTGAGACTGCCTGTGTCAAAGACCATTGCCCTGCTCCAGCAGGATCCAGCTGAGCTCTTTGAAGGCGCCTGGGCAGGTTGTAGCCCAACACCCACCTGGCATGACTGTTCCTCCCAGGGCCATGCCAGACTCAAGGAGGCCCCATAGTTGCCACCTGTCCCTCCACTGCCTGCCAACCCCCAACCCAGGTCTTCTGGGCCAGGACCCCTCACCAGCAGAGCCCAGGCCCCAGCTAGCACCTCTGATTACCACTCTTGCCCCTGATTAGCAGGAGGGCATGAGGACCCCTAGCCTGTCCAACACTCTCTGCTCTCTGAGGGACCAAGTGTGGGCTTGGCAGCCAGCTCCAGCCAGACCTTGAGAGGTGGCAGCTGGGCAGCCCTGCCTCCCATCCACTTCCTGAAACCTTTCCCAGATCCTGCCAGCCCTGAAAGTGATCTTTCAGCCCCACCAGGGCTCCCAGGGGCAGGCAGCACACAGCATCTCCAGTCCCCAAGCCTCTGCAGCAAAGGCCCCAGGGAGGCAGAGAGGGAGGGTCTTGGCCCAGGCCAGGGGTTGGTCTCACGCTGCCCCAGGGGCCCAGCAGGCACAGAGGCAGCCCTGGCACAGTACACTAGGCGGGGCGGCCCCCTGCTTTAGACTCACCCATGGCCTCATGGCCCACGGAGGGGCCTTGCTGGCCAGCTGGCCACGGCACAGTGTGAGAGGACAGTGTGTTCCCAGACTTCACTTCTGCTTTTCCAGAGGTCACTCAACGATGCTCTCCTGGGGAGCTCAGGGGTTTTCAGGAATTGAGGCCCGCTGAGTGAAACCAGATGTGTAAATATGCTCCCTAGAGCCTAGCGTGCCCATCCTGCCCCTCCCTGTGAGGGTGGTAGAGCCCTGGAGCCTGTTCTACCACTTTGCTGGGCCCAGGTGAACGGACTGCTTTGAAGGGACTGGACCTGGGCTCTACCTCCAGTGCTCGTTCTACCCTAAGGGCTCTCTAATGCTGCAACTTCCAGGGGCTCAAAGCAGGGAAAACTCAGACAAATGGACAGAGGTGGACAGACAGCCAGGCTGGTGGCCCAATGGAGCCATAACCACCCCCCCTCAGCAAATGGACTGTGTTTGAGTCTCCTCCCCAGGCTCTGGGGGTGGGGGAGAACTCTTTTCTTCATATCAGCTCCAAAGCAGATGTGTGCACTGGTTGGCTGGCTCTGCAGGGTCAGAGCACCACATCTGGAACTCCCAGCGTGGGAGCCACAGCATGGAAACCATTAACCCTGGGTTTACCTGGGGGCTGCAGCACAGACTAAGCATCCTCCTCATCCCCAGGCCTCTACCAGGCCCATCACAGGCTCCCTGTAGACCTCATGTAACTGACTAGTCCTGGGTTCCAACTCTTCCTATCAAATACCAGCTCTTCCTCCCCTCCCTCAGGTGTCGCCTGGCATTCCCCATCCAGAGCCCTGGGATTGCCCCCACCCCAAACTGACGTGTCCATGGCCTCTTGCTAGCCCAGGACAATGTCCATGCACAGCCACAGCCCCTCTCTGAAGCCCCACTTTGCCAGGTCACTGGTTTCAGGACATAGCTCCTTAGGTGGTTTAGTGGGACAAGGGAGAGAGACCCTGGGCTTTGGGACCACAGTGACCTGAGTTCACATCTTGTCCCACAGCTTGGCCCTGAGCAGCAGGTGGAATCTCTGGACCCAGGCTCCTGGCCAGTCACCTGGTGAAAGGCCCTGCAGTGCCAGCCTCCGAAGGTAGACATTGAACAGAGACAGTGTTATACAGAGAAAACTGAGCATGGCACGGCACACCCAGAGCTCCACAGAGAGGATCCCACCCAGAGCTCCCCAACGGAGAGGCTCAGTCCCAGTCAGGTGGTCTGTGTTCTGACTCCAGTCTGTTGCTCAGGCCGTCCCACTCAGCGCTCCACAGTGTGCCCCTGCCCTTCCTTCCCATGGTCCCGACCCTTCCCCAGGGCTCTGGTGTGTCCTCCCCCCAGGGGCCCTTGTGCAGCACGGGCACGCACACGCACAGGCCACACTCTGCTATCTCCTGGGGAAGGATGAACAAAGTGGGCTCAAAATCTGGGACTCCCATGTCTAACGTCACCTATGAGCAGGATCATACAGAGCTTTGGGCAGCCCAACCCCAAGGACCCGGACAGAGGCTAGGACCCAACTCCGCACCACCCACCACATGGTGAGCTATTGCCCTGCCGTCCTCGGGAGCAGGTGCAGCCAAGGGCAGCCGTTGCTCCATGGGAAGCCCCCGGGCTGGCGGGCCAGCAGTCTCGGGAAGAACCTGGAGGCTACTGCTGGCACAGCCACATGCAAGTTAGTGGGTTTCAGCTGGCATGAGGCAAAGATCCTGCAGGAAAAGGACAGCGAGTTCTCCTTCCTAGGTCCCTAGGCTGGCATTTTGTTTCATACTGGAGGACTTTCAGTGAGGTACGGCATTTGCAGAAGGGGGATGGGGCTGATTTGTAGAAGTGGCCCGGATGACACCACCCACCAGCATATCAGAATCAGAGATTTGATTAGCGAGAGTGTCACTCCCCTTGTCTAGGAGGCAGCAGGATGTGTGCTGTCTAGGTGGCAGCAAGGTTCACCACCCTTCTCCTTGCTCCGAGACAGGTGGCAGGTGGTGACAGAAGCACATGTAATTACCCTCAGGAACACCTCGTCCCTGCAGCTGGGAGAATGAAAGCATCACTCACAGCCCATGAGGAAGTCAACCCACCCACAGTCAGGAGGGTGCCAGGCAGGTGACAGTCCCACCTGCCAAAGGGAGGGGCAGAACTGGTTACTGCTGCACCCAGGGCAAGTTCCAAGAAGCTCTCCTCTGACTGAGTGGAGATCCGCCTGGATAGCCCCTCATCAGGACGTCCGCACCCAGGGCCCCATGGAACTGGCATGTCCCAGGAGACACAGGGCTTGCAGGGCAGCTTCCCTTGTTGCCCTCCACAGCCCAGGCTGAGAATCAAGTGAGCCAGCCTCGCCCTGGGAGGCAGGGCCCACACCTCTGCTGCTGCCCTGTACTTTGACCCTGAACAAGCTCTTTCTTCTCCAGGCTTACCACCACAGTTACAGTGCATGCAGGTTGGAGTGGATCTGGGGCTGCGAGCGAAGAGCTTCTTCTCACTTTCCCAAAGATGTGTGTTTGCCTGGGTGTTGAACGAGAAGAGGTAAAGTGGCCCTGCATGGCCAGGCGCCAGGCAGCCCAGGAAAGGCCAGCTGTGGCAGGGAGCTTCTCAAAAGCTGGCTCATGCCCGTGTCTGGCTCCTGGGTCCACTGGCCCACACCGCCTGAGCAATCCTCTCTGCCCTTGATGCTTGGCTTCTGTTCTACATGCATAGTCCTTTGGAGGAAGGACCCTAAGAAAAGATGGAGCTCACTTCAACTAGGGGAAAGCAGTTTTAGGGTCCCAGGGGCTGCTGTTCCTGTGAAATTAAGCCAGGTCAGGCTGGATCCTGGCTGGAGCATCATGCCAGCTCCACGGTACCTAGAGTCCAAGCTATGGAAATACTCATTGTGCTCAGACCTAGGCCCTATGGATGGGCTCTCAGAATCAGGCCTCATTTGGGGCTGCGAGCCATGCTGTTCTCAGCACGAAGCCTCCTTCCCTGCAGCTCACAGAAACAAGACCAAGCAACCCGGGCCAGGAGCAGAGTTGATCCATTCCATACTCATGCCCAGCAGACCCAAGAGGCCTGGGCCAGGCAGGAAGTGGCAGGAACAGTAGCATCCAAGCTGGTCCTGTCCAGGACCCCTGACCCCCTCACCCCCCTGCTCAAGAGGCTGACAGGAAACACGCAGGGGAAGCAGTAACACACCAGATTGAGTCTGATCAGCACTCAGGCTGGCCCTGAGACAGAGGTGGTCGCCTGCTCCGGGAATCTCATAGCACTCCACTTTCCCCAGGCCTTGCCACACGGCATCTCGCTTGGAGTTTAAAGTGTTGAAGGTGGGGGAAATGGGTGAGCTACGACCCATGACTGGCATCCTTGGGCCCTGTGTGCCAGGTCATGGGTCGCAGCTCACCTGTATTCCTCAACTCCCAACCCTTAATTCCCATGCTAGATACCATGTGGCAAGCCCTGGGGGAATGGCAAGGGCCCCAGAATCAGGGTCTCGTTCACCTGACCACGCCTTCCTGAGTTGGGGGCCTGGCACAAAGAGGCATAGTCCAGGCAGCCTTCAGTGAACAAATGAAGGAAAAAATCAAAAAATGTAGAATGACTGGACAGGAGGAGCAAGAAGGGTGTCAGGAGACCATAAGCAAGGCCTCGGGCCTCACCTGGACCCAATTTCCCAGGTAAAATAAGAGGGTTGTATAAGGTTACTTCCAGGGGCCTGGCCAACTCTGACACTCTCTACCCTGATCAGGCCTGGATCTCACTGACTCTGTGCGACCTCAGCCCCTGAGGGCCATGCAGGGGCTCAGAGTGAGGCCAGAGGCCTGGGTATCCAGGAAGCAGCCCTGGCAGAGCTCACAGCAGGTGCCGGGGAGGCCCGGGGCTGTGGAGCAGTGTGGCAAGCAGGAAAAGCTGAGTTGCAGCAGCAAAGACACCACAGATGACTCCTTGGAGGGGAAAGCCCCATCCTCCAGCCAAACACGAAGCCTCAGCTGAGGTCAAAGCCTGAAAATCATTGCCTGAGTGGCCAAGGGGGGACAAGGTCTGGCCCAGGGCCAGGCCAGAGTTGGCCAGGAAAGCAGTGCCCTGCACCCAGTCAGGGCTGTTCCTCCACACATCCCTTTCCCCGCCGCGGGTCTGCCTGCCACCCCTCAGGACCACCCACACACACGGGGGCAGCCCCACCCCAGCCCCTTGAGCTGCAGGGTGCTGAGTGCAGATGGGCAGAGCAGGTGTCAGGCCCAGCCTACTAAATGGCCCTTCAGGGCCTTGATTTTCCTGCCTCTAAAAGAAGAAGAAGGCCAATATTCCCACACAGGATAGTTCTTTTGTTTTTTTTAAGCAACTAAGGAGTCAGTGTTGGATGAGGCAGAAGCCAGGGAGGCCAATGGAAAGACCCCTCCAAATTGGGGTGCAGGGTGGAGAGCTGTCAATTACCTGATAATATGACTGTATGTACCTATACTCTAGAGAGTCTGGGGTGCCTGATTTGGGCCTCTTCCAGAGTCATCCTACACACATGTACCTGTATGTGCCACATGCACCCCTACATGTTTCCAAAGTGCTGAAGAAGGCTGGAGGAGAGGAGTCTGTCCTGAGGAAGAATTTTCTGTCTCCTGGAGGGACCAGAGTAGCAGGACCAAAGTGGAGGCCACCTGGGGAAGGATGGTGCTTCTGGGAGCCTAGGAAGCGTGGCCCTGACTCCTGGGCAGCTTCAAGCTCCTACTTGGAGCTACCAAGACCCTTGGTTCATAGCTAGCACACTGTGCTGAAGCTGAAGCTGCCGCTCTGACTCTGAGGACTGCCAGCACGACCCACGTGGAAGTAAACAAGGACAGCTTGGTGGTCAAGGCTGGAGCAGTCTACACTGGGCACAAGGTGGACAGCATCAGGGAATTCTCCCTGGCCTTCCCCTTCCTAACCCAGGAAGCTGGGGCACAGGGAGGTGAGGGTGGGAAGCGATGGACAGACAGGAGACACTGAGCCACGAGCCCTACTTAATCCGGGAAGGCCAACTGGGGCTTGGGTGAGGGAAGTAGGGCCCCCCCCCCCCCGGGGCAGAGTCCCAAGGGACAGTGGCTAAAGGCAGGTGCTGCACAGAGAAGCAGAGGAGATGCACCAGTGGATCCGGCCACACCCACTTCCCTGGCTCTCAGGCAGCGGAATGGTCCTGTTCCACCACCTTGTGGCCAAAGGGAGGATGGCACTGTCAACAGCCAGAGGCTCTGCTCTGGCTCCACGCGATTTAATAACGGCCTCAGACTCCTGGTCCACATCTCCCTCAGCCATTGATCCCTGAGGGAATAGGCTGCAGGCACCTGCAGAGCTATGGAGAAATGTGTCACAAAGAACAAGAATAGGACTGAGGTGGACATGAGTCGGGAAAGCCAGAATGGAGACAAGGCGAGCATGAGTCTGATCATGAGGGACTGGTCTGTCTTGCATCAGTGAAGCAAGGGGCCTTCTGAGGGGCAAAACTGAAGAGGTTACAGAGGAAGCCTGGTCATCCTCAGCTCTCTCCACCCTTGTCCTCCAATTCGTCCAGACGCTTCCAAATCTCCAAATCCCTTTATCCAGCTCTCTACCCCCTGTCTCTAATGTTTAATGCTATAACAAACAAAACAAAAGTGCTTAATAACCCAGAAACAGGACAATCTACAACATGGTGCACCCCTCCAGGATGGGGGCCTCAGCTTCCCCTCCCCCACAGCCCACACTCTAGCCCCCTGCCAGTACCAATAAAGACCTGCTGCTCATCCAATCATACAAATATCTATTGAGCATTCACTCTGGCTAGGCATGTGCTGTTGAGTCCTAACAACTGCAAGTGATTTCTGTTTCATTTTACAGGTGGGCAAACTAGCTTCAAGGCATTAAATCACATGCATAGTGTCACACAGTTGGCCAGAAAGGGAGCCACGGTCTGCCTGATGCCTGGCCTCACATAGAACTCAAGAAAGGTCCTGGTGACCCAGAGAGGCCCTAGGGTCCTGACTCTGAGCAGGCAGAGGTGATTTACAAGACAGACCATTGCATCATGTCCTCACACCTGTTCATTCTTAATGCTGACCCTTCCAACAAGCTGGAGGGCATCTAACAGCTGAACCCAAAGCACAACAACAGCTACAAGTAAGAAAAGGTTCTAGGGTGCTGTAGCAGGCACTCTGACCACAGGGGGCCAGGGACAAACTACTGGAGGCAGACCTGGGCCCTCAGGGACAGTGGTTTGGTGTCATCTCGTTTCAAGTCTAACAGCCCTAATTTGGGAGAAAGTCTGCTATGTTTATTTAGTGTGTGCCACTGTGAAAGCAAGAAAGTGAGACTAATACATTCCAGAATGGGTTTATGCAAAATGTTCAAAATTTGTATCTTTCCCTCTCTTCCATCCAGAAACCCTGGTCACCCAGAAAGCCTCATCTTCAAGGGTCCTAGATGACTGACATTTGCCTGTCCTGAGGTCACCTCAAAAGGTCCTAAGCACAGGTTCAGACACTGGCTCCACCTCAGAAACCAGGCCCAAGAAATCAGGGAGTAAATCCAAGGACAAATGTGTTAACACCCACCAGAGCAAGTTCTGACATGAACTCTGGGGCAGGGCTTATGAAACGGGGGTTATCAGTTCCTGTGTGGACTATCTTGACCATAAACAGCTTCCCAGATAAAACCAGGCTAAAGTATATACTAGCACAAGATGTAATCAGTGAAGGGAAAGCAAGAAGTAGCGATGGGGAAGTGGCGACAAGGGAAAGAGAGAAAAATAGGCAGGTGAGAGGTGAGCTGCACGTGGACAGGGGCTTTGGGGCTCTAGTCTGAGTGACATGAAGTATCTGGTCCTGGCCTTCATGCATCCCCTGGACACTGAGTCTTGTGGTGTAAAGAGAAGGGGCTTGATGGGGGCTCCCTAAGGCTCAGATCAACCCTACAATGCTGTGAACGAAAATCTGGAAGAACACTCCAGGGTCACCAGCAGGGGTCTTGGCTTGGATGGCGGATGGGTGTAAGTACCTTCTCTTTGCTCGCCTGTATGTTCAAATTTCCTTTATTTTACATATCTTTAGCGGATGTTTTAAATTATAAAACATTTGTTCACTATGACAGATTTGAACAATGGAAGGTACATAAAATTTAAAACTGACATATTCCCCCTCCCAGCCTTTCCAATCCCTCTCTGCAGAGGCTGCCACTCTAGACTTGTTGCCTATGCTTCCAAACACGTTTCCATGTGCACATTACCTGGCATTCTACTAAAATGGGACTATATTACACGCAACACTTTGCAATTTCTCACCTAGCAAGATATTTCTAAATCAGTCTTCATGGAACATCACTTTTGAGCACCGGAATAGTATTCCACTGTAAGCACAGACCATGATTTATTTAACCAAAGCCTGTCAAGGGCTACTCCGCTGGTTCTAACAGGTTGCAGTTACCAACAGGGCTGGTGTGAACACCTCTGTATGTGCCATCCTGTGCTAATTTAGGGGATACGATCCTGTAACTGGGTATATAGGGCCACACAGCACATATACATGCAATGTTTAAACAAGGCAGTAAAAACTTTTCCCCCAAGGATCTACACCAAGTCACCCTTCCACCAACTCTATTTTTGGAATTTTTTTTTCAAGTTATGTTTAGTTAAAAAGGAGACCAAAAAAGAAAAGAAACCACCATGCCCAGTCATGCAGGAGGCACGGCAGGGATCTGGAGGGGAATCCCTGGCTGTGGCTCTCCCTGCTCTGCTCGCCAAATTAGGCTCCACGCCAGGTATCCTCCTCAGGCCACGCTTATGTCCACTTGGCCCGCCATTAAGGCTGCTCTCCAGCCTCCTGGCAAGACTTGTGGGCAGGACCAGGCTTCCAAGGGAGGCTTGCCCTGGTTGCAAGCCAACAGACGGCCGGGCGTGGGCTGAGCTGCCGGCCGCCAGTGTGCTGATGACTTCCAGATTGGTATCTTTAGTGCTACTTCCCCTGAGCTCCAGATCCACACAGCCACCTCCCTCAGACACTCTGACTCAGCACTTCTGAGATAGAACACCTCCTCCTCCACCACCCTGTCCATGCCCCAAACCTTCTCCTCCTCCAGTGGTCCCCATCTCAGAAGCAGTTCCAGCACCCACCCAGACATTTGACTTCTAACTAACTTCTAACCCCTCTCACCACCATACCTAAGGCAGACTGGCCCAATCTTATCAGTCTCATGTCCTAAGCTGGTCTCTGACCCAGTCCCTCTTCTGCCCACGTGCCACTCCTGCCCCAGTTGAGCCCCGTTCTCTCACCCGGAGAGCTGGAATAGCACCTGCTTCTAGCCTGGCTCCTCCTAAACCCAACCTCCTGAGCCCCACATCAAGTTTCACATCACACCACCAACGCTCGTCCCCTTCACAATCCCCCCCCCCCTTCATCTACTGACAGATCAAATCCAAGCTGGCTCATGGCAGCAAGACCTCCCTCCTGCCTACCCCTCGCCTCCACCCCTGCTCTGGGGCCTCATCCTCTTGCAGCAGCAGCCAGCTGGAGAGGAACAGTCAAGTCACCACCAGCGATCCATGCCAGCTCATCAATCATTTGGTGCTGGGGGTAGGGGGGAGATGTCTCTTCACACAGCAATGCCACTGCCTGGGGCAGTCGGGACAACATGGGCCATCAGACACTGAGGGGAAAACATCAGGTGTGTGTGGGCCCAGGCTCTCACAGCTCAGAGACTCAATGTAGTTGTTCCCTTCGGTCCAAGTGCAAACCCTCTCCATGTGTACACCCTTCCCCCAACGCCTCCCAAGCTCCTCTCTCGTGTTTGTGGTCACTGGATTGTCAGAACCCTGTTCTCTCTTCCTCTGGATCACATCTGACTCTGAGGAATTCTGGACCAAGCTAAGCTTGTCTTGCTGTCTAAGCCGTGGTCACGCAGTTTCACCAAATCGATATATTCTCCTCTGACAAACAAAATGGAACAAAGTGTTTCCAGGCAAGAACATAAACTCTTAAGCAAGACATTTCCCACACACAGACCTTGACCTAACTGAAGAATCTCTCTCTCTCTTTCTCTCTCTTTTTTTAAACACAACTCTCAGCCCTCCTAAGCTATGTATCTTTCCAAGGCACCCAAGGCCTTCGATGAACCAGCCCAATGTGCCTATCCACCCTCAGCCCTGCACACCCAACACATGCTCTACTCTCTCTTCCCAGTTCCCAAAGTTCTCCTGATATTCTATGCAGTTTCACGTTTCTGAGACTGCTAATGCCATTCCTTCTTCCCCACTCCTTGACCTGGCTAATTTTTTGTGTGTGACAACTTCACTGAGATATAATTCATGTATCATACAATTTTCCCATTTAAAACGTATAATTCAATGGTTTTTAGTATATTCAGAGTTGTGCAACCATCACCACAATTTTAGAACATTTTCATTACCCCAAAAAGAAGCCCTGTACCCTTTAACTGCTACTCCTCACATGCTCCCACTGCCCCAAAGTGTACCACGTGCCTACTGGACATTCAATGCTGTTTTGATGTCCACCAGTCTGTCCATTAGGCACACCTGCACCCAAGCAAGGCCTGTGTGACATGTTTTCATTACCCACTCGAGGCCCAGCATGGTGCCTGCCTCCCAGGAGTGACAGGAAGGAATGACCACAGTGGGAGCAGCTGGCTTCCCTGACTGCTCTCTCGGCTCCAGGCCCTGTGCTTACACGTCACTAACATTTCAGAGTGATCCTGTTAATACTCTCATTGTGGGTTTCCCTGGTGGCATAGTGGTTGAGAATCCGCCTACCAATGCAGGGGACACAGGTTCGAGCCCTGGTCCAGGAAGATCTCACATGCCGCGGAGCAACAAAGCCCTCACGCCACAACTACTGAGCCTGCGCTCTAGAGCCCGAGAGCCACAACTACTGAAGTCTGTGCGTCTAGAGCCCGTGCTCCGCAACAAGAGAAGCCCCCGCACCTCAATGAAGAGTAGCCCCGCTCACTGCAACTAGAGAAAGCCCACACGCAGCAATGAAGACCCAATGCAGCCATTAATTAATTAATTTAAAAAATACTCTCGGGGCTTCCCTGGTGGCGCAGTGGTTGAGAATCCGCCTGCCGATGCAGGGGACACGGGTTCGTGCCCTGGTCCGGGAAGATCCCACATGCCGCGGAGCGGCTGGGCCCGTGAGCCATGGCCACTGAGCCTGCGCGTCCAGAGCCTGTGCTCCACAATGGGAGAGGCCACAACAGTGAGAGGCCCGCGTACCGCAAAAAAAACCTCTCATTATGCAGCTGAGGATAAACCACTTGCCCAGGGTCACAAAGCTAGTAACAGGCTGAGCAGGGATTCATCAGTGAGTTGAGTTCATTGGTGAGCTCTGCTCTGTCTGTATGTTGTCTCTGCCCAACCACTCCATGCACTGCTGTCAGCTTCTAGCCCTGCTCTCCTCTGTACTCATTAAGGTCACCAATGACCTCTGAATGGCAAAACCAAATGAAGAACTGTCTGACTTTATTTCAATCTCTTGGTCATGTTTGTCAGTCACCACCCCCTTCTTTTTCTCTCTTGGGGCTACCAACCTCTCAGGGGATGCCTTTGCTCTTTCTGGCAGGACCATCTTTTACCCTATCCTTGCTTAACAGAAGCCCTATGCGGGAGGGCCTCATCTAGGGCCTCTACTCTTTTGATTCTATGCTCTCTCTTGGGGTCAGTGGCCACACTTCTACCCTGATTCCCCAAGCTCAGACCTCACACCTGAGCAGCAAAAGTAGTCTCCACATCTTCACTCAGATGGCTCACAGACCCCTCAATCCCATCTTCTCACTCTTTCTCCAACCTGTTCCTTCCACAGTCCACTATCATTTCACTTGCCACCTACACAGTTGCCTAAGCCAGAGAGGAGACATCAGCCTTGACTCTTCCTTCTTCCTCAGCCTCCTTATCCAACCCTCAAATCCTATCAACTCCTCTTCCTATAATTCCCCCACCCCCACCCCACAATGCTCCCTACCAATGCCTGAAGACAGGCTGCCATCATCTTCTCTGCCCTGGATTACTTATAAGATTCTGCAGACTGTTCTTCCCACCTTCAGTGTGGCCACGACCCCCAAAACACTTTTCAAACTGCAGGTACATTCTGAAGTACAAGTCCAGTAGTTTTACCCTCCCATCCCCTGCATTCAGGACAAAGCCCTTCTTGTGGTTTTTGCAATCCTTCAAAGCTGATCTCTTTCCAGCCACATTCCTGGCCATACTATAATTAGTGCTGAATAACTAACTGTGCCACTAATAGCTAATTAGTGCCACTCCTGGAGACACCATCTATGTTTGTATCCGCAGTTTGATGTGACTGGTGATTTGGCCAAGGCCAGCCAGGAGTCTCACTTTCATCTTCCTATACGAGACTGTGTCTTGTGAAATAATGTTGAAATGCAGAAGGAAATGTTGTAATGAACAAAAGACAAGTGATTCAGAACAGAGAGGGATACAGTGTTCTGAAAGACAACCAGCATATCACACATGGGAGCTCTTCAACCATAGTCCCTGAGCATCTAACTCACTGGCTGAGGAAAACAATCACTCGGGACCACCTAACTCACATGGAAGTTGAGAAGATCACAGGGTTCCTCCTTCTGAATGCTAAGCATATTTCTTTACAACAGGAAGAATATGTACTGAATGGTCCAAGTGTCGGGGGATCCCCCATTCCAAATTAGGAACTGGCATCTGGTACCCATCAGCTGAGTTACAGCTGCATAACCCAGCAAGCCATAGGCTTTTCTGTATTTTCCAAGTTTCTAAGTAAGAAGGAAGCTAATTCATAGAAAAATCCTAGAAATAATGACCAACTCAGCAACAATGAGAAACCCCTGGACTCAGATTTTGGTCTCTAAATATCATTTTCCTATAAAAAGAATCAGGTCCCCTAAGAGAAACGATGACTCTAGGTCTGGGTCAACAAATGTACAAGATAACATTAGAATATATTGTCATCTCAGTAGTAACGAAGGCTACAGGGTTATATCAAAAACCGTATACAACAGGCAGCCTATTGTATAAGCTCCCACTGGCCAAAGGACAATTTGAGCACTGATAAAGTTAAAAGACTGAAGCACAACAAATATATTAAAATCCATAAGTGTGTTATGATACTAAACAAACAAAAAGAAGAACAAACAAACCTCACGAGTCATCTTTGGAGGATGTTGGAAAACCAACTCATTATTTTGGAAGCTAGTAAATATGGGAAAGAATTAAGCATTTATCCTGCCTCTCCTATACAGACTGTATTTCAGGGTAACCAAGTAGTTGATTACTGGCAATTTCCAGGTATAGAAGTATTCAAGCTAGCAATTGCAGAAGGAAACATAAAACTAAAATATCACCATTTTGCAACCCCTAATGAAATAATGGTTCTAGGCAATAAATGTCAATGGTTCCTATGTCATAAAAAGGGAAACAACTAAAGAGAAACAACTCTCAATAGAAGCACAAATGTCATCTATTAAATATTGTTTAAAAAAAAATAGAACCAGAATCTAATTAGGTCTTTAGATCTAACTATCAATTTACAGGAAAAACAAGGGACAGAGGAACATGTTAAACTATACAGGAGGGATATAATTAGCAAAGTTGAGATGGAAGGAAAATCTATAAATTAAAAGACCCAGCTTCTTCAGGAAATAAAAGGAAAAGTAAGACAGAAAACCTATATACTAAAAGACTTCTGATAGCATCAATCAATTGAAATATATGGATCATAATTGGACCCCGCTTGAAACAAATTGTATTAAAAAATCGTTTGAGACAATCAGACAAATCTAAACATGAAATGGATATTTGATGACATCAAAAACTATTGTTTCTTTTAAAGGAGGACTAATAGGATTGTGGTTGTTAAAAAAAAAATAAATCATGATCTTTTTTAGAAACACCAAAATATTTACAGCTGAAATGATATGCTGTCTGGGATTTACTTCAAAATAATTTGAGAGTGGGGGGATAAATGCAGCTATTACTGAAACAAGATTGATAACAACAAAAGCTGATCACTGTTGTAATTAGGTGATTATTACTTATAGGTTCGGTATACTATTCCCTCTGATTTGTATATGTTTAATGATTTCCATAATAAATAGTTTTAAAGAGAAAAAAGGAAAGGGGAAATTCTGCAGGGCAGGGCCAGAGTCTCACTCATACCTGTATTCCCAGCAGCCAGTCAGACAAATTAATAGCAATGCTTTTAGGCTGAAGCCAAGGTCAAAGCTAAGGGTTCAAGCTCAGAACTATGGTAATACCTGAAATACCTGCCTGGCTCTCTTATGAGGCACAGAGCTGGCACACAGTAGGCCTTCAGGAAGCGTTTTTTGAATGAGCAAACGAAGACTTCAACATCGAATTAGCACGACATATGTTCCTCATGATCTGAAATACATTCACTTAGTCACATCCGACCACCTCAAATTCGGCAGGCCTCTGTGGAAGGTGGTACCCCCTGCCACCACTCTCTCTGCCTCCACACCCAGTGCTGAGGGGCCAGGGGCTTCCTCCCCTGGGCTCAGCCTGATGTTTTTAAACCAAGGGTCTGGGTTCCGAGCAGATTTGTGCTCTTGTCCCCCGCACCCTACCACCCAGGACTCCTTTTGGTCCCTCTGATTGGCCCAACTATTTATTTCTCCTTGGCATGTTGGTCGCTCTGCCCGAAATGTCCCCCACCCCACTCCACCCCATCCCTGGCCTAGCTCTCTGCACAGCTGGCTCCTCATTGTCCACACCTCAGCTCGAATATCCTTCCTCAGCAGGGCCTGAACCAGCCACACTCTCTACAGAAAGTTCCCCTCTGATTCTCTATCATTTCTCCACTGTCCCTTTCACAGGTAACACCCTTAATATGCAATTATATATTTCCTTTGCTTTAAAATAACAATAACTGCAGCTAGCACACTGACTCAGTACTTACCATGTGCCAAGTTCATGCTAAGTGTTTTACAGGGATTATCTTGTTTAGCTTTCACAACCACCCCATCAGTAAAGATACGTATCATTTTATTTATTATTATTTCCATTTTATGGATGATGAAACTCAGGACAGAGCAGTTACATGGCCACAGAAACGTGCAGTAGTAAGCCCACATTTGTAACCGCTATGCTACACTGATCTCTTAATGTCTTCTGGCCCCACTGACCTCCACCCCCAGACTATGAGGGTCAAGGGGAACATCATTCAACAAAGTACCTCAGACCCTACTGCTGTGCCTGGCATAAAAGAGGTGCTTTACAAGTATATGTGGAATGAATGAAAACATTCAAAGTAATCCTGTATGATTTCTCTTTGTGTATCTCTGACCCACCTCCTCTTCCCCACAAGTCCCTAGCACAGGACCCAACTTCTAGAAGGTACTCAACACCTCCAAAACACTCAGAGCTGAAAAGAGCTTTTGTGACCACCTAGCTCTGTTCCCTCAGTTCACCAAGGGCTAGGACCTTCTCCTACTTCTGAGAAGAGACAATCAAGCAAGATGGACAATGGAGGATACATGGACTTCAGCGGTCCTAAGAGGCTGAGTTCTAGCAAAAGAGGTCAGTAGCAGATGCCCTGATGGAGTAGAAGCCAAGAAGGAAGGCTAGGGTGGGGTGGAGCGTCTATATGTACTTCCTGTACCTTGCAGAACAAATAAACACCCTCCACCCAATGTCCTGAGCCTTCAGGAAACTGTTCCACTTCTAAAACATGTTCTTTGGAAACCTCATCATCTCAGGACACACCTACAGATTTCATAGGGACCACAGGCTTCCTTGGTCTCTCCTTCCCACCTCCCTCCCCTCTCCCCCCCCTTTCCCTTTTCCCTGGAGATAAGGAAGCAAAAACACCCAGCAACAAAGGGCTGGAGGTCAGGCCTCTGGGGTGACCTTCAGGAGCAGAGAAGGCCTTTCTGTAGAGGACAAGTGGAGTTTCTGGTCAATCCTTCCCGCCTCTGGTTATCTCCAGCCCCTGAAAGTCCTGAGCATCTCCAGCCTAGAGTCCCAAGAATCTCAAACTCTGTGTTGACAGACTTCTAGGAAAGCAGCACAAACAAACACAAGAGCTGCAACTGGATGGAGGGGGACAACATTCTAGCCTAGCGTGTCCACAAAGGGGTTCTAAGATGGGATGGTACTGGGTCTGGGCCTTAAAGGGTGGGAATCACTGGGTTTCACGGGAGTAAGAAGGAAGCAGAGAAAATGGCTAGTGCAAATAATACTGAAACGAGCTAACATTTACCTAGCACTTATTCTGTGCTTGGTGCTGAGTTAAGTGTTTTACACATAATAACTTGTTGACATCTCTCAACCTTGTGAGATAGGTGCTGTTAATGTGTCAGATGATGAACCCAAGACCCAGAGGTGTTAAATAACTTGCCTAAAGTGATTCAGTAATTGGTGCGGCTGGGATTCAAAGTCAGATTTGAAAGTTCAAAGTCCACCACACAATGTGCACCAAAAGCTGGGGGATGGCTTGCATGAAGGAAAGGAACATGTGTGAAAGAGCGAGGGAATCCCTGAATGTCACACTAAAGGGCTGGATGGTGATCCACAAGGGGATCATGTGTGAGCAGTGCTGTAGGAAGAATGGCTTAACATGTTTATGGGGGATGATGGAGGGTCTGCTGGGAAGATGGGAACCCCGTGCCCCCAGAAGCTCTACACGGGTGGGGTAGGAGGGCAGCAGGAATGAGGAAAGCCTAGAAGAGAAACAAGTTTACCAAATGCCAGTTGGTAATCAATGGTGTCCGCATTCAGATTTAAGCAAATAAAGATCTTCCTTCAGTCCCAATCAGTCCACAAAACTCCCATTAAATACCACTGTGTGCCAAGCCCTGCCCTGTGCAGCCTCTCTCTGTTTCTCCTCTGTTTGCCACAGTGAGGACAATGAGGTTGCTGTCAAGTTCCTACAACCCAGCACCCTAAAGTGCTCTCCTCTCCTTCCCCACCTCCACTCTCATAAGGGAGGTGAAAGACTTTTCTTGCACATCTATGTTAAAACCATAATGCCCCCAACTGTATTTGAACTGCAGTAAGTTTTAAAACTTAAAGGTATTTATTTTCACATTACAGATCCAATTTGCAAGGTACATAACTGCTTTTTTAACTGAGCTCACTTTTAACCTCAGTAAGTTTATGATGAGAAAATTTTCTCCAGAAGGCGAATCATCTGGGCATCTTCCCCCTCCAGCTACCAACCAGGAGGCTAGCAGTACCTCTGTTCGAGGATATCATCTGGAGGTCAGGGATGGGAACTCACAGCCCAGCCACTGTGCCCTTCACTACCACCTGGGGGGCGGCGGTGGGTAGCGGGAGGAGGAAGAGAAGACTGGAATCAGGGAAGTCTCTAATTCAGTAAATCTGATGCTGCGCCTCACAGAGGCAATTCCACTTTGGAGCTGTGTGTCCTGAGAAAAAGTGGAACTCAGCTTCTCACCATTCTTGTGCTAGGAAACCCTGTCTGAACAGGCACCCTCATGGAGCGGGTGGGAATTATTGTCAAATACAGGTGTATGAACTTCCCGACTTTCAGGGCTCTCCCAAACAGGGCCTTCAGAAGACCGCTCAGCCAGTGGATCGGCGATGGGAGGAAACTCTCGCTAAGCTGGCTCAGTAATTCCCCAGAAAGGCTCACTGCGCAGGCCAACGTGAAGACACAATGAGCCCAAAGCCCTTGGTGTATGTGCTGGGAGGGAAAGCCGGGGACTTTTCCGCTTAGCCTCCCTAAGCTTTGCCACGAGACAGCTCTCTGGCTACGTCAGGGTAAAGAGACTTGTACGAGCACATCTCACACCAGCTAACCACTCCCGAGAGACCCTCTCTTTCAAACTACAATGGTGGGCAGAACGGGGAAGAAGTGGTCCCAGCAGAGGCGAACCACTGCGGTTCTTAAAGCCTTGTTTGCGTTTGGGCCCACACGGAGCCGCAAATGGAGGTATATTCCCTTCCGGCGCACCCGCCATTAGCCCCCGGATTCCCAGCAGGCCTCTCAGGCCCGGATCCGGTTCCCCAACCTCTCAGGCCCTTCGAGAACCCCCAGCTTCCACTCCCAGACCTCAGAACCTTCAGGCCCGCGCCGGCCTCCCTGCCGGCCTTTCGAGGCCCCGCAGCCCGGCCCCGCGGCTCACCCTCGAGCGTCTCGCACTGAACCAGGTTGAGGTAGTCCGTCTGGCTGAGCACCCCGGCCTTCAGGCCGCGCACCAGTCCCTCCAAGTAGCCATTGTCCACGTTGAAGTAAAGCTCCGGGAAGAACGACATGGCTGCGGCGGGGGCGGCTGGACCGGAGGACCCGGACCTGCCGGCACGCAGCACAACTCCAAGATCAGCTGACGCGGCGCCCGCAGCGGGCTGTCAAGCGCATCAGGTGACGCGCAAGCGGCCCACGTGACCACAACGGGGCGGGGCTCTGAGCGGCGCCCGGCTTCCGGGTGGTTTCTCGCGGAACGGTTGCGCAGGTGTGGGCTGGGGACCGCCCACTGGCGCCTGCGCGCTGAGGGGAAGAGGGCCTCCTGCTCTCCGGCGGGAGCGGCTTGGAGTGTCCAAGGCCGAGCGCGTGGTGGCGCCCGTGGCCGCGGGGATTCCATTGGGCCTTCACTCTAGATTTCCCGAGTCTGGTGCACGTAGTGCTGTGGCGGCCAGAGGAGTAAAGATGGGAGTGGGCGGCGCTTCTTATGCTTGGAAATATTCCAGACTGTTGTCAGCCTTCCCCTGAGAGGAACTGAAGTCCGGTGAGGGGAAGGCTTCGCTGCGGGTCACGCGTCGAGTTAACGCAAGCAGGCCCTGGACCCTAATGTTTTGTTAGCCTGCTGGGAGCTACAGCTCCTATGCTGCGTTGTGCCCTCCCTTCCCCTCATTTATTATATAAGATTCTCAAGGGTAGGAGCGCGGCCCTCCTCTGCTTCTCCCAACGACGCCTGGCACTCTAAGAGCATGCATGTAAGTGACTCATGATGGGATAGCGCAGGCCCTGGGGTAGGGATGTGTGTGTGGTGTCTTGGCTTGGAGACACCTTTGCCCCTGCCATGACCTCCCCCCTCCGACGGTCACGTTCGAAATAACACCACAACCCTGGGGTTGGTCCCATCCTTTATTGTCGCTCCCCTGCCCCAGCCCCGACCCCGACGTCGGCCAACTAGGTGCGGCTGCAGGGGTTCGCGGCAGTACCCAGCTTGCGGCAGTAGCAGAAGGCGTTGAAGAAACGGCAGTAGCACGTGGCACATGGGTCGCAGCATGGTACCTGGTGTCCCAGACAGGACTCATGCAGCCTTACGCAGCGACGCGGGGAGCGCGGCTTGCGTCCTTCCGGATCTAGCACCTGCAGGGGTTGGGTAACATGGGCCTTCAGCGGCAGCTTCAGGGACCTGACCCAATCAAGGGGAGACGTCAGTGGAGCATGGGGAGGGATGGTCTGCAGTGTCACCCCAAGTGAGAGGGTCACCGAAGTGGAGATGGAGGTTGATGCCTGATCCCCCCACCCAGAGATTGTGGCCTCAGCCCTTTTCCTGAGCAGTTACCTCTGCCAAGGCCTTGGCCTCTGCCTCCTGCAGCAGAGCCTCTTCCACCTGTTCTGCCGTTGTCCTCTTCAGTGGGGGCTGCAGGCCCAGGCCTGGGACAGATGATGTGAGAACAGAAACCCCCATGCACAAGACACCCACCTCCCAGGCCTAGGATTGGGAAGGGGGAAAGAGGGCTCATACCAGGCAGAATAGTTCGTGGCCAGAGAGTGTCCAGGCCCCACCCATCCCCACCCCTGCCCACACTGACCTTGGAGCTCTGGGAACAAGGCTTGGTCAGGCCTTCCGATGCCCTCCAGGGGAGCCAAGCCCATCTGGGCCCCCTGCCCGGCGGGCATTGCCAGCAGCAGGGCACAACTCAGCAGCACTGTGGTCAGCATGGCCTGGCTCAGCAGGAAGACCCACCACTTAGTCCCTCTTCATCCCTAGAACACCCTCTAAGTGCCCTATCCCAGACAGAAGACCCCTAGAGAGTAGGAGTCTCTGCCCAACCTGAGGACTTACCTCTGCTTGCTGGATCCTTGCCCCAAGAGTTCCTGGCCACCCCATGCCCTCGGTTTATATGGCAGGGTCTAATGAAGGGCCCACACGTGACTGCTCCCTGCAGCCAGGGCATGAGGGCGCCCCCCCAGAGGGTGGGGGCACAGTTCAGGCCTCTCTCACTGGAACCTGGGCTCTATAAGAGGGGTACCCATCTCCAGTTTGGAGTGAGGTCTCCAGGAACCAATCAAAGTTTGGGAACAAGATAGGATGCCCAGGGCCCCCACATTCATTCCCCAGGACAGGGACCTGGGGAATGGGGATGGGTAGGCTGGAGCCATTAGCAATAACAAGGAAGGCGGCCCTGAACACTTAATTTAATTTGTGGCCCCGGAGATGCTCATTCAGACCCTACGCATGGCATGTTCCCTTTGCTTCCAGGAACTTGGGTCAAGGGCATTGGAGGGGGTGATGGGCCAGTGACCAGAGCGGGGTGGGGTTGGGGTGGAGACCTAGACCCTGGGTTTTTGAGGGGAGAGAGGGGAGGGGAGAAGCCCACTTAGCCAAAAGCAGGCCCTCTGCCTCCATCTCTGGTCCTACCTCTCCTCCCCCTTCTTCCTCCAGGCTTCTCCAAAACCCCAGCCCTGCTCCTGCCCCCGCACCCTTTTCTGCCTGGGGTTCCTGGAAGCCAAGGTGGCCGAACGGACTGTTCCCTGGGTGGACGAGGAGCTTCAAAGTAAAAAGCTTTCAGGCCGCCTGCCTCATTAGTGCTAATGGCTGCTCCTTTCCGCCCTGCGTTGTCAGGACTGTGCCCACGCCTGGTCTCATCAGCACGGGGCAGATGTGAGGACTGCCCTTTCATAGAGATGGTGGGACACACAGGACCCCACCTGCCCCAGCCTTCCCTCACCGGCCCCGCCAAGGGCACTTTATTACACACTTGCCACTTGGGGAAGGGGATGCAGGCTGAGTCAGCTTCCAGGACTCAGTATACAAACAGCTGGCCCAAGACAGCTGGAGGAGGATGTAGAGGCTGTTTGGGCTATTCTGACCAGGGCGAGGCCTGAGGAAGTCCTTCCAGAAAGCAGTTGGAAACCATAGGTTATCATCTGGCAGCTTCTGGCCTGGTGTCAACATAGCAATTGGTCTTGGGGAGAGAGTTGTGTGGAGAGGGGCGCTCTGCAGAGGGTGAGCCTGTGGCAGTCTTCTTCCACAGATGGGCATTGATGTCTATTCTGGGATCAGGCTGGCATTGGACTCGCTTGTGGTTGGCCCAGGGTAACAGTCCTAGGAGCTCAGAGGGTCACCTACTATGGCCCAGGGGAGGAGCAGGGGAGTGAGGGAAAGCCCCTCTGGGGAGGTGGTCCATGGATAATCCAACAAAGGGCCAGTCCCCATTTCTCCCCCGGGAATGGTGCTGGCTGTTTTGGTGACTCTGTCACAAAGCAGACCTGGTGTCAAGGCCTCCCTGGCAACTGACATTAACCTTTGTTTCCCAGAAGCCATAGCTGGGCTCAGTGGCCCACCCCAGGGGTTTCTTATAGTGGTGCAGGGTGAAGGTATCAGGCACCCAGGTGTGCCCCCATCTTGGTTGGGCCACATGGAGCTCAGGAAGGGTAATACATCAAATGTACCCGAGACATTTTCCCCAAATCTTTATGCCCTGGCCCCATCCTTGCAGGTTCTGGCTGAAGAGATGGTGGTAAGGAGCAGGGACTGTGTGAGTATTTTGGCAGGGTGCCCCAGGTGAGGTGAGGCGGGGGCTCTGAGCACCTGGCTGAGCCTGGTCAGCGCTCATGCTAAGGACAGCTCTTCATCTTGGAACGGGGGTGCTCCTGCCAGCTAGGCCCTTAGTGTCTTTGCTCACCTACAGATCAGTGGCTGTCTTCACTTGGGTGTGTGAACACAGGTGTATTGGCCCCATCCATGGACAGCAGGGGCTGCCAAGGTCCCTGATCGGATCCAGTGGGGAAGACAGTCAAGAAAACCAACAACCAAAGTGGAACAGTGGGACTTCCCTGGTGGTTCAGGGAAGGCTCTGCGCTTCCACTGCAGGGGGCATGGGTTCGATCCCTGGTCGGGGAACTAAGATCCCACATCCTGCTCATCGTGGCCAAAAAAACAAAAAGAAAAAAAACACAGTGGAAAGACCAAAGAAATATAAACACTGGATATTTGATGACATTAAGGAATAACTGTTAACTTTTTTAGTTGTGATAATGGTATTGTAGTCATGATTTTTTTTTAAAAAAAAGATTCTTTTAGAGAAAAATGATATATTTACTGATAAAATTATATGAAATATGGTATTTGCCTCAAAATAATCTGAAGTAGGGGGGATAGCAGGAGGTGATATAGATGAAACAGAATTTTTCATGAGCTGGTAATTGTTGAAGCTGGGTGGTGGGTACATGGGCTTCGTTATCCTAATACTGCTACTTTTGTATATGTTTGAAATTTTCCATAATAAAACATTTGTTTATGCCCCTTCCCACCCCACCCAGCTGCCCTCCCATCACCACTGAATTGGCCAAAACACAGCCTGTGGGTTTCTTGTTATAACTCTGTATCTCTATATGTCTATCTATGAATTGTAAATCTGTATTTAAAGTTAATTTTCCATTGGTTTATCAAATTTTATTAATCTTTGCCAATAATCAGTCTTTGGCTTGATTCACCAAATTTTGTTACAATTAAGTTTCTGCCTTCCCATCATTTTCTATTTTCCTAGCATTTGTTGATCTTTAAGTTTATCTTTCTTCCCTTTTTTCTTTTTTGGCGGTACGCGGGCCTCTCACTCCCACTGCGGAGCACAGGCTCCGGACGCGCAGGCTCAGCGGATATGGCTCACGGGCACAGCCGCTCCGCGGCATGTGGGATCCTCCCAGACCGGGGCACGAACCCGTGTCCCCTTCATCGGCAGGCGGACTCTCAACCACTGTGCCACCAGGGAAGCCCTTCCCTTTTTAAAAAAAAGAAATTTATTTATTTTGGGCTGCGTTGGGTCTTCGTTGCTGCCTGTGGGCTTTCTCTAGTTGAGGTGAGTGGGGGCTTCTCTTTACTGCGGTGCACGGGTTTCTCACTGCGGTGGCCTCTCCTGTTGCGGAGCACGGGCTCTAGGTGCGCGGGCTTCAGAAGTTGTGGCACGCAGGCTCAGTAGTTGTGGCACACGGGCTTAGTTGCTCCACGGCATGTGGGATCTTCCTGGACTAGGGATTGAACCCGTGTTCCCTGCATTGGCAGGCGGATTCTTAACCACTGCACCACCAGAGAAGTCCCTATCTCTCTTCCTGATGAACACTTGCCTACACCTAGTAGTCTATAAAAGGTTCCTCAGGACCCCTTTCCATTTGCTGAGTACAAACACTGCGTGAGTGATTTTTTGGGTCTGGAACTGGCTTGATGTTCCCAGGACAATGCTTTTTGGCAGAAAGACCTTCAGAAATGTGCGGCATGTTCTGGGTGGAGGATTTGGCAGACCTGGGAGGATGCAAAGCCTACTTCGTAAGGCTGAGGTTGGACACCAAGCATAGGGACCCTGACTTCAAGGAGGAGAAGGGGGAGAGTGTGGATGCTCTGTGCCAAAGATCAAGTGTGGGGACAAGGAGGGATGCTTGATCCCTACCCCTCCTCCTCTTTTTCCTCCAGCAAGGTAGTTGTCACCCAAGGGTGCTGTTCCTGCTTTGTCCCACAGGTGGAAGCAGAGCACCCACTGGCTCTCCTAATCCAGCTTCATCCTTTTTTAAAAAAAACATATTTTTATTTAAATTTATTTATTTATTTTTGGCAGCATTGGGTCTTCGTTGCCGCGCGCGGGCTTTTCTCTAGTTGCAGTGAGCGGGGGCTGCTCTTCATTGCAGTGCTCAGGCTTCTCATTGCAGTGGCTTCTCGCATGGACTCTAGGCTCATGGGCTTCAGTAGTTGTGGCACGCGGGCTCAGTAGCTGTGGCTTGAGGGCTCTAGAGCGCAGGCTCAGTAGTTGTGGCGCACGGGCTTAGCTGCTCCGCGGCATGTGGGATCTTCCCGGACCAGGGCTCGAACCTGTGTCTCCTGCATTGGCAGGTGGATTCTTAACCACTGTGCCACGAGGGAAGCCCTAGCTTCATTCTGATAGGTGGATCCTCACCCAGCACGCTGTCCCTGGCGCCATGGTTCATCTGTAGGACTTCCAAAAGCCAGAGGGTGCTTGGAGAGGTGCGGCTCCCTCATTAATCCAGGGAGGGGAGCAGGATGGAAGGGGGTTATCCCAGGCTGGTGTATATATACATATATATATGTGTGTATATATATATATATTTTAACATCTTTATTAGAGTATAATTGCTTTACAATGGTGTGTTAGTTTCTGCTTTATAACAAAGTGAATCAGTTATACATATACATATGTTCCCATATCTATATTTTTTTTGATTGAATATAGTTGACTCAGAATGTTGTGTTAGCTTCTGGTGTACAGCAAAGTGATTCAGTTATACATATATATGTTCTTTTTCATATTATTTTCCATTATGGTTCATTACAGGATATTGAATATAGTTCCCTGTGCTATATAATAGGACCTTGTTGTTTATCCATTCTATGTATAATAGTTTGCATCTGCTAGTCCCAACCTCCCAATCAGCCCTCCCCCTCCCCCCCTTGGCAACTACAAGTCTGTTCTCTATGTCTGGGAGTCTGTTTTTGTTTCATAGATAAGTTCATTTGTGTCATATTTTAGATTCCACATACAAGCGATATCATATGGTATTTGTCTTTCTCTTTCTGACTTACTTTGCTTAGTATGATAATCTCTAGATCCATCCATGTAGCTGCAAATGGCATTATTTCATTCTTTTCATGGCTGAGTAATATTCCATTGTGTGTGTATATATATATATATATACACACACACACACACACACACACACACACACACCACATCTTTAACCATTCATCTGTCAATGGACATTTAGGTTGTTTCCATGTCTTGATTATTGTGAATAGTGCTGCTATGAACATAGGGGTGCTTGTATCTTTTCGAATTATAGTTTTGTCCAGATATATGCCCAGTAGTGGGATTCCGGATCACATGGCAACTCTATTTTTAGTTTTTTGAGGAACCTCCATACTGTTCTCCATAGTGGCTGCACCAATTTACTTTCCCACCAACAGCATAGGAGGGTTCCCTTTTCTCCACACCCTCTCCAGCATTTGTTATTTGCAGACTTTTTTTAAAAAATAAATTTATTTATTTTATTTATTTATTTTTGGCTGCGTTGGGTCTTCGTTGCTGTGCACGGGCTTTCTCTAGTTGCAGCGAGCGGAGGCTACTCTTCGTTGTGGTGCGTGGGCTTCAGTAGTTGCGGCTCGTGGGCTCGGTAGTTGTGGCTCGCGGGCTCTAGAGCGCAGGCTCAGTAGTTGTGGCACATGGGTTTAGTTGCTCCGCGGCATGTGGGATCTTTCCGGACCAGGGCTTGAACCTGTGTCCCCTGCATTGGCAGGAGGATTCTTAACCACTGCACCACCAGGGAAGTCCCTGCAGACTTTTTAATGATGGCCATTCTGACCAGTGTGAGGTGGTACCTCACTGTAGTTTTGATTTGCATTTCTCTAATAATTAGCAATGCTGAGCATCTTTTCATGTGCATATTGGCCACCTGTATGTCTTCTTGGGAGAAAAGTCTATTTAGGTCTTCCAGGCTGGTGTCTCTTAAGCCCTCAGCTGGAGGGGGTCCCACTGTGATCAGGACCCCCTAGGTGGGAGAGTCATGTTTGTTGCATGAATGCCAGTGCTTGCCATTCTCCCATTCATTTAAGAACTATTTGAGCACATGCTGCATGACGAGCACTATGCCAAGGGCTCTATACTTCACGGTTTGGTCAGAGGCCGTGGCGACCTGAAGCTCCTGATTTCTGGGGTCAGCCAGGCTTCATGGGCTTGTCTGTTGCCAATGAAAGGGTAGGCTGGGGTCAAGCCAGGGAGACCAGAGCATGGTTCAGGGCCACCTGGTGGATGGAACAGCCCTTCCCCTGACTGTAAGGGGGCTCAGGCCCAGAGACACTCCTTCCCCCTCGGGCCTTGCTCTAACTCCCTCTTCCTCTCCCCCCACAGGCCTCCCCTTCAGTGCTGGTAATGGGCCCTTTATTGGGGTCCCCAGAACACCTGAGCTGTGGCTGGAGCGCTCAGATGAAATTTCACAAAAGGGACAGGGAAAACAAATAGGCCCAGCCAATCTGACTCATAGGATGTGACTTGCAGTTTGGATTCATGGGCCCCTCCAAGGTGGCAAAGGCCATCCTAAACGCCAACTTCAACCCATTCTAAAGACATCTACAACCCCTAGTGTCCAAATCTTAAGACATCCAGAGAGGTAACCAGTCCCTCCTCCTGCCTGCCAGGTCCTACTTTTCTGGGTGAAATCTTCAGTTTCTGGAGGTGTTGCAGGACCCTACCTTCTGCCACAGGGTATCCATGCCTTAACATGTCCAAAGCAGGACATCAGCACCCACACTCACAGGAAACCCACCAAAGTGGTGCAGAGCTTGTTCCATTCCAAGTGATAAGAGGACTCTTGGGTATAACAGAATTTCTGGGGAGTGAAATTGAGTCCCCAGCAACCCTCCACAGAGGCATGGCACTGTTGGGCTAGGGAGAGGCACTTGGGATGTCCCCTAAATTGTTTCTAATCCATCCCCATAGAATGGAGCAACCTGACTTCGTGAGGACGTTCAGTGGCTCAGCTGGAGCCCCAGGAACAAAGGTGTTTGCACAACAAGAACCACTGGACTGTCTGGAAATGACTCTCAACCTAGAAACTGCTCTTCCTGCTAAAGACCCAGGAGTTCTCAACCTGCTCATCCCTGCCACTCATGTTCTGTGCAAGTAAGAAGAGAGGCTACAGGAACTCTGGACATAGGCAAAAAGGCACAGCCTAGGACTCCCCTGGTGGCGCAGTGGTTAAGAATCTGCCTGCCAATTCAGGGCACACGGGTTTGAGCCCTGGTCCAGAAAGATTCCACATGCCGCGGAACAACTAAACCCATGCAGCACAACTACTGAGCCTGCGCTCTAGAGCCCACGAGCCACAACTACTGAAGCCCACGCGCCTAGAGCCCGTGCTCAGCAACAAGAGAAGCCACCGCAATGAGAAGCCCGCGCACCGCAACGAAGAGTAGCCCCCACTTGCCGCAACTAGAGAAAGCCCGTGTGCAGCAACGAAGACCCAATGCAGCCAAATAAATAAATAAAAAGATACAGCCTAGGGTAATCGGCACAGAGGTGAGATAAGGCGGTACCTGGCTTGACAGGTTCAAGGTGAGCTGAAGGTCAGCTCAAGAAAGGAGAGAGGGCTTCCCTGGTGGCACAGTGGTTGAGAATCTGCCTGCCAATGCAGGGGACACGGGTTCGAGCCCTGGTCTGGGAGGATCCCACATGCCGCGGAGCGACTGGGCCCGTGAGCCACAACTACTGAGCCTGCGCGTCTGGAGCCTGTGCTCCGCAACAAGAGAGGCCACGATAGTGAGAGGCCCACGCACCGCGATGAAGAGAGGCCCCCACTTGCCGCAACTGGAGAAAGCCCTCGCACAGAAACGAAGACCCAACACAGCCATAAATAAATAAATAAAATTTAAAAAAAAAAAGAGAAAGGAGAGAGAGCTGCAGCTGCTCCCAGAGTTCTCTGGACTCACTCCTTTCTGTTTTTACCCCTCCTCATCTCCTATGCCTCCAGCTACAAAGAAGGTCTAGGAGGTGGAGGTATGGGAGCTGGGAGGGGAATGAGTCCTGTGGGGGAGCCATCATCTGGGGGTGTTGGATGGAAAGGATAACCTTCCAGCTTAAACCAGTCCCCCTGGGCGCAGTTCTCACCCAGGAACCAAGCCTTTGCCCATATGGGAGAAAGAACTCATAGGGTGGCCCCTGCCAGCAACCCCACTTTTGCCCCTGTAGGCCCTGCATAAACTATCTCCACAAAGCCCTGGGTAGGAGTCCTCCTCCCCAACTCTAGCCAAAGCCAGACTTTGTGTCAGGATCTGTCATAGAGGTAAGTTTTCCTCTCTGCCTCATCCCTTTACCTGCTACAAGTTTACCCAGTGCCCCATAGCAAGACTCCCAGTCCATATATTTAACTCTCAGTAGAACATGTAACTAAACATTATCATCCCCGTTTTACAGATCAGAAAGCTTTAAGTGACTTAGCTTTGATTACTCAGCTAAAAAGGGGTTGGCCTGCTTTCCCTCCTTCCTCGCACGGCCCAGGGTTTGTTTTAGAGCTGGAGAAGAAGCATGGTTGGTGTGGGGGGGGGGGGGTGCACGCGTGCGTGCACCTCGGGGACAGGGCTCAGCCCTAACGTGTCTTCCCACACACACCTCCTGCCTGTGGGAATCTTTCACCCACCCACAGAGCTCCCAGGGGTACAAAGACAAAATTAAGCAGCTGCTCCAGTGGGCTCAGTTGGCTGGTAGAGCTGTGCTGAGTGTCCTTATGCTTGTGGCCACATTTCTAAGTAGCCCATGAATCAAAGGAGAAATCACAAAGGAAACTAGAAATGTTTCAAACTGAATGATAATGAAATACATCAAAACTTAATGGGAGGGCTTCCCTGGTGGCGCAGGGGTTGAGAGTCCGCCTGCCGATGCAGGGGACACGGGTTCGTGCCCCGGACTGGGAAGATCCCACATGCCGCGGAGCGGCTGGGCCCATGAGCCATGGCCGCTAAGCCTGCGCGTCCGGAGCCTGTGCTCCGCAACGGGAGAGGCCACAACAGTGAGAGGCCCGCGTACCGCAAAAAAAAAAAAAAAAAAAAAAAAACGTAATGGCATGCAGCTAAAGCAATGCATATTTAAGTGGATATATTAGAAAAGAAAAATGGTTGAAAATTAACTACGTAAGATTCTTCAAGTGGGGTGAAAACATTTTCAATAAACAGAGTGGGAGCAAGTGACTGTTTTACCTGTACTTTGCAGCCTTCACAAAAATTAATTTGAGATGGATCATCAACATAATTGTGAAGGCAAAACAAATAAAGATTCTAGGGAAAAAAAACAATATCTTAAAAAACAAAACAAAACAAAACAATATCTTTATAACCTTGGAGTAGGTAAAGATTTCTTAAATAACACAAAGCACTAACCATCAAAGACTGATAAATTTGACTTCATTAAAACTAAGAACTTGGACTTCCCTGGTGGCGCAGTGGTTAAGAATCCACCTGCAAATGCAGGGGACACGGGTTCAAGCCCTGGTCTGGGAAGATCCCACATGCCGCGGAGCAGCTAAGCCCATGCGCTACAACTACTGAAGCCCATGCTACCCAGAGCCTGTGCGCCGCAACTACTGAGCCTGCAGGCCTAGAGCCCATGCTCTGCAACAAGAAAAGCTACCGCAGTGAGAAGCCCGCACACCACGATGAAGAGTAGCCCCTGCTTGCCACAACTAGAGAAAGCCTGCACGCAGCAACAAAGACCCAATGCAGCCAAATAAATAAATAAATAAAATTTTTTAAAAAAGAACAAAACCAAGAACTTCTGGGAATCCCCTGGCGGTCCAGTGGTTAGGACTCAGTGCTCTCACTGCTGGGGCCCCAGGTTCCATCCCTTGGTGGGAGAACTAAGATCCTACAAGCTGCAGGGCCAAAAACACCCAAAACAAACAAACAACTAAGAACTTCTGGTCATTAATTAAAGATAATTAAGAAAGTGAAAAGCCACAAACTGGGAAAAGAACATTACAATGCATAGACTCAAAAAATGACTCATGCAGAATTACATAGTCATTAAGGAAAAAGGACTTGAACAGACCCGTCACAAAAAAGGATTTCCCAATGGCCAATAAGCATGTGGAAAGGTGCTCAATGTCACTAGAGAAATTTAATTCATAGAGAAATGGGAGTTAAAACCACAATGAGATACTACTATACGCTGACTAGAATGACTAAAAGGTTGACAGTACCAAGTGTTGACGAGGATATGAAGTAACTAGAACTACTATACACTGACTAGATTGACTAAAAGATTGACAATACCAAGTGTTGGTGAGGATATGAAGTAACTAGAACCGGTAAGAGGTAAAAAGAAAACTGTGGGGACTTCCCTGGTGGCGCAATGGCTAAGAATCTGCCTGCCAATGCAGGGGACACAGGTTCAAGCCCTGGTCCGGGAAGATCCCACATGCTGTGGAGCAGCTAAGCCCGTGTGCCACAACTACTGAGCCTGTGCTCTAGAGCCCGCGAGCCACAACTACTGAGCCCATGTGCCACAACTACTGAAGCCCGCTTGCCTAGAGCCCATGCTCTGCAACAAGAGAAGCCACCACAATGAGAAGCCTGTCTGCCACGACGAAGAGTAGCCCCCGTTCACCGCAACTAGAGAAAGCCCATGTGCAGCGATGAAGACCCAACGCAGCCAAAACTAAATAAATTTTTATTAAAAAAAAAAACCGTGGTACAGCACAGGGAATATAGCCAATATTTTATAATAACTTTTTTTTTTAATATTTATTTATTTTTTGGCTGTGTCACGTCTTAGTTGCGGCATGTGGACTCTTAGCTGCGGCATGTGGGATCTAGTTCCCCAGTCAAGGATCGAACCCGGGCCCCCTGCATTGGGAGCATGGAGTCCTTCCTACTGGGCCACTAGAGAAGTCCCTATAATAACTTTAAATGGAGTATATTCTGTAAAAGTATTGAATCACCATGTTGTGTACCTGAAACTAATATAACATTGTAAATCAACTATACTTTTATTTTTAAAAATCTCCTATAAGCCACTCCTGACCTGTGGGAATATAAACTGCCTGTGACAAGTACTAAACTCTTGATAAATATGTTATTATAGGTTGCAAGTTGAGTTTTCTGAGCATGGAGCTAGCTACTGGGAAGGCTTAGTAGGGCATGCATGGATACTAATTCCCCTAGCCAGTGTTGCTGGTCTGTATTGTATAGTATTATCTATCAATACATGTATACGTTTACAGGATACCATTAGAATTCACTGTATCTCCAACCTTTCAATTAATGTATTTTGGTTAGTAGTGATCTTAATACCTTAATTCAAAAGGAATCAGCAGAATCACTGTTGGGTAATTATAACTCCAACACCAAACTTTCTCAAGCATTCCGTTAAAAAATCTCAGAGGAGCTTCCCTGGTGGCGCAGTGGTTGAGAGTCCGCCTGCCGATGTAGGGGACACGGTTTCGTTCCCGGTCCGGGAATATCCCACATGCCGCGGAGCGGCTGCGCCCGTGAGCCATGGCCACTGAGCCTGCGCATCCGGAGCCTGTGCTCCGCAACGGGAGAGGTCACAACAGTGAGAGGCCCGCGTACCGCAAAAAAAAAAAAAAAAAAAAAAAAAAGGTCCACATAAAAAAAAAATCTTTAAAAATAAAATAAAATAACATTTCCAGCACTGCAGAAGTCTTCCCAATTCCCCTCACTCAGTCAATAATGCCCCCAGAGTTAACCACTGTTCAGAGCTCCATCACCATTTATTACAGTTTTGTCTGGTTTTGAACATCATGTAAATGGAATCATACCATATTCACTCTTCTGTGGCTTGCACCTTTCAATGGCATTGAAAATGGTCGTTTCCCCAGCTTGCTATCAGGATATGTGTTCGTCTTGTCTCTTGTGACACTTGTTTTCTTCCCTGTCCTTGGGGGTGTCTTCAAGCTGTTGACTTCTGGGATTTGCAGATTTCACAATATGATACTACTTATTTTTTTGTCTGTAGGTTATTTCTCCAGGGGCAAAGAAAATAATTTCCTAAAATCCATATGAATGTAAAGAAAAGCAGTTTGTTATTGGTTGTTGGTGGTTTTTTTTATAATGCAAAATAAAAATAGTAAAAAGAAAAAAATGGTATCAATGAGATGACAGCAGTTGTAATGAACAGAAAGCTCGATTCAAACTGTCTTAAATTATAAACACAGTTTATTGGCTCATTTAATTGAACAGTCCTGAAGTAGGGCTGGTTTCAGATGAAGTTTGATACAATGCCTTTTGATTTTAGAAGGAGTTGATGTGGCAGACACAGCCGGTTGCCTTCCTAATACCTATTCCCCCCTCCTCCAAAAAAGAAGGCCATTTTTGTTTGGGGAAGTGCCTAGTTAAACAGACTAACTTTCTCAGATTCCCTAAGAGTTCATGGTGTCCCTGGGATACATTGTGACCCACAAGACTTACGTTGAGGGCTTCTGGGAAAGTTGCTTCTCTGGCAGAGGTGTCTCCCTTTTCTGCTTCTTTTCCCTTCAACTTCCTGCTGAGAATGTGAGTATAACGCTTACAGCTGTAGCCGCCAACTTGTGACCGTAAGGCAATGAGGCAACAACCTTGAGAATGGACTAGCTTGCTAAAGATGGTGGACAAGAGAAGCAGAGCATGCCTCCGCAACATTGTAAAGCAGTGGCACCAACCCTGGTCTGCCCACCTCCTGATATCTTATTGCATGAGACAAACATGAAACAAATATTTGTTTAAGCTACTGTTAAGTTTTTCTTTTACTTGAGACTAACCGCATTCCCCACTGATATCTTCAGTTTCTTTACATCTCTTGTGTACATCTCTTGTGGTAAATGCTTCATTCTAAGGCTTGGTTCCCTTTGTAGACACAAACTGGCTTCCAGCAGCCTCAGAAGCCTCCTGCTTCCTCGCTTGCATCCTACAGGAGAGATCTTTATCCTAGAATTCACTGGTCCTGGTTCTGAAAATCCTGCTGGCATCTACTGCTGGAGTCTGTGGCTAGAGAACTCACGGTGAGTTCCTCTGATCTGGGCAGGCCTGTTGGTCCTCCCTTGACCCCAGCTGAGCCCTTACAGACCCTGAGCATCCCTAAGATCAGCCTGTGAGTGACAAATGTCCTGACCTCCAGAGGCCTTGCCTCGTCTGTGGCCTTGGAGGTAGAGTATCACAAGGGACAGCACCTTCTGCCAAGGTCAGGGCCAAAAATCTGCCCTTGTAAGCCAGGTTTGGCTTTTGGCTTGGGCAGGTGTTGACTCTGGGCAAATTGCCAGCCCAGAAAAGAATGATTTTGGGTGTGAGATCTCATTCTTCCTCAGCACAACCTTGAAAGCATGTGCTCAGGGTGTTCTGTTGCTAAGATAGCAGTTGGGCTGTGTTCAGATGGTGCAGAGAGAGCTTAAACTGCAGAGGGTCTGGGTATCATAACAGTCTTGTCTGAGGTCACAAAGTTTGTAAGTGGTGGAGCTGAGTCAAACTGAGAAGTGTGACATTCCACCGAAACCCCTCGCAACCAACCATGATGCTAAGACACAATGACACTTAGGGTCATATATATATTTTTGTTTGTTTGTTTATTTTTTAACTTGACTTTAAAAATATATATTTATTTATTTATTTTGGCTGCGCCAGGTCTTAGTTGCAGCACGTGGGATCTTCTTTTTTTTTAGTTGTGGCATGCGGACTCTTTAGTTGCAGCATGCGCAGTTGTGACAAGCAGGATTTAATTCCCCAACCAGGGATCAAACCCAGGCCCCCTATATTGGGAGCATGGAGTCTTACCCACTGGACCACCTGGGAAGTCCCTATATATATTTTTAATACAGACCTCCTTTGATTGCATTGTAAGTACACAGGAATATTCTTCAGTTCCACAAAGAAATGTGCCTTCTCCCATTTTCCCTGAAGCGCATGACTCTTTGACCTCTCTTTTATTGTTATACTTATTTTGGAGACATGGGTACAGAGAAATAGTTCTCAACTTCAGCGTTGGCAATGGTTCAGGAGTAAGACTAAAAGCCACACACATACTCAATACTGGGGAGGTGTGGGGCGTGCTTGGCCTGAAAGGGGAAGCCATGGACACTAGGTGGAGATGTAGCCCCAGTGTTGCCAGAGCTTCAGATGTTTCAAGAAAAGCCAGAAAACTGAATTTTTATATGTTGCTTCAATGCTGGCTCAAAAAAAGCATTGTGCAGGTTCTCAAGTTCTCACTTCCAGTGTAACGGGAGAGAATTTTTGTCCTGGCAGTGGTTCTTTCTAGCCTGAAGTGCTGTGAGAACAGCAGTCAAGATTTCCTTCTTCCTGCACCACTGGTAGGAGGAAGGAAATACCACCTGGAGGAGGTGGTATTGGTATTTAAAGAGGGTTCCTAAAGGTGGATGGAGCGTTCTGAAAGGAAAAAGGTAGGGAGTGACCTCAGTGCAGCTTTTGCCCAGTTGTTCATCACAGGAATGCTACTGGGCCCTGCAGTTTCCAGCATCACAACCCCCTGTCCCCCACTTGTCCACACCCTCAGCTTCCAGGTTTCAGCCTCGAGGGGTTCAGCCCACGTCTGCCCTTCAGTTTTCTTCTTCCTGGGAACCAAGGAACAAGGTGTCCTCCCATGGCCTCCCAGTGAACTGGGCTGGGGCCTGCTCCCTGGGGTTGGCAAAGGGAACCACTAGCTCTTGGGGCCTTCCCCTTGAACTCAGAAGGTAAGGCAGCAGAAAGAAGGGAGGAGGGCCTGAGGATTCCCCACTGGGTGAGAGTCACCCTCCCCAGGCCATGCCTACTTTTCAGAAAGGGTAAGCCAACTAGGCTGGCTGCCTAGACCCCATACTTAGGTGGGCGAGGTATGGGGGGCAGCTACCTTCTATCTTGTGAACTACATCATCATCCAGTTTCAACATCATAAATAGCACAGCAGCCTCATCTTATGGGCCCCCTGATGTGATGCAATAATCACCAATATAATATTCTTACCAAAATTGTTTAACATGAATCTAATCTTGAGGAAGCAGTCAGGTAAATCCAGAATATGGTGCTAACAGGGAACTATATCCAATCTCCTGGGATAAACCATAATGGAAAAGAATATTAAAAAAAAAAGAATGTGTCTATGTATGTAAAACTGAGTCACTTTGCTGTACAGCAGAGATTGGCACAGCACTGTAAATCAACTGCACTTCAATAAAAAAGATAATAATAAAATATGGAAACAGAATGAGGTGCTAAAACTGGCCTGAACTCTTACAAAAAGTAATCAGACAAAAAGGCTGAGTATGGGGCAGAGAATACTCTTCTATATTAAAAGAGACTAAAAAGACCTAACAACCAAACATGTGAACCTGGCCTCCTGAACTAAAATAAAAATGCTGTAAAGGCATTCTTGAGACCAGTAGGGATGACACGACTGAATGGCTGCTTATTTCCTTGGATGTGATGTGGTGCTCTAATGGTGTAGAGTGGGGTCTCTCAGCCTCAACACTTTGGAGACAGATAATTCTCTCTTCTGGGACTTTAGCAGCATTTCTGGCCCCTGCCCTCTAGGTGTCAGGAGCACCGCTTCAGGTGCAACAAGTCGAAAAGTCAGAGATGGTTGAGAATTAGCAATGAAGGTTGCATCACATCATGAATTTACTAAAGAAACACCTTAAAATGGTTAAATGGTGAATTTTATCTTACGTGAATTTTTTCTCAATAAAAACTGTAATTTAAAAAATGTCAGGCTTCCCTGGTGGCGCAGTGGTTGAGAGTCCGCCTGCCAACGTAGGGGACATGGGTTCGTGCCCCGGTCCGGGAAGATCCCACATGCCGCGGAGTGGCTGGGCCCGTGAGCCATGGACGCTGAGCCTGCGTGTCTAGAGCCTGTGCTCCGCAACGGGAGAGGCCAAACAGTGAGAGGCCCACGTACCACACACAAAAAAAAAAAAAAAAAAAAAGTCTCCATTTGACATTGTCAAATAATCCCTGGGGGACAAAATCACCCCAAGTGAAACCACTGGTGCAGAGAGTACACTGCTGGGTGGGAAGGTTGGTGGGAGGGAGTGGGGCGGGAGAGGGAATGCAGGCCAAAGGATTGGGGAGGGAGATGTCTTGTTTGTAACTTACTTTCAAAGAGCAAATGTGGTAAAATGTTAACCGTTAGTGACACTAGGTGACAGGTGTGTGGGTTGTTCATTTGACTATTCTGTCAGCTTTCTATAGACTAATTTTTTTTCAAAACCAAAAGAAAAGAATTCAATTTGAAATTGTCTGTTTACAACATCCCAGCGGACCCATGACAGGTGCCAACTGTGCAGCCTCCCTTCAGGTACCGTTATCGGAAGTCCCTACATTGGTTGAGTTGCTCACATTCTTCTTGCTCCGAGGGACGACTTTCCTTACCTCACACACCTCTCTCTCTGCTCTCTCTCTCTGTCTTGCTCCCTTGCTTCCTCTCTCTGTCCCTCTTGCCCTATGTCACTCTAAGACTCCCTGAATATTTTGGCCCGTGCTGCACACCATGGAGAGAAAAGCATCCTATGAACCGTCATACACTCAGACTGGTGCTGATGATACGCTCTGTCAATTCCTTTGTGGTGAGTATTCTCTCCTGTGGTAGCTTTAAAACACGGTCACAAAACTCTTTAGCACTTGTTCCATTTAGAGACAGGGGTCTATGACCCCTCTCCTTGAATATGGACTCTGCAACTACTTAACCAATAAAATATGGTGGAAGTGACACTGTACTAGTTCCCAGATCTAGGCCTTAGAAAACTAGCATCTGCCATTTTCTGTCTCCTTTGAGATACTGCTCTTGGAACGCAGCTGTCACGCTGTGAGGAAGCCCCAGCCACCCTGTGGAGAGGCACGTGTGGAGAGAAGCAGCATACAGCACCAACTTGAAAGCCATGTGAGTGAGTTATCTTGGAAGTGGATTCTCCTACTCCAGCTGTGTGTGTTAGGGGTTAGGGGTGCGGGGTGCAGAGCTGAGCTGTGCCTGCTGAGCTCTGCTCATTTTGTAGATTCGTGAGCAAACTACATGGCTGCTGTGTTTCTAAGTCACTAATTTTTGGAGTGGTTTGTTTGCAGTGATAGATAACTGATGCATCCCCTACTGGGGGGAAGGGCTTGAAAGGCAGGAAGTGGGCCAGCCCTCTAGCCCCATAGCTAGGACCTAGGTCAGCACTTGTTCCTTCAACAAGTATTTATTGAGTAGTCACCAAGTGCTAGACACTATACCAGGGATTGAGGAGTTAGCAGTGAATGAGGTGGACCTACCCTGCCTGGGGGGCACAGCTCAGGCACAGTAATGAGACAACTATAGCCTCAGCTTGAGAATGGGGGAGGGAGAACTGTCTTCCTGGGGGAGAGTATTTCTAAGCTGAGACCTGACTCAGGAAAAGGAGTCACCCATGCAGAGAAGCAAGGAAAGGGCAGATGGAACACCATGTGCCAGTTCTGGGTAAGGTTGCCAGATTTGGCAAATAAAAAAAAAATAAAATTAACACCCAGTTAAATTTGAACTTCAGATAAACAATGAATACTTTTTTAGTATATACATATACCCCGTGCAATATTGGGGACATTCTTTTTTTTTTCTTTCTTTCTTTTTTGCGGTATGCAGGCCTCTCATTGCTGTGGCCTCTCCCGTTGCAGAGCACAGGCTCCAGACTCGCAGGCCCAGCGGCCATGGCTCACAGGCCCAGCCGCTCCGCGGCATGTGGGATCCTCCTGGACCGGGGCACGAACCCGCGTCCCCTGCATCGGCAGGTGGACCCTCAACCACTGCGCCACCAGGGAAGCCCGGGGACATTCTTATACTAAAAAGTTATTCATTATTTATTTGAAATTCAAGTTTAACAGGGAGTTGAGGTACTTTATCTGGCAACCCTAGTTCTAGAGCAAAAAAAGACAGAGGAGAAAAAAAACCTCTTGATTTCAAGGGACTGTTCAGGAAGCCAGATGTAGCACACAAACAAGGCCTGGCATGAGAGGTAAAGTTGAGCAGGAGCAAGGTCAGAAAAGGTCAGCTTGGGACTTCCCTGGTGGCGCATTGGTTTAGAATCTGCCTGCCAATGCAGGGGACATGGGTTCAAGCCCTGGTCCGGGAAGATCCCACATGCCACGGAGCAACTAAGCCCGTGCGCCACAACTACTGAGCCTGCGCTCTAGAGCCTGCGAGCTACAACTACTGAGCCCACATGCCACAACTACTGAAACCCACGTGCCTAGAGCCCATGCTCTGCAACAAAGAGAAGCCAACACAATGAGAAGCCCACGCACCGCATCGAAGAGTAGCCCCCGCTCACTGCAATTAGAGAAAGCCTGTGTGCAGTAACGAAAACCCAACGCAGCCAAAAATAAATAAATATTTTTAAAAAATAAAGAAAAATGGACCTTGCCAAGGTCCATTTTGAGTTTCACCCTGAAGCAGTGGGGAGCCATGGGAGGGTTTGGAGCAGGGGAGTGACAGACAGTTTTGTGTTTTAGATATTCTGGGCTACCATGTGAGAGAGATGGGAGCCTGTAGGCAGGGAAACCAGGAGGAGTCTCTTGCCCTGCAGTGCTCATACTCTGCATTGTTACCACAAAGCCATGAGAATGTTGCTGGACTAATCCTCCACTTTATATTTTTCTTTTCTACAATGTAAGTGTTTTAAGCTATAAATTTCTCCCTAATCACTGCCTCAGTATATCCCACAAATTTTATATGTTTAGTTTTTATTATCACTTCATTCAGAATATTTTCTAATTTCCTGTGAAATGTCTCCTCTGACCTACGGATCCTTTACGTGTGTTGTATGATTTCCAAATGTTTGAGATTTTTCTGTGAATCTCATCGTTATTCATGTTCATTTCCTTCCACCGTGGTCACAGAACATACTTGGCACATTCTTTGAATTTTATGAATATCGTTTGATGGGTGAACATATGGTCTATCATGGTGAAGGTAGCACGTTTGCTGGAAAAGAAAATGAACGCTGCAGCTGTTTAGTGTTCATAAATGTCCGTTACAGTCAGGGTAGTTGACAACGTTCTACTGTTCTTCTATGTATTTCCTTATTATTTAGTCCAGCTATTTTATTCTTTGATGTGTGGGGTATAAAAGTCTTCAATGATTATTATAGATTCGTCTAGTTCTTCCCTCTTCTGTCAGTTTTTTTCTTCAAATATTTTGAAGCTCTGTTACTGCATATACACACATGTATGATTATTATGACTTCCCAGTGAATGATTTTATCCATATGGATTTCCCTGTTTAGCTTGGATAACACCCATTCTCTTGAAGTCTACCACGTCTGATATGACTATTGCCACTGTAGCTTTCCTAGGCTCTCTGTCAGCTTGGCGTATCTTTATCCATTCTTTACTTTCACCTTATTTATGTCTTTATATTTAAAGTGAGCATAATTATAGACAGCATATAGTTGGGTCTTACTTTTCTGTTCATCGGAGAATCTCTGCCCTTGACTTGGCATTGTAGTACACTTACATCTAATTATTACTCATATTATTGATACGGTTGATTTAGTTCCATGATTTTACTATTCACTTTCTGTTTTTCCACTGTTTTTGTGCCTCTGTTCCTGTTTGGGTTTTGGAGGAAGAATACAAAATTCTCTTGTATTCTCACTGTTCCATTTATCAGGTGATATGGAAGGTTGCTAATTTCGAGTGATTTCTAGAACGAGAGTGGACTCTGCAGCAGGTCCAGGCTACAGTATGAGCAGTCCTGCCACTTATGTCAAACAATCAGGTAGATTCCATCACAGAGAAAGATGCTGTGGGGAGCCTTGGGCAAGCCCCAACAGGAGAGTCACAGGGACTCTCTTCTACAACATTAGAAGAGAAATTGCTGACCTTGGTTATTGACTGAGTTCATGACTGTGGGTCATCATGTGAACATGTGGCTAGACCTGCTTGTCATGAACTGGGTGCTGGCTGACACACAAAATCATTAGGTTGGCCAGGCCAAGCAGCGAGTCCGTCATTAATTAGATGTTGTATATCCCAGCTCAAGCTTAGGCAGATCCAAATAGTATAAGTAATCTCTATCAACAGGTGGCTCAAATACCAATGGCGCCTAACACTGTTGCACTGATACCTATCGCTCATCACACACCCATGCGTCAGGTGGGGTACCCAGCAAACGGCTCATAGAGGGAGAAAGCCCAAGCTTGGTTCAAGGACGTGTTGTTTTGGTGTGAAAGAAACAAACTGAAAATGAACTGCTCTTGCATTGCACCCCCAGCTGTGGGGGGAAATCTTCCCAGGGGAGAAAAGTTTGAGCAGTGCACCTAGACAGAGGTGAAAGCGGGACCTGCTTCACAGGCCTGAGAGCTGTTTAGTCACACAGGGCAACCTGCTCGAAAGGGTCCCACACTTGTTTAATGCCCTGCTGTCACCACCTTGAAATTCATGATCATTCTGAACAAGGTGCTCTACCTTTTTATTTTGCACTGAATCCCATAAAATATGTCCTGGGTAAAAGGTTCCAAGACCAGTGTAGAATAGCAGAATAGGGGACCCACAGTAGATAAGACTACCTTGACTGGTATGTGCCCTGATACCCAAGTGTGTGTGTGTGTGTGTGTGTGTGTGTGTGTGTGTGTGTGCGCGCGCATACAGCCGTATGGTACTTATTAGGTCCTCAAAAATGATGACTGTTGTTACTCTTATGTTATTGATGATGACTATGAAGATGATAAGAGTTATTGGACTCCTCCAGCATCGTTTTTCAAACGTTGTTTAACCCTGGTTAATTCACTGTCCACAAGCCATCCTTCTGCTTTGTTGCACTGAAAGGAAAACAATGAAAAAATGCAAAGCATTTTTTATTCAAGCAGTGCCTTTGATAACCCTCAGGATTTTAACACAAATACATACCTAGCCTTTCAAACACCCACTAAGATTTTTGGACACCCTCATTCAACCCCCATCCAACCAGTTGCATCAGCGGTTCCTAAAATCCCACCCCACACCCCTCCCAGCTGCCACAGATTCTCTCAGAATTCACATGGACCGGCACCCACACTCACCCAGGTCATCTGAGTGAGTGTGGGTGATGTCTGTACAATTCCCCACCAGTTCAATGTGAAAACTCCTGCCAGGGACAGCTGATGTGCAAGCTGCAAACTCTATCATTTTCACTTGAAAATTTTTATCACAAATTAGAAATTATGCATGTGTGTGATTTCTAGTGCCTATGAAGGATGTGAAGGCTTGGCATCTTGAAAGGGCATTAGATACATTCCTGTAGTTTTCTAGATTTCCAGGGAGAGCCAGAGGTTGTGATTATGTGGAAGGTTAGCAAGGAAACAAAGGTGAATCTCTGCCATTGTGGAGTCTGGAGGTTGGGGATCTGAAAACTCTGAAAGCTCTGAAAATGCCTTAAGGTGAGCCCCTGGGGATACAAGGGCCCTGGTTTAAGGAGGGCTGCCTATGTCAAGGGGAAACCCAGCAATTCCACCGCCTCTCGTGATACAACAAATCTGGGGTTTTAGATTTTAAAAAGCCAGGGCCAAGAGAGGATGGGGATGAAGGACGGTGTCACCCGCTCCTTTCACATTTTCTGCAAGAAAGAAATCCTTGTGGAGACGCCTGGCTCAGTAAATGAGTCACTGGCTTTATAAGCCAAGAGAGATTGGAAAGCAGATTCCAGGAAACAAGCAAGGAGGAAGCTTGGGGAAGGTTTTCAGCTTTAGTGTGAAACTGTCAAGTCTCTATGCTCTTGTGGGAACTCAAGGAGAAAAACAACAGTGAGAAAGACTAGAGAAATAGCAAGGGACCAGACAGGGCTCAAGTGAGAGCCTGGGCATTTGGGCAATTTGGAATGACTGATGGAACCAACTCTGCAAATTATCCAGGCAGTTTCAGAGAGGGAGAAAATACCCCAGTGTTCCAAGGCCTACCGTCATTCCTAATGCAATAGTTGATATTTATGAGCATCCATCAAGTTCCTGTGCTGGGCACTGGGCGTAGAGTAGTCCATGAGGCACCGTGGTCCCTGGTCCTACAGAACTCACAGCCGTTGAGTAAGTCATCATACTTGTGCCAAGTGACAAGGAGGAAGGTTCAGGGGTATGAGCCACTGTGGGAATCCTAGAAGGCTTCTTGACACCTAGGGTAGGATTGTCTAGACACACCGAAGGTCAGGCTAAATTTCAGGCAGAGGCCTGGATCAGAGAGAGCAGGGCTCCTTGGAAGAAATGAATGGCGAGCAGTTTGGGGGACAAAAGCACAAGAAAAGACTGGATGAATCCTTTCACTTCTCTCATTTCGGGTTATTTGCTTGCTTAGGAAATTTAGGGAGGTGCCTCTCCTAAGTGCCAGGCAGCCTATTTGGCACTTTGTTTATTTACAGAGCAATTCAATTCACCAGTGTTTACTGAGCTTCTTGAGCAAGTGAGCTGGCCCAGCCACGGAGCAGGCAGAGGGCACAGCAAGAGCGAAGGCCCAGTGGTGGGACCCCACAAAGAAGTCTCAGGGAAGAGCCAGGAGTCCCTTTGGGGCCGGAGTGGGATGGGGGAGCTGAGGCCTGAGGGAACACCAAGCTGATGTTCGGACCCCAGCCTGGTGGGGAGCAGGTTGAGTCCTGGAGAGACCCTTGCCCTGACAAGCCGAGGCCAGGTGGGGGAGGTCTCTCCTCAGCACATTCTCTTCTGTGTGACGCTGGAGATAATTAACCCAGGGGCCCTAACAGCTGCCACCACCCCCTTCAGGAATCCAAGTCCTCCCTGCATGACTTCTAGGCCACACTCCCGCTGCACAGCTCTGTGGGAGAAAGGAGTCTCACCAGTCTGCTTTCTGGGACAGCCTCCGCCACCTCTCTGGGCTCCCAAGACCCCAGGCTGATGGCTGCCTTCCCCCCAGGCCAGAGGCCTGCCAACTCTCTGCTGGTCAAAGTCCTTCGGGCCCTCAAGGAGACTTACTCAACTCACAATGGCATCTGGGGGAGCAGGGGAGCCCTGGGAGGGAAGGTAAGAGTCTTGGTTCCCATCCCAGCCTGGCCACTGGTTCACTGGCCTCAGGCATGGCCTTGCTCTCTCTGCAACTTGATGACTTTTGAGATCTAGGACCTCTGAATCTGAGAACCAGGCACAGTCAGGTGACTCGACCTAGAGCTAGTCTTGGTGTGGGATCCCTGGAGAGGAGCAGGTGGCCCTTTAGGGAGGGGAGGCAGACAAGGTCTGTAATGTGCGAAGCACAGGGCATTGTGAGAGTGAAGAGGTTACTGACCTGGCCTGGGGTCCAGGGAGGTATCCCAGAGGAAGTGGTGTCTGAGCTGAGACCTAAAGGGTAGGCAGGAGTTACCAGGTGAAGGAAACAGAAAAAAGATGCACAGAACAGCCTGTGCAAAGATATGGAGGCGTGGGAAAGCAGGATGTATTCACGGAACAAAGAAGTTCAGTCTGGCTGAGCTAGGACCTCATGGGGAGGAACTGGCCAGAGATGAAGGGCCAGCGGGGAAGTGAGAAGGGACAGGGTTTAATATGCAGAAGCCATCAAGCGGCTCTGTAGAGAATGGACCAGGCCGGGTGAAACCAAGAACACTAAGAGGCCAGAAAGGAGGTGCAGATGGTGCCCTGGCCAAGGGGCAGAGAAGATGGGGCAACTTGATGGCCAAAGAGGTGTCAGGGGAAAGGCCACCCAGACTAACCTGAGAACCTGGGAGGGAGAGCAGTTCTGAGGAGAAGAGATGGGGTCGACTTTATACAGTGAGTTTGGGATGCCCAAGGGTCATCTTAAGTGGGGAAATGGCACGAGAGATGGGGAGCAAAGACTCAAGGCATCACTGTGGGAACAGAAACAAGGCCCTGGAAGCTGTCAGGATGGCCTGGAGAAAAGAATCAAGGATGAGGGAAGGGGACCCAGCACCCTGAGGAGCCCACAGAGGGGCATGAAGAGATATAGCCAGAGAAGCAGCTAGAAATCCAAGAGGAGCAGTCACAGAAGCCAGAGGGAGTTTCAGAAGAGGAGGAAGATCATACGTGTTCAACACACGTGGATCAGGTCAAAGGCGGAGAGAACTGAAAAGTGGAGGGTCAGGGAACTTTTACAAAAAGGCCCAAGTCTGGAGGAGGTTTTAATGTGGTGGTGGCCTTCCCTGTGACCATGATATGCAACCAGGTCTGAGTGTGAGCAGGACCGCTGCATAGGGCTGAAGAGGCTGTGCACTGCACAGTCCAGTGACTATCCATTCACAAAAATGTGGCTTGGGGTAAGTGGGCACCTCCTGGAGTTTGGAGGTATTTTGTGAAGCCTGTTACTGCAGTGTAGAGACTTCCCACGTGGTGGCGCCAAAGACCAAGACTATGTCTTGGGCTTGGCTGGGGCAGGGGTCAGTTTGAAGATCGTTAGCCTCCAGGTCATTATCCCATGTGTGGAGGGTATTGCCAAATGCCTAGTGACTAGGCCTTTCCCCACCTCGACACCCTGCACATCTCTGTCAGAACAGTTCGCATAGCGGTAGGAACTCAGAAGTAAACTACACACCACACACTGGAGCCTTTGCTAGGGGGCCTGGTGAAAGAGTCCCAGGCAAGCAACTCATCCCAGGATCTGGGAGAGGCACAGATGTCCCTCCCACTTGTTCCTTAGGAGAAGGGAGTCTCAGGAAGGAAGGAAGAACGCCTGGCCCAGCCGGAGAGACACAGTCACCCCACCCCAGCAAGGCCCTGCTCACAGGTGCCCCTGGAGGCCAAAGCTGGATCACCCAGGACAGTGGCAGAGATAGCCCCACCTGGGGGAGAGTCCCCAGGGAAGTCACCTGTCGAGCCTGGCGACTCTGGACTAGAAGCTTAAACCCACCTGGTGCAGGGGCGGGCCTGGTAATGCCTGAATACGTAATGGCCACGTATGATACGTTTATTAAAAACCATTCTTTGTATAAGTAAATACAAAGAAGAAAAGAAAGCCACGTGAAATTATGCCCAGAGATGATGGCCACTGCTGGGACAGGCCTCCTGACAGCTCTCCAGGGCAATGGATACAGGTTTGACCGGAGGAGACTCCTGCTACAGGAGCACGGGTGTCTGTTCTGGTGCTTTCCCCCAGTCCTCTGTGTCTGTTGTGTTGAGCACCTTTCCCTATTCAGAGATATAAAACCCTCACTCCCTACTCTGCCTGACCTGACTCTGCCACCTCTCAGACCTTACCTTCTTTCCCTCTATCCTAGCCCACATGACTCAAATACAGCAAGGTCATTCCCACCTCCAAGCTGTTCCCCCTGCCTGGAATACAGTGGTCCCTCGGTACCCTCTGGGGATTGGTTCCAGGACCCCCTCACGGATACCAAAATCTGTAGACGCTCAAGTCCCTGTATCAAATAACGCAGTGCAGTCAGCCCCCGCAGATACAGAGGGTCGACTGTAGTCTTTCTCTGTATCATTTCGTGACTGTTTCCTTCTTGACATTCAGGTCTTGGCTTCAAAGTTACTGTCTCAAAGAGGCCTACGCTGACCACCCTGACTAAAGTAGCACCTTAGCCCCATCGCTCCAAATCGCATCACCCTGGTTTGTTTTCTCCACAGCTTTTCCTTCTTTCTGAAGTCATCTTACAGATATGTGAGCTTGGTTATTGTCTGTTTCCTTGGGCTGGAGTGTGAACTCCTTGAGAGCAGAGACCTTGCCTATCTGGTCTGCCTCTGTGTCCCCAGCATCCAGAATGATGCCAGGCGCATAGTAAGATGCTCAATCCATGCCCCACATCCATTTTCAGTGGCCAGGGGTTATCTCAGGGCACACACGAACCTCCTTCACCCTCTGTCTCCCACTGATGGTCACCAGGACTGTGCCATCCCTTTACCTCTGATTGAGCAAGCCAGCAATCAGTGTCCTTAGACACATCTTTTCTTGCCTGGATACCTCTTCCTTTGGGATAAATTTCTTTCTTTTTTTAAAAAATATTTATTTATTTATTTGGCTGCATGGGGTCTTAGTTGCGGCACATGGGCTCCTCAGCTGTGGCATGCATGTGGGATCTAGTTCCCCGACCAGGGACCGAACCCAGGCCCCCTGCATTGGGAGCACAGAGTTTATCCACTGTGCCACCAGGAAAGTCCCTGAGATAAATTTCTTTTACTTTTTTTTAAATTTATTTATCTTTTTAATATAAATTTATTTATTTGTTTTTATTTTTGGCTGTGTTGGGTCTTCGTTGACCTGCGCGGGCTTTCTCTAGTTGTGGCGAGCGGGGGCTACTCTTCATTGCGGTGCGCAGACTTCTCATTGTTGTGGCTTCTCTTGTTGCAGAGCACGGGCTCTAATCTCGTGGGCTTCAGTAGTTGTGGCATGCGGGCTCAGTAGTTGTGGCTCGTGGGCTCTAGAGCACAGGCTCAGTAGTTGTGGCGCATGGGCTTAGTTGCTCCACGGCATGTGGGATCTTCCCGGACCAGGGCTCGAACCCGTGTCCCCTGCACTGGCAGGCAGATTCTTAACCACTGCACCACCAGGAAAGCCCTAAATTTCTTGAAGTGGAACTTCAGGGTGAAAAGGAGGGTTTGCACTTGACATCCTGATATATACTGAAAAAACTACTCTTAAATACTCAAACCAGTTCCCATTCTCTACAAAGCATCCGCTTACACATCATGTCCATCACTGCCAATCTCAGAGGGCAAAAAAAAGTCTCTTGTTTACATTTGCATTGTGTTGATTATTAATGAGACAGAGTACCTCTTAAAAGTGCAATTTTCGTGAGTGAATGGATGAGTGCAGTTAAAGCATCAGAAAAGAGAAGTGGCTACAGGAACCGCAAGGTGAGAGTGCTAAAGCCAAGACTTAAACGCGGGCAGCATCCCTGGCCCTTGCCCTTTGACACACACATTGGGCAGTAGAGGCCAGGCTGGGACTGGAGGCAGGTGGAGGTGGTGGCAGGTCCCGGCACACCCACAGACCCACACTTAGCCCCCTTCAAGCCTGCATCTGCCCCCACCACCCACTGAAGTGCCCTAGCGGAGCACAGTGCCCTGGTCCCTCTCACATTTGATCTCTTGGTAAGCCAGTTGACCATCATCGCCTCAAAAAGCTGTCTCTAGCCTGGATACCTCTTTCCTCTACCCACATGTCCACCTGCCTTCAGGACAGCTCCTCCTGGATGGATAGTCCCCAGACCCCTCAGATGCCACCTGCCGAAAGTGACCATATCACCTTCCCCTAACCTGATCCTCCAGGCCTCTCCACATCACTGAAAAACACCCGTCACCCAGGCCCGAAACTCTGGCATGATCTGGGATGCTTGCCTCTCTAGACCTCACATCCCATCGGTCACCCAGCCGTCCATTTTGCCTCCTGAACATCTCTTGAATGTTTCCATCTCTACTGCCTCAACTCTGGCGCAGGCCACCATGACCTTGGCCGGGAAATGATAGCTGCCTCTACCTGCCCCCCTCCAAGCACTGCCTCAATGACCTTTGCAAAGCACAGATATGGCCACAGAATTCCCCAGCTTAAAGCCCAGGCTCCCCATCACCCTCCATGCTCCTTAGCCAGTTCCCAAAGCCCCTCGTGGCTGACCTCATCCCCAACACATACACAATTCTCCCACCACATTAAGCTTCTGCTCCCCGCCAGCAAAGGAGGCTGCTCCTCCCTCCTGTACCTTGAACTCTGCTGTGCTCTCTGCCCCAGATGCTCCTCTAAAGACCTACCCCCTGCCTGCCTACGGAGCCTCAACAACTTGCCCCATTCCTACAAAGCCCTTCCTAACCAGGACACACCTTCTCTCACACACATAAATGTGCACACAGACACAATCACAGTCGCACATTCACACTGGTGACATAAGAGGTGTAGAGACTCAGGGATGACCTGCCCTAATTGACAGTGAGTCCCCAAGCGCAGGGACTGGGTAGCCTCACCTCTGTCCACCCTTCTGGAACCCCCAGGGCCGAGCACACACCAGGCTCCACGAAAGCTTGCTGAATATCTGGCAAATGAATGAATGAATGTGTACATCCTATCTGAGGCATGTGAGCACAGGTGCAGTAAGGGGCAGACTTTATTCTGTCCCGTCACAGGAAGCTGGGGGGTGACATTGCACACCAGAGAGCTGTAGCCATGGGGGCTGTGGGGTGGGGCGAGGGAAGCTTCTGTTTTTCTGCGTTTTGGGACTTGAACTGCGTTACTTTCAAAAGTGGAACTAGCTGCACCATGTGTGAGGAACTGGAGTTCACTATGGTTCTCAGCACCCTCTGCCATCTATTAGAGGGATTTTTTTTCCTCAGGCCAGAGCCCATCCCTTCAGGAATGTGAACTGCTCAAAGGTAGAAATGGTGATGATTCGGTGCTCTGCCCTAGCTCCCAGCCAGCACCAGCAGAGCTAATACTCAGGGAATGATGCCTGACTCAGACAGAGCCAAACTAATTAGGATTCGGTGAGCGGAATTGGAGCTCAGATGCTGCCCCTTCTTCTGATCATGGAAAGGCCCTGCCTTCCCTGAGCCTCAGACGGCGCCTCTGTGAAATGGGTGTCAGCTGTGTCCTTCCTCCCCTGGCTCACTGGTTGCTGTGGAGAGGCCTGGCAGGCCTCTAGCACCCCATGATCCTCGGAGGCTGTCACTCCCTCAAGGCCCCTGAACAGGGGGAGAGGGCCAGGTGAAGCCTCAGGTGTCCCGTCTGCTCACTGCAGCCCCATCCATGCCTGGCCCTGATGGAAAAAGGATGGGGAACCAGGAGTGGTCACAGACAAGGACAATAGGCAGTGATGGGTACTCAGAAGGCGTGAGTGGGAAGCCAGAGGACACAGGTTTCTTGGAGGAGGTGACATTTGAGCTCTTTTCCAAGTGGATAAGGGAGAGGAGCATCCCAGGCAGAAAGGAGGCTGGGAGAAGAGACAGAGGCCAGAGAGTAGGGGCCATGTCCAGGGATCCGCAGGGAGGCTGGTGTAGTGGAAACAGAGCAGGAAGGGCTGGTAGGACAGGTGGGAGATGAGGAGGTGAGGTCATCTAAGGCCAGATCTCCTGGGTCTTGGAGGCCTCACTACAGAGTCTGGACGTATCCTGAGGGCATTGGGGAACCAATATGAACTGACTTATGATTTATTTTGGTTTTTTTGGGTTTTTTTGCGGTATGCGGGCCTCTCACCATTGTGGCCTCTCCCGTTGCGGAGCACAGGCTCCTGATGCGCAGGCTCAGCAGCCATGGCTCAGGGGCCCAGCCGCTCCGTGGCATGTGGGATCTTCCCGGACCGGGGCACAAACCCGTGTTCCCCGCATCAGCACGCGGACCCTCAACCACCGCGCCACCAGGGAAGCCTTGACTTATGATTTAAAAGATCACTTGAGGGAATTCCCTGGCGGTCCAGTAGTTAGGACTCCATGCTTCCACTGCAAGGAGCCCAGGTTTGATCCCTGGTTGGAGAGCTAAGATCCCACAAGCCACAAGATGTAGCCAAAAAAACCCCAAAAAGATCACTTGAGCTGTTGGGTGGACAACAACTGTAGGGTACAAAGGAGGCAGCAGGGAAGCCAGAAAAGACGGTGGCCCAGACCTGGGTACCAGCTGTGACAATGCAGAGATGTGGCCAGACGCTGGACAGAGAGACTGATTGACTGTGACGAGCAAGGGCGTTATCTATTACAATTGGGAATTTTCTGGAAGTGGAATTCCAGAATTCCAGGCCAAGAAAGAGTTCCTCAGACAGTAACCTGGTGAGTCCCCACAATCACCGCTGCCTCATCAGAGTCTCAAGCAATGGCACAGGGACAACTTTGTGCCACTGCCACCCCAGGGGCCAGCATGCTGCCCAGCCCTGAATGGTTAGTGGGTGTTTGTTGAGTGAATTAATAAACAACAGAGTTCTAATAGTGGGAGGTGAGATGCAGGGAGGGAACGAATCTGAAACATGTTAAGGAGGTAGAATCTACAGGACTAGGAGGCTGAATTAAGGTAGGGGTAGAGAGTGGGACGTCCAGGGTTCATGCATTTACTCATTCATTCAATCTCTCATTTGATAAATATTTCTTGAATTCCCACTATGAGCCAGGGACAGTGGTGATGAGGACATCTGTGGCCCCTGCCCCCACAGAGCTTAGAGACTCACAGTGAGGCAGGCTTAGGCGCGTGAGCACACACGGGCACACATGCTACCTGGTGGTGATGGGTGACATGAAGGCATGAGTCCATAGGACATGGGGACACAGAGTACCAAGGAGAGGCTGTCTTCAGAGAAGGTGGTCAGAGGATGCCTTGCTGAGGAGATGACTTTCCAGGTGGGCAGGGTCCAATTGGTGCCAGTTTTGAGAGCTCCAGATAGGCCCAGCCTCACTCGGGTGGGAGCCTAGGTGGACAGTGGTGCTTTGCAGAGATGAGAACAAAGGTGGTGAAGGTCATGAGATCTGGTGGGTCATCAGGGGCTCTGGAACAGGAGAGGGCTCTGGGCACAGGGGAAGGCTCAGGATGTTCAGCAGTGGACGGATGAAGTCCTGAGACTGGATGATATTTTAGGGTGGGGGCAAACAGAAAGAAGAACCCAGTCTCTGTAAGCAATCCCCAGGTCTACTGACTACAGAAAAGGGGGTGCTGTAAAGGAAGGCAAAGAGGAGGGGCTGGAGAGGGGGAGAACTGGGAGAGGGTGAGGTGTGTCTCTGGTAAGAGCTAGCGAGGGAGAGGATGTCAGTGCCCCCTGCTACCTCTAAAGGTGACAGACTACAGAGTGAAGCCTGAAGGGTGGGGTTGGAGAGGACCGGTGTTGTCTTATTGATGGCAGGGGTGGGGGAGTGGAGCTGGCCCTTTTACCCCAGTGTGAGGTCAGCTATCAGCTCCACCGTAACCCACTCCAGGGGAGAGCCAGGATTCTAGCCCCTCATTGGAAAAGACTGGGTTCTGGCCCACTTGGACAACATGTACCCAGACCTTGCCAGGGTCCTCACCCATGCTTCCAGAGCAAGGCCCGAGACTCCGCAGATGCCAGTACCCAGTGAGTGGTGACTGCGTGGCCTGGCTAAGAGCTCAGACTTACCGGTGTCAGATGGTGGCAGGAAGGACAGCCTGCCCCCACAGCAGGGAAACTGAGGCCGGCGGACGGGCAGGGCTCAGGGGCAGCGTCCAGACCCAGAAGGTGTCTGATGAGTAGCCTTCAGACCTTCCTGTTCCCCTCTCTGAAACTGGCCCTGATCCTTTCCTCCAACCAACTCAACCCAGCAGTGGTCTCTCCAGGACCTGTTTCACATATGGGGGCCTGAAAGGTCTCTAGAGCCCACGGAATTCAAGGAGCGAGCAGGCAGGCGAGGCTCTCCGGTGCACCGGTTTTAGGGTCTGCATGGGAAGGAATGGTTCCTTCCTGCCTTTGCTAATGGTTCTCCGAAAGTCGCCCTATTCCGCATATGTATCCGGATCCCGAGCAATGAGAACTCCCACCGCCCGCGTGTTGTCCAGGGTTCCCCCCCCACCCCGCCCTGTCCTGCCTCGCCCCGCCCCGTCAAGCTGGTGGACGCCGCCAGCCACCGGCCTGCCCCGTTAGCCTAGAGGGCGGAGCGAGCCGTGAGCGCCTCCAGGGGTGCGGGAGCCGCGGGAGCGCAGGGGGTGGGGCCCAGCTGGCCAGGGGAGGAGCGGGGCGTCTGGGCTGCAGGCGGCGGAGCAGAGGGAGGGGCGGGCAGCAGCGGCGGTGACCGCGGCAGCTGCGGCGCGACCCAGCCGGGCAGCGACCAGTGCACGGAGAGTGCGAAGTCCGCGCAGCCCAGCGCAGCCATGTGAGTGTCCCCGCCGTTTCCGGGGGCCGCGGACAGGGCGGGGGTCGGGTGCGGCGGTTCTAGTGCCTCCCCCCGCCTGGGGAGTCCCAGATCTGCTGCCCCGGCTGAGGCCCTGTCCCGTATCGCGCCATCCCCGGGACCCAGGCCTCGCGGTGTCGTTCCTCCCCTCCTCTCGGGCGCGGAGGACGCCCACAAAAGCCGCCGCCTCTGGGCCTGCCGCACCCGGCGCTGCCTCCTTCCCTCCCACGGCAAGGCCCAGGCGGCCTGTGCCCCGGGGCTCTGGGGTGGGCCAGGCCTGAGGGTGGGCCCTTGGCGCCAGCCTGGGCCCTGGCACGGACGCTCATCGGGAGCCCCACTGCCCTCGCCGCAGGAGAGACTGAGCTGGGAATGGGGAGAGGGCGACGAGGGGTGCAGGCCCGCCTCCGAGATGAGCTAATCTCTCTGGCCTCACCGGCTGGCCTAAGCCGCTTTGGGCCCCGACCCGAGGTGGCCGATCCGGCCTTGGGCTGGGCTGTTCGCCCAAATCTGGCGCGGCCCAGGCCGGAGAGGATAGCCCCGGCGCCGTAGGGGAACAGACCCTGTACCTGGAAATGAGAGGCTGGTGTGGGAATTCTGCAAGCAGCCAGGCCTGGGCAGCCTGCAGAACCAGTTTGGGTAAGGGGCTGCTCACCAGGGCAAGGGGTCTGGGTAAGCCTGGCTTCAGCACCCTGTGTTCTCCTCTCCCCGTTAGGCCTGAGTCCAGCCTCCAAGACTGACCCATCTCAGCCAGTTCTGGGTTGCTTCTAATATATGTCCAGGCTGGCTGGCCGAGCACCTACTGTGTGCAGTCCAGTGTAACAATACGGTGGGCCATCTGTGGGGCTTGCCCTGGGCCTGCATCGCTCAGTGCCGGCACAGCCTTCTGAGGAGGGTTACCAGACGATCTGGCAAGTGCAGAAACTGGCCCAGAGAGGTTAAGTAATATTCTGAAGGTCACACAGCTGGTTTGGAGAGAGGTGGGAATTAGACCCAGATTTGAATTCTTGCCACTGCACTATCTGCTTCCCCGGCATGGAGGGTAGCGGCAGGGATGGGTGGGCGGGGAGAGAGATGAGAATTGGAGAGTGAGGTACAAAACCTCCCTGTCAAAAACAATAAACAAACAAAAACAACCCAACAAAAAAAACCTCTCTGTCCTGGGTCCTGTGGGGCAGCAGCTGCAGAGGGGTACCTGGAAATGGGTGGGGATGAGGGGAGCACACAGGGCGCTGGGCTGGGCCCTCCCCGGGTGGAAAAGCTGGCGGGGAGGACGCGGCTGAGTCACTGCGGGCCCCTCGCTGCAGCTCGGACTAGCGCCTCTGCCAGGCCCGGCCCGGGGGAGGCCACAAGGCTTCCAGTGCGCCGCCGTCCGGGAATGTGACCAGCTGACCAGGGAGGGGGCCGGCAGGAAGTGAGGCCACCCGGCCGCCTCCGCCCGGTTCCGGGGTGGGGGGGTCCCAGGCCGCACCGCGCCCCCCTCCCTCCCTGCTCCCGCAGCTGCGGCATGATGTCAGCAGCCGGGTTTGGGGCAGTTGCCATGGAGACAGGGGCAGGCTCAGGAGGGACCCCATTCTTCCTTGAAGCCGCCCCTTGCCCGGGTTATTTTTAGCGTCTGTTTACCTCAGTCCTGGGCAGCCCTGCGGTGGGGCGGGGCCGGACCGGAGACTCCCGGGAAAGCGGCTGGCCTGGCATACCACTGAGCTGGGCCGCACAGGTGGCGGGACCTCCTGATCCACGCAAGTGCACCAGTTTTGGCGTGTAGAGGGTATTAAAGGCCGCGGGATCTGGGGCCACGCAAGCGGGCAGAGTTCCATTCCTAGCTGCCCTGAGCTGGCTATGCTGCAGGCCCCATCACCCTTGAGACCTGGGTTCTTTCCCATGTCCAGAACAGACTTCAGGGCTGCCATAAGTCCAGATAATCCCCTGGCTCTTATCAGCCAGCCCCCACCAACACCAGTTGAGGTGGCCCCTCTCCCTTAGCTCAAGGGGTTCAGCTCTTTCCCTTCCCCCACCCCCAGCAGGGGAGATCCTGCCTATTCACCCCCTGGAATTGTCACTTAGATTGATATTCTAATGGTCATTTAGACCAACAGTTATACATCCTGGTCCCTGTGGCAGAAGCCCAGAGAAAGAAAATTGATGGGACACTCAGCCTACTCTGAGTCCAGCCCACCTACTCAGTTCCAGAATCCCAGGGAACCCCCACCCAGCCCCATTCTCAGAGGGCAGAAGCCCACCTGCTGATACAATCAGAAAGGAAGGAAGGGAAAAGGAAATTGTCTATGAGGTAGAGGAGTTGGGGTAGATAGAGACTTGAAATCTACCCCTCCAGCAGCTCAGGATCTACCTGTATCTGGGCAACCCAGTTCAGTCAGCCCCCAACTCATAATCAGCTCCTGCCTTCCTTCATTGCTTTGGTGCAGGGCGCAGAGGGTACAGCAGTGAGCAAAGCAGACAGGCCTCAGCCCCCAGAGTTCACAATCTGGTTGGAAGACAGACCCTAAAGGGGAACTGACAACTGAGTTATGTGGCCTCAGGGATCAGAGAGAGGAAACTATGAGGCACCTTAAAGGGGGACCCAATCCAAGGCAGGCTTCTTTGAGGAAGAAGTAGTAGGGTAAGACTTGAAAAAAGAGAGGGAGCTGGTCAGGCTGAGAGTAGTGGGAAGAGGATATAGGATCAATGAGAGCTGCTGCTTAAATGCTGAAGAGCCTACAGGCATGGGGAGAATTCACAGTATCTGGAACAGAACAATCATGGGGGGAACAGAGGGGAGGAGGAAGGTATATGAGGGAAGGGACAGAGCCTGAAGGTCTTGTGGGTCATGTTAGAGAGTCTGGACTTTATCCTTGGGGTAGAGGAATGCCCATGGATGTTTCACAAGAGTTAGAATGGAGGGAAGTTAAAGATTTAGAGTCCTGGGGTTTGAATCCTGGCCCTACCACTTAACAGCTGTGTAATCTCGGGCAGATTAATAATTGTTAATAACATCAGTTAACATTTGTTGTGTGTTTACAGTGAGGTACTGTGTCCACCCCAACTTCTGTACTCCACATACAATTCTCCCTTCCCCGAACACTCCCAGTAGAGGAAGTATCTCATTTCATCATCCCAACAGCCCTGTGAGATAGTTGTTATTATTACTGTTGTTATCCTCATTTAACAGATGGATACCTGCAGCCCCAAAAGGTTAAGAAATGTCTCGCCCAAAGTCACACAGCCAGTTAGCCTCAGGTTTCTCACCTGTGAAGTGGGACTAATAGGACACACCCCGTAGGTTTGTTGCCAGAATTAAATGAGATGATGTTTGTTAATTAAGCACAGTGCTTGGCATAGAAATCACTTGATAAAGGACAGTTTTTAGCATTGTCAGGTGACTGGAATTTCAAGAGGGGCAATGCTGTTGTTGAATAGATCATTGTGGGTTAGCATGGAGACAGGGAACCCATTAGGAAGCTGCTGTAGGGTTCTAGGTGAGAATTGGTGATGGCTTGGCCTTGAGTTCTAGCTATAGGGGTGGAGGTGAGGGGGCAGATTCCAGAGACGGCAGGAGTTGGGTGGCTGAGTAGATGTGGGGGTAACAGAGGCTGAGGGATCCACGATGATTCCTAGTTTCTGTCTTGAACAACTGGATAAATAGATGGTGGGGCTGTTGGGGAGAGGTTAAGACTGGGGAGAGTCAGGTTTGAGGAGCAAAGTGGTGACTTTAGTTTGGGGCCTTCAAACTTAGCACATCCCTAATAACCCACTCCACATTGTCACTCAGCTTCCAGGAGGTATCCAGCTGGATAAACAGGCCTGGTGCTCAGAAGAACGGTTTGGGCAAGGAAGAGACATGGAAGCTGGCAAACTTTAGATGGCATTAAGCTGTGGGAGATGTACCCAGCCCATGAGTGGGGAGGATGAGGCCCATTCAGGGATGGGGAGAAAGGCAGATCCTCTGGGAAAATAATAATGTGCAGCCAGAGCAATAGGTGGAAAGCCAGAGGCACGTTGTCTCTTGAAATCCAAGACAAGGAAAGGCTCAAGGAAGAGGAAGAGAACTACACAGTGAAAAGCTTTGCTGAGATCAAGCAGGATAAGGACCAAACATTGGACACTGGATTCAGCAATGGGGAAGTCACTGGTGACCTTGTCCAGACCAGTCAGGGGAGTACTGGGTATAGAAGCTGTACCAAGATAGGAAGAAGAGTGGGTGGGTTTGGAGAGGAAATGGAGGTAGACACCTCTTCAAGAAACTTGGCTCTAAAAGAGCCAAATAGGGTGAGGGGTAGGGTAGCTAGAAAGAGGCTGGGAGTCCACAGAGGGGTCATTTTTTTTTGTAGTTATTTATTTAAAGTTAACTTTATACTGAAATATAATATTCACACAGAAAGGGTACATGTCCTAACTGTACAGCTCAGAAGACATTTTCACAAAGGAACACACCCATATAGGATCAGGAAATACAACCCAGATTAGGAAACAGAACATAATCAGTACCCTGTCAGCCCCCTTGCGCTCCCTTCCAGTCACTACTCCCCAGGGGTAGTGTCACTACTATTAATAGTCACTACTATTCTGACTTCTGTCACCATAGATTAAGTTTAACTGTTTTTGAACTTTATATCAAGGAACTCAAACATATATTCTCTTTTGTGGTCTTGTTTTTTTCACTCAACATTATGTCTGTAGGATTCATCCACATCGTTGCATGTGGTTGTATATTGTCCATTCTTTTTGTTGTATAGCATTCCATTATCTACTGATGGGCATTTGGATGGTTTCCAAGGTTGTTTTCATCTTCTATGTGGGAGTGACTTGAGCTTGTTTGAGGCTTGTGGAGAAAGTCTGAAACACTCATCTTCCATGGAAAGGGAGAGAGATGGCTAAGGTCACACATGAGGATTTCCCGCATGGGAAACAAAAGCCTGGCTGAGGTTGAGATTTGCTCTTTTCCAGCCCAGCTGCTGTGCCAAGACCTCTGGCAGCTCCCGCCAGCCTGTGCACAGGTGCAGAGAAGGCAGGGGGTTAGGTTGCCCAGGGTTGGTTTCTGCCAGGTAATAGAGAAGCCCAGGGTGCTGGGGATATTGGTAGCAGGCGAGCAAGCTGGAGTGGTGGCTGCAGATCCAGGCTGGTGAGAAGGGTGTGCAAGGAAGGTAGAGAAGAGAAGGTAGGAGGGAACTGGCAGACAGAAAGGAAGCAGAGGCGGATTGTGAGCTCCGTGCAGGGCAATGTCTGTGCAATTCCAGCTGTTATCTCCAGAGACTTGCATAGGGTTGTCACTTGGTAAATAGTTGAATAAATGAGCTGAGGTCTCAAGAGGTCACAGGTAGAAGGCAGGTGAGGTGGGGGTGATGGAGATGTGGTTCTGATTTAGGAAAGGGTCATTCCAGAGCCAGGTGATGAGACTGAGGTGTTCCCATGGAGGGTGGCTGCACGGAGCAGAGAGGCCAGTGTTGGGTGGGCAATCCATGGGAATGCATAGCTGCCAGCATAGGGTGCACAGCATCCAGTCTTCAAGGAGGGAGGGGGAGAGAGCATTTCTCAAACTAGGATCCTTGGACATCTTGCATCTGAATCTGTAGGGGGGTGGTGGGCTGGTTGGAAATGCAGACCCCTGGGCCCACCCCAGCCTCTTGGGGAAAAAGTAAGCCCAGTGCAGCAGAATTGAGCATCAAGGAGCAAGAGTGTTTATGGGGTGGGGGAGCACCCAGGCCATCTGAGAGGATGAGATGCTCAATGGACCCTGAGTATGGTGGCCTTTATCCAGGCTAGAGTTGGATAGGGATAGTCAATAAAGAGATACTGGGGGCAAGAAAGGGCCAACAGCAAGGGGATTCAGCCCATGTGAGGTGGGGGCCAGAAGGATGGGGCCTCTGCCCTAGGATGCAGCTTCTGCCAGAGAGAAGGCCCTGATTGGGGAATGGGACCGGATCCTCTCGCCTGTGGCCTGGGGGTAGAGAGGGTGTCCAGACTGAGCATCCCCTCTGAGGGTGGAGGGATGGGGGTGGTGCAGGGTGCTATGGGACTCTCTGCACCCAGTTGCTTCTCTTCCTTCTCTCGGTGGCAACACATAATATGGGGTTGATCCAGTTCCCCACTTTTAGCTCCTTCTCAGCCTCCAAACCCCCTCATGCTCAGTGCTTCTCTGCCGTCCTTTGGCACAGCCCCTACAGTTAGCACCCCCAGCCCTTCCTTCTACTCTCTCAGCCCCTGCTCTCTAGCCTTCACACACTCAGAACCCCAACTCTCAGCCCTCTGTCCAGCTCTCTCTCAGCACTCCTCAACAGCCACACTGTGAGCCCCCTGTGCTAACTGCACCCAATTCAGCCCCACACGGTGTCCTCACTCTGTTTATCCCTCCATATTCACCGCCGCCCTCGACTCCCTTTACCCACAGTCCTGACCCAGCCGAGAAGACCCCTGTCAGTCCCCTGCCTGTGGGGAACCTCCAGTCACCCCTCCCAGAGGCTGGGAGGGGGGCCAAGGGCCAGGTGCCCCCGTGGTCCGGCGGGTCCCGCCCCATCCCGGCGGGCTGAGTCAGGCGGCAGGAACTGGGCGGGGGGCGGCGCCAGGAGGAGCTGAAGCAGGAGCCAGAGTCGCTGGGAGCGAACGCGGAGCCCAGCCCGGCCGGCACCGAGTGGCCCTGGGCCGGCGGGGACACGGGGGGCAAGCACGGAGCTTGGAGGGCTGTCCCGGACTTACCATGAACTCCAAGAAGAGAGGTACGACCTGGTCCGGGGCTGCGGAGGCTCCGGGGCTGGTCCCAGGGGGCTGCGGGCCGCGTTCTGTGGGCCTGGGGCGCGTGTTTCGCCGGAGCGGTGTGGGGGTCTACGGAGGATCTCTTCCTGCTAAGGTCACGGGCAAAGGCTGCTGTCTGTGACTCAGTTTCCCGGTTGGAGTCTCAGGAAAGTGGAGGGGGCGGGGCACTTCTCGGCACTGCCCCCCAACCTGGGAATCCCCCGGCTCTGGGCACCGGGAGGGCTCTGGCGTCTGGGCGCCTCGGAGCGGGTGGGGGCTGGAGGGGAGCAGCTTCCGCAGGGCGGCCGGTGTGGGGAGCCCAACCTGCACAGGCCGGGCCTGCCAGGCAGCTCTGCTGGGCTCAAAGCACGCACCCCGCCCCGCCCCGTGACCTCCTACGGCCTCTCGGGGTGTGGGCGTGGGAGCTCCTGGTCCACTTGGGGGGAGGAGGTCAGGGCAGGGCTGGGGAGCCCGCCCCACCCCCGGGTAAACAGGCGCTTCCGCACATTCTTTGCGCGCCCCTCCCCTTTCCTGCCCCTTCCCAGCCCGGGGAGGGTCCCAGTGCGACCCCCCTTCCTGCCCCGCGCAGCAGGCGGAGCCTGCACCTCTGCAGGAAGTGGGGGCGTAGCCGAGGCCACGCTGAGTCCGACACCGAGTCACCCGCGGCCGCCCTGTCATAAGCACCAGGGCTGCTGGGGTTCGGACTCCAGCCTCAGGCCGTGGCCGGCAGGACTGAGATACAGAGTCGGGGCCGCGGGGAGGGGGCTTCAAGGGCCTGATTGGCGCTGTACACCCTCACTCGCCACCCCCAGGGAGCCCTGCGCGGACTCATTCCATGATGTCCCTGTCGGTGCGGCCGCAGCGCCGCCTGCTCAGCGCCCGGGTCAATAGGAGCCAGTCCTTCGCAGGCGTCCTCGGCAGCCAGGAGCGGGGGCCCAGGTACGCGGCAGAGGGGGGCTTATGGGGTCAAGAGAGTCTGACCGGGTTGGAGTGTGCAAGTGAGGGCTTGGGGAATGACTTCTTGCCCCTTCCTGAGTGCAGTCTCTTCTTCAGGAGCTTCCCAGCCTTCAGTCCCCCGGGGCCCCCACGGAAGCCCCCAGCGCTCTCCCGAGTGTCCAAGATGTTTTCAGTGGCGCACCCGGCCCCCAAGGTCCCACAGCCTGAGCGGCTGGACCTGGTGTACACGACGCTCAAGCGAGGCCTGACGTAAGCAGTGCCCTCCCAATGCCTTGTCCCATGATCCCTCCCTAAGTCCTCATTCCCTTTCTGCTAGTAGGAACCTTCCCCAGCCTCACACCCTCTCCTCACTGCCTGTTCCCTGGGCAGGTAGAAGCTGGAGAGGTAAGATAACTCTTGTGGTCACCCCTTTCCCCAGGGCCTATTTGGAAGTGCACCAGCAGGAGCAGGAGAAACTCCAAAGACAGATAAGGGAGTCCAAGAGGAATTCTCGCCTGGTAAGTGAAGGGTTGGCATCCCGTATGCCCAGGATTAATATGCCCTTTGCTCTTGTGGTGTGGGGGACTGGGCAGCACCAGCCCTGGGTGACATCAGAGCTGTTTTCTGGGGTGATTTGGTCCAGGTGTGACTAGAAAAGGGGGTATCAGGGAAGGCTGGGGAGGTTCCTCTCCTCAGCTTTCCCAGGCTGCATGTACTTTGCCTGGGACCCAGTGCCTGTCCATGGGAGCTTCCAGTGGGTTGGGTCAAACCCCACAGACGTGGACAGCAGAAGATTATGTTGTAGTGGTACTGAGGGAGAGCCATGGTTCTTCCTGGGGAACAGGTCAGGGCTTCCCAGAGGAAGAAACATTTCTGCTGGGTCTTGAAGCATGAACAGGAGTTCCCTGGTAGAGGGAACCATGCATGAGGAGGCACAGAGCTCTCTTCCTAGGGGTTGTAGAAAAGGCAGTGGGCCAGGGGAGGGATCCCATGGAAGAGGTGGGGGGAAGAGTACTAGAGGGGCCTTGGGGACCAAATCTATGACACCAGCAAAGACCAGGCACGTGGGAAGGTAGGTCAGTCCCTGCTTTGACTGGAATGGCTGTGGACTGTGGTGTGAGAGGGAGGAAGGCTGTGATGAAAAGGAGCTAGGTAGGTCTGGGTGAGCAACTGCCCCTGCTGGAGTACTTCCCCTACCTCCTAATGCCCCCCTCATCTCTCCCCGCAGGGCTTCCTGTATGACTTAGACAAGGTGAGTGTATAGAGAATGGTGTTGAAAGAGGTTGGCTCAGGGGGAGGTAAAGGGCCCTGGGCCTCAGGCTTCTCCTAACGCACCTCTCCCCCAGCAAGTCAAGTCCATTGAACGCTTCCTACGACGGCTGGAGTTCCACGCCAGCAAGGTACTTGTGCAGCATGCGTGTGTGCATGCAGCGTGGGGTGGGGGATTGAGTATCACAGGGAGATGGGATGATGCTAGGCCCTGGGTGAGCAACCCCAGTAGTGAGTCTCAATCCCCCCTCTGCCACCCCACTCATCTGCCCAGATCGACGAGCTGTACGAGGCATACTGTGTCCAGCGGCGTCTCCGGGATGGCGCCTACAACATGGTCCGTGCCTACAGCACCGGCTCCCCAGGGAGCCGTGAGGCCCGGGACAGCCTGGCCGAGGCTACTCGGGGGCATCGGGAGTACACAGAGGTGAGGGATGTGTGCCTGTGAGGCAGAGGCACAGAGTGTGGCAGAGCTGGTGAGAGGGGACTGGTTCTTGACCTCCTCCTGTCCCTGCCCATCCCTCTCAGAGCATGTGCCTGCTGGAGAGTGAGCTGGAAGCACAGCTGGGCGAGTTCCATCTCCGGATGAAAGGTACCAAGTGGTGAGGCCGACTGGTGGCGGGGAGAGGGAGGTGTGTGCCTGAGACCCCTGGACCCAGCTCATCTACTTCTCCCCCACTCCCAGGGCTGGCCGGCTTCGCCAGGCTATGTGTGGGCGATCAGTATGAGGTAGGAGGATGGGCAGGGAAGGGCTGGGATGGCAGGGTCGCAACACCAAGGGCTGCTTCAACCTGCCTCTTCCCCTAGATCTGCATGAAATATGGGCGTCAGCGCTGGAAACTACGGGGCCGCATAGAGGGTAGTGGAAAGCAGGTGTGGGACAGTGAGGAAACCGTCTTTCTTCCTCTGCTCACGGAGTTCCTGTCCATCAAGGTGATGTCTCTGCCCAGAACCATAGGACACCAAGATCCTGTGGCTCTATGACCCTGTGAACCCCTTATGATCCTCATGACCCTGAGACCCTTACCCCTGTGACCCCCATCTGGTTCCATGGCCCTCTGTGAATGTGTGACCCCTTGACCTTCATGACCCTGTGATTTCCTTGTGACCTCCTGACCTTGTGAATATATGACCCCTGAACTCTCATGAGGCTGTGACTCCCACGACCTCAATGACTACAAATTTAGACCTCTGTGGTCCCCGTGCTCCCAGGCTGCTTCGAGCTTCCATGGCCCCATTACCCTGAGAACTCCATTCCCTGTAACTTCCTCATGGCCCAATGACCCTGTGACTGTCACATAACCTCTATGCAAATTCAGACCTCTGATCTCCCACAATCTCATGACCCCTACACCCTTGTGACCCCACCACGCATTCTTGGCTACAGGTGACAGAACTGAAGGGCCTGGCCAACCATGTGGTTGTAGGCAGCGTCTCCTGTGAGACCAAGGATCTGTTCACTGCCCTGCCCCAGGTTGTAGCTGTGGACATTAATGACCTCGGCACCATCAAGCTCAGCCTGGAAGTCACGTGGAGGTTGGTGGGGCTGAGGGGCTTGGAGACGGGGCTGGGGCTTCATGTTAGCACCTTCTAACAGCTTTTTCCCTCTCCAGTCCCTTCGACAAGGATGACCAGCCCTCAGCCGCTTCTACTGTCAACAAGGCCTCCACAGTCACCAAGCGCTTCTCCACCTATAGCCAGAGCCCACCAGACACGCCCTCACTTCGGGAACAGGCCTTCTATGTGAGTCACATCCCAGGCTCAGCTCCCCATCCAGGGGTTTGCTGGGGGTGATCCTGAGATGTCCTTTTCTCTCTCCTAGAATATGCTGAGGCGGCAGGAGGAGCTGGAGAATGGGACAGCGTGGTCCCTGTCCTCCGAATCTTCCGATGACTCCTCTAGCCCACAGCTCTCAGGCACTGCACGCCACTCCTCAGCCCCCAGGCCCCTGGTGCAGCAGCCTGAGCCTCTGCCCATCCAGGTTGCCTTCCGTAGGGCTGAGACCTCCACTTCTGGAACCGTGGATGAGGAGGGGGCCATGGCCCCAGCCCTGGCCAATGGGCATGCCCCCTACAGCCGGACTCTGAGCCATATCAGTGAGGCCAGTGTGGATGCTGCCCTGGCTGAGGCTTCAGTGGAGGCTGCAGGCCTAGAAAGTCTAGTCCAGGGACCCAGCCCACCTGCACATCCAGGTCCCACACATGGGGAGCACCCTAGTCCTGTCCCTTCTGCCCTGGACCCTGGCCATTCTGCCATAAGCCCCGCTCTCAGTACAACAGGCCCTGCCCACACATCTACAGACCCTGCCCCCTCCGCACACCTAGACTCAGTTAACAAGGCCATAAATTCTAGCTCTCCTGAATTGCCAGACCCCACCCACACCACTACAAGCGCCACCTCTAGTGTTGTAAGCCCTACCCATAGTGCTCCAAGCCTTACTCACACTACCACAGTTTCTACCCACAAGACTGTGGTCTCTACCATCACTATTACAGGCCCTACCCCCAGTACCACAGGGTCAGTCCAGACCACCACAAGTCCCACCCACAAGCCGATGCTTTCTACCGTCACTCCTGTAGCTCCTGTCTCCAATACTACAGACCCAGTCCAGACCACCACAAGCCTCAGCCACACTGTCACAAACCTGACACACACTGTCACAAGCCCCACCAACAAACACGTGATCTCTACCCTCTCTACTGCAGGCCCTACCCCCAGTACCACACACCCAGCCCAGACTACCACAAGCCCCACCCACACTACTACTAGCCCCACCCATACTACTGCAAGCCCTACCCATACCACCATAAGCCCCACCCACACTGCTACAAGCCCTACCCATACCATAACAAGCCCCGCCCATACCATAATAAGCCCTGCCAACACTACTGCAAGCTCTACCCACACCACCACAAGCAGTACCCACACTACTGCAACCCCTACCCACACAGCCAGGATTTCAACTCACACCGCTACACCCAATGCTAAGGACCCAGTCCAGATCACCGGGAGTCCTACCCATTCTGTCACAAGTCCCACGCTTATAACTGTAAGCCCTTCCACTTTTCTAGATCTTGCCACGCTCTCCAACCCCTCTGCAAACACAGACCCTCCCCTCCCAGGCATCGACCCCCTGTCCTGTAGCTACCCAGCCTCCACTTCCTGCACTCAGGCAGACCCCATAGCCCTCAGCACCTCCCACCCAAGTCCTACTTGCTCCAGTTGGGAACCCCTCACAAGCCCTTCCCCAAAACTCCCAGAAGCCATCCGTCAGAGCCCAAGTCCCCCTCCCTCACCCCTAGCCCCTGTGCCCCAGCATTCAGACCCTAGAGTGGCCAGGGCTGCCCAGGCCCCAGTTCCAGGGGCAGCTGGAGGTGCTGGGGACAGGAAACTGGAAGAGGCACTGGGGGCCCTAATGGCTGCCCTGGATGACTATCGTGGCCAGTTTCCTGAGCTGCAGGGCCTGGAGCAGGAGGTGACCCGGCTGGAGAGTCTGCTTATGGTGAGGAGGGCTGGGCTGGTTTGCGGCAGCGCAGGGAGGGCAGCCAGGCAGGGGCGACAGCTCTGACGCCCTTCACAACCCCAGCAGAGACAAGGCCTGACTCGCAGCCGGGCCTCCAGTCTTAGCATCACTGTGGAGCATGCCCTGGAGAGCTTCAGCTTCCTCAATGAAGATGAAGACAATGACAGTCCTGGGGACAGGTGAGAGGGGCTAGGAGTGGGGGAAGAGGGGAGGTGAGTAGCTGGTGAAGGAGAAAGGCGAGAAAGGGGAACAGGTGAGGTGAGGCCAGGGGGAGCACGTAAAGAGAGCAGTAAGATGGGTGGTGGGCTCGAGGGAGGTGGGTGGGAGGGGATGGACTTGCTGGCGGGTACGTCTGTGTTCCTCTCTCCCATGTACTCCTCGTGTGTCCTTGTTGCTCATGTTTTCAATCCCATCTGTATCCCCAGTGCTTCTGGTCACCTTCCTCCTCATCCCTGCAGTGTCTGCCTCCTCCATCGGTCCCCACCAGCTCCTGAGCCTCCAGCTCCTCCTCTCTTCCTTGGCCTCACCTTGAACCTACCCTATGAACGAGCCTTTACTATGCCTCTCCATGCATCCTGTGCCCCCCAGCATCAACCCCCTCTGTCTGGACCCCAGCTTTCCCATAGACCCTGGCCCCTTGGCTCTTTGTCCCAGAGTGGCCTTTGCCGATTCCCAGTTGAAGGTCATGCCCAGCCCCTCCTCCCTCCAGTGCTGCCTAGGTTATGGCCCCGTGCCCTGCGCCTCTTGGGCCGCAATCCCTTGCAGTCCACATTGCGTAGACCATCCCGCCTGCAACCCTACTCCCGCCCATCCCAGCCCCGGCGGCCCCAGAGGTCCCAGCAGTCCTAGCTGGAGGTAGCCCTGGGCAGACAGGCTCTGGAGACCCCTGCTACCACCTGCTGGTCCCAGCCCTTTCCTCCATCTGGAAGTCCTCCGTGAACTTACCCATTGTCTGTTGTTTGTGCATGATGTGTTCTTCTGTTCTCGGATGGGGGGAACTTAATAAAAATACTCTGGTGACCAGATGATGATGTGTGCTCCTGGGGCGGTTGACCCCATTTTTCTCTCAGGCCCCCAAACAGCCCGGAGCCTGGGGCTGAGGACAGCCTCGACTCACCTAGTGCCCGACCCCTCAGCACAGAGTGTCCAGCTCTGGACACTGCCTTGGTCCAGCATCTGTACCACTGCAGCTGCCTCCTGCTGGTGAGGCTAGTGGTATTCCCCTACCCTTCCCTTGTAGCCCCTTCCCCCAGGGAGCCCTACACTTCAATCCTGGCCCTGCACACCTCCTCTGAATTCCACTCCCCAATGTCCCAGGGCCTGGCTCTTGCTGAATAGAACACCTCCCACACTCTGGCTCCCCCAAGTCTCTCCTGATGCATGCAGGGACTGGTAGTCCCTGGTCTCCACCCTCCCTAAGCTCTGTCTTGAGGTCTGAGCTACTTGGCCATCCCTATTCTCCAGAAACTGGGCACATTTGGGCCCCTGCGCTGCCAAGAGGCATGGGCCCTGGAGCGACTACTACGGGAGGCCCGAGTTCTCGAAGCAGTATGTGAGCTTAGCAGGCGATGGGAAATCCCTGCCACCTCTGCCCAGGAAGGTAAAAGCTGTGTGGGCTCTGCCTCATGTCTGCCCCAAAGTTCCTCCCTTGCCCTATCCCACCTATGCGCCTGTCTCCCCACCGGCCTGTCCTGTTGCTGACAGTTTCCTGCACCTCCTCACAGTGGTGCAGTTCTCGGCCTCCCGGCCCGGCTTCCTGATCTTCTGGGACCAATGTACAGAGGGACTCAGCCCCTTCATCTGCCCCGTGGAGCGGGTGCTCCTCACCTTCTGCAATCAGTACGGCGCCCGTCTCTCCCTGCGCCAGCCAGGCTTAGCTGAGGCTGGTGAGTGGGCTGCCTACCTGCCCCCTTTGCTCTCCTTTCTCAGATCCCCAGTGATGGGACCTCAGGGAAAGCCAGGTCAGCCCACAGAGACATACTGAGATGAGCACTGGGAAGAAACATCGAAGGCTCATGCCTCAGCACAAAAGGGCCCAGATTGGACCCTTTTGTGCTGGGTCCCTGCACCTGCACGTGGGGTGGGAGCACTCTTCCCGCTAAGGACCCAGGTCCATCCACACCCTGAGACCTGCGGCACTGCCTCCCACAGTGTGTGTCAAGTTCCTGGAGGATGCCCTGGGGCAGAAGCTGCCCCGGAGGCCCCAGTCAGGCCCTGGAGAGCAGCTCACCGTCTTCCAGTTCTGGAGTTACTTCGAAGCCTTGGACAGCTCCTCCATGGAGGCCTATGTGACCGAGACTGCCGAGGAGGGTGAGGCAGTAGCCCTGGTCACAAAGTGGCCTGATGCTATGGGTGGGTCTGAAAGTGTGAATTCAGGACATGAAGGTACAAAAGAACCCACCCCGGGAGGCTCTTTGCCCTGCCAGCTTGTTCCAACTGACACCCCCCCCGCCTGGCTTCCTTTTTTCAGTGTTACTGGTGCGGAATCTGAACTCAGATGACCAGGCTGTGGTGCTGAAAGCCCTGAGGTTGGCACCTGAGGGGCGGCTTCGAAGGGATGGGCTCCGGGCCCTCAGCTCCCTGCTTGTCCATGGCAACAACAAGGTCATGGCTGCTGTCAGCACTCAGCTCCGGAGCCTGTCACTGGGCCCTGCCTTCCGGGAAAGGGTAAGAGTCAGGCAGGGCTCCCTGAGGGCAAAGGCTGGGGTCCCAGGCTCCCAGTGTCTGGCTAAGTCTGCCTTCCCACCCTTAACCAGGCTCTACTCTGCTTCCTGGACCAGCTCGAGGATGAGGATGTGCAGACGAGAGTGGCTGGCTGCTTGGCCCTGGGCTGCATCAAGGTGACCCCTTTCTCTCCCCTCCCAGCTCCCCAAGCCCTGGGTCCTGAGCCTTTCTCACCTGCTGCACTGGGCCCACCTCAATGCTCTCTCCCCCGATAGGCTCCTGAAGGCATTGAGCCCCTGGTGTACCTGTGCCAAACGGACACAGAAGCCGTGAGGGAAGCAGCTCGGCAGAGCCTGCAGCAATGCGGTGAGACTGGGGAATCGGAGATATGGGTCAAGTTGAGTTCTATGACATTTTGGCTGCTGGGAATAGGGGTGAGATGGGGTCAGGGCGGGGCTGGGGCCTCTCCTGATCCCATCTTTATCCGTTACAGGAGAAGAGGGACAGTCTGCCCATCGACGGCTGGAGGAGTCACTGGATGCCCTGCCCCGCATCTTCGGGCCCGGCAGCATGGCCAGCACGGCATTTTAAACTCCCCACCCACCGGCCCCCAGTGCCCCTTCCCCCCACTTTCAGGGCTTACCAGGCACTGGCAGGGAGGGTGAGGGCTGGCTCCAGACACTCCTCCCTCACAGATTCCTATCAATGAAAATCTAATATATTCTCCTTTTGTCCTCGGGGTGGGTAGAGTCAGTGCCGCAGTCAAGTGCCTCACAGCCTCGGCTCAGCACACTTGCCATAGATCGGTGTCCCGGGCCTGGCCGTCCTGCCTCTGCCCTGCCACGTCCCTTGGTTTTGTATTTTATTTACAGAGTTTTACAGAAAATAAAAAAGCAAAATGCCTTTCCTACGTAGCCTGGACTGGTGCACTACTGACCTTCTGCTCCAGCACACTCTGGCTGTGGCCCTGACACTAGTGTGTCCACACTCCAACTGTGACAATGCCATGTGCTTTTGCCCTGGAAATCCAGATGGAAGAGAGCTCAGAGGCTGGAACTGCGCTTGGAAAAGAGGGCAGAGGAAGAGGGTGGTGGAGTGTTGCTGAGGAGGCCCGGGCTGCAGGTGGGTGTACCCTGGGCCTGGAAGCTGTGGGCCTAGACTGGAGCCAAACTGTGGAGTTGGCCTAGAGAAGGCCCAAAGGGTGCCAGTCCTGGGAATGGCTCCCTGGCAGCCAGCTCACTTGGCCAGGAGGCAAAGAGGAAGCAGGCAGGAAAAGGTGTGGTGGTGGCTGGAGCTTCTGGCCACCAGGGAGCAGCAGAACCCTGTCAGGGAATGCCAGGCTTCTGGGTCTTCGCCTCAGCCCAGGCAGCTTCCTACAGAAGGGGCTGAGCACAAGGAGCTCCTTGAGCGCTGGGTAGTTGAGAGGAGATTCTTGCCGAGGGGAAGAGCTGGGGCCTGGGAGGCAGGAGACCCGGATGGCTGCCCTGTGACTCTAAACAGAAGGTCCCTCCTCTCCCTGAGCCACCTCCTCTCCGTAATAACAAACGTGACTAAACCCTGTGACCTCCCTACAGCTGGCAGGCTTGTGCTGCTTCAGGAAAGAGGGCTCTAGGGAGAGGGCTCACGTGAGTTTATTAACCCCAGAAAGTTAAGTGTTCAATGGGAGGAGGCTGAGGGTGGGGGAACTTCAGCATGGCAGGCCTGTTCTAAGGAGGGCCCGAGGGAGGCCCACACTCAAGGCTGGAGAAACAGGTCTGCCACCCTTCCCCTCTCCCTCCAGAGCTTTCAGTGGAGACGGTGCAAGAGCAGGGCCTTCCCCACTCCCTGAGCCCACTCTGGCGTCCCAGTACCTGTGGCTGTAGCACAGCAGCGTGACACCCTGGGGGGAGTCTGTGTCCCTGCACTCGGGTAGAGCCAATGAGATGCCCAACAGTCCCCCCTGGGGGGTGACCCAGATCCCCAGAGAGCCCTGCCCCCCTGTGTTTTAGAGCTGTGTATGAAGAGGTTTGGCCGGGCCCTTAACCACCTGCTGGGGAAGCCAAGCTGAGCAGAAAAAAAAAACGGTAACAGGAAGGAGCACAGGAAACACCTGGGTGTGGATGCAGGTGGCTCATTCCAGTTGGGTGGGGGCAGGCTGACAGCCCTCAGCGCGTCGGCGCAGCGCTGTGCTCCCTCTGTGACTGGGTGGCATGGGAGGGATAGTGTAGCTCAGTTTTGGGGTGGTCGGCTGGAGTGGTAGGGGAGGGGAAGGCAAACAAACGATAGAGACCAAGAGTACCCAAAGCTGGCCACAGCCTGGGCCTGCCGCAGGGGCCCCTGCATCAGGGCTGCAGTCCCAGGACCACCCCTAGGAGCCCCTCAGGCCTGAGGCCCCATGAGAGGTCCCCCAGTAGGGCAGGACTGTCCACTGACATCCAAAGCGTGGCCTGTGTGGTGGGCAAAGAGGAAGTGAACACTGGCTGACCGTGTCCTGTGAAAGTGCAGGCGGGGGTGACTGGACTAGCACAAGTTCATGGCTTAACCCACAGGAGAAGACAGAGCCTGGGCAAGAAATGTAGGATGGGAAAATTTCCCAGCCAGGGGTCAACTGGGACTGTCACTGGAAATCTGAGTGGCTCTACATCTCTGCATTCCAATTCTGGGAAGGGATAAGGTACCTAACTCTGTCCTCTACAAGGAGAGTCCTGAATCCCGAGCCTCATATTCAGCTCTAGGTGAGGGTGGATATGAAGGTCAGAGGGTGCAGGAGCTAGAATTAGGGCACTATGAGGTACAGCCGAAGGACTATCAAAGGCCAAGACAAAAAGAGCCTCGGGCCTTTGCCCCACTAACCCTACCCAGCTCAGAGCAGTGTGAACCAACCCCAGAACAGCCACTCAACCCCTCTCCATCAGTGACTTGAAGTCAGGCTGGATGGCCTCCTATACCCTGGCTCAGGCCCATGTCTGTGAGATGGTGGGGGGCAGGGAGAGCCCTTGTCCTCCCTTCTGTACACCTTGCCCTCCCCCAATACACATAGCCTCACATAGGTCTTCCCACAGGGCAAAGCTGCTCCGAGCACACCTCCTATCTCCTACCCTGCTGTCACACAGGTCTGGGGAGGCACTCACTCCCGCGACTCTGGACAGTTGAGAGCCTGCTGTCTCCAGTGATGGGAGGTTGATGACACCATCGGGAGTCAAATGCATCAGAGCAGGGAAAGCCTGTCCCCAGCTGTCCTGTGGAGCCTGTGCCAGCCTCTTGAGGGGACAGAAGGAAGTGGGCCTCCAAGTTCTGTGACACACTGCGAAGCACCCCATCAATCAGGTCCATCAAGGCCACAGCCATGCCTTGGCCACCATCGTTGGGGGTCTCCCCGGAAGAAACTAATAAGCATGCACTGCAAAAGGACCAGGCTGAGGTAGTCCAGGATAAAATTTATTGTGTTGGTGGTCCCTGCAGGCTCCCCCAACTCCCCTCGTTTCCTTTTGCCCTCCTCCAACCTTACCTTTCCTCCAGTCTCCCACTCTTCTTCCTCATGTAGTCAAAGCTGCAGAGAACCAAAAAAAAAAAAAGAAAAAAAAAGGCATGTTGGTAAATGCAAAGAAGCAGATGGGTTGGCACGTGGGAAGAGAACTGCTTCTTTGTCTCGCCTACAGAGCGGGGGTGACTTCCTTATGTGCTTCTGCCTGGTGTGTGGGTACAATCTGCTGAACCCTAGGCATATGACATGCTCCCCCCAACCCCAAACAGCCCTGGAGTGCCCTATTTAGGCCATCCATCACCCATGGACAGAAGGCTCTTGGCTTGGCTGCCAGACCTGGCTCTTCTGGGCCTACGTAATACAGAAGGGTGAGCTTGGGAAGGACTCCGGGCCTATACAAACAGCTCAGGAAGAACGTCTATCATTTGGAAAATAAGACTGTCATTGACCTGCGAGAAGGGGCCTCTTGTTTCAGAAGGCTGCAATGGGGTGTGCAGTGGGGTCACAGTTTAAGTTTAATGTCAATGGTCACGTCTCACTTATCTCTGAAGACACCCAGGGCATATGGGTCTTCAATAAGTACTGACTTGGAGCAGCTGAATAAGCAGCTGAATTGCCATGCTAACACCAACGTTTGTAGCTATTTCCTCTGAATCTCCTTACAACTTTCTCCTCCACCTCCTCCTCAGGCATCCTCTTATAAACATCACTCCACAGGATTCCATTCTAGGCCCTTTTCTCCTCTCTTTTGAAACACACTCCCTGAACCACCTCATCCATTTCTCTGGCTTCCATCTATACGCTGAGGCTGTGTGCCAGTGATTCACACGGCTCTCTCACCTCCCAACCCCCATATCCAACTGGTGACTGGACACCTTTTGAACAGCATTCTCAAAATCAAACTTATCTCAAAACCTGTTTCTCCTCCAGAACTTCTGGAGAAAGTACTCAGGTACTAAGCCACGCAACTGGGCCTCACCCTTGACTCTTTCCCTGTCCCCTCTTCCCAGCCATCAGAATCTTCTCAATTAAATGCCCTAAATATTTCTAAATTCTGTCTCCTTCTCTTTATCCCCATTGGCACCACTCAGTTTCAGGACATGTTGACCTCTCTCCTAAACACTAAAACTGCCCCCTCACAGGCTCCCTGCCTCTGATCTTGCCCTTCCGTCCATTCTCCATGGTGCAAAGTGATTTCTAAAAACATAAACCCACCACTACAGTTTCTCTTAGGGAAAATTCCAGCCCCCTCAACCTGGCTCACAAAGGCTTTTAAGTGTGTTCCTCTCTCCAGCCTCACTTCTGCCACCTAACTTCTCAGTCTGCACTGGACCTCACCGAACCACCCGCAGGGCTTGCATGCCCCTCTGTGGTACACTCTTCCCACTCCTCATCTTGCCTTGCTAATGCCTGGTTACCTGATAGGCTTCAACCTAGACATCACAAATTTCTTCAGGAAGCTTCCCTTCCACTGGGCTCCTGTCACAGAAGCATGCATTTCCCCTAGTACAGTACTAGGGGAATCACACCCCATTGCAATTGCTCATTTACTTTGTACCCTCCAATATATACATCCATAAGTATTTGCTGACTAGTCTACTAGGTAACAGGTACCACCCAAGTCTGCAAAAGATGATTGGTTGCCTTGCTTGTAGAGCTCGGTCCAAGTGTTTTGCTTTGTTTTTAAACAGCTTTATTGAGATTTAGTCCACGTACCATGAAATTCACCCATTTAAAATGTGCAATTCAGTAGTGGCTTTTAGTATATTTACAGAGTTGTACAATCATCACAATCAATTTTAGAGATTTCATCAACCCCAAAAGAAACTTGGCACTCTTTAGGTATCATCCCTGGGACCTCTACATCCCCTTCCCTTTCCCGGCCCCCAGACCCCGAGGCAACCACTAATCTACTGTAACCACAGATCCTATAGATTTGCCTATTCTAGACATTTTTTTTTTTTGGCCGCACCATGCAGCATGTGGGTCTTAGTTCCCCAACCAGGGATCGAACCCGCACCCCCTGCAGTGGAAGCGTGGACTCTTAACCACTGGACCGCCAGGGAGGTCCCTGGATGTTTCTTATAAATGAAATCAGGTTAGGTCTTCCCAACTTACCCAATTGTAAGATTCACCTGAGAACTTCCGTGGAGATTCAAATTCAGAGGCCAGGGAATCTGTATTTTAAACACGTGCTCCAGGCAGTTCTCTATTTAATCAGGCTGCATCTGCCTTTACTGTTCCCAGCGAAAGTGGGTCAAGAAATAGCTTTTGATGAATACCGCTAAAACTTAACATGATCTGAAAACATTTTGAACATGAAAGGACAGTGTATGTTTAATGCAGAAAAAGCCTGGATACTCAAAATACTCCCCAGAGTCCCCCATGAAACATAGCTCTTCAGAGTGCACTTTTACTGGGACTTCCCTGGTAGCGCCATGGTTAAGAATCCGCCTGCCAATGCTCGGGGACATGGTTCAAGCCCTTGTCCAGGAAGACCCCACATGCCGTGGAGCAACTAAGCCCGTGCGCCGTAACTACTGAGCCTGTGCTCTAGAGTACGCAAGCCGCAACTACTGAAGCCCACGCGCCTAGAGCCCGTGCTCCGCAGCAAGAGAAGCCACCGTGATGAGAAGCTCGCACACCGCAACAGAGAGTAGCCCCTCTCGCTGCAACTAGAGAAAGCCTGTGCACAGCAACAAAGACCCAATGCAGCCAAAATATAAATTAATTTTTTTTAAATGCACTTTTGGGCTTCCCTGGTGGCGCAGTGGTTGAGAGTCCGCCTGCCGATGCAGGGGACGCGGGTTCATGCCCCAGTCCGGGAAGATCCCACATGCCACAGAGCGGCTGGGCCCGTGAGCCATGGCCGCTGAGCCTGTGCTCCGCAACGGGAGAGGCCACAACAGTGAGAGGCCCACGTATCGCAAAAAAAAAAAAAATGCACTTTTACCACGGGGATCTCAAATAAGGAATGGAATGGAAGCCTGAGCAGGGGACAATATAGGGAGGGAGAACTGAGATCAGACCAGTGGAGGCGGCAAGCAAGTTGCATCCACAGGGGCCAGAGGGGGCAGTTAGAAAGGGGCTTGTGGAGTGGCTGAGGAGTTTGGGATTTACCCCCAGAACACTGTGGAGTCATCCATGGGCTTGAAGCAGGGGAATTTTGTGATCACATCTGTGCTTTGGAAAGGTTGCTTTGGCAGTTGTGTGGAGGGAGGAAGCAGGGAGCAGTGAGGAGTCTGCGGCTGTGGTCAGAGTGACAGTGCCTGAGCCAGGTTGGAGGCAGTGGAGATAGAGAGGTTAGAGTGAAGGGATGTTCTGAAGGTAGAATGGACAGGATTTGGAGATTGATGGGATGTGGGAGATGAGAAAATGAAGCTCAGGTTCCTGGCCTGTGTGGTGGATGGGTTGTGTCATCTTTCACTGAAAAGGGGGAGCCCTAGAGAAGCAAATCGGGAGGAGAGTGACAAGGCTCATAAGGGTGGCCTGGGAGCCATCCAGGAGGAAGTGTCCAGAAAGAAGCTAGATACATAGAGCTGGGCAAGAAAAGAAGGGTGTAGGCTAGAGGCAGAACTTTGAGAGTCCTCCTTGCTTTACTGATATCCAGTGACCAATCTGTTCCTCCCACACATGCAGCCCATGCCTTTTACTTGCTTCTCCATCCTTGACTTTTACCTACTAATGCTCATGAGGTTTAGTGTCTCCAGACTAATATAAGACAAAACATAAGGCCCTTGAGGACTAGGGACATCATCTTTCTCCAGTATTACCCTAGCCTTGAGCATAGACCTGGGCATCGAGCAGTTATTCAGGTTACAGATTAATAAGTCATGATTCCAAATACCTCTGCTATCTGCTTTCCAAGTGGCTGGAATTTCCTCCATTAAAGCCCTTCCTGGGACTTCCCAGGCAGTCCAATGGTTAAGACTCCGCGCTTCCAATGCAGAGGGCGCAGGTTCAATCCCTTGTCAGAGAACTAAGATCCTAGCTGCGTGGTGTGCACCCCCAAAATAAATAAATAATAAACTAAAATAAAATTATGTTTTTTAAAAAAAGCTCTTCCTTTGGGTTAAGGCAATAGTGTCCTCCAACTTGCATTAAAGGGCAAACACCTTTTTACCCTTAAACAAATCACATAAAATTAGGAGAAGGGGGAGAAAATGAGGGAGCAGAGAGGCCCAGAGCCTGCCTGATCGACCTACCTTCCTCTTCCCCCTCCCAAGCAGCCCCTGAGCTAAAGCATCATGTCCAGAGGATCCCTATAAAAATGGAAATGCTACCTAACAGTGAGGAGCCCTGAGCAGCCAGTGAAAGAACAGGAAGAGAGAGGGTGGGGCTGGAAGATCTGAGTACTCATTCTGGTTTTGCCAAGTTACTGGACGACTCTGAGCAAGTCACTCCATTTCTAGAGCTTAGGACAAAACTGTGGCTGGCTCTTCAAAAAGAACTGTGAACATCAGTTGAAAGAGCAGTCATGAAGGTTCTGCAAAGTGAAAAGTGTACAGATTAGATGGAATATTTAAGGGTGATCAATGTATACCTGAAAAATGCAGGTAAGAGCACAGAGAACAAAAGTGACCTACTTTTCAAATGTGAGATGTAGGCCCAAGCAAAGTCCTTCTTTTTTTTTTTTTTTTTTTTGCAGTACGCGGGCCTCTCACTGTTGTGGTGTCTCCCTTTGCGGAGCACAGGCTCCGGATGCGCAGGCTCAGCGGCCATGGCTCACGGGCCCAGCCGCTCCGCAGCATGTGGGATCTTCCCGGACCGGGGCACAAACCCGTGTCCCCTGCATCGGCAGGCGGACTCTCAACCACTGCAGCACCAGGGAAGCCCCAAAGTCCTTATTTAGACTTTAAAGAGAAGTAGTTTGAGCTGAGAGGTAAAAAAATAAACAGGGTTTTTACAGGGGTCTGAAGGTTTTTACAGGCATGAAGGTGTTTTGCAAAGTGAAAAGTGTACAGATTAGATGGAATATTTAAGGGTGATCAATGCATACCTGAAAAATGCAGGTAAGAGCACAGAGAACAAAAGTGACCTCCTTCTCAAATGTGAGATGTAGGCCCAAGCAAAGTCCTTCTTTAGACTTTAGAGAGCAGTAGTTTGAGCTGAGAGGTAAAAAATAAACAGCGTTTTTACAGGGATCTGAAGAAAGCAGACATCAATATGGAAAAAAATTCCTGTGGTCTGGGTAGGAGATGATGTAGAAGGGCAGGTCTTTAAAATTTAGGAGAAAGTGGTTGGCCTTGGCAGCTGACATTGAAAGCTTTCCAAACATCTTATAAGGTTTAGTATCACTACACCCTAGTTCAAAAGTATGGGATGACTTGCTGTCCCCCCAACACTCTTCTACCCTTTTATGTCCTTGATTATGGCTCTTCACCTTACACAGCTTTGCCTCGTTAATGCCTTCTGATCCTTTAACACCCAATTGAAATGAGATACTCCTGGGGAATGATTTGCTCCTTTATCTATGAGTTCATTTCTTCTCATTATAACAATTAACGCATTAAATGTTTTTTGGTTTTGTTTTCTAAATTTTGAGTTTAAGGGCAGGAAACACATCTTGGGTCATCTTTGTATCCCAGTGCCTAGAAAGGGAGCTGAACATAGCTGGTACTCAATAAATCTTTGCTGAATTGGAATATATCTCACACATGTCCTCAACAGACACAGAGAAATGGGAGTGTTCAGGTGTAGATTTATATCTTACCCCCAAAGTGGGCAGGAAGTGTCTTGCCCATCGTTACTTAGAAAATCAGCACATCTCTCCTCCATTTGTTGATTCTCTTGCTTAATGAGTTCCAAAAAACACATAAATGATCAAGATTATTGCAAGCTTTACCTGGGGGCAATAGTGGGAGCTAAGGAAGATGTTGGAAATAGCATTGTTCTCCTGAGAATTACAGCACAAAGTACACTTTTCTTGGAAAGAATGGCTTCCAGGCCAAGGAACGCTTAGTCAGTAAGTAATTCTATTAATTAATCTAGAAAGACCATGTCCATCAGAAGGTAGATTTGAGAGTGAGGGTAGGTTACTAAGAAGCATAAAAATAAAAGAAATAATAATGATAGTTTACATTTATTGTATGATTACTGCTGCCTAGAACTATGCCTAAAGTTTTACTTGCATTTTCTCATTCAGTCCTTAGTAAAGTACAATTATCATCCTATCTTATGGAGAAGAAACCTGCAGTTGAGTCGTTACTAATTCACCCAAGATCACACAGCTAATAAGGAGCCAAGACAAGATTCAAATGGCAGACAATCTGACTCCAGCATCACAGAGGATGATATTAAACATTTAAGTTATATAAATTACATCTCAACCTAATGAACTGCTTACCAAAGCTTTCTAGTAATATGGCTTCCCAGGAGGCTCTCCTATAGGGAGAGAATATGCCTTTTGCCAGCATGTGAGCACCAGTCCACTTCCCAGTTTAGTCACTTGGCTTATCCATCAAGCTCCTGTGCACCTGATGAGTCCCTAAGGAAGGAAGCCACTCTTGAGGCTGAGGGCCAGATCCTAGAACGTGGTGACTTCACCAGTGCCATGTGGTAAGCTGACAGCCTTCTGCTGATAATGCCCTGAACTCCTGTGGACTACAAACCTGAGATAGTCCACGGGAAGAACACTTCCTTAAATCACTTGGTGCTTTTAAGTCACAGCAGTTCTCGTTGGTGACGTAGTCCGGGATAGTACTGCAGGGAACAAACCTGTCCTTATTTTTATCATTCCAACTGTTCCACAGGCTCTCATCATATTACTTTTCTTTCTCACCTTGTTTCTATCCAGCATGAAACAGCCTATCCTATTGGTTTGGCTTTCCGTTCCTTGGTCTTTGGAGCCAATTTCATGAAGTAGGACATATCACCATTTCCTGCAAGAAGAAAACATTTCCTTTTGTTCCTTCCTAGTGATCCTCAGCATTTTCTCAGCCATGTAAGAGCAGCATATGGGAATCTTTGTCTTCAGAGAGCAGGCTCCAAGGCCACTTGGACCCCATTCCTGGTTTCTAACTGATGCCTCAGAGGTCATATAGTTGTAATTATAGTTGATATAATATAAATATAGTAGTTGTCTTAGTCCATTCAGGCTGCTGTAACAAAATACCACTGACTGGGTGGCTTATAAACAGCAGATGTTTACTGTTCACAGTTCTGGAGGCTGGAAAATTTGAGGTCAAGGCACCAACATGGTCATATTCTGGTGAAGGCCCTTTTCCTGGTTCATAGCTGTGCCTTCTTGCCATGTCCTCACATGGTGGAAGGGGCTAGGAGCTCTATGAAACTTCTTTTATAAGGCACTAGCCCCATTTATGACGGTTCTGCCCTCAGGACTTAAGCACCTCCCAAAGGCCCCACTTACTAATACCATCACATCTAGCATTAGGATTTCAACATACGAATTTTGAGGAGGACACATATTCAGACCTTAGCAGTTGTAAATATAATTGTAAATACAATTGAGGGTTTTTGCCATCTAAATGCATTGCCTTGGACTTCTTTGGTGGTCCAGTGGGTAAGACTCTGTGCTCTCAATGCACGGGGCCCGGATTCCATCCCTGGTTGGGGAACTAGATCCTGTATGCATGCCACAACTAAGAGTCTGCATGCCGCAACTAAAAAGGATCCTGCATGCCGCAACTAAGACTGGGCGCAGCCAAACTAAATAAATCAATAAATAAATACATTGCCTTATATTTAAACACATGAATGCTTTAGAGGTGTGGAGAAAAGGGAACCCTCTTGCACTGTTGATGGGAATGTAAGTTGATACAGCCACTATGGAGAACAGTATGGAGTTTCCTTAAAGAACTAAAAATAGAATTACCATATGACCCAGCAATCCCACTACTGGGCATATACCCTGAGAAAACCATAATTCAAAAAGACACATGCACCCCAATGTTCATTGCAGCACTATTTACAATAGCCAGGTCATGGAAGCAACCTAAATGCCCATCAACAGACTAATGGATAAAGAAGATGTGGTACATAGACACAATGGAATATTACTCAGCCATAAAAAGGAACGAAATTGGGTCATTTGTAGAGATGTGGATGGATCTAGAGACTGTCATACAGAGTGAATATATATATATATATGCATATATGTGGAACCTAGAAAATGGTACAGATGAACCGGTTTGCCGAGCAGAAATTGAGACACAGAAGTAGAGAAAAAACATATGGACACCAAGGGGGGAAAGCGGGTGTGGGGGGGAGGTTGTGGGGTGATGAATTGGGAGATTGGGATTGACATGTATACACTTATGTGGATAAAATGGATGACTAGTATGAAAAAAAATAAATAAACATAAAGAAGACATTCTTTTTTTAAAAAATAAATTTATTTATTTATTTTTGGCTGCGTTGGGCATTTGTTGCTGCACGCGGGCTTCCTCTAGTTGCAGCGAGCGGGCGCTATTCTTCATTGTGGTGCGTGGGCTTCCCATTGCGCTGGCTTCTTTTTGTTGCGGAGCACGGGCTCTAGGTGTGCCGGCTTCAGTAGTTGTGGCTCGCGGGCTCTAGAGCACAGGCTCAGTAGTTGTGGCGCACGGGCTTAGCTGCTCCGCGGCATGTAGGATCTTCCCGGACCAAGGCTTAAACCCATGTCCCTGCATTGGCAGGCAGATTCTTAACTGCTGCGCCACCAGGGAAGTACTAGAAGACACCCTTGAAGCTTAAAGATAAGATGGTTTGAGGCAAGGTCTTAGAAAGCGAATTAGTCAGATTATTAAAGGTACCAGAAAGAAAAGAAGCTAAGCATTAAAGTGTAAGTCAGCTTTGTTTCCAGTACATAGTTCCTAAGTATACCAGGAGCTGTTTGGAGTGGAGGGCTGAAAAAAATGCAAAATGCAAATATTCCAGAGGTGTCTGGTAATTTTTCTCTAAGTTTGCCTTTTCTTTATGCTTGAGTCCTCAGGTGTACATAAGAGACTACTGGAATAATTTGGTTTCTAGAAAAAGGGATCACAGGTAAATTTTCCAGATACTTCACACATTTCTAGAATAGTAAATAATCTCATAAGGCAAGTACCTATTACTAGAAATCAGAAAACTTGGGTGTTGGTGCTGAGAAACCAAATTATCCCTTTTCATGTCTGTACCCAAGCAGCTGAATGTTGCTTAGAGAAAAACCGCACACTGGGCCAACTGGTTTAACTTTAAACTCATGATCACAAACTTCAAATGGGTACCCCATACCACCAAGGCAGTCCCACTAGGAAAACTGCAAGCTTGCTTTCTCTCTCCCCTGCATTTGCACCCATCTTCACCCTTGTTACCCTAATTCCTACAGTGGAAGCATCCTGTTTCTATCCAGGGTCAATCCTCCCAGTTTCCTTATATCCTCCCATGAACTTCACCCTGGTTTAAGTCAAGCAAGTGAATTCCCTGGCAGGCCAGTGGTTAAGCTCTTTCACTCCTGTGGGCCTGGGTTCAATCCCTGGTCAAGGAACTAAGATCCTGCAAGCCCTGTGGCGCAGGAAAAAAAAAAAGTCAAGCAAGGCTTCGCTCTCCTGTATCACACTCCCAATGACAAATAAACATGCTCTAGAACCCTTTCATCTTTTAGAACATGCTCTAGAATTCTTTCATCCTCTCTTAACCCCATATCCTTCCACATTTATCCCTGAATTTGCTCCCTTCGCAGCTAAGCTTCTCTCATGTTGCCTATGTGTGCTGTCTCTATTTCCTCACTTTCCTGTTCACTCTTCAACCCATTCTAGTCAGGTCCACACCTCTGATTTACCAACATGAATCAAGCCAAAGTCACCAATGATAATCTCGTCTTCCAAGGTGACCAATTCAATATATCCATGTTTCTGGCCCAAGTTTACCCCTCAGCAGCACTAAACACAGTTGACCATTCCCCTCCTACCTGAATCCTTCTCTGCCCTTGGATTCCAAATTCAACACTGTGGACTTCCTTCTGTCTACCTGGCTGTTCCTTCTCAGTCTCCTTCTCCATTACCCTATCTCTAAATGCTGGAGTGCCTAGGATTTGGCCTTGGAACTTCTCTTCACTCTTTCCTCCAAGTCAGAGGTCTTATAAACTGACAGCCCCCACGTGCGGCTTAATCAGCTCATGCAGTTTTAAAACATCTGATTTAGTTGCCAACACCTGGAGATTTTACACACAACCCCCCCCCCAGATTTCCTTTAAAAAGAAAAAAAACAAAATATCTGTCAACATTGGGCTAACATTCTCATAATGGAACAATCAGCTCAATGGAGCAGAAGCTGCCCACTTGACGCTGGGTCCGTTTGTTCTTCGTGATCTAAGGTAAGGGAGTTGAGAATACAGTCCTGAGTCAGATTACCATAAGTATCAAAGACTCTCCTCCCTGAGCCACCAGAACATCTTCCAGTCAGTCTTCAGGGAATTTTACCGCTGGTTGGGTAGAGTCCGCAGGTGCATCTCAGGGAGGGGGAGGGGCGACCGCACTGTGAGGGGCTGAAGGACCCCGCCCACAAAGAGCTCAACAGCTCTCGGGCAAAAACAAGAAATGTACGTTTATAAAATACACAACTACGCCGCTCCAAATACAGAAAGTCCTTTTGGCAAAAGACTGCTATGATCGTATAAAAGCATCAAGTCTGGCCTTCTTCTGGCCTCTCCGGGCTGAGATGGCCTGGGCACACCAGAAAGCCCTCGCCCTCTTCTCTCACACCCGGTATTAGGAGGCCCTCTTGTAGGGGGGAGAGATCCCCCAAAACCGCGGGGCAAGGACAGCCCTGCTTGCCGTGGCTCGCAGGCGCTGGATTGCTTCTGAGGAGCCGGGAGCGAGAAGGGACCCGCCCGGCCTTACCCGGTGGCGGGCTGCGGAGCTGCGCTCGGAGGGCGGGTCCGGCCCTGCTAGGGAGGAGACTGGGGCGGGGCCCCAACAGGGGTCCCGCCCAAGAACCGCCTCAGCCCCACCGCCTAGCCCCGCGCGCGCTTCCTCCAAACACCCTCCCCCCCGACCCCCTCCCTTACGGATTCAGAGCGGGTGACTGCAGCTAAGGAACCAGGTCAACCGGGCCGGGATCCTGGACCGCCCAGAGGCGACTGCCTCCGCCCAGGAAGCCCCACCCAGCGGGAGCCCGGACCTCGGGCTCCCTAAGAACCCACGCGCGACCGGTCGAGGTCGCGTGCGGCGTGACGCGACCCGCAGCGCGTCCCGTGACGCCATCGCGCCCGCTTTTGAAAGTTGGCGCCCGGGGCCGCCTCCCATGCTGCCCTGCGCCAACCCCTCCCCTCACCTTTCCTCCCCCGCCCTCCACTCGTCGCCCGACCGGCCCCCCCACCCGTCCCTTCCCTTATCAGCACCCGCGGCCCCGGCAGCGCCGACGCAGGCGCACTGCACCGCGCCGCCGCCATTTTGTGTCCGAGTCTGTGGAGCGATTAAACCGTGCGCGGAGCTGCTTCTTTGGCGGCAGCGGCGGTGGCGGTAGCCGGTGCGGGTGCGCGGAGCTGGCTGGGGACGCCGGGTGGCCGGAGCGGTGGAGCGGCGGCGGAGCGAGCGCTGCGGGGGGTGTGGCGCGGAGGTAAGGGGGCCCCGGGTGGAGGAGGTTTCGCGGGCCGCCTCTAGGTGTCACGATGGGGCCGCTCCGGTCGGCGCTGGCTGTAGCCCGGCGCCAGCGCCGCCGCCGGGGGGTGTTTGTCTCCCTCTACCGTCCCTGCTGCGGCGCGGCCGCCGCCATTGCCCGTCGCCGCCGCGGCCCGGCTGCCCCCCCCCCACCCCGTCCGCCCGCTCGATCGCTCGCTAGGCCTCCCTCCTACGGCGCGCTAGGCCTCCGGCGGTGGCACCGACAGAGGCCCGCGCGCTGGCGACTCCATTTTCCTTCCTTTGTCTCTGCCCTCGAGGCCAGCTCTTGGCCCGACCGATCACCCGGCCGCGGCCCGCCCTCTGCCCTCCGCCCCTCCCGCCATGGGTGGCCTCAGCCGAGAGGCGATCTCCGCTCCCCGGCTTCCGCGCCCGCCTCGCTCAAGTGTCGACACCCAGCCACCGCGCGCGCAGCCAGGTCTCCATGCAGTATGGGTGTCGGGCCCTTGCCGACGCCTCTCGGGCTGCCCATCCTCCAGCCTGCCCAGTCCCGGAACCTACCCTGCGGCCTTGCGAGCGTCCCCCGCCGCCCGGCTGCTCCGCGGTCGCTCCTAGTCCGCGCGTCGCCGCCGCTGGTCTCCGTCTCCACCGAGTGGCGCAGGCGGCGCTGCTGCGGCTGCGAGTAGAGGGACCCCAGAGCTGCCGAGAGCTCCCTCTGCAAGGCTGGCTGAGCTGCTCGCGCCTCGACGCCGCCTGAGCGGGCGGGGGGACGCGCGCTCGCCGCCCCCGCCGAGCCCCACTGCGCCCCCAAACTAGCGCCCGGGCTCCTCGCCCGACCCGACCGGTGCGGCCCCCCCACGGTGGGCGGAAAGGACACGAGTTCCACAAGTTTTTCTCGAGCCAGGGTCGGATTCCCCTTGCAGTGATAGGAGCCTGACTTTGTGCGCTAAGAGATCTCAAAGGGATCAAAACTTAATTTCATTATGATCTCAAGTGACGTGACAGATTCCTGAATTCGGGATTATGGGCTGGCTAAATTGGTTCAGGCAACTCTTGAGTTTCCGTCTCGCTTTAAAACGTCCTGACGCTAACTTACTACAGTATTTAGTACCTGATGCTTTTGGGGCTAGGCGAAGGCAGTTTTGCCCCGGGATTGTGCAACCCGATCTAAAGCGCCAGTAGGGCAGAATGAATTTATTCTTGACTCCACTGGTAATTTGCCCATATGCTGAAATATGAGGGATGATGTTGTAATTAAATCCTGGGTCACTAGTTGCAGTTGGTTTATAAATATCTACGCGTAATGTAACTACTTTTTAGTAGCTGACTTCCTGCAGCCCTGAGTTCAGCAATAAGTAAACATTCGCATATGTAGCGTTTTCCTGCTTTCTTTGAGTTTACATCAAATAGGAAAGTTAAAATTCCAGGTCCCCTTTAGGTGGCAAAAGAAGTTAAACAGGGAATGTATGTTAAATTTATTCTGTCCTTAAGTTCTCTTGCATCATTAAAAAGCTTCCTGTCGAATTGCCAGTTTTTTCTTTTCCCTCAAATATTCTAGTACCTTAATACAATATCGTGCAGCACTTGATGTATCAACTGGGGTTGCTTTGGAGAGAGGAAAGTCTTGATTAAATAGCGGGGAGGGGGAGTGGGGAGGCTATGTTAAGTTTATGAGGATATTAAAACAGCCTGGTGCTAAGCAAAATTGACCGGTCTACTGTGTGTAATCTCTATCTGTAGGATTCTGCAGCAAATGCCTCCATAGGGGAGTGTTTTCAACATTACTTTTTTGAACCCTACAAAAATGTTCCTTCTCCCTCTCCTCCATAATAAAGTTGCCCTAAGTAACTAAATGCAGTAGTGTTGATGGAGCATCAGGCTTGAGAATAGAACCATATTTAATTGTCTAAAACATTGGTCCATTTGTGTAATTTTTGGCATTCTTGTAATTTTCAGTTTTACTTTCCTTTTGAAATTATGGATGGCAGGTGGCATGTTTTACTTATTAAAATAAGGTCCACACGGGTTAAAATCCAGCGGGTCTGTAGTTGAGTCAGGAGGAAAGCTTGTTTTCCCAGTAGCACTGTGCTCCATAGACCATGTTTTGCTTCTTGATTTCAGTTGTGCCATGTACAGCCATCAACTTCTTGGTCTTACACATCGTTTATGTCTTTTTTTTTTAATACTCTATTTATTTATTTATGTATGTATGTGTATGTGTATGGCTGTGTTGGGTCTTCCTTGCTGTGCGTGGGCTTTCTCTAGTTGTCGCGATGGGGGGGGGCTACTCTTCGTTGCCGTGCGCAGGCTTCTCATTGTGGTGGCTTCTCTTGTGTGGGCTCGGTAGTTGTGACACATGGGCTTAGTTGCTTCACGGCATGCGGGATCTTTCTGGACCAGAGCTCGAGCCCGTGTCCCCTGCATTGGCAGGTGGACTCCTAACCACCGCGCCACCAGGGAAGTCCCCTATATGTCGTTTTAATGGTATAGATCTTGTCTACAGAGTTGCTGTCCTTTAAGATTTCCTGTATGCCAGGATTCATGCTTTGTTTGTTTTGGCTGCACCGTGCACCATGCGAGATCTTAGTTTCCTGACCAGAGATAGAACCCGGAGATCTAACTGGTGCCCCCTGCATTGGGAGTGCAGAGTCTTTTTTTTTTTTTCTTTTTAAGAGTCTTAACCACTGGACCACTAGGGAAGTCCCCTTTGTTTTTATTGGAAAACTAAGTTTACAGAGAGAATAAATTCAGGACATAAGTTTACCCAAAGAAACTTAAATCACTAGTATGAGGAAGATTACAACAGGAATGATTACCTACCTAGGAAAATACTGCTTATTTAAGAGTAGCTGGTAAACATAGGAAAATACTGCTTATTTAAGAGTAGCTGTAGGGCTTCCCTGGTGGCGCAGTGGTTGAGAGTCCGCCTGACAGTGCAGAGGACGCGGGTTCGTGCCCCAGTCCGGGAAGATCCCACATTGCCGCGGAGCTCCTGGGCCCGTGAGCCATGGCCGCTGAGCCTGCGCGTCCGGAGCCTGTGCTCAGCAATGGGAGAGGCCACAACAGTGAGAGGCCCGTGTACCGCAAAAAAAAAAAAAAAACAGTAGCTGTAAAAGTTATCTTTAGGGATCCATTCAACCAACTTAAAATTTAGGAGCTGTAAAAGGTAGCCTTAATATGCATTCAAATTTTAAGAGCTTTAGGATTTTGCTTTAAAGGACATAGAAAAAATGAGGGCACCCACCAAGGACTTCTCTGAGTGGCTTGGGGAGTTCCTTGGGAGTGGCAGAAGCCACCTGTGGCTGACTAGGGCCCTGAGGCAGAGCCTTGCAGAGTGGTGCCTGCTGGCAGAATGTTCCTCCAGAGGCTGTTTTTTTGCTTCAGGGATGCTACTGGCATCAAATTCACTCTACATTAACTACTTTATAGGCTGTATTTCATTTTTTTAAACCAGAAACCTAGTTGACCATCTGTCTAACTTGCTTACCTATCTTGGTTTCAGACGACTAGAGGCTTTTTTGCCAAAAATTAGGTCCCTCTTCAAACAAGTAGGATTTGTCATAATTTAATGCTTTGAGAAAGAGTATACAGGTTTAGAAAGAACAATAATGGCAAGTAATGTATAACTTTGAAGACCATGGTTCACAATTATATGTGTAGATTTGGCATACCATATATATTTTTTAAAACATCCCCAAACCTTCTCTAGTTGTTGTCTTCATATCTTCCTTGGAAGTACCTTTGTGCATTTTCTCAGTGTTTAGTATTTGAATGCAAAGATATGGCATTGCATATAGACTGCTAACATATACCCCAAGAATAGTGATTTTTCCACACTTGATCTTATTTTAGTCACCCATCAGTTTTCAGGGGCATAAAATTTCATTCCTTTTGACGCACATTAGTGACAATATATGGACTCCAATACAAAAGTGTTTCGTGGACTAAATGCACTAATTCTCTTATGTTGTTATAAATTGCCTTTTCAACAGAGAAGACTTTTCTTTACCTTCATCTGGTAAAGTATTATATCAGTTTAGTTTTGTGGGCTTTAGTTATGAGATGGGTTCCCTCTTAATTACCTCATATGCCAAATTCTTTGGAAATGCTTAAATTTAGCTCTTTCATTTCATTTGGGAGTTTCTCCCCCCCACCCCCTGCCATGGAGTTAAGTACCACTCTACCACTGCCTGAAGCCTGACAGTCCATTTATTTGTATTTTAGGGAGAGAATTGTCAGGTAACAATATGACTTAAAAGTATTTTGTTATCTGTCTAAAAAAAGATATTTCGTTGCTGTGCTTCTAGGATTTTCAAAGGTCAGTAGTGAAAGCTCCCCCCGTAGTTATCTTATTACATGAAAAATACAGTCTTTACTTGTGGTTTAAACTAACTTAATCAGTAAAACCACTACTTGCTGAAGATAAGGAAATAAACTGTTAAAGGAGTATTACTGCATCTGTAAGAATTAATTTTTTGGTAGTTTAACTGTATTTACATTATTTGGTTGCAAGGTCACAATGGGGTGCTATTTTGATAATCAGAAATCTTCAGTTCTTTATATATTTAGCAAATGTTTAAAAAAATAAGTAAAGGGGGCTTCCCTGGTGGTGCAGTGGTTGAGAGTCCGCCTGCCAATGCAGGGGACATGGGTTCGTGCCCCGGTCCAGGAAGATCCCACATGCCGCAGAGCGGCTGGGCCCGTGAGCCATGGCTGCTGAGCCTGCGCGTCCGGAGCCTGTGCTCAGCAACGGGAGAGGCCTGCGTACTGTAAAAAATTAAAATTAAAAAAAAAAAATAAGTGAAGGTTTTATTATTGACTTGATAGACATTTACAGCATGTCAATTAGTAATGTGACATTTTAGCAAGTATATTGTTTCCCAATTTTATTAGTCTTCCTCTTGCCATCATTTTGCTTTTCATACTGTATCTGCATTTGTGTGTGTTTGGTGTTCATAAAATGATTTGTGCTTCTATTTTAGAATGATCACAGACCTGGGGCCAAAGAACAAGATGCAGTAGTGGACAGATTGCTGACCAGAGGCTTGAGAGCTGAGTTCTGTCTTCCCTGCTCAAACTGACTTTGCAGCCACGGAGAGGTAAATGCTGTTTCCATTTCTTGGTCTTAAAAATAGGAGTAATAAGACCTTCCTGGGGTTGGAGGATTTGCTGGATCATTCTTGGGTATAGGAGATACAGGACAGTGGGTGATTGAGGGCATACAAGCTTTATATTCAGGCAGTACTCCATTTGAAACTCTGCGTGCACTGTTGTATTACTAGCTGGGTGACACTGGGCAAATTACTTAACCTTTCTACTCCTACAGCCCTTATTTGTGAGAATAATACCAGTTAAAGAGACTATTCTCGGAGTTGATGAGAATGTGTATAAAGCATCAAGTACCATTCTGAGTACGTACACAGAAAGACACAAGGATATGGTGGCTGCTTTTCTGTAGAAACCCAAAATACATTCCAAATATACATTTCATTCAACCCAAATACACATTCCAAAATGTATATTTTGACTCTTGGCAAATGACCTCAGAAGTCCAGGGCTTGTGGCAATTTGTAATTTTGATGAGGAACAGATGGAATCCTATTATTGGGGAAGCTGGTATCCTAGATAAAAATTGTCTCACTTAATTTGAGTTAACCTAGCTGATAACCCATGTTTGCTTCATAGTGTTACAGTCATTATAAATAATTTTTTTAAAAACATTTGAAAGGGTCACTTAAAATTTACTTTAGCCTACAATTTCTGCTATGAAATATAATGAACAGTATAGGGAACTTGAAACAGGCCTCTCATAAATGTCAGAGTCTACTGGGCTTTGGGATTTCATTAACAATAAAGTAGGGTTCTAGGTGTGAAAATCATCTCTTCTCAGGCTACCAGGAAGAACATCTTGCTTATCCCCTAAAAAATGTGAAAATAGTTTAATTGCACTTGTGTAATGGTGAAAAGGAGTGTAAAAGTGAGGGTTACAAATGCTGAGTTAGATAAGCTTATATGAATGAATCATCTAAATGACTATTAAGATTTTTCTCACAAGCTGTGCCTGGAAAATAGAGAGGAGGAAGGGAACAGGAGTGAAAGCTCTTCTCTTCTTCAACTCTGTTTTCCACGTGGGCAGCTTGGTACCTCGATAGATATGAAGGACAAGATGTATGTGCTAGTATTCTGTCGCTCCAGAAATAATTGTGCCCTGCAGGTTCTTTTAATGTTGACACACAGTGCATACTAATGAGCTGCTGTAAAGAGAAACAATACTGATTTGAAAAGTTATTGAGAAAACTAGCCTTAAGAATTTGGGGAATGGGGTTGTAAGAACATTTTGGTCACTTTTAAGTGTTATGACTAGTTTAATTGTTTAGATCCCTGGTTCTCAAACTGGGATATGAATACCCTTAGGGTACAAAGTGGTATGATTCCGGGGTACTTGAAGCCACAAGATAAACATGACCCATCTTCTTGGAGCTTCAATTGTGCTCACTGAGGGGGCGGTGAGTTAAGTAATTTAACTGGTAAGTAATTACAAATTTTCTTACATTAAAGCAGATGTATATTTTAGGAGAAGTATGTGAACTCTATGACTATCTAAGATAACACAGGTCTTCAACAAAATAGGGCACGAGTGCTTGGGAGTGGGAAGCCCTATTTGTATAGGTACTACAGTGCAAACATTTGAGAAGCAGTACTTTCAAGCTATGTAACAGCTCTACCATCCAGCTCCTTACTTTGTCCCCTGGAGTATCTACTGTGGACTATAGAAGTTAAATTGTATTAAATGGAGCTTGTTTGCTTGTATGCATGTTACTACACATGCCCAACATGAACAAGAGCTCTTTGCAGATTGGTAGACAGTTCTAGATGGCTGGACCAAGTCATCAAGACCATTCCAATGATATAAGAATTATAATTTAAAAGAAAAGCAGCAGTAATGAGCAAAATCAGGTCTAAAACTGTAAATTCTATAAAACAGAATTTTGAAAACAAATGTCACATTAACTGAAGCATAATTAACAATTTATACTGGTTTTTGTACCCTCCCCCCCGCCCCCATTCAGGTTAGTCAGAGTCATAATAAAATGGCTAAATCCTAAGCTATGGACCTTATGACTCCTAAAATAATTATTTGAAAGCATCTATTCTTAACTGTTTTGTGTGTTTTACAGTTTCTAAGTATTGTTACTAGAGTATTGCTCTTAATGTAAATGGCACTTAAGAATTACATTTTCTGTATTGATAATGCCTGCTCTTTGAACACAGGTTTTATATTTGAACCTAACTGGTTCTAGATATACTGAAGTGTGACTTTCTGTGAAATGATGTAAATTGGATCAACTCAGATGTGCTCTAAATACCTGCAGTATTTATTTATTGAGCACTTTTAATGTGCTCATTCCATCCTTTGAACACTTGCCTTTCTACTTTGTGCCAGGGAGTGCATTAGGTACTGGGGATTTCAAGATGAGTAAGAAAAGGTTCCTTTTCCTGAGGGTCTTAAGTAGAGTATGGGGTAAGAGATCTATAAATAAGTGTTGTCAGTGCTCTGATAAAACTATGTTCAGGGTGCAGGGAGGATGATCAGTTACAGAAGTTAGTGAAAGGTGTTGGGAAAAGCTTTCTGGAGGAGAGACCCTGATCTAGGTGTATCAGGAAATACAAAGGAAGCATAAAATTAGATTTTAATCTTACTAGGGCACCAAGGCTTAGCCAGTGTGCAGCTTAATAGCTGTGGCAAGTTCATTAAGGGTTACTTCCTTGTCCCTTCCTTCCCATTTGTAAAATGATATATCTACTGTATTGGAGGCTTATGACAGTTAAATGTAGTATCGTTAGGGGGAAATATATACAATTGGCCCTTGAACAATGTGGGCTTGAACTGCTTGGTCCACTCATACACAGATTTTTTTTCCCCCCATAGTAAATACTACGGTACTAGTAAATACTAAGGTGCTACAACCCACAGTTGGCTGAATCCACTAATGAGGGTGTGGTGTATACGGAGGGCTGACTATAAATTAAACTTGGATTTTAAACTACATGGAAGTTCAGCTCTCCCTTAAACCCCATGTTCTTTGAGAGTCAGCTGTGTGTTTGTAACTAACTATAATGTGCTACATAGGGGTAAAGCGATGATCTTTACACTTTAGCAATAGTTGGTCATTGTATATATTTTGCATTAAATCGAATAGTGATGACCACCAGAGAGTACAAAAGTTAAGTGAACTTAAGTGGGACTTATCAGGAAGTTGATCAGAAAATATATTGAGCAGTAGACAAATGGATAAGTAAACAGGATCAAATCCCATGTTGGGAGTGATGTTCGACAACCACTAAAAAAAAGCTGATTGGGAAGACTATTAACCAGCAAAATGCTTATGAGAAGTTTTTGGTTTTGTTTTTTAATATAGTACATGGTGGGGGGAGGGGTAGGCAGGGAATTGGATGAAGGCAGTCAAAAGATACAAACTTCCATTTATAAGATACATAAGTACTTATGTATAAGATACATAAGCACTTAGGGTGCTTATATGTGCAAGGTGATAAGTATAATTAACAACTGCTGTATGTTATATATGAAAGTTAAGAGTAAATCCTGAGTCTCATCATGGAGAAAAATATTTTTTTCTATTTCTTTAATTTTATATTTGTATGAAATGATGGATGTTCAGTAAACTTACTGTGGTAAATATTTCATGACGTATGTAAGTCAAATCATATGCTGTACACCTTGAACTTATTAAAATGCTATACATCAATTATACCTAAGTAAAACTGGAAGAAAAAAATTAAAATATGGTACAAAAAATTGTTATGGAAGAAAAGTAAAGAAAAACTCAAACAGTAATAACCTGGCATATAGCAAGAGCTTGTTTGAATGAATGAATGCCAAGGAAAAAAAGACTAAATGGATAGGCATCAAAACACTAGTCAGAACAAAATAAACTAGTAGTGTGAGGGTGGTTAGGTTTGGGGTGACTTTTCTTGGTTTTCTGTAGTTTTATAACATAGTTATTTTATAATGCAAATAGGTTTTTTTTCTCAGAATTATCAAAATTTAGGAGTAACAATATTCAACAATAGAGGACTAATTAAATTATAATACACCTATTTACAGATAGTCCTCTGTATCTGCAGATTCAACCAAATGTGATAAAGAGGGACCATTATACTGTGCCATTTTATATATAAGGGACTTGAGCATCCACAGATTTTGGGTATCTGGCCAGGGCTGGGAGGTGTCCTAGAGCCAATTCCCTGTGGATACCCAGGGACAACTGTAATAGAATGTCATGCAACCATTTTATTACATCTAGAAATATATTGAAATGGAGAGGGATTTGAGACATGCTACATAAAGAAAGCAGATTATCAAATAGTATGCACAATGTGATTTCGTGTGAGAGTAAATACGTGTATATATGGGGAGGGGACTGGATATAAACCAGCATGTTTATGTAAAATGTATAAGTTCATATTCTTGCTTATCAAAGTTTTCTCCTATTATCTGTATTGTATAATTTTTAAAGGGAAAAAGGAATACGATACAATAGGAAGTAGTACTGAAGCTTTCCAATAAGTATAAAGAAATAATAAAAGTATTTTTGCCTAGTAAAGTTAGGCTCGAGAGCCTTGCAGGAACAGTTGCAAAAGTGCAGGCAGGTGGAGGGCACTGGCAGCCATGTATCTGCCCAAGTGTTAGAGGGAATTGAGGTTGCAGTGACAATTCTTAAAACTTTCCTTAAATTTGGTCTTAAACTTTTTTTGTATCATTCGAGTAATGTTTAGTTTCATTCTTCGGTAGAGTCTAACAATTGTAGAATTATACTAGAACCTAACGAACCTTTTACTCTTTTCCCTAGAGGTAAACACTATTAATAGTTTGGTGTGTTTCCTTTCGGTTTTTTCCTCCACTTTTGTAAATGGGCATGTACATACGGTACAGTTTTTAAAACAACATGTAGGGCTTCCCTGGTGGCGTAGTGGTTGAGAGTCCGCCTGCTGATGCAGGGGACACGGGTTCGTTCCCCGGTCCGGGAAGATCCCACATGCCGCGGAGCGGCTAGGCCCGTGAGCCATGGCCACTGAGTCTGTGTGTCCGGAGCCTGTGCTCCACAACGGGAGAGACCACAACAGTGAGAGGCCCGCGTACCGCAAAAACAACAACAACAACAACAACAACAACATGTAATTGTGCAAGTATTCTGTGACTACCACATTCAATACAAGGACATGAGAGGAAATGTTTCAAACAGTACAAAATGATAATAGTGAAAAGTAATAACTTCCCCCTGCCTCTCATCCCTCAGTTTTCTTCCCCAGAGGTAATAAATATTACCAATTTTTCATATATCCTTCCAGAGAAAATTCTACATATATATAAACATGTGTTTATGTATCTTTTTTTAAAAAAACACAAATGGTAGCATACTATACACATTGTTCTGGACATTTGAGTTGTTTTCGATCTTTTGCTGTTAGAGAAAGATGCTAAAATAATTATCCTTCTTGCATACAGCTCTTTGGGCACATGTACTAGTGTATCTGTACGATAAATTCATAGACATTGAACTGCTTATATATTCCTAGAAGAGAGAGTGGCATGTACAAAGGCCCAGAGGCAAGAGAAAAGAAACCTAGGACGTTCTGGATACTGAAAGCAGTGACTAGAGCAGAGTGGATGAGGCTGGATGCAGATCTGCTGATAGGGCCTTGAAGGACCCTGTAGGCCCAGTGAAAGGGTTTAGACTTCAGCCTAAGAGTTTTAGCATGGGAGGTTTCAGAAGGGAAGTCTCCTTGCTGATAATGAATTTATATTTTAGAAATCTGTGGCCACTGTGTAAAAAATGGGTGGTAATGGAGCAAGAGGGAAAGCAGGGAAACTAGTCAGGAGGCCATCGCACTTGGCCAGGCAAGATATAATGTCGGCCTGACTTAAGGTAGGGGATCTCAACAGAATTGCTGTTTGTCTAGTTTTGCTGTATTTTTTGTTTTGTTTTGTTAAACTAAGCTGGAATCCTATCCTGTGTCCTCTTTTGTAACCTTTTTTCATGTTATATGTTATGAACATTTTCCTTGTTAGATACCCTATGTTACCTCAAATTCCTGGGAACATACTTCCTTATTGCTAGATGTTAAGCTTTCTAAACTATTCCTTGTTGTTGGCCTTAGCTGTTTGCCTCTAATACTTCATGTCTCCTTATTCCCCATGGTTTGAATTATTTCTAAAATAAGAGTAAATTGACTTTGAATGAAAGCCAAGTTAATTGTAAATTTGAGTGCATAGACTTTAATCTATTCAGAATCCTATCAAGTATATAGCTATAGCTCTAAACATTTTTCACACAAATTAAATCCTGTGTTTCTTATTTTGAAAGAGGTAGGTGATACACTAGCTTCCCCAACAAGGAAGGAGGAAATAGAGTCCTAAAATGTCCTAAATGGGTGAGGGCTTTTGAAGAAAAGAGCAGACAGATATCTTGATGCTTTGTGTGCAGTGGGGAGGGCAGGGGGGGGGAATTATACCCTGACTTAGAGCAGCCTTTCTAGTTTAAAATATACCCTAATGGAGCGGGGGGAGAGCCAGTCTGGTAGACTACCTTTTTTTTTTTTTTGGCTGCTTTGGGTCTTAGTTGCAGCACGCGGGATCTTCATTGTGGCGCTTGGGCTTCTCTCCAGTTGCAGAGCGTGGGCTCAGTAGTGTGGCACATGGGCTTAGTTGCCCCGCAGCATGTGGCATCTTAGTTCCCCGACCAGGGATCGAACCCATGTCCCCTGCATTGGAAAGCAGATTCTTTTTTCTTTTTTTAATTTATTTATTTATTTTATTTATTTTTGGCTGTGTTGGGTCTTCGTTGCTGCGCGTGGGCTTTCTCTAGTTGAGGTGAGCGGGGGCTACACTTTGTTGCGGAGCACGGGCTCTAGGCGTGCGGGCTTCAGTAGTTGTGGCTTGCAGGCTCAGTCGTTGTGGCTTGCAGGCTCTAGAGCGCAGGCTCAGTAGTTGTGGCGCACGGGCTTCGTTGCTCCGCGGCATGTGGGACCTTCCCGGACCAGAGCTCAAACCCATGTCCCCTGCATTGGCAGGCGGAAGTAGGAAGCCCTCAGCCTACTACTTTTTAGATAAACTCTGGTATTACAAAACTCTGGTATAGCATAATCACTGTCACAAATTGTTAAGTGTGTGCAAGATACTATACATTCACAGAAGTATGGTGCAGAACTATAATAATAGAGGACACCCTAATTGTTTTTAGTATTTCTTATGTTTCTGTTTTATTTGTATCTTACAGCTTTCTACTTCTGTTTAAAATCTTTTTGTTGTAGGTATATGTTGAGACTATAAAATAGTAGTGACTTGGTTTCCTGTTGGGAATAAATTTTATTATGTAATACATTTTTTACTTTCCAGCTCCTTGGCGGACAAGGCCTTTGATCCTTCTTTTGTCTTGTCTTTTGAGTATTTGATTAAGCTTTTGTCTGTATTTCTTTTTTTTTTAACATCTTTATTGGAGTATAATTGCTTTACAATGGTGTGTTAGTTTCTGCTTTATAACAAAGTCAATCAGTTATATATATACATATGTTCCCATATCTCTTCCCTCTTGCGTCTCCCTCCCTCCCACCCTCCCTATCCCACCCCTCTAGGTGGTCACAAAGCACTGAGCTGATCTCCCTGTGCTATGCGGCTGCTTCCCACTAGCTGTCTATTTTACGTTTTATATTTCTTTTTTTCCTCTATTTGTTTCCATATTTCTCAGGAGTAACCAAGTTGACAGATTACTTGTTTTTATAACCTAATATTAGTTCAAAGTAGCATTTTGTTTCTTTTATTGTTTAAAATTCTCTGTGTTCCTATGCGTGTATAGCCTTTTTCTGTTTTTCAGATTTCTTTGTTCTGTTGAACAACACTTTAACTGTTATTCATATTTTATGCTATACTGTTTACTCACTAAGGATGTCTCTGTATTTTTTTCATATTAACTGTTTTTTGATCTTTGTTCAAAGGCAGTATATTGCCACTTATTATTGCTATTACTATGCCTTTAGTACAGACATTGTTTAAGCTGTTGACTTCTGATTTAACCTTGACCTTATAGGAGATCCCATTTACCAAATAAAATGGTCTTGTTTCTACAAAGTAGCCTTCAGGAGTGAGTACTGGGTTATAGAGACCCTGGAGCAGTGGCCACATGGTCACTGACACACACTGCAAAACCATGAATTCACTCCGTTATGTGTGTCCATTTCTCTTTTTCTTTCCCCCTTTTTCCTTTTGTTGTATGTTGAGCTTGTCCATACCATCTAGAGAGTTCTTTTGATATTGATGCTACCCACAGTAGAGGTGAAATTTTAGAACTTCCTTCTTGAGTCATACATTCCATTATTGCTTATATGGGAATCATATTAGTTTTGAGGTAGGCTTTTTTTTATTATTATTCCAAATAAGTAAATGAAATGATTCTTTGTTGTAAAGAATGAACCAAAAATTCTAATAGTAGAAAACCATGGGTATTTAAGTGGTTTTGATTTATGTCGACTTGCATTTAGGGTGCATAGCTGTTGTGTTCTATCAATAGGTCAGTCACTTCAAAGCCATAGTCAGCAGACATTCTATATCAGGATTACCTTGGGACCTTTTGAAATAAGGTCTGTCCCACCCCAGACCTATTGAATCAGAATCTCTGGGATCTGTGCATTTGAAAGCTCACCAGGTGATTTTGACACCAACCAGGTTTGGGAACCACTGCTCAGGTAGAACCTGCCCCCAATCCATAGATGTACTGTATATTTTATACTGTATGTGTGTAATTTATTCCTTTTTATAACATAATTATTTATTCAAGGTGATACTTGCTGTACATCCCCAACCTTTCTCATATTCTCAGTGATGAAACATTGTAGGAGCACTCTAAAGACAGTCTTAACTCTGAGCTGCTTTCAGGATTATGGGCCTGGAGCAGGGCAAGGAGGGACCTGGTGGTCTCTGACATAGTCACCCTTGGGAGAACAAGGAGAAATGAGGCATTAGGTTGCTGTATGCCAGCAAAAGTGTCATTCAGGCTGTAGAAAGCAGAGAGGGATAGCTCGTGCCTGGGAGGCAGCCTCCAATCCATACTGTGGCACTAGGATGCTGACTGCCAGAAAGGCTTTGTCTTCTGTTTCACGTATAAATGTCCAATAAGTGAAATAAACAGGGTACCCTTAATGAGGGCCTAGAACATGACCTATGAAACCAGGTCACAATAATAAACGAGGTGGTTTAATGCAGTCCCACTTGAATTTTTTTGCACAAAGTTTGTCTAATTCCGTACATATTAAAGTTTTTTCCACTTACTGTTTCCTCTGCTAGAATGTTTCTCTCTACTGTAGTTCGCCTGTCAAGGTCTATTTTATCCTTTCAGATCCACCTTTAGCAGTTCCTCTTGTTAAAGCCCTCCTTCACCAGCTTAAGCTATCCTTTTTGCCAGGATGGTGGGAAGTATGTGTTAACCTCTGTTATAGCACACGCTATATAGCTCTTGTTTGTTGTTCTCTTTGTCTCCCTGTCAGCTGAGGAGCTCTCTGAGAACCAAGCCCTATGCAGTTAGGACTTTTTTCCCCAAGTAATTAAAAGGGAAATTAATTTCTGTGTACCCAGCATCAGGTGCCTTTTGATAAAAGAATTATTGGTTTAGCACTTCTTATTCTTTGTAGCAAAAGAATTCTTTCACCTCCTATGGTTGTTTCACCATATTGTTGAATTAATATTGTTGCAATTACAAATATTTTATTAGTATATATGTATTTCCTTATCTCCTAGGTTCAAAGCTCTCCATAAATAGATTTTTTCAAGTAGCTGTTAGAATCATTGTTCTGCTTTGACTACACCTTTTACTATTAACAAATGGGGAGAAGGGTGGGTTAAAAACTGGGGTGCTCTTAACCTTTTTTACTTAAAAGAGATACAATTTTATTTCCCTTTTAATTACTTCTCCCCCCTCCCCCAAATGCCCCATCTGTTCTTATTAAAGTTAATGGCACACAACAGGGAAGAGAAAGGTGTACATGTGACTGAGTAGGTGAGTGCTACTTCAGATAAAGGCTGCTTCCGCTTCCAGTCACCCTGAAGTAAATGGACGCTAATGTTTTTCTTCTTCTCCGACTGAGTCATCCTTTCCACTCAGCTCCTCCCCATTCTTTATGGTAGTTTGCAACTTTCCTGGTACTCAGTATTAATCAGCATGATACTTTGCTTTGAGTTATCTTAAGCTGTCAGATAAGACGATGATGTATATATTTTCAGAAATAGTAGAATAAAATGGTTATTTTATTTGACTTTTTAAACCTAACTTTTGTTCCAAAAGGGTAAATAATTTTTGTTATTTTTGGCTAGTGTTCTGCATCTAATAAAAGTCAGCTTTTCCTTTCATTCTCAGGAGAAACTGGTTACTTATTTGTAATTCCTTTTTTTTTTCCCTTGTCCTAATGACACTTAGTATCCTCTGCAGTCAGAATACTGGACTAGGTTTTTCAGCCTCCTGGCTAAAAGCATTCTTCTAATTTAAAGATCTAGAAAAGAGAAAGCTACAAGGTGTCTCCTCTCTTCTCTGCCTTCTAATGATGTCTGATGTTTTGTATTGAGCAGTCTGAAGGCAAGTTGTTAGGTGACCTCCATGTTAGGCTATTTCAGAATTGCTGTGGCTTATGGAATCTCAGTGGGGAGTTGGGGCTGCTGTTTCTTGCCAAGAGTGTAGACGGTCTTCTGATCTGCTCCAGGAAATAAGTTGGGGTTTTAGCTATCTGTTGTCCCTGTAGAGAACAACAATAGTGTATTAAACAAAAAGTTTTGGTGATTTTATTTATAAAGCAGGCTTCTGGAAATTGTCCTTCTCTACTGTCTTATTCTCAATGCACATGTGTTATTCTTAGTACACATATATTTTATAATAACCAGTGTCCCCAAATGACTAAACTCTGAACTAGTGAGTATGAAAGGTTATTTTGGTTGTTTTCCTTTGAGAAATAACCTGACACATTTGCTATCTAGCCACATAATCAGGTGATAAATTACTAAGTCTTAACATCTTCAAAAATTAATGTATTCACAATTAGCTTTTATTTTTGTGGCAGGATTTTTGAAATCTTAAACCTGTACTTGTTGTTAAGACTTATTTTTTTCTATTTGAGAAATGACACAAACATAGCAATAAAGGATATAAATTCATATAGTTAAGGTTCCACATAGCATACAAACAAGGTTTTGTTTTTCCATGTTCTCTTCCTGCTTTTGTCATGTGCAGGAACCATTTATACATGTTTCATATGACAGTGACACCAGTATTGAATGTCTGCTGCTTACCTAACACTGTTTTTGTGTTCATTGCTATAGAGTATTCAGAAGTAAAAGGCATAGTTCCTGCCCTTAACGAGCTAATAGTCTATTAGGGGAAAAGACAGATACATAGAACAGTATATTACAGACAAAATAACAAAAATGAAACAAATAAATTAGAGTTCAGTCCGCACTGGTCAAGGTTGAGAAGACTTTGAATAGGGGATAACTTGATCTGGAGGGGACAAGACAGTAGGCTCTTGTGTGGGAGATACCCCAAAGGTGAGGTTGGATGGGTCAAAAGGATGGTAACAGATCATACAGAACTCTGGGATCGAAGCCAAAGAGTTCGGAGTTGATTGAGTAACCCTCAGTCCTCATGAGTTTTTCTGCCTCATTTCAGGAAGATTTAGTCTGGAAGCAATATGCTGGACAGACTTATAGACCAGCCTGGGAGGATGTTTTGTTCCTTTTTGGCTCTTTTTCTCTTTCATTCCTGGATTTGATCAGTCACCAGATTCTGTCTACTGGTTGCTACCTTCACTCTGTAGATAATTGGTAGTTTATCAGAGAAGTCATTTTTGTGGGGAAAATTTATCTAAGGTTTGTGATTAGAATTCTAAAAAACAGAAAGGTCATATGTTAAGCTAACATGTGTTCATTGCCTTCTGGGGTGACCTATAAGGATACAGAGGAGCACAGTAGCCAGGCTCTGCCTGCATTGTTTTATTTAATCTTTATGACAACCAGTGAAATGGATATGATTATTATCTTTGTTTTGTAGAAAAGGAAACTGAGGTACAGAAGGGTAGCATGTCTCACTCCAGGCCACACTGCTAGTAAGTAGAAGAACCAGAATTGGAATGCAGGTCTCTGGTTGGAAAGCCTAAGCTCTTAATGACTATTCCATTCTGTTTCTCCTCTTGCCCCCCCCTTTTTTTAGATATGAAACTAGCATTTTCCTCATATAAGGATTATATTAAAACATGATTTTTAATATCTGCATAATATTCTGTTTCATGGATGTATCATCATTTACCAAATTTAACTATTCTCCTGTGGTTGTACCTTTAGGTTGTTTATAATTATTCACTCTGATTAATAATGTCCTTATAATCTTCGTGTTCATCTCTGATTATTTCTTTTTTTTAAATTAATTTATTTTTTTAATATTTATTTTTGGCTGCATTGGGTCTTCGTTGCTACACACGGGCTTTCTCTAGTTGTAGTGAGCGGGGACTACTCTTCGTTGCGGTGTGTGAACTTCTCACTTCAGTGGCTTCTCATGTTGCAGAGCACAGGCTCTAAGCACTCAGGCTTCAGTAGTTGTGGCACGTGGGCTCAGTAGTTGTGGCTTGTGGGCTTTAGAGCGCAGGCTCAGTAGTTGTGGCACATGGGCTTACTTGCTCCGCGACATGTGGGATCTTCCCGGCTAGGGCACGAACCCGTGTCTCTTGCATTGGCAGGCGGATTCTTAGCCTGAGCCACCAGGGAAGTCCTCTGATTATTTCTGGGCATAAAGTCTGAAGTGGAATTACTGGATCACAGTAATTTGAATATTTTAAAAATTCTTGATTCATATCACCAGTTACCTTGCTGTTTTTTTGAGTTTTTTTCATTGAAGTTTAGTTTACCTCCAACATCATATTAGTTTCAGGTGTGCAACATAGTGATTCGATATTTTTTTAGATTGCACACCATACAATGTTAATATTTTTTATTCTCTGTAACATTTATTTTGTAACCGGTAGTTTGTACCTCTAGTCCCCTTCACCTTTTTCGCCCACCCCGCCAACTCACCTCCTCTCTGACAACCACTAGATTGTTCTCTGTATCTGTGAGTTACCTCACTCATTTCACTGCACCTTGACCAACATTGGGAGTTATCCTTTAAAACAGCCTTAACAGTTTAATAGAGGTAAAATGCTGTGACATTATTTTAATTTGTATTCCTCTCAATGTTTAGGAGATTTGGTTGTGTTTTTTTTTTTTTTCTCACTCATCTGCCATTTGTATTTCTTTGAATGATGTACTTGTGTCCTTTTCCCAGCTTTCTCTTTTGGTATTGGTCTTATTCTTATAAAATTTACAATTACTGGGGACTTCCCTGGTGGCACAGTGGTTAAGAATCCGCCTGCCAATACAGGGGACATGGGTTCAAGCCCTGGTCCGGGAAGATCCCACATGCCGCGGAGCAGCTAAGCCTGTGCGCCACAACTACTGAGCCTGCTCTCCAGAACCCTCGAACCACAACTGCTGAGCCCAGGCACCACAACTACTGAAGCCCGCGCGCCTAGAGCCCGTGCTCCGCAGCAAGAGAAGCCACCGCAGTGAGAAGCCCACGCACCGCAACGAAGAGTAGTCCCCATTCGCCTCAACTAGAGGAAAAGCCTGTGTGCAGCAATGGAGAACCAGTGCAGCTGAAAAGAAAATAAAGAAAATTAAAAAAAAATTTACAATTATTTATATAATAAGGATATTAGTATTAATCCTTTGTCATAAAATGCTGCAAATATATTTTCTTGTTGGCCATTTTATTCAACATGTTTTTGTTTTTACAAAAAAATTTATTTATTTTTACGTTAAGGTGGTCAAAATTTCAACAGTTTCCTCTAGGCTCTTCTATTATTTAGGAATCTAAACACAAAGCCTTCCTTATTCTGAGATCAGAAGGCCACTCACCTGTATCTTATTTCAAGTTTGGTGTTTGGATTTGTCTTTTTTTGTGTGTGTGTGGCCCTGTGGCTTGTGGGATCCCAGTTCCCTGACCAGAGATTGAACCTGGGCCCTTGGCAGTGACAGCGTGGAGTCCTAACCACTGGACCGCCTGGGAACTCCAATGTCTTTTTTGTGTTTTTGTTAACGTCTCTCCTTATCTCTGACAACAGAATATATTCCAGGTGGATTAAAGCTATAACTCATTGTTTTCCAAGTATTTATAGTTTTTCTGGTACCTTTTATCAAATAATTCTCTTTCCCCTACTAATTTTATTTTTGTTATTGTTTTTTAAAAATTTATTTGTTTTTTTTTGATTTTGGCTGTGTTGGGTCGTCGTTGCTGTGCATGGGCTTTCTCTATTTGCGGTGAGTGGGGCTACTCTCCTCGTTGCAGTGTGCGGGCTTCTCATTGTCGTGGCTTTTCTTGTGGAGTACGGGCTCTAGGCACGCGGGCTTCAGTAATTGTGGCATACGGGCTCAGTAGTTGTGGCTTGTGGGCTCTTGAGCACAGGCTCAGTAGTTGTGGCGCACGGGCTTAGTTGCTTCGTGGCATGTGGTATCTTCCCGGGCCAGGGCTCAAACCCGTATCCCCTGCATTGGCAGGTGGATTCTTAACCACTGCACCACCAGGGAAGACCTCCCCCACTAATTTTAAACTGATTTTAAAAAGTTGTAGACAACTTTTTATATGCTAGGAGTTTTTTTCTGGATTCTCTGTTTACATTGGCTGGCTGTGATAGTGACAGTACTGTATTACTTATTGTGGCTTTATACTATGTTAATATTTGGAAATAAAAAATGGCCTTCTGGGGACTTCCTTGGTGGCGCAGTGGTTAAAGAATCCGCCTGCCAATGCAGGCAACGCTGGTTTGAGCCCTGGTCCGGGAAGATCCCACATCCCGTGGAGCAACTAAGCCCGTGCGCCACAACTACCGAAGCCTGAGCGCCTAGAGCCCGTGCTCCACAACAAAAGCAGCCACCACAATGAGAAGCCCATGCATTGCAATGAAGAGTAGCCCCAGCTCGTTGAAACTAGGGAAAGCTGGCATACAGCAACGAAGACCCAATGCGGCCAAAAAAAAAAAGTGGGCTTCATTTTTCAGAAATTTTATTGCTATCCTCAATATCTTGTTTATTTTTCAGAGATTTTGAAGATTAAATGAACTAGAAATAATTAACATCTTTACAATGTTTGGCCTTTCTGATCATGGATATAGATAGTAGTGTCCCCTATTTAATGAGGTCTTTTATGCCTCCTGGAAGAATTTTGTGATCTTCAAATAGGTCTGCAAATTTTGAATTGAGGTTATGTTAAGATTGTTACAACTTTGTATTTCTGTGTTTTTCTGTATTTTCTATTAAATATATATGTGTATACAATTTCAGGTTTATAGCTCATCTTGTTCCACAAAGAATTTGAAGAAATGTATAGAAAATACAAATGGTAAATGATATAAAGTCAAAACCCCAGAAAATACAAATTAGAATAAATTAGAATAAAAGGTTACTACATAGTTTGAGAGGAAAAAGATTTATTAGGGTGTGGCCAGCTAAAGTAATGGTAACATGATCCTGTTACATAGGTCTCACAGTGAAAGAAAAAAATTGCTTAGTTGAAGCAAAGCTTTTCTAAGCATGTAACTCCAAATGAAATTTCTCCCATGTATACTTTAGTGTAAGCCAAGGGCATAATGCCAAAACAAAACTTGGTGAAAGCAAGTTCTGTAGGGGATAAGACCATGTGCCCCAAGTATACCCAGCTTTCTGATGGTCTGGCATAATTCTGGGATAAAGCCTAGAATAGGATGCTGAATTCCACAGAGAGGTCAAGTCAGATAAGGACAGAAAAGTCTCCTTTGGATTTACCAATTAAGGGCCATCGCTGGCTTCAGAGCAGTTCAGTAGAGTATTGGGGAACAGAAACCAGACTGGTGAAATGAGGCATGGAAGAGAAGTAAAGGTATAGAGACAGCTAGTGTGGGGTTGAGTGTGGGGGAATACGGAGATGGCAGATGCTAAATTGTCAAGAGGCGTTAAGAGGAGTTTTAAGATTAAAAGATTTGAGCAATATAAAGCTGACAGGCAAGAGGGGGAGGGCTGATCCAGCAGGTTCCCCTAGGATTCAGGCCAGGCTGGTGGTGTAGGAGCATAGGCAGACCTCAGGGGCCTTGACCTCGGGGGGCCTTTGCGTTAGAGTCTGGGCCTGTGTATCCTCCCACTCAACCAGTCAGCATGTGTTTTTTCACAGTGAGAACAGCAGTGAGCAAGGGCAGGGTGGTGCTCAAATACCAGTTTCCTCTCTTCCAGCTCCCTCACCCCCATGTGCCAGTTTCACTCTGCCTCAGTCTGAGGGAACCTCCTCCTGCCCCATCTTCTACCCATAAGTTGATAGAATGATTTTTTAAAAAGTGTTCCTAAGCTTCAGTTTTTCACCAAGATGGTAGAGAATACAGGAAGGATCTGGTCTTCAGAGTTCCATTTTTTGTGTGCTACTGCAGCCCAGAAGACTAACCCATTTGCCAAGCTCATTTGGTTGGATTAGGGATTAGAATCTAGGTTTCTTTCTTTTCTTTTTTTTCAAGCCGCACCTTGCAGCTTGCGGGATTTTAGTTGCCCCACCAGGGATCGAATCCAGGCCACAGCAGTGAAAGCGCTGAGTCCTAACCACTGGACTGCGAGGAAATTCCCCAGGTTTCTTTATTCCTTATCCAATGCCATTGAGTTGAAGGTGATAGCCAAACACATGAGAGAGATCCTTTAGGCAGTGAAACTGTGGGTTTGCGCATGTGGATTTGGGTGGAGACAGCTGAAGTAAAACGGCTAGTGAACCGAATGGCTACGGAGAAGGGAACAGAGCCAGAGCCTTGATGTGCAGAGCGGCTGGTGGAGGAGCTCTCAGAGACAAGGGAAGCCAAGGGAGAATTCTGAAAGGCTGATGAAGGAAGAGTATGAGTTTCATACTGTTATAGGCCAAAGAAACTGAGTTTGAGGATGAGGGGGAAGCCTTTGGGTTGGCTGGTGTGGTTCCTGGTGAATGGTGCTTGTAGACCAAGCACAGGGACCACAGAGGGCTAGACAGGGCAAGGACAGGTTCTTAAGATAAGAGCAAAGCCATATACACGATCTCATCTATATTTAAAAATACATATCCATAAGAGGAAAAAACCTCAGAAAACAGCACCAAAGTATACTAGGTGATTATCTCTAGGTATAGGAATTGCGAACAACTTTTTAAAAAAATTTTATATGTGCTTCATTTTTCAGACTTCTATAAATAGACTAATATGCTTTAATAATCTGAAAAAGTTGTGTCCAGAAGTTAATGTAAACCCGTTTTTAATGGCGTTGGTCCACAAAAAGATTTGACAAAACCTAGAAAGCATGCCTAACTCAAGCAAGGAGAGAGGCAGAGAACATGAGAGACTCCAGAGGAACTGAATGGAAAGCAGGAGGCACAGCTGAGTCCATAGAGGGAGGAAAGGGATGGATCAGAACCGCTAATGGGGTGACACAGCTAGGAGAGTACCGTCCCCAGGGAGTGAGGAGACCGACCTGGTCCAGGCTATTAAGTTTGTTACTGATTCATAGACTCCTTTTCCTTGGTGGAAGTTAAGTAGAAGGATCCACTGCTGGAAGGGATGCACTGCTGGCAGGGATTTCCAAGCAGTGTATGGGCGAGGCTGGTGGCTTGCTACTTTGTGTCTGATTTTTCTTTGTGAAAATAGAACCTACTGCTTTAAGACCCTGAATAGATGCTGATGTTCATGGACCTTGTGCCATGTGTTTTTTCACAGTGAGAGAACACTCTTGTCAGCTCAACCCCCTGGCAGCACAGTTGGTTTCAATTTGTACTCCTTTGTACCAATTCTTTTTCACCTGGTTTATAATTCCGTAACCTCTTTTAGGTTGTACTTGGTTATTAAAAGCAATTTCTAATATTTTAAGTTCTCAAATTAATGGCAGAGACAACATGGATTTTTCTGTGTTCTTCAAATTGTTGTGTGCTACAAAATGTCACAGAGCTCAGAGATTAAATGTTTTTCCTCCACTTTTTTTTTAAAATTTATTTTGGTTGCGCCAGGTCTTAGTTTTGGCAGGCAGCCTACTTAGTTGAGGCTCTCAGACTCCTTAGTTGTGGCTCACGGGCTCCTGAGTTGTGGCGTGCAAACTCTTAGTTGCAGCATGCATGTGGGATCTAGTTCCCTGACCAGGGATCGAACCCACATCCCCTGCATTGGAAGGCGGATTCTTAACTACTGCGCCACCAGGGAAGTCCCTCTACCGGTTTTATTATTGAGGATATCTAAATAGCCTGGGATTATGTAGTGATTCTGTGGCAGGGCTAGCAGTAGCATTTACGGCTTGTGAATTTTTTTGTCCTTTGATACTTTTCCAAGACTGTTTCCAAGGTGGATGGGGCTTTTTCTCTGTTCCTAACTCCAACATTGAAGTTACTGTCTTTGCTGGGGTACTAATTTCAGACCTTCATGGCCTGGAAAATACTTTTTTAAAAGATGTGAGGGGACTTCCCTGGTGGCGCAGTGGTTGAGAGTCCGCCTGCCGATGCAGGGGATACGGGTTCGTGCCCGGTCTGGGAAGATCCCACATGCCGCGGAGCGGCTAGGTCCCTGAGCCATGGCTGCTGAGCCTGCGCGTCAGGAGCCTGTGCTCCGCAACGGGAGAGGCCACAACAGTGAGAGGCCCGCGTACCATAAAAAGAAAAGAAAAGATGTGAGGGCTTCCCTGGTGGCGCAGTGGTTGGGAGTCCGCCTGCTAATGCAGGGGACACGGGTTCGTGCCCCGGTCCGGGAAGATCCCACATGCCACGGAGCAGCTGGGCCCGGGAGCCATGGCCGCTGAGCCCGGGAGTCCAGAGCCTGTGCTCCGCAACGGGAGAGGCCACAAAAGTGAGGGGCCCGCATACCGCAAAAAAAAAAAATGTGAGATGAGTAATGGTATAAAGTAGTACATCTCAAACTTTAATATATGACACCACTTAGGGATCTATTAAGTTGCAAATTCTGATTCTGTGGGTCAAGAGTGGAGCCTGAAGTTCTGTGTTTCTAACAAGTTCCAAGGTTAAGCCAACGCTGCTGGTCCTCAGATCATACTTTGAATAACAGAGGTATAAACTGTGCTGTCCAGTACAGTAGCCCTTAACCACATGTGGCTGTTGAGAACTTACAGTGTGACTAGTTCAGATTGAGGTGTACTATAAAATATATACCAGATTTCAGAGGCTTATGAAGAAAGAATATATAATATCTCAATTTTTTATATTGATTTCATCTTGAAATGATAATATTTTGGACATACTGGGTTAAATAAAATAGATTACTAAAATTAATTTTACCTGTTTCTTGTTAAATATGGCTACTAGAAAATTTTTTTTTTTTTAATTTGTTTTTATTTTTGGTGGTGTTGGGTCTTTGTTGCTGCTTACAGGCTTTCTCTAGTTGTGTCAAGCGGGGGCTACTCTCCATTGTGGTGCGTGGGCTTCTCATTGCAGTGGTTTCTCTTGTTGCGGAGCGCGGGCTGCAGGCGCGCAGGCTTCAGTAGTTGTGGCACGCGGGCTCAGTGGTTGTGGCTCACAGGTTCTAGAGTGCAGGCTCAGTAGTTGTGGTGCACGGGCTTAGTTGCTCCACAGCATGTGGGATCTTCCCGGACCAGGGATCAAACGCGTGTCCCCTGCATTGGCAGGCGGATTCTCAACCACTGTGCTACCAGGGAAGTCCCTGGAAATTTTTTAATGGTACATATGTGGCTCACTTTTGTGGCTTCCATTATATTTCTATTGGATAGTGCCAGTATAGAACATTCCTGTCCCGAGACAAATCCATCTGAACAGTATTGGTTATATAAAAGTAATTATAGTTAGGATCTTGGCTCAAGTAGTCTTTAGTGATCAGAAATATAAATAAGATCTTATAAAAATGCTAGCACATTGATGCTCAGACATTTTTTATTTACAGGCAAATTATAAAGCACTTCACAAATGTCCCTTGACCCTCATGTTCTGCGGTAACATTTTGTTATATTTGTCCTTGCTGTTAATGGAACAGATTGTAAGAGATCTTTGCACTGAGCATTGTATCAATAGTATATATACTCTTGGTTGTTGAGAATAAGGGACTAATGAAAGCAGGTAATGGCAGAACAAATCAGGACAACCCAACAACCCACAAGGTTTTCCATTAGCCTTGGTTTTCGTTCCATGCAGATGGTGAGGTTTGCTGAGTCTGTCCAAATATGTAGGTTGCTTCAAGCCTGGCTTTTGCCCTCAAAGAGCTTTAACAAGCCAACTGGGGAAATGGATCATTTTGAGAAAAATTTTAAGTGCATAATAGTGTGGTTGTTTTATCAGCAGACACATACAGGGAAAAGTAATGGCTAAAGACCAACAAGTCATGAATCTGAATAGGTTATCTGGGGTCAGATACTGAAGGGCCTTGAAAGCCAGAGGGCATTATATGTATCATGCATCTTTCCCTTTTGCAAAAATACGGATACACTTTGTTGAAGAAATCAAGCACTATTCTTTATGAACCAAGTAAATCTTAATTTCCCCTGCTCAGAAAGCGTATGTGGGACTTCCCTGGTGGCACAGTGGTTAAGAATCCCCCTGCCAGTGCAGGCGACGTGGGTTCGAGCCCTGGTCCGGGAAGATCCCACATGCCGCAGAGCAACTAAGCCCATGTGCCACAACTACTGAAGCCCACGTGCCTAGAGCCTGTGCTCTGCGACAAGAGAAGCCACCGCAATGAGAAGCCCGTGCACCACAATGAAGAGTAGCCTCCACTCGCTGCAACTAGAGGAAGCCCATACGCAGCAACAAAGACCCAATGCGGCCAAAAATAAAATAAATAAAATTTTAAAAAGGAAAGAAAGAAAGCATATGTGATTTCCCATTGACAGCCAAATGAGTATGGTCTTAATATTTTGTCATTCAAGACCGTCCAATCTATGGCCACAACCAGTACATCTTTCTTCTGTCTCTTTCTACCCTTTCCTCTGTCCTGTACCTTTTTTTTTTTTTTTTTTTTGAGGTACGCGGGCCTCTCACTGTTGTGGCCTCTCCGGTTGCGGAGCACAGGCTCCGGATGTGCAGGCTCAGCGGCCATGGCTCATGGGCCCAGCCGCTCCGCGGCATGTGGGATCTTCGCGGACCGGGCCACGAACCCGTGTCCCCTGCATCGGCAGGCTGACTCTCAACCACTGCACCACCAGGGAAGCCTTATCCTGTGCTTTTTAAGTCTTTTTTTCTTTAACTGTTTTATTCTTTCTCATAACCAATTTTTTCTACGTAGGGACCCCCTCCCCTGCAAAATTTGTGTGTGTGCACACACACCATGCTGTCTTTAAATATCCTGCCCATCTTGATCTCACACCTGGTTATGTAGGGTTCTCCAAACCTACCACTTTTACCTTGAGCCATTGTACCTATTCTGTCTTTTTTGTTAGACAATACTCCTAGAATGCAGGACCAGGCCTGCATAGTCTTAGTCTTTGTACTGCTTTACAGGTGGTCCTGACTTAGAGAGCCTTCTCTGACTGCTAGTATGGATAGTGTTAAGGTACCTGAATTGAAGAAACGTGTGTCTAATAGAAGTAGCAAAAGCTTTGTTTGAGACGAGGGCAAGAATACAAAACACTTTAAATTTTAATTTTGAATTAACCTTTTATGTATTTGTCAGTTTTGTTAAGTCAGATTATTGATATGAATTACATAATTGATCAAACTCATTTTATTCTTAGGTATCTGGGTACTCTCAGCACTCACAAGACATAAGAGCCAGAAACTGTGAATCAGAAAAAAACTGATTTTTTTTTTCTGTTTTCTTTTATATATTCAGTTAGCATTTATTGTGTTCTTACCAACCTGGGCGTAGTGCTCAAGAGTTAAAAACTACTTGTTTTCATGGTCTCTGTCCTCAAGGAACTCATGGTCTTACAGACAAGAGAGATACATGAATGTCAAGTAGATGGTATGAGACAGGAGGTAGCGGTGTGTGTAGCTACAAGCAGGACTATTGGAGTCTGGATCCAAGTTCTGATTTTGGCTCCAAAAAAAACTCTGGTGGCTTGTTTTCTAAGGGAGAATTTAGCTAAAAACAGTGAGGTCCTCTGCCAGATATAAGAAATGTGTAAGATTTAAACCAGTTTTGTGAATAACTCTTTAATAACAAATATCCAGTCAGAGTTGAATCTCATTGTCTTGTGGCTTTTTTCTTTTTTAATAAATTTATTTCTTTATTTTTGGCTGCGTTGGGTCTTCGTTGCTACGAGCGGGGGCTACTCTTTGTTGCGGTGTGTGGGCTTCTTGTTGCGGAGCACAGGCTCTAGAGCGTAGGCTCAGTAGTTGCGGCGCACAGGCTTAGTTGCTCCGTGGCATGTGGGGTCTTCCCGGACCAGGGCTCGAACCCATGTCCCCTGCATTGGCAGGTGGACTCTTAACCACTGTGCCACCAGGGAAGTCCCTTTAAAATAAAAAAAAAATTAAAAAAAGATTTCATTTTATTTATTTTGGGCTGTGTTGGGTCTTAGTTGCTGCGTGCGAGCTTTCTCTAGTTGTGGCGAGCGGGGGCTACTCTTCGTTGTGGTGCGCAGGCTTCTCCTTGCGGTGGCTACTCTGTGGCTCTAGGTGCATGGGCTTCAGTAGCTGTGGCACGTGGGCTCTAGAGCACAGGCTCAGTAGTTGTGGTGCACGGGCTTAGTTGCTCTGCGGCATGTGGGATCTTCCCAGACCAGGGATCAAACCTGTGTCCCCTGCACTGGCAGGTGGATTCTTATCCACTGTGCCACCAGGGAAGTCCTCGTGGCAATTTTTTAAACCATTTGTTGGTTTGAATCAGAATCCAAACAGGATCCATACACTGTGATTGCTGTATCTCTTAGGCCTCTTTTGTCTATATCAGAGTTTCTCAACCTCTGCACTATTGATTTTTGGGGACCATTAATTCTTTGCTGTGGAGGACTGACCTGTGCATAGCAGGATGTTTAGTAACATCTCTGGCCTCTGCCAGAGCATCTACTAGATACTGGTAGCACACCTGCCGCAGTAGTGACAACCAGAAATGTGTCCAGGCCTTGCCAGATGTTTCTTGGAGGCATAGTTACCCCAGGTTGAGAACCACTGATCTGTAGGTTCTCCCTCTACCCTTCCCATTTTTTTTTTCTCCTGGTGATTTATTTGCAGAAGAAACTGGGTAGTTATTCCTGCAGTTTCCTTCAGTCTGAATTTCATCCCTGTAGTATAATTTGATATCATCTGTCACCAGTTTCCTGTTAATTGGTAGTTGGATCTAGAGGCTTGATTCGTTTCAGATTTTTTTGTTTTGTTTGACAAGACTGCTTCATAGGTGGTATTCCATTCTTCCATCAGGAGGTAAATAATATCTGTTGTGTCTTTTTGTAATATTAACAACCACTGGTGCCTAATTCATTCATCAGGGGTCTTTTTTGTTTAAAATGTGTATGTTTTCAATTAGGCAAATTTTATTTTATATAATAATCTGTGTTCTCCCTTAATAAAGGAAGGGGAAATGGAAGGTGAGGCGGTTGAAGCCATTGTGGAAGAGTCTGAAACTTTCATTAAAGGAAAGGAGAGAAAGACTTACCAGAGACGCCGGGAAGGGGGCCAAGAAGAGGACGCTTGCCACCTACCCCAGAACCAGACTGATGGGGGTGAGGTGGTCCAGGATGTCAATAGCAGTGTACAGATGGTAATGATGGAACAGCTGGATCCTACCCTTCTTCAGATGAAGACTGAAGTAATGGAGGGTGCAGTTGCTCCAGAAGCAGAGGCTGCTGTAGACGATACCCAGATTATAACCTTGCAGGTTGTAAATATGGAGGAACAGCCTATAAACATAGGAGAACTTCAGCTTGTGCAAGTACCCGTTCCCGTGACTGTACCTGTTGCTACCACTTCAGTAGAAGAACTTCAGGGGGCTTATGAGAATGAAGTGTCTAAAGAGGGCCTTGCAGAAAGTGAACCCATGATATGTCACACCTTACCTTTGCCTGAAGGGTTTCAAGTGGTAAAAGTGGGGGCCAATGGAGAGGTGGAGACGCTAGAGCAAGGGGAACTTCCGCCTCAGGAAGATCCTAGTTGGCAAAAAGACCCAGACTATCAACCACCAGCCAAAAAAACAAAGAAAACCAAAAAGAGCAAACTGCGTTACACGGAGGAGGGCAAAGATGTGGATGTGTCTGTGTACGATTTTGAGGAAGAGCAGCAGGAGGGTCTGCTGTCAGAGGTTAACGCAGAGAAAGTGGTTGGTAACATGAAGCCTCCAAAACCAACAAAAATTAAAAAGAAAGGTAAAATGAGTTTATCCATTATACTCTCATAAAACCTTTTCGGGATAAAGCACATAACACAGTGCCTGTGCAGGTTATTTTACATTAAATGCATTTATTTTAAAGATTGTGATGTGGGCGCCAGTCTAAAAGAAGTTTTTCCAGATTGAGTACTTCTTAAGTCCTGAAGAGAAAGAAGTAAATCTATTAGTGGCATGAGATAATTATAATTCAATGTGACTTAGTTGGCTTTAGTTATAAAAGGCTAATGAAATGTATTTGTGGAAGTTTAAGATTAGGATTAATCTTAACACTTTGAAACCCTGCAACAAGTAAGTGTTTTATTTTGCACATAGGTGTAAAGAAGACATTCCAGTGTGAGCTTTGCAGTTACACATGTCCACGGCGTTCAAATTTGGATCGGCACATGAAAAGTCACACTGATGAGAGACCACACAAGTGCCATCTCTGTGGCAGGGCATTCAGGACAGTCACCCTTCTGAGGAATCACCTTAACACACACACAGGTGGGTGCTGGTTAAGAATGTTGGGGGTGGGGCTTCCCTGGTGGCACAGTGGTTGAGAGTCCGCCTGCCGATGCAGGGGACATGGGTTCGCACCCCGGTCCGGGAAGATCCCACATGCCGCGGAGCGGCTGGGCCCGTGAGCCATGGCCGCTGAGCCTGCGCGTCCGGAGCCTGTGCTCCGCAGCGGGAGAGGCCACAACAGTGAGAGGCCCGCGTACCGCAAAAAAAAAAAAAAAAAAAAAAGAATGTTGGGGGCTACAGCATAGCAAAGGTTTAAACTTGGGTTTTAAATATCATCTAAGCTGATTCCAGTGGGAATAAGAGTGGGAAGAATTTTTGTTCTTTCTTATGGTACCCTCTTTTGTGATCTTGATTTATTGTAAGCAGATGGACTTAGTTATAGGCAAATGTAAAGAAAGTTTAGTGGAAAATAATCTAAATTTTATAAGGATGGTGATTCAGAAAAAGATTTTCTGTGGTAGTTAACCTATAATATTTCCCAAAGGTATCACCACTGTGTTGCTAAGGTTTTAACAGCAATGACAAAAACTAACCCCCCCTAAATTCCCAGGCAGTAATTGCCAGGCATTATGAGGAAGAACATTAGAAATAGAAATGAAATCCTACCTTTGTAAAAACTATGGTTTCTGGTTGTTTTACCTCAAAGAAGATAATTCATAATCCCAGAATGGAAAATTTAAGGCACCATTCCAGCAATTCAAACATTTATTTATTCATGGTCCACACATACTTAATACTCTAATATTAGCTTCATGTTGGCTGCAGTCATGTTCTGGGGTCACTAAAGAGGAGAGACTATGGACTAAAGCTCTCTTTAGACTCTCTTCTGGGCTCTTTATACTTTTGGCGTTGGCATTTGGCTGCAAGTGCTAATAGAAACTTCTTTCACCTAGTTCTTCATGCAGAATAGCTTTCCTCTATCCAGATTCTCCACCGTGTTTTATATGATGATTCTTATTTTTTATTTGATGTGCTGTTTGTCTGATGAATGTGATCAAGTAGGGATTGGCCAATGAGCAGTATACTGTGCATTAGTATATTTGCTAATGTGACTTGGTCACTTTTCACCAACTACCTAGTTTCTACCCAGACACTTGATAATAATATTTTTTATTTGGTAGTTTGAAACCCTAGGGAAAGGGCATATGACTACATGAAAGCAGCTGGCCGCATTATAGGACTTGCCAGAACGGTAGTGCCTTGATGTGGGCGCTGCATGTCATGGTCTAGTCCTCAGCTTTGAAAATAAGAAATTCAGTCTGTCTGGTTATTCAGGAATGATTTGGCAGGACTAATTCATACTAACCAAATCCTCAAGAGTCAGATTCATATCAGAAAATCAGATTATGTGGAAGAATATACCTTTTTATTTTCTAGATGCAGTCGTATTGCATTCTAGGGGGCGCCTTTGCCTATGTCAGGATGCTGTAGCAATTGAAGGGTGACTTGGTGAGCCATGGACCTTGAGCAGAGGGACGTAGGCAGTCATGTGGGTCAACCCGATGAAAACTCCAGTCCCACAGCAGTGTCCACTTCTTTCCTAATTGCCATGCTTATGTCTACCAGAGGCAGGCCTCTTTCTCTCTCCTAGATAATACTAGGTAAACATTGGAAATTCTTTGTTTTCAACTTACCTCGTCCTAATAGAAATGGATGTTGCTTTCCTTCTCTTGTTAGTCGTCGTTTTACTTACCTGTTTGTACCACCAGACTATACATTTTTCATAGATAAGAACTCTATCCTTCACTCTTAATCCTCAGTGGTAGTAAAGAAGCAAATTGAGCAAATGAACATTCTTTGGAACTTTCTAGTTACTATCATATCCAATCACATTTCCCTCTCCAGTGTTTTCTCAATCTCTGGGAGAATCATTTCTGCAGATGGCTGGACCCATTCATTACATTGTGACTCTTCTTAATTCCACTCTCAAAAGTAGCCTTTGATTTTGGTGTTTGAGATTACCTTGCTGTTCACCCCTTACCCACAGCCCACAATTACAGATACTCCCTAGTTTCTAAATAATAACCTATGAAGGTAGCACTGTGTTCTACTGTCAGCTTTATCTCTTTATTATCATTATTACCTGGGCAGGATATTTTCAGTGCAGTGTTCAGAATATAAAGTAGCTAGAGAAGATCTACTAAAGTAATGTTATGTTATGGGGCTACTATGGGAAGACATATTAAAAACAGTAAGATTATCTCAGTGAAAGAAAAAACAAAACAAATATAGAGGGTATATTATTAGTTCATAAAAATATTTAAATATTCCATGATTTGACTTTCAGATCACAGAATATTAGATATTGATGTTTGAAAATGATCTGTTTAAATCACATAACATAAAAGGCAATACTACTTTATAAAGCCTTTGATAAATCTCTAGAATACCTTATCAAACCAAATTTATACAGAAAACATGTTATTATATTTGTATTTTTTTTAAAGAAAAAGTTGGTCAATATGGACAGCCCAGTGGCCCTATATGTATAATCATAATAACAGTAAGATTTGATGTGCAAAAGGATCTTGAATCAAATAACTATTAATTCTGTGGCCTGTACTTGATAAAAATTGAGGTTTAAAGATGTTGTATATTTTTTAGAAGGGTTGAAACAGAATGGTGTTTCTGTTAACCTTTAATCCATAGTGACCAGAATAGTCACAAAATAGGGGTAAAAAATATTTTGTATTCAAAGGCAGCATACTCAAATGGATAATTAAGAGAAACTAAATGTTTGGCATGTGTTTCTAATATTTTGGGGTTAATGTTGTAAAGTCAGCTGGGCTCACCCATAGTTTTTGGAGCTACTCTCAGGGAGGGTTGATGAGATGACCAGGATCCAACCTCATGTAGCAGTTGTGTCACACATTGAACTCTGTAATTAACTGTGCCCTTAATCTTGTCTTTCTTTTATACTCTCCTTTCTCTAGGTACTCGTCCTCACAAGTGCCCAGACTGCGACATGGCCTTTGTGACTAGTGGAGAATTGGTGCGGCATCGTCGTTACAAACACACCCATGAGAAGCCATTTAAGTGTTCCATGTGCGATTACGCCAGTGTAGAAGTGAGTATTCAGCTCCTTGTTGGTTCCTCTCTGAAGATCATCATGATTCCAGTATGAACTGTCCTCATACTGACTTAATACAAGATAGAAAATCTTGCTAGATTACTACACTCGCACTCCCCCTCCCTACCACCAAAAAAAAAAAAACCTGTAATGAGTGTGAAAGGTTTTCCCATTAAAAAAAGAGCAGTAACGGGACTTCCCTGGTGGCGCAGTGGATAAGGCCCAGGTTCGATCCCTGGTCAGGGAACTAGATCCCACATGCATGCCGCAACTAAGACCCGCAACCAAAAAAAAACAAAAACAAAAAGGAACAATAGGAACTTCCCTGGTGGCACAGTGGTTAAGAACCTGCCTGCCAATGCAGGGGACACAGGTTCGAGCCCTGGTTCAGGAAGACCCACCACAACCCCACATGCCTTGGAGCAACTGCGCCCATGTGCCACAACTACTGAGCCTGCGCTCTAGAGCCCACACGCCACAACTGTTGAAGCCTGCGCACTCTAGGGCCCACGTGCTGCAGCTACTGAGTCCGTGTGCTGCAACTACTGAAGCCCGCACATGTAGAGCCCGTGCTCCGCAATGAGAAGCCACTGCAATGAGAAGCCCGCGCACTACAACGAAGAGTAGCCCTCGCTCGCCACAATTAGAGAAAGCCCACACGCAGCAACAAAGATCCAACGCAGCCAAAATATAATTAATTAATTATTTTTTTAAAAATCATCTAATAAAACAGAGCACTGATGCACATATTATTACAGGCAAGTTCTACCAAACTTCAAAGAAGTGAGTAACTATACCAAGAGCACTTCAAAATGGAAGATTTTAGGGACTTCCCTAGTGCTCCAGTGGCTAAGATTCTGCGCTCCCAATGCAGGGGGCCTGGGCTCCATCCCTGGTGAGGGAACTAGATCCCACATGCTTCAACTAAAAGATCCCACATGCTGCAACTAAAAGATCCTGTGTGCCATAATGAAGGTCCTGTGTGCCACAACTAAGATCCTACGTGCTGCTACTAAGGCCCATCAGCTAGCTAGCTAGCTAGCTTGCTTGCTTGCTTGATTTATCACCTTTATTATTTGAGGCTACGCTGTTACCAAAACTGGATAAGGATACTTCCAAAAGAAAACTGTTTCTGTTTCTCACAGGAAAACCAAAATTCTAAGTGAATTAACAAACCAAATTTGGTAATAGATTTAAAAAATAAGTGATTACTAAATAGAATGTATCTAAAATGCAAGAATAATTCAGCATTAGGATATTATTGGTTTGTACTACACTGAGAGATTAAAGAAAAACCATATCATTTCTATAGGTTATTGAAAAATCATAAAATTTAATACTTATTACTGTTTAGAGTTCTAGCAAGTCAAGAGTAGAAAAAAATATCTTTAGGGACTTCCCTGGTGGCACAGTGGTTAAGAATCTGCCTGCCAATGCAGGGAACACTGGTTCAGCCCTGGTCCAGGGAGATCCCACATGCCGCAGAGCAACTAAGTCTGCACACTGCAACAAAGAGCAGCCCCCACTCGCTGCAACTAGAGAAAGCCCGTGCAGCAACGAAGACCCAATGCAGCCAAAAAAAAAAAAAATTTATTATAAGGAGTATATACTGGAAACCTATAGTAAACCTAGCCTAATTAACTCTGAAACACTGGAAGTATTCCCATTAAACTTTGGAACAAGATTTCCATTCCTACTGTTACCATTTCAACATTGTATTGGAAATCCTAGCTAATAGTATAAAATAATAAATGAATTATAAATGGAAAGACAAAACTGTCATGTCTTGCAGACATATTTGCTTACATAGAAAATTCAAGAGTATTGGCTGAAAAACCTAAAGCAGTAAGAGTTCATTTGGGTGGTCAGATCCAAGATAAATACACAAGAATCAGTGACTTATTTATACAATATCAATAGTAGGAAACAGGTTCAAACTCTTAACAGCAATAAAATGACCTAGGGATAAACTGAACAGCAAAAAACATCTGATACCTACCTGTAAGAGGAAAACGTCTCACATTTTTCCAAAGGACATAAATAAATACACATTTCAGCTTGATTCTAAATTTCAGCTGGAAGAGTAAATATGAATGACTAAGAAAATTTTGAAAAACGAATGAGGGGCTTGGGCTTCCCTGGTGGCTCAGTGGTTAAGAATCCACCTGCCAATGCATGAGACACGGGTTTGAGTCCTGGTCTGGGGAGATCCCACATGCCGTGGAGCAACTAAGTCTGTGCACCACAACTACTGAGCCTGCGCTCTAGATCCCATGAGCCACAACTACTGAGCCCACGTGCCACAACTACTGAAGCCTGTGCACCTAGAGCCCATGCTCCACAAGAGAAGCCACCGCAATGAGAAGCCTGCACACCACAACGAAGAGTAGCCCCCACTCGCCACAACTAGAGAAAGCCCGCACACAGCAATGAAGATCCAACGCAGCCATAAATAAATGAATAAATAAATTTAAAAAACAAAAAAAAGAATGAGGGGCTTGTGCTATTGGCTGTTTGAAAACTATATGGTAAATGAAGACTGTGATATTGGAGCAGGAATAAACAAATAGTTTGTTGAAAAAGAATAGATCCTTGTGTATATAGGAATTTAATATATGATAAATAGGCAAGTTTTGGAAAGAGAATTATTCAGTAATGCTGTTGGGACCATTCTTTAGCCTTACAGTGTGTGGAATTTGACTATATAGCACTTAGAAATACAGGGAGATTTTAATGTAAAAATTGGAACACTTTTTAAAATTTTCAAAGGAAACATTAGTGTTCAAAACACTTCTTAGAGTCAAGTTTGAAAGTCACTGTTCTGTTGGAAAGGTACTTAATGAAAGATGAAAAGCATAAGTCCATAGTGAGGAAGGTGAGAGGCCCCTGGTGCCTGGTCTGTTAGGGAAGTGCTGATGATAGGAAGAGAGACTTAAGGGAATTAATGCATTTATTAACTTGGATTCAAAATTTGTTAGAAAATTGATCCATAAATAAGCATGGATTATTTTTAAACTATTATGGAAAATTTCAAACATATGTAGAAGTAGATAGACTAGTATAATACACCCCCATGTGCCTATCACCCAGCCTAACAGTTAATAATAGCCCATCTTGACTCATCTATGCCCCTATCCATTTTACCCTTTTCCCTTGGATTATGATAGGGATTTGAGAGGCAACAGTTAGAAATAATGAGGAGGAAGAAATACTGTCTTTTAGACTTCTTCTGTATTATGAACTGCAGTGTCCAAAAAATAAGCTTTTGTGCCTGACCCACAGTATTCTCATGTCACAATCTATGTTAACGAAAGTTTAAGAGGTTCGGTTGCTTTTGTGTTTCAGGTCAGCAAATTAAAACGTCACATTCGCTCTCACACTGGAGAGCGTCCTTTCCAGTGCAGCTTATGCAGTTACGCCAGCAGGGACACATACAAGCTGAAAAGGCACATGAGAACCCATTCAGGTAGGACTTCTCCCTTCCTCGTATTAATGAACCGCTTTTTAGTGGATCCCGTGGGACCCTGTGAACCACCACATGCCCCTATTAGTTACCCGAATGGAAGCTGGCATGAGAGTAGTATATAATTGATAAGTGCTTCTCTGGCATATCCTTGGAGTTCATTGCTCTGAATATACATTGGAGAATGGAAAGTTTTTACTGTTAGAAGTCTGGGTAGGTTACATAAGTAACCCAACTTGTCAGTTTTCCAGAGTACTCTCTTTTCCTAAAAAGAAAATCTTGCAGGTCCTCCTGTCATCCCGTCTGCTTTCCCCCAAAGGTAAGTACTGCTGTAGGAACTACTCTTACTAAAATGTGAAGGACTCCGTGGCAGAGCTGGGCAAAGCAGAGGTGGTGGCCATAGTTTGGGACTTCTTTTCCATCTCTGAAGATAGGCATGAGCCAGGCAGTGGGCCTGAGCCTCATCCTTCCTAAATTAAGAACTGTAGATTCTCTGTGGATTAGCACATCTGCCACCTGGATTACCCTCCAATTAAATGATAGTATTCAGTTATTTCATCTAAGTTGTTCATTTTGTATTTCCTTTTAAGGGGAAAAACCTTACGAATGTTATATTTGTCATGCACGGTTTACCCAAAGTGGTACCATGAAGATGCACATTTTACAGAAGCACACAGAAAATGTGGCCAAATTTCACTGTCCCCACTGTGACACTGTCATAGCCCGAAAAAGTGATTTGGGTAAGTAAATTAACTAGTGGCAAATGAAAAATATATTTTGACAAATTTGTGAGAATAATGGAGATCACAAATTACTTCCTTCATGTAAGTTTTGTGAATGTGAATGGCCTGCTGTTTAATAAAAGTCATTGCTTAGGTGCTAGTGATACTTTCTTCTGTCTTCTTTCTCTTACTGAAGCTAGGCTACAAGATTCTTCCCTGACTATAGCTCATCTATAAATTAATGGCAGCTGTAATGAGAGAAAACAGTATAATTAAAGCCCCCAAATAGAGAAGTGACATAGTATGATTCGAACTAAGGTCAGTTGACTTCAGGTTTTTTTCACAATATTTGTACTTTAGGTAATAGGACTGTTTTTATTGGTTTGTTGATAGCTATATATCTGTGCATAATTAAACTAGAGTTTATATAGAGGCAGAGTTTGGTGGTAGAAATTTTAGTATGACCCATATTCTTTTTTAAAAAAATTAATTTATTTATCTATTTATTCATTTATTTGTGGCTGCGTTGTGTCTTCGTTGCTGCGCGCAGGCTTTTTCTAGTTGCAGCGAGTGGGGGCTACTCTTTGTTGCGGTGCGTGGGCCCCTAATTGCAGTGGCCTCTTTTGTTGCGGAGCACAGGCTCTAGGCATGCAGGCTTCAGTAGTTGTGGCATGCATGCTCGGTAGTTGTGGCTTGTGGGCTCTAGAGCTCAGGCTCAGTAGTTGTGGCTCACGGGCTTAGTTGCTCTGCGGCATGTGGGATCTTCCTGGACCAGGGCTCGAACCATGTCCCCTGCATTGGCATGCATGCAGATTCTTAACCACTGCACCACCAGGGAAGTCCCATACTGTGACCCATATTCTTAAAGATAAGGTCACCTGGATTTATCCCTTCGTTTTTATTATTTAAAAGAGATAAAAATATTGCCCCAGTCTGTTCTTTATCCAAAATTCATTGCTCCCTGAATAATAATAATAATATAAACTTAGATAAATTGTACTTTCCAGGTTGTCTTTTACTTTTATTTTACTTCTTTACTCATTTGATCTTCACAACTACCATATGAAGTCATCAAGGTATATTCTAGCTTTATAGATGATGAACAGATGTCTTGACCAAAGCTACACAACACAGCTTATGAGTGGCAAAGCTGGACTTGAGTCCTCTCGAACCCTCTAGAGCTGTTTCTCACACAGGGGAGTACATAAGTACCCAGGTCATATCAGGATCATACTGAGCCACAGCATAAACTTGGCCTGTCTTTCTGCAGCATTGGTTATACTCAGAAGGTTTTGAGTAAAGTTATCCAATTGAGCTGGTGTCTTAAAACATTTTTACGTTAATATGACTATATTGAACAAACTGTAGACTGACTAACGTTTTTAAGATGAAACTGTGAGCTTGAAGTAGAGGACTTTGGGCTCCACATAAGATCCAGTGGGTCATGTGTTCATCCTACTCTGCTCTTGAAAGGACTTTGTTAGAAAAAATTAAGAGGTACTGTCCTCAGGTAAATGAAAGAGTTTTACTGTTCGCACTGTATAGAAACTAAAACCTAAACCAGTAATATCTCATGGCAGTGTGTGAGCTGTTAGGCCCCTGTTTGAATTATTTAGTTTTTTTTTTAAGTTACTCACTTTCATGATGCGAATAAAAACCTTGAGTGTTTTATACTTGCATGAAACCCCTTAGACCCTGCATAACAAGTCCTTCATGAGGCACTTAATTGCCTAGGAGCTGTCAAATAATAGTTATCTCCCAAAACTATTCCCAAACAAGTTTGTGTTCCCCAAAGCAGGTCTGATTTCACACTAATATGCAATAATTAAGATTCATCATTTTTGGGACACAGGAAAGCATGGAGAATCTTGACAGACCTACCAGAGTCAAGATTCACCTTCAAATACTTACTGCTCGAAGTCTTTTTTTTTTAACTGAGGTATAAGAATAATTCCTACTTTACAGAATCATTATTGTAAGTATTTAATAAGAATGTATGAAAGAAAGTCTTTAACTATTAAGTCTCTATCTGAGGACCAGAAGGGGAAAGTTGAGGCCTAAAAATTATTTGGAATAACATATGTGTGTATAAAAGGCCTTCATATAGTGAACATGTGTAGAGAGTTAAAAGTGAGCCATCCCTTTCCCCTACCTTATTTCCATTCCCCAGAATTGGCCCTCTTTAAGTTTGATGTGATATCACCTTGATTGAGCAGATTGGTAGCACCATAAATTCATGATCCCAAATGCAGCTGGGCTCCTGAATAATCCAGCTGTTTGTCCTCATCAATTGTGCTCGCATTCTCCTCAGCGAGTTTGTCCATTCATTCATTCATTCCACAAATGTTTGGGTGCCTGCGATGTGGGAGGTTCCATGACAGAGTAGAATAAATCATTGTTAACTTTCTTTAAACCTCTGATCTTCCTTCCCTTTTCTCTTTGCCTCCGTGGTCTCAGTATGTAACCTCTTTTCCTACTTCACAAAAAAATAAAGGCAACAGGTTGAAACTTCACATTTCCTGTTATCAGATGTGTAAATCTACCTGCATTCATCCTCTTTCCCCATCTGCTACTAGAGAGTTTGTGTCACTCTTCTTGTCTGTGGCCTGTCCCTTTGCCCTGATCCCACTCTCCTGTGTTCTTGGCAGCCTTTCCGTGGTCAGGTATCGCATCTTTACCTTCATTTTCATGTTCTCACTCCTTAATCTTTCGCCTCAACTCCAAATGTGCTTTCATCTCTCTTGTCTTTTTTTAAAAAAAGTCTTTCCCTTCTAGGTTTAACTCTTGTTTCCTTTCTAGCCAATGCTCATGAAGAGTTATATCCCTCACAGCCCTCTCTTCCTCAGCTTCTAGTTTCCTTCCCATCTGGCTTATACCCATCACTCTATAAAGTGACTGACTAAGATCACCAGTGACCCCACATTGCAGAATGCAGGAAACGTTCAACTCCCCCATCTGCCTTGATCTCTTAGCATCATTATTCATAGCGGGCTGCACCCTCCTCCTTAAAACACTGTCTTCCTTTGGCTTTCATGGCACTACATCCTGTTGGTTTTCTTCTGATTTCTCTGACTGTTCCTTCTCAGCCTTCTCTTGTTTTAATCCTTTTTCCTCTCACTGGCCTTAACTGTTAAGTTTCTTAAGGCATGACCCATACTGTTTCTTTCTTTGCCTTAGTGATTTCATCAGTTCTCTTGGTCTCACTCAAATCCTGCTCCAAATCTGTCCTCTGATTTAGGCTTATGTACCCATCTATTCCTTGCCATCCCTATCCCTACTTGATATCATTGGCATTTCAACTTCAACATGTCCAAAACTGAAGGTCTAAAAGCCCTTTACTCCCTTGCCCCAGAGATAAACACAGCTTGGGCTTCAGCCTTGTTCCACTATTCCTTGTCTCAGTAAATGGCCCCACCATCTGCTCAGTTTTCCAAGCCAGAAACCTGGAGGTCATTCCTGATACCCACCTTTCTCTTCCTCACTCTCTGGCCAGTCACTCAATCCTGTTGATTCAACTTCTTAGGTCTCTCATCACTTAGTTCTTCTCCTTCCCTCCGTACCCACTGCCATCTCCTTTATCCAAACCACCACCTTCTTTCACCTATCCAGTTTCAACGTCTCAACTAGTCTCCCCACGTCTGTTATTCTTTTTATTCATTTTCTGTATAACAGCCAGAGTAATTATTTTAAGAAGCAGAAAGAAATGTATTCTTAACTCTTTGAAATGCTTGTTTGTGTTTTCACAAGTTGGACCGCGCTTTCTATTTTGCTTTCAGGTGTCCACTTGCGAAAGCAGCATTCCTACATTGAGCAGGGCAAGAAATGCCGATACTGCGATGCTGTGTTTCATGAGCGCTATGCCCTCATCCAGCACCAGAAGTCACATAAGAACGAGAAGCGCTTTAAGTGTGATCAGTGTGATTACGCTTGCAGACAGGTAGAGCCTTTCATAGTTAGAAAACGGTTGATGTCCCATTATTGTTAGGTTTTATCAGGGGGTTTTTATATACCTTGTATGGTGACTATTTTTAAGGATATTTTCAAACGTGGTTTATGAGATTGTCACCGAAGGTCCTGCTTCTCGATTGTATCATGTCTGGTTCCAACTGACAGTTTTATTCAGTCACACCTTCCCCTACCCTCCACCTGCTCCAGGCAGACTGCTAGCTTTTCTCAAAACCATGGGAAGTAAGTCCCGGACTTGAGAGAAGGGAAGAATCTGGTTCTGGGGCCTGATGCTTGGGAGTGATCTACAGAAGCAGCCCAGCAGGAGTGAGCGTATCTGTCCTAGGATTTGGGGAAGCAGTTTTGTACCCCAGTATGGTTAACTTTATCCTCTCAATAAGCAGCTTTGAGCCTAGACCCTTGGGAGAGAAAGGTCTTGTCAGCTACACGCACACAGATGGTGGCTGAGGTAGCAGCCCTAGGACAGGCTCTGAGACCTTCCCCACCCCACTTTCTTTCAGGAGAGGCACATGATCATGCATAAGCGCACCCACACCGGAGAGAAGCCTTATGCCTGCAGCCACTGCGACAAGACCTTCCGCCAGAAACAGCTCCTTGACATGCACTTCAAACGCTATCATGACCCCAACTTTGTCCCCGCGGCCTTCGTCTGTTCTAAGTGTGGGAAAACATTTACACGCCGGGTAAGAGTCAGAACTTTACTTCCTGTCTTACAGTTCTTGATACCACGTTCTTGAGCTTCCACTGCAAAGCAGGGCAGTTTTTTCCACTGAGCTTATAAATATAGAGATGAACTGTCATTTGGAAAAGGGTCAGTCATCCCCACCTTGAGGTTTTCTGTCCATGTGTGAACCCTTCCACTGATGGGGAACTCAGTATATTTTTATTTATTTATTTATTTGGCCGCACCAGGTCTTAGTTGTGGCCTGCAGGATCTTTGTTGCAGCATGTGGGCTCTTTAGGTGCATCATGTGAACTCTTAGTTGTGGCATGTAGGATCTAGTTCCCTAACCAGGGATCGAACCCAGGCCCCCTGTTTTGGGAGTGTGGAATCTTAGCCACTGGACCACCAGGGAAGTCCTGGGAACTCAGTACTTTTTTTTTTTAACAGTTCTGTCCTGGATCTTCACTTAGGGCCATGTTTGTCAGGTCTGCACAGGACAGGGAGGTTGGTCTGATTCTCCCCTGCTCAGAGGATCCAACCTCATCTTCTGAGCAACTCTCCTCTCTTGCCCACCCTTGTCTCTCTCCCTGCCCCCTCCAGATGGAGACCATTTCCTCTGATGGGGAGAGTATGTTCAGGACACATTTAGCAGATACTAGAACATTGAGACTTAATAGGATTCCCCCCCCAACACCCGCTGCCCCCCGGTTGTTTTTTTTATTAAACTAAAAGAGAACTTCCAATTTTAATCTTACCTTTTTTAGTAATGTGAAAGAGGGTTTTGTTCCTTTTGTTAGAATACCATGGCAAGACATGCTGATAATTGTGCTGGTCCAGATGGTGTAGAAGGGGAAAATGGAGGAGAAACGAAGAAGAGTAAACGTGGAAGGAAAAGAAAGATGCGCTCTAAAAAGGAAGACTCCTCTGACAGTGGTAAGTAACTTGTTTCTTGAGTTAGTTATACGTGGCAGGTTTTGGTGCAGAGTTTCCAGTGTATTTACATATGGACATGCTGGGTTACAGAGATAAGCCAGTCTCTCATACTTCCTTTAAACCTCTAATCTTCCTGATGTGTGTATATATTTACAACAGCAGTTAGTTTATCCCTGGAGCAAATTTTCTTTTTTTTTCTTTTTTTTTTCTCATGGCATTCCATTGCTTGATAAGATATTATATATTATGTTCAGTTAAAGCCGAAGCAAAATTAATATCTTTACTCAATTTACTCAGATTAGTGATATTCTAAGGCCAGCAGAGTTTCTTTTCTATGTTCATAGCTTTTACATTTAGGAAACTGGTCTAGATTTGAGCAGTGAATCTAATGGACATGAAGAAGGTTGCTTAAGCATCCTGACCAACTTCTGGTTTGACTGCCTGTGTCAGCCTAGCCTTGAGATGTGTTGATCAAATCCATGAAGGTCAGCCTTTCTCTTCCTACCTTAATCTCTCCATTTATAATTTAAAACTTTGCTTATTTTCCTACCATTGATGTTCTTTGGGGTGTTAGTCATGAAATCCAGACAGAAAGTGTATGCGTTGTGGTGCTAGACTCATGAAAGGGGTGGCAAACAAAGGTGTTGGTAATGTAGGAATCACGTTTGATTATACAAACTTATTCCATAGTGTTAGGTTTTATAATGTGGATACTTGGGCTACTGGCAGCCAGTTAAGAAGTCACATCTGTGACTTAAAGATTTAAGGTTTTTGTGGAAAAGGATGTAGAGGGGTTTTGTTTTGGAGAATGCACTTATAGATGATGCCTAATGTATTTCTAAGGAGTTCTCATTTTGTCTTCTGCATTGCTTGTCAGTAGAAACAGTGGGGAAGGAAATGAAATTTCTGAAAATGTGTTAAAGAACTTATGTTACTTTATTGGTTTTATTATCAAACTTGTTCATGAAAGTACTAGGATTTTTTTTGTTGTTTGTTTGTTTGTTTGCGGTACGCGGGCCTCTCACTGCTGTGGCCTCTCCCGTTGCGGAGCACAGGCTCCGGACGCGCAGGCTCAGCGGCCATGGCTCATGGGCCCAGCCACTCCGCGGCATGTGGGATCTTCCTGGACCGGGGCACGAACCTGTGTCCCTTGCATCGGCAGGCGGACTCTCAACCACTGCGCCACCAGGGAAGCCCCAGTACTAGGTTTTTAATACTTAAATCTATAACAAAGTCCCTTTTGTTTTTTTATCTTAATAAAGACTTCACTTTTCTATTCAGAACTTTAACCGTTTCTGAGAGAATATTCATCTAAGCATAAGAGTAGTTTATTTTTTGCTGCCTTTTTTAGTAGAAAATCTATTTTAAGCAATATCTTCATTCACTCGGTTTGAAGTGAATGCCTCTTTTAAAATGTCACTTTGCTTAATTTTTATAAAGCGCATCACTCTCTACTGAGAATTTTGTGGGATCCCTTTGTTTGCCTAAGAAATTGAGTGGACTGTTGGGAGGTGCCAAGGAATGTCAGAGGGCCTCAAGTACCAGCAGAGATCCACAGATAACCTTGAGCTTCAGGATACCTGTAGTTGCTCTTCGTTGCAGAGCCTCCTACTCACAGACATTGTCCCATACCCTTTTTTCTTATGGTTCTTCCCTGTTCATTTCTGTGGTTCATCTCCCAACAAGACCAGTTCTATTCTCTAATTGTACTTTACCAGAAGCATCTTTCACCTGCAGAGTTTATTGACAGTTCCTAATAGGTTTCTACAGTTCCTCCTTTTGTCTTCTGCACTGCTGGTTTGTACAGCACAGTGTTTGGTTTTGGACCTCATACCTAGTGTCTCTCTTTTTTTTTTTTGCGGTACGTGGGCCTCTCACTGTTGTGGCCTCTCCAGTTGCGGAGCACAGGCTCCAGACGCGCAGGCTCAGCGGCCATGGCTCACGGGCCTAGCCGCTTCGCGGCATGTGGGATCCTCCCAGACTGGGGCATGAACCTGCGTCCCCTGCATCGGCAGGCGGACTCTTAACCACTGCGCCACCAGGGAAGCTCCCTAGTGTCTCTTTATCCCAGAATTTCTGGGCTGGTGAAGGCTACACAGTCATATTTGTTCCCTCCCAGAAGTTCTGCCTGTTGGCCATCGGCAGAAATTGACCAGCAGAGTCTACTGCTATTTTCAAAGGCTTTTTGCCAAAGTCTCTCCCAGCCAATAAGCCTTTGACCCTATTAACCTTCTTTGTGTGCTTTTTCCCCCAATTCTGACTGAATTTGTTTAATTTTCTAGGCATTGGGCCAACTTAGGCAATAGGGGGCTTGAATAACTTCAGCAGGAAAGCGTGTCGTCCTTGACACTCTGCCACGTACCAGTACGTTCCCCACATTTTCACTTAGGATTTCAGTCACTTGGCAAATAAGGCATTTTGTCCTGAAGATCAGGCATTTACCCACAGACTTCTAAATTTAAACATTTGGTGCTAGAGAAAGAGAATGTGCTTGTAACCTGCATTTCTTGGAGGAAGGCAGACGGGGTACATTTTGTGCCTTGGCAATGGGGGAGGGGTAGCAAGAACTCTTTGGTTGCCTATAGGTGTGGGCAGCAGAACAGCCCCAAACTGTGGTTAGTTGTGCCTTACAAATCACTTAGCTTCTCTCTATTTCTATAAAATGAGGGTAATATCTCTTACTTAATGAAGCCTAAATGGAATAATGGAGAATTTTTAAACTGTGATGTACAGTGTAAAAATCAACTGTGATTATGTAGTAGAATGTAAGTTACAGAGCATGATTACAGACATTATCTCAGTCCTTGTGATCCTTGGGAGTGCTTTAGAGATTACACAAGGAAACTGAGGTTCAGTGTGGTCATGGTCCCAGGTCACACACTTAGGAGATCTGAGACTCAAAGCCATATTATCAGGCTCCTCATCAGTGTTCTTTCTATAGTAATTCCCTCTCCTTTTATGTGATAATGGCAGTCGGGAGAAGGTAAGGGAGTTAAGAATGACCTGTTAGGTTTGGAACAGCTGGGAATTAAATTAAATCCCAAAACTTGGCCTTATGCTTTTCCTAGTAAATAGGACCTCACGGTGCTTCAAGAACTTCATACACACAGACATGCATGCACACCTTCTACCACTCTTCAGGGGTCCATATCAGGCTTAGTGTCCTGCTTTATCCTTGTGTAGTAGGTAGAGGGAACATTTGTTTCATTTTCAACTTAGAACACCATTTGTGGGTTTTTTTTATATAACTGGCATATTGTGGAGTTGCCTCTAAGAATTCAAAACTCAATATTCTGATATCTAAAGCTTAGAGAAAAAAGTAATATCCAGTCCACATAAAATATGAATAATAGTATTTGGGTTGATTTGCTTATTCTGCATCAATACCAGTGTACTCTGTTAACACTGATAACAAAAATTCCAGTGAAAGCATTTTTTAAATGGGCTTTTAACGATGAAAATAAATACGTAACTAGACTTCACAGAATATGTGATTATTTGTGTGTTATTTTTTCTTCCACCACTCTTCTCCTTGCCCTACTACCTCTTCTTCCTGATTTCATGAGAAGAAAATGCTGAGCCAGACCTGGATGACAATGAGGATGAGGAGGAGCCTGCCGTGGAGATTGAACCCGAGCCAGAGCCTCAGCCTGTGACCCCAGCCCCACCACCTGCCAAGAAGCGGAGAGGACGCCCCCCTGGCAGAACCAACCAGCCCAAACAGACCCAGCGTAAGTTGACTGTCTCAGCACAGCAGGCTGGCGTCCTCTCCTAACACGTGGGGAGGCCAGACAGGTCCTTATTCTTTGGGTAGATGGGAACTGAGCCATGAGAACAAATTAAGGTCACACTGGGAACAAACTCTCAGGAAGCGATTTTTTGGTTTTTACGGAGGAACATCTCTAGAGGCCTGTTAGGTTTCAGTAGGAGAAAATCCAGAGTAGAAGGGTACTTATGTTCTACAAGGTGGGTACTGTTAATGTGGGAGAGTTTTACAAAACAACCAGAGTCATAGTCAGCTGGCAAAATTGATGTGGTAATGAACATAAAACAGCCAAATTTTAAAAGATAGAGGGAAAAAGCAATTTCTGAGCTGACACTGTCCCTCCTAAGAAATCCAGGCTGGTGGATTCTATTGCTGGCCTCCTGATTTATGAGAGGACACAGAGGAGGTGTTCACCCTCCACGTCACACCACGTAGCAGTCCTGTACGGGACGTGGCCCTTGTGACAGCAGGCTCTGCAGGGTCTCAGATCTCTGTCCTATTCATGAATCTCCTAAAAGCTGGCAATTTTTTTTCTTTCTTTAACAAATACAGGGTTTCATCTATTTTTTTAACATGCTCCCTGAGCCCCGTGTCCAGATGTCTTATTGCAATGGGGTGGTTGACTCTAAAGATCCCGGGAACTATTTTGCCTACACACATTTGAGTGAGTGAACTGGCGGGAGGGCCCTGGGTGTTGGGAGGACTTCAGACTCAAAAATGTCAGGTTCTTTGCTATAGGTGGGTCATCTCTAAAACGGACCTACATCCCACACTCTGTGAAGTATTCCTAGTTTTTGCCTGTCTCACACACAGTATTATGAAGCCCAAATTTATGACATTTAAACTCAAATTTATGAGTTTTTTAATACGCAATTTGGGAGTCATATGAAGAAGAGTGTCAACATTTTGTTCTTTGATAGTATCTAGAGTAGTGGGGCTTTGTGTATGGCCGCATTTTAGGTTATTAGGTCTTTTTGATTGACTTTCTCTGTATCGAATCTAAGGCTTTCCTGTGTTGCTGACATTCATTTAGTGTCAAGTCTGAAAAGACCGTTGCAATCCTTGGGGGCTTTAATGGAGCATTTGTTTTGTTCATGCTCTTCTTTGCCAGCAACAGCCATTATTCAGGTCGAAGACCAGAATACAGGTGCAATTGAGAACATTATAGTTGAAGTCAAAAAAGAGCCAGACGCAGAGCCCGCAGAGGGGGAGGAAGAGGAGCCCCAGCCAGCCGCCACAGACGCCCCCAACGGAGACCTCACGCCCGAGATGATCCTCAGCATGATGGACCGGTGATGGCGGGGCCTCGCTCGTTGCCAGGACTGCTCTGGGCTGTGTTTAAACGGCCCGCATCTTAATTTTTCTCCCTTCTTTCTTCTTTTGGCTTTGGGAAAAGCATCATTTTACCAAACATACTGAGAACTAAAACTTCAAGGATGATGTTAGAAAAATGTGATTTAACTAGAACTTGCTGTTTGATGTTAGCAAATAATGGAATGTTCTGAGTCCCTGAGGGTTTACTGTGAAGTGCTGAGGACAGTGTTGACGCCTAACTGGTTTTCTTAGATGGAAACAGAGACATTGAACCCTCTCTCTTGCTATGGTAAACCACTCCAGAAACCACCACTGGGTTTCCCAGAGTTCTATGGTCTTCTTCCCAGGAGAGTTTTTAATTGTAAATGCAGACTTGGGAAGGGCTTAGACTTTTAAACTGGTTTTTGCTTTTGCTTTGCCCTGACTCTCTTTGCTTGGAGTCAGTTGCACACCAGTAGTATGGCATGCTACGATTGGTTTCTGTCCTGAAGACTTTGCCTCTTTCTTGGCAAAGTTTCTGGTATGGTCAAGCTTGTAAATAACTTTTTTTACATTTTAATCTTTTCCATTAATTAAGAGGTTGAAAAGTGCAGTGTAAGAAAACCCAGCATTTTAATTACTTGCAAATTAAGTTTCCACAGACTGTAGTATGTAAATGTTGACAAGGAATTGGATCACAATCATGTAGCAGAATGGCACCCAGACTGCTGCCCGCTAGTGACGGACACCCACATGGAAGATCATAATTTTCCAGCCCATGGAGCCAGCATTTGAACCTTGTACAATTAACTTTGTTATGATTTCCCATCTACATTTTCTTTGCTTTGTTTGTAGCTGAATTTTGTGTTTTATACATCCTCTGTTAAAGCAGAAGGGTGATTATGAGTGGGTCACAGCAGCTCTTAAAAGCTGGGCCAGAAAATTTCACTAGGTCAGTAATTTAAACTTTGAATCTTCAAAAAATAATAATGTGAAGCAAAACCAACTAAAAAGTGATTCTTGCACATGAACTGTCACATGTTTAAAATGTGTTTTTTAGAGAGCCTCAGTCTTGCTGATTTCAAACACTTTTTTCTTCTGTGTATTGCTTTTAAGAGAGCCATCAGTTAGCTATCAGACTCTAGGTTGATGCATTTTGTACTTAGCTGTACTGTGTGATATTTTTCATTATTTTAGGACGCCAACATGAGACCTGTAATAAAATATGTAATGGGGTTGAAAGCTGGGGAGGAGGATCTACTGCTGTACAGCTAATAAATCATAACGGATTAACAAGTGCTCCAAACACTCCAACTTGTGTGATTCCTGCTTAACGAGGGGCCCAGAGGGGTCTGTGTGCGTAGCCTCAGGCGGTGCAGGCCTCCTCGCCCTTCAGACGCAAGCTATGTTTCCAGGATGACCACTTCCTCTCTAGCAAATGAGAGATGATCTTGGCAGGTGATGGAATATTGAGTGCATCCTGCTGCAAGTTTCAGTGCCCCAAAAGTGGTATGTAAGTAGAGAGGTGAGTGTATACAGCTGCCAGCCCCATGATCCAACTGAAGAGCCGGTTGCCTGTGGTAGAGCAGGTGGGTCACAGAGCTTAGAGGAGAAGGGGCTGATGGGAATCTCTGGCCTCGAGATTTCAGCTCAAGGAGAGCTGGGATCAAAATACATTGAGCTCTGCCAAGTGAAGGGGAACAGAGAGAAGCTGGGCCCAGTCTGCTCTAGAGAAGTTCATTTGAAAGGGAGACAGATGTGCCACCACCAGGCTGTGGGGAGAGAGTCCTAGATAGCACAGCTGCTTGTTAGCACCTAGGAAGCAGGATGGAAAGGGAGTGTGTTAGGAAGTTTATGCATTAGTGTAATACCATTTTGCTGCTGTTGGCCATTTCTGGGTAGATTCCTTTGGCAAGCCCCTTTTAGATGAAAGCTTTGGCCACTAATTATAGGTTTTTTGTTTGTTAATTTTTTTTAATTGAAGTATTTACAGTATGTTATGTTGATTAAGTTATATATACATTCTTTTTTATTTAATACTACTTTGCATTATGGTTTATCATAGGATTTTTTTTTCTTTTTTTTTTTTTTTTTTGCGGTACGCGGGCTTCTCACTGTTGTGGCCTCTCCCGTTGTGGAGCACAGGCTCCGGACGCGCAGGCGCAGCGGCCGTGCCCCACGGGCCCAGCCGCTCCGCGGCATGCGAGATCCTCCCAGACCGGGGCACGAACCCGTGTCCCCTGCATCGGCAGGCAGACTCCCAACAACTGCGCCACCAGGGAAGCCCTTTTTTCATTTTTATTTATTTGGTTGCACCGGGTCTATAGTTGTGGGAGGTGGGCTCCTTAGTTGTGGCATGCGAATTCTTTGTTGCAGCATGCATGTGGGATCTCGTTCCCAGACCAGGGATCAAACCTGAGCCCCCTGCATTGGGAGCACAGAGTCTTATCCACTGCACCGCCAGGGAAGACCCCTGTCATATGATATTAAATATAGTTCTCTGTGTTATACAGTAGGACCTTGTTGTTTATCCATTTTATATATAAAAGCTTACATCAGCTAACCTCAACCTCCCACTCCATCCCTCCCCCATCCCCCCTCCCACTTGGCAACCACCACCACCAGTCTGTTCTCTATGTCCGTGATTCTGTTTCTGTTTCATAGATGAGTGCATTCGTGTCATAGTTTAGATTCCACATATAAGTGATATCATACGGTATTTGTCTTTCTGACTTACTTAGCATGATAATCTCTAGTTGCATCCATGTTGCTGCAAATGGCATTATTTCATTCTTTTTTATGGCTGAGTAGTATTCCACTGTATATACGTACCACATCTTCTTTATCCATTCATCTGTTGATGGACATTTAGGTGGTTTCCGTGTCTTGGCTGTTGCAAATAGTGCTGCTTTGAACATAGGGGTGCGTGTATCTTTTTGAATTATGGTTTAGTTTTCTGAGGAACCTCCATACTGGCTGCACCAGCTTACATTCCCATCAACAGTGTAGGAAGGTTCCCTTTTCTCCGTACCCTCTCCAGCATGTTATTTGTAGACTTTATAATGATGGCCATTCTGACTGGTGTGAGGTGGTACCTCATTGTAGTTTTGGTTTGCATTTCTCTAATAATTAGTGATGTTGAGCATCTTTTCATGTGCATATGGTCATCTGTGTTTCTTGTTTGGAGAAATGGCTATTTAGGTCTTCTGCCCATTTTTAGCTTCGGTTGTTTTGTTTTTCTTTGTTAAGTTGTATGAACTGTTCGTATATTTTGGAAATTAAGCCCTTGTCATTCACATCATTTGCAGGTATTTTCTCCCATTCCATAGGTTGTCTTTTCAGTTTTTTTATGGTTTCCTTTGCTGTGCAAAAGCTTGTAAGTTTGATTAAGTCCCATTTGTTTATTTTTGTTTTTATTTCTATTGGCTTGGGAGACTGACCTAAGAACATTGGTACAATTTGTGTCAGAGAATGTTTTGCCTATGTTCCCTTCTAGGAGTTTTATGGTGTCATGTCTATGTTTAAGTCTTTAAGCCATTTGAGTTTATTTTTGTGTATGGTGAGAGAGTGTGTTCTGACTTCATTGATTTACATGCAGCTGTCCAACTTTCCCAATACCACTTGCTGAAGAGACTGTCTTTTTCCCATTATATATATATATATATTTTTTAATTTATTTATTTTTGGCTGCGTTGGGTCTTCATTGCTGTGCACGGCTTTCTCTAGTTACGGTGAGCGGGGGCTACTCTTCGGTGCGGTGAGTGGGCTTCTCATTGTGGTGGCTTCTCTTGTTGTGGAGCATGGGCTCTAGCCATGTGGGCTTCAGTAGTTGTGGTGCATGGGCTCTAGCCATGTGGGCTTCAGTAGTTGTGGTGCACGGGCTCAGTAGCTGTGGCTCGTGGGCTCTAGAGCGCAGGGTCAGTAGCTGTGGCGCACGGGCTTAGTTGCTCCGTGGCATGTGGGATCTTCCCAGATCAGGGCTCGAACCCATGTCCTCTGCATTGGCAGGCGGATTCTTAACGACTGCGCCACCAGAGAAACCCCCATTATATATTCTCTTGCCTCCGCTGTCAAAGATAAATTGACTGAAGCTTTGGGTTTATTTCTGGGCTCTCTACTCTGTTCCATTGATCCATATGTCTGTTTTTATGCCAGTTTTGATTACTGTAACTTTGTAGTATTGTCTGAAGTCTTGGAGGGTTATGCCTCCTGCTTTGTTCTTTTTCTTCAGGATCGCTTTGGCAATTCTGGGTCTTTTATGGTTCCACATGAATTTTAGGATTATTTGTTCTAGTTCTGTGAAAAATATCATGGGTAACTGGATAGGGGTCTCATTAAAACTGTAGATTGCTTTGGGTAGTATGGCCATTTTAACATTCTTAATTCTTCCAATCCAAGAGCATGGGGTATCTTTCCATTTCTTTGAATCATCTTCAGTTTCCTTTATTAATGTTTTATAGTTCTCAGCCTGTAAGTCTTTCACCTCCTTGGTGAGATTTATTCCTAAGTATTTTATTTTTTGGATTGCGATTTTAAAAGGTATTTTTTTTACATTCCCTTTGTGATATTTCCTTGTTGGTGTAAAGAAGTGTAACCAGTATGTTAATCTTGTATCTTGCTGAATTCATTTATCGGTTCTGGTAGTTTTTGTGTGGAGTCTTTAGGGTTTTCTATATATAGTATCATATCATCTGCATATAATGACAGTTTTACCTCTTCCCTTCCAATTTGGATACTTTTTTAAAAAATTTATTTTTGGCTGCGTTGGGTCTTCGTTGCTTCACGCAGGCTTTCTCTAGTTGAGGCAAGCGGGGGCTACTCTTTGTTGCGGTGCGCAGGCTTCTCACTGCGGGGGCTTCTTGTTAGGCACATGTGCTTCAGTAGTTGTGGTACACGGGCTCAGTAGTTGTGGTGCACGGGCTTAGCTGCTCCGTGGCATGTGGGATCTTCCCGGACCAGGGCTCGAACCCGTGTCCCCTGCATGGGCAGGCGGCTTTTAACCACTGCACCACCAGGGAAGTCCCCCAATTTAGATACCTTTTATTTCTTTTTCTTGTTTGCTGTGGCTAGGACTTCCGATTCTGTGTTGAATAGAAGAGGTGAGCGAGGGCATCCTTGTCTTCTTCCAGATTTTAGTGGGAAGGCTTTCGGCTTTTCACCGTTGAGTATTATATTGGCTGTGGGTTTGTCATAAATAGCTTTTATGATCTCGAGATAATTATAGGGTTTTTTAACCAGAATTCCAGTTTTCAGTGAAAAGTAAGTAACAGTGGAGAAGCTGTGTGAAGGCTTCAGCTGGTTTGTGGTATCCATACAGTCGGGTCTCCCAGAAAAATCGGTATCGTCAGGAGCCTTGGGACTGTGAACCAGGCAATCAGCAACTTGGACTGAATGTTAGTGGCCCGAGGCTGTCAGGGCATTTGGTCTCCATCCCAGGCATGGGCTAACCCCCACTGCCACCAGGAACCAGAGCACCCCCTACCAGAGTTGTTTCAGTGGCCACATAGCTTTTTAAAAATTTTAAGCATAGGGCCTTCCCTGGTGGTCCAGTGGTTGGGACTCTGCGCTTCCACTGCAGGGGGCCCGGGTTCGATCCCTGGTCGGGGAACTAGGATCCTGCAAGCCACACAGCCGCCCCACCCCCACCCCTCAAAACAATTTTTTTTTAAATTAATTTTATTTATTTATTTTTTTGGTTGAGTTGGGTCTTCATTGCTGCACGCGGGCTTTCTCTAGTTGTGGCAAGCGGGGGCTATTCTTCATTGTGGTGTGCGGGCTTCTCATTGCTGTGGCTTCTCTTGTTGCGGAACATGGGCTCTAGGCGTGGGGGCTTCAGTAGTCGTGGCACACAGGCTCAGTAGTTGTGGCACACGGGCTTAGTGGCTCCGCGGCATGTGGGATCTTCCCGGACCAGGGCTCAAACCCATGTCCCCTGCATTGGCAGGCGGATTCTTAACCACTGCGCCACCAGGGAAGTCCCAACAATTTTTTTTTAAGTATAACAGAAAATCTCTTCATAGAACAGCAAGCAGTTTATCTGTATCTTCAGCATAGCTTTTCTGTTCTAATTGTATATATTCAAATTGTTTACAAGTAGGTTGGTTTGGGTTGGGGAGGGGGCAAGAAAAGTGACATTGTGATGCAGCTAAGGCCGGAAGGAGATTCCTCCATTGGCATAGCCCCATGATACATCCTGTGTGACTCCATTGAATGTGAAACCTTCACACTCTTACTCCACACGGGAGACGGGAGCCTCCTGGCAGTTCTAGGAGCTGCAGCCTGGCCTGTCACCCTGTGCAGGCGGGGCTTATTCCTCATTATGAGCTTTTAGCATTTCCTGAGCACCCACGGAGTGTCATGCTGTCTAGAACACAGAGACAGTCTTGAACAAGTTGAAGGCCTCTCTCCCTCTCATGAGTCACTCACTTGTGGGAGCTGAGTCCCACTTGGTCTCTGATAGCAGTTATGCTTGTTCTGTCACCGCCACCCTGACAGCCAGCAGTTACGGAGATATGTGGCTAGCCTGGCCCCCCATCCTAATCTCCAGGCTGATCCTGGTTTCCTCCTCTGCAGCCCCCTGCTTGTCCTCACAGCACTCACTAGACAGGGGCTTATGCCTCCAGTGCAGCTGTTGGTCTCAAGACGCCCTCCACCTGGGAGCAGCTCGAACCCTTTGGCACTTATTCCCTCTTGTATTTCTCATTCTTGTCATTCGAAACAGAAAAATCCCAGTGAGGGGGGTTTTCTATCCTTCTGTTCTGGAGTCTTAAGGTTGCCCTGGTAAGACTTGGCAAATGTGAGTGTTCCCTGAGTTCCAGCCACTGTTGTGAGCACCTCTGTAAACATTTAATCCTTACACTTCAAGGTAAGTTAATAGCTCCAGCTTACAAAACAGGAACTGGTTGCGCAGAAAGATTGTGACTTACTCAGTATCAAACAGCCAGTAAGAGGTGGAGTCAGGACTTGAATTCAGGCAGTGTGCTTTCAGAACCTTCATTCTTGGCCACTTGGCCATACTGTGTGTGAGAGCTGCTGAGCTCGCACCCTAGAAGCAGTTGGTGGGTTCTGTGTGGTCTCTTGTGAGAGTCTTAACCTGAACTCTCTCTCAAGTTGGGAGGCAGCAGAGCAGGACATCCTCTCACCTCTGTTGGCAGGAACTCAGCACCCTCTCCGGCTGAGTCCTGCCCTGTCGGCCCTGGGCTATCACACCTGGCCCTGCTGCTTTAGGGAAGGGGGCTTCCTCCAAGTTGTTACTATTCAATTTCTACTTTGTCCTAATCTATGGTGGACCTCAGCAAAGGGAGATGAGATTTTGTGGGGGATGGTGGTAGTCAGATGACTGGAAAATGCTCCCACTGTCTCCAGGCCTCAAGGTGAGGAGGGGTAGCTGGAGATGGGAAAGAAACCAAGAGACTCTGCCCAGTGTCTCTCACCTCCTCTCAGGTTGTTTCACCTCTGCCTGGCTGATCTGTGGGCAGGGTAGAGGGCTGTTCCTTATCTCATAGAGTTTAATTAGACTAATAGAAGAAAAAAATGGAATCCCCTCCTGTGAACCCTCAGGAATCTAGGTCCCTGGTTGTTTTTTTTTTAATATTTATTTTATTTATTTATTTGGTTGCACCGGGTCTTGGTTACAGCAGGCGGGCTCCTTGGTTGTGGCATGTACGTGGGATCTAGTTCCCTGACCCGGGGTTGCACCCGGGCCCGCTGCATTGGGAGCGCAGAGTCTTAACCACTGCACCACCAGGGAAGTCCCTAGGTCCCTGGTCTTTTATAGGGTATCATGCATCCCATGACCTGATGGCCTCCTCGGCCTCTCTCCTAGTGGTTCCCCCCTCCTCAAACTCTCTCCAGCTCAGGGAGAATGCAGACATGAGAGGACCCCACACACACATACATTGCCTTGCTCATGAGTCACTCCACCCCTCCCTGCAGCCCTTGGGGCTGGCTGCCCCCTGATGGTACACCCCCATCTTCTGGCCCTGACCCAGCTTGAACTTGATGAAAGCTAAGGAACCTCTGCCGCAGAGAAGGCTGTGGGGCCCATCTGGTGTTTTTTCCACCCTGTCAACAGTTTGTGACTCTCCGACGGGTTGAGGGACTCCAGGTTAGGAGCAACAGATAGGGCCCTCCAAGTTTAGGAGGGATCCGATGCTCCTTTCTGAACAGACGCCCCTTGCGTCCTAAGTGCTGTCCATCTTCCCCGCTGGGCTTTGGAGGGGACGGACCGAGGCGGGCCGCAGAGATCTCCGAGCGGGCGGCGCCCCCTGGTGCTCGCGGCGGGGACTGTGGCGCGGGGTGGAAGTAGTGGGGTAGGAACCGAAAGAGGCACGCGACACGCGAGACCCTCCCGGCCACACCTCTCCCTTCCCTCCCCAGGTCTGCCCTAACGGAGTAGCTCCTGAGCGACGGCGCGGGCGGGCAGCTGGGATCTGCCCCCCTCCTACACCGTCGTACCCGCGCGACTTCTCCCAGCCCGCGGAGGCCTGGCAGGGAGGAGCCGGGCCGGGGGCGGCCTGGCAGGAAGCGGCGCTTACCTTCCGCTGCAGGAGGAGCAGGTGGCTGCAGTGCGCGCCGAGGCCCCAGGCTTCCTGTGCTCACCCGCCGCTACCGCTTCTCGTCGGAGCTCCTTGGGCCACCCGGCCGCCGGGCCGGCCGCATGGCCCAGACCCCCGACGGCATATCCTGCGAGCTGCGAGGTAAGCCCTGGCCCTTGTCGCCTTCTTGGCTGGGAGGAAGCGGAGCGGCCCCAGAAAGCAGAGGCCCACCCAGTGCCTCGTGGCACCGGGCAAGCGGTTCCCTCTGCTCCTCGGGAGGGCTTGGCGGCCGAAATCCACTCCACTCCTTCCTCGCTGGCCCACAGATGAGCCCAGGCCCCCTAGCCCGATACAGACCGTGGGCATGAATTGACCTCCATGGGAGGACCAGTTGCCCAGCAGGCTGCCCTTCCACAGGCGAGATCACCAGATTCCTGTGGCCCAAGGAGGCAGAGCTGCTGCTGAAAACCTGGCTGCCAGAGCGGGAGGGTGCTGAGCAAGGTCATGTCCTGGTATGGTGGGGGCAGAGGCTGGGAGGGCCACTGGGGCCCCGGCAGAAAGAGGCTCTTGCCCTGCCCAGGGTGTCAGACACTCTCTCCCCTCAGGCACTGCTGCGATGGAGAGCCTACCTGCTCCACACCTGCCTTCCCCTGAGGGTGAGTCCCAGGGCCCAGCTGCCACCCCTTTGCCCTCCAGCAGCTTCCTTGATGAGGGCTGCATCTGTGGTGGTGTCCTTGCGGGCTCTGCCCTTCCAACAGCTCTGGGCTCCCGGGAGCAGGCAGGACTGGAGTGTAGGCAGGTCCAGCTCTGAGATCCAGGCTGCACAAAGGACTGGGCTCCCAAGAGGGTGGGGCTCAGGCCTTAGTCCAGGCTGACCCAGGCGCTCCGCAGGTGGACTGCACGTTCAGCTACCTGGAGGTCCAGGCCATGGCGCTGCAGGAGACACCCCCTCAGGTGAGACCCCTAGTGCCCCACCAGGGCCTGCAGTCTGGTCTTCCCCTCCCCCAACCTGCCCCACACTTGGAGCCCAGCCCCTGCCCCACCCACCCCAGGTCACCTTTGAGCTGGAATCCCTGCCTGATCTGGTCCTGGAATTTCCTGGTGTGGCTGCCCTGGAACAGCTGGCCCAGCACATCGCTGCTGCCATCAGGAAGGTCTTCCCTTGCTCCACCCTTGGGTGAGGCCCAGCAACTGAGGGGGCTGGCGGGGAAGGAGGGCAGCCAGGGGTGCTCTGGATGGCGCAGTGGGGGACCTCACTCCCAGGGCCTAGAAGTCCCTTGCCCCCTTCTCCATGTCCCTCCTCAGGAAGCTATTCCGGAGGCCCACGCCCCCCTCCATGCTGGCTCGGCTGGAGAGAAGCAGCCCCTCAGAGGCCACCTCGCCCAGCAGCCCCTGTGGTAAGGGCCAAGGTGGGGCCACACAGGGCTTTCAGCTGACCCCTTCCTGCATCCTGACCCCTGGATTTGGAGGTCTCACAAACTGAACAGAGCCACTCAAGGCACAGCCACTACCCAGTTTCGGGCTGATCTTCCTCCATCTCTGACCTTTTGTCTCTCTCTTTCCCCCACCCCTGCTCCATCACACCCCTGGCACCAACTCAGGTGGCTTTTCGGAGACATACGAGGCTCTGTGTGACTACAATGGCTTCCCTTTCCGAGAGGAGATTCAGTGGGTGAGAGTAGGGCCCTCTCTGGAGGCTCTGGAGACATCTGATCCCCCATGTGCTTTGAGTCCCTCCCTATGCCTTGTATCCCAAGTAAGTTGGAGGTACTTTCTTCCCACCCAGGATGTGGACACCATCTACCATCGTCAGGGCTGCCGCCATTTCAGCCTAGGCGACTTCAGCCATCTGGGAAGTCGGTGAGTGGCCTGCAAGGTCTGTGAAGAGAAGAGGATGCCATGACCCACATTCCTGGGCCTTAGCCTCTCCATGGAGGGGGGATGCTGGGCCTAGGATCTGGCTGGAGGGCCCTGAGCTCTGCCCCTGCCCTTTCTTCCACCCAGGGACCTGGCCTTGAGTGTGGCCGCCCTGTCTTACAACCTGTGGTTCCGGTGCCTCTCCTGCGTGGACATGAAGCTGGTGAGAGCATAGGCGCGGCGGCGGCGGGGGTGGGGGTGGGGGCGTGGCCTGGGGGGCCAGGGTGTAGCCCACTGAGCGCCCCCCATCCTCTGGTTCTCAGAGCCTTGAGGTCTTGGAACAGATTCTGCACATGATGAGTCAGTCATCCCACCTGGAGGAGCTGGTGCTGGAGACCTGTGGCCTGAGGGGGTAGGGGGGACAGGGTAGGGATTGGGGAGGGGAGTCTGGGGGCTTGGGATGGAGAGACTAGTGGCCTGGGGAGGAGTTGGGAATCCAGGGTCAGAGCCTCACATCTGGGGTCTGGTCCCCAGAGACTTTGTCCGGCGACTGGCCCAGGCCCTGGCAGGGCACACGAGCTCCGGGTTGCGGGAGCTCAGCCTGGCGGGGAACGTGCTGGATGACCGAGGTACGGCTGAGCCTGGGGAACCCCCCGGGGGCTGGCGCTGAAGGAGGTGAGACCCATATTGCTGCCCCCATCCTCCAGGCGTGGCTGCACTCAGCAGACACCTAGAGCATCATCCTGGAGCCCTGAGAAGACTCACCCTGGCGCAGACTGGATTGACACCGCGAGGTAGGTGGGCTGAGGATGGCTGGGGGAGGTGGAGCTGGGAGGTGGGGCAGCCTGATTGTGAGCCCCCTCCTCCACCACCAGGAATGAGGGCTCTGGGCCGGGCGCTGGCTTTCAATGCAGCCTTTGACTCTGCCCTAACCCACTTGGACCTTTCTGGGAATCCCGGGGCACTGGGGGCCTCAGAGGACAATGGGGTGAGTGGCCATCCTTAGGGCGGTGATTGGGGGCGCCGCAGGCAGTGGGGTGTCAGGAAGCTTTTGGTGGGGTGATCCCTGACTCCCTCCCTCCCATCTCCATCCTCCCACCAGGGCCTCTATAGTTTCCTGAGCCGTCCTAATGTTCTGACGTTCCTGAATCTCGCAGGCACTGACACCGCCCTGGACACTGTGAGGGGGTGGTCAGTGGGGGGGATGATTTGTCGGGCTGGCAAGGCCTGAGGCCCAAGGGTCGACTGGAGGGCAGGGCGGGAAAGGGCTCAGTCCCCCGGCCAGTGTAGCCCACACGCTCCTCCCGCAGCTCTTTGCCTCGCTGTCCCGCGGCTGCTGCGCCAGCCTCACCCACCTCGACGCTTCGAGGAACGTGTTCTCCCGCACGTAAGGCGGACGGGGCGGGGCGGGGGTGGGGCTCTGCCGGGAGCCGCCTTCCCGCGCCAGGAAGCCAAATGCTCCCGCTCCCCCGCTCCAGGAAGTCCAGGGCTGCGCCGGACGCGCTGCAGCTCTTCCTCAGCCGCGCCGAGACGCTTCGGTACCTGTGCCTGGCGGGCTGCAAGCTGCCGCCCGACGCTCTCAGGTCAGTGTCCCTGCCCACGGCCAGGCCCCTGTCTTTGCGGCCACCACCAGGCCTGGCCTCCAGCACCTCACCCCGCTCGTATCGCACCCATGACCCCCCTGGCATCCTGGGCCTTCCTTCTTGCTATTCGCGCTCTAGGGCCCCTGTTCCCAGCTCCCGCCACCCCCTGTGACATTCCCTCCCAGGGCGCTTTTGGAAGGCCTCGCGCTCAACACACACATGGACGACCTGCACCTGGACCTCAGCGCTTGTGAGGTGAGCGCCCGGCCCAGAGCCGAGAGCGGGCAGTGGGCCCACACATCGGCTGTGGGGCTGGGGCTGCGAGGCGGAAGCGCTGGGCAGTTGAGGGCCTAATCCTCCCCACCTGTGGCCTGTTGGCCTGAGCTCATTCCACCTTCCACCTTCAGCTGCGCTCCGCCGGCGCTCAGGTGATTCAAGACTTAGTGTGCGACGCTGGCGCAGTGAGCTCCCTGGATCTGGCGGATAATGGTGAGGCCGCCCAGAAACCCATCCTCCTATCATCCTCCAAATTCCCACCCCTCCCACCCCCGCAGCCTCGCCTTGTGCCTGACCTGAGCCACCCCCAGGCTTCGGCTCAGACATGGTGACTCTGGTGCTGGCCATCGGGAGGAGTCGGTCCCTGCGACACGTGGCGCTTGGAAGGAACTTCAACGTCCGGTGCAAGTGAGCCCCCATCTCACTCCTGGGCCTCCCAACAGCACCCCACCACCCGGGTCTCCCGCCAACCGCTGCCCCTGCCCACAGGGAGACCCTGGACGATGTCCTGCACCGGATTGTTCAGCTCATGCAGGATGATGACTGTGTGAGTTCACAGAACCATGCAGGATCCTCAGACGATGGACCCCTGTGACCCCTCTTACTCCTGCTCCCTGACCTGCCTTGCTTGCTGACCCCTGACTCCAACCGCAAATGGCTTTCTCTTAACCCCAGCCCCTGCAGTCTCTGTCCGTGGCTGAGTCGCGACTGAAACTGGGCGCCAGCGTCCTGCTCCGGGCCCTGGGCGCCAATCCTAACCTGACAGCTCTGGATATCAGCGGCAACGCCATGGGGGACACCGGCGCCAAGATGCTGGCCAAGGCGCTTCGGGTCAACACGAGGCTCCGGTGGGCGGGGTCAGAGGGACGGGACCAAATGGGGGAGGAGGGCGTGTATGGAGGGGCTTACTGGGCTAAGGGGCAGAGCTGAACGAAGCGGAGCAAGTGGAGCGCAGGGGTGCTCCAGACGAATGGAAAGGCAAGCGGGGTTGGATGGGGCCTTGCAGAGCTCCACCCCCGACTGAACCCTGGCCCGGCCCAGGTCTGTGGTCTGGGACCGGAACCACACGTCTGCTCTGGGCCTGCTGGATGTGGCACAGGCCCTGGAGCAGAACCGCAGCCTGAAGGCCATGCCTCTGCCACTGAACGATGTGGCCCAGGCGCAGCGCAGCCGCCCTGAACTGACAGCACGTGCCGTGCATCAGGTGGGGGTTCCCTCTCTTCCCCGCCCTCCTCTGTGCCTTGGCCCCACCCCCCACCAGTTCTCAATATCTCTTGTGCCCAGATCCAAGCCTGTCTCCTGCGGAACAACCGCGCAGACCACGCTTCTACTGACTGCACCTCCCACCCGAAGCCACTAGGTCTGGGGTCAGACCCCTCCGAACAGGTCAGAATCCCCTCCCTCGACGTTGAGCACACACAGAAGGTAGGGGATGGGGAGAGCTGTGGTAGCTGAGAGCCTCCATAAGTCTGAGGCTCTGACTTTCCTAGGGCCATGGTGCCTGAATCCTGCTGTCCCAGACAAGTCCCGTTCCTTGATCGGCAGAGGAGCCAAAGGCTCTTGAAATAGTTTCCCCAAATAACACTCCTAGTTGCTTTTTTTTTTTTCTAGTTGCTTTTTTAAAGCATTTTTTTCCTTTCTTTTAATTTTGAACTAATTTTAAACTTACAGAAAAATTACAAGACTAGCAAACAGAACTTTTTTTGTCCTGAGCTATTTAAGAGTATGTTGCCAGCAATATGCCCTGTCACCTATGCAAATACTTTACAGTGTGTATCTCCTACAAACCTTTTATTTTTATTTTTTTATTTTCTGGCTGCTCTGCACAGCTTGCGGGATCTTAGTTCCCGGACCAGGGATTGACCCTGGGGCTGCTGCAGTGGAAGTGTGGAGTCCTAACCACTGGACTGCAGGGAATTCCCTTAAAGCATTTAAATAGGCTCCCCTGTCAAAGACAGAAGGTATTTTAAAATCTTCAATCATTTCTCTCCACCCCCAACTGTAGCCCCACCTGTGACTTCCTATTCACAGGGCTTCCCTCCCCTCTCCACTGACCTTTGTTGTGGCCAAACCCAGTGACCCTTTTTCTGGCTTCATCTCCCTCCAGTACCTTGTCTTGGTGAGATGTTCCCCATCCATCCATTCCCAATTCGCACTTCTCTCCCAAGCTCCAGAGCCCAGGCATTGTGACCCAGACATCCTGCAGGGGCTTCACATTTTGTGTCTTCAAGTGATCTCATCGTCTCCCACATCTCTCTCTCCTCTCTACCCTGGAGCCCAATCTCGCTGGTGCCCACACCCACCAAATGCTGTGGACAGAGCTTCAGTCCATGTCTCTCTTGGCCACACCGAAGCCCCCACAGACCTCCTTGGTTCTGCCTCTTGACCGACTCTCTCAAACACACACTCTTTACTCCCACCCCAGCCATCCTTCTCTGCCCCTGATCCTTCCTCCATGACTCCTCACTCCCATTTCTCTTCATCCCTCAATCTGTCCTCTAGCTGGATGATGAACAGACTGAACTTCTAAAACACTGACATGACTAACAGCTCTTTTCCTTCCCATTCTGGACACTTAGGAAGTATATATAAAGTACCTACAATGAACTAAAGGAGACATTGCTCTCCCTCCTTGAACAGATAGGGTCCCTAAGGGGCTGTCCTGATGGTATCAGTTTCAGGACCTCACTCACCCTGTTGGAGACCTTGGGAAGGAAGCAGTCAGGGGATGGGGAGGGGACCAGGCTGAGACTGATTCCTCTTGCCCTCCAGGAAGTGAATGAACTATGTCAGTCGGTGCAGGAGCATGTGGAGTTGCTGGGCTGTGGGGCTGGGCCCCAGGGTGAAGCTGCTGTGCACCAGGCCGAGGATGCCATCCAAAACGCCAACTTCTCTCTCAGTGTGAGCACCCCCTCCCACTACAAGGACCCTTCCCCTCTTAGGTGTCAATTTGCAACTCCTTTTCCTCCATGGCCTCCAGATTCTCCCCATTCTACATGAGGCTGGGAGCTCCCCAAGCCACCAGTGGCAGCTGCGGCAGAAGCTGGAGGGCCTCCTGGGACAGGTGGGCGAGGTCTGCCGCCGGGACATTCAGGTGAGATAGTGCCCTTGCCCCAGCCCCACCTCCATATTCAGGCTTGACCCCCATCCATAGGCTTGCCTGTGAGATCCCCTGAGTCAATGTTCTGTGAGGGTTGGAGCCTCAAGCCAATTGGTCTGGGCCCCAGCCACACCCTCACCATGCTCTGACCTTTGCCCAGGACTTCACTCAGACCACACTGGACACCACAAGGAGCCTCTGCCCACAGATGCTGCAGGGACCCAGGTGGAGGGAGCAGCTAGAGGGGGCCCTGGGAGGCTCAAGGGGTCTCCCAGAGCTGCTCCCAGAGCACCTGCTGCAAGATGCCTTCACGAGGCTCAGGTAGGCTGGATAGGGCTGGGCTGGGCTGGGCTGGGTAGAGACAGCACACTAACCCTTGCCCTCTGTTGCCGTCAGGGACATGCGCCTGTCAGTCACAGGGACCTTGGCAGAGAGCATTGTGGCTCAGGCTGTGGCGGGTCTCAGTGCAGCCCGGGATCGGCTGGTGAGCAGGAACTGCGTGCTTACACACACACACGCACACGCACATGCACAGCCACTGCCTTGCAGGGGTTCTGTAATGTCTTCTGGGGTCAGATAGCCCAGGGGTATTTCAGGGTTCCCTTTGCACTGACACGACTATGGCTGAGGCCCTGCCTCCCATCTTTGGGGTGCCTGGTATTGCAGGTGGAGAGTCTGGCTCAACAGGCAACAGAGGCAACGCCCCCTGTCATACCGGCACTAGATGGAGGCGAGCCCAGCCCCCTTGGGCCTGGGGAATTGGAAGGTCTTTTCTTCCCTGAGGAGAAGGAAAAGGAGAATGAAGAGGAGCAGAAGGTAGGTGGTCCTAGAACTCTGGGCCTAGAACCCTAGATCTTCCCATCTTGTTCTGGAGTGTAGAAGGAGAGGAGGCAGCTCCCCGCCACCCCAGGCTGAGTTTGTGTCTTCCCCACCAGGATAACAGTCCTCCACAGAAGTGGCCTGAATCCAACCGCTGTCTTCACCTGGTCCCCTCCACTCACAGTCAGGGCCCAGGGAAAGAGAGCTACTCAGGTTGGGCTGAAGTTCCATTAGACCTGGACACCTGGACACGTACATTCACCCCTGTCCCGGGAACTCCCTGACCCTTGAGTGGGCTGGGCCAGGACCCCCGTGCAGCGTGCAAAGTTGGGGTCCGCTGTGGTCAGTTAGTACAGGGTGGGACCTGAGCAGACCAGGGCCGGGACACAGCCTCCTCTCACCTCGTTACCTCCCCGCCCCCCCCCACCCCTTCCCTACCCCCAGGATGCGCATGCTTGGCGGCGCCGCGCGCCGCTCGGGGCCGCGCTCAGCACCACGGACAGCGGCGGCGGGGGAGGGGCGGGTGGGGGGGGCGGGCAGCGTAGCTGGGCCCCTCCCCGCGCCCTGGGCGGGTCCCCCGCCGCCCTAGCGCCGCCGCTGCCACCTCCCTGGGCTTGGCGCTTGGTGCTCTTCTGGTGCTCTCCCCTCAGGTGCTGCTGAGGAACCAGAGCCGGAGCCCGAGCTGGCGGCTCCGGGGGAAGATGCAGAGCCGCAGGCGGGGCCATCTGCTCGTGGCTCTCCGAGCCCCGCCGCCCCTGGGCCCCCGGCCGGCCCATTGCCTCGCATGGACCTGCCACCCGCCGGGCAGCCCCTGCGCCATCCGACCCGGGCCCGGCCGCGGCCACGGCGCCAGCACCACCACCGCCCGCCGCCGGGGGGCCCCCAGGTGAGCGCCCTACCCCCACTCCAGAGCTCGTGAAATTGGGGGTCGTGAGTGGCCCTGCGCCTTACGGGTGATGGCCGGCAGGGAGGTGGGTGCCCAAGACCACCTGGTCATACTGCCGAGTTCTGGCTTCTTCTTGGCCAACCCCCCACCCCATGCTCATGCAGGGTCACGAGTGTGTGGATTTCGTTCGGGGAGCGCTTGGGTGTAGGACTCTGCCTCAGGTTGGCCGCTGCATGGGTAGATGTGTGAGAGGGGGCGTCTGTCTTATCCTTCCTCCCCCGGGGTTAATGAAAGATGCTGGGCCCCTGGCTGTGGGGACAATCCTGCGTTTACTGCACGTCCGGTGCGGGTGTGTGTGTGGGCTGGGTACTGGCGCGGGCAGTGGGCACGGGGCCAGAGGCGGGGAGGAGCCGGCTTGAGGCCCCCCAGAGGGTCTGACGCAGCAGCAGGCGCCGCTGAGCCGGCAGCAGGCTGGGTAGGGTGGGGTGGAGGGTACTGCAGGGAACTGTTTGGAGCAGAGGGGGTGGCAAGTGGGAACGTGTGACCCAGCGGGTGCGTGGGCTCTAGCCTACTGGTGACCAGGTGGTTCAGGGTGTTTAGGATACTCTGTGGGACAAGCATGGGTGTGAAGTGGTTATATGTCCAGGGCCAACTACAGGCGAGGGGGGTACGTGAAACCAGCATCTCTGCCCACCAGCTGCACAGTGGGAGAGCTTGTGTCAGCAGCCCTATAGGGTCACTGCAGCTCCCAAGTCCTGGAGTTGCCCAGAGCCTGCCGTTGGACAAGGAAGGTGGAGAGAAGTCACAGTTGCACTCAGCCTGGAGCCTTAACCCTGTGGTGTTCCTCAGGTGCCCCCGGCCCTGCCGCAGGAAGGGAATGGGCTCAGTGCCCGTGTGGACGAGGGCGTGGAGGAATTCTTCTCCAAAAGGCTGATCCATCAGGATCGCCTGTGAGTAAGGGGCAATTGCAAGGGGTGGGAGAGAGTGGAATGCTCCATGGGCCTTCCCACTTACTGCTGGCTGTCCCCACAGCTGGGCCCCCGAGGAGGACCCGGCAGCCGAGGGGGGTACCACCCCTGTCCCCCGTACACTTCGAAAGAAGCTGGGCACTCTCTTTGCCTTCAAGAAGCCTCGTTCAACACGTGCGTCACGGCCTGATCTAGAGACCAGCCCTGGGGCAGCTCCCCGCTCTCGAAAAACCACACTTGGGGACTTGCTTCGGCCACCAGCCCGTCCTGGCCGTGGTGAGGAGGCTGGGGGGGCTGAGGGGGGCACCAGCAGCCCCGACCCTACCCGCAGGAGTCGGCCTCGGTACACTCGGGAAAGCAAGGCCTACTCCATGATACTGCTACCTGCTGAGGAGGAGGAGACAACGTTGGGTGCCAGACCTGACAAGGTGAGGCCTGGTGACAGGGAGTGAAGGCTCTGCAGGAACAGTGAGGGCAGTGGGCTCTCTCCCCACTCAGGTATCTCTGTCCCCAGCAGCAGCCCCTGGAGCGGGGAGACACAGAGCTGGCCCCAACCTTTGAACAGCGAGTACAAGTGATGCTGCAGAGGATTGGCGTGAGCAGAGGCAGCGGGAGTGCCGAAGGCAAGAGGAAGCAAGTGAGCTGGGAAGGGACACACGTGGGAAGTGAGGAGGCAGGTGACACGTAGCTTCTTTTGTGTGGGTGATTTATGTGACCAGGAGACTCATGACAGGTCTGTCGATTCTTTCCCCTCCCCATAAAAGTCATCAGAGTCAACCTTTCTTCTCTCTTGGCTTCTACCCTGACCCAGGCCACTGATACCTCCTCCTTGAAGTGGATGGTCTAACAGACATCTGGCTTTGCCATCTGCATTTGAAATAGCAAATCCTCCAGGGGCTTCCTCCCTCAAGACATTGCCCTAACTCCTGATCCTGCCTCAAGGCCCAGTGGGGTCTCAGCCCTGGTCACTGCTTTCACCTCACTGCTCTCAACCCCGGTTCATCTCAGAGCCTCTACACAGGTTCCTCTGTCTGGAACTCCTCCCTGCCCCACTTCCAGCCTCTCATCCCCACCCATGGGCTACACCAGGTCCCTCTTCATCCATCCCTGTATTTCCCTGTGGGCCTTCCTTCACTCTCTTCCATGGCCCCCCTGCTAATGCCACTCTCTGATCGCAGTTCCTAATAAGAACCACCACCCTATGGACTATCCCTTTAATAACTTCAGGAAAATAAGAAACACAAATGAAGTGAAACTCAGCTTGAATTTAGAAACATTAAGGTATAGAAAGTGAATCACAGAATTAAGAAATTACTTTCTGTGTCTGTGCTTGCATATGCTTCTGTGTGTTAACTGTCCACCATCACAGACTGAGCTCCAAGAGGACCAGGACTGGGTTTGCCATGTTCTTGCCCAGCCCACGGTGGGCATTTAGTGGCGGTTATAACAAGAATGAATAAAAGGACAAGGCTAGCACGAGGGTGGGACAGGATCAAACTTAACTTCCCTATTTCCTACAGAGCAAAGATGGAGAGATCAAGAAGGCTGGCTCGGATGGTAAGTGGGACCCTGGTCTAGGGCAGTACATTTTTGGGGAGGAGATAGACCCCAAGGGGTTTGCTCTCCCTGGCAGAAGAGTGGGAATAGCCATGTTTTTCTTCCCCTCACTAAGCCTAAGCCCCTAGCCCTGCCTTTGCAGGTGACATTATGGACAGTTCCACAGAGGCTCCTCCCATCTCGATCAAGTCCCGCACCCACTCTGTGTCTGCTGGTGAGTGAGGGCCACTGTATATGTTGGGGGTCATGCGGGGTCATGCAGGGACAGGCTGGAGGGGATCAAACCATTGGTCAGGTTCACTTCCGACGCCTGGCCCAGGTCTTGGCTGACACCTTTCTCCCTGCAGACCCTTCATGCAGACCTGGTCCAGGGGGCCAGGGGCCCGAGTCTGCCACCTGGAAGACACTAGGGCAGCAGCTGAATGCAGAGCTCAGGGGCCGTGGCTGGGGTCAACAGGATGGTCCAGGCCCCCCCTCCCCTTGTCCCAGCCCAAGCCTCCGAAGAGCCAGCCCCTCCCCAGACAGCCTGGGCCTCCCAGAGGATTCTTGCTTAGGCTCCAGGAATGAAGGTAAGCAGGTACCCTAACCCCCACCCAATACTGGGCTAGGGCCTGGAGGAGTCCCTGCTGGGAACTCAGCTCCTCTGGAGACCCTGAAGGTGGGAGGCAAGGGCTGGAGCGGGGGCAGCTGTTGGGACCATACCCTGATACCCTGGCCTCCCCCAGATGGCCAGCTGAGGCCGAGGCCTCTCTTGGCGGGTCGACGAGCAGTGTCTGTGCATGAGGACCAGCTCCAGGCCCCTGTTGGTGAGGGGAGACACCTCCATGTGTGCTTGAGTGCAGGAGGAGATGGGGGAGGGGGGGCTCCCTTCGAGGCTCTGGTCCTCGGAGGGGGCCACCAGTGGCGTGAGGGGTTGAGAAATCAGGGAGCCAGAGGCCAGGAGCAAGGGTCTGAGAAGCCCTTCCTACTAGCCCTGGCTCTACCTCCACAAAAGCAACCTCTGCCAGGGGTGGGAGGATGCTGGGGAAGGGGGAGGCTCTGAAGGCAAGTGTGCGTGGGGGTCGAGGACAGGCAGCAAGCCCTTAGCAACCCTCCCCAAGTCTTTCTGTATCCCTCAGAACGGCCCCGGCGGCTGCAGCGCTCCCCTGTCCTCAAGCGCAGGCCAAAGCTTGAGGCACCTCCATCTCCAAGCATAGGTAAAGGGGGCTGGAGCCAGTTGGGTGGGCGGCAGGCCTGCTCACTCCAGTCCTGACCCTTCCTCTCTCCCTGTGCAGGATCTGGCCTCGGAGCCGAGCCTATACCCCCACAGTCTACAGAGCCCTCAGACCCTGAGCGGAGCCCACCATCCCCAGCCACAGACCAAAGAGGCGGCGGCCCCAACCCCTGACCTTCTCCTTTCCTGCCGCATGAGATTATTTTATTAAAAAACTTAAAGGAAGCTGGTGTGAAGCCCTGTTTATCCACCCCCAGGCACGGACCCGTGCACGCATCCTCCCACGTGCTCATGACCCCTCACACCTGGGTTAGTTCAGCCTCTGGCTGTGGCTCCATCAGAAAGTGCAAGGCCCAGGCCACAAGGTGGGGAGGGAGCCTGGGAAGAGAACCATGGTTGTAAGCCAATGGAGACTGGGACGGGTAACCAAGAGAGTGGGGGCACCCCCCAGGCACTCACCTGGCAGCTTGGACCTGGGCACACAGGGAGGGGCAGGGTGGCTCATACTCATATTGGAAGGCAGAACCGTCACGATGCGTCTTTGCGGGGTCCTGAAGGGGGCGGGTATTGTGTCTGGAGAGGAGCCAAAAAGGAGCCTAAAGGCCAAAAAGGCCCCTAACCTCATCCAAGGCCAGCCCAGCCCCATTTTACCCTCCAGTTGTAAGGGGTGCTATGCTCACCCAGACAGAGCTGGACTCCAGGGCTTCCTTGGTGGTTCTTGTCCTTGGAGAGGGCTGCCGAGTCTTAGGGGGTAACTCTAGCTTCTTGAACTCCAGACTAGGTCTCTGGGCCATGGTTACAGGGGCTTGGTGTAGACTGGGGGCATGGCCAAGGGGTGACAGACTTGGGGTGCAGCTCAGGGGTGGGGAGTTGGGTACATGGCTGGGGCGTGGAGAACTGGGGGGCAGGGGGCCATGGGCTGAGCAGATGGCTGACAGGGGCTGGGAGCTGCCCTTCTGCGCTGGGTCTGCAGCAGCCAAGGGCAAGGCAGGTAGAAGGCTGATACTGGCACCACTTTCCTCTGACAGCATGTGGCTGGGTAGGGCAGGGGCTCCTGAGGAGGAAGGGGACTCACCATGGGCACAGACCTCTCAGCTCAGACTAGCTGAATGACCTGTGAACAAAGGCCTGCAGGAACTGTGTTCACCTCCCCACCCAGCTGTGCACGCTTTCACAGCATCCTGTGTAGCCCAGGCATCTAACTGATAGACAACACCAAGAGCATGGGGCCTGAGCACCAGCTTACCTGAGGAACTGGGTGAGGAAGGAGGAGAGGAGATGAGAGTCAGCGATAGGTCCTGTAGAGCCGGGTGTGGTGGGGGTAGCTCAGGGCCTGGCGGTCAGGGGAGGCTTATCAGCACGGAGGGCACTGGGCATGCAGGCACTCACTCCCCTCTTGACCTCTCCAGTCCTCCTTACCCTGTGCCCTCTGGCCTGGGCCCAGAGAGCTCAGGATTTGCTGGTCATTCTCAGAGATGTGCAGCCATAGGCTGGGGACAGAGTACACAGCTTCTCCCTGTAGGATGAGAACATTCAGTTTGGCCCTTGCCCAACTCCCCACTCCGACATTTCCCAAGAGAAGCCCCAGACTGACCGTGGCTCTGCAGCGTGAGGCCGCCCAGCGGGTGAGGGGGGGTGCTGTGCAAGGGCCTGCCAGCATCAGACAGCTCTCAGCCAGGCTCACTAGCGCCCCCCGATGCTCCTGGTCCTCCTCTACCTCATCCAGAAGTTGGGACAGTGAAAGGCCTAGGGACAGAGGACCCGGGGATGGGCTGAAGCTCAAAGAAGAGGAACTGGGGGGGGTGGGGGGGGAAGAGCTTATTAAGGAAGCAGAGGGCTGATGGCTCTTCAGGGAGTATGGGCAACTGACCAACCCCTATAAGTACCTGCACTGGGGGAGGTGGACTCTGAAAGGTGCTCCCTAGAGAAACAGAGGGAACAAGCCTGAGAAAAAATCCTGAAGCCTATCTGATAACACAGATTTTCCATTCCCTGACCGAACCACACCTGACCCAAGAGCCCAACCCCAAACTCACTGCAAGCAGTCATAGAGCTTTTTCCGCACATCCGGGTCCTGGTTGCTGGGAAGGAGAAGTAGGAAGCAGTCAATATAACTAGGAGCCCAAGGCCTATGCCAACGCCAGCCAGGCCTGGGTGGGGAGTACAGCTGGAGGGTGGAGGCATCACTTACCAACCAGTCACCCGTTCCCGGGGCTGCTCCGTGGGCAGCAGGCTGAAGCGGTCCACCTGGAGGTAGAACTCCGCGTGCTGGAGAGGTGAGTTCAGGGACCGGGTTTCAGGAGTTGTCAGGAAGTCGGGCCCAGTAACCCACCGAAGCCAGCCTCACCACTCACCGCGCCTGCCTCGGCGACTTGGACGCGGACCCCGCAGTTTTGCAGTAGCAGCAGCCGGCCTTCTGCCCCTCGAAAACCGAACTCCTTCTCCTCCCTGCAGCGAGCGCGATCCTCACTAACGCGCTTGCCTGAACACTGCCCCGCCCGCCTGGGGCCCGCCCTCCTGAAACCCGCCCACTTCGGGCTCAAGGCTCGTGCTCTCCCACCGGATTCCAATCTTCCCAGGCTCCGCGGAGCCTCTCTCACCAGTCCGAGGCGTTCAGAGCCTCCCGCGTCACCAAGCATCGAATACTGTGGGTCCCGTCGGACACAAGTAGCGTGGCCCCTTCAGACGTGTCGGGAGCGCGGGACGGGCCCGGGGCCTCGGCCTCCTGCAGTACCTGACGGCGACGACCTGCGTCAAACCCACCGCACGGGGCCCAGCACTGGTCTCCGGGCCCTGAGAACGGGGTGGGGACTCACCTTGAGCAGCTGCCCCGCCCGCGGGCTTGAGAGTGCCTCTGACCCTAGAACCAGCTCTCGAATCCAAGGCCGCAGGACCAAACTCCCCAAGCTTGCCATTCCCGCGGCTGTTGCCAGCCGAGCAAACCGGTACCGCGTTTCCCGCGGGCGCTACGGCCCCGCCTCTCCTCGGAAGAGGAAACGTACGGCGGCTGGGCGGGACCTGAGGTCGAGGTCCCGCCCATGAGCGTGCCCGCGCGTGCGCACGAGCGCGTCCTATTCGGGAACTTGTTTGCAGACCCGTGTTGGTTCAACTGTATGCTGTCCTGCTTACTCTTACCCGAGCATCTCTCCAAGCAGCGACCGGGCGTTTGCGCCGTTCTTCAAGACTCCTGTGGCACTGGGCAGGAAGGGGCCAAGGGCTGGCTCCGATGGAGTGGGAAGGATCTGGGGCCTGAGGCTGCAGCCAAGGGTGGTCCGAGTGGGTGGCTCAAAGCCACTTCAACGCCTGTGACCCCAAGGAGTTCAGCAATTATTTGTTGTGACTCAGTTTCCTCATCTACAAAATGCGCAGTCTTGTTAGGCCAGTGGAAATAAAAGTACATAGCATTCACGCTTCCCTGGTGGCGCAGTGGTTAAGAATCCGCCTGCCAATGCAGGGAACACGGGTTCGAAACCTGGTCCGGGATCCTACATGCCGCTGAGCAACTGAGCCCGTGCGCCACAACTACTGAGACTGCGCTCTAGAGCCCGTGAGCCACAACTACTGAGCCCGCGTGCCACAACCACTGGAGCCCGTGCTCCACAACAAGAGAAGCCACCGCAATGGGAAGCCTGCCCACTGCGACGAAAGAGTAGCCCCCGCTTGCGGCAACTAGAAAAAAACCCGCGCCCAGCAACAAAGACCCAACACAGCCAAAAAAATAATTAATTTTAAAAAAGATTAACATGATAAATTACAAAAAAGTACACAGCATTCAACAAATACTTCCCTCTCTCCCCCCTCGGATTGGCCAAGCCCCTCCCCCAGATTCCCGGGACGCGGGGACCGTAGCGTAATGACGTAGAAGGACGCAAAGATTCTCCCACCCTTATCTCCGTTTCCTAGGAAACGTGGACTCCGCGTTCAACTCACCGTCGCTGCCCTCTTGACGTCACGGTCCGGACAGGGGGGCGGGGCGAGTGCTACCGCCAGGGGCGGGGCGGCGCGGGCCGGCCGGGCTGTGCACCTGCGCCTCGGCGGTCCGCCTGGGGCATCATCCCCGGTCCGCCTGGCCCCGCCATGGCCAGGCCGCAGAGGACTCCAGCACGCAGTCCCGACAGCATCGTCGAGGTGAAGAGCAAAGTAAGGGCCCCTCCAGCCCCGGCTCCGGCCTCGGCCCTAGGAGCTTCCAATTCCCTCATTCTCCCCTTCCTGACTCCTTGGTCCCCACCACCTTTTTCTCTCCTCCATCCTCCACGTCCCATTCTCCGGCTTTTCTTCTCGCTTTCCCCCATCCATCCTCCTTCCTTCTACTGCCGGCCTCAAGAGTCCCTCTGTGGCCTGGGTACCTGAGGGCGGGGAGAAGACCTTGGACAGCGTCCCTTGTACTGGGTGCAAGGCTGCAGCTGTTGTGAAGCCCCCCCCTGTCTTTCTCACCCCTGCCACCTTCGGACCCGTGGTGAGAAAGGGCACGGACTCCATCCTAACCCCTCCCCGCCCCCCCACCCCGGCCTCCAGTTTGATGCCGAGTTCCGACGCTTCGCGCTGCCCCGCGCTTCGGTGAGCGGCTTCCAAGAGTTCTCTCGGTTGCTGCGTGTGGTACACCAGATCCCGGGCCTGGACGTGCTGCTTGGCTATACGGATGCTCACGGCAACCTACTGCCCCTCACCAACGACGACAGCCTGCACCGGGCCCTGGCCAGTGGGCCCCCGCCGCTGCGCCTGCTAGTGCAGAAGCGGGGTGAGGAGGATGGGGTACAGTGGGCAGCCTCTGTGGGGTAGGGTGACAGGGCAAGTCTAGAAGGGTTAGTCCATGCCCAGTGTGCCCAGGCTTCACCCTCTGCAGTCCCTGCCCTTGGCCTGACCTCCAAGTGGCAGGAAGTAGCTACAGTGCCCCCTTCCTCAGGCCTTGGCCTGATGGAAAAGGGCCCAAATGGGAAAGCAGGGTCTCTGATCTCAGCGTCCCCCTCTCCTGCAGCAGAAGCTGATTCCAGTGGCCTGGCCTTTGCCTCCAACTCTCTGCAGCGGCGCAAGAAAGGGCTCCTAGTTCGGCCAGTGGCATCCCTGCGCACGCGGCCACCCCTGCTAATCAGCCTGCCACAAGATTTCCGCCAGGTTTCTTCAGTCATAGATGTGGACCTACTGCCTGAGACCCACCGACGGGTGCGGCTGCATAAGCATGGTTCCGACCGCCCCCTGGGTTTCTACATCCGAGATGGCATGAGTGTGCGCGTAGCTCCCCAGGGCCTGGAACGGGTTCCAGGCATCTTCATCTCCCGCCTGGTACGAGGGGGCCTGGCTGAGAGTACAGGGCTGCTGGCAGTCAGTGATGAGATCCTCGAGGTCAATGGCATTGAGGTAGCTGGGAAGACCTTGGACCAAGTAACAGACATGATGGTCGCGAACAGCCACAACCTCATTGTCACTGTCAAGCCAGCCAATCAGCGCAATAATGTGGTGCGTGGGGCATCTGGGCGTCTGACAGGGCCTCCTTCTGCTGGGCCTGGGCCTGCTGAGCCTGATAGCGACGATGACAGCAGCGATCTGATCATTGAGAACCGCGAGCCTCCCTGTTCCAATGGGCTGTCTCAAGGGCCTCCATGCTGGGACCTGCGCCCAAGCCGCCTACTTCCTGATGCCCGCAGCTCTCTGCCCTCCCTGGATGATCAGGAGCAGGCCAGCTCTGGCTGGGGGAGTAGCATTCAAGGAAATGGTAGTGGCTTCAGCCTCTGACAGGCAAAGATGCAGCCCCTTGCCCTTCCCGGCTGCTGGGACATGGCAGGGACTTCCCCAGTGGGGTTTTTTAGCTTGCTCATGGGGCCCTCTCAGTCTGGGGAACATTAAAGGTTTTCTACAAATGCAGTTATGGTCCTTCTGTTTCCCAGCCCTAGCCTCCTCCTTGATCTCACAATCTTGCCTTCTGGCCTGGACATGAGGCAGGAGTGGAGGAGTGATAAGGGCAGCAGAGAAACCTTCCTGTAGTCAATCAGCAGGAAGGACACCAGGCTTGGCATTTCTAGGGTGAGAAAAGCTCTTATGGAAACAAACTCCACTGTGTACAAAAAGTTTAATTTTGACAAAGGGGTTAAGAGGCTGGGATGGCCCTTCCACAGCCACCAGTGACTGGGAAGAGTGCTCTGGGGATACTGCCCACCCACTGCTCCTGTCTTCGAACTCCACTCTATGATGGGGCCCAGTCCTGCCCTTTATAACCATGTAGCGATCCTCAGTGAGACCCCTGACTCTATCCCCATAAAAGGGCTCAGGCATCCATCTTCACAAAGACCTTGGGGCGGGAAAAGATCTTGATGGCTTCCTCTACCTGCATCAGCTTCCGGTCCAGCTCAGCACGATGGCTCTGGGCTCTCAGTGAATCCGCCCCAGCAGGCAAGAGCACCAGCTCATGAAGCAGCTGGCTCTGGCCTACAGGGGCCCCAGAACAGTAAGTGCTGGGCAGGGGAGCATGGTCCCCAGTGGGTTCCCCATCCAGCTTCCTTTGGCCACATACTCACTCTGGAGCAGATTGCTCAGTGTCTCCAGCCGCTGGTTCTCAGGCATGCAAGTGTGGCCAGGCGGCATGGCCGGGTCCGGCTGGCTGTGCTGACGGGCCTCAGCCTCCTGCCGCCACAGATCCCTCCGCTCCAACAAGCTGCGATGCAACAGACTCAGGATTGATAATCCCAGGGCAGATGCTGGCTCCCACCCACCATAAGTGTCCCTTACCCTGGGTGTTGGGCAGTAGGACCTACTAATGGGGAACGTGACCCTTCTGTGTGGCGTTGTAGTGCTCCTGGGCCTGCCGTTGCTGCTCCAGCACCTGTGCCAGGACTTGCAGCGAGCGAGAATGACGCCGGGGGGCCCTCTTCGCAGTGCGAGCATTGTGGGTAATGAAGTCCACACTTGGGCCTGGGCCCTGCAGGACATGGCAAGCATGATGAGGTAGCACTGTGTTGTGCCCCTGAACCTCCCCAGGATCCCTGCCCTACCTCCCAGCCCTCACACATCCTCTCACCTTAGCATTGGGACCTGGTGGGGTTAGCTGGGGACTGGGGACACGGGGTGGTGGGAACCCAGGGCCGCAACGGGAATGTGCCCTCAGGAAATGGGCAGGCTCTGTCCCAGAGGCAGGGCTGGGCTCCTGTAGGCCAAGGCATAGCAGAGGGATCAGTCAGGCTGAGGTCAGGGTCTCAAGCCATAAGACCAAGACTCTGCCCTTCCTGCCTTTCAGGATCTTTCTCTATCACCAGTCCTCTGGAATTGGCCTCCTTCGTCATGAAGGAGGACTTCTCCTCATCAGCATTTAAACATGTGTGTTTCTCACATCTTTAAGAAAACAAATACCCCTCCTTCTATCTCAGTCCTGGCTTCAGCCACCATTTCTTTTTTCTTTCCTTCCTAGCCAAGATTTCTGGCTCTGTCCCCACCAAGGTCACCAACAGCTGGTCTCCAAGCCCTCAAATCCAGGGTCACTTCCCTGGTCTCATCGTCCTCTGCCAGATCCTCAATAACTCCTGGGTCTCACTCCTGACATCCGCATCTGATTCTCCACCTGCTTGCTGGACATATTCCCACTCCCTGCGAGTCCCATAAATGCTCCTGATTCAACACATCCACATATGACCTTATTGTCTTTTCTCTCAATCCTGCCTCTCCGTCTCAGACCCGTGGACAGAGAAGTGGTGCCACTATCTACCCAGATAGAATCCTACCACCATACATACCCCTGCCCCTGCCCTTCCCATCGTCCTTAGAAATAAAGGTAAGAAGTGGATTATGTGGCCCTTTATGATGTGGGTACAGGTGACTTCTTGGCCTAACCTCACGCTCTTCTTCCCTCACAGTGAATTGAACACAGCATCCCCACTGCCCACACTCCCTCTGGTCTTAGGACTTCTATCCGTGAGGTTCCATCTCTATAGAATGTTCTCCTCCATCCTCCCCTGGCCTAATTCCTACTTGCCCCTCAGAATCACCCAGCCATCATCACTCCTGAGAAAGCCCCCCAGCCCCACTCTGCAGCAGAACCAGCTATCTCTTAGTCCCCTGTTACCTTAGTTCCCTGCGGTTTTCCACCCTCCTCATAACTCAGATCAGAGTATAACTGTCAAAAAGATGGGCAATACTTCTGGCTGCCTGAGGCAGGTACCTGCAGCTGGGCCTTGACATGGGACTTCACTTTGTCATACTTGGGTGAGCGCCAGAGAGCCTTCAGGGGCCTGGACTGGTCCTGCTCCCGGCTGTGCTCCTGCTCACGGAAGCGCCTCTGGATCTCCCTGATCCGCCTCAGGTTCTCCTTCTCATGGTCTTTAGGGTCCTTCCCTGGGGAAAAGATGTTGCCAGGCTCTGCCCTACATACAGCCCATGCAATCCAACTCACAACAGAGAACACACAGGCCCACACCCTGCCTCCCACAGAAGGATCTCCCTGACATCTCCATCTAAGTCCACCTCGTCACCTTGTTCCCTTCCTCACACAGTAATTATCTTCTTCTATTCCTGATGATTTTCTACATTTTTTATTGCGAAGTATACCATTAATCATCTTGCATATCATATTCACCAGTTCACTTGTTTATTGTCTCTCACCTTGATTCGATGATGCTCTTCTCCAACCTTGTTTTCCTAGCACCTATAGGGCCTGGCACACAGGAGACACTCAAGAAACAACCTTTCATTGATGCATGAATTAATGAAGCTGAGCTATGGGTTTTCTGGGGGATACCTCATCTAGTCCTCTCCTGCGAGGAAGAAGAGAGGACTTTTATAGTCGGGGAAACTAACAGTCAGAGAGGTAAAGCCTAAGCCTTCCTCAGGGAAGGAGAAGCAGCTGCTTTTGATCTCAGCTTTGACTTCAGACTCGCCCCGTCCCTTCTGTCCAGAACTTACTCTTGGGAGAGGCCCCTGGGCCTAGGGAAATACCCCCGAGCTGCAGCAGCACGCCACCCACGCCGCGCCGGCCACGCTCCAGGATTTCTCGGGCTCCGGGACCGATGCGGGGTCCGCGGGGAGGGGTGGCGTCTAGGTCGGGGTCCGGAGTCAGCAGGCTCAACTTCAGCGTGCTTCCCTCAAGGCGCCCTTGGGCTGAGAGGCCAGACGGGGCGGAGCGCAGAGTTCAATGGTGGAGCTGGGCCCGACCCTTGCTCTGGCTTCGCCAGGGTGAGGCACCCCACAACTCACCCGAGGCCGGCCGCCGGTAGTAGTCAGGACAGAGCGTAGTGTCTGGGGGGATGGGCCCCGAGATGCGGGAAGGACCCTCGCACATGCCGCCGTCGTCCTTCTGCAACAATGCACCGAGGCCTGCCGGGCTACGCATCTCCGGCCCCGAACCCCCTTCCTCAGCCCAGTACCTCCTCCCTGGACCCGGGCCCTGACCCCAGCTGTGCCGCCTTGCCTGCGTTCCTGGCCCTCGCCCCGCCTCCCGACCCTGGCCTGCGCTCGCCACCTCCGCTCTCAGCCCACTTCCCTGCCCCGCTGGCAGCCCCTCCTCACCCGGGCAGGGTACTCACCCAAGCAGTTTCACCGCCCACTGCCGCCACCCGACCTCTTTGCTGTTGCCAGGTAACAATGGTTTCCGTCCCTGAGGTCAGGGGCCAATGCCCCCTGGCGCAAAGCCTTCTGGGGCTTGTAGTTCCAGCTGAGGGTGGGGCCAGACCGGCTGCCAGTTGCCCTTCGCAACCCGGCCTTTCTCCGGGGTCAGCTCACGGTCTACCAGTCTAGGGTCCGCCCTCCACCTCCCACCCCCCACGTCCCCCAAGCAACCGTCGAGGATGCACTGATCCTCCGCAGCCATGGCCTCAGCAGGGGCTGAGAAGCGGCCAGGGGCCCAAGAGGGAACAGCATTGGGACAGTCACAGCTTACGGAGGTGCCTGGTGGCCATGCGCAGAATTCTGAGGTGACCATTAGGCTGTCTAGCCTTCAAACACTTGGCCACAGAGCTTTAGGAGACCAGCTTCTGTGCAATGACCCCCTAACTGCCAGGACAGGCTCCACAGCCTGGGAGGGGCATGGGCTGGTGCCCTTCATCTGTATTTGGTATCTAATGGCTGATCCCTGTATCCTTTGCCTGGCCATGGTGACCAGTTACCTATGTGTCACCTCTAGTGTCCAGTTATGGGAGACCAGTGCCTAGTGCCAGCCCATGAAGCCTGCCAAACCCAGGGTGAAGACAAGTGCCCAACAGGGCCAGTCTCAGAGCCAAAGATCCAGGAGGAAAGACTCAAGCTGGAGGAAGAGAGGCACAAGCCAGAGGTGCAGGCACTAGAGGAGAAAGGCCCCAGGCCTATGGCCTCCATTGTGAGGACCAGTCATGGTCTGAAGAGGAAGCTGGTCAAGTGAGGGGGCTTTCAGAGGGAAGAAGCTGAAGGGCTGGGGAGGTGGAATGGGGGTGGATTCCGTAGGATTCCTAAATCGGGCATTCCTGCAGTGTACATACTTATCCTCTGCCACCACCATCACTCCTCCCCTCTTCTGTCCCTCAAGAGCTCTGATGTAGGGAACATCCAGAGAGGGAGTCTCAAAGCCTTGTAAGGGGCTGAACTCATGAGCTCTTGGCCCCTGTCCAGCCCCGGGCCTCACTGACCAGGAAAGGGACAAGAATCTGGGCCTGGGGTGGTAGGTAGACAGGGCTATTCCCTAGGACAGGGCACAGGAGCCAAGGCTGGAGGCTGGCTCCTCAGGACTTCTTGTCCCCTAGCCTCCCAGGACCTAGCCACCAAGCCCATCCTAGGGCTGAAGCTGAGCTGCCACAGGGGATGCCGCTGCAGAGGGAGGAGCGGGAGAGTAGCCAGAGTGAGCCCTTGCCGTCTGCCAAACAGCACAAAAAAGCCAAGAAGCGCAAGAGTGTGGGAACCCCAGTGCTCCCTGTGGTGGCCAGCACAGTGTCTGCGTCCTCAGAGACCTTAGGACTGGAGCGTGAGTGGCATTCCCCGGGCCTTCCCTTTATCCCCCGCCTGCTGGACCCCTGACATGGCACAGCTTGGCGCTCCAGCACCTGCCCTGCCCCGGGTCCTTGCAGGAAAGGCCCAGCGCCTGCGGCCCCTGTACCAGTACATCAACTATTGCAACCCTGAGCTGAACCAGGCACGGGAGGGGGACAGGGAGGCCGAGGCTGAGGTGAAGCCTGAGTCGGAGCTGGCCCTCATCCCCAAGGAGACAGGTGTGGAACAACTGTAGGCCTTGCTGCCAACGGCAGGTGAGCTGGGCTCAGGCCTCACTTTGCCCTGCCCCAATATGTTCATGACCCCCACCTACACTCTGGTTCCCCTGGGAGAGGAAGCTGGCGAGGAGCCTGGGGGTTTGCCCAGCCTGGGCGTCAGCGGTTGCCTCAAGGCTGAGATGCTCAAGTCAACTCAGGTGGACACCAACAAGATGCTAAGTGTCTGCGCTGCCCCACTTGCACCCCCACCCTCTCCTCAGTACAAGTGACTGTCCTGCCCCACTGGGGGCTCCCCTTCTCCCAAGCCTGAACCAGAGCAGCAGTCTATGGCCCTAGGCACTCAGGTGGAAGAGGGGATTCTGCCCCTACCCCTACTTGGGATCTTGGGTTTGCTAAAAATAAACGTTTTTCCTTTTCTCAGACTGTGATCCCCCAAATAAGATGCCTGAAGAGGGAGAGGCTGGGAAGAAGGGTGGAGGATTCCCCAGTAGAGTGAACTGGATTGCCCAAGAACTTGACAGAAATATAGATTCCTGGGCACTACCCCAGGCCTAAATGAATCAGAATCTGCAGGGGCGGGGCCTGGTTCTGTGCATTTAAAACCTCCTCAGATGAACCTGAAGGTCAGACAAGATAACAGTGGGGATGGAAAGGCGGTTGGTAAGGAAGAACTTGGGGAAGAGAAAGGAAAAGAACTGTCACATCATGGGAAGCGGGTGCTTGGCCTTACTCCCTGTCTCCCAGGGAAGGGGCCTGCGTTGATCTGACCTTGAGGGGACCAACACTTGGAATCTTCCTTCTGAGGTGGCAGAGTTCATTTGCCTGTCCCAGGAGGGGCAGCTCTCACAGCTGGACCAGACTTTGCCCCCAGAGTGGCCCCTGGTGACAGAGGAATTGGTGCCTTTTTCTGGCAGGCAAGGGGTGGTGGTAGAGGTGAATGTTCTCTTTGGACCCCTGTGGCTGAGCCACTGGATGACTGCGGCGCCTGATCCTCAGGGGTCTCTGGGAAGAGGGGGCCAGTGCTGGCCATTTTGGAAAGCCCCTATCCTGCTGCCTCCTGGTCCTCTTGCATGTCCCTCAGACATCGTAAACACAGGGAATTCCAGATTAAATGGATTTCTCCTCCCTCCAACCTGCTTTTCTTCCTGCTTCTCATCTACACAGTTGTTCAAGCCAAAATCCTGATATCACCCCAGACCCCATCCTATTCTTTGCTCATTGACTCCTGCCAGCTAATCAGGCATGAAGGCAGGTGAATCTACCCTCTCAGACACAGAATCTCTCGGACACCCGTCAGCACCCTTGCCTGGGACACTGTCATCTCCAGGTGAGAGCTCACTAGTCTCCCTGCCGGTGGGCCCTTGCCCCACCAACCCACCCAATGATTCTGCTACACACTCCTGAACCCCTGATGGTGTTGCTACCCCTCTAGCACCCTGCTCGTTTTACCCCAACTACCTTAAAACTTTTTAGTGGCTTCCTGTAATTCCCTGACCAACTCCACCTTTTCTTACCTTCCCTCTCTGCCTGTGGGGCTTCCCCTGCCTAAAATGCCTTTATTTCTTCACCCTCAACCTGGCTAGTATAACATGTACCCTTGAAGACTCACGGCGCCTTGCTTCCTGCTGAGCCAGGCAGCACCCAGTGCTGTATTGCCCTGCATTGTAGCATCTACACGCTACTACCACTGTGGGTTATATAACTATTTCGGGGACTAGACTGTGAACTCCCCAAGGCCATGTGTCATTGCACCGCATCCACCTAACAGAGGGGCCCCATGAAAGGCACCAAGATAAGGAGACCAAGGTGGGGAGCCAAGGAAGCTGCAGAGAGGGACAGGTTAGGATCTGAAAGGCTGAGGCCATCCAAAGTCCAGGACCATATGGGGGGGGCCCCTGTAAGAATGGCCTGGCCATCCAGGAAGGGAGGGGGTGGGCAGGCCCATATGGAGGAAATAGGAAGAAAATGGGCATAATCCCAGGCTGTTCCCTCTTTTAAGGGTCACTTGGATGCTCACTGGCCCCATGACAAGGCCTCAGGGCAAGCCGTGGGATCAGGACATTTATTTTTTTGCCCACACTTCTCCCTGGGCAGTGACCTGACTGAGCTAGGAGATACTTCTACAGGGACCATGCAGACTGAAACGCTGTCCATAGGGATGAGCACGAATTCTCCAGGAATTTTAGAGGTAGAGGGCTCTTCAAGATAACTGAGTTTGATCTCCTGACTTTATGGCTGAGGAAGCAGAGGCCTGCAAAGGAGTGGCCTTGCATGAGACCACACCCTGGGGCCCAGGGAGGGCCTGCCCTTTCCTGAGCCCTGAAGATCTCTGAACCTGGGGGCTCTCTGGCTAAGGCCTGACCCAAGAAGGCTGAGCATCTCCTTTCTCTGTGTGGTCTCCAGGGCTGGAGGTGTCGGTCAGGCCAGCACTGATAAGGAAGATCTGTTCCTATTTCTTCACAGGTGACGTAGGAAATACTCAGTAACCACAGAAGAGTCAGTCTGTTTCCTGAGGGCTTACTCACTTGTCAGGCTTGTCTAAGCAGGGTGGGTGATAGTAGCCACAGAAAGGAACAAGACACCACTACCACTCCTAGAAGCTCACTCTAAGTGTGTAATGCTAAGGCAGCATAATTCAAGGAGACGTGATAACGGAAGGGCTGAGGACCAGAGCTGTGGCGCCACAGGTAGTGGGAGTGACTGCCACTTTGCCTGCAGGAGTGAAGAGGCAGCTCTCCAGCTGCTTCCTGAAGGAGAGAGTTGGGTGGCCTTCCAATCAGAGGATATGCCAGGGATGAAGCCTCACTAGTGTGGAAGATGTCAGCCCCATGTAGGAGGGCCATTTAGCATGGCTGAAGCAGAGGCCTGGCTATCAGACCAGGCTGGGTGTAGGCAACGAGGGATATTGGCCTGACGTTTTGGAGAGGTTGCTTGGGCATCAGCGTGAAGGGCCGAATAAGGAAGGGAAAGACTGGCGATAGGGAGGTGAGGAGGCTGCTGCCATTGTCTGGGTGAGTGCGAGGCCTAGATTTGGTTGGGGGTTGGAAAATAAGCAAAAGGTATTCTGGAAGCTCTCTTCTGCTTGCTGTAAGAGAGAGGAAAAGCTAACTGCCTTTTCATTGGCTTGGAAAAACTTTATTTTGACCCAAGGAAGATCCTGAGATTTGGGAAACAGGTCCTGGAAGGTGATGCTGACTTCCTCCAGGAGGGGGAGCTGCAGGACAAGCCTGGAACCAGTTGACTGTCACCTCTGGGAACCAGAACCCTGCTGGCTTCCTTGGGAACAGGCATCTGGGCCACTTCATGGTACCTCTCCTCCCCCACACCAATCCAAGAGATACAAGATGGTAAAGATGTCTGAGGGATGGCCATGGACCTAGGTTCTGCAGAGTACCAACAGAGGACCTGGGTCCTCAAGAGTAGCTCTGCCCTAAGCCCATGTACAGTCGGCCCCAGGACTTGGTTGGAATCCATCTTTGTAAACCAGAGGTTTTATTGCAGTCCTATAAAACCTAAGTGCCACTGTGGGTCAATAACATGGCCCTTTCTTAAGTAAGAGCATCTGAGTCGGATGCAATGGATGCATGTGCTTTCTTGGTCAATACCCAAATTTAGGGGGGATCTCAACATCCTGTTAACACACAGAAGGATGACCTGGAGCTGAGCCGGGAGGAAGGGAGCAGCTTCTCCTCCTTCACCTCTACCAGCATCCTGCCTGGTGGGGTTCTTTCTACAGTCCACCTACTAGTTCAGGCCAGGCTGAGATTCCTGCTGTAGAGAGGAATGTAACCTGGATGAGGACCCGAGCGGGGAAGGGCAATGCCTGGGCACTCAAGAGTCTGAGATGCCACAGGCACTAAGGAAGGAATAGTTCAGGGTCAGGCTCTGTAGTAAGAGGACCCTGACCAGGCTCCTAGCTCTGTCACTTATAACTTACAGGAGGCAAGTAACTTTGCCCCTCTCTGCTCTGAATAACGGGAATATTAATAGTAGTACCTCGTAGAGTGGTTTGGATATTAAATAGAATAATACACGTGAACCATCTATCCCTGGGGCCCCAATATGCAGTAAGTACACCCCAACACTAGCCACTGTTATTTTACCTCACAAAGACAAGGTCTGAAACCAGGACAATACAGGAAAATAGGCCTGGTGACTCCTATAAAGGGTGCCAGGAGGAAGAGGGAGCCCTCTCTGAGCCTCTCTCTTTCTGGTGAGGAGTCCACAGCAGGCCAGAAAGAGGGAAGCTTAGAGAAGGGGAGAGTCTGGTCCAGACTTAATTCTGGCAGAGGAACAAAGGAGTCGATGTGTCCTTTCCCACCGTCCTGCCCCACCTGCCTCTGACTGACAGGGTTAAAAGCCTCTTCCTGTGGGGAGAACAGGTTAGTAAAAGCAGAGCTGGAGACTGGCTGGCTAGGCCAGGCAGTGCTCGGCTACACCCCGGCTACAATGCTTCCGAGGGGCAGCGCCTTCCTCCAGTTCACCCCGTCTAGCCTCCCTGGGGCCACTCCTCACCCCTCCTCTCCCAGGGCTCCTCTGGAGCCAACCCCTTGGTTTCAAGAACAGAACCCTTCCTGACCTCCAGCCCAGGGAGACCTCGAACTCTCCCACTATCTCCCCTTAAACGTCAGGCCTGATTGGCCCCCTGAAGTCTTAAGTCCTGTTTGCTGAGGAAAGACTTCTTGGAGGGCTCCAGAGGGATTCAGCTGCAAGGAATAAGCCAGGAGATGAGGGCAGACAGTGGTAGGAGCCTGTGTGTCCCGCTAGATAGTGAAGGATCCAGAGCAGGTCAGGGCTGCCATAGAGCCACAAGGAAAGAGAAAAATAGAAACAAATCTACAACAATCAACAAGCCTTTCATTATTAAAGAAACCCAATCTACCAAACAACCAACCAACAACCACATGTCACAGTGTCAGACTTTCTGATTTATTAACATTTATCAGATGTCCCAGAGCTCTCCCTTGTCTCCTCTCTGCCAACTCAGGGGCCCTCTGCCCTAGGTCAACAGCCCCTGAGAGCTCATCTACTACAGAACCCCTCCTCCCCGCCAGGGAAGGGGCAGCCTGCAGGCCGGAAGGGCTTGGTCACATGGGAGCGAGGGCAGGTGCAGATCCCTGAGGGATGACTTCCTGCCCTCACCATTCCTGAGATGCCCCAGCCCAGGACGGGCATGGAAACAAGGCCTCTTGTCATTTCTCCTCAGGCCTGAGCAATCAAGCCAAGCTGGCTCCTTGCTGTGCTTTCTCATCCAGTTAAGACCACAAATAGGCTGATGAAGCCCCCAAGTCAAGCCTTTGCTGGAACTGCTCACACACTGGGGGCAGCTCCGCCCTGTGCAGTGTGCCGGCCCTCTCAGCCATGGCAATAGGAACGGCACCGCCTCACCAGTCTGAGGAGTAAATGAGCACTGGAGGGGGCGTTCTCCTGGGGCCACCTTCAGATTCACCCGAATTCAACTCTGCCCAAGTTGACCTATCAAATGAAAGACACTGTGCTATAACCAAGCCCTCCCATCACAGCTCCTCCCTCACCCTTTGCCCCGTGGCAGGGAGCCCACGTGCAGGCTCACAGGTTATTCCGCTGGAGCGCCTCACACAGGTTCTGGTTGGCGTCAGGCTCCTCCGTCAGCACCTCCACAGCCTCCCACTCCCCGGATCGGCTCGACCGTTTGATGGCATCCACCACGCTCTGCATGTAGAGCCCATCCTCGAATGAGGCGGCCATGGAGACGGGGGTATGGTCCCACGTGCGGCGGTCCCCCTGCCCCTGGAAGGACTGGCGCAGGGCCTGCACCATGTAGACCATGCCCTTCAGGTAAAGCAGCGGGACATCCTGGGGCCCCTGCTCGGGGAGCCCCGTGCCCACAGCCAGCGAGTCCCTCAGCAGCAGCTCCTCTTGTGTGGCAGAGTTCTTCTGCCCGTAGAGGTCAGCTCCCCGGGCAACAAGGCGTCCCGCAGAGCCCACCACCATGACCTCGTGCACAAAGGCGCCTGGCATGTTGAAGTTGAGTGTTACTGTGCTGCACACACCCCCACCCATAAGCATCTGGAAGAAACAGAAGTCATCGCTGGTGACATGCCGGATGCCACGGATGGCTGCATTCTGCCTCACAAAGGTCTTGAGCAGCCCATGTACCTTCTCGGCTTTCTGGCCAGTCAGGTGGGTCAGCAGGTCCACAATGTAGGTGCCCATGGTGTGCAGGCCCCCACCGCCCATGAGCTCATCACAGATCCAGCCGTAGTTGGGGCTGAGCAGGCTGCCCGAGTAGACGCGGGCATCACAGATCATCACTGCACCCACGTAGTGCTCGGCAATCAGCTGCTTCATGCGCACGAAGGCAGGCAGGAAGCGCAGCACGTTCCCCACCAGGCTCATCAGCTGTGGGTAGTAGCGCGAGGCTGTCACCATCCGGAAGGCATCCACCGAGGTTGCTGCCTTCTCACAAACCACATTCTTCCCAATGCCTGAGAATAAAACACAGCAGGAAATCTCAAAGTCCCAAGGGGTTTACACTGGGAAAAGAAAACCCATTTCTGGAAGGCAGGTGACTCAGGAAAGCTGCCTGAGACCAGGTGGTGACCTGGGACAAGAGGAAAGGTGATCAGCTTGGATGAAAACAGTACCCAGTGACTGGGACTAGAGAAAGAATTATGGGCTCGAGAAAGAGAAGCAAGGTCTTAAAGGAAAAATGAAAGGAGTAGAGGCAGAAGGTGCAAACCAGGAGTGGGAGGTAGAGAGGTGGCACAAGGTTAATTTTATGTGTCAACTTGGTTAGGTTATGGTGCCCATCGAATACTAGTCTAGACACCGCTGGGAAGATATCTTTAGATCTGATGAACATTTAAACCAGTAGACTTTGAGTAGAGCTGATTACCCTCCATAATGTGGGTAGGCCTCAACTCATCAGATGAAGACCTTGAGAAAAAAGACTGAAGTTCCCTGAAGAGGAAGGAATTCTGCCTCCAGACTGCCTTCAGACTCAAGTCTGCAACATCACCTCTTGCTGGAACTCAGATTTGCTCTGCAGATTTCAGATCTGTCAGCTCCTACAATAGCATGAATCAGTTTTTAGAAAATAAATCTCTACCTCCCTCTCTCAATATACATCCTCCTGGTTCTGTTTATCTCAAGAACACTGCCTAATACAAGTGGGCTGGAGAGGTGGACATGCTTCTTGGACATGCTTATGTACCTTTATGCATTTATTAGATCATCAGCTTGGGGTAAGAAAATCAAATCTATATTCTAGGGGATGAGCTTGGCACTCTCAGTTGTAACTGCAGAAAGGGCTCTAAGATTCCTCGCAGATTGTCCTCTGAAAACACTGGTTCAACAAGTTAGTGTAGTCATAAGGCCCGAAAATGCTTGGCTCCAGTAGGAGGGGAAAGGGAGAGAAAACATCCTTTCTGTCTCATGCCTGTTCTGAGTACATCGCAGCTGGAATGCACCCAGAGAGCAAAACAAAGCTAGACAAAGCCCTGAAGAGAGAGACCAAGAGGACTGAGCAGCTCCCACACGAGGAAAAGGAAGGGATCAACACTCCTCCACATCATGAGATGAAAGCTCATGAGGGTACGAACAGCCAAAAGACACCAACTCCTGGAGTATTCCTGTGAGCTTGGGATGGTTCAAGCAGAAGAAAGTCTTATGCTAGTATCTTCAACAGAAAACTTACAAAGCCCAAGAAGTCGTATGGACTGGACACACACAGGTTTGGGGGTACAGCAAGCTAGGGAAGTGTGAAGACATCCAGTTATTCCATTACTCATTCCACAGACACTGCCCTTGGGGTGCAACTCAAATTCCACGACCTCAATTCACCCAAGAAGTCATGGGCTTCTTGAGGGAACAAGCTCAAGGGTCTGGTACAGATGGCAGAATAAGGGAAGACTTCATGGGGGAGTGCCGCCAGGGATCTTTAAGGAAGCAAATGTTCCAGGGAGCATAAGGGGGAAAGGACACCCAGGCAGGAAACTGCATGTGCAAAGGCACTGAGGAAACGGCTGGGATTCCTAAAGTCCTGAGTGCACACCAGGAAACAGGTTGGAGGGTTTACACAGGGTCGATAAGAAATGTAGGAAATTGGATAGATAATTGGTAGCTCACTCACAAAGACATTCAAGGTGGTGGGGTAGGTTTAGGGTTGGAATCCCAAACTGAGCTCTTGATACTCCCTTCCCTGAGTTTTCTCCACCTCAGTCAATGGCGATTCATTTCTCCCCGTTTCTCAAGCCAGAATCACGGATGTCACTCACATCCATCCCACTTTCAATCATCAGTAAATCCTGTTGGCTTAGCTTTCAAACTACATCCAGGATCTCACCAGTTCCCACTACCACCAGTGCCACCTTCCTCATCCAAGTCACCACACTTTTTTGCCTGGATTATTGCAATGGTAACTTAACTGGTCTCCCTCAGTCTTTTTTCTTTTTTTTTAATACATTTTATTTATTTATTTATTTATTTATTTTTGGCTGCGTTGGGTCTTTGTTGCTGCACATGGGCTTTCTCCAGTTGCAGCGAGCAGGGGCTACTCTTCGTTGCGGTGCGTGGGCTTCTCATTGTGGTGGCTTCTCTTGTTGCGGAGCACGGGCTCTAGGCGCACAGGCATCAGTAGTTGTGGCTCGCGGGCTCTAGAGCGCAGGCTCAGTAGTTGTGGCACACGGGCTTAGTTGCTCCACGGCATGTGGGATCCTCCGGGACCAGGGCTCAAACCCATGTCCCCTGCACTGGTAGGCGGATTCTTTACCACTGCACCACCAGGGAAGTCCGGCTTCTTCTTTTTTACATTTTTATTTAATTTTTTATTTTAATAAATAAAAAATATTTATTTATTAATTTAGGCTGCGCTGGGTCCCAGTTGCGCACACAGGATCCTCGTTGTGGCCTGCGGGATCTTTTTTTTTAGTTGCAGCATGTGGAATTCTTAGTCGCAGCATGTGAACTCTTAGTTGCGGCATGCAGGATCTAGTTCCCTAACCAAGGATTGAACCTGGGCCCCCCACGATGCGAGCGCAGAGTCCCACCCACTGGACCACCAGGAAAGTCCCTGGGTGTAGCTTCTTCTGATGGATTCTGTTCACACAGGCTCAGGAGGGGAACTTGTCTGGCCACCTTGCAACAGAAACAATGGGGCCCCAGGACAGCTGGCTGCTCAGAAAGGGCCATTTATTGGTGCCAAACTCGAGCTTTGGAGCCACTCTGGGATTCAAATTCTGGTTCTCTCGCTTGGTTGCTGCATGACCTGGGACATTTCTAAACCTCTCTGGGCTTTGGTTTACTACACTGTAAAAGGAGAGTCCCATCTACCATGCAGGGTAGAACAGTAAGTCAAGTGAGGCAGTATATGTAAAGTGCTCAGCCCAGCACAGCTCTGTCACCGGTACATTTTATAACCATCACCATGAGAGAGACCCGGCAGACGTCATAAATACAGGAAAAAAAAGGGTCCGCTGTGACTCAGATTTTAAGACTCACACAGAAGCTACATTTCCAGGCCAATAATATCAATGTTCAATATTTTGAAAATTTAATTTTTAAAAAGAAGTTTAAAGATCAACATGAACATAGATGAGTTTTCTCATTCTATGTGCTTTTTATCAGACCTCTCATAGAGTTAGGCCCAGACCAGTCCTTCAGAAGCTCACATCCTGACAAAGCCCACAGGAGATAATCTGGTGCCTTTGGCCAATCCTTCCAAGCTCCCCTCACTTTCTACCCTCTCCCCTGCCACCCTGACCCTCAAGAACCCCACAGAGCATTTGCCATCTGCACATATGGGATTCTCGGGCATGAACTCCCAGTGTTACGAAGCTCAGTGCTGCGGCAAGGAGGAACACATGTGTAGCCTATGACCCAATTCAATCTCTTCACTTTACAAAACTCTTGAAACCTCCTGCTCTTCTCTAAACAGTAATGAAAGCTTTACAACAGGTACTGGCAGGACAACAGAACAGCTAGCCAAGCGTTACATGCCCAAGGCGGGGAGCAGTGTGGAAAGGGCAGGGGGACAAGGCAAGGGGAGAGGTCCTTGCACAGGGGTCCAGAGCTGGAGCAGGGCCCTACAAGGAGAGTAGCACCTAACTGCTATCACTATCTGCTCTTGGAGGGTCTCCAATGCTTCCCCACACTTGTGGGATTTTAGGATTAGGGACAGGAGAACCACAGTACTGGGTGAGAATTTGGCCACTTGGCTGCAGCTCTGGCCAACCCAGAGGTTTCCTGCTACAACTATGCACAGCAGGGGTTGGGGTGGACACTGCAAGGTGGGGAGGAGAGGAGGTGGGCTGGGAGGAAAAGGACTCCTGCGGCTGTTGAGAGTTTGGTGGTGATAAAACTAGAGTAAGTAATATTTACTTCATGCCACGAGAGGTCAGGGAAGGGGAAGAGGCCTTCCTTCTTGAGCCTGAACAGTAAGAGAGCTTTTGAACTTGGGACCCAGTAGTATTACTAGTGTGGGAGCTAAAGGCCATCTTGAGTTAAACCAGGCTCCTACAGGCCAGCTGCACAGGTCCTGTACCTTTAGGAAGAGTGGCGTTGCCTTGAAAGACAAGTTTATTTAAGTTTATCTAGCTTTCCTGTTAGGAAATCAACGAGATATTAGAGAAGCTGAAAACCACTTTTGTCTCCAGGGAATGGGGAAAGCATGGATGCCGAGTGCCATTAGCTCAGATCTTCTGGAGGCTGAACAAGTTCCAGACTGCAAACCTCTCTCCAGCTCATGCTCCCCAGACGACCTAGGAGTAAAGTGCCCTGAGAAGCTGCCCCAAACCACCTCTTTGTTCCTTAGTAACGCACCACAGGTTCACAGCTCTGGGACAACACCGCTGTTTCCCTCTTTAGAGGTGTGGGACTAGACAAATGATTTCAAACAGCAGGGAAGAGAAGCAGCCCCAGAAAAATCAACACTTTTATGTTTTACAAAATCCATGGATTCTGCCTTTTTTTTTTTTTTAACAAAGAATGTTCTGCTACTTAGAAAAGAAAGTTTGATAGCCACCGGACAGAATCACTGCTGCCCACAGCCCAGTCTCTCCCGGGTCACAAGCCCCTGTCAGCTCCCTGAGTCACACCAGCAGACTGGGCTTGCACAGGTAGAATTTGTGAACACTTCCATTCAACCAGTGTGCCAGGCCCTGTGCTAAGCTCAGAGGACACAACATCAGGCATGATCTCTACTTTCAGACAACTTACAGTTTAGTGGGAGAGAAAGCCATTAATCAAATTATCCTATGAATACAAGTAGAATTGCACTTGTGATAAATGCAATGAAGATGATATTAATGTTAATATGAAAGATATAGCAGGGACCTGATCTGGACTGGGGGGTCAGGGAAGGCATCCCAAGGGACTGGTGTTCTTGGGATTATATTTTCTGGGTCAGGCTGCTTGAGGAATGATCCCTTGTTATCTTAAGAGCCCATGGGGAAAGGATTGGCAAACCCAGCATTTTTCTAATGAAGCACACAAGTGCCAAGAACTGGGCACAGAAACTTACCTTTTAGTGACAGATTTAAGAAAACATTCAACATGGCAAAAATGGTGGGGCACTTTGTACAGTAAAATTTTTCTGAACCACTTCTAAATTGAGAAATAAAACATTAGAGTCCCTCCCTCTCCTTTAAGGAATTCATGGGAAAGCCACACGGATGAAATCTGAGGTGGAAGAAAATGAAAAGTCAAACAAAAGTAGAAAATAAGATCCTGATAAAACCATAATTCAAAAAGACACATGTACCCCAATGTTCATTGCAGCACTGTTTACAATAGCTAGGACCTGGAAACAACCTAAGTGTCCATCGACAGATGAATGGATAGAGAAGATGTGGTACATTGTATACAATGGAATATTACTCAGCCATAATAAAAAACAGAATACGGTCATTTGTAGAGACGTGGATGGACCTAGACTGTCATACAGTGTGAAGTAAGTCAGAGAGAAAACCAAATATTGTATATTAATGCATACATGTGGAATCTAGAAAAATGGTACAGATGAACCTATTTGCAGCGCAGGAACAGAGATGCATAAAGAACAGATGTGTGGACACAGTGGGGGAAGGAGAGGATGGGATGAATTGGGAGATTAGGTTTGACATAAGTACACTACCATGTGTAAACCAGATAGCTAGTGGGAACCTGTGGTATAGCACAGGGAGCTCAGCTAGGTACTCTGTGATGAGCTAGATGGGTGGGATGGGGGGGGTGGGGGTGGGAGGGAGGTCCAAGAAGGAGCTCCTTCCAGAGCTTTACATTACAGGAGGAAAGAATGGGTCATGCTTTTGAGGCATTAATTTAAATACAGTCCTCCAGGGACTTCCCTGGTGGCAAAGTGGTTAAGAATCTGCCTGCCAATGCAGGAGACACGGGTTTGAGCCCTGGTCCAGGAAGATCCCACATGTCACAGAGCAACTAAGCGTGTGCGCCACAACTACTGAGCCTGTGCTCTAGAGTCCAAGAGCCACAATTACTGACCCCGCGTGCCGCAACTACTGAAGCCCATGCACCTAGAGCCCGTGCTCCACAACAAGAGAAGCCACCACAATGAGAAGCCCGCGCAGTGCAACTAGAGAAAGCTCACGCGCAGCAACGAAGACCCAATGCGGCCATAAATAAATAAATTTATATTTATAAAGATATATGCATATATAGTCCTCCAACCTACAGAACAGTGTTTCACATTTGAGATGACTCAGAACGCTTAGTTCCATTTCTAAGCTACATTCAAGTCAGTGAACACTTACCTAACGAACATCCAGAAGAGATGCCTACCATTTATTTTTGATGTGAATTTAATTTAAACAAATCTGCTGTTCCATGTGGGACAACAGGAAAGCCTGGCTTTCCCTTGTAACGTGATGCCAGTGTCTTTCTTGGTCAGTACTCGGAGGCAGTCATATATCATGCTGGAAAGGCTGAATGATACCCTCATTTCACAGGGGCCCACACAGGTTGAGAGGGACAGAAATAGGGTCAGAAGTGGGGTCTGATGTCAAGGTCAGTTTGGTGCTCTACCTACAGCAGTTCATGTACTCACACCAAGTCATTTGGGAAAACTGGAGGAGTTCTCATGCCCTCTTCCATATAAGTTAAAATTAAGACAGAATTCTCACTTAAAAAAAAAAAAAAAGAAAGAAAGCACACAGGGAGTCAACTTCATGGTCACAACAGGCTCAGTGACTCCTTTGGGGCCTAAGTGGGCAGTGCCTGAGGGCAGGTCCAGCTGACAAGGGCTCTCCCAGCCCAACCAAATTGGCCCTGTGGTCATGTACCTGCAAGAACAGACCAAAGACCCTCATTCATACCCTCCTCCTTCCTGACAACAGAGATGTGGAGAGAAGGCTGATGGCCTTACTTCACTGAGGGCTGGGATACAAGACCCCAGAAGCCTCTGGTCATCCCTGTCCTTCCTGTTTATATTAAATGGCCCAAAGTCCAATGTTTTCCTGTACCAGGAAAACAGCAGGCTTGGGCCCAAAGAACTCCTCTTTCTTCTTACACAGCTCAGAAATGGCCTCTGTGAGGACCCTAAAGTTCAAGAAGGCGACCAGAGTCTCTAGCACTCTGCCTCTGCACACACCCGGCCTCACCAACCTGCATTCATGCCACAAGGAATGGTGAGAAGTCAAGTGACCATGGTAGCTTGATTCCCTTGAACCAGCCCTCTGTTAAAGTGTTGGCTGAAGTCTACTTCTAAACCCAATCTGGGAGCATTATCTGCCCTAAAAATCTAGGGCCAGTGAATAGCTCCAATGTCACACATCCTCAGAGGGAGGTCTCTGGAAAAAGACAAACCATCTATAATTTTTGGCCAAAACTTACATGCCCTAAATCAACAACCAGACAGACTGCTACTCCTGCTCACTTCAATGAACACTTATCCTCTCCAACCCACTGGGCTAGAGGTGACAGACACCCTCTTATCCTCAGACTACGGGAGAGACAAGCAGCAGAGCCTTGGACCCTCCACCATGGTAGTGGCCAGAAGGAGTGGCGGTCAGCCTCACGGCATATCAGTTCCTGGACCCACAGATCTCTGACTGCATCAGAGAGACACCTGGCTCCCATCACCTTACATAAAACAATTACTCTGTCAATTAATTATATGCTACCTGAATTGTTACTTAAGTCTTTTCTCATTTACCTTGCAATGTGTGTAACTTCTAGTCTCTTCAACTGGACTGTGAAATCTGAAAGCAGAGACAGCTCCAATCCAACACTGCTCTGAATGTCAAGAACGACATCAGGACAGTGCCTAGCACACAGGAGACATTTTTAAAAAAACTGCTGGATGAATGTTTACTGGTTTGTTTTCCTATTGAATTAGATTCTGATTCCTATATAAGACAAAGAGAATAATTTTTCTACAGTTGACAGGAAAGAGAAGCCCAACAGGAACTGCAGGAGAACGGCGCACCAAGCCATGCCCAGCCAGGGGCAGGAGGTGGCCGAGCAAACTATTTCCGGAGGGAGCAGAGATGTGAGCAGGCTGATCTGTGGATCCTGTCAGGGAAACCCAGCGCTGTCAGAGAGCCTTCCCACCCTCTGGCATACAAAATGGCAAAGCTTGGCGGGAAGCGTGTGTGCTCAATCTAGTCAAGGACTGACAAAATATGAGAAATGGCAGCCTTGATACACATCCTCTTCTCCTTTCTGTGGTGCTGCGGGCCACAGAAATGGAAGAACAAATGCATCAATCACAGCCAATTCCCCAGTGCCCAGGTCTTTGAACTCTGACTTCACAGAGGCAAACTTTACAATGCCTGAAATGTAATAATCTCTAACCCCTGTGACAGGCCAACTCGAAAGACATTTGCTTAATTTTTGCTCAGGGATTTACTTATTGGAGGTGGGGAACGCTGCATGTCTCCCAGCCACTGGAGCATTTCCTCTCCCAGCCATAAGGCCTCCCAACGTGCCCTCCCTCGGCACTGCTTCAGGGATGAGTGCTGTCCCAGACCCAGGCCCAAAAAGGACCACCCAGGCCCAGAGGAGAGCAGTGTCACTCAAGGACCACTGAGAGGGAGGCGCACTCTGCCCTTGCTATGGCCTGACTGTCCGTACCTAGAGCCTTCACAGATATCTGTCGGGTAAGCGGAGGGGGGATGTTGATGCACACCAGATCCACGTCTTGATGCAGCAAGACGTCATCGGTCCGGCTGGTGTAGAAGGTGATGTTCATCTCCTCGGCAAGCTGCTTCGCCTCCTCCTCAGTCTTCCCCCACAGGGCCTCCACCGTGAACCCTTCTGCCCGCAGCAGTGGGACCAGAACCCGGGCAGAGCTGCCAGTCCCAAACACGCCCACTCCGGGAAGCATCTTCATGCTGGCTTCTCTGTTCACCAACTCATCTCCTCACAAGAGTCTCCAGCATGAGTACGACCATCCCCCAGTCCTGGTCACACATGGCTCCTGGAACAGAAAGCAGGACACTGACTGTTAGTGGAGGGCACACTCAGCTGAGGCTACTTTCTGGGCTGATTCAGAAGCAGCAAGTTCTCTGCCACAAAAGACAAATGAAATATTGCTCCAAACTGAAACGCTGCAGAAGCTTCTCCCATGGAGACTTAAGGATATTAGCAATATCTATCTACTAGGAGGAGGAAGGATGAAAAATGAGTAAAGCTAGGTTCAAATTTCTGTTCTGTTACTTAATTTTCGGTGTGACTCTGGTCAAATCATTTAACCTCCAGGGCCTTAATTTGTACAAGTTCATGATTCTATGATATTATATTACAGAAGAAAAAGAAGAGTGTTATATTACAGTAAAAGATGAAAGAGAACTACTTAGGTGCTATACACGTTATAATTTAAAAGTTAAGGGTAGCAAGCATAGGAAAATGTTCACTAGAAACCAAAAATACCAAAAAAAATGTCAACTACCAAACTGGCAGCAGCAGCAGCAGCAATAACAAGGATATTTAGAATGAAATTTGTTTATTTTTGGCTGCATTGGATCTTCATTGCGGTGCGCGGGCTTCTCATTGTGGGGCTCGGTAGTTGTGGCACACAGGCTTAGTTGTTCCACGGCATGTGGGATCTTCCTGGACCAGGGATCAAACCCGTGTCCGCTGCATTGGCAGGCGGATTCTTAACCACTGCGCCACCAGGGAAGCCCAGAATGAAATTTTTAATATAAAAATATCCATGCTAACGTTGACTAAGATAGTGAAAAATTGGGAAATGAGACAGATGTTCAATAACAGTAGTGGGTTAGATTGATAACACTACAGAGCCACTGAAAATCATGAGTAGAAGGCCCTCGATGACCTGAAAGACATCACCATGTATTCACTGAAAAGACAGAAAACAGTATGTGAAGGATGATAACAATTTCGTTTAAAACAAAACCAGAAAAAGCACAAAAGGTGTATATATGTATGAGACTATAAAGGATATCTCTATCAATAACCATACTCCATACAGAGGACATAACAGAAGGACCTGAATTTAATAATTATTACTCACATTGATGGGACTGTGGATGATTTTTGTTTTCTGAACTTTGCTAAATTTTCTACAATGAATGTTTCTTACTTATTATGGAGTTCTTCCTTCTGATCACAAGGGTTTATAAAATGAAATAAAGAACGAGACCAAACAAAAGTCTGCTTGGAAACCACAGTGAGATTTAGGTGTGTGCAGGGTTCAGGTTTCTCCACACAGCACTCCCTCAGCTAAACCAGTGGTCCTCACACTAGCTGTGTATAGAGTCACTGGTGACCCCAGACCCACTGAATCAGACTGTAGGGATGAGGCTATGTCACCATCACTTTTTTTTTTGGTTCTTATTTTACTGTGGTAAAATACACATAAAATTTACTACCTTAACCATTTTTAAGTGTACAGCTCAGTGGTATTACGTACATTCATACCGTTGTGTAACCATCACCATCATCTACTTCCAAAACTCTTTTCACATTGCAAAACTGAAACTCTGTCCCCGTTAAACAATAACTTCTCATTTCAACCCCTCCCCCCAGCCCCTGGCAACCACCATGTCTCTATGAATCTGACTACTGTAGGTACCTTATATAAGTGGAATCCTATAGCATTTGTCCTTTTGTGACTGGCTTATTTCACTTAGCATGTCCTCAAGGTTCATCCATGGTGTAGCTTATGTCAGAATTTCCTCCCTTTTTGAGGTTGAATAATATTCCATTGTATGTATATACCACATTTTGCTTACGCATTCATCTGTACATGAACACCTGGATAGCTTCCACATCTTAGCTACTATGAATAATGCTGTTATGAACATGGGTGTACAAATACTTCTTCCAGACTCTGCTTCCAATTCTTTTGGGTATATACCCAGAGGTGGAATTGCTGGATCATATGGTAAATCTGTTTTTAATTTTATGAGGAACTGCCATACTGTTTTCCACAGGTCCTGTACCATTTTATTTAGTTACTTTATTTTTAATTAATTAACTTATTTATTTAGGCCAAGCCACGCAGCTTGTGGGATCTTAGTTCTGCGACCAGGGATTGAACCCGGGCCCATGGCAGTTGAAGTGCCAAGTCCTAACCACTAGACCGCCAGGGAACTCCCAAGGTCCTGTACCATTTTAAATAATAATTTTATAAACACCTTACAGTCCCTTAGTCTAACTTTTAAAAAAAGTCTATCTTTTAAAAAAATCTGACTACTTTCTGCAAATCACAATTTTTAAAAAGTTGTATCCAAATGTTGGATATCCAAATGCTGTTCTACTTTTATCCACGTAACATTGCTTTACTTGCATCTCCTCACAGATCAGTCAACCTATTTGTCAGTTTAATGGAGACATGGCATTCCTTTTGTAAATCCATAATAATTAACTACCTCCTTCCCCAACTGTGAGCACTAGCGACATAGACATCTCTTCCTTCCCCATCCATGCCATCCCCCCACCTTTCTGGTCATTTCTGAGCACTACTTTCAGGCTCCCCTGCTCTTATCCTCAGCTCCTTCAATGTTGAGCTTCTTGAGGTTCTGTCAGAGGTGTCCTCTTCTCTTCTTGCTCCACATATTTTTTCCTACTCATGTCCCAGGCTTTAATTAGTATACCAGTGACTTCCAAGTCTGCAGCACAAGCCCAGCTTTCTCTCCAGAGCCTCACACCCATATATTCTAAGCTCCACAAAACCCACACGACCAAACCTGAACAGAAGCAGTAAAGTAAGATGATGAGAACACACAAAGTGAAGGCATCCAGGACATCTGGGTTCAAATTCTGGCCTCACCACTTCCTAGCTGAATGCAATGTTTTTCATGGGAAAAGCAGGTCTAATGCTGTTTAGCTCCTGGGGTTTTTTGAAGATTAAATGAGGTCCGGTTGTAAGTGCCCAGTGAAGTATCTAGTATACAGTCAGCATTTAATAATTATCATAAACCTTTCCTCAAACATTTTCTTCCTGTATTCTCTGTCTCTTGGTATGTCACCATCATCAACTCAGTTCCTCAACTCAGAAAGCTGGCCAGCATCACAATCTCTTTATTCCCTTACCTGTACAGGTAACTCATCATCAAGTCTTGTTGATCCTCCCTCTTTATTATGTCTTAAATCTACCCCTTCTTTGATATCCCCTCTGCCATTGCCCTAGTCTAACCCCCAGCACCACTCACCTGGATGACTGCAACAACCTTCTACTTGATCTCTCTTGCTTCCATTCTTTCCTTCCTTCATCCATTCCTCATACTGCAGAGATCTTTCTAAAATGCAAACGGAATCACATCACTCCCTTCCTTTTTAAACACGTCAGTGACTTCCCATTGGACTCAGTATGAAGTCCAGATGCTTTAGTATGACTTACAAGGCCCTGCAAGATCCAGAAGTCTCAAGACAGGTCTAGCTTTGGGTAGGGTCACTTTCAAGGGTTATCTCCAAAAGAGATGAGTTTCAAAACACTTACCTAGATAACCTAGTAAGAAGAACGCCCTGTAAAATTACTAGCTATAAACCAGTTAAAAGTTGGGGAGACAGTTACTCAAGATGAAAACAATGGCTTCAGAGTAACAGATGATGAGTGTATTTTTTCTTTCTAGGAGAATTAAACAGTGGGGAATAGTTGTTTATTGAGCCCCTTTTAGATCATATTAACATATAAATTTGTACACGAATGTTCACAGGAGAATTAATCATAATAGCCAAAAAGTAGAAACAACTCAAATGTCCATCAACGGCTCAATCGGTAAACAAAATCTGGTATAGCCATACAAAGTAGTACTATTCAGCCACAACAAGTAATGAAGTACTGATACAAGCTACAACACAGATGAACCTTGAAAACATCATGCTAAGTGAAAGAAGCTAGTCACAGAAGGCCACATATGATTCCATTTATATAAAATGTTCAGAACAGGCAAATCCTTGGAGACAGAAGGTAAATTAGGGGATGGGGGAAAGGAAGGAATTCGGAGGTACAGTAAAGTAAGATGTTCTCACCATCTTACTTTATTGCTTCTGTTCAGGTTTGGTCATGTGGGTTTTGTGGAGCTTAGAATAGATGGGTGTGAAGCTCTGGAGAGAAAGCTGGGCTTGTGCTGCAGACTTGGAAGTCCCCGGTATACTAATTAACTTTATTCTTCTATATTTGGTTATTTAGTTGTTCCAGCCCCATTTGTTGAAGAGACTAGTCTTTCCCCCAGAATGACCTTGGCACCTTTACCGAAAATCAGTTGATCATAAATGTATGGGTTTATTTATGGACTCTCAATTTTATTCCATTGGTCTATACATCTGTCCTGAACTTATAGTAAGTTCTGAAATCAGTAAGTGTGAGTCTTCTAACTTTGTTCTTTTTAAATATTTTGGCTATTATGGGACCCTTGTATTTTCCTATAAATTTTAGGATCAGTTTGTCAATCTGGGATTTTGGTAGAGATTGCTTTGAATCTGTAGATCAGTTTGGGGACTGTTGTCACCTTAACAATATTAAGTTTTCTGATTCATGAACATGGGATGTCTAATTTCTTTCAACAATGTTTTGTAGTTTTTAGAGTATAAGTTAGTACTTTTATGTTAAATTTATTTCTAAGTATTTTATTTTATTTGATGCTATAGTAAATGGAATTGTTTTCTTAATTTCATTTTCAGATCCAGCTTCTCTTTTGCTTCTACCGTAGATACAACTGTACTGTGCGAAGTATGCATCTCTGTTACGGGTTGGTTTGCCTGTAGAGCCCACAGTACAGCATCCTACGGTACTGCTTGATCCTACCTGAAGGACACCTGTGCCTTTGTGAACCACGGACATAAGCATGACTTGAGCTGCCTCTAACTCCAGACCCCTGTCAGCTTCCTGCCTCCTCCTGTCTCTACTCTCTGGGCTGTGGAGCTTGGCTTGTTCCCTGCACTCTACCATTTCTACCATTGGGTTCTAGCTTACGTGGGATCTTAGTTCCCCAAACGGGGATCGAACCCGTGCTCCCTGCATTGGAAGCACAGAGTCTTAACCACTGGACTGCCAGGGAAGTCCCATCTTTCTTTCTGATGGTGAATAATGTCCGTGGCCTCTCAGCCACCTCTCTTTCCTCTTTGCTGATAATTCTCTTGCCCTTACAGGATTCCTTTCTAGTTAGAGAACAGGTCAGTCACATACTATCTTCTATAATTTTCATGTCCTGAACTCCCTTTAGCTTTTTTGGTCACTTCCTGCATTTACAGATTTTTGGGGGGTTACTTACAAGTCATGGATAGTCTGGGAGCTTGAGAGTGTAAAATTTGTAGCACTACACAGTAAGATCCTGCTTAAACTTTGTGGGTCATTCATTACAACAGCTCTAAGGGTCAGGTGAGTGAGACATAGCCACCATAAGCAAGGATGTCCGTGTCTTCTCTAAATTCCTGCCCAGGGCACACTTCTTCCTCTCTCACACCTCATTCCTTCATGCTCTAATTATATTTGGGTGTATATTTGCACTGGTGGCTTAAAACAACAGAACGGATTAGAAGAGATTTTAATAACCTCTGTTTCACTGACAGTGGCTCAAAGGGCAGCTTCATTAACATCCATAAATAAAGGGGCAAGAGCTGGCCTCTGAGGAAGCCAGATGGCATGAAGCTAGGCAAGCTTGACTAGGTATTTCCTGCTCCAGTAGACAGAACTGGTTTTCCTCATTTATTTCAGTGATTACCCTTTCTCACCCCAACATGTCCTATTGCTTGCCCCCAACATCCTTGTACATACCTTTCATGTGCCTCCAAAGATCTCCACAAACCCAGTCCTGCCTAGCTCACATGCATTCCAATCATCATATGCTGGTCAGGAATGGAGGGGGAAAAGTGCCTTGACAGGACTGACTATATATAGTTTGACAAGGCTATAGGTTATGAGGAAGGCAGCACAGAGGTTAGAAGCATGGAATCTGCAGCCAACCTTGCCTGGGCTCAGATCCTGGCTCCACCACTGACCAACTAGGTAACGTCAGGTAAGTTTCTTAATCATTCTGTGCCTCTGTTTCCTCATCTGTAAAATGGGGTTAACTGTATGTACTTCATAGAGGAGTTAAGGATTAAATGAGTTAATATTCATGAGCATTTAAAACAGGGCCTGGCCCATAGTAAGTCACTACATGGATCTTTTTTTTTTTTAAAGCTATGTATGACTGCCTTAGCTATCTCCTCTTCGAAAGCTGTGTAGGACTATGAAGATAATATTCTAAGCTAATATGCAGTGAGTGCAATAGGCCAGGCAGTGTTTAGTGTAATGTACAGTATATCCCTTCAAGTCCACGCAACCCTGTCTTATAGATGAGGAAAGCAGAAGCTTAGAGTGGCTAGGTAACTCTTCCAGCGTTCCACAGCTGGTTTTGTGTAACACACCTGCCACAACTAGTTGTGAAACCTGGAGCAGGTTACTGAGCTTCTCTGAGCCTCTGTAAAAACAGAGGCTTGTACGTGTGGAACAACTCTTCTCTCATCCTTAGCGATGAGTATGAGCCAGGAAAGTTCATTCTGCTCCCTGGCTTGGCGACTGCTTGCCTCAGCTCCACCATTCAAACCAATATGCTCTGTTCATACATCACACCTTCATTGAGGGCCCCAACAGGGAGACTGTAGCGGATAAAAAGATGAAAAGACACAGTCTTAACTTTGGGAGCAACAAGTCAGAAAGGGAGTAGGAGCCAGAGCTGGTGGCACAAGTGCTAATCTAAGGAGTTTGGACTTTGATTGGTGGGTGTGCTCGGTACTTTTGCTCTGTCCCACCTTCGCCACCTGATCCCCTCTCTACTCTGCTCTGTCCCCCACGAATCAGAAGGTCAGTCTCTAAGAACTATATCACGTGGGCTTTAGGCCCTCTGGCTTCCATCTGGGTCCAGCCAATCTCAGGAGGAGATCAGAGCACAGGAAGAAAGGTTACACTATTCATTCTCTGCCTCTCTCCCTACCAGTATGTGGCTCTGGCAGGAGCTGTGATCCTTGACCCAGGTCAGTGTCTACGGTGGACCCCTCTCCCATAGCCACAGATTTTGCTGGGGTCCTGTACCCCTCCCTTCCCCCACTGTGCCTGAGGTGGTAACAGTATCAGCTGTAGCCAGTCCCTCGGTGGGCCACCATCCCTTGTAGGTTTCCCTTACCGCACTCACCATCGTAAATAATCTCTCCATTAAAGGCTTTTCAATAGCCCTCTGAATGTGCGGGCTGTGTCCTGCCTGGACCCTAACTAACACAGTAAACAAAGCAAAGTACTGAATTTTCTTTTTTTTTAATTTGATGTAGGTGGAATAGAGTTCAGGAGACACTAGACACAGAGAACCAGTTAAGATATAACATAAGAGATAAGGAGGGTCTGATGGAGGGAATGAAGTGGAGCAGACAGCTATCAATAGGACCTGGGATTATGAGCGGAGAGGGAAAAGCCAAAAATGGCGCCAAACTATAGACCAACATCCCGCATGAACATAGGCACAAAATCCTCAACAAAGTATTAGCAAACTGAATCCAGCAATGTGTTAAAAGGACAATGCATGATGACCAAGAAAATGTAAGGCTGTTTCAATATTCTAAAATCAATTACTATAATTCAACATATCAAGTCATGAGATTATTCAATTGCATTAATTAGAAATGCAAATTAAAACTTATTTATTACAACTACACACCTATTGGAATGTGTGAAATTCAGAAAATCTGATATCAAAAACTGGCGAGGATATAAAGCAGCTGTTCATGGTTAGTGAAAATGAAAAATGGTACAGCCACTTTGGAAAACAGTGTGTCGTCTTTTAAGTTAAATATACACAGCATACAACCTAGCAATCCCACTTCCAGCTATTAACCAAGAGAAATGAAAACTTATGTTCACACAAAAACCCATATGTGAAGGCTTACTTTATAATGTCTGATGTTGGCTTTATTTGTAACTGCCAAAACTTGGAACCAACACAAATGTCCTTCAACTGGTGAGTGGATCAACAAATGGTAGTATATTACTGTAATGGAATACTACTCGGCAATAAAAAAGAACTACCAATACACGCCACGACATGGATGAACTAATACACGCCATGACATGGGTGAATTTCAAATGTATTATATGCTAGATGAAAGATGCTAGACTCCAAAGGCTCCATACTGCGTGATTCCATTTACATCATATAATAAAAAAGGCAAATTATAGGGGCAGAATAATAGATCAGTGGTTCCCAAGAATTGGGGTCAGGGGCCTGAGGAGACTACAAAATGCCACAAGGGAATTTTGGGGGTGGGGAATGGTGAAGGAACTGTTCTATATCTTGACTATGGTGGTGGTTATATGACTATATGCATTTGTCAAAACTCATAGAACTGTACACTAAAAATGGTCAATTTTACTGGTATGTAAATTATATTTTTTAAAAAATGTGACCCCCTAAAAATTGATATTGAAGTTCTAAGCCTGGGAAGTTGTAGTATCATTAAGAGAAACAGGGAAGCCATGAGGCCTGACGGTTGAGACACGTGCCAAACCTGGGATTTGTGGATTCTGTTCTTCCCAGACTGGCTAAATATCATCTAACCTTCTGTATGTCTAGCCCATGGAGCCACAGCTTCTGCAAAACCACAGGACGAGACCCACTCCCCATCACAGAGGTGGGCCAAATCCAATATGACACCTGTTTTTTGTTTTTTTAAAAATTTATTATTTATTTATTTATGGCTGCATCGGGTCTTAGTTGCAGTGTGTGGGCTCTCTAGTTGTGGCGTGCAGGCTCCAGGGTGTGTGGGCTCTGTAGTTGTGGCACTCGGGTTCCAGAGCGCGTGGGCTCTGTAGTTTGCAGCACATGGGCTCTAGTTGAGGCACGCAAGCTCAGTAGTTGTGCTGCGCGGGCTTAGTTGCCCCGCAGCATGTGCGATCTTACTTCTCTGACCAGGGATTGAACCTGCATCCCCTGCGTTGTAAGGCAGATTCTTTACTGCTGGACCACCAGGGAAGTCCGTTTTTGTAAAAAGTTTTACTGGAACACAGTTTCACCCATTCCTTTATCTACGTGCTACGACAGCAAAGTAGCTGCAACATAGACCATATGGCCCACAAAGCCTAAAATATTTACCATCTGGCCCTTTACAGAAAAGGGGTGCTGATCCCTGCCCTATCCCAGGGGTTATAAGGCCAGGAGCTCCAAGTGACAGCGTATAGTCATGAAGGTAGCCAGGATTATGATAAAAAGAACACCCTACCTCACTGTGTGGGTGAAGAGTCACAGATTCTGGGAACTCTGGCGTTAGTGCATAACTTCAGAGAGGTCACTCATTCATTAGGCAGCTTAAGTAGGGGTCAGACCCTGGGCAGAAGGTGCCTATGAATCCTTTTCTACCAACAATTTGTTTATAATGTTGGGGGTTTCAGCGTGCTGAGCTAAAACCTATATTTTCCAGCCTCCCTTGCAAAGAGGTGTGTCTAGGAAGACAAATAATACAAGGTACAGTTTGGTAGAGTTTCTGGAAACGTTCTTTTAAGATAGGGCGGGACTTCCCTGGTGGTCCAGTGGTTAAAACTCCACACTCCAATGCAGGGGGTCCAGGTTTGATCCCTGGTCAGGGAACTAGATCCCGCACGTTGCAACTAAGAACCCACACGCCGCAACTAAAAAAAGAGCCTGGGGGACTTCCCTGGTGGCGCAGTGGTTAAGAACCTGCCTGCCAATGCAGGGGACACGGGTTTGAGCCCTGGTCCAGGAAGATCCCACATGCCGCAGAGCAACTAAGTCCGTGCGTCACAACTACTGAGCCTGCGCTCTAGAGCCCATGAGCCACAACTACTGAGCTCGTGTACCACAACTACTGAAGCCCACATGCCTAGAGCCCGTGCTCCGCAACAAGAGAAGCCACCACGGTAAGAAGCCCATGCACCGCAACAAAGAGTAGCCCCCGCTCGCCACAACTAGAGGAAGCCCGCACGCAGCCACAAAGACCCAACGCAGTCAAAAATAAAATAAAATAAATAAATTTATAAAAATAAATAAATAAAAAAAGAGCCTGCATGCCGCAAAAAAGATCCCGCGTGCCGCAACTAAGACCTGGCACAGCCAAAATAAATAAATTAAAAAGACAGCAATCTCAGTTGTCGGGCATATTCCCCCCCCCACCTCCCCCTTCATTCTGCCTGAAATGCAGATTCTATGGCTCGAGTTGCCACATACATCTGACCACCAGGAGGCAATCTGAGGATGGAACACAATTTCCTGCAGATACTGGCACTGAGATGGTGAATCAGATGTCATCCATGCCCTTAAGGAACTCCATTTCATCAACAAGACAGGCAGGTAAACACATTTGTTATATGGTATGATAGAGCAACAGGAACCTGTGTGTGGCACAGAGAAGAGCACCATTAACTACATGGGCCCCAGGTGGTGTGCAAGCAGAAAAGGCTTCCTGGAGATGATGTAACAGGTCCGAGTTGGTCAGAAAGGCTGGTCATAGAGCTTCTCCAACACATCCAATGGGAAGGCCCTCCTTTTACTGGTGGTCCGCTTCTGTTCTTCTGGGGCCACTTTAGCCAGAAAGTTCCACTTCAGATTGACATGAAGTCTACCCTCATTTAACTTCCATCCCATTGGTCTTACTTCTACACTGTGGAACAACCTGTGATGTTCCTAATGAAACTCTCATGTTTCCTCTATGTTTCTTAGGTTGTTTGCAGATGGCCACAATAATTCCCTTCCTTGGTTTCATGCCTTGGGTAGTCAATCACTTCGCACAGTGACTCTGTACTTAGCCATGTCACTTGCTCTGGCCAATGGGACATTAACAACATGACACAAGAGGTTTGAAAAGTACTTTTGCATTAAGGCTTGCTCTGTTGCAACTCCTGGGATCTCTGGAGGCATCACCATGTGAACGAGCCCAGGCCATCCTAATGGATCATAAGAAACATGTGACCAAGTCATTCCCTCTGCTCCAGCTGACAGTGAGTCAACTGCCAGTTGACTGAGATCATTTCAGGCTATCCAGTTCTAGCTGAGCTTACCTGGACAAGAACCACCACCCAGGTCACCCTAAGAACCATGAGAAATAATCAATGTTTGTCTTAAGGTACTGAATTTTGAGGTTGTTTGTTATACCACAAAAGCTAACTGATACACTCCTTTACAGACCGAACTCCCTTAATTCCCTCAGACCTTCCTCACATTCTCTATCCTGCTGGCTAAGGCTGCTCTGTTTGTCCATTGTCTAGATTGTCAATATGCCCCTGAAATGCAGCCCCAGAACTGAACACCATATCCTGAGCATATTCTGGCCTTCTTCCCTGTATATTACACTCCTGTTGCTTCCATTCATTTTAGAATTTAGACAGCCATGTTATCCTGACACATGGTAGGATTTTGCACATGTCCTAATATTCTGTACTTGTATAGTTAGGTTTTCAAAAATTTTAATTGTGGTAAAATACACATAACATCAAATTTACCATCTTAACCATTTAAGAATGTACAGTTCAGTGGCATTCAGTACATTCACATTATTGTGCACACTCACCACCACCCATCCATAGAACTCTTTTCACCCTGCAGAACTAAAACTCTATATCCATTAAACGATAACTCCCCATTCCCCCTCCCCCCAGCCCCTGGTAACTACCGTTCTACTTTCTGTCTATATGGGTCTGACTACCCTAGGTACCTCATATAAGTGTAACCACATTACACTTGTGCTTTTGTGACTGGCTTATTTCACTTAGCACAACGTCCTCAAGGCTCACCCATGTTGTAGCATGTGTCAGAATTTCCTTCCTTTTAAGGCTGGATAATATTCCACTGCATGCACATACCACATTTTCTTTATTCATTCATCTGTCAGTAGACACTTGGGTAGCTTCCACATTTTAGCTACTGTGAACAATGCTGCTATGAACATGGGTGTACAAATGACAGGTTTTTATTTTTAAATAAATAAATTTATTTATTTATTTATTTATGGCCGCGCTGGGTCTTCGTTGCTGTGCATGACCTTTCTTTTTAGTTGCAGCGAGCAGGGGCTACTCTTCATTGCAGTGTGCAGGCCTCTAATTGCGGTGGCTTCTCTTGTTGCGGAGCATGGGCTCTAGGCGCATGGGTTTCAGCAGCTGTGGCACGCAGGCTCAGTAGTTGTGGTAGATGGGCTTAGTTGCTCCGCGGCACATGGGATCTTCCTGGACCAAGGGCTTGAACCCTGCATTGGCAGGCAGATTCTTAACTACTGCGCCACCAGGGAAGCCCTCAGGGTTTTTTTTCAATGTCATTACTTGTTCTGGAATTTTGTCTTCCTGATGCTATTAGAATCATCAAGCTATTCAGAAGCTTACAGATGGATGGAGCCGGGGTAGTTCCATCCAAGCTATTAAAAAATCTATAATACTTTGCCTTGTAACATATATTTTTAAGTTACAAATTATGCTTTCTATTTTTCACTGCCAGGCTTCAAAAGTCATTAGGGATTTCTACAGACCAACTTATTGCCTTGTAATAGTATATTTACCCTACAAGCCACACAAATGCAGTCAATTGATTTTCAGCCAAAGTATTAAATCAATTCAATGGGGAAAGAAAACTCTTTTTAAAAAATGGTGTTGTTGGGCTTCCCTGGTGGCGCAGTGGTTGAGAGTCCGCCTGCCGATGCAGGGGACACGGGTTCGTGCCCCGGTCCGGGAAGATCCCACATGCCGCGGAGCGGCTGGGCCCGTGAGCCATGGCCGCTGAGCCTGCGCGTCCAGAGCCTGTGCTCCGCAACCGGAGAGGCCACAACAGTGAGAGGCCCGCGTACCACAAAAAAAAAAAAAAAAAGGTGTTGTGGGCTTCCCTGGTGGCGCAGTGGTTAATAATCCGTCTGCCAATGCAGGGGACATGGGTTCGAGCCCTGGTCAGGAAAGATCCCACATGCCGCGAAGCAACTAAGCCTGTGAGCCACAACTACTGAGCCTGCGCTCTGGAGCCTGCGAGCCACAACTACTGAAGCCTATGCGCCTAGAGTCCGTGCTCCGCAACAAGAGACACCACTGCAATGAGAAGCCTGCACACCACCAACAAAGAGTAGCCCCCGCTCACCGCAACTAAATAAAGCCCACGCGCAGCAATGAAGACTCAACACAGCCAAAAATAAATAAATAAATTAATTTTTTAAAAATGGTGTTGGAACAATTAGATTTCCATATGGCAAACAAAAAACCTGACCCTTCATTTCTCACTGTGTACACAAAATCAATTCAAAATGAATCAAAGACCTAAATGTAAAAGCCAGAACCATAAAGCTTCTAGAAAAACGTATCAGAGAACATTTTCAAGGCCATGGAATAGGTAAAGATTTCTTGGACAGGACACAAAAAGGATTAACCCATTGATAAACTGGATTTCAAAAATTTAAAGAATTTCTGCTCATTAAAAGACTCCACTAAAAAAATAAAGAGGTAAGCCACAGATTAGCAAAAAATATTTGCCAAACACATACGTAACAAAGGACTTGTATGCAGAAGAAATCCTACAAATCAATGATGAAAAAATGAACAACTTGATTTTTTTTAAATGTCAAAGGACTTTGATTGCTTCACACAAAAGATACAGGAAAAGTCAATAAGCACATGAAAAGGTACTCGGTATCATTAGTTATCAGGCATATGCAAACTAAAACCACTGCTGAGATACTCAAAATACTTGCTAGAATGGCAAAGAAAAAAAAAACTGACAATTCCAAAGTTTGGAGAGGATATGGAGCAAATACAACTCTCATACATTGTTGGTGGCAGTGTAAAATAGTACAGTCTCTTTGGAAAACTGACGTTTTCTTCTAAAGTTAAACATATATCAACTCAATGACACAGCAACTCCACTCGTAGATATTTACCCAAGAAAATGAAAACATACGTCCACAAAAAACGTTCTCAGCAGTCCTAATTCATCTTAGCCCCACATTGGTAATAAACCCAAATGTTTATGAATGAGATTAGATAAACAAATTATGGTATAGGCATACAATGGAATACAGAAAAGCAGTAAAAATGAATGAACTACTAATATATGCAACAACATGTGTGAATCTTAAAAATATTATGTTGAGTGAAAGATGTTAGGCACATACACCAAAAAACCCCCCATACTGTAGGATTCCATTTATTTGAGGTACAGGAACAGGCAAACCTTACTTATTAATGACAGTAGTCAGAAGTGGTAGCGTGGTGGTTGGCAGGTTGGGGTGTGGAGGAGAGAGGTGTGGAACCGACCAGAAAGGGGCACCAGGAAACAAATGATGGTGGAAATACTCTATATCTTGTGTTGCATTGTGGTTACATGGGGATATATTTGTCACAACTCATCAAACTGAATACTTGGCATCTGTTCATTTAATTGTATGTAAATTATACCTCAATTTTTAACCACCATAAGTGGTGTCTAAGGGTATAGAACAACCTACTTGCACCCTGCGGATTTCATCTATAATCAAATTAAATGGACATGTGTGAATTAAAAGTCTCTTTCCTTTAAAACAAAACAAAAACCGTGTAAGAATACTTTTGGTACCAATACAGTTGGCCCTCTGTATCTAAGCATCCTCAGATTCAACCAACCATTGATCTATTAAAAAAAAAAAAGAAAATACCAAAATGTTCCAAAACATAAAACTAGAATTTGCTGCACACCAGTGACTATTTACATAGTTTTACATTGTATTAACAACTATTTACATAGCATTTACATTGTATTAGGTATTTTAAGTAATCTAGAGATGATATAAAGCATATGAGAGGATGTATGTTATATGCCATTTTATATAAGGGGCTTGAGCATGCGCGTATTAGGTATCCATAGGGGTCCTGGAACCACACCCCCACCCGTGCGCGCGCGCACACACGCACACACACGCGCGCGCACACACACACACACACACACAGAGGTACTGAGGGATGACTGTATGGAGAAAATGGCTGAAGCCAAGCTAAGGCCAATGATCTACTAAGTCTCGGCACTTGCTGAGGATCTGAAGAGGGCACTTTTCCCTAGCCAACATCACACTGGATGAGCTGCTGAGCTGTGGGTGTTAGGCAAGTCCTCACCACTCACGAACAACTCATACTAAGGAAGTGAGGGTTCAGAAAGGAGTTCTTTTCCGGTATCGCCGTAGGCAGGTGAAGTTAATGATGGCTATAAGTGAGAAATAATGTGTAACAGTTTGTGGTTGTAGCTGTACAGGTTGGGCAATAAGGTTAGCACACCACAAGGGTGGCTAGCTCAGCTCCCACCCCCCCCCACACCCCATAACCAGCCCACAGCTGGAACTCCCCAGCAGCAGCAGGCTTTGAGAGCTGTGCACCCTTAGGGCATCCCTCCTCAGACTTTGCCGCAGGCCTCTGGCCCCTCAGACACATTCCAAGGGGCCAGTACCAAGGGGCTTGTTTGGGAATTAGATTTTTCTGAGCATGAATTTTTTCAGTAATTGTATCTTAATATAAAATACGCTAAAATAAAGCATTGTGGCCAGTGATGAGGCCAGGACCCTAGTTATTGAGTTGGGCCCTCAATCAATCTTCCTATCTTTCTTCCTTCCTTTCCTTTCCTTCCCTTCCCTTCCCTTCCCTTCCCTTCCCTTCCCTTCCCTTCCTTCCTTCCTCCCTCCCTCCCTTCCTATTTATGTATTTATTTATTTATTTATCGTGCCATGTCGCTTGCAGGATCTTAGTTCTCCAACCAGGGATTGAACCCGTGCCCTCCGTGTTGAAAGCACAGAGTCCTAACCACTGGACAGCCAGGGAATTCCCCAAACTATTTTTTTTTAATTTATTTATTTTTATTTTTGGCTGCGTTGGGTCTTTGTTGCTACGCACGGGCTTTCTCTAGTTGTAGTGAGCAGGGGTTACTCTTGGTTGCAGCGCATGGGCTTCTCATTGTGGTGGCTTCTCTTGTTGCGGAGCACGGGCTCTAGGCGCGCGGGCTTCAGTAGTTGCGGCACGCAGGCTCAGTAGTTGTGGTTCGTGGGCTCTAGAGCGCAGGCTCAGTAGTTGTGGCACACGGGCTTAGCTGCTCCGCGGCATGTGGGATCTTCCCAGACCAGGGCTCGAACCCATGTCTCCTGCATTGGTAGGCGGATTCTGAACCACTAAGACACTAGGGAAGTCCCCCAATTTATTTTTAAAACAGATTGTGACATTAGCTGTGTTTCGTCCTACCTCTCTGGCCATTTCTCTGCTAGTTTCTCCTGATAACGACTGTGGTAACCATTGCTCCTGGCTCATGACTGATGATCCTATTCAGTCTCATGGCTTTAAATACTATCTATTCTCTGACAACTCCGAAAGTTATCAGCCAGGTCCTCTTCCTTGAGCTCCAGGCTAGTATAAACAACCGCCCATCTGATGTACATTTCGACTTCGTGTCCAGAACTAAACTCCTGATGTTTCTCCCCACCAAACTCTCTCTTCCCACAATGGCTTCATCTCAGGAACTGATAACACAAATTTTCCAACTGTTCAAATCAAAACCTTGGAGTAGTCTTTGATCCTTCTTCTCTCACACTTCTCACCTGATCCATAAAAACAAGTTTTGCTGGCTCTCTACCTTCAAAATGCATCCTGTATCCAAGCACTTCCTACTACTCTATTGCCACCACCTTAGTTCAAGTCACTATCACCTCTCTCCAGTGTTACTATGACAGCCCACCTGGTCTCCCAGATTCTACCCTGCCCCTTCCCATGCTCCCCAATCTATTGTCAACAAAGCACTGTGAGTGACGCAATTAAAATGTAAGTCAGATCAAGCCACTCCCCTGCCCGAAGGCGCCACAAGCTTCCCATCTCTCTTATAATAAAAGCCAAGGTTCTTCCCCTGACCTACAAAAGGCCCTATGTGATCTGTCTGCACCCTATCCTCTTTCTGACCTTATACCCAATTTCTCTTCCCCTTGCTCACTCTGCTCCAGCCACAGTGGTTCACTGCTGTATGTATCTCAAACATACCAGGTATGTCTCTGTCTCAGGGCCTTTGCGCTGGCTGTTCCCTCTACTGTACAGATGATATCAATTTGGCTTACTCATTCCCTCACTTCCTTCAGGTCTCTACTCAAATGCTGTCTTATCAGAAACAGGTTTATCTTCCCATTGTTGGTCTCATCCTACCACCCCTGCTAGAAAGCATGCTCCTTGAGGAAAGGGAATTTTTTGTCAGTTTTGTTCACTGCTGTACCCCCAAGTTCCTAGAACAAGGCCTGATATGTAGTGGGTGCTCAGTAAATATTTGTTGAAAAAAATGAAAGATATCAGACCTTGCTTCTGCGTAGTTAATCAATAAACAAAAACGTATATACTGAACTCATCAAAACTGTAGATAATTCTGTATGATCTTGGGATATGTTCACAAATGTAATAAAGAGAGTACTTACATTGTTAATTAAATAGTCTGGGGCAGAATCTGGTTTAATGGTTTAGGAAAGAAAGCATCATATAACAGAATAGCTCTGTCTGCCAATTGGGATTAGGAAAATGAGCTGATGCTCTCAGTCTTAAGCTACAACTTGACCTGTCAAGAGGGGCCCTCACCCAGAACTGTCTCTCCAACTACCACCACTCCTCTACATGACATGACTCAAGCTTATCAGTTAGCTCAGACCCCTTGTAGTCAAGTTTCCTCTCTCTAACAGAGAAGCACACTGTAAATCAAGCCTTGGGACTTCCCCGGTGGCGCGCAGTGGTTAAGAATCCACCTGTCGGGCTTCCCTGGTGGCGCAGTGGTTGAGAGTCCGCCTGCCGATGCAGGGGACACGGGTTCGTGCCCCGGTCCGGGAAGATCCCACATGCCGTGGAGCAACTAAGTCCGTGAGCCACAACTACCGAAGCCCGCACGCCTAGAGCCCATGCTCTGAAACAAGAGAAGCCACCGCAATGAGAAGCCCGCGCACCGCAACGAAGAGTAGCCCCCATTTGCCGCAACTAGAGAAAGCCCGTGTGCAGCAACAAAGACCCAATGCAGCCATAAATAAATACATAAATAAATAAGTAAGTAAATAAATAATCAATCGAGGCTTGCAGGACCACAGTGATCCAGCACTTAGGGGCTATGTTCAGTCAAATGCCAACAGACAATCCTGAAGAGAAAGTAAGTGATAGTGGACTCCAACAAGTGATAGTGATTCAAACCTAACCGGTTCCTAAGGAACCACTCTGGCTGCAGTGAAGCCTTCCTGCCCCCACAGCCAGTCCATCCCTACAACCCATCAATTGGACATCTTAATGCCCCTTGAATTCATCCACTGCTCTGGTTCCCTGAACAGACATCGAGTGAGTCTCGATGGAAATGGACCTGACCATTTTCTTCCCCAGCCTCTAAGTGACCCTAAGATAAAGCCCAAATTCCTTCACAGGCTCTCCCCAGTGTGGGTTGGGCCTTTTCCCATCTCTCCACCTTACCACTTTCTCCTTTACACTGCACTCAGCATGCTAGCAACTACCAAATCTAACTCTTTCAGTCCTGCTCTGAGATTCTGGTCCAAACTGTTTGCTCTGCCTGAAAGAATCTTTTCTTTTTCTTATTTCCTCAGGATAACTCCTTCTCAGATCTGTTAGGGCTCCAGTTAAATACCACTTCTTCAGAAAAGCTGTGCCTGAGCTTTGGCTTTCACAGTGCCCGTCACACTTCACTGGGATCTGTCATGATGTCAAGACGTTGCCCATCTCACACTTTGCTGTCACCAGGACAGAGCAGTGTCTGAAGTTGAGTAGGTGCTGCTGCGTAATGATTGAGGAATGAGCATATGAATGAATAAGTACGAGAACAGATGAATCAAGAAGTCAGGTCAAAGCCTTTGTGGTAGCTGCACTGACTAGAAGGCAACAGTTTTTCCTGCTCAAGTTCTTCTTTTCCTTCCTATTTTATTTTTTTTTTTAAGATTTAATTCTATTTATTTTTGGCTGTGTTGGGTCTTTGTTGCTACGTGCCGGCTTTCTCTAGTTGTGGCGAGCTGGGGCTACTCTTTGTTGCGGTGCTCAGGCTTCTCCTTGCAGTGGCTTCTCTTGTTGAGGAGCACGGGCTCTAGAAGCACTGGCCTCAGTAGTTGCAGCACACGGGCTCAGTAGTTGTGGCACGCAGGCTTAGTTGCTCCACGGAATGTGGGATCTTCCCAGACCAGGAATCGAACCCGTGTCCCCTGCATTGGCAGGCAAATTCTTATCCACTGTGCCACCAGGGAAGTCCCTCCTTCCTACTGTAAATAAAATATGTTCTAAAATCTTTAAGAATATAAGCTTCTTTGTTGTTTTTTTTTTTTGGCCACACCACAGGGCTTGCAGGATCTTAGTTCCCTGCCCAGGGATTGAACCCAAGCCCCGGCAGTGAAAGCGCCGAGTCCTAACCACTGGACCACCAGCGAATTCCCTGAATATAAGCTTCTCTGAATGATGCTCCAGAACTGATACGTGGAACATTACCATAGGAGGGGGGTGCCATGACGTAACATCCAGTTGCAAAGGGATCTATAACATAAGAGCATAATTCTTGAGCATGGTAAAGGAGATAAAATTAAAACGTAAAGGTCAATTTTAAGCTCAATCCTCCTTTTGCAAAACCCAGGAAACTGGTAGGGAAATAAGTAGCCTTCCATGTGGCCTTCACCATCAGTCATGTACCAAGAACTAATTAGAAAGGTATGTCCAACTGTCCCCCAGCCCTCCTTTGGGTCTCCCAACACCTGGAATCGAGACACTGTGGTAGACAGGCTGCCACTGGGTGGATAGCAGTGCTGGACCCAAGAGGGAAGACAACCACACCTCATCACCCGAGCCTGAGCAGGAACCAGGGGAAGTATGCAGCTTGAGTTCTGAACTGCATGTTCACAGCAGAGGGACTACCTGCAGTTCAGTTAGAGCTCCCCATGAACCAGCTTGTACTTATAATCTGAAAGGGTAACACTGCTTTCTGAAGGATTGCTTTCAGATAAATGTGAAAGTGTTTCTTTACCTACATGTATGTTTCCATTGAAAAATAAAAGCCAAACAAAACAAACAGGCATTGAGTTTTACGCATGAGTTATGACAAATACTTTGGTCCCTGGGTTTCAACGATCCAAAGGCTCTGTGGCAAGGTTTAGTTTTTCTATGATTTGTTTATTTTAAGTGTCTTACACTGACTCAATGACACAGAGATCGCTGCCTTCTCACTGACAGCAAAAACACAAACAGGACCAAGGAAAGAAATGCTATTCCCCCATTTCTACAAGCTGACACGGAGGTAAACTGTTAGGCAGCCACCAGAGAGCAGGAGAGCATACCCAGCCCTAGCCAAAGATGCCAGTTCCTCATCTCTGCACTACCCTCCACACAGTGTCCTAGGAGGGACACTAATGAAAGGCCTAATGACCTGCCTAATGAGGTGTAACTACACAATGTACAAAAGGGTCAGCTAAATTGGGTCATAAAGGAGAAGTAAATTTAACACCCACAGAGGTATCTGGATAATTATTAGATCTGAAAGTTAGTTTCAGCTGATGATTACAGTAAGAAAAAGTACTTATCTACCAGCTGTATTAATTCCTTATTGCTTTTGAAAGTCTGGCAGTAGCAAGATTATTTTTTCAAAGATTGCCTTAACAATGAGTTCTAGACTGACATCAACCTGAAAATTCCATCCTCAGCCCTACTCTCTCACAGAGCAATTTTATCTAATCCTTCAACTTCACTCTGACCTCCACGCAAACGTCCTTAACTGGCTCTATACTTCTAAGTGTCTACTGGAAATTCCACCCGAGAGACCTACCAGCTTCTCCCAACCCAAAATCATCTTTCCTCTCCTTCTCCTGTGCTCCCTCACTCCACTTAATGGTACAATATCCAGTCACCAGAGTTCTTTCCTCATTCGTTCCCTAATATTTGTAAGGGCAACAATGAGTCAGGCATTATGCCAGAAGGTGGGGCACAGAGCAGTGATCCAGACAGGTCAGGTTCCTGGAGCTTAGTTTCCATTTCTTGCTACAACCACTGTTGAATACCAAGGAATAATTTGACAGAGGAACACAATGAGTGGCAGGCATGTGACAAAGACTCTGCCTTTGCTGAGGTAAAGCACACTTGGCTGTGATGCATGTGAGGTAGCCAACCCTAGAGTGAGGTATATTACATACTTTGGTTTTACCTGTAATCCCAAGAAAAGGATGAGTTTTTAATTATAATAATAAAACATTTTTCAATGTGCAAACCTAATTTACTAAGGTTTCCTTTGTGTTTTCCACACTCTATATGGATACAAGCATCCTGTCACTGTGAAAATGGCTATTTCTATGGCAGCAAGAGACCCTTTAGAGAATTACCTGTCTGCCTTCCTTCAGATTTTGGATGTAGGATGTTCTTAGGGCACCCCAGAACACAACAACCCTGACCGGTGTTCTCTAACTCTGTTATATGGCCTCTGGTCACCAGGAAGGTTGAGTAGTTCTCCAGTGACTGGACATGCCTGGTGCCCTTCACAAACATCTCGACTTGTATGCGGAAAACTGCTTACCAACTAGGCCATGATCATGCTCAGCTGTGTTAAACCTGAGATGTAAAATAATCTAATCTCAGGACAGTCTTTGCCATAACACCCCCTTTTTCCTGTTTTCCTTTTGGTTAATGTGTAATGAAGGAGGCCGGTTATAAAATACAGGGTGTATATGGGATATGCCCACCTGAAAATAGCCATTCATTTTAGTATTTTAGAATTTTCTGAGTATTGTTTAAATGATGCTCAATGTCTTACCTTGCTATTGAGACTCTAAGCTCTTTCAGGACCAAGACTGTATTAAGGAGATAACAGCTCCCTGAAACTTAACACTTCAAGGTATTTGGTAACACTCCTATAATAATTTGGAAATTACTTGAAGGCATTTAAATGTTCTTTGGACAACAATCTTAGCATATCAGGAATATTAAGCAGTGAAGGAAGGAGAAACAAAGACAAAAATTTTAAAAGAATAACTACTACGATCAGGAGCAAGCCTTCGGTCTGGGGAACCAAAACAGCCGTTTAAGCACAATGATTTAGCTTCGAAAATAAGATCAGATAAGAAATACTATGTTCAATCATTTCCCCCATTGCTTCAAAAAGCAAGCTATGTCCCCTTAGCACCTGGCACAGGAATATGAGTGCAAAAGGCTGAAAAGTAACAGGAAGTACAGCTGATCTCTCTACCATCCCCCATTTCCCTGACAATGAGAGGATGCCTGGATGACAAATACACATCTCACAGGCTCCCAGAGCCACCCCCAGAGAGGGCCCTCTGAGATGATAACCATTTCCTAGCAGGAACCATCACCAAGCTACAGAAACCATTAACCACGTGGAACATCCTAAAATGTGCTTTGAGATGCTATAATACAAAACCATCCATCAACAAGCACCAAAAGAGACCCTAAGAGTCAAAACTATTCATCAACGAGCACCAAAAGAAATAGCAGTCTTAGAAAGCAGCATAAGATCTGTACAGTCACCTCTCAAATACGTACATGTAAATTCATTATCCTAGGTAACGGCACTACTGTTTGGTTCATGACACCTGAGTTAATTAGGAAACATCAGTGCTGCCCCGTCCCTGCCACCGTTCTCCCTCCACCACTTTTAATACAGTCAGAGAGCAAGAAGGGGTGAAGGCTCGCAGAGAGAAAACAAGTTCAGTATCATTCTTTACACAAGCAAGAAACTTTCAGGAGGGGTTTGTTGGTTTGTTTGTTTTAATATTTACTCATTACAGAAAATTACTACGTGTTCTTTTTATGTTCCTTTTTGCTGTTTTTACATCTGTTTGATGTACTTGTAATCCAACTGTATTCACAACTTTGTATTCTGATTTTTTTTCACTTACTATTTTGACATGCATTTTTCATGTCGTCACAGACAGTTTTTAAGGGTTATGTGGTATTTTACTGACTACATGAACCAGCTTTTCCTTTCTCTAGTGTTAGGCACCTATGTCATTTTCCAATTTTCTGTTATAACCATTATACAGGTTAAGAAATTATGGCCCAGAAATTACATGATTTGCCTAACGTTATCATTCTAAGCAAAATATAATCGTGAAAGTAAATAATAAAGATTTTGAGGTTGTAAAGTGATATGGTAAATCTCAAAGCCAAGTAGAAGCGTTTCCGGTTGTATTTTGGGATTATCTATTCTCATGAGAAATTGAGAGCTGACAGTTTGAGAGGAGCAGAGTTATCCCAGGCCAGAAAGGAAGACTGTGCTCAGTACTTAGTTCCCATTCCTTAAAGCCTTCGTTCCTAATCTTTCATAGTAGAAGACAGATAGGAACCATTACAGAAGCAGCTTCTGGGAATGGCTCAGAGAGGTGGTGGGGAGACTGAGATATCCCCACAGCAATTCCTGGCAATCCTGGGTCCCAAAGAGTGTGGCATTTTGTCACTGGCAACCTTGAAAACCGACAGTACTTAGGACAAAGGCACTACTTGCAATTCCCCTTCTAAGAGCAGGAACTAAAGAACACGTGTTAAGGGTAGGGTTTGAGTGTATTTAAGTAATGCAGGAACATTCACCTCTTCCTTCTTAATGTTTAATCCTATTTTCTAAGTGTTCATTCCCATCATCACGAAAAAGAAATATTTACTCCATTTCTCATTTCCTTTGTCTGGGTTTAAAGACATGGTACTTTAATGAGCTCATTCCTGACCTAATGGCTAATTCATAAGTGAATGTTAGTGTGCTGGGTAGTCTTACTGTGTTCATGTTTTTCTCAGCATCTTTTATCATTCTGACTTTCATGAGCCCAAACTTATTTCAGCTATCTTTCATTCCCCACTCTTAAAAACACCTGACATCTAAATTTTCAAGTAATTTGGACTTTTAGGCTGTCCTGAAGTTTACTAATACAAAGCTGCTTTTATTTGTATGTAAGAAAAATAATGTCCTATTACTATACTGTAAACGAATTCTCAAATATAGCAAAACAACCAATTTTTTTCTAGACACTGTCCAATTCTAATAGTGGACTTATCCTAGACTTGGACCTCCTATTATAAAAACACACAAGTGACTTGTTAGGCATCAGAAGAGCTCTTCTGCTTCTGAGTGAGTGGTCGCTGATTCCTGTGTTTTCCGAACACCAACTCTGTATTACAACTTCCTACATGAGATCACGCTGTGTGCCCATTTTATTTCTCCTCTTATTGTATAACTAGAAAAGCAGTTCAGTGAAAGTAAATCCTGCTAGCATTACTGGTTTATCTGGTAAGTTGGCCTGTTAAATACTGTTGATTACTTTACTACAGGCCAGGTTTGATAACTGCGCTCAGCTGTCCCAGAAAATGGAATGGATGTTAGGTAATTATTTGTCAAAGGTCTCATTGCCATAGCAATGAAGAAACACTTTGAGAGTGTGCGCATCTTTCTCCTCTGAAAACAAGTGTCTTTCTGATTAGAGGGGCAAAAATAATGCACACAAATCCATGGGGCACACTCACCACATTTAAGCACTATTTTCTCCAAATGCTCATTCAAGGAAGTATTTGCACTGACATTCAAAGTACCCTCCCACCCCCTATCCAGTGCCACAGATGGTAATTGCTCCCTTCCATCTACTTTGATTTTGGCCTACTTGTCTGTCTTCTATCTGGGCCAATGCTAAAGTAATGAGGGTTTCTACACAGAATACAATAATTTTCATAAAGCTTTTCTGACAGGATTTGGTTAACAGTGCCAACGTTCCCCCACAGATTACGTATCCTTCTGATAATACCCCATTATTTCTTGAGGTATTTATACAAATATTTCCAGAGATGGAAGAAAAGTCAATAAAATGCAAAGCCGCAATTGCCATAGTTATGGACACAGGAAGAACAAAGCTTTCTTCCTTAAACTAATTTTACCTATTAACATCATCATACTTTCAATGCATCTTCTCTTATCACTCTGAGGGGTAAAAAAAACAACCACCCTGCAGCAAAGTTAAATACACAGTGATAATTAGTTTTATCAAGCTAGCAACAAACTGACTTCGATGATTAGAATCAGGGACCATCTTTTAAAAATCACAAACTCCTTTTCCCCATATTACAAACATTTATGTCTTTTGGGGGAGTACTTATTTTTTCATTGCTAATCCTACTACGAACGGGTTCTAGTATTACTACAGAAATCACATATTTGCATTTTCCCAACAAATAAAAATAACAGATCAGATCCAGACCAATCATTCCATAGGAAAGGTATAGAACAACCAGGTGGTAAGAGAAAGTCTCTCACAATAGAATCTTTAGCTGTAAAATGGTGGGGGTGGGGTGGGTGTCTACCAATAGTACTGTCTGCTGAAAATTTTCAGCTCTTGGTACAGATAAATTCTCTAAACTCCTAGTCCAAAAGCAATAACTTTTTCACATTTTCTGTAAAATGGATGGCCTTAAAACTCTTGTTCCCTGGTGTAGCTTTTCAGAAGGAAATGAGTTTCTTTATCAAGAATGTATCTAGGGGCTTCCCTGGTGGCGCAGTGGTTGAGAATCCGCCTGCCAATGCAGGGGACAAGGGTTTGATCCCTGGTCCCGGAAGATCCCACATGCCGCGGAGCAACTGAGCCCGTGCGCCACAACTACTGAGCCTGCGCTCTAGAGCCCATGAGCCACAACTACTGAGCCCACGTGCCACAACTATTGAAGCCCGCGCGCCTAGAGCCCGTGCTCCACAACAAGAGAAGCCACCGCAATGAGAAGCCCGCCTACCACAACGAAGAGGAGCCCCTGCTCTCTGCAACTAGAGAAAGCCCATGCCCAGCAACGAAGACCCAACGGCAGCCAAAAATAAATAAATAAGAATGTATCTAGATTTCCTGACTACCATCTTCTCCATATCTCTCCACATCACAATAATGCATTAAGTGTCTTTTCTAATTTAAACAGTTGTTCCGTTCACCTGAAGATCACAGACTCGGGGCTCTTCCTTCTGAGACCTCTGTGCCCCATAGCTTACAAAGGTCCTCTGCCCTGTGCGACCAGTTTCTGGATACTAAAAGCCACCTACTTCCTTCCTCGTGTGTCTTGCCCTCAGCATGACACTGTGGGAACAATGAACAAAAATAAGGTTTATAACCTTCCTTGGTATCTATCCAAGGCAGCTTTAAACTTTTCTACTCCTGTCTTGTTCTTTACATGCTGCTGTAAACTCTTCACACCACCATTCACAAGTCGTGATCTCCCGGCCCCCTCTTCCTCCCTCATCATTCATCTGATAATGCCTTGAGAATACTTCACCTCACCTTTTGTCTTCGCAAGTCCATCTGCTTCCTTCTTGAGCTTCAAAGGTAGACCAGGCCCAGGGAGATCTGGCCAGTGGACACTCCGGGACTGGCAGAGCCACCGCACCTTCTGGAGTGTCCCTTCTCCCACCTGCCACCTGAACGCTCTTTTCTTAAAGATTTATCCCCCAAAAGTACCATCTCATTCTGAAAGACGATGGACCAGCTACCCCACGAGCCCTTTGTCTGAGGTTCCCATACCTCACATTCTTATCCACAAAGCGTCGGTCCTCACACAGGTAGGGGGTTCTGCTCGGCACAGGGCGGGGGAGCCTAGGTTTTCGCGTCCGGTAAAGGGATGGGTTATGGCCGAGGTCCTTCCAGGAGCCAAAATTCTAAAATCCTACGACCAAACTTGCAGGTCCTATTTCTGAGGCGGGAGGACGAACTCTGGAGCGACCCCCGAACTCCGAGCCCGCGCTGGCTGTTAGAACGGCCCCCTCCAGCCCCAGCTCTGCGTATCCCCGCCTCCGACCTCGGGCGCCGAGCCGCGGAGGAGGCCCGGCAGGCGCCCGCTCGCCGCCGCGCCATGCCCTTCTTCATCCTCACCCGCCGTCGCCGGCCGCCTCTCACCTGGCAAACTGGCATGCCCCGCCCTGCGCCGCACCGGAGACCAAGGGTCTGGACGGGTCTCGGCGGCCACCAGCCCTCCTTGAGGAAGGCTGGCGGGGACGCACGGGCCCCAGAATCTAGCGCGCAGCCACCGGGAACGCGCCGCCTGGTTTCTAAGGAACCGGGGTCTGGAAAGGGAGGGGCGGGACGGCGGGAGGTCCGCGCATGCTCCCTGACGGGGGTGGACCACCGCAGGGAGGGGCCGTGGCCGAGAGCTGCGCATGCTCGCTGGTTGGGGGCGGAGGTTAAGCAGTCTGGCTGGAAGCCCTGGTCATTCGTTTCCGGCGGTGGAGGCGGCAGACGGAGAGGTTTCCCAGCCTAGGCTTCTTTCCGGTCTGTCGCCCGGCAGCAAGAGCGAGGAGGGTCTGAGTAGTGTGGTGGGCATTGGTTGTCCCAGAAAGAAGGAAGGTCTGCTGCTGGATAACGATGTATCTTTGCGGAACGACAGTTCTCTCGAATTCGCCGGACTTCGCGGCTTTCTAATGACTCGCTTTTTCGTGCCTGTCTGGGGTACTCTTCTGGATGTTCTTTGGTTGTTCCTTACAAGTCAGTGCTTTTCAAGACTGTGACCTCAGTCCTCCTGATCTCTTTACTGGAACCTAGTTCCCCCCAAATAAACACCACTTTGTAACGAGAGTACCCTTTGTTTCACCAACTGTCCGCTAGAGCAGCGAAATAAACCGGTAAGCCTTAGTGTAAAACAGGCTATGTTGGAAATGTGTCTGGAGGGAAATGAATTTACTGTGGCTCTACTTATGGAACCAGACATTTGTGCTTAATCTAATACTCCACTTTTCCCTCTACACTAGCTTTTCCCTGAGAGTCCTGTAAAATGCCCCTGAGGGAAGCATTCTATAGTAATGTAAGTTTGGAAAATGCTGGGTTAAGCTACACATCTTAACACAGGATTTTTAGAGCTTTCAATTAGTGGGTGATGTTCACTGTGAGCATCCATGACAGTTTTCATTATTTACTGGGTCACAGAACCCTTTTCCAGTTCCAGGAAACCTGTCTCTCTGAGATAGATTTATATGCTCTCCAGCAAACCTCCTCACTCCAGTGACTTTTAGCCACCACCCATTCCCTTCTGTTCCCTGTATTATCTTGTGGATAATATATCCCTATATTATCCATCCTTACACCCCAACAAAAAGCCTGCAGTTACCTTGTCTCTTGCTACCCCGATCTCCCTCACATCCGGTCACTCATCCTGTGGTGCTAACATCCCCTAAATATTTCTCAAACCTGCCTTCTTGTGTTTGGCCTTGTCCTTCTAGATGGTTTCTTTGCTTCTAGTCTTGTCTCCAGGTGGACAGCAGCATAATCTATTTTATGCCTCTTCTGCTTAAAACCCTGGTGCCTTGGGAGCAGAGGAGGCAGCTTGAGGCAGGAGCAGGCCAGTCACACTAGGGAGCATCCTCATGGAGGCAGGGTGGTCATATGTACTGTGTCCCTAGGTGCCAAGCCCTGCCCTGTGCATGCTGTAATCCTCTGTCACATGGGGAAGCAGGATTAACATGTTAAGAATGGGGAAAATGAAGCTGAGAAAGGTTAATTTTCCGGAGTCACCCAAACTGGGATTTTGAGCATGAGCTCTTTTCCTCAGACTGAAAGGAAGCTAACCTTAATACCCCTCAGAAGAGCTGTGACCAGTGTTTGGAGCGAGCGTATTTAGAATGCATTAAAATCTTAATTTGAGGAGAAGAGGTCCTATGGCCCACCTTTTTGTATTTGCTACTTTTTCTTTGTCTCAGATGAAAGCTGTTTCGCGGGAGAGAATCAAAGCTTTAAGTATCTATGCTCTTTGGGGTCTTGCAAAAAGTCTTGAGAATCCTTGAGACACCAGGGGCCTAGGCACTCGACAAGTAGACTGGGAAGGGGCCAAGCCCTCCAGGACGGCTGTGCCACATCAAGGGTGCCAATCCCGGTAAGACTCACAACAGAGACCAGACACTCGTGACTACTCATGGATGTGTATTTTAATAAAAATAATTCTGTCAAAATACAACAGGAGTTTTTTCATCTCTCAAGTACAATTTAATAGGATGTTTTGTGTTAGAATTCTCTCTAAACCCTCCCACACCCACAAGTTTCATGCTAATGCCAAGTATCAACTTGCGAGGACAAAGGCAGAACCAGTGTGCACGATGTGGAGGACGTCTGTGTCAGCTGTAGTTACTAATGGAGGAAAACCCAATGCAAAGAGGCGGCGCCTGAGGCAGCCAGAGTCCACAATCTGGCCACAGGTCCGTGTGCACGGGGCTGGTGGTCAAGTAGGGCTCTCCTGCCCAGCTGCCACACAGTGTGCATACCTGAGTTGTGAGCGACCAAAGGAACTTTCAGCTCTGACAGGTCTCTGCCTCATCTTCTTTGTGCTTGCTTAAGGGGTAGGAAGGTGCTGGGAGGCTGGGCAGTCCCCGCTTCTCCATCTCTTGGTGTCCCTGTTCTGCCGGCCGACACCCAGCCACAGACCCATGTAGGTGAGGAATAGGGGTTCTGGCTTTCTTTGCATGTCCGCCAGTTTCTGCTCTGGAAGGAGCGACCATTTGGTGAAGCAAGAGGAAAAGGTAAGTAGGGAAGGCTGCTCCCCGAGGGCTGAACAACCCAACAGAGCCAGGTCTTCTTCCTGCCTCCTTGGTTCAAGTTCAGCTCTTCACCGGGACTCCTCCCAGGTGCCTTCCCCACTCTCGGCTCCCGGAAGCAGGCTGGCAGGACTGGGTGTGCATAAGGGGCTCCTCGGGCTGGCAGGCAGGCCTGGACTGTCAGCAAGACAGTGGGCTCAAGCAGCTTGAGTTTGGACCTCTCCACGGCTTGTGGGGCAAAGGCTTATGTCCCAAAGGTATGCTGTCCAACTGGGACAGAAAGCCCCTCTGGAGAGGAACAGAGTAAACAACTTGGACTCAGCTGAAACAGTGAGATAAGGCACAGAAAATGGGGAGGTGGCCATGGGTACTGAGTATGAGGCAGGCGGACACCCAACCCCAAGCAGCACACAGCTGTCCTGAGCCCTCCTGGGCTGCTCAGCTGCTCTACAACCCAAGCCCAGGCACCCATCCCCATCCCTGACACACCCCTGAAGGTACCAGCTGCGCAGACACTGCTGGAGGCCTCGCCAGCCTAACCCCTCACCCGCCATTCAGCTTTAGGACTAAACAGTGTTGTCCAATCCTCAGGAATGAGGTTAGTCCCAGTTCTGCCCTAATTTCTTGTGTGACTTTGGCCAAGTCACTTAATCTCCTGGGCCTGTTTCCTTATCTATAAAAGGAGAGGACTGTTGGAGTAGATGTTCTCTGAACTTCGTTCCAGTTGCAAAAACCTCTGGTTTTAATTCCCAATCCTGCTTGCTTCTGACCATTTTAAGAGCCTGATGTTTCCAACTTCTTGGTTTGGAAGCTAGGCATCCCCAAGTTTGCACAGGATGAATTTCCTTTACAGACAGGACAACACTCCCCTGATGTGTTGCAGTCTCTGGGATGCCAGCTGGGGCCCTAGTAGGGACCAAGAAAAAAGCAGCAGCCTACAGGATCATGTCCCAGGGCAGAATTCTGGGAGAGCACAGGGCCACTGGGCCCATCACCAGCAGTTAGTCCAACTCAATCATTTCTCTTGTTGTCCAGCTGTAGGCCCAGCGAGTCCTGGTGGGCACTGAATATCTCAGGCCACACCAACCATTCCTGAATCCACTGATGGAAAGCAGAAGCTTGGCCAGCCCAGATCCAGGCAGGGACTGGAAGCTCGACTTCTGACCTTGCCCCTTTGCAGGGGCTGCTTGGGTACTCCCTCCCACTGTGAGGCCGATGGGGAAATCCCAGCCCATCCTGGTGCTCCTCTGGGAGGCCTCTTCCCTTTCTTCCTCCTGGGCAGTCTGTCCTCTCCACAGATGGCCGGCCTAAGTCCTGGCAGCATCGTAACCCTTCCTCTCCTGATTCCCTGATGGCAGTACCGGGACTGTTTCTGACCCACGAGCTGTGAGGATCCGTCTGACATGGACGGTGGGACATTTGTAAAGCCCATGAGGTCCTTTCCTCTGGCCAGCAAATATTCTTAACAGTCTTTCCTAAGAGTGGCCGGGGCCAAACTGCAAAGGAGCTGCCTGGCACAGCTACAGTGAGGCCTGGCCTAGGGGGTCAAGGGTTCCATCCAATCCAGCGACTGGCAGCCCAAAAATCTGTCTCCACAAGGCTTGGCTTTCCAACAGAAAGCATCAATTCCATCAGAGCTGTGCAGAGACGGTGAAGATCCAGGCAGGAAAAAGGCAGCCCCTGTACTCAAGGGCCTCTGTCCTGGGTATGGAGACTTCCTCCAGCAGCCTGACACTCAGCAGCTCTCAGGCAATCAATTTAGAGTAAATGAATTATTTGGCCATCTTAACAACAAAGGCAGGCAGGATGTTGAAAAGGGAAGAGAGAGAGAGGCAAGGCAGGCAGTGAGAGGCAGGGTAGAACGGTAGATAGCGTGCTAGCCAAGGACCCTCTAACTCCCTTGCTCTGCTGTGTAGCCCTGGGCCAATTCATCTCTTCTTTGGACCTGGGCCCTGCAGTTCTCTGCTCAGTTCAGCTCTCAGGGGCCTAGGGACCCACACCTCTCAGATGCTGCAAACCAGCTTAGCCTGACCTGCCCACTATGTGGCCCCCAAAGCCTATTGGGCTTCCCTAGGCTGCAGCTGGGCCTGTGGCTCAACAAAGGGGAAGCCTGAAATAAACGAATCACTTGGCTGAGGTGACAGAGATGATTCTTTTTAAATGAGTTGGACTCAAAAACGTATGGTGTCTGGACAGCTTCACCCAAGAGGTGCTGGACCACTAACACTACGATAAATACTGTGTCTTTTTTTAATATATATATTTATATATATATATAATCTCATTTTTTTTACTTATGAAAATAATAAGCTATCACCAACTTGGATAGGCTTCACCACTAAATTAACAGAAACCAGCTCAGCACAAACTCTCCAGAGATAAATACTGGTGGCTCAGTCGGGGGGGGGGGGGGAGATTAAAAAACCCCAACCTCTCCTCAAAACAAACCCCTTCTTTCAAAATAGAAGTAACCAGACAATACTGTGTCATAGGCCGCTGCACATGAAGGGGGGAGAGAGAGAGACTGAGGGTGGGAGAAAAAGAAAGGAAGGAAGGGAAGGAAGGAGAGGAACGGGGGAGGCCAGGCAGGAGGAGTGGACTCTGCCCATGGCTTCCAGGTCCCTGCACCAGGTGCCGATGGAGGGCAGGGCTGCTCCAGCCCTGGGGCCGAGGGAGGGCCAGGTGGGGCCAGACAGTGTGGTCAGCTAGTGCAAGTAGTCGTCGACTCTGGCAAAGGAGCAAGATCCCAGGCCCGCTCGGGCCATGAGCCGTAGACATTCAGATGCCTGGCCCAAGGCGAGCATCAGAGGGGGCTGCTTTGGCAGGTTCTGAGACTCTGTGGAGAAGAGACAAGGCCTGGTCACTGCCCTGCTCAGGGCTAAGCCCAGGTCAAAGTTCCCTTGGGAGCAGAAGGTGGGGGGAGTGGACAGAATCTCTTGGAACAGAGCGTTCATGTGTCTCTGTGTCACCAGGCCATGGCCCTGCCTGTGAATCTCAGCTTTCTTTAGAGCAATGAGCTAGCCAAGGCCCAGGGTCATAGTCTAGGGCCCATCATGATCTAGCCAGCCAACTCAGCTGGGCAGAGGGAGGTGAGGGTTTAGGTTCAGCCATGGGAGCCCAACAGTCCTATGGGTCACCAGAGAGCCTCTGGGCAGAGCTCACTGCCCAGATTTGGATAAACATCAGCAATTTCTAGGGAGGGGTGAAGGGGCCAACCTAGGTACTCATAGGCCAGCTTCTGTTTTTGTTAGATCCACTTACCTAAAATGGCGCTGTTGAGGGCAGCGCATACAGGCTCCCTCTGGATGGGGTCAAGCTGCTGGCCAACTGGGCAGCTCCAGGGGTCTGAGTACGCAAGCAGGCTAAAGGCATCCTAAAGGACAGGGCATTCTTGAAAGGACTATGGCACACACCACGCACCCCCTCCTCCATGGCTCCAGGGGGATACAGGGCCCTGCGTGGTGCCCACGGAGAGCACAACATACCCTGACCGAAGGGTCAGGTAGGGCTGTGTCCTCCCCAGAACGTAGAGAGGGTGGGTGTACCCTGGATGTCCTGTTCCCCACTGCAGACTTGACTAGAGCCCGCTCTGTCCCGTTGCTGCTGCCTGCCCCAGTGCCCTCCCACAGTCACACTGCCCCACCACCAAATGGGGGCCCATTCTGTATGAGGGCCTGGCTTGTCCTGTACCTGCAGCATCTCTGTGTGGGCCAAATTCTTGCCGTATTCCCGGCCCAGCTGCTCACTCAGTGCCTGCAACTCACGGCCAAACAGGATAATCCTTTCTGTAGCCGCCTGATTGCCCCCGCAGAGCTGCCGCCGAGGATGCCCATCATCTGCACCCAGAGCCCAGCAAAGAACACATCAGGAGGATAAAGAGAGAAAGGGAGGACTAGGGTGGGGTCCCCAAAGAGAACACGACAAGAAGGACCTTGGCTGGGGGTAGGGTGGGGTGGTGCAGCTTCTGCTAGAGGCAAGTGAGGGCTGAGAGGAGCAGGTGGACCATCCGGAGCTGAGCTCCTCTTACGTCCACCTATAGCCCATGGTCTAGGAGTCAGACGGGACTCAAGTTTGCCCTCTTCCCACCCTCTGCAAGATGCAAGGGTGTTCATAAGGTGTCTGCTCTCACCAGCTCCCTCCAGCTACAAACGCTGGGAACTTGTTCTGGGCAGCAGGCTGAGGCCCTCCCACCTCAAGCACCGATTCATGATTGGCTAAGGAGGCAGTGGACCAGATCTGGATAGAGCTTCTCCAGCCACCAAAGCCTGCCCATCCCAACCGCCACAGAGGGGAGAGGACAACGGGACTGAGCAATGCCACCTGTGGAACACCATGCAGGGGGATGGCCTTACCCATGCTGGACTCATCCGTCTGCAGGTCTTCATGCTTGTAGGCACCATTGACAATGCGTGTGGACATGCTCTCCAGCACACCATTGGGGTAATGTTCCGCCTCCATCTCCATCTCACTGTCGCTGTGGAGAAGGGTTGAGGTGGGAGTTAGCAAAGGGGATGTGACTGGAGCAGCCTGGTTGGGCCTCCATTTAGGCTTTAGCCGCAGTTGGCAGTGGGTAAACTGAGGCCCCCAAAGGGCATGAAAGGACAGCTCCCAGGCTTCCCAGGCTCTAATACTTGGGCCCTACTGTGACACCAGCCATCCCAGAGGCTTGTTATCTCACTCCCACTCTGGTCCCCATGCTGCCTCTGTGACCATCCCCACCCTGGCCCTCCTCTGAGTTGATACACCCCTTCTACACACCCCCTGACCCCCAATGACCAGGGCAGGTAAGTCCTGATAGGCATCTCTGGAAGTCAAACCCAGGTCAGCCCTGTAGCATGCTGGAAGGCTACTGAAAGCCACCTACAGTCTGCAACCTAAAAACCCTGCCTGCCCAACCTGGCTGACCACAAGCTAAGCCCAGTAAAAGCTCCTTTAGTATAGACTCTGGGGGTTCTGAGAGGCCTGGTATTCTTGGAGGCAACCACATTCTCAGCGTCAGCGCCTCTGGAGAAAGACAGGGCCAAGGAAAGTGGCAGCTGAATCAAGAGTTGGACCAGAAGCTGGAGCCAATGCCAGGCCTGGTGGGTCAGCGGCTACTATTCCAGGCACAGACCTGGGATGGAGGTGGGGGTAAAGGGCAGGGTGGCGCTCAAAGGACAGGCTGCAGTGGGCGCAGAGCAGAAGGCAGGAGGAAGAAGCAGAGCAGAGCAGAACAGGCACCTGGTCTCCTGGTTACTGGTACTGCTGTGGGGCTGGGACTTGGTGGAATCTGTTGAGTTGGACTCGGAGTAATTGACTGAGGATGGAGATGAGGAGGACGAGGACGACGACGAGGAAGAGGAGGAGCTGGGCGGAGGGTATTTACTGTGGTTCTGTTTGCTCTTGGTGGAAGCGACACCATTGCTGCAGCTGGGACTATCTGCTCCTAAAAGCCGGGGGACAATCAGAAGAGGAGGGGCAGCTTGCCATCAAGCAGGGCCCCAGGAATAACTACAGTGGTCCCACTTCCCTTCCCCCAATCCAGCAGCAAGCCTTGAGCCCATCCCAGGGAAGGGTGTATGGGTGGCCTTGCTTCTCCACACCAGTTCTTCCCAGAGCCCTCTGGAGAGTGGCTGACCTGTGTTGTGCATGTGGGAACTAGTGGGGCCGTGTCGGGGGCTGAGGCTTGGGGAGCCAGGGTAGCTGTCCTGGGACTTGGGGCTTCGGGAGCTCAAGCTGCGGACCTCACTGTCAGTCCCATTCACCATCTCCACAAACTGTCGGCACCTGCAGAAGGAGCAGAGCAGCAACGCTCTGGGCTTGGTCTGGGTTGTGTATGCCCACCACCAGCTGGGCTGTGGGGGACCTGACGGTGCCCCAAACTTACTTGAGCATGAAGAGCAGGTTGGGGTTGTGCTCCAGCAGCCCTGGGTAGAAGCGCTGTGTGGTCTCAATGGCCTCACCCACACGGCCCTCCAGCACCAGCTTCTGGATCTCTGCAGAGAGCAAGAATGTGGCAGTGAGTGAGGGGCCGCAGACCTTCCTCACAGCCACACGTCTACACACTGCCAGCCCCAAGCACGGACCAGCTGAGAGTCAGGTGGGCTGGCTCAGAGTGGCAAGCCCACTGAGATGCTCACAGAAGAGGCTGAAGAAACAACCTGGCCAACCAGCCCCACAACAGATCCTGGTTTCTGTCAAGTGTCAGGTAGTCCTCAAAGAATAAGAGGGGAAAATGGAGGGGGGTGCTCTTAGCCCAGAGGCAGCAGGTTGAATTTGGAGGCCTGCTCCTATGCAGTACAGGTTGCCAGGGACCTGGGCGGGGGAAGAGGTCCTGGCTGTGGGAGCATAATCTAAGGATGGGCACCCGGGCAGCTTCGTGGCCTAAGAGGCTCCTCTTCAGACAGACTTCTCTCCTCAGGCTTCACAGGGGGTTGCCAATAGGAGCTCATGGATTCTGGGCCAGGGCCCATGTCTTGGCAGTCTTCAGGGGCTGCGGCGCGCCCCCTGCTGAGAGAGGAGGTCACCCTCCTCACACTGGCAGCTCTGACGCTGACATCTCTCAGGCCTTCGGCATCGTGCTCTTGCCCTGGGGCCTGGTGCGTCTTGCTGGGAGCCACTTCTGGGTAGATCCCAAGTCTGGGATCCCTTTCTGACTGTCTGGCTGGGCGTGGCTTCTCTGGGAGACACAGACACATGCACATACACAGAGACGACAGGCTCAGAGTGACGCAAGCAGGCACACACAGACACACGTGTCCATACACACCTACTCTCCCTCACTCTCCTCTCCTTCCTATCTCCTTTCTGGGCTGTTTCCTCTTTCCCAGTACCCTCCTTCCACAAAAGAGCCCCAAACACGCAGTATGCAGGCTAGTATGAACACCAGGAAAGCTTCCTTTGGCTCCTTCTTTGTTGGTCTGCAAAGCCCAGGACCAGAGGTGGGAAGCAGAGAAAGGTCTACCACAGTGGCCACGGAGCATCAGCCTTCCCCGTCTGACTGCTTCAGTCCCCTCTCTGCCCAGGGGCAGGCAGAACTACCAAGGTTGAGTAAATGGTGGCAAAGGCAGAGCACTGAACTGGTAAGATGCAAACACACTCTTTCTCGAAGACCGTGAACAGGAGGCTGAGTGGAATCCAGGATGCAGGAGGAAGGAAACAAGCATGGAGGAAGATCCAGCCATACCAGGCCCCAGCCTGTGCCAGGCCATCAGAGTATGCATTAGGGAGGCTGCACCGAGACATTCCCATGCTGCTGGACTGTCCTTCTGGACAGTGTGGTCTTGAAAGAGGGACAGAAGAAGGGCCTGGGGCTGGGCTGTGGGCTGGTCTTCTGGTGAGGACCTGAGCTGAACAGATTCCTGACAGGTCACCCACGGCTGTCATGAGCCAGAGAGCAGAATTAGGGACAGGTGAGAGAGGGAGGGAGAGGGGAGAGGAGAATCAACCTTACTTTGTCTGTTCTTTATGGACGCTTGTTCTTCCTGAATCGGGGTTTCAGTCATTCGGGCAAAAGCTGTGGCCGTGGCACAATACCCATGATGCACCAGGTAAGATGAGACCATGCTAGAAAAAAGAAAATGCTCAAGGTGACACTTAAGAACTGCATTTCTCACCAACCCCCTGATGGGACAGACTATCTCCCTGTTAGGTCTTCCTTAAACATATCTTACAGGTGCAACCTCCACAGAATAATAAAGGGGCTGAAACAAATGAAAAATCCCCCAGTGCTCATGCAGTCAGGCAGAAGAGGGGCAGGTCACCACATCTGTCCTCACAGCTTGGAGGAGTGGCTGCAGTTTCTCTGGGATATGCTGCCCACAGGTGGGCAAGTATGATAACAAAAGTACATACAGAGGCACCTACCATCTCCTTATAGAAGCGGCTGCCTCCTGTGACCTGAAGCAAACCCAGAGACTGCCGAGAGTCTCTATGAGGGCTTCCTGGAAGGGCAGCCAGCCAAGCAGTCTGGCAGTTGCCCAGTGGTGATGCATGCCACGTGCGTACCTTCTACAGACACAGGAGCTCCTCTGCAGGTGCCCCACGCGCCCGGCAGAAGCATTCCAGCTCAGGTGAACCTGGCCCTCAGGAGTGTTGGCTCTAGACGGTGATGGGGAGCTAACCCACGACCCAAGTTACTCCACGATACACAACAAATTAAGGGCCCAAGAAGCCAAGGTTTCAGGCAGTAACGTGGCCAACAGGAACACAATCTTTGGGAGATGGCCCTGAGAAGCCTGATGCCCAGAAACCATTTAATCCCACTGGAAGCTGGCTAAGCAGCAGCACACGTAGAGTCCTCGTATCTGATGTGTACAAAAGTGAATACCTTGGTGTGTGCATATGTCAGTGTCATTAATATAACTGCCAACACAAATGTCTGAAGAGCTGTCATGCAGAAGGCACAGAAGTTCAGCTGTGTGTTCCCTCATGTTTTAAGGGGTAAATGAGATGATCCATATAAAGTGCCTAGCAAAGCAAGAAGTCAATATATACAACCTCTTATTATGAAATTATGTATTTATAACATTAATTATGAATAAGAATTATAATACTTATATTATTATAAACACAAGGTTAAAAATTCTTGACAAAACACGGTTCAGATGCGCCCATATGCACGTCAGAGGCCACTAAAATGTACAGTCCCTTTGACTCAGTAATTCCACTTCTTGAAAGGACACCCAGAAAATAATCTTAAATATGGAAAACTCTTTATGTACAAAAGGGTGACCTACACAAGCAAGAGAGAAGAAATAACCTGAACCTACCACCAAGGGAAGCCAGCCAAGGGGCTTGTGGCAAATGTGTCTGCGAGATAATACAGCCATTAACAATGTCCATAAAGCGAAGTTATATGAAATCACAGATATGAGTTATATGCAGGTCTCAGCAAATACTACATATGAACACACAGGCACACAGATACATACATGTAAACAAATACACCCACGTGCTGAGCCCAGGCCCTGTCAGCTGAGAGTATTAGTCCCTCCCCAACACAGCTGGGGCAGCCCCACCTCTCCCCTTGCCTGTCCCAGCAAGCCTGCTATGGGGACTGGCACCATGCTGGCCCTCCAAGGAAGGGCTTCTTATAAGTTCTGGGGGCTGGGGACAAGATGTAGTAGTGCTGCTATTCCTGAGAAGGGTCTGGCCACCTAGCCCCTGCCTCAGCCCTCCCATGGGGCCTGCCTCAATATCAATCCCTAAAGAAAGGAAGGCTACACAAAGAACCCAGTGTGCACCCCACCCCCACCCGCTGGCCTCTGGTACCCCGGTGTCTGCAAGGCAATGACCAGAGCTAGTAGAAGCCCAGCCCTTCTCGGCCCACCCCTGGGAGCCAAGCTAACAAACTAACCCACCTCCTGGCAGAGTGGGTACAGGTCATTGCCTCACTCAGGCCTGCAGCTGTCAAGTGGAAGAGAGAACCATATCTGGCCTCCCTTGGGATTCTCATCAAGACTGTTTCCCAGGAGAGGCTGGGAATTAATCAGCCAAGAGCCAGCTAGGTCCTAGGGAGGACCCTCTTCACACCACCACTGCCACAGATGCAAGGGACTTAGCTGGATCTGACCCTGAGAGGTGACCTTAGGCCAGAGTCATGGTATGACAGACACTCCCTATGATGGAAAAGAAAAGTGCACAGAGGAAGATACCACAGGGCGTACTAGCACATCCTCTGCAAAATGACCTGGGGAAGGAAAACCGCCCTGCTGGTGCTATTACATACAGGGCCTTCCGATCCAGTTGAGGGGGCAAAGGTTTAACTAGGAGCAGCTCTGGAGAACTGAACTAAGAGAGGAGGAGAGCAGCAGGCAGAGTCATCCTGGGAGTGCTTTCCAGAAGGAACGCTACCCACTAAAGTTCACAAGAGCAGCTTGTAGCAGTACAGGGGCCTACAGGAGAGTGAGGCCCCTGGGACGGGGCAGGGCTGGGTAAGGGCGGGAGCAGGGCACTCACTTCTGCAGCACCGCCTGCCACTCGCCAAGCCGGGCACTGATGGGGAAGCAGTGGACAGTACCCTGGACCTTGGCACGCCACTCCCGCATGTAGTCCTCAATGTCAAACAGGAAGGGTTGCTGCCCAAAGTTGGCGTCCACAATCTCCCCAGGTGTCTGCAGGCCTACGGTGGGGTAGAGGTTGGCCTGAGGAGGAGAATGAAATGTCAGTTGGGCCCTGAGGGCAATGGGGCAGCAGGGCCTCGCCTAATCTCACCTCCGGCACAGAGGGGAAGGCGCTGGCTCCCGCAGGCCGTTGCTTTGGCTTTGAGAGAATTGCAGCATGGCTGGGGGAGGCAGGGCTAAGCCACATTCTGCCCACCTCCCTAGCAGAGACACTATTCCCCAAAGTTTGAGGGGAAATGGCAAAAGAAAAGCAAGGCAGGCTCAACATGGAGTCTCTTGCCCGGCATCAGAGGCTGTAGTGTTCCCAAAGCCCAAGGCCCCCCTTCGGGACTCAGCCAGGGCACAGAGAGGCAGGCTGGGCTCCACAGCCCTGCAGGTGTGCCCGTGAAGATCTGCTGCAGGGGTGGATGATGGCTCCTCTCAGAAAGATCCAGGACCACGGATCCTTTTGCCACAAAAAAGGGGGGTATATAAGGGGGCAGGAAGGGATGCGGGGAGAGAGGAAAGGAGGGGAGTTAGGTGACACTAGAAAAGGGTAAAGAAAGGCTGCTGCCCTTCCTGTCTCAGGCTCACTAAGAGGAGGATCTTCTGGCCAGTGAGGTTTGGGCATGTCCCTCTGGGTGTGGGGCTCCCTGCTTCCCATCTATCCCCTGCCTTGACCAGCTTTTGCCAGGTCGCTCCCTCACTCCATGCCTTCTATGGCTCCCACTGCTACAGCCCAATGCCTCACCAGCCTCCTCCTCATTGGCCCCAGGTCCCCAGTCTTCTCTTCCACCTTCCATCCTTAGACCACGTATCATTCCTGACTACCACGTGCCGGTACTGCACACTGGGTTCAGCCTTTCTAGCACTTGGCACAGAGTGCCATCACATCCATGTCTGGGTGTTTCATGTCATACCTCCACCACTAGACTCTTCCCCACTCAGGGTCAGAATTCTCCTCCTGTGTCTGTTCCCTTTCTTTACTTAGGACCACAGCCCCTCTCTGGGGACTCCAGGTTGGAGGGAAGGATTTTGATACATAGACAGAGGTTTTAACAGGATCCTGCGTGTTGCAGTCTGGGCTTCAGAAGGCCCCTCAGATCACAGGGGCATTTCCTATTCCTAGAGCATCACAGGGGAGCCCAGGATCCCTAAGCAGCCCCCAGAGTCAGCAAACCTTTTCTCCTTCCAGACCCCAGCCAGGGCACACAGAGCCAGGCCAGGCTCCCAGCATTCTGGGTGGAGGCCCTGCATGTGACAAGGCCTGTGATGACTCATGACAAAGAAGGACTGGAGTGCAGGAGGTGGGATGAGCCCTGAACGAAGCCAGCAGGAAACCTCACCCTTTTCTAAGAGGAGAAAAACCCATAAATCTCACCTCTCTGGCCCAGGAGTACCCTGCACAGTAGCAGGTTCAGTCCTCTAGGGCACTGGCTTTCCTCAGGGATCTTTGATGGGTATGCACAGGGACCTGGCTCCCTAACAGCTCAGGAACAAGTTTCTATACGAACAGTTTTCTATACTCTGCACACAGGTCCACTAGCTATAAGCCACACAGAACTGGTTCAGACCAGCTGAACCATGGAGCTACCTCATCTCTGCCCACACCGTCCCCTACCTCCTAGCTGCCTTTGGAAACGCCACAAATCTCTGTCACCTGCTAAGAGTCATGGAGGAAGACCAGGCCTTGCTGCTGGAGAGAGAAGAACGCTGGCAGGTACCGCCTACTGGTACCTTCAAGCTGACGACACAGCACACATCCCTGGCTGGGGAAAGGGCAGGACTCCACACCCTGCACTTGCAGGTAACACCATGCCCTTTCCCAGTCGGCCCCCGGGGCCAGAGCAGGAGACCCAATAGTAGTACTTACCGGGAGGTCTGTGAAGGCTATACCTGTGGAGGGAAAGGAACAGTCATCAGGCCACCTGGTTTCCCATGCCCCTGTGGGCCCCGCAAGGGTCCGTCACAATGGCTGGGGGAGGGGCTGGTCATCACACCTCCCCTATGGTGAAGGACAAGCACTAGCCAGGGCTTGGTAGGTTTATTTTTTATTTTACTTATATTTTTAATAAATTTATTTATTTATTTATTTTTGGCTGTTTCGGGTCTTCATTGCTGTGCGCGTGGGCTTTCTCTAGTTGCGACGAGCGGGGGCTACTCTTTGTTGCAGTGCGTGGGCTTCTCATAGTGGTGGCTTCTCTTGTTGTGGAGCGCGAGCTCTAGGCACACAGCCTTCAGTAGTTGTGGCACACAGGCTTAATTGAACTACCATGTGGGATCTTCCCGGATCAGGGCTCAAACCCATGTCCCCTGCATTGGCCAGCAGATTCTTAACCACTGCATTACCAGGGAAGTCCCGCCTGGTAGGTTTACACCCTGGCCTTCCCTTTGCTGAGTCGCTTGGCCAGAAGTGAAGTCAGATATTTGGGTATTTGTCCACAGCATTTCTACCCTCTCAGGGAAAACCTGCTAGGAAGGACTAAACCCAAATGATCTACCCTGAGGCCTCTCTAGGCCTGATTGTTCTCTTGATCCAACATGTATTTAGGGAGACCTCCTGTGTATGCCAGGACCTTTTCCATCCATTATCTCATCTGATCCTCATACCAACTATGGGTAGCAGGCTTTCTTATCCCCATTTTACAGATGTGGAAAGTAAGCCTCAGAGGTTAAATGATTTGCCAGCAGTCATAAAACCAGCAGAAGCTAGTGGGACTGGACTCATTTCTAGTCTGATGCTCCAACATCATCTCTAAGCTGACAGAGCAGTGGAGACAGAGAGGGCAGCAGCTGCCCATCTTCAGCCCATACTTGCCCAGAATCCCGAGAGATTCCGAGTTGACAAAGCCCAAGTTAACAATGGCCTGTGTACCCTCTGAACCCTCCTGCCAAGAGAAGAGGCTATGTTTCTAGGGACCTTAGTCCTAAATCAGAAGTGAGGGTAGAGGGGATAGGGACCCTAAATATAGGAACAGCCCTGAGCAGGAGAGGGGCCTCAGCATATCTACCAGAGCATTCATATTCTGCAGATTGAGAAATGACTCAAGGCCCAAGGACACTCTCCCAAGGGCTCATAGCCTTCCCATTTTTTAAAATTCTTATATCTTCTAGAAGCTCCTAAGCTTTCGGCCTGAGAGGTTTTCAAACCACTGACTATTTGGAGGTCTCTGTCTGCTCCCTCAACTCCACCCCAAAAAGAAAGTGAAACCCAGCAAGACTGAAGAACAGGTGAGGGTCTGATGATAGGTCTCCCAGTAAACCTGGGGCCAGAATCCTGACAGCAGCCAAGTGAGCATCCCATGTTCTTCCTCTGTGCTGGGCACTGGAATCATGTCTTACAAGGAAGCATTTAATCCTCAAAACAACCCTGGAAGGTGTATAATGCCTCTGACACTAGTTTACATATGAAAAAACCAAGGCACAAAGAGACTGTTTACATTCTTTACTGGGCTATTTTGCTCCTCAGTGAAAGAAGTTCATAAACCCATGACCTTCCTGCCTGAGGCCACTCCTGAGCCCCACATGCAGAGTCAGCAGTCACAGAACTAGCAGGATGGAATCTGGAAGCCCTTCCGTGTCCACCCACCAGGTCTGCATGGGAGCTGCCCCCATGAATCTCAGTGTGGCCAGGCTACTGCTGCTGTACTCCCAGGCTCGCGAAGAAGCCCACAGAACCCTGGAAGAAAGTGGAGTCCAGTCTCCATCAATTATCTGCAGTGTGACCTTTGGCAAGCTACCCAACCTCCCTGAGCCCATGTGAAAAAAGGGGGTAACAATATACCCAACACCTCAAGAAGAAAGGAGAAACAGATTCTCTATGAAAGCTGCTTCATAAACTGTGAGGTCTATGTACAAGTTGGCTAGAGTTGCGCCACAGGGCGAGACAACCGCCACATTTCTACCCAGGGGATGACCTACTCGGGCTTGCCTACCTCTACTCACAATGGCACTCAGGAAGGACAAGGCCTTGAGGTGCTTCCAGGAGGATGAGGAAAGAGGCTACTCCACCCCCTATTGCACTGAACAAGGGCAACACCGCTCCCTGTAGGTCTCTGGGAGCCTCGACAAAGACATTGTGATGGCAAGATCTGAGATGGCCCACGGGAAGATCTGAGAAGGGCCAGGCAAAGATCCAGGATGCAAATAGGACATTCAAACCTGCTGCTAAGAAGTACCCTTAGCCAAAAAGACACAGCTCAGGGGTCACTGAGGCTGAGGGTATAAAGAGCCTGTATAAAAATTACTCTGGGGACTTCCCTGGGGGTTCAGTGGTTAAGAATCCACGCTTCAGGGCTTCCCTGGTGGCACAGTGGTTAAGAGTCTGCCTGCCAATTCAGGAGACACAGGTTCGAGCCCTGGTCTGGGAGGATTCCACGTGCCGCGGAGCAACTAAGCCCAGGCGCCCTAAAGCCCGTGCTCTGCAACGGGGGAGGCCACCACAATGAGAGGCCCATGCACCGCAGCGAAGAGTGGCCCCTGCTCGCCACAGCTAGAGAGGTCCCGCGCGCAGCAACGAGGACCCAACGCAGCCAAAAATAAATAAATAAATTTATTTAAAAAAAGAAAAAGAATCCGCGCTTCCACTGCAGGGGGTGTGGGTTCGATCCCTGGTGGGAAAGCCAAGATCCCACATGCTGTGCAATGCAGGCAAAAAAAAAATTACTCTGAAAGCTCATGGACCACTTGTGGGTGAGACGTCAGTCTCCAGTCTCCATTCACTCAGTGTTCATTTGTTCTCCCATCAAGTATTTGCTGAGACCTCCCAGGAGCTAGGCCCTATGACAGACAATAGGGAGCCAGCTGTAAGCCTGGCCCTAAAAGTGCTGCAAACTCCAGCAAGAGAGATGGTGTGCAACTAATAATTACACAGACAACTGACCAATGACACATAGGGTGAGTGCTGTGACAGAGGACAACGGAGCAAATAAAAGGAGCGGGGCGGCCAGAGGCAGGAAACATCACTCTGTTTCTCTAAAGGGAGAAATGTTCTGAGGTTAGAGAGCAATGATTGGCTCACTGATCCTGCGTGAGATTCTGAAGTGCATTATATTGATAAGCTGGCTTGTGAAAAGGAAACAAGGTCATTAGAAGATTCACCAAGTGGTCTATCACTTTCATTGACTTTCCATCAAATTTCGTGATCTAGAAAATGCAGAGGACGGGTCATATCCATTTTTTAGTAAGGTCTCAGTAGTATCCTTGTGGAAAAGACAGAAAAACACAAGATTCAATTAACATAATGAAGTGATTCTTAAATGGCTGGTGTCTACCTGGACAAGCTGTAGGCTGAAGGGCTCAAATCCAGCCTTGTCCTCTTCCAATATTTTTATCAATATCTTGATGAAAACACAAATAAACATGTTTATCAAAAGTTAGGTTAATACAATGCTGAAGAGGATACCAAATACTCGAGATAGAAAAAGCAAGACCAAAGAAGATCGTGACAGGCTTGAAAAATAGATAATATAGGCCTAAAGGAAGTTTTATTACAAGATGTGTGAGGACTTCCATGGGGTCTATATAAACATGTACTAGGGGGGACTTCCCAGGTGGTGCAGTGGTTAAGAATCTGCCTGTCAATGCAGGGGACATGGGTTCGAGCCCTGGTCCGGGAAGATCCCACATGCAGAGCAACTAAGCCCGTGCACCACAACTACTGAGCCTGCGTGCCTAGAGCCCGTGCTCCGCAATAAGAGAAGCCACCGCAATAAGAAGCCCGCGCACCACAATGAAGAGTAGCCCCCGCTCACTGCAACTAGAGAAAGCCCGCTCACAGCAACGAAGACCCAACGCAGCCATAAATACATAAATTAATTAATTTAAAAAACCAAACCAAAACAAAAAAAACATATACTAGAGAGAGTTTTTTTTATTTTTCTATTTTTTTTGGTCGTGCCACATGGCATGTGGGATCTTAGTTCCCCAACCAGGTATCAAACCCATGCCCCCTGCAGTGGAAAGTGTGGAGTCTTAACCACTGGACTGCCCGGGAAGTCCTGGGAGATGAGTTTTTAAAAACAGTGTGAGGGGGCTTCTCTGGTAGCACAATGGTTAAGAATCTGCCTGCCAATGCAGGGGACATGGGTTCAAGCCCTGGTCCGGGAATATCCCACATGCCACAGAGCAACTAAGCCCGTGCACCACAACTACTGAGCCTGAGCTCTACAGCCCACGAGCTACAACTACTGAGCCCACGTCCCACAACTACTGAGCCCACGTGCCACAACTACTGAAGCCCATGCACCTAGAGCCCATGCTCTGCAGCAAGAGCAGCCACCGCAATGAGAAGCCTGTGCACCACAAGAAAGAGTAGCCCCCGCTCGCCACAACTAGAGAAAGCCTGCGTGCAGCAACAAAGACCCAAACCAGCCTAAATAAATAAACAAATAAATAAAACAAAACAGTGTGAGGGTCCAGGCTGACATTAAGGTGGCCATGAGCTCCTTAGGGACCTAGGGATCTGACTGACAAAGAGCTTAGGGCCCAGAGGAGGGAGGTGCAGGTACAGAAGGGACAGCAGATATGCCCCAAATCTTATGTCCCACAACAGGTTCCATGCTCTGAGCAAAGTGTGGACAAGCTGAAGAGATGTAAGGAGGGCAGGTATTCAGAGCAGACAGGCAGAACTGGGCCTGGCTTGGAGAGGCAAGTGAAACAGGGCTTGGGTAAGGACTGATAGCCCATAACAGTGGCCCCTGGGACTCTGACAGCAGAAAAGTCAAGAGGCAGGAAATAGCTGGAGTCAGAGAACAGAGTGGGGAATGAGAAGTCATCTTGAGACCTTGGCCTTGCCCTCCAGCAGCTAGCTCCTCACAGGCTGGATATCAGCAACTGCAGCTAGGTGGCTATGGATTTCAGGGGAGAGTCTTTCCGGATGTGCACCTGGGTCAGCTCTGCATCATCTGTGCTATGCTCTTGGCTGCCCACTCTAGGCTGTGGCATCTGACGGCCCTGTTGAGGAATGCTGGCTCCTGCTCGCTCAGCCCCAGCCACAAGTAAACCCCATTTCCACCCAGGTCCCCTGGTCTTGCCCGGGCTCATCTCCTGGAGAAGCTACAGAGGGATGTGGGGAGTGGCAGCCACCTTTTGACTGTCCCGCAAACCAGGGCAAGTGAGCCTCCTACAAGTTGGGTTCAAAGTAAAATGCCCAACTCCCTTTCCTGGCAAGGTCTGTGGTCAACCTGGCTGGTAGGGTTCTGCCAGATTAGAGACCTCTGCAAACCCAGGCAGGCAGGCCCAGCAGTTAGGTACCACCTCAGGGCCACTTTGGCCATGGGTTCCACTCACTCGAGGGCCAAATAGCAGTCAGCCCTACTAGGGCAAGGTGTCAGAATAGCCAAAGTTCCTCTCTGTCTTAGTTTCTAATCCTAAATTCCTATATGTGTACAGGACTACTCTTCAAGGTATCCTCCAGAGTTCTCAAGACCTCGCAAGGACTGCTGCTTCTCCTGGGTTTCTGATCCTAGTTGACAGCACCACTAATCTAGCCACTTTACCATGTTCCCTTCTTTCCAGTGCACCCCATCTATCACTAAGCCCCGCTGCGGCACCCCTAGTCCTTTGCAGGCCTGTTCTCCACTGCCTGCACCCATCACCACGGCCACGGCTCATGCCACCTGCCTCTTCCTCAGCCCTTACTCCAATCAGTCCCTCCTTCTCAGTTTAACCAAAGGGGCTTTTTCAATATAACTCTGTCCAGGTTGCTGTCTATTAACCACAAACAGGCCAGAAGAGATCTGACCCCATCTGACTCCGGCCTGTTTACCTCCTGTACTAGAGCAGCCCTCACTGTTGCTCCATAGCAACCAGTGCCCTGCAGAAGGGCCAGAGAAAGTCTGGGCCCAGGCGACAGGCATGCAAATCACTACCACTGTCAAGTATGTACTAGGGCCCCTCAAACTTCTCACTGACCCTAAACCTCGCTCCAACGAGTGTCACACAGGCCAGGAGCACGACCACGACATTGCTGCTCTCTCAGCACTGACCCAGGCTCGATAAATGCTGCTGAATGGATGGATTAACAAAGGGACCACTTCTATACCCTCCGTTCCCCTTGCAGGGCTCCGATGCTAGGAAATGACTGCAGTTGCCTTGAGCTCAGCAGAGGATCTACAACACTGCTTTGGCTTCAAAGCCTCTCACCAACCAAAGGGGCTCCACAGGGCAGACCCTCCAAGGTCCCCTATGTACCCACCAAGGCTGTGGCCATTCTTGGTGTAGAAGCAAGTGCCATTGATGAGGTTGACGCAGCAGCCAATCACGTCTCCTGTAGTGAATGTGGGCCCATAGGGCTGGCCAGTCCCAGAGGAGCAGAAGGAATGCCCATCATCACCATGGTAACCATAGGAATGTTTATCCCAACCTGTGGGGGAAAAGAGAGCAAGAGCTGAGGTGAGGTACTTGAGAGAAAAACAAGACAGTCACAGAAGCCCACCCAGGTCTGAGCTCCTCTCCCCAGCCTGCTACCACCTCACCAGCATTCCTGCCCTCTCACAGAGCCAGCTGTGGGCAGGGTCTGGCTATGCAAAATGAGCAGTGAGTTCAGCAAGTCACTGCCCTGAGGAGTTGAGGCAGCCCTACTGAAGAAGGAGCCCAAGCTGTGGTTGACAGGAACCAAAACCATGAGTGCCCTGGAAGGGACTTACCAGAGGGCCATGAAACAAGGAGGTGGTTGGGGAAAGCCTCATGAAGGAGAAGAGGCTTGAACTGAACTCTGAGGTGTATCATGGTTGTTGTTTTTCTTTTTTTTAATTTATTTATCTTATTTATTTATTTCTGGCTGCACTGGGTCTTCGTTGCTGCGTGCGGGCTTTCTCTAGTTGCGGCGAGTGGGGGCTACTCTTCATTGAGGTGCGCAGGCTTCTCATTGCGGTGGCTTCTCTTGTTGAGGAGCAATGGGCTCTCGGCGCACGGGCTTCAGTAGTTGTGGCGTGCAGATTCAGCAGTTGTGGCTCGCGGGCTCTAGCGCGCAGGCTCAGTAGTGGTGGTGCAGGGGCTTAGCTGCTCCGTGGTATGTGGGATCTTCCCGGACCAGGGATCGAACCCGTGTCCCCTGCATTGGCAGGCGGATTCTTAACCACTGCACCACCAGGGAAGCCCCTGATGGCTTCTCTTTGTTGTGGAGCACGGGCTCTAGGTGTGCGGGCTTCAGTAGTTGTGGCACACGGGCTCAGTAGTTGTAGCACATGGGCTTAGCTGCTCCACAGCATGTGGGATCTTCCCAGACCAGGGCTCGAACCCGTGTCCCCTGCATTGGCAGGCGGATTCCTAATCACTGCGCCACCAGGGAAGTCCCATGGTTGTTGTTTTTTTAATGTTTTTTTTAACTTAAGTATAATTTACATGTAATAAGAGTCTTCCTTTTTAATTGATAGTTGAACAAGTTTTAACAAATGTTACCACCACCACGATCAAGGTATAGAACATTTCCATCACTCCAAAGAGTTTTTCCTCATGCCTCTTGGCAGTCAATTCCACTCCACGCACCCCCAAGTCTCCGGCAGCACTGATCTGATTTGTTCCTATGGTTTTGCCTTTTACAGAATGTCATATAAATGGAATCACAGAATTTGGAGTTTCTTGTGTCTGGCATCTTTCACTTAGCATAATGCATTTGAGATTCATCCACATTGTTAGGTATACCAGTATTTTGTTTCTTTTATTGCTGAGTAGTACTCCACTGTATGGACATACCACAGTTTGTCCATTCACTAGTTGATGACATATAGTTGTTTCTAATTTTTCGCTATTATGAATAAAGCCAATAAATATTTGTATATAGGTCTTTGTGCAGACATATGTTTTCATTTCTCTTAAGTAAATACTAAGAAGTGGTACTGCCACATCACAAGATAAGTATATCTTTTACTTGATAACAAACTGCCAAACTGTTTTCCAAAGTAGCAGTACTGTTTTGCATTCCCACCAGCAATGTATGAGTTCACAATCTCACCAGCACTTGTTACTGTCGGTTGTTTTGTTTTTTTCTTCTTCTCTTAGACATTTTAGTAGGTATGTAGGGGCTTTAATTTGCATTTCTCCAATGTCCAAGGATGTTGAGCATCTTTTCATATACTTATTTACCATCAGTTTATTAGAAAATTATTGAATTGTCTATTCAAATTTTTAACCCATTTTTTAAAAAAATCAGGTTGTATATCTTACTGAGCTATAAGGTTATAGATATATTTTAGATACAAAATGTGTTTCGCAAATATTCTCTCCCAGTCTGTAGCTTGTCTTTTTCATTTTCTTAACAGTATCTCTCAAAGGCCTGCTGGGATTTTTTTTCTTTACCACTTTTTTTTTTTTTTTTAAATTGGTGTAGAGTTGACTTCCTGCTGGGATTTTGATTGGGATTGTGTTGAATCTACAGATCAATTTGGAGAGAATAGATAGCTTAATAATATTGATTATTCAAATCCATGAACATGGTATACCTCTCCATTTATTTAGGTCTTCTTTAATTTCTCTCAACAGATTTTTAACAAATTTATTTCTAAGTATTTCACTTTCGATATTATATATATTTTTTAATAATAACATTGAATTTTTAAAATTTTATTTATTTTATTTATTTATTTTTGGATGTGTTGGGTCTTTGTTGCTGTGTGCAGCTAGTTGTGGAGAGCCACAACCACTGAGCCTGAGTGCCACTACTACTGAAGCCCGCGCGTGACTGGAGCCTGTGCTCTGCAACAAGAGAAGCCACTGCAGTGAGAAGCCCATGCACCACAATGAGGAGTGGCCCCCACTTGCTGCAACTCGGGAGGGCCGCGCACAGCAACGGAAAACAAAAGCAGCCTAAATAAATAAATTTTAAAAATAAATTTATTTTTAAAAAAAGAGTACAGAAAGTGGGGCATCCTTGAGGGTCAAAGAATATGTTCTATTTTTAAAAATAAATAAAATAAAATAAAATTAGATTATGATAATGGTTGCACAACTCTGTAAACATGTTAAAAACCACTGAACTGTACACTTTAAAAGAGTAGATTTTATGGTATGTAAATTTTATCTCAATAAAGCTATTAAACACACATGTATTTGATTTTTTGTATATTCATCTGGTATCCTGCATCCTTGTCAAACTCACCAATTAGTTCTGGTAGCTTTTGTGAAGATTACAGTGCCCACTGGGAAAGGGTTCCTAAACAAGAAGCCCCACTTCCCACATACAAAGAACATATGTGTAATTCAGAGAAAGCCAGGAGCACCAGAATTCAGGCTAGAGGCCTGAGTTCTCGGCATGGAGTCTCCCAAGATGGGCTATTCTGCTACAGTGCCCTGCAGCTGCTAGAAACCCAAACTTCTGCTCCAGTGGCCTGGGATGCCAGGGATGGTGGTGGGGCTCTCTCTATGCTGCTTGACCAGCACAGCCTTCCCTTAAGCCAAGCCCACTGCTTACCACCTCCTGAGGCCATGTGGCTGTGGGGGAAGACTGTCCAACAAAGCCACTGCCCATTCTAGCCGTCCCCAAAGAGTCCTTGTAGACAGACTGCTTGCTGTTCCTATGGTTCCTCTCAGAACTATGCCCACCGCTGCTGACAGATGCTCACTGGCTTCTCCCTTTGGCCAGTGCGTCAGGGTTTGCCAATGCTTGCCCCTTGAAGATTTCCGTAACATTCTTTGTTCCTCCTCTAGCATACTGCTCACATCCTTGATCAATTCTGGTTCCTGCTGAGCCTCTCCAATCACCAGTCACTGTTCCTGGGACTGTCCCTGTCTCACTCACCGCTTCCTAACCCTTCCCCCAACCCCCACCATCAGGAGTCGGTGACACAGGTGTGTGCATATACATGTATGTGTGTCTGTGTGTAGTGACTAGTTCCAGCCCACTTCTTTCTCACACAAGGATGATCCTGTGTGACAGATCATTTATGCAGATTTTACTGTCTAGAAGGTAAAAGACACACACTGGAAGGTTTTCTTTTTTTTTTTTTTTTTTTAGCTTTCTCCAATTGAAGCAGTAGGTACTTTTTTTTTTTGAAGCAGTAGGTAACTCTTAAAAAACTAATACAAATGTGGCCATCTGATTTATTAAAGCTAGAGAAATCATCCGGAAGAACTGTTTCCAACTTGATCAGTGACTCAAGGATATCTGGGAGCTATTTTTGTCTCGGTGTAAGGGAGCTGCTCAATAATGATCACCAAAACAACAGATGCTTACATTTTCAAAGACCTAAAATAAAAATTAAAGTATTTTTGAATACTTTTCTTCAAAAATAAACTATATAATTATTTTGACAAACCTACCATAGAATTTTTAACTCAAGCTACTCAAGCTATAAATATGGATTTTAAATTTTTAAAAACCAAAGAACTCAATAAAAAAACAAAATATTTATTTAGAGTCAATTCAGGATTCACCATCACCTCAGTTTGCCTGAAAAATAGACACATTTTCCTGTTTTGTTTTGTTTTTCTTCAATTTCCAAATGATTTGTCAATTATATAGATTTGCCCAGAGGAAGAAAATTCATAGTCCGTGTGACACACTGAATAAGGCCTCCGAAAGATGTCCTAGGTCCTAATCTCTAGAACCTGTGAAATATGCTAACTTGCATGGTAATAAAGATTTTGCAGAAGTGATTAAGTCAACGCTCTTGAAATGAGGAGATTATCCTGGATTATCTGGGGGCAGGGAGGGTAGGATAATGCAATTATAGGGGTACTTGTAAGGGAGAGGCAGAAGAGTCAAGTCAGAAAAGGTGATGTGACGGTGGAAGCACAGAAAGAATGAAAGATGCTATTACACTGCTGGCTTTGAAGATGGACGATGGGGGCCATAAATCAAGGAATGTAGGTGGACTCTAGAAGCTAAAAAGGGCAAGGAAATGGATTCTCCCCAAGAGCCTCCAGAAAGACTACTACCCTGCTGACACCTTGATTTTAGGACTTCTGTCCTCCAGAACTGTAAAATGATTATTTTAAGTCACTACTATTGTTACAGCAGCAATAGGAAACTAATACAGTCCACTATGGCTGTAGAAGAAGTTTCTGAGCATCTGGAATGATCAGTGCAGAGACACAACACCTCAGCTACTTGTCTCTTGTTCGTCAAAGTGCTATGAAGATAAAAGCTTTTCAAAGAAAATCACAGAGCTGTAATGTATCTTCAATTGAAGCTATCATTTCATAGCCAATATTTTTTCCAAACACAGTTAAGAGCCTGTGTGCGTGTATAAGGTATATATGTATGTGTTTGAAAGGTAGCTTGTGTTAAAAACAGAATGTTATTATACAGCTCATTTAGTAACAGTGGCTGCAGCAGCAGCAGCAGCCTGGTTTAAGACCTCTGTGTTGGACTTCCCTGGTGGCACAGTGGTTAAGAATCCGCCTGCCAATGCAGGGGACATGGGTTCGAGCCCTGGTCCGGGAAGATCCCACATGCCGTGGAACAGCTAAGCCTGTGCACTACCACAATGAGAAGCCCGCCCGTAGCAACGAAGACCCAGTGCAGACAAAAGTAAGTAAATAAATTTTTTAAAAAAAGACCTCTGTGCTATTTTCCCATCCTCTGGAAAGAACATGCATCATCCAACTGTCATCAATTAGTTAATAAAGGCCTACTCCATGGAGATGACAAAGTGAGGGTGGTGGGTGGTGTGAAAGGAGCAGAGAAGACATTAATATATAAGTAAATCAATAAGCAAACAAGAAAACACCTGGTAGAGGAAATGTGCTCTGAAGAAAACAAAGCCAGACGATAGGCTGGAAGTGGGACTGGGGATGAGGACTGACCAAGATGGAGTAGTCAAGTTAGTCCTCGCTGAGGGCTGACCCCTGAGCAGAGAGGTCTGCTTGATGAGAGAATCAGAAGGAAGAACTTTTGGGGTCATGGGAATGAGCTCAGCATGTCTGAGAAACAGAGCCAGTGGGGCTGGATCTGAGTGAGACTTAGGAAAGACTGGGAGCAGAGGTGACAAGGTTTGCTGGATGTGGGCACTGATAGTATGAGGGGAAGTAAGGATGACTCCCAGGTTTTTGTCCAGGCAAATGGGTGGATGGTGGTACCATTTACTAAGAGACAGGGAAGATGGGCAGAAGGAAGAGATCTTTAGGACACATTAAGTTTGAGATGTCTTATTAGACATCTAAGCAGTTGGGTGGCAATACGAGGCAGGTGAGATGACTGTGGCTCATCCCAGATGTGGCAGGGCTGCCATGGGAACACTCACTAAACAAACAGTGGTGTGGACAGAAAACTTAAAATGAAGTCATTGGAGGATTTTCCTATGTGTTGTCCTCACACAATGGCTTTCTGTTTTTCCTCTGGAAGAAAAATTCAGGCTAGTCAAGGACTAGAAAGGGCAGAACAAACACATGAGAAAGGCACCAGAAGCCCAAAATAGATGAGGACATGTTAAAGGGCACAAAGTTACTCTAAATGGATTCAGTTACCCCGCCCTCAATGAACCTTCTCCCCAGGGCTTGAGAAGCTCTATAGCAGACAGAAGCTAGTACCAGCACGGCCATTCTTGAGGAATTGGGCAGACAGAAGAAAAACTACAAGGCCAAGGCCTAACTGCTGTTGCACATTCTGCAGTGAGTCTGTTTTTTGTTGTCAGTCTCGGGCTAAGGAGGGGGGTTTGGCCTCTGTTAGAAAGAAACACTGTAGTCCTGTGTGCCAGGGTAGCCAGTGTGGCCTGAAGGGCCCCTGCAGCCTGGTCCTGGACATAGCACTGTCCCTCCAAGATGGTAGGCTCTGGGCAGTCACTCACCTCCTCAGACCTTTGTTCCCTTCTCTACAAAATGAAAGGGGAGCAATTAGACATCATTGTCAAAGGGCCCTAGGTGTCTACTTGTAAGAAACATTCCAAGACTCCAAACCAATCAGTAAGTATGGTAATCCCCATCTGAGGGCTGAGAAAGCTGAGGCACTGAGAGGCTCCACAAAGGCCTGTGGTCCTGCAGATTACACTCTCAGAAGCTTGGGTCTCCTTTTTTTTTTTTTTTTTGGCCAAGCCACGCGGCTTGTGGGAATTTAGTTTCCCAAACAGGGATCAAACCCGCATGCCCTGCAGTGGAAGCGCAGAGTCTTAACCACTGGACCGCCAGGGAAGTCGCCGGGTCTCCTATCTTCTGAGGAACATTCAAGTAAGCTCCAAGCAGGTACCCATGAGGGTGAAGACAAAACCTCCTCCTTCCTGGGGTGGCCCCAACCAACTGTAGGGAAGAGGAAGATGCTTTAAAGGTAGAACAGCATGAGCTCCTGAAGACTGGGCTCCATCAGAACAAATTTCAGGTAACCCCTACAAGGTTTCTGGACCCTAGGCTTGGTCACCTGACCAGTACTACTCCCTGTGGGTAACTGGCTGGGTTCCATCAACTTTTGAGAAGGGACTGGGCACAAGTGCCTCAGGGCTGCAAGAACAAACAGCAGGAAAGGGGAACAAGGAGTGCCAGGATTTGTCTGCCAGCTCCCCTTCACTGGGCGATAGCACTCCTTTTCCTAAGAAGTAGCTCCTTCCCTGTGCCAACCCTGTGGCTTCGGTGGGGACTGCCAATCCTAGTTAGCCTCCTCCCTGACCCAAGCTGGACCAGTAAGAGATCTTCCCGGAATTTTTGTACAAGGGAGCTGGGAGGAGAGCGGGTCTCAAAGCTCTGTGCTGTCATTGTTCCAACTTCATGTAGAAAGCCAGTTTGACAGACTAAAGCTAATAAACAGAAAGCAGGGACTTTTAAGACAGGGACAGAGACAGAAAGAAAAGTCCCAGACACCATTTGAGTCCCTAAGACTTCGCTCCTCTGCTTGCCCTGAGGTATGGCTGACCAAGTTGGTTAGAGACGGGATTCTCTACCTTGAAGCAACCAAAGTTCTCTGACTAAAGGGGCCACATCCAAGCATCTTTTTCTTTACCTTGCATAACACGTGGCCCACAGTAGGTGCTCAAGAAATGTATGTTGAAATGAAAAGGGAAATGGGTCAAGGGCTGGCAGGAAGCCTGAAGTACAAGACGCTGGGGTCAGACCATGCTGACACACCACCATGGGCAATCCTGGGCTTGACTGTGAGTTTTGTTATCGTGATTTTTCTTTTCAAGCAAAGCAAAGGAGTTAGAGCAATCTGCCTATATCATGCCCCCTTTTACACAGACTAATAGCGAAGCCACTTCCAAACCTTTGAAAGAGGCTGCAGACCTGGCTCTATCCCTGGGAAAGTCATTTAACTTCTCTGGTCTCAGTTTCCTCATCTATGAAACAGGGCAGGTGATGCAAATATCCCTGCCAGCTCTAGAAGAATCCATGGTTCTTAGTCCTCCTCATTAAGAGAGTCTAGCAACTATGGTCTTTCCCATACCTCTGCCTGGGTAAGTCTCCCCTCCAGCCCCACCACCCTCAGCTTCAGGACAGGACCTCCTCCAACCCCCTATTCCTGCCCTGGAGTCAAAGTCAACAACTTCCTAAGCGTGAGTCCTGGCAGGATAAGCAGTCACCCATCCCTGGATGGGCCTGGTGTGAAGCCGGGGTGATGTGCCCAGGAATTAGCGTTGTCACCCTCACCACAGGGCCAGAGCCAGCTGTCTCAGAGGACAGTGGGATGTGAGGGCCAGAAGAAAACGAGGGGGCTCAGCTGCCCTGCACAGCTATCAGGCCCTGTAGGGAGACAGGTCCAGGTGGCTCTGGGTCAAAGGATAGCTGGTGCTGCACGATAGGGACAACACTGTGACAGAGAGTGCCACCCAACTAACCATTCTTCCCTCTCCAAAGAGAATAAGCCCTGTCACTCCCAGAGAGAATGGAGGGATAGCCAGCCTGGTGCCCATATCGAAAAGCCTATCCCTGCCACGTCAGACACCTATCAGATGCCAGTGGTGCAAGGAGAAGCCACGCCAGGAGGCTTCAGGCCAGGAGGCAGGAGGCCCCAAGTGCCCAGTTCAGATGCTCTGGCACCACCCACTTCCCCCTCCATCATCACTCAGAGGGGAACTCCCAATCACAGAAGTATGGGGGTGGCTGAGGAAATGGCTCACCATCTTGGCACTCCCAGATGCCATCCCTGGTTACAGTGTCCTCAAAGTGGGAGACTCCCTATAGGGGTGCCAGGGACTCCAGCATGATTGCTCCAAGAGCTGCCCCATGCCACTCCCACCTGGCAGGACACGTCAAGGGCCTCAGTCCCAGGGGAACTAGGAATGGAGAGGACTCCTACTTCTGAGTAGAAAGATTTCCACATCATCAGCACATTAGCACAGAAACCTGGAAGGGGACTGGTGCTGCGCCTGTCCACTAGGTTCTAGTCCTAGCCCGCAAATGACCAGCACACAGGGTCCAGCTCAGGCATCACAAACTAGCCTAAGCACTGATCCCCATGCCACCAAATCAGCCATCTCTCCCCAAGAAATGGATCCTGATCATCACTGGACTTTGGGATCAGAAAGACTTGGGTTTGAATCCCAATTCTGTCTCTTCTTAGCCCTCTGAGTTCCCTTGGCTGAACTCTTTCAGGGTTGGTGGAAGATTAAACGAGGATGGACATGGAACACCAGCCTACAGGAGGCACTCCCTGGCAAGTTTCCCTGCCCTCTCTGTCTCTAGCATCAGCTCCATGGTCAAGCCGGGCACTTCGGACTTCCTGCTCCTTTCTTTCCTGAGGGAGCGAGAGGGGTGGAGCTGGCTTTCCTAACTAACAGCCCGCCAACGGCAGCCCTAGGCCTGTTCCACTCTTACTTGTCCCCAGTTTCCTGGGGAGGTCACCTGGCCCTCGGAGCAGTCGGCAGAGTTCAACAGCCATGTCATTCATGGGGCTGGCTATGGAGGGAAGGCGCTGGGCTGGCTTAGCCAGGGTGCTTCCTAAACCTGGGGTCGCTGTGGAGAGAGCACATATGTCATAGGAGACCTCATGGCAGGGCTGCTTCTCAAGGATGGTCACTCACTCAGAGTCACCACTCCCTGGAAATCCATCAGACAAATGTTTTCCCCATAACCTCAAATATCTTAAAAAATCTGATAGGACCCACTGCCTGGAGCAGCTCGACAATGGATAATGGGAAAGCAAAAGAGATTCTCTCATTCAGCAAACTCCGTGTGGTGGCATCAGGAAGTCCCGTCATAGTACTCACAAGACTGTTACCCCAAGTTCTAGGAACCTTGGGACCAAGGAACAGGACCAACACAAGCCTAAGGTGATGCTCTGGCAGCTCCAGGCCAAAGGGGCCAGGGGTGCCCTGGAGGGTCTTCTCTTTATGGTAGTTCAACATGAAAGCCAAGGCAAAGAGGGCAGGAGAAAGAGGCTATCTCTGCAGATAGCTGTGACACCAGGTAGAGCCTGCCCTCATAGGGGTACCCAGGCCCTACACTGAGATAGATGTCAGCCTGAAGCCATGGGCAGGCAGGGTGAGGGACTGTACAGCCAGCACCTGCATATAAAGGGGCCTTCTACAGGTCATATTCCTCCCCAACCCTGACAGAAATAGATACCTGATTGCCAGGAGAGGCCCAGGGACATCCAGGGTGGGTCTTGCTGGGTCTGGCTAAGACATGGCTCAAGTGGCACCTGGCACATTTGGCAGGGCTACCTGCCAATGCCTCAGGCTCCCAGAGAACAGGCTGGGTCTGTCATCCATGCTCAATCAGGCTAAGGAAAGGGGTGAACTGTCCCACTAAACTGAGGTACAACCTCAGCTCCCAGGCCTTGGTATCTCTCCTCTGGGATTGGGTTTGGCTTGTCCTTATTTCCACTAAGGTCCTTTCAAAGTTCTGGGGAAAGTTAGTGGACAGATGACCCCTGGTAATGTAGGCGCCTGTGACTTTCCGCACATACTGCCAGATCCTGAGAAATGGGCATGCATAAAACCCTTCCCAAAAGAAGGCCCAGTGTGGTAGTCCAGTATTTCCAGGACCCCTAGATACGGACTCCCTCAAGGAGGCAACAAGAGGTTGAGCAGTAACTGGTCCCCACTCAGCTCCACCCTCATGTGGCCCCAGCCTCCAGCCACACCAGACGACACTTGATAATCTCTGTTTTCAGAGACTGACAAACTCAGGTTTCAGAACTGGCTCTTCTGCTGTCGATGAAACCTCTTATCTCAAAGGACTTAACTTGCCCTGAAAAACATAGCCTTAAATCCAAAAATTTTACCTCTGTGCTACAGAGAGGTAGGAGCTGGTATCTGGAAGAAGAAAACAGGATACTGTAGACAAGAAATCCCCAGGTCCAGGAATAATAACTTATTTGTTATCTTAGCTGCCTCATTTCAAAAGGCTGCCAAGGAGCCCTGATACACTGTGGTAATACAGCTCTCCCTGTGGGTGAGGTAAGAAAGGCCCATGGAAAAGGACCACGGGCTTAACTGGCCACAGGGCCAAGGGCACTGCTGGCCCAGAGAGGAGCAGCAGGGAAACAGAGGGCCTCTTACATGAAACAAGCTCCATAGTAGGGACTGGGGAGGGTCCTGTGGCACAAACCATTAACCCCCATGTGAACCACCAGGAGTTTGGACCAGCTACCTGGCCCTTGGGCCCAACTACCAAACCACCCTCTGCCTGGACTGCCCAGTAGAACCTGCTGCCAGAGCTACAAGGCCTCTGGGTTTCTATCCCTCCACTCTCACCCAGTCATTTCCTAAGGACATTTCAAAGAAAGAACAGAATGAGAAAGGCAACAAGGGGTTGGACAGCACCAAGCACATAAACCCCAACCTATCTTCCCACAGCTGGGCAGGTCCTGGGCAGCTGTTCCAGTGGCTTCAGGGAATCTCCTGGCTGCCCCCCTTTTCCAGGGAGGGCTGCCTCAAGGTACCTTACAGGCGTGAACTCAGGACCATCACGAGTCAGCTTCTTCCCTTCACCAGCCTCAGGCAGTACTCACTTGGGAGGCTTGTACAGCGCCTACAATCAAGCCAGGGTTGCTGAGGCCTATTCCCAGGCGCACTGCCGGGATTAGGAGGAGGTAACCCAGACACCCAGTGGCGCCCTGATAATTCAACCCACTCAGCTGGAGAGAAGCACGACTTCCCTCACGGAGAGAATGAGCAGCCCCACGGCAGACCCCTGTGAAGCAACGTAGATCCTAGGTGAAAGATGCTCCAAAGAGAGGTGGTGGTCAATGATGAATACAAAGGGGGCTCATCAGCTGTGGGGAACAAGGGTCTCAGCCCACATGGAGTGGGACAGAAGCAGTCCCCATTTGGTGGGTACAGACTAAGAGCACTTCCAGACTACTGGAAACCCACTTACGTGTCAGTAATCTCTAAGACATCTGCTGCACAAAGCCACCTACTATTGGTATTTGCTCTGAGCAGACACCTTATTCTGCATATCCTTAGGAGGATAGAGAGGAAGGATATCCAACACTCAGTTATTTATTGCCACACCGACAGGAGCTAGCCTCTGCCCTCATGAACCTGGCATGGACCCTCAGGGCTCTGCCCTGATCTCTGCTATCTGCTGTTCCTTTCCCATGGCACACACAGATATGAAATATCAGCTGTTTGCAGAATGTGTCCCACCCAGTAGAAGCAGGCCCCAGCCACAGGGATTAGGACACAAACACTCCCATGGGTGTGCTCCTAATAGCTCACTCTGTTAGTAAGGTAACAGTCTTAATAAGGTCAGCTCCAGGGAGAGGAAAAGATGCTCACTTGATCATGACCCATCATGTGGAATGAAAGCAGACAGTCGCCCTGCCACCCCTCCTTGCCCTACCACTACACCCTCCCCTCTCACCCCCACTGAGGCCCAGCTGCCAGGTGCCATTTGCTTCAGAAGATATGCCCCCCATCCCCAATCCCCATCTGTGGTTCTTCCAGCTGCTTCTTTTCCAACAGTTCAAGGAAAGGATGCCTCAACGGGCCTGGGTTCTCCTTTGAGGGGTTGTAGTAATTAAGGTAATAGATGCTACCCCAAGAGAACAGCTGTCTCCTCCAAGGAAATGGAAGGAGGAAACTATCAGCTGTCCAGCTCTGATGCGGATGAGGCCACCTATCAACACAGCCTGAGTCTCCCTGGCTCTGTCCGACGTACAAGACACAGAAGGAAGATCTGTTCTATCCTTGCCCCCTTCAAAGCACCCGAGCTTGGGAGAAGCCCAAATCCCCCTATATCCACACCCCGACTTTCCTCCTGCTTCTCCAATCCAGGGATCCCAGCCCATGCGGTTTGCTGCCAGCTCAACAACCGAAGGGTGGGGCTGCAGGTACACTCACCTACCTGCCGATCATCCTTCCTGGCTGCAAAGCCATTTAGTCAAGCGTTCTGACATTCTTATTTTGGGCCACACCTGTTCCTTGGTTCATACTTAAGGAGGCCAAAAACACTTTATAAAAGATAAACATCAAAACTTCCACATCTTCCAACAGAAAACCTCTGACCATGCAAGCTACGACATGCCCATATGTTCCCAGGAAAAACTGAGCACACAGCCTCACACGAAAAGCACTCCCTGTTACCACCTGCTCCCAGAGCCAAGTGAGACCCCCAGAGTGGCTACCCTCGACTCCTGACAGCCCTAAAGGCAAAGATGGGCTTGCTGAGCCAGTACAGGAAAACCTATAAGAAAACACTCAAAACATCAACATCCTGACTTTGGTTGCCATTCCATCTTCGTCCTCCGTAATTCACCTCCAGCTAATGTACTAAACGTGTCTACTCAAATACAGAAAACACAGCACTGGAGAGAAAATGTAGTTCAGATTACACCTAACTCCACTCTGATACACAAACACCCATAAAAGAACTTTAAATGTATAGGTACTTTCTTCCTCAGGTAGGAAAAACAAACAAACAAACAAAAACCTTTCTGGGGACTTCTCTGGTGGCACAGTGATTAAGAATTCGCCTGCCAATGCAGGGGACACGGATTCAATTCCTGGTCCAGGAAGATCCCACATGCCGTGGAGCAACTAAGCCCATGTGTCACAACTACTGAGCCTGAGCTCTAGAACCCGCGTGCCACAACTACTGAGCCCACATGCCACAATTACTGAAGCCCGCACGCCTAGAGCCCGTGCTCTGCAACAAGAGAAGCCACCACAATGAGAAGCCCGCGCACAGCAACGAAAAATAGCCCCCACTCATCACAACTACAGAAAGCCCACGCACAGCAATGAAGACCCGACGCAGCCAAAAATAAATAAATATATACATACATTTAAAAAAAAACCTTCTCAATAACAATAGAAGCTAAAATTTGTGTACCCCTCTTTTGTATCAGGCACTATTCTAAGCACTTTAAGCACTCAATCCCCATACCCATCCCATATATGAGTTAGGTACTAGTATCGCATCCATTTTACACATGGGGAAACTGAGACCCAGAGCAGTTAAGTAACTTGCTCTAGGTAACACAGCTGCCAGGATGCAAATGCAGTGTGGCTCCAGAGTCTATGTTCTTGGCCACTGAGCTACACTGCTCGGGAAGCCAACCACAGCCCTAGGTGTCTTTCCTCACATGAGCAAAAGTGAGCCAGTAGTTGGTTCAACAACACTGAGCCCCGACATACAGAAAAGGGGAGACAGTGACTCCTCCTACAGAATGAAGGTAGTGGCAGAGCCCCCATGCACTATCAGTGCCACAATAGGGCGGTGATGGGAGGCTGAGCTCCAGATGAAGGCTTCTAGCCCAAGGCAGGTTGCAGGCCAGGGGGACCTGACTCGGCACTGGTTCCAAAACACATTTGGCTTACTGAAGCTACTTCACTGAGGCAAAGCACAGGGAAATGCAGGAATGGCCTGCTCCCATAGCCCAAGGGCATCTGTGCTCACTCTGGGAGAGCTGCTATAAAAAGATGTGGTCCAGTCCCAAGGAGTTCACAACCCAGCAAGGATACAGTTGCATAAATGTGGAAGGATCACATGCGACAGGGTGGCAAGTGTCATCAGAGACATGATCATGGCTGAAGGGGTCAGGCAAGACTGCACGAGGTGTCACAAGCAAGAAGGACACCTCCAGGGCAAGAAGGACATCTGCCAAGGGGCACAGCAGGAAATGTCTGCAGGATGTTTGGGGTCCCACACAGACATACTGGTGTGCAGCGTGTGTGGAGGGCAGAGGTGGCAGAAAAGGCTGAGCAGGGCCCACAGCACCTGTGTCCTGTGGGCAGAGGGGTCAGAGGTCCAAAGCAGGCAAGGGGCAGAGTGTACAAAGGGAATGGAGAGCAGAGGCCTGAGGTAAAGAGATTAATCAGGAGGCCATGGAAATAGCCCAATGGAGTAGGGATAGAGAAGGGGGCCAAATTAAAGAGATGCTTGGGAAGTAGCAGAACCATGGGATGAGAGACAATTACTCTGAGGTCTCCTCCCACTTATGGGCCAAGGTGGACAGTGACTGTCAACAGAGACAGGGAACACATGAGGATCTGGTTTTTTTGTTTTGTTTTGTTTTGTTTTTAACATCTTTATTGGGGTATAATTGCTTTAAAATGGTGTGTTAGTTTCTGCTTTATAACAAAATGAATCAATTATACATATACATATGTTCCCATATGTCTTCCCTCTTGCGTCTCCCTCCCTCCCACCCTCCCTATCCCACCCCTCCAGGCGGTCACAAAGCACCAAGCTGATCTCCCTGTGCTATGCGTCTGCTTCCCACTAGCTATCTACCTTACGTTTGGTAGTGTATATATATCCATGCCTCTCTCTCTCGCTTTGTCACAGCTTACCCTTCCCCCTCCCCATATCCTCAAGTCCATTCTCTAGTAGGTCTGTGGCTTTATTCCTGTCTTACCCCTAGGTTCTTCATGACATTTTTTTTCTTAAATTCCATATATATGTGTTACCATACGGTATTTGTCTTTCTCTTTCTGACTTACTTCACTCTGTATGACAGACTCTAGGTCTATCCACCTCATTACAAATAGCTCAATTTCGTTTCTTTTTATGGCTGAGTAATATTCCATTGTATATATGTGCCACATCTTCTTTATCCATTCATCCGAAGATGGGCACTTAGGTTGTTTCCATGTCCGGGCTATTGTAAATAGAGCTGCAATGAACATTTTGGTACATGACTCTTTTTGAATTATGGTTTTCTCAGGGTATATGCCCAGTAGTGGGATTGCTGGGTCATATGGTAGTTCTATTTGTAGTTTTTTAAGAAACCTCCATACTGTTCTCCATAGTGGCTGTACCAATTCACATTCCCACCAGCAGTGCAAGAGGGTTCCCTTTTCTCCACACCCTCTCCAGCATTTATTGTTTCTAGATTTTTTGATGATGGCCATTCTGACTGGTGTGAGATGATATCTCATTGTAGTTTTGATCTGCATTTCTCTAATGATTAATGATGTTGAGCATTCTTTCATGTGTCTGTTGGCAGTCTGTATAGGATCTGGTTTCTGCAGGAAGGTAATCTCATTTTGGGGCAAGCGGGTTCACTGTCTACTGGACCTTAAGCAAAACACTGGGGTTTCTGGAGCCATGATCTGCTCAAAGACAGAGTCGAGACAGAGGAGTAAGTCCTGTGCTCTTGCCTGGAGGGCTCTTTGGCTGCCCCTTAACTGCACTTTCAGGGCCTGGCAAAGCACAATCAACCATTCATAGGCAACAGAGAGTCTGCTGGGTTCCTCAAGGAAGGTGAGAACTGCCTCCACTACCTCCATACCCACTTCACCCAGCTACTTTAAGTTCTAATCAAGCCACAACTACTGAACCCACATGCTGCAACTACTGAAGCCCGCGCACCGACAGCCCGTGCTCCGCAACAAGAGAAGCCACTGCGATGAGAAGCCTGCGCACCACAACGAAGAGTAGCCCCCACTTGCTGCAACTAGAGAAAGCTTGCATGCCACAACTAAAGATCCCACATGCCACAACAAAGATCCCACACATGGCAACGAAGATCTTGCGCGCCGCAACTAAGACCTGGCTCAGCCCAATAAATAATTATTTTTTTTAATTAACTCAAAATGGATCAAAAACCTAAACAGAAGAGTAAAATGGGAATTCCCTGGCAGTCCAGTGGTTAGGACTCCCCACTTCCACTGCACGGGGAACAGGTTCAATTCCTGATCAGGGAACTAAGATCCCACATGCCATGTGGTGTGGCCAAAAAAAAAAGAGTAAAATTATGAACCTCTTAGAAGAAAACATATTTAATATTCTCGACCTTGGATTTGGCAAAGGATTCTTAGATATGATACCAAAAGCATGAGCAACAAAAGAAAGAAATAGATAAATTGGACTTCATCAAAATTAAAAACTGTTGTACTTCAAAAGATATCAAGAAAAGACAACCTGGGACTTCCCTGGCAGTCCAGTGGTTAAGAATCTGTGCTCCCACTGCAGGGGGCACGGGTTCGATCCCTGGTCGGGTAACTAAGATCCCACATGCCTCAGTGTGGCCAAAAAAAAAATAAATAAAAGAATAAAGAAAAGACAACCTAATACACACACACACACACACACACACACACACACACACACACACACAATGGAACACTACTCAGCCATAAAAAAACAACGGAATAATGCCATTTGCAGCAACATGGATGGACCTAGAGATTATCATACTAAGTGAAGTCAGAAAAAGACAAATACCATATGATACCATGTATATGTGAAATCTAAAATATGATACAAATGAATTTATTTACAAAACAGAAACAGAGTCACAGACATAAAGAACAAACTTACGGTTACCAAAGAGGAAAGGGGGGGTAAGAGGAGGGATAAATTAGGACTTTGGGATTAGCAGATACAAACTACTATATATAAAATAGATAAACAACAAGGTCCTACTGTATAGCACAGGGAACTATATTAATAGCTTAAAATAAACCATAACAGAAAAGATATGAAAGAAAAAGTCAACCTAAAGAATAGGGGATGGTGGTGTGATGAATTGGGCGATTGGGATTGACATGTATACACTGATGTGTATAAAATTGATGACTAATAACCTGCTGTATAAAAAATTTTTTTAATTTAAAAATTAAAAATAAAAGAATAGGGGAAAAGATTTTCAAATCATATAACTGACAAGAAACTTGTATCCTGAACATATAAAGAACTCTTACAATTCAATAATAAGAAGATAAATAACCCAATTTAAAAATAGGCAAGCCACGCAGCGTGGCCAAAAAAAAAAAAAGAAGTAAAAGATATTAATAGACATTTCTCCAAGGAAGACAGACAAATGGTCAATAAGCACATGAAAAGAGGCTTGATATTATTAGTCATCAGGGAAATGAAATGAAAACCACAATGAAATACCACTTCGTACCCACTAGGATGACTATAATCAAAAAGTCAGATAATAACAAGTGTTGGCAAAGATATGGAGAAATCAACCCTCATACACTGCTAGTGGGAATGTAAAATGGGGCAGCCACTATGGAAAACAGTCTGGCAGTTCCTCAAATGACTAAACAGTGTTACCATATGACCGAGCATTTCTACTCCTAGGTATACAGTCAAGAGAAATGAAAACACATGTCTACAAAAAAACTTGTACACAAATGTTTATAGCAGCATCAATCATAACAGCCAAAAGGTGGAAACAATCCAAACGACCATCAACAGATGCATGGATAAGCAAAATGTGATATATCCATACAACAGAATAATATTCTGCCACAAGAAGGAATGAAGCTCTGAAACATGCTACAGCATAGGCGAACCTCAAAAACACGCTAACTGAAAGAAGCCAGTCACAAAGGGCAACATATTATATGATTCTATTGATATGAAATCTCCAGAATAGGAAAATCCATGGAGACAGAAAGTAGATTAGTGGTTCCAGGGGCTAGAAGGAGGGAAAGTCCAGGAATGACTATTAATGGGTATGGGGTTTTTCTCTGGGATGATGAAAATAATCTGGAATTAGACTGCAGTGATGGTAGCACAACTTTGTAACTATATTAAAACCACAGAATTGTACACTTTGAAGGAGTGAATTTTATGGTATGTTAATTATATCTCAATTTAAAAATATGTACGAAACAGACTTACTTCCCTAGTGGTCCAGTGGGTAAGACTCCACGCTCCCAATGCAGGGGGCCCGGGTTTGATCCCTGGTCGGGGAACTAGATCCTGCATGCATGCCGCAACTAAGGGTCCGCATGCCGCAACTAAGAAGCCCGCATGCCACATCGAAGATCCCATGTGCCGCAACTAACAACCAGCGCACCCAAAATAAATAAATAAATAAATATTAAAAAAAAAAGAAAGCAACAGATTGATAACAGTGATTGTTCTGTATTTAATAATTAACAAAACGGATTCAATTAATCTAAAAGATCAGTCACAAAGACATTTTTAGGTTTCAGTAATATTAATCATAGTCATTTTCCTATACATTAAGAGAACGAGATGGCCAAAGCAGAATATACTAAAAGCAATGCCACAAGAAAAAGCTGCTACTTGAACAAGCTAACAAGAGAGGAAGAGAACACCAAAACATGTCCTCCCTAAAAGACCAACTGTCCCTGATGGATTCACTGATAAATTAATCTACCACCTCCTGAAGTTCCCTGACATGCCTGAGCTCTCACAGTTCTACTGCCCAGGAGCCCCAGCCCAGCCTTGACCCCTTCTAGAAGGCCTCTTCTAAACTAGTTCACTCCTGAACTAGCAAATATGATCACATCTTGCCTCTGCTGAAAACACTCCTGAAACTCAGCCATAAAAAAGAACAAAATAATGCCATTTGCAGCAACATGAGTGAACCTAGAGACTGTCATACTGAGTGAAGTAAGTCAGACACAGAAAGACAAATAAATGATATCACTTATATGTGGAATCTAAAAAAAAGGATACAAATGAACTTACTTACAAAATGGAAGTAGAGTCACAGATGTAGAAAACAAACTTATGGTTACCAGGGGATATGGCGGGGGAGGGATAAATTGGAAGATTAGAACTGACATATACACACTACTATATATAAAATAGATAACTGATAAGAACCTGCTGTATAGCACAGGGAACTCTACTCAATAGTCTGTAATAGTCTATATGGGAAAAGAATCTTAAAAAAAAAAGAGAGGATATATGTACATGTATAACTGATTCACTTTGCTGTACACCTGAAACTAACACCACATTGTAAATCAACTATACTTCAACAAAAATTAAAAAAAAAAAAGGCTCCTGCAGCTCCCACTGCTTATATATACAGAAGTCCAGGCCCCTTGCCATAGTACACAAGACTCTTCCCTCAACTGGTTCATCCTGACTGTTCCCAGGAAGCCATCCCATCACAGCAGAAAACTTATGGATCCACTCTCAGGCCCTAAAGTACCACTGCCCAAAACCATCGGGCAAACTCCTATCTGGAGTTTAGATAGGAGTTTGATATTTGCCCCTAAATGCCCCTAAATGCCAGGCTGAAACACCACTTCACAGTGCTGTGGTGCCAGTAACCACCCCTACAGCTACTCTCCACTAAATACACCTGTATCTATCAAGGAGATACATCAACCCTCAAACATCTCATCTGGAGTTAACACCAAAGTCTCAAATTCTAGACACAGCTAAGGTCACTACCATCACTCCCCTCCCACCAACCATACATCCAGAACAGTCCAAATAGCTTTCACCTCAACCAATGACCTCTTAGAAATCAGAAGCAACTGGCAGAAAGGCTTTAGCTGTTATCATCCTCTACCTCTCACCTCACTTCCAAAGTACATCCAAGTAGTTTCAGGTATAACTGTTTATGAATGATGATACTTTTGGTTTTGGAGAATGTTACGCTCATCGTACACACACACATGCATGCGTGTACGTGCATACACACACACAGTGACCCCAGGAAATGGAAAGCACCAAAGGGGATTCTGATCTTCCAAACCCAGTGCTGGGATGAACAGTGGCAGGCCCCCCCCATCATTCCTGAGAGGAGTGTCTTGCTGCTATCCCTACATCTGTCCTGTGCTAGGTCTGCGCAGCCATTCAACCAGCCCTGTATCCGGGAAAGCCAGAGGCATCCATCATTCCTAGGGAGAATCCCTATCTAGATGCAACCTGATTCCTACTTTCCACCTTAAGGAATAATCAGGGAGATGATCAGATACAGCAGGAAGGAAAACCCGCAGAAGCTGGCAGGCAGAGTGAAAACGAAGACAGGTACAATATCCACAGAACACTGAGGCTCCTTTCTCTTGCCGAAAGAGAGATGCACCAGTGAGGATGTAAAAAAGGTGCTAGCTTTCCTGATGTGTTAGTGCACGAACTAACACCTTATCCACTGTCCCCAAGCCCCTTCTCCCTACAGGGCCAGGCAGGGTCCGACTTCACAACAATGTTACATTAACAATGTCAAAGCACAAGACCCGCAGCTCACCTCTAAGCAGCCCAGAGGGGTCAAAAGACCCATCTTATGAACAAGGCAAACAGACTGAGACAGCTCCACATGGCTCCATCTCAAACAGTTTCAGGTCAATTTAGGCAGACCTTGAACTCCTCCTACCTCACCTGCTCCACACCATGGATCCCAAACCCAATGGCCAGGCGAAAACGATTCTTACTAAAGAAGGATGAGTGTGTGGAACTCAGAATATCATGCACATGGTAAAAGACTGCATTCCAAGACCAGCTAAAAGACAGGCATGAGGGCTTCTTGATGTAGGGGCATTTAAAACAGGTAATATATTCACAAGAAAGAAAATGTGAAAGCTTCAAAAGTGAAAAATTTCCTTCCCAGTCCTATCCCCAGCCACCCTGTCCCAAGGGACAGCCAATATTACAAGTTTTTCTTAGCTTTCCAAAGATATTCTATGCGTGTACAAGCAGATACAGATATATTCATTTTCCCTCATTTTTTTTTACATTTGGTAGCATAATATACATTGTATTTTTCACTTAGTGATACATCCCAGAGATTACTCCAAAACAGTACTTGAAGAGCCTCCTCATTTTTTTCATGGCTGCATAGTATTCTTTTACAGATTAACAAAAATTCATTTAACCAATGTTCAGAGTTGCTTAAAGTGCCACCCAATAACAGATTATAGTAGTTACTTCTGTAAAACGAACCTTCTCTGCCACCAAAGCCATGCAAAAGTTCAAAGAGCACATTTAGTGCAAGAAAAAGATTTAAGAATCAGTTTACCTTTGATGGGAAATTATTTTTCTAAGCTCCCTGTTCACAAAGAGACAGAGCTATGAACACTGTAGATACATCTAGTCAGCTAAGGCCAAGGCTTGAATAACAAAAGATCACACCACAGCTGCACGCTACACAAAGAGGCCAAACATGCCACACACATTCTGATTAATAACTAAAGGACAGTTTTTGCTCAGATCAAAGCCAATTTTTTTTAAAAAGTCAGGTTCCTGACAATTAGTTGAATCCCGAGCAGGTCTAGATTTCAAGTACTTGAAATTAGTCAATGACGAAAAAACCTGATTGATATTAAACATAGATTGGAAAAGACATACGGTTTAAGTGCTACTCACTCTTTGGAAAAAGCCAGCTGCCTTCTCTGTGTCAGAGGCCAAAAAGTAGAGAGGGCCCGGGCAAAAACACAAGGACTTTTCCTGCCTCCGTGACAGTGTCAGGACAGCTTGCACCATGCCACTTACACCACTCAAGGGACAAATGGACTGAGGACCATCTTCTAGAACCCACCAGCTTCTGGTAGAGGCTTTTGTCCCCTCAACTGCGCCTAGCCCAGGACTGGGCATGAACTGCTGGGCAGAAAACAGCTGAAAGGGTGCCTGGGTGGTAGAGGAGGCCCACCTGCAGGGTCCAGAGCCTTCCACAAATCTGAGGTTTGCTGACTGTAAATCTAAGTCTCACGCACATCCTCCTATTTATTAAGAAACTGCCTCAACTGTCTTCCACATGGAGGTCACTTAAAGACTCTGGTCATTAACATAGTAAGATAAAAAAGGAACCAATGTTGGTGGCAGTCTTCCTCTCCATATATGCCAGAGTCCCATGCTGGTAAGCAAAGGCCAAAAGCAGTGAGGGCTAATCAGGTGTATTCCCACTGGGAGCAAGCTCAGGTCACTTGGTTTTGACTGTAAACAGTTCAAATTCCATGAAGGACAATCACTTGCCAATTAATTTTTGGAATGGAAGCCCACACCAGCCCGGTCCAATGGCCACCTTTCAGGATCCTCCACCCAATGGCTTGGCTTAGCAAGTAGGCAGCCAGCAAACAAAGTCCTCTCCAGCTTGTTGGCTGCCACCATGACTCTCATCACAGAATGGATCAAGAGAGCAGAAAAATGTTCTCTTAGCCAATGACTCACCAGGAAGTCTGTTCATGTTGACGCCTTGAGCTGAGAGTCCTATTCCCATGTACCTTTGAAAAAGCATACATACAAAAATTCTGGTTAGCAAATGATTATGCATCTCCCTTCTCAAATATTTCTTGGTAAAAGACAGAAAAACAGGAAAAGCAATGAATGTAGAGACACTTTTAACAAACTAGTGGTTCTTGGAGAACCTTTACATTTTGATTTTCTAATGGAAATCTCTCAATGCCTTAAGCAGCTGGAGAAACAGGAGGTAGTGTCTGTAACCAGGAACCACCGGCTTCAGTTTCAGAGGAAAGTTTCCTGGAGTCACTGCTTCCAGTCCCTTGGTTTCTGGCTCCAGCTAAGGTGGCGGAATCTATTCCCAAGAAGTGCCTAAAGTAACTAGTTCAATCCTAGGTAGTGCTTGGCAGAATAATGCAAGATCAAGCCCAAAGGGACAAAGTCACTCTTCAGCAAAGACCAAAACATGGAAGAATTTAAAGCCAGCTGGATCCATATAGGATCATAAAGACCCCTCACACAGGGCTTCTTCTCTGGGGTCTCCAAATTCATTACCCTTGCCCTATACATTCACCACTGGTCTCCTCAGTCATCCAAAGCTGAAGGTGGTGGTGTGTGAGGCCCCAGAGACCCATCCCATACTCTTCCCACCCAGGTACCTAAACAACTTAGGCAGCTACAGCCAGGTGGGACCCATGCTGGGCAACTCTGTCAAAGATATCTCAGTGGCACTCATGAGAGGGCAGGTCAGAAAAGGAAATGAACAGGGTTTTTTAGTCTAAATATTTGTAGTGTACAAAGAAACAGTGAGGTATTTCCCCAAGAACTTAGAAATAAGAGAAACAAGTCAACACTATCTAAGTGTAAAATAGTAGAAACCCACACATGATGCCTGAATTAACCGCATATGAGCATCAAGAGGTAGTTGAGAAGCTCACAATATTGAAAACACCAAGACGGCTTGGGGTAACTTTACGGTTACCCCAACCAAGACGGCTAAGGGGTAACTTTACGGTTGCATTAACAATGTGAATAAGGACTTCCCTCGTGGCGCAGTGGTTAAGAATCTGCCTGCCAATGCAGGGGACACGGGTTCGAGCCCTGGTCCGGGAAAATCCCATATGCCGCGGAGCATCTAAGCCCATGTGCCACAACTACTGAGCCTGCGCTCTAGAGCCCACACGCTGCAACTACTGAAGCCCGCGCGTTCTAGGGCTGTGTGCCACAACTACTGAGCCTGCGTGCTGCAACTATTGAAGCCCATGTGCCTAGAGCCTGTGCTTCGCAACAAGAGAAGCCACCGCAACGAGAAGCCCGTGCAACGGCAAAGAAGAGTAGCCCCTGCTCGCTGCAACTAGAGGAAGCCCATGTGCAGCAACGAAGACCCAATGCAGCCAACAATAAATAAGTAAATAAAAACAATGTGAATGAGCTTAATGCCACTGAACTGTTCACTTAAAAATAGTTAAAGTGATAAAATTTATGTGATGTATATTTTACCACAATAAAAAATGTATTTTTAAAAAAGCAATTACATGGGGTTGCCTTATTTTGACCATTTCCAAGTAGCTTACATTTACATTCTAATTGTTCCCTGTTGTAATTCTGCAAGAAACCATTTTACATACATTTCCCCACCTTGGGCCATTCTTTTTCTCTCCTGGCATGTTCCATGCACCTTATGTACCTGTTTCCTAACACTACCAGAGTCCCCACAACGTGGTGCTCCTGAAGCTGCGAGACTTCCACCTGCAGCAAATGCCCCTTTGCCCTTCTCTGGCCAGCTGCACCACTAGGTGTTGGAGAGCAGGGAGGAAGGCTCTGACCCACCCATTTTCCCCTGAAACCAGCTACCCCCCATCTTGCTGGGCAGGACCCAGGAAACGACAGCATCAACACAGGGCAGCAGCTGAATAACTGGCCTGCAGGGGTTAGGGGAAAGGGGAGGGAAGGGAAAGGAGAAAAGGGAAAGGAACAGCACTTCAAAGAATGACTCCCATGGTTCAAAAGACTCTCAAACTGCCTGCTACCTCCTGCCAGGAGGGGACCTTCAAGGACCATCAGGAGCAGAAGCTGTGTAAGCCTGCTGGCAGGATTCCCATTAGACTAAAACCTGCACATTTGCCCAGAAAAACAGCAGCCCAAATAATCAGCTTCCTTACTTTACGTGGAAGATGCTGCCAAAGTTGGTCTCCATTCCCTTTGCACCACAGCTGAACAAGCAGCAAATTACCCCAACTGCCCCTGCAGTCATCAATCAACATATGCAAATGCAACATAGCCAGGAGTTTTCCTGACTTGGATGCCAGGCCACTTATCCTGCCCTGTTTAGAGGGGCCTGGCCTCTGCCCAACATCACATGTGATCCCATCCCTGGCATACAGGTTTCCTGACACTAAGATGAGGGCTTATGTTTGAAGCACATGTGCTTCCTGGGTGACCCCCAACTGCTTAAGGCTACTGCAAATAGGGGAGGTCAAGGGTCATCCAGGAAGAGTATGCTTGGCCACCAGCAACAGAGCTCTGGTTCCACAACTTCCCATGGGAACAGGGAACTACTAAGGCACATGCACTCAAACACAAGTTGCTTATGTCTCTGTATAGGGGAAGCCTCTTCCACCTCCAGCAGTTAGCCCTCAACACCTCCCTGCAGACTCTGCCCCACAGGTGGGACAGTGTTTACCAGTGGATGGCCTGGGAGCCTCTGTTCAAACCCCAGGGTCAACTTGAGAATCTGAGTAGATAAGCTAAGGGTAGCGCACACAGAGGAGACCAATACCCACACTTGGATGTCATGCCCCCGTGAGTGTCAATGACACAGGGAGCAGCCCCACAGAAGCCTAAGTTGCATGTTCATATGAGGTCAAGCTAAGTCAGTGTTCAAAGGGAATGAGTCCCAATTTTTCAAACATTGGATGATATTAAGTCTTTTCCAAAAGTATGATGTTCTAAAATTACAAAAAGATGCAGCCTTCCAGCAAGTCTTCATACACTTAAAAACTTAACCAACCAGTCTAAGATCAGCAAAGAGCAGAAAAAAAAACTATAAGGACACTGTGAATATACTAAAAAAACAGTGAATTGTACACTGTGAGTGAATTGTACGGTATATTAAATTACTTCTCAAAAACACTCAACAAACTAGGCATAAAAGGAAACTATCTCAACATAATAAAAGGAAGGCCTTATATGAGAAACCCACAGCTAACATCATATCCAATGGTGAAAGAATGAGAACTTTTCCTCTAAGATCAGGAACAGGACAAAGATGCCTGCTTTCACCACTTCTATTCAACAGAGTATTAGAAGTTCTAGCCAAAGCAAGTAGACAAGAAAAAGAAATAAAAGGTATCCAAATTGGAAAGGAATAGGTAAAACTATGTCTGTTCACAGATGACATGATCCTATATGTAGGAATCCTATATTCCACAAAAAACTGTTAGTACTAACAAACAAATTCAGCAAAGTCACAGGATACAAAATCAACACACAAAAAGCAGTTGTGTTTCAACATAAACACTGAACAAAGGAAAAAAGAAATCAAGAAAATAATTCCGTTTACAATAGTATCAAAAAAAATAAAATACTTAGGAATTAACTTTACCAAGAAGGCAAAAAGCTTGTACACTAAAAACTAAAATGTTGCTGAAATTTTAGAAGACAGAAATAGGAAATTCCCTGGCAATCCAGTGGTTAGGACTCAGGGCTTTCACTGTTGGGGCCCGGGGTTTGATCCCTGGTCAGGGAACTAAGAACCAGCAAGCCATGCGGCACAGCCAATAAATAAATAAATTAAATTTTATAAATAAATAAATTTTAAAAAAGACACAGGGACTTCCCTGTTGGTCCAGTGGCTAAGACTCCACACTCCCAATGCAGGGGGCCCGGGTTCGGTCCTTGGTCAGGAAACTAGATCCCACATGCTGCAAATAAGACCCAGCACAGCCAAATAAATAAATAAAATATTTAAATAAATAAGTAAAAAGAAACAAATAAATGGAAAGACATCTGTGTTCACGGACTGGAAGACAATATTGTTAAGATGTCAATACTACCCAAAGCAATATACAAAATCAATGCCATCCATTTGGGAAAAGAAAAGTTGGGGACTTCCCTGGTGGTGTAGTAGTTAAGAATCGCCTGCCAATTCAGGGGACACAGGTTCGATCCCTGGTCCGGGAAGATCCCACATGCCGCAAGCAACTAAGCCCATACTCCACAACTACTGAGCCCACGCATCACAACTACTGAAGCCCGGGCGCCTAGAGCCTATGTTCTGCAACAAGAGAAGCCACCATAATGAGAAGCCTGTGCACCAAAATGAAGAGTAGGCCCTGAATGCCCCAACTAGAGAAAGCCCGTGCACAGCAACGAAGACCTAATGCAACCAAAATAAATAAATAAATAAAATTAAATTAAGAACCCAGAAATAAACTCTCCTATATGTGGTCAACTGATTTCAATAAAGATGCCAAGACGATTCGATGGGAAAGTGATAGTCTTTTCAACAAATGGGACATGTGGATATCCAAATAGATATACAACTGGTGCTGGGACAACTGGATATCCACATGCAAAAGAATGAAGTTGGGAGCTTCCCTGGTGGCGCAGTGGTTGACAGTCCGCCTGCCGATGCAGGGGACACGGGTTCGTGCCCCGGTATGGAATGATCCCGCATGTCGCGGAGCGGCTGGGCCCGTGAGCCATGGCCGCTGAGCCTGCGCGTCCGGAGCTTGTGCTCCACAGCGGGAGAGGCCGCAATAGTGAGAGGCCCGCATACCATAAAAAAAAAAAAAAAAAAAGAATGACGTTGGGGCTTCCCTGGTGGCGCAGTGGTTAAGAATCCTCCTGCCAATGCAGGGGACACAGGTTCGATCCCTAGTCCGGGAAGATCCCACATGCCACAGAGCAACTAAGCCCATGCACCACAACTACTAACCCTGCGCTCTAGAGCCCACGGGCCACAACTACTGAACCCTGTGCACCTAGAGCTCATGCTCCACAACAAGAGAAACCACCACAATGAGAAGCCCGTGCACCGCAACGAAGAGTAGCCCCTGTTCGCCACAACTAGAGAAAGCCCTCGCACAGCAACGAAGACCCAACGCAACCAAAAATAAATAAAATAAATTTATTAAAAAAAACAACAAAAATAGAAGGAAGTTGGAGACCCTTACCATACACCATATGAAAAATTAACTCAGAATGGATCAAAGACCTAAATGTAAAACCTAAAACTATAAAACTCTTTGAAGAAAACAGAGGAGAAAAGCTTTATGACATTGGAATTGGCAATGATTTCCTGGATTCTTTGGACACCCAAAGCACAGGCAACAAAAGAAAAAATAAATTGGACTACATCTAACTTTTGTGCATCAAAGGACTGTCAACACAGTGAAAAGCAACCAAAGAAATGGGAAAAATATTTGCAAATCATATACCTGATAAGGGTTTAATATCCAGGATATACAAAGAACTCTTACAATCAACAAAAAAAAAACAAGCAACTCTATTAAAATGGGCAACGGACTTGAATAAACAAGAGATACACATGGCCAATCAGCACATGAAAAGATGCTCAGCATCACTAATTGTTAGGAAATACACATCAAAACCACAATGAGATACCATTTCACACCCTTTAGTATGGTTATTATCAAAAAACCAGAAAATAACAAGTATTAGTGAGGATGTAGAGAAACTGAAACCCATGTGTATTAATGGTGTAGCCACTGTGGAAAACAGTATGGCAGTTAATTATATGGCAATTCAAACACAGAATTACCATAAGATCCAACAATTCCACTTCTGGGCATATACCCAAAAGAATTGAAAGCAGAATTCTAACAGGTATCTGGACACCCAGATTCATAGTGGCTTTATTCACAATCAGCCAAAGGTGTATTAAAAAGAAATGACAAGACCAAAATGGAGTTATCTGCCCCTAGGACAGCAAACCAAGACTTCACTGCACATCAACTATACCCCAATTTAAAAAAAAAAGTAGGGCTTCCCTGGTGGCGCGGTGGTTGGGGGTCCTCCTGCCGATGCGGGGGACACGGGTTCGTGCCCCGGTCCGGGAGGCTCCTGCGAGCCGCGGAGCAGCTGGGCCAGTGGGCCGTGGCCGTTGGGCCTGCGCGTCGGGAGCCTGTGCTCCGCGGCGGGAGGGGCCGCAACGGTGAGAGGCTCGCGTACCGCAAAAAAAAAAAAAAAAAATTAGGGTTTCCCTGGTGGCGCAGTGGTTAAGAATCTGCCTGCCAACGCAGGGGACATGGGTTGGAGCCCTGGTCTGGGAAGATTCCCACATGCCGCGTAGCAACTAAGCCTGTGCGCCACAACTACTGAAGCCTGTGCACCTAGAGCCCGTGCTCCGCAACAAGAGAAGCCAGGACAATGAGAAGCCCGTGCACTGCAACAAAGAGCAGCCCCCACTCACCGCAACTAGAGAAAGCCCGCACACAGCAACGATGACCCAACACAGCCAAAAATAAATAAATTAATTAATTTTAAAAAAAATTAATTGCACTTTGAACCTCTCTCAGGAATGTGACCTTTAAACAATCAATCTGAAATTTCCTGATTAGCACTACTGAGGTAATCTGCATGATAAAACCCCACCATTCCCTTCCTGCAAAAGATGTCCTGCCTAAAACAATCCTTTCTTTTCTTTTGCTAATAACTTTCTTGCCCCACCCTCCTTCTGCCAGATAAAAACCTTTCATTTTGTACAACCCCTTGGAAGGAGTATCTCTCTACTTGCTAAATGTGATGTTGCCCAATTCATGAACCGTTGAATAAAGCCAATTAAATCTTCAAATTCACCAGTTGAATTTTTGTTTTTTAACGGGTAGAAAGTTTCTATTGATGAGTGGATAAACAGAATATGGTATATACACACAATGGAATATTATACAGCCGTAAAAAGGAAAGAAATTCGGACAAATGCTACAACAGGGATGAACCTTGAGGACACTATGCTAAATGAAATAAAATGCATAAAAACAAAGAATGGTGGTTGCCAGGGTCTAGGGGGAGGGGAGAATAGGGAGTTATTGTTTAATGGGTACAGAGTTTCAGTTTGGCAAGATGGAAAAAGTTCTGGAGACATATGATGGTGATGGTTGTACAACAATGTTAATGTACTTAAGGCCACTGAACTGTACACTTAAGAATTATTAAAATGGTAAATTTTATGTTATTTATTTATATTTTACCACAATAAAATAAATGAACACATATCAGAACAACTGTTTAAAAAAAAAAGGCTCAAGCCCACTACCACCAATTATAACATTTGTTATTACATAAAGTCTTTTCCTCTCTTCAAGCTTGGTCATTTAGGGTCCAGGGAGATAATACCTTTACCTGCCTTTTCCAAGGTGTCATCTCTGGCCAAAAACCCAGCATGTGAATATGAGTTTATTTGGTTCTGATATCTCCCAAACATCAATCCCTCAACCCAAACAAACAAGCACAATAGATGGAGCCTAAGTCTGCAGGCTCCAACCCTACGTCTCGTGCCACAGTGGGGAGAACAGATGCTGCGTCTGCTGCCCACCTCAGGATGCCGGGGCTATGGGCTGGAGCCTCCAGCCCTCAGAGGAAAAGCAAGACTCAAGTGCAGTGCTGGGCAAATAATGGACATTCAACAAACGCCTAGGGTTCATCCATTCACAGGTTGGTAAAGAATTTTATCACCAAAGTCACAGGCTCTCTCCCAGCCACATTTCAATGGGAACCTCAGCTTCTAGGTGGTATGAGGTCATGACAGAGCTATATGACAGGTAAGTGAGCTCTGAACTCAGCCACAACATCCCCAGTACTATTCTCCCCTCTTGCTGACATTGGACTTCAGCACTGTGAAATTAAATGACTTACAACAACAGACCTAGTGACATAACAGGCACAAGGGAAGTTCACTTCTCCATCCACTCACAAAAAATCTAGGTAAGACCTCAGGTTTCCTCTCAATCACCAATGAGGGGACTTTCCTGGTGGCGCAGTGGTTAAGAATCCGCCTGCCAATGCAGAGGACATGGGTTTGAGCCCTGGTCCGGGAAGATCCCACATGCTGCGGAGCAACTAAGCCTATGCTCCACAACTACTGAGCCTGCGCTCTGGAGTCTGTGAGCCACAACTACTGAAGCCCACGTGCCTAGAGCCTGTGCTCCACAGCAAGAGAAGCCACCGCAATGAAGAAGAGCCCCCACTCGCCGCAACTAGAGAAAGTCCGCCCACAGCAATGAAGACCCAACACAGCCAAAAATAAATACATAAATAAATAAATTTATTAAAAAGAAAAATCACCAATGAGTAACATGTGTAGTGCCTTGCCAGGTCCTGGACTGATGTGGTCGCAGCTCTCCGATAGGCTGCCATGAATGAGACAAAACAATAAGGAAAAAAAACCCAAACCCAAGTATGTTCACCTTTGGATCTAAGAAGCAGGAAGAATGACGTTAAGAAGTCACCCTGATGCTGCCTCCCCTCCGTTGATCTCTGGTGGCACTTGAAAATGAATGGGTTGTTTGCTGCTGTTGGGTCCTTGCTAAAGTTGTAAAAACAGGTGTGATAAATGTCTCTTCATAGAGGCCTCTGTAGTCACCCATTCCACAAAGATCCTCTGTGCCTAGTACTGCGCTGGGGACACAAGGGTGGATTCCCTGCCCTGGAACAGTTTCCAGTGCCAAGTCAGGGGTGGGCCAGAGAATCAGGGTGCAATGAGTGGGGGGTTCCCAGAGGAAGCGAAGGCTGAGCCAAGACCTAGTAAAGGAGAAGAGGGGAAAAAAAAAGGAGCTTGCTCCACGCAGAAGCAACAGAATGTGCTGAGGCGTAGAGGCAAGAAAGCAGCCCCGTGGTCAAGGAAGTGAGAAGAGTTCAGTGTGGCTGGGTCACAGCTTGGGTAGACCTAAAAAGAGCCAAAGCTGGAGCCGGAAACAAGCTATTCACACACAGCCTGCATACTAGCTTAAGGAGTTTGAACTTCATGGGAGGTCATTGGGAAGCTGCAGAAAGGGTTTAAGAAAGGGCGCAACTGATCAAACATCTGATATTTGAAAAATGGATTGAAGAAGCAAAACTAGAGGCTACCAAAATCATCCCAGTGGAAGATGACAAGGCTGGACAAGGAAAGAAATAGTGGGATGGCAAGATGTGGAGAGAGCCAAGTGTTCTTTAGAATACGGTGAACTTACTGGGTGGGGGAGGAGCTGCCCAGGACACATCCCAACACAACCAGTTACCAAAGAAAGGGCAATTCTGAGACGTACTTGGAAAGTTTGGAGCCTAAGTGCCTGTCAGTAGCAGCCTTGCTCCAGCTCTGCTCCAAGCCTTTACACTGTGCACAAACAGCTGAACAGGAAACATACCTGTATCAGAGCAAATATATCGGACAAACCCAGATTCAAATCACCTCTTCACCATGTGCCCAAGGGCACATCACTTGGCCTGTCAGAGTCTGCTTCCTCAGCTATCGCCATGAATCCAGACAGCCCTCAGGGCAGCCACTGAAAGGAGTGGACAACCCCACTGTCTTCTAGTTCATGCACTGGTGGCTCTTCTAGTATTGGAATCTGGTAAAGGAAAGTAGGCCATCCTTGAAGGTCTGGATCTTGGGACATCTAAAAACAAATGCCTGTTTACATAGGACTGCCAAGGAGAAAGAAGGTGAGCATTTGCTTCCTTCTTGGTAATGGGTCAGGCAATGCTAGGAACACTAACAGACACAGGCTGCCACGGTCTCCTGGGAGGGACGCAACAAGGGCTCTCACTCCCCAAGCTGGTGACAGGCACAGACAGAGCTTAGTTCCCCACACTTCACATCTCCACTAGGGCTTTCTTTTCAAGTAGCAGGATGTATCTGAGAAGCTTGGGGGAACAGTTATTTACCCCATAAAATGACTGAAAGTAAGGTAAACCCATCTGATTTACTCCTTTCTTCTAACATGGTAGCAAAATAGAAAATAGCGTTTGTCAGAGAGGTGAAACAGCCAGTAAGTGTAGAGGGACAACAGACGAGCTCTCATGGCAGAGAGGCCATGAGTCGGCCTCTACCTTCTCAGTCTCTACTCTTCACCGCAAAAACCACAACATGGGCTAGAAGAGTGACTCCGCCTCTCTGTCAGGCTCCAGAGAGAAGAGGGCTGGGTCAGGATCTCCCAGAGAGCAGGAGAGAAGAGCAGCAGCAGCAGCAGTGGCCCTCAGCTGACCACACAGCCAGGTCCACCCTGAGGCAGCAGGTCCAAACCAGGGCCCTGGAAAATGACCAGCCTTGAGAATGGACTGGTCGTTTCTGGGGTCCATGCTGCCCTCCATCCGCCTCTGCTGACTCTCCCACAAAAGCAACAGTCCGCTGAAACCACTGCAGTCATGCAGAGAGTTGCGAGCATGTTCCAGTCAGCTTAGATTCTTCCTTTTTCTCTTTAGTTTTCCAGATCTTCTACAATTAACATAAATTACTTTGATAATCATAGAAAAATCATTTTCAAGAGCCAGCTGATGGCTGCATACTGAAGAGGTTGCTGGCTCTCACCCATCAGACTCTCCCTGGATTGTCCCAGGGCAACATTTCAATGCCAGAGAGACGCAATGAGGGACCTGGTCTTCATGGTCAGCTCCTCAGTATACTCACTTCCCTGAGCCTTGACAGGAGGGCTGAATCTGCATCAGAAGAGCACACCTTCAGAAACAGCAAGAAATGGTCAAAATCCATGCTCAGTAGAGGAGGTGGGGCTCCTGGTGCATCCCAAGCATAACCCAGAGGAGACCCTCAGGAGACCCCGCTGAAGTGACACAGCCTCAGCACAGCTCTAACTCACTGGAGAGTCTTCCATGACCCAGGCAGGCCTGGGGGTAGACAGAGGACAGGACCTTAGAAAGCAGGCCTCTGGACTCTCACACCCTTCGAAGATGTACAGCAAGGCCTGGAGGGAGGAGACCACCCCTTTGCTGTAATCCCCCACCTGGTCCTCAGAGGTAGCTTGGAGCGCTCCACGCAAGGACCCTCTTTGGCAAAAAGTCTGACATTCCCTTCCTGCCTCCTGAAGAGAAGCCCCTGAAGAGTTTTAAAGTGACAGGGACACTTTGCGGCAGGGCTCCAGAGACAACATCCCAGACTCTGAAGCCTGGTCTCAGACACTGCAGCCTAACTCAGGACTGTGGGTCTTTGATTTCACCCCACATCTCAGGTTCCCTATCAGAAGAAGAGAGACTGGACTAAACGGGCTCCTAAGCACCTTCCCAGCTCTGGCCTAGAGACTTCGGTTCTTGGCAGAATAATGTCTGGGTACTGTTGCAAATGTGTTGTACCCAGTTCCAAGACCAAGATGGGGCAGACCCTGGAAAAGCAATCAAAAAGCCATCAAGAAGACATCAAAAGAAAAGGAAATTATAGATCAGTATACCTTCTGAAGAGAGATGCACAAATCCTCAACAAAACTATAGCAAACCAAATTCAACATCATTAAAAGGATTAATATCACGACCAAGTGAGATTTATGCCAGGAAATCAAGGGCAATTTAACATAAGAAAATCAATCAAGGCACTTCCCTGGTGGCTCAGTGGTTAAGAATCCGCCTGGGGCTTCCCTGGTGGCGCAGTGGTTGAGAGTCCGCCTGCCGATGCAGGGGACACAGGTTCGTGCCCCGGTCTGGGAAGATCCCACCTGCCGCGGAGCAGCTGGACCCGTGAGCCATGGCCGCTGAGCCTGCGCGTCCAGAGCCTGTGCTCCGCGGCGGGAGAGGCCACATTGGTGAGAGGCCCACGTACTGCAAAAAAAAAAAAAAAAGAATCCACCTGCCAAGGCAGGGGACGTGGGTTCGAGCCCTGGTCCAAGAAGATCCCACGTGCTGCGGAACAACTTAAGCCCATGAGCCACAACTACTGAGCCTGTGCTCTAGGGGCCGCAAGCCACAACTATTGAAGCCCGCGTGCCCTAGAGCCCACGCATCGCAACTACTGAGCCCATGCGTCACAACTACTGAAGCCACTGTGCTCTAGGGCCCGCGTGCCACAACTACTGAGCCCACGTGCTGCAACTACTGAAGCCTGCGTGCCTAGAGCCCGTGCTACGCGACAAGAGAAGCCACTGTAATGAGAAGCCCACGTACGGCAACGAAGAGTAGCCCCCGCTCACCGCAACTAGAGAAAGCCCACACACAGCAATGAAGACCCAATGCAGCCAAAGGAAAAAAATAAAATCAATCAATATAATAAACCACATTAACAGAAAGAAGGAAAAAGAAAACCACACGATCATCTCAATTGACAGAAAAAGCTTTTGAAAAATCCAGCATCCCTTCATGATAAAAACACTCAGAAAACTAGGAACAAAAGGGAACTTCCTCAACATGATAAAGGGCATTTACGAAAAACTCACAGCCAACATACCCAATGGTGAAAGACTGAAAGCTTTTACCCTAAGATGAGGAACAATACAAGGATGTCCACCTTTCACCACTGCTATTCAACACTGTACTGGAAGTTCTACTCAGACCGATTAGACAAGAAAAAGAAATAAAAAGCATAAAAATTGGAAAGGAATAAGTAAAACTATCTCTATTTGCAGATGACATGATCCTATATCTAGATAATCCTATATATAGAAAGTCCCAAACAATACACAGAAAGCTTACTAGACCTAATAAATAGCAAAGTCGCAGGATGCAAAATCAACACACAAGAAGCAGTTTCAATATACTAACACTGAACAATCGAAGGAGAAAATTAAGAAAACAATTCCATTTACAACAGCATCAAAACAAACAAAGAAACAAACAAGAAAAACCCTTAGGAATAAATTTAACCAAGAAGATAAAAGGTTTGTATACAAAAAATTATAAAACATTGCTAAAAGAAATTAAAGAAGACAAAAATAAATGGAAAGACATCCCATGTTCATGGACTGGAAAGCTTAATATTATTAAGATGGAGAGTATTGTTAATATACTCTAAATTGATTTACAGATTCAACACAATCCCTACAAAAATTCCAACAGTCTTTTTTGTAGAAATGGAAAAGTCAGTCCTCAAAATCCATATGGACTTGCAAGGGATCCCAAGTAGCTAAAACAATCTTGAAGAAAGAACAAAGTTAAAGGATTCATACTTCCCAATTTCAAAACTTACTATAAAACTACAGTAATCAAAACAGTGTGGTACTGGCATAGGTAGACATATAGACTATTAGAATAGAAGTAAAAGTCCAGAAATAAATTTATACAGCTGAATTACTTTCAACAAGGATGCTAAGTCCATTCAATGGGGAAAGAATAGTCTCTTCAACAATTGGTGCTGGGACAACTGGATTTCTACTTCATACCTTATATAAAAATTAACTCAAAACGGATCAATGATCATAATACAAGAGCTAAAACCATAAAACTCTTAGAAGATAACATAGAGGAAAAGATTCATGACCTTGGTTTAGGCCATGGATTCCTAGATATGATACCAAAAGCATGAGCACCAAAAGAAAAAAATAGATGAACTGGACTTCATCAAAATTAAAACTTTTATGCATCAAAGGTCATTATCAAGAAAGCGAAAAGAGGGAATTCCCTGGTGGTACAGTGGTTAGGACTCCACACTCCCACCGCAGGGGGCACGGGTTTGATCCCTGGTCAGGGAACTGAGAATCCACAAGCTGCCCAGCGAGGCAAAAAAAAAAAAAAAAAAAAAGTGAAAAAACAACCTAGAGAATGGGAGAACATATTTCCAATTCATATATCCTATGAGGATCTACTATTCAAAATATATATAGAATTCCTACAAGTCAACAAAAAAAAGACAAACAACTCAATTATAAAATAGCCAAAGGACTTGAATAGACATTTGTATCGCCAAAGAAGATATAAAAATGGCCAATAAATACATGAAAAGATGCTCAACGTTACTAGTCATTAGGAACTGCAAACCAAAACCAAAATGAGATACTAATTCACACCTAGGATGAGGAAGGGAGGGAGGAAGAAAAAAGGAAATAAGTTGTTGGTGAGGATGTAGAGAAATTAGAAACGTCACACATTGCTGGTGGGGATATAAAATTGTATAGCTGCTTTGGAAAATCGTTTGGTGATTCCTCAAAAAGTTAAACATGGAACAATCAAGCAATTCTTTTTTTTTTTTGGTCATACCACGGGGCTTCTGGATCCTAGTTCCCTGAACAGGGATCTAACCCGGGCCCCCTGCAGTGGAAGCACAGAGCCCCAACCACTGGACCGCCATGGAATGCTAATCAAGCAATTTTTAAGTGTACACTCAAAAGAACTGAAAAGATGGTCACCTTCCCTGGCGGCGCAGTGGTTAAGAATCTGCCTGCCAGTGCAGGGGACACGGGTTCAATCCCTGGTCCAGGAAGATCCCACGTGCCACAGAGCAACTAAGCCCACGTGCCACAACTACTGAAGCCCTCGCACCTAGAGCCCGTGCTCCGCAGCAAGAGAAGCCACCGCAATTAGAAGCCTGCGCACCGCAACGAAGAGTAGCCCCCGCTCACCACAACTAGAGAAAGCCCGCACACAGCAACAGAGATCCAACGCAGCCAAAAATAAATAAATTTATTTTTTATAAATGGCTAAAATGGTACGTTTTATATTTATTTTACCATACATACACGCACACACACACACACACACACACACACACACACACACACACAGTGTCACCAAAAACACTCCTATGGCCCTGCAGGCCAGCATTAGCCTCATCTGGCTTTTCCGGACAAGACAAGTAGGGCTTGGCAGAGCTCAGTGGAAAGCATCGGAGTATCCTGACCTCAGGTCAGGGCCAGAAGAAAGAAGTCCCTCACCATAAGCACACAGCAGATGACAAGAGTGAAGAACACAGAACTAACTCTTTTTACTTTTCATCCATTTCTCATTAGAGAGAAGGTGGATTTTATGGACTGGCAAGCCCATAGACACTTTTAACAAATGTTGCCAATGATTATGGGACCTGAACTTTTTTTTTTTTGGCTGTGCCACAAGGCTTGCGGGATCTTAGTTCCCCAACCAGGGATCCAACTAGGGCCCTGGCAGTGAAAGTGCCAAGTCCTAACCACTGGACCACCAGGGAATTGCCTGAACATTTTTAATTTAAGTTCCATCAATTGAATGTCTCCAGGCCCACAGAGCTCTGGTAGGAAGTGACAAAGAGGAGAGAAGAGACAAGCTCCTCAGCCTCAGGGCTGAGATGGCTCTCGGGGGCTGCAGGAAGGTAAGCTCTGCCGTCAAGCCTCTCAGGTCAAAGGGCCAGTCACCACTGCCCCGTCCCCTGCCTCAGACCCCCCAAGGAGCTACTGGAATCTCATCGGACAGTTTCCTCTTAACATCTAACACGTAAGCCGCAGCTCGCAAGGCTGGCAATCTTGTCTCTGTCAGAACCTGCCCCAGATAAGAAATCAACAGCCTCCACAACAGAGGGGATCTCTGAGGTCGTGGTTACAAAACGGTCCCTGCGAGACATTTCAGGAGAAACACCAACTGACATTGAGGTCTGAAACGAGGGCTAATATTTGATGCTGGGGATTTTACTTCCTGGTCTGACAGGCCTGCTTAAAGCCACAGTCCTTCATGACACCAGCTACTGTGTACAAGCTGCTCCTCTAGCAGCCGCACCCCAACCCTGCCCCTCTACCAGGAAGCCACCCAGTCACGCACTGAGCCCAATTCTGTGCAGGCCCCCCCCACTGAGAGGAAGGGTATTAGATGAACGGACCCAACCCGGTACCATCCAAGAAAGAGCAAGCCTGAAGGCAAAGGGACCATGAGACAGGATATGCTTGCAGAGAGGAAGGTGGTTCTGAATGTGTGTCTGGAGACACTCATGCATACACTACCACCAGCACCATCAAAACACCCAGAGAGTCCACAAGACAGGAAGGGGAGGAACAGCCCCCATGGGTGGCCCTAGGCAGGTTATTCACAACCCTGCATTCTGGCTCCTTCCCTAAAGAATCTCCTGGGAAACTCAGGTACCAAGCCTTGAAAATTTCCAGAGCTTACCACATTCCAAAACCAAAGACACTGCCCTTAACTAGAGGGTATAACCAACTGGCACCCCACCTGAATGTGAGAGGGTTCCCACCAGACCCCACATCCCGTAAGCTTTGGACCCTAACCTCTCTGGCCCTGTGTAATTATAAAGCTGGAGCAGAGCTCAGTGTGGACACAGCAAATGCTCTTAGGTACTCAGATATTACCCTTAATTAGTTACAGGTGTTCTCTAGTTACAGGTGTTCATCCAGAAACTGGCCTTGAGTTTGTTGGTTTGTAACTTAGCATCTTTCATTATTCTCAGCACGGGGTCTTATTCAAGTAACCTACCATTACATAACTAAGTCCTAATGATTTTGAAAGCATCAAATTCCATGTAATAAACCCCTTCCTACTTAAAATATCTGGAATCATTTCTGTTTTCTGCACTAGTCTCAAATGATATAACATACATAATGGCAATAACCTGGATTTGTTTAAACCTGCATCTCTCTGTCCCTTCTGCTATCTATTGATATTTTTAAAATGTACACCATGTCAGGTGTTACAAGAGCGAATGTATTCCTTTACAGTTTAAAAGAAAATTATAGGTAAAATAAAAATACATTTTGGTTAAAAAAAAAAGGCAAGGCTGGGCTTCCCTGGTGGCGCAGTGGTTGAGAATCTGCCTGCCATTGTAGGGGACACGGGTTCGAGCCCTGGTCTGGGAAGATCCCACATGCCATGGATCCTCACATGGGCCCGTGAGCCATGGCTGCTGAGCCTGCGCATCCGGAGCCTGTGCTCTGCAACAAGAGAGGCCACGATAGTGAGAGGCCCGCGCACCGCAATGAAGAGTGGCCCCCGCTCGCAGCAACTAGAGAAAGCCCTCACACAGAAACGAAGACCCAACACAGCTAAAAATAAAAAAATAAATTTATTAAAAAAAAAAAAAAGGCAAGGCAAATGTAACTACCAATAAACTCCTCGCACAACAGTTGATATTAAAAGAGAGCATTCTATAAAATAGCCCATGCCAATTTCAGACACATGGTTTTGTAGATCAGGTTATAACCAGTTCTCCTCAGCAAACCATCCCCTCTACTTCTTTCCTCTTGGTTCAGCTCTGCCTCGGCAATGTCCTCTAGAAGAGACAAGCGGAACCCTTGGACCATCTGGGCACAACTGCCCTTCTCCTCTCTCCACCTCTTCTCATCTTAAATTGTCTCTGCCCTGAGGACCAGTAAGTAGGTTTTGTCTCATGATGCAACTCTGACCAAAAGATAGCAGCTGCCTGGTGCATTGTGCAGTGGGAAAACATCTGGGGCTCTGTCTGGACAAGAACGAATGCCACTATCAATCCGTAACATTTGCCATGCAAGCTGAGTGGACAATGGGGTTATTTGAGCCTTGACACTTGTCATCCATAACCTAAACTTCCCTGAATCCCAGGCCATCTCTAAGGTCCAAGAGGTAGGAGAGGAAGAGAGTGTACAAGGAATGCTAAGACCTACCCCTCCCCCGCTTCCCTACACAGTCCAGAGCATCTTTCACTGGCCCCTTCATGGCAGGGGGCTGGGCCCTGTTCCAGCACCAAGTCCCCTTGTCTCATTTCTAGCAAGAGTCACAACCTCACAATTCAATTACAACAGAACACCAAGGATCCTAGAGCTAGAAAGACATTTTATGTGGATTTTAAACAAAATTTCTAGGGAGGCAGAGGAACATCCTTGCACATTCTGACACGGTGTTATCCACCCCTCTCCTAGTGATCAGTCCCTTCCTTCTAACCTCTGACCACCCACTCTGGGCCCTTGATTCCCTCCCAATGGTCCCAGAATAGGATGGCACACAGTGCCTGCCATGCAGAGCTGCTGAGACCAGCCTCCTGTGCTCCACTCTGATGAGCTCCCTGCTCCCCCTCTAACAGGGAATCTCCCTTACCTGGTGACTCATCTAGGGAAAAGACCAGGGAATTCCCTGGTGGTCCGGTGGTTAGGACTCTGCGCTTCCACTGCAGGGGGCCCGGGTTTGATCTCTGGTCAGGGAACTAAGATTCCGCAAGCTGCACGGTGTGGCCCCCAAAAAGAAAAGAAAAGACCAAACATTCCCGAGAACAAAAAATAATGGGGGTGGGGTGGTGGAGGGGTAGATGTGAAGTGAATTTTAGGAATTTCTCTAGAGGCTGATCCTTGACCAAGGAAGTCCCCATTTATGAAGAAAGAAGCCATACTCCTCACTCTCACCTCGAAGTTGGAGCCTGGGTGGTGACATACAGTGGGCAGGGAGGTCTCAGGGAAGCCCAGATGTGCTCAGGGCAGGAACAGATCTTACCAGAAAAGAGGATGCTATGTGGACTCCAGTCCTCTCACTCTAGGCCAGAGCTGCACCTCAGTACACCCACCCAACTAGACCTGGGCTTTAACCCCCAATATAGGTAAGCAATACAACACTCCAAGCTGCTCCAGAGCCCCAATACACCACATCTCCAGAAACAGTGCAATGTGTTACTAGGGAGAGATGCAGCCCAAAGCTCAGCATCTGCTGAGGCCATGAGCACTGGGGGGATGTCGGTGAGAACAGGGCATGATCACTGTTTGTACCTGCCTTGGGCAAAGACAGTACCTACTTCTCAGAGCTGGCAGGACAGGCCTTCTCCAGGTCCACAGATGAGCACCAAATTTCTCAACAGCACTGTACAATGCACAGAGACTGGAGTGGGGTTCCCAGGGTGAGAGGCCAGCCACAAGCTGTCTCTAGACTGGAGGGCCTGTGCTCAAGTAGCTCTGCAAACCAGAAACATGGCAGGTAAGATCTTAACTGGGTGAGTGGATCTCTGAGTCTCCATGAAAAATCATGGACAATGTTGTCTTTCAAATGGGACTTAACAAAACCAGAGTACCAAAGAATACCAGCCACACACAGAGGCCTTTCACCTCCGAGAAGCCACTCTGGCTACCAGTCTTCAACATCCTGCCTATGCATCCCACCATATAGGAGAAAGGCCAACCAAGAGAGAGAAGAGACAACTGCTATAGGAAAGCCATGCCCAGAGTCAAGGACCTAAAGTCATTGGCCCAGGGCTTCCATGGTGGCACAGTGGCTAAGAATCCGCCTGCCAATGAAGAGGACACGGGTTCGAGCCCTGGTCCGGGAAGATCCCACATGCCGCGGAGCAACGAAGCCCGTGTGCCACAACTACTGAGCCTGCGCTCTAGAGCTCGCGAGCCACAACTACTGAAGCCCACGCGCCTAGAGCCCGTGCTCTGCAACAAGAGACAACAAAGAGTAGCCCCTGCTCACCGCAACTAGAGAAAGTCCACACGCAGCAACGAAGACCCAATGCAGCCAATGAATGAATGAATAAATAAATAAATAATTCTTAAAAATAAAATAAAAATAAAGCCACTGGCCTGCACTGGACAGGAATCTCAGCCAGAGGGGCCTGGCTGAACCAAACCAGCAGAGTTTCTTCTCCCCTATCCATTCTCAAAAGTGCAGGCAGGGGACTTCCCTGGTGGTCCAGTGGTTGAGACTCCGTGCTCCCAAAGCAGGGGGCCTGGGTTCGATCCCTGGTCAGGGAACTGGATCTCACACGCCACAACTAATCCCGCATGCCCCAACTGAGACCCCAAGCAGCCAAGTAAATAAATAAATAAATAACAAAAGTGCAGGCAGATCCAAAGTCCTCGTATATCGCTACTGCCCTCAGGATAAGCCCAAGCTCTCTGGACAAAGCACATAAGGCATTTCTGACCTGGCCCCTGCCTAACTCATGCTCTGTCTTCCACGTCTTTGATGCACTGTTCCTTTCGTCTAGAGCGTCGCTTCTCACTTTGTCCATCTGGAACCCTCCAACCTACCCTTCCAGATTCAGCATCATCACCTCTTATATGAAGCTTTCCCCAGACTCTCAGGTACAGGAGGAAGTCCAACCTCTGGGCCACCCTTGGGTACAGCACACACCATGGATGGGCTTTTCCTACACCAGCCTGTGAGGTCATGTGCACAGGCCTATCTGCCTCCTCTCTAGATAGGCCTCAGGCCTGTGCTCCTGGGGCCCAGGTCTGGGCCTGGGACAAAACAATGGGTGCCTCGCTGTCATGTGGAGAATTAATGGATGAGCACATTACTGCCTGGCCAAAGGAAGCTGGCTGCAAGTGAAAGGAAAGGCAGGCTGGCTGTGGCCAAAGGGCCACAGGGCCTGGGCCTGAGCACCAGATGCAGAGGAGAGGAGAGCGCCCGCATCCCACCCCTGCAGCTCCATCCAGTGCTCTAGCCCAGGCTTGCTGTTCTTGGGTAGAGCCACTCATCACATGTCAGGAGGCCACCACCGCCGGTGCTGCTGGGATGATGTTACAGTCTATTTTGAGGGTCACACTGGAGCATCTGTCAACCTAGTCAGCCACACCCTCCATGTGTCATCACTAAGAGCTGGAGACACCCAAAGGTCCATGAACTCTGCCTGAGCATGTCATTTCCCCAGGGACCCTCAGTTTCAGGGCCTCCTTGGCTTCCTAACAAGATCAACCCAGATGCCCTTATCTCCTGGCACCAGTGGCAGGGCTCTGATGTCTCCTCACCCCACCAGATCTGCTCCTGGGGTTCCCAGCTCTGGTGACTCGGCAAATGCAGCTGAAGCCCATCAGTCTAAGCCTTGCTCTTAGCTCAAACATAACCCCTCCTTCTCCAGCTCTCCCTTATATTTGAGGAGTGCCCAGAAAGCCCAGCACCCAGGTGTCAAGCCAGTTACCAACCAGGCTCATTTTAGGCCCAACAGGCCTCACCTGCTGAGAAACTCCTACTCATCCCTCAAAATCATACCCAGGCTCTGCCTCCTCTTGTAGAGAGCCTTACAGTGGACTCGCTACAGAATAGGCCAGAGGCTCTCTGAGGATAAGGCTGGCCTGTGCAGGCTTTACTGTTGTTCTCCCTGTACCTAGCATGCACCTGGCACACAGAAGGTATGAATCAGTATAACCCTTGAAATGAAACCTTTCTAATTAGACAAGCTTAGTGTGTTCTGCTACAAAAGACATCGTCAGAACAAAGGCCTTTAGGGAAAACAATGACACTGACAACTGGGTTCATAAACACCTTTTACAAAGGAAGCCTGTACTCAAATCTACAGAAAAACAAGTTTACAGATTCAATGGGATGGTAAGTCAGTCAAGCCCAGTGCAGAGCACGTAAGTCAGTCTGGGCCCACTCAGCACTAAGCACCTTTCAGCTCTGTCCCCTAAGAACACTGTGATCCCCTAAGAATCCAACTGGACATTCCCTCACTCTACCCAGGGAAGGAATGCAAAAGGGAAAGGCAGCAGCAGCGTGGACACACGTGTCTGGGATCAGGTGAGGGCATCTGACAAGTTAGGCTACTCCACTGCACCCTAAGCCCCACAGCCAGGGCAGGTCACCAAACATCCCAGGGGCTCAGGGCTCACCCACAAAACAGGTACATCATCATCTGCTCCAGCCACTTTCCAGAGATGCCATGAGGACGGAACTAAATAATACAGGAAAGCTACATAACCGGTTAACACCTGGGTCATGGACCAAACACCTTCAACACTGACGGGAAACAGGAAACAAGCTGATCACTGTCTGCCCTGGAACTGCCCTTGGCCTCCTGAAAACCACACCTGGTCCATCTGGCTATATCTTAGCCACATGGGAAGGCTTTCAGGGATTACATAAAGAGGCCATAGGTGACATTCACACACCTTTCCTCTGACAGTGGCCAACTGAAGCAGGCCAACACAAGCATACATGACCTGGGACCTTTCTAAAACTGAGATTTCCAGGTCAGCTTAACAGCTATATTTACCTCATGTAAAAATGCTGGGAAAGTTGGGAAAAGATGCTCAACTTTCTTTGGATTTGCAGGCAATACCTATAGTAAAGCAATCTAACAAGATACAGGGCCTTTTCCAGCAAGATCCACTTATAACTGAAATGTTAAAAGCCAGGTGAAGGAACCCAGGTCTCCACATTTAAACTGAAATGTAGAGACCTTCTCAAAAACTGTTCTTGTCTTTTATTAGCTCGCTGTTATCTACGATTAAGGACTCTGGAGAAAGTAATCCATTTTCTTCCCTACAAGTTTAGGAAATGCCCCTCCATTTCTTTGGCAATATGAGACTGCAGCACCAACATTTCAGTCTATACTGTAACTATTTTTGCAGTGTTTGTTTTGTTTTAAGAGGCTGTTCTCATTCACACTAGTTCAAACACATTAAATACATGCGCTTTTATCAGATGGTGGAAAGGGAAAATAGAAGATTTAAAGCCCTCCAATAATATAAACTTCCTACCGGTAAATGCTCTATATGGGGATAAAAGTAAAAGATGCAATAGCTTGCCACAATCAGAATTTCAGAATCATAGAATTCTGGGATTACAGGTAGCTTAGATGCTGGCCTAGCTCCCCAGAGTACAGACAAGGAGATCAAAGCCCCATGACCTACCCACAACCACAGAGCCCTGCCCGGCACAGATGTTACAACTTCACTGAAGAAGCAGGCAAAGCTCCAATTCCAGCAGTATTGCCCCCAGCAGAGCCCCTTGGCCAGGCATTTTGCATGTACCACAAGAGGAACAGTCCCTAGGAGAGAGGAAGTATTCTGAATGCTCAAGAACACACATCAGGGTTGGAAGGAAGGTCGCTGGTGGGGTTCACAAACTACCCACACCAGACCTAAGGTCTGATGAGGAAAACCTTTCCAAAGCAGCTAAAATTATGTTATTTCATAACTTAAACACCTGCTTTGTGACAACAGCCAGAAAAAAAGGGAGACTAGGAGAAGAAAAGGAAGAAAAATGAAAAAATCTCCCCTCTGATTTCCTGTATCTGCTTGGATCACCCTAAAATAGGGAGCCTCCCTAATGCTGACTTTAATGAGGACCTTCCTAAAGCTGATCCAACTGGTGTTCAAGTCCCTGGACTGAAAAACAAGTTTATGAGTAGCAAGCTCATCTGATTCTGACCATGTGCATGCTGTTTACCCTAAGATGACAGACCAGTGGCTGCCACAGCTTTGATGAATGCTGCAAAGACTCTACTATCCCTTTGAAGTCTACAAGGGCCTCTACCATGACTAAATGCGATAAAAAGGAACCTTGAATACAGCAAGAGTGTGAAAGGAGGGAAGTCACAAACACCACACAACAGTGGGGGAACTCCATTCTGGACGCTGATTTGTTAATGTAAACTTGTTATTTGTTTCCCTGACCTGTTGATGTATCTCATTACACTATCACTAAAGAGAAGCCCCTCCTCTATAAAATGTACCTATTTGTCATCAAAAGCTGCTGCTTAGACCAGGCCATGCCCACAGCCAGGTAACAGAGGTATCCGCTATTCAACCCTTTGCAGCCCAGACCAATGCAGCTCAGCAGCTCACACCAGTCACAGGTGTCAACCAGGAGACCTCAAACTTTGACCACAGGGAACAGTTCAGTGTTGGGGGAAAGAATGTGGTCAGGAGGGGCTTACCCATCTCTTCCTTTGCTGACAATCTTCACCTCAAAGTAATAAATGCCACAGGCAGCAGGTATGGGGTGGGTGGCACGCACTGAGGCTGCATCTTTGTGATTTTTGCCATGACCTAATAGAAGAGGGCAAGGAAGAAATTTCAGCAGAAGGAAATGCAAATGGAAGCCTCATTCTTCTCTGCTCCATGGCAACTTCACCCCTCCATGGCCAGAGGAAGCCCTTGCATAGTCCAAGGAATAATTAGAAAACAACTGAGCAAACACATAAACCTCCCACCTTTGGCTCACCTCCTCCTGAGAATAGCAGCTCTGCCTGAGACACTGCCATTCAAACCACAGGAGGGTACATGCAATGTGGGTGCATATGTGAGAGATTCCCTAGTGCTGCTGGCAGACTCTCCAAGATACAGGCAGCCCACTTGGAAGACTAGGGGAGGAAGAGGCAGCCCTGGAAGACGCCCCCACAACTTTAGCGCAGAACCCTAGGCCTTGTCTGGGATGTCTGGCAGGTGAGCAAGCTCATGGGCCTCTGGCTAATGGAGGGGATGTGACCACCCCTTTCTTCAGACACTTATGAAACTAAGCAGTGGTGAAGGGCCTAGCTCGAGTCGGAGGTACCCCAAAACAAGCAGGAAGGCCCTGAGAAGAATGTCCAGCCCAGCACTGGGTTTGGACACCTGCTGCGGTTCTCCTGACATCAGATGTCTCAGGGCAGAGCAGACTAGGCAGTCAGTCCTTGGCCTGGTCAGCCCCACCACCCTAGACACCCCGCAGGAACTAAGGCCCAAGCCGGAGCACTCGAGCTGGGTAAGGGACGTGATGGAGCACGGGCTGGGCAGCACACCCACCCCGCAGACGCTCTGGCCTTCTCCCCCTGCGACCAAACAGGCCAATACCTTTGTAGTGGACGCGAAGGTTGCCCTGGGAGAGGCCGATGTAGTTGTACTTGTCCTTGGGGCTCCAGGAACGCGGCAGCGGCGTCTCGTGCTGGTTGACCGCGGGATACAGGCGCTGCAGGCGCCGGCTCAGTTCCTGCTCCCCTGGGGACGGCAGCCCGCATCCAGTGCCCCCGCCGGAGGAGTCTCCAACCTGCAGGTTCCCAGCTCCCAGCTCCGCCGTCGCCGCCGCCATCTTGGAGGGAGCTGCTATTGTGTCACTGGGGGCGGGGAAAAGCGGGACCAGATCCGCCTCTTTCAGCCAATGGCCAGCGAGCCAACCTGGGCCGCAGGGAAACCGAGTCCCAGTCTGGCACCTCTCCTTCGACACCACTATGCCTCGCCACATTTTGGACTCCATTTCCCACAATGCAGAGCTCTCCAGGGGCGGACCAGCTTGGGCTCGTAAGGATCTCTGGGAGATGTAGTACAAACCCTCTCAGCCATAAGCCTGCTCAGGTGAGACACTGGGACACCGAAAACTACAATTCCCGCTGGCAACGCGGCTCCGGCCTCTCAGTTCACCTCCCTCCCCCATGGCCTCTGTTTATCTCCCTGCCTCAGTTCTGGTCGCTAGGATCATATCCGCTATAGTGACTGACTCTGAGGAGACCCTATTCCCGGTTCGAGTCCACCTTTGCTACTTGGCCTTCCTCCCAGCCCGCGGGTGCGGGGCTCGGAGGCGTGGCACAATCCTGACCCCGTCCCCTCCGCTGGGCTGCTGGGACCTGGTCGCCATGGCTACGGGCTGTAAACTACCACAGCTTCCCTGGCCACTGGTGCTGGCTGCCCGGCTGCCCTAGGGTCATGGACTCCCCGAAGCCGCAGTGCCCCAGCTTCGCGACCACGTTGAGGTAGGCACTGGCCTAACTGAGGGCGGAGAGGAGGCCTTGAGTACTTCCAGAAAGAGAAATGGTACCTGATTCGGACCTCTGCACTTCCTGCCTCTGTCCTTTGGTTTGGGGCTCCAGCCCCACAGGATCAGTGGTGCAGAAACAGAACCTCAGATGACTTGTCAGCCCAGGAAGGTCGTTATATTCTAGTAAAAGGGCAGGCGCACTTTATCATTAGTAATAGCCAGCTTTTTCTTATTGAGCGTGTATTATGTGCCAAGTGCTCTATACACCATATTTAACCCTCACAACAACTCTATGAGGTAGTAATATCACTATTTTACAAATAAAGAAATAGAATCCTGAAGAGATCATGTGTCTTACACATGTTTATAAGTGATGGAGCTAGTATTTGAACCCAGCCATGTGAGACCCATACCTGAGATATTAGCCACAAGGATAAACAACCTCTTCACCCACTGGCTTATGACAAAGAAGCATCTCTAAGCAGTCCAAGAACATCCCATGGCCTCAAGGTAGCTCCTGCCTGTCTTCAGGGGTGCAGCATCTGGACACTGCAAATATGATAACAAGCTCCGTTAGCCAGGAAAGCCACAAAGTATACATATTAAAACAAAAATTTTGGCTAAATACCTTTCTAGCTCTGAGAGCTAAGAGAAGGCTCTTAATTTCTGGGCCTCTGTTTCCATATCTCAAACATGGGAATGACACAGCCCACCTTAAACTGTTGGGAAAATTTAGGCAGCATATATGAAGCTCTCATGACAGCTCTTGCACATAATAGGCATTCAGTAAGTGTTTAATGAATGTACTTTCTCGCTTCTACTCATTCCTAATGCAAAAAACCTGATCTCACCTAAACTCTAATCCCCCATGGTCAGCTGCCTTGACAGAGAAAGCCTAGAAAAGTCAAGAAATTAAATGCCGCCTTGACAGACAAAGCCGAGAAAAGTCACGAAATGAATCACAAAAACCAGACAGCAAGCTTGAGAAAGAGTGTTGTTACCCAACACACGAATGATTTAGGAAACTGCAATCATGTTTGAAAGGGATATGAAACGGACTCAGAAAGAGAATCCCCATGTATTTTAAGAAGGAAGCACAATGTAATTGCTGATGCTGAATTTGGTGACAGTACAAAACATCATTCCTGCCCATATTCTTCATTCACCAGTGTTTAGTGGTGTATAGTATATTGGGCCAAGCTCACTGCTTCCCTTAGAGGAATAGTGTGGGTGTCCTCCTCCAGCTCCCCTTAGAGCAGGGCCAGGATGATGAAGCATGGGCCAGACCTTAGCACTACACGAATGTCAGCAGGACCCTCTAAAAGGGACTTTGAGGGAATTCCCTGGTGGTCCAGTCGTTAGGACACTGCACTCTTACTGCCGAGGGCCTGGGTTCAATCCCTGCTCGGGGAACTAAGATCCCGCAAGCCACACAGTGTACCCCAAAAAATAAATAAAGGGACCTTTGAATTGTGCATTTTCCTGCAGCAGGTTTCCCCTCCCCATTGGCTTTCTCCTTTCAGCCTCACATCCCTGGCACAGTAGATTTGTGGATGGAACTCAGTAGCTTGACTTCACTCAATACCAGGATTTACCCCCTGTCAAACCCACTGCTTGCCAGTAGTTAAATAACTGAGTTTTCTCCACCTTTGAAGTAGAAATATAGATAATCTATTTCCCATTCCTCTCTGAGAATTGGTGTAAAATATTTAATATAATACTAAAGAAGCATCCTAAGCTTTTTGGATAAGTGTATAGACTCTACCAGGTGTTTTAAAATTTATTTATTTTATTTATTTATTTTTGGCTGCGTTGGGTCTTCGTTGCTGCGTGCGGGCTTTCTCTAGTTGTGACAAGCGGGGGCTACTCTTCATTGCGGTGCACAGGCTTCTCATTGCAGTGGCTTCTCTTGTTGTGGAGCACGGGCTCTAGGCACGCGGGCTTCAGTAGTTGCAGCATGCGGGCTCAGTAGTTGTGGCTCGTGGTCTTCAGTAGTTGCAGCATGTGGGCTCAGTAGTTGTGGCTTGCGGGCTCTAGAGCGCAGGCTCAGTAGTTGTGGCGCACAGGCTTAGTTGCTCCACAGCATGTGGGATCTTCCTGGACCAGGGCTCAAACCTGTGTCCCTGCTTTGGCAGGTGGATTCTTAACCACTGCACCACCAGTGAAGCCCCAGATGTTTTTAAAATTAATATTCGCGAATCTGTTTTTGACTACTGTCTCCCTTGGCATTCAAAACTAACATGTTACCGGCCGCTCTCGCCTTTGAGATGGCCCACACTCTGTCTGTGGAGTGTGTTTCTCTCCAAATAAATCCACCTCTTACATATCACTTTGTCTCTCACTGAGTTCTTTCTGAAAAACAACAACAACAACAACAACAACTAAAAACTAACATGTTACCTACAGAGATTTTCCATCTGGCAACTTCTCAGGATTTGTAGAGTTCCCCATAGTTTTCTTGCTCACCTTGCCCCATGTGGTAGTTCCAGTAGGAGCAAGAACAGAGTTTAGAAAATTGACTGGTCTTGACAGGAAGGTATGATTTAACCCAGTGAGCAGGTGGGTTGATCTGCTGCATCCTGTCTCAAACCCATAAACATCTGAGCAAAAGCCTTTCCTTTTCCACACCGGCTGCGTATTCGACATGGTTTGCTCACATTTGTTCAGTTTAGAGACAATAGAGAACTGGAGTTTGGTGTGTCACTGCTCCATGAAGTAGGACTGAAGAACCCTGCAGGACAGGGTTTCCCAACTGGGATCACGTCACTGCTCTCAACTTCCCTGGAGTTTGGGTAATCCTTGTCTCAGTTTTATGAACAAGGACACTGAGCTTCAAGAGGTTAAACAGCATACCCAAGGCCACCAGCTAGCAAGGGGAATGAAGGCACAAGTCTATCTGGTGGCATAAATCACTCCCACCTGCCGCCACCATGGATTACTGGGATCACTTCTTCCTTTTGTTCCACCTAAGTCTGACTGCCCACAGGCAGCCCTTCCTCTAGACCCCCAAATGCCTTCCTAGCTTGAGCAATGATGGCTCTCCCCAAGAGGCCTAGGAGTTAAAAGTGGTTCTTTATGATCCACTTTTCCCACATCCTGCTGTCACAGTTAATATCTCTGCAGCTCCTTGCTGTTTACAGTTTATTTTTTTAATGTTTTTTTAAATTAATTAATTTTTAATTTTTTAATTTTTTGGCTACATTGGGTCTTCGTTGCTGCTTGCTGGCTTTTTCTAGTTGTGGCAAGCGGGGGCTACTCTTCATTGAGGTGCGCGGGCTTCTCATTGCCATGGCTTCTCTTGTTTCAAAGCACGGGCTCTAGGTGTGTGGGCTTCAGTAGTTGTGGCTCGCGGGCTCTAGAGCGCAGGCTCAGTAGTTCTGGCTCACGGGCTTAGTAGCTCTGCGGCATGTGGGATCTTCCTGTACCAGGGCTTGAACCCGTGTCCCCTGCATTGGCAGGTGGATTCTTAACCACTGCGCCACCGAGGAAGTCCCTACAGGTTATTTTTGCATATCTCTTTTACTCTTACTTAAACTTCACAACATTGTGAGATAGAAAATGCAAGAAATGTCTCCACCTCCTTGTGAGGAAACTGGGCTGAAAGAAGTTAAATGACTTGCCCAAGGGGGTCCCTATTGGAAACACAGATGTCAGCCTCTGGGCCCTATCAGCCAGTAAGTAGAGGCTCAAGACTCCCACCCTGGCTCTTGGACACCAGACCCTGTACTTCTTGTCCTATAGCACCTGCTTTTGGTATCACACCCCCAGAATGTGGCTGTCACATGCACGGAACTGTCATCACAGCCACAGCTAAACACTGAAGGGAAGTATAGGCCTGCAGGGTTCTCTGGGTTCATGGTGAGGGTGTCCTGCCACTGCAGGAGTTGTTGAGACTCTAGTGATGAGAAGGTTTCTGGGAATGTGGGAAAATGGTTTGGGCCCCGAGCCAGGAGCTTGCTGGCAGCACCTCTGGGAATCTGGAGGCAGCACTGGGAAGACCCAGAGCCTGGCTCTGAGGGGAAAGGAAGCCATGTCTTGTGGCTCTGGGAAGAGTGGAAGTGTACTTCCCACTCAAGGCTCTGTCACCCACCACTTCCTTCTCCTTCTCTGTGCAGAGCACACTTGCGACCTTTAGGAGCGATCGTAGATGATTCCTTCCTCACAGAAGCCAAGAATACTCAGAAACGCAAGACGCTGCTGGTTAGTGGCCGTGTCCTGTTGGAACCCTAAATTTTGATCCCCAGATCCTTTCTGCCTCCCTCTCTGCAACCCAAAAGCACCACCCACCCGAACTATGCCCCACCAAGCGGCTTCTCCCCAGTTAGGGGAGTGTGGCTCAGAGGCCAGGTCCAGCAGGCTCTGGGATGGGGGAACGTGCACACTTGCTGCACCTCACCGGAACAGGCTTCCCAGACCTCCCCGAGCAGAGAGAGACTCAGCTCCTGCCCACAGATAACCTTCCCCTGCAACGCAGCATTCTGGAGTGGACCTCATTTCTTCATCCAGCCTGCCATGAGCCAGGCATTCTTCTGGGTGCTGGGATGGTCCCACCAGATCTGTCAAGGTCCTTCAGAGCTATGACTATATCTTTTTGTCTTTACAGCCACAGTGCCTGATGTGGTACTTGAGTGGCTGGTATATGTGCACCATAATTGCTGTATGTATGTGAAGACAGTAGTAAAGGATGTTTCTCCATTGTGCTGTTGGCTCTGCACTGGAGGTAGAGACTCTTTACCAGCCTCATGACAGGTTCTCCCTCCATTCATGTTCTTTAAAGTTTTTATATAAAAATGAATGCTGGGGGCCTTTCTCACCTTCTGAGGTGGCCCACACTCTGTGGAGTGTGTTTCTCTCTAAATAAATCCACTTCTTACCTATCACTTTGTCTCTCACTGAATTCTTTCTGCAATGAGACGTCAAGAACCTGAGCTTCATTAAGCCCTGAAACCAGGTGTGTGATCTCAGTTGGAAGACTGTGGGTGTTGGCTGGGTCTGAGCCCCAGCCACAAGGGTTCGAGTCCCAATCAGGGTTTTGACAGGGTTTGAGTCCCGGCCACGTGGGTTCAAGTCTGTATTTGACGTGCACAGTTTCAGCTGGTGACCACGAAGGGACAGTGATAAGCTTATAGCTAGACCAACTCCTGTTCATCATCAACACCGTTGGTGACATCTTCTGTGCCATCTCTTTGCGACTTCCGGGGAACTAACACCTGGTTGGGAGACTACCTTGGAAGGGATAGCATCTAAAACTATATTTTTGTACTCTGATGCTGTTAAAAAAAAAGTGCTTCATCATCAAGGAGATTCATAGAAAGGCTACGGAAACAATTACAATAGTTCCACATTAAGATGCTGGCTATGTGAGGATTCCAGCCCATACCGACTTAAAACAAGGAGCTGCCCTGCCCCTGGGGCCCCTAGATCAGGCATCCAGAGATTTTTACTCCCTGACAGACAGGGTTGATGCCCCTACTCAGCCTGGAAGCAGTTACAGAAGACAGACTATCGCCCTCTGCTTCCCATAAGAATATGGGAGTAAAATCTCTGAGAGGGGAATGAAACAGGAGGGAAGGGGGCAGGGCACACAACCTTTGAAAGAATGACATAGCCCGAAGACATGACATAAATTGATTAGAACCCAATGGGTCCAAGATGGCGGACAAGTCGAATTCCACTAGACCTTGAGCCTCAGTATATGCTCACATCAGCAAGCTAAATGACATCCACAGGTGCCGTGACAGTTCCAAGACGGACCATAAGGATCAAAAAGTGGGTGGTGGCCCAATTCCCGGAAATCCTCGGCCCTTCCTAAAATAGCTGGAATACTCCTCCCACTCATTAGCCTATGAAATTACCCACCCCTATGAAAATTAACAAGCCCATACCCTGGTACCTTTCTCACCTTCTGAGATGGCCCACACTCTGTCTGTGTAGTGTGTTTCTCTCTAAATAAATCCACTTCTTACCTAAAATAAATAAATAAAAATTAAAAAAAAAATAAAAATGAATGCTGGGGAATTCCCTGGCAGTACAGTGGTTAGGACTGCACACTTCCACTGTAGGGGGCACAGGTTCCATCCCCGGTCTGGGAGCTAAGATCCACATTCCTGCATGCCACGTGGCGTGGCAAAAAAAAAAAAAAGGAAGCATATTCTTCCCTGAAATTAAAAAAAAATACTGTGTTATTAAGATTTGGGGGCTTTTGTTGATATGATCATAAGATTGTTATTACTATTTAACAAGCAAAGAGCCATTGTCCAAATCTTACAGGTGAAAAAACACATCTGAGCAAATTTATAACTCCAGCTCACAGTGCAGAACTGTGGGCTGTGGTGGTTTTCTTTGTGCGAGTATGTCTTGTCTGGAGGATCTGGGGACACATGAGCTGTACACTTTGTGAGGCTGGGTACTTCAAACATGGGGACCCTGACATCAGGGAGGGAAAGGGGTATGTAGACTCTAAGCGGAGACCAAGCACAGCCACAGTCCCGAAAGATCCGATTACTTGGGGCGCCTGCTCCCCGTCCCCCTCAGCTGCCACCTACTCAGTGGACCTGGGGCCAGGCTCTTTCACTCCCTTTCTTCTGCGCGGCGGCAGTAACACCGTTCTCAACCACCAGAGGACGCTGTTGCCTCCTGCCGCCCCCGACCCCCGGGGCCGCCCTTCCCGTTTTCACCTGCAGGGGGAAGCAGAGAGCACGGAGCTCCCGGGAACGCCGCCTCCCAACCACCCGCTTGTGGAGGCCTTACCAGCTGTTAACAACCAGGACAAGAAAGCAGCATATGCCCAGCAATCAAAGTAGGGTGACTTTTTTCTCTTTACAGAAACGGCAGACAGAGCACGAAGATGGGCCTTTTTTATTTTTTAAGTCTCCCAAAATAAGCTAAATTAAGCTTTATTTCTATGACTAAACTGGTTTTGTCTGCTCAGGAAATTTTCAAGGCTAGTCTCCCTTTGTTTTTGTTCTTGTTTTTCGGTTGTTTGTTTGTTTTTAACTGAAGTCTGGTTAATTTACAATGTTGTCTTAGTTTTAAGTGTACAGAAAAGTAATTCAGCTTTACATATATAATATATATATTCTTTTTCAGGTTCTTTTCCATTATAGGTTATTACAAGATATTGAATATAGTTCCCTGTGCTATACAGTAGGTCCCTGTTGTTTAGCAGTTTTATATATAGTAGTGTGTATATGTTAATCCCAAACTCCTAATTTATCTCCCCCACACCCACCCCTCTATCCCATTTGGTAACCGTAAGTTTGTTTTCTGTACCTGTGAGCCTATTTATGTTTTGTAAATAAGTTAATTTGTATCATTTTAAATTTTTATTTTATTTTATTTTTATAAATTTATTTATTTATTTTTGGCTGCGTTGGGTCTTCGTTGCTGTGCGGGCTTTCTCTAGTTGCGGTGAGCGGGGGCTACTCGTCCTTGTGGTGCGTGGGCTTCTCATCGCGGTGGCTTCTGTTGTTGCAGAGCACGGGCTCTAGGGTGCATGGGCTTCAGTAGTTGTGGCATGCAGGCTCAGCAGTTGTGGCGCACGGGCTTAGTTGCTCCGCGGCATGTGGGATCTTCCCAGACCAAGGCTCGAACCCGTGTCCCCTGCTTTGGCAGGCGGATTCTTAACCACTGCCCCACCAGGGAAGCCCTGTATCATTTTTTTGGATTCCACATATAAGTGATATTATATATTTGTCTTTCTCTGACTTACTTCATTAATATGATAGTCTCTAGGTCCATCCGTGTTGCTGCAAACGGCATTATTGCATTCTCTTTTATGACTGAGAGTAGTATTCCATTGTATATATGTACCACATCTTCTTTAGCCATTCATCTGTTGATCAACACTCAGGTTGCTTCCATGTCTTAGCTATTGTAAATAGTGCTGCTATGAACATTGGGGTGCATGTATCTTTTCGAATTACAATTTTCTCTGGAAATATGCCCAGGAGCAGGATCATATGGTAAATCTATTTTTAGTTTTTTAAAAAAACCTCCATACTGTTCTCCATAGTGGCTGCACCAATTTACATTCCTACCGCAGTGTAGGAGGGTTCCTTTTTCTCCACACCCTCTCCAGCATTTATTATTTGTAGACTTTTTAATCATGGCCATTCTGACTGGTGTGAGGTGATACCTCATTGTAGTTTTGGTTTGCATTTCTCTAATAATTAACGATATTGAGCATCTTTTCATGTGCTTGTTGGCCTGGCCTCTTGAAAATGTGAAAAACTTATCATTAACTGACCAGGTTAGGTGCTTCTTTGACAACTTCCCAGGTGTCTTCCAGGGTTACTTTGTCCTTTTATAAAAATCACATCAATTTTAATAGTCTTTCAAAAAAACTTTTTCTGTCTTGATTTTTAAGTTTGGCTTCTCATGTTTCCAGTTTATCTATTTCTACGTTTATTTCCTATGTTTAAAATTTTTATTATGATATTTTTTTCCTTTTCAGGCAACCACAGGCTTGAGGCTTTCTTTCCTAATAGTGAAAGGATTTTATTTTATTTTTTTACATCTTTATTGTAGTGTAATTGCTTTACAATGTTGTGTTAGTCTCTGCTGTATAACAAAGTGAATCAGCTATATGTATACAAATATCCCCATATCCCCTCCCTCTTGCACGTCCCTCCCACCCTACCTATCCCACCCCTCTAGGTGGTCACAAAGCACTGAGCTGATTTCCCTGTGCCATGCAGCTGCTTCCCACTAGCTAGCTATTTTATATTTGGTAGTGTACATACGTTAATACTACTCTCTCACTTCGTCCCAGCTTACCCTTCCCCCCTCCCCGTGTCCTCAAGTCCATTCTCTATGTCTGCGTCTTTATTCCTGTCCTGCCCCTAGGTTCATCAGAACGATTGATTGATTGATTGATTGGCTGCGTTGGGTCTTCATTGCTGCACGCAGGCTTTCTCTAGTTGTGGCGAGTGGGGGCTACTCCTCGTTGTGGTGCGCAGGCTTCTCATTGCGGTGGCTTCTCTTGTTGCGGAGCACAGGCTCTAGGTGTGCGGGCTTCAGTAGTTGTGTCTCACGGGCTCTAGAGCGCAGACTCAGTAGTTGTGGCACACGGGCTTAGTTGCTCCGCGGCATTGGGATCTTCCTGGACCAGGGCTCGAACCCGTGTCCCCTGCATTGGCAGGCGGATTCTTAACCACTGCGTCACCAAGGAAGCCCCAACCATTTATTTTTAGATAGTGAAAGGATTTTAAGCAATTAAAAACTTGTGAGTGCTTTTCTGATCATATCCCAAACATTTTGAACATGTAATTTTAACATTTCTATAACATGTTATATTTTTACTTTAAGTAATAAATGGGTCGGGAAAAATATTAATTTATTTTTAAATTTCTGTAAATGGTTAAGTGTTTTAGAGGTATGTTTATATTATCAGTTCTTATTTCATTGTATTATATCAGGAAATGCAAGGTATACAGTTTCTCATTTAAAAATGTGTTAACACCTTATCTGTGGCCTACGATTAGTTTTTTGTATACATTAAAAGATTGTCCTTCTTTATTTCAATTATGTATAAATCTACTCACCTGTCATTATCAACTGTATTACTGTTAGTATTTGTCTTTTACCTTTCTCTGCTTGAGGTAGCTTATTTTGATAGGAGGGCTTTAAACTCTTTACAATTCTGTTTCATCATCTCTCTTTCCCCCCCTATGTTTTTATCTATTCAACAAATATTTGTTGATTCCCACTGTGTGCCAGGCACTGTGGATACAGTGGTAAACAAGACAGACAAAGTCTGTGTTTCTGAGAGAAGATGGGGGTGTGATGATGGGGAAGTGTGGGCGCTGGGATTGGGAAGGGTATCAAGGAGAACCCCTGAGATGCTAAGGTTGAATAGTCAAGCTGGAGCATTCTGGACCCAGGAAAAGCATGTGTGAACATATACACCCAATAAGTAGTGTTTTCATTTTTATTATGCCTTGCATCCACAATATTTGCTGAGTGTTACTTAAGACTATGAAGAGTGTTAACACAACATTGTAAATCAACTATACTTCAATTAGGAAAAAAAAAACGACTATGAAGAGTGTGAAGTATGATGCCATCAGTTCTGGAAGTACAGAGATAGGGTCAACCTAGACCCTTGCAAGAGGCTGGAGTCCTCCCTGGGACCTAGCAACAAGGCTTACTATGTACTTTCCAAAATATTTAGGGAAAGGATGAATGACTGCAAGATTGAGAAAAAATAGGTAGAACTAACAGAATGCAAAGAAGAGCCCAAGGAAACAGTGGCATTTTCCACATTAAGAGGGTCAGAATCCAGTTACCATTAGCCTGGAAGGACTCCTAGAACCTGGATGTGTGGGACATGGGTGGTAGGCCTAGTCTCTCTCCATCTCAGAAGAACCTGGAAGCTGGGCTCAGGGCCTTCCACAGAGGAGGCTTTAATACTGAATTCAATAATTCAATGTTCTTTTAAACTTCAAAGTAACTTATGTGCATTGTAGAAAAATTTGAAAAATACACGATTACAGACACATAAGCACCCGTGGGCCTATCACTGGAGAATAATTACTGATAACCTTTTGGATTATTTCCTCCATCTTTTCTGGTTTTTCATCTTACCTGGTTGTGCTTATTCTCTAATTTCAGGCTTTACTTAACCCTTAGAGATATAGTGCATGTTAAGCCTCTTTGTAAACATTTCATGCCTGTATAAGAATCTTCTGTTTTTAGACACTTAGCAGTTTTCTGACTTTTTCATAGTCACAAGTAAGGCTTTGAGGACTGCCCTTAGGCATGAAGCTGCTGCTTCATCTCTGTCCCCTCTGCACTGGCCAGCCCAGACCTCAGCCTCAGCCAGCCTGCCCTCCTTGGGCATTGGCCCCTGTTCATAGCCCTTCAAAACTCCTGCTGTTTCCCTGAGGTATTGGCGCTACCCAGGCAGTCTTTGTGCACCCCGCCCCACCTCCCCTGACACATCACTCTCTTCCAGAGTGACCTCAGCTCCTCCCATGAAGTCACTCAAGCTTTACTGAAATCACTGACATCATCATTTCCTCCTCTAAGAGGACCAGCCTCCCCTGGCACCCTCCAGTCAGGGCTCCAACACTCCTGTGACCTGCATCAGCTTCAGTTACTACCTGCTTATCAGTTCATTTGTCATCCCACTTCCATCATACCCCCAGCTTCCTTCATGTCCCAGAACCCAGCAGCGGCTGGCATGTGCTATGGACCCAGAAATGTTTGATGAACAAATGAATGACTGAATGGATGAACCCTAGAAGTAGGCTTCGCTGGGTAAGAGAGTCATTTTTTTCTCTCATGTTTTGAGTATTTCATAAAAAGTTGAAAAAACAAGCTCATAAATACTACTACCCCGTCCCCCTGCTCAAGGTTCAAAATGAGATCCCACTACTTCAGGGCCCTACCACCTCTCCCCTCCCCCTCCCCCAGGGGGTAGAGCCTAGTCTCCTCCCGGGGTCCACAGGTCACCCTGCTGCATCTCTGCAGCCCTGCCTGAGAGTCCAGGCTTGAGGCTGGGCCTGCCCTCCCCTGTCTCTCTTTAGCTGGACTGTGCTGTGGGGGCAAGAGATGGTCCCAGTAAGTACTCATATCTGTTTTCATAGCATAGGTATTCAATACTCACTGACAAACCTACAGAAGAGAACTCACCTTTACTGAGCTCCTAGAAGGTGCCTGAGTCTGTGTAAACCACTCTCTATTCTTTCTCGTTGCATTCTCACAACAATACAATGCAATGGGGAGCACAACCATTCCCATTTTACAGATGCAAAGACTGAGGCTCAGTCTGTGGTCACATAACCAATGAGGGGACCCTAGGGTTTAATCTAATCCCTCTCTAACTCTAAGGACCACAGTCTTAATTATGAACCATATTAAGAGATGTTGGGGGGGGAACCCAGGAGTGGAGGAGGAGCCTGGAGAGGAACATCAGGAAGGGGAGCAATATTGTCATGGTAACCCCACCTGTCCCTTCTTATAGTCCTGTCTGTTCTCCATCGGTGGCCACCTGTCCCCAAGGCCCACATACATCAGTGACCAGACCATTCTGCATAATCGAAAGCCCTGTTCAGATGACTACCGGAAGCGAGTAGGGTAAACCAGGGTTAGCCTGATGGTGGACGGACTGGGCCCAGAAACAGTGCAGGGGTGTTGCTGCCCCAGACCCAGGGCACAAGGGCCTGGTGGGGTGTCCATCACATCTCAGTCCACCACTCCCTGCAGTAGCTGGCAGCAGCAGCCCCTGGGCACTACCAAGCCAAGGTACCTAGAGCAACTAGAGAACTACCTACGCAAGGAGCTCCTCCTGCTGGACCTGGGCACAGATTCTGCCCAGGAGCTAAGGCTGCAGGTTAGAGCCACAGAATAACTGGGGGGAGGGCAGGGGCAGGGCTGGGAAGAAACCTTACTCACCAGGACTAGGCACTTCAGACATTCAGGTGAGACCAGCCTTTCCCAGCTCTCTTGGGTTCCCCTTCCTGGTAAGAGAAACTTGTTCTCTAACAAAGCCAGTGAGCAGGCAAGTCTACCAGCATGGAACCAAAACTCTCCTGAGGGTTGGGTTTCTTTACCTGAGTCAGGTGGCCTGAATGCTGACTCCAGTCGCTTCTGTGATCCCCAGCACCGACCTTGGGTCACTGGGTATCAGTGAATGGAGCCTAAATCCTGGCAGTCGGGCAAGCAGGGGTCATACAATGTCTACCAGCCCAGTAACAACAGCCCCAAGCTTGAGGAACTTAGCCAGATACAGAGAGAAATCTAGATGTAACCTAGATTCTGATGCATATTAGGGAAGGAATCACCCAATCCCTGCTCAGATGGAAATGATGACTGGGAATCCCTCACTTCTGACTTAGTCACTGACAGAAGCATTTGCTGAGCACTGTCTGTGTGCCAGGCTCTGAGTGGGGCCTTAGATATGGTCTCACAAGCTAAAGGAACCTCGCCAACAAAGAAGCAGAAGCTCAGAGAAGGCATCCGGCTATGCAGTAGTGGAGCTAGGATTCAAACTCAGGGCTGGTTCGGGAGCCTGTGCTCATTCCAATACACAGTGTTGCCTCCGAAAGCTTCCTGTGTGTCCGAGTGGGACAGGAAACCATACCTCTACTTGGAAGCTAGAGCCTTAGACCTTCTCCTGCCCCCACAGAGCTGTAAGATGGGGAGGGGTGCTGGTAAGAGGCCAGCTGAAGCACAGTGCATGGAGGAGGCTGGCTGCCTGGAGAGCCAGAGGGGGCTCAGGTAGAGAGGGGGAGGTCCTGACCCAGGTCGTCTGCCAGGTCTCAGAGACAGCACCAGGAGAGGTCACCAGAGAGCAGCTGAGAGGGATGGAGCCGCCCCTCAGCTCCCTGACTGTGAGAGACCCCAGTGGTGCCTGTGGCATTTATTTGAATGTGAGTTGCCTGGCAGCTTCATGCTAGAACACTTCTAATCCAAGCAAAGAAAAACTTAGGTCCCACTGAGAGTGGCAGCTATAGGCCAGGAGGTGACAGTTTCCCTTTTCTTGCCAGCCTTACAGAGAAATCTTTGAATTTTTCATAGAGGACTTCAAAACATACAAGCCATTGCTATCCTCCATCAAGAATGCATATGAGGTGATTCTGGGTAAGACTGCAGGCTCCCTGCCTGGCCCCAGCCTGGAAGAGGCAGAGAGGATCCTAGTCTGACCTTCTGGGTTCTGCAGCAGGGCTGGGGCAGCTACAAACTGGGCTTTGAGGTCACCAAGCCCCCCTTAGCCTTTTTGCTTACACTGTCATGTGATAGGGCACCCCAGGGCAACTGACTACCTCCCATTCTTGGGAAGCATGGTGGGGCAGTATCTGTGGGAAATAGAGCATCTTTTCTATTGACAGTGAAGCCCAGAAGGGAGGGTGTACCCCTGGGAAGTGAGGGGGCTTCCCTCACCAGGCTCAGGAGGTGCTGGGCATGGTGCAGCTGCAGGACTAAAGGCCGTATGGGTAAAGGGCATAGGTGAGACCCTGGTCCTCATCGGGACTCTGCCCCTGGTTTAAAAGCAAGTGCAAGGACTTAAGCAGGAGCTATGCTTTGAACAGGCATGTATAGACTCCTCGAGTTTGCAAGGGACATAGCCACTCACTGCGACCTCAGGATCAGTGTCTCCTGGTTGTTTGTCCTCCATGGCCCCAAAGGGACTCTCCCACCTGTCCCTGCTTAGCCGACCAGAGGGAGAAGATTCGGGCTCTGGAGCCCCTGAAGGCAAAGCTTGTCACTGTGAATGAGGACTGCAACGAGAGGATCCTGGCCATGAGGGCTAAGGAGAGAGATGAAATCTCCATGCTGAAGAAAGAGAAGATGAATTTGCTAAAACTCATTGATAAGAATGAGAAGATCTCATTGCAGAGTGAGGTGAAAGGGAGTAATATGGTGACCAACTCCCTCAATTCCTCCCACTCCCACCCCAGGGGTGACCTTCAGGCCTTCAGCCCTGGGGTGACCCCCTAGCTCTCTCCACCCTTCTGCCTGGAATGATACACAGAGCCACCACCTCCCCCCATACCCCTCTCTCCACATGCTGCCCTCCTCCTCAGCTCAGCACTGGCTTGGTATGGCCCCAAATGCCAGCAGAGTCCCGCTCCTTGGCTGCCAGATTTTCTCCACAGGAGGAAGCTTCGGCACTTTGCTGGATTCTCAGGAATGACCAGTCTCCTCCTCCTTCTACCTTTCTTGTTCTTTTCCCAACAGGTGACCAAACTGAGGAAGAACTTGGCTGAGGAGTATCTGCGCTACCTCAGCGAGCAAGATGCCCGTAAGATCCTTATTGCAGACCTGAATGAGCTACGGTACCAGCGGGAAGACATGTCACTAGCCCAGTCCCCAGGTAAGCCCAAGGTGGGTTTCTCTCCCCTGAAGAGGCGCTGGAGAGGAGTCTGGCTCTCACCACTCCTATTCATTCAACTCTCCTATTATCTGCTCATTCACGATGGGAGATGTTCCTGCTGCCACCTGGGTCTGTGGATCTTCTGAGCTGGCCTGAGAATCATAGACTTGTTTACGAAGGAAACAATCACTGGCAGCTGAAGCAGCCTAGACTCCCTAAGGGCAGGACAGGCCTGGTACTCCACATCCTGGGCTTCTCTATTTAAGCTCAAAGCCCTATGCTGGTAGCACTGTGGAAAGACTCGGGGGTTCCCAAGCTGGGAGAGCAGGAAGACCTGGGACATGCCCCAAGGGACACTCAACCCTGCCCTGGGCTACAGGCACCAGAGGCAGGGTGACATGAGCTGGCGGGCCCCCTGGCAGGTGTCTGGGAGGAGGACCCTGTGAAGTTAACAGTGGCTCTGAAGATGGCCCGGCAAGACTGACCCGCAGGCAGATGGAACTCAACACCATGAAGGCCAACTTTGGAGACGTGGTGCCCAGAAGGGACTTTGAAATGCAGGAGAAGACCCTCAAGGATCTGCAGGAGCAGGTGCTGGTGGGCAGGCAGGGTAGCGAAGGGCCATGCAGGTGAGTAGCAAGGACCAATCACCCTGCTCACAGCTGGACAGCCTGAGAGACGACTATGAAGAGTTCTGCAAGGAGCACAAGATGCTGTTGCAGTTGCACACGAGCTGAAGGAGCAGGACCAGTTTTACTCCGAGCTGCAGGAGATCCAGCGCACGGCCATACCGCGGCCAGACTGGTCCAAGTGTGAAGGTAATGCTGGCCATGGGAGCCCTAGGGACTGCTCAAGTGCGTGGTCTGGACTCCAGCTCCCTCTCCCCACCTGCAGATGTGGTGGCTGGAGGACGAGATCGCTGGCAAATGCTGGCCGAGGGCAAGAACAGCGACCAGCTGGTGGATGTGCTCCTGGAGATTGGCGAGGGGCTGCTCCAGGAGAAAGACTTCTTCCCTGGTCTGGTAGGGGAGTCCCTGGGCTCAAGAGGCTTGGGGCCAGAGTCAGAATGGCCAGAAGTCTTCTTGCTGCTGAGAAATCCCTGGGCTCAGGAGGCTTGGGGCCAGAGTCAGAATGGCCAGCAAGTCTTCTTGCTGCTGAGAAGACTTGAGGTTCTGGGGGAACTATCTGGGGCTCTGCCCTGCTTGCTGGTGGGGCTACAGAGGGGCCCAGAGATAAGCTGACATGGTTCCATACAGGGTTATGGGGAATCCATCCCCCCTTTCCTTCGGTTTGATGGTGTCATGCAGAACAAGAAGCCAACCAAGAAGGATGTGGTAAACCTCCTCAAGGATGCCTGGAAGGAACGTATCACTGAGAAGCAGGTCAGATCTCTCTAGCCATTTTGGCCTGGTGTGGCTGCCTGAGTCCTCTGGTGCATGGGGGGGTGGGGGTGTCCCTCAAGGTGCTAGGGAACAGGGAGGAGGGCCAACAGACGTGGGGCAGGCGGACCAAGCAGTCTTCCCCCTACCCTGCAGAAGTTCCCAGATTTCTTCTTCAATTTCCTGGAGCGTCGCTTTGGGCCTGGTGATGCCATGGCCTGGGCTTACACCATTTTTTAATATACCAAGCTCTTCCACTCCAATGAGGTCATGAGTCAGTTCTATGCAATCTTGATGGGAAAGGTAAGCTTGGGCCTGGCCCTCCACCCTTTGTCTCCGGCATAGGCCAGCTCTATCCCCACCCCTCTAGGAAACAGCAAGGTGGTCAACGCTTCCCCCCTAGAGGAAAGAGAGTGTGTACATCAAGCAGAAGGAGACAATAGCACAGCTGCTGAAGGAGATGACCAGTGCTGACAGCCAGAACGAGGGGCTACTAACCATGGAGCAGTTAAGGTGCGAGACCAGTTGGCCACCCCGAACTTCAGCCCAGCATGACCTCTGGCCAAGCTCCTAGCTGTGCAGGGGGAAGGGGAGCCTGGTGGGAAAAGGCCAGACTCAGTGCATTCTGCCCTTTTGAGCACCAGTGGGGCTGGCAGAGGGGTGCGGGGAGATGGGTAGGCAGGCATCAGCCAGGCCTGTCAGCCCTCGTGTCTCCCTACAGCACTGCCCTCAAGAGTACCTTCCCCTTCAAGAAGGACGAGAGAATTCAGGAGCTGATGGAGGCAGGGGGCTGGCATCCCAGCAGCAGCAATGCAGACTTGCTCAACTACTGCGTATTATTTATGGAGGTGGGTTGGGGCCCAGGAACTTGCCCAGTCCTGCCCTAGCCTCTGCTGGACCCTAGCCCGTGTACTCTCACCCTGCCTTGTGGCCCCTTCCCAGGACAAGGAGGGCCAGAGCGTGCCCTTTGTACAAAAGCTGTGGGAACAGTACATGGATGAAAAGGATGAATACTTACAGGAGTTAAAGCAGGAGCTGGACCTGGAACTGTGAGTGACCCTGGGGACCTCAGGCTCACTTAGTCATAGGCAAGTCCTACAGGCTGGGCCACAGAGTAGCACCTCAAGCCCCAGGTCTCCCTATGCACCGAGCTTGCTGCTGGGCACTACATACTGCTCAAGCCTGGGAGAGGGCATCTTGGGGTCTGAGGTACAGAGAGGACAATCAAGGTCTATCTCTCTCTTTCTTTGTGGGGGCAGCCACGATGAGGTGACCCTACCCAAGGTACGTGAGGCCTTGATGAACACTGATCCCAGCCTGGACAAGCAGACCCTAAACAGCTATTTGAGCCAGGCCTTCCAGCTCCCCATGACAGAACTGCCAGAAGAGGGCAAGGAAAAGGAAGAAGGCATTGTGATAAGGCTCCAGGCTGCACTGGAACAGCTTCAGATGAGTGATGTTAGGCGTATGGGGCCCTGAGAGCAGGAACCTGCAAGCTGAGGCCACTGTGGGCAGCCTGAGTGCTCCCGTGCTGCTAACCTCTGACTGTTGTTATAAAATTGTTTGTCTGAACCCATGCTATTCTCTAGGTTATGCTGGGGAGTCAAGGGAAGGGTGGTTGGTCGCTGCTTGGCTGGTCCCAGAACATGCACCAAAGCACAGCATATTCTGTTTGTGACATTTTATTGATGCTGGGGGGCAGGGAGGAAACCTAGAAGTGTATGTGGGGCCAAGGGGCCCCAGGTAGGGACAGGGCAGGTGTTGAGGCCTGGCCACTACTGGGCAGGGAAGACAGTGTTGCCACTGAATGCACAAGGGATGAGCTGCTGTCGGTACTCCAGGGGCAGGTGCCGCTCCACGAGCACATGCAGGGAGACTTGGTCACTGACCAGGCCCTGCCTGCAGCAGAGGAAGATAGAGAATGAGAGAATCAATGCCAGCACTCCCACACCCAGCACCTCCCTGCTTCCATCCACTTACCTTCGCATCAGCAGCTCCAGGTCCTCTGGCCTCACAGTCTTGCGACCAGCATGAGCAGCAAATACCTCCAGGTCGTCACAAAGATGCTGGAAATACTTGTCCAGGCTGCCAAGAAAGTAGGGGTAAAACAGACTGTTCATGATCTGAGGGGCTTCTCTCCCCACCCCAAGTGTCAAGGACTCACCACTTCTCCACCATTTCCACAGCCTTCTTCTCCATAGGCATCTTAGCATAGAAGCTAAAGAGTTTCGCATAGTGGTTCAGTCCAGTCTTGTAGGGATCTTGACGGGGTCTGGAGCCAGGGATTCGGGGCTTGGGAGGAAGCCTGGCCGACAGAGGCTCCGGAGGCTCTGAAGGTAACCTAGGGGCAAGGAGTGAACAGAGTTAGCTGAACTGCTGCTACCTAAAGAGGCCGCTAATCAAACATAAGTCTTGCTGGCTCCTGCCAAGACTGGGGCCCTTGTGCTCCTTGGCCAGGCTGGACCAACAGCTCCAACCATTTCTGGGGGGCAGTGGGGACAGGGGGCTATGTAGAAGCCTGGTCTTTCCCTGGGGCCCCAACCCTCCACAATCTGGACACAATGTCCCAGTCTAGCCTCATCATACAAACCAGTACTTGCTCAGGCCCATGATCCTCAGGCTTTGGCATGGACATTCCCCCTACTCAGCCCACTCTGCCTGTCCCATTCTGCTAATCCTCCTCCAGGAAGCCTTCTCTGACTGCATACTAACCTAGGCACTTCCCCCCTGCCCAGGCTCCTCTAAGCCCCTGCAAGCAGGCACCAGACAGATGTGCTGAGTGGGCCCCATCCAGCCCACCTTAGGGTGTTCTCCTGGGTAATCATCTATATACCTAAAGGAAGAGTGATAAGAGTGATAACTCTGTGGTACCCAATGCCAACCTCAGTACCTGCCCCCTTCCAAGAGGCCCATGTGGAACAGGGTCGTGGGATCTTACACTGCAGTGCTAGGCGGTGGAGCTGGCTCAAGAAACTGAAGTCGCCTGGCCCGAAGGAACTCTGGGGTGCTGGAGGCCAACTCTGGGCTTGCTGCAGAGGAAGGGCAGGGTTACAGAGGGCACAGGCCAGACCATCTCACTCAACCCTGAAGGCCCACAGCCTCCTTATCCTGTTCCTCGAGGGCTCCATCTAGCTCCAGCCAAGCAAGGGGCCTTTCAGAGTTTCCCTGGACCAAGACCACCTGTGCCCAGAAACACAAGCCAGGTAAGCCCCTCCTCCAAGGCCAGGGACACAGCTGTCCCTTACCCACCCACCCCCTGATCCCTGCACTGGGCCCCTTACCTGTTCTACCAGAGGTGTCTTCATCCCCTGAAGATCCTTCTGGCTCCTTGGCCTCGACAGCCCCCCAGGATCCCTCTGCTTCGGTCACTTCTATGTGTCCTTCAACCTCTTCTGCTCTGGCGGATCCTTGTGCTTCTGCTGCCTTCTCCACTTCCCTCAAGCTTTCTTCCATTCTTTCCTCTGCCTCCTCACCTACTCCATTCTGTAAGGGCTCTACTCCATCTTCTCCAGAGATATTACTGCTGATGTTCGGAAAGCCCATAGCAAGGGCATCAACCTCCTCCACCTTTCCTGCCAGAAGCTGGGCTGCTTTCCCAGCACCTGAATCAAGGGGAGAGAATATAGGCTGGAAAAGCAGTAGGCCAGGGCTGTAGCCCTGAGAAAGGTAAAGATGGAGTAGTAAAACCCAGCCTAGCCCATCAAGGAAGGAAGAGGGCCAGAGGCAGCCCCAGGGTACTGGTTTGGAATCTCCTGGCCCAACACTGACTCTGCTCTTGGATGGAGGGATCAACAGCCCTCCAAAGGGACTCGGGGGTGACGGGGTACATGTATGGGCCTGAGGAGGAAAAAACACCAATGCCAATTCTTGCTTAAGCTAGGCTTGGCTCCAGGTTGCGTGCCCCACATACTCACCGTTGTTCTGCAGCCCAAGCCCACTGCTCCATGTCCTGCGACTGGCAGCCCTCTCCACATCTTTAGCCCCAGAGTGAGAGCGGCAAGGCAGGGAGTGGTGCACACTGGGGGAACGGCCAACCAAGGGCTGGGAGAAGGGCTGGGTGTCCTCCAACACTGTGTCTGTTGGCAGAGTAGCAACAGGGGTTCTGAGGCTGTCATCTGGAGATCAAGGTCCAGTTGGCACTCAGTGTTTTGCACGCCCACCTGCTGTTCTGCTAGCCAGTCACCAGGGCCTGGGTAGTGGACCCACAAGCTTGCCCAAGTGGCCCTCAGAGAAAGAAGACTGAGCCTATTCTAAGCCTAATCTCCCTTCCACAGCTCTCCTTGCTTACCTTCCTGCTCCTTAGCCTGGCATTCCCAGGCTCCATAGGTTGCCCCACCCAATCTGCTCACCCATGCCTCCATTCTCCACTTCTCGTTCAGGTCCCTCTGCCTGCAACCCTTCTCTTATCCTGGTGAACTTGACTTGTCTTTTGGAATCAGGCTCCCAGGTCAGCTCTGACTGAACAGCTGATCCTGAAACCTAGCCTCTTTTAACCTCCCAATAAGCTCCAGCCACCATATCACACCCCTTGCCTACCCTCAGTCCTGTAGCTCTTCAAGGATATGGGGTCCTGGAAGATACTGAGGGACTAAGACTGGGCCCCCGGAAGACAAGAGGCAATTTGCAGAAAGAAAGCAGAAAGTCCTCATAAACCTACTGGCCAGGCTTGCTCACTGTTCTTGACTCAAAGGAGAGAGGAGCAACCCTGGACTCAGCAGCACCTCCCATCAATCATGGGGGGAAACTTTCCCCACAGGCCAGAAGACAGAAATCTCAACCTTACCTGGAGGAGCCAAGGCCAGGGAAGTATCTCGCAGATCCTGCAAAAGTGTACCCACATCTACAGCTCGGCGGGTAGGAGGTCTGCGGGCCAAACCAGGCCTCTTCACTGATTGTGTTTGCAGAGGTGTGGCGAAGGTCAAGTTGAGGGAGCTGATGGGAGGGACAAGGCACAAAGGAAAGTCAGGTACCTGAGGTCCAACCACCCTCCCCCACCCCAGGAGTCCCCCAGCTGCCCCGGTGCTCTCATCTCTTAGAACCCAGCCACCATGCTGTGAGCATGGAGCAGTTATGGCCAGACTGCATTCTATTCAGCACCCCCTTCCCCAAGCCTCTCCTCCACCAACTCCCGGAACAGGCAACAGCACCTGGTGAGGGAAGAGGCATCAGCATTCCCATGAGGCTCTGCAAGAGGATGTAAAAAGAAACCATAATAAGTTACCCAGGCCTCTCTCAGTCCTCCTCAGTCTCTCCAGAGGACAGAGAGGGTGGCCACAGGTGTTGTCCAGGACCTCACCTTGGGAGGGAGGCAGTCCCAAGTCCACTCCTTGCTGAAACACTGACAACCTCAGTCTCTGCTTCCTTCTGCCAAGAGCCAGCAGACCTGGAGCCAGGGTTGTGGGGGGCTCAAGTTCAGGAAGCTGCAACTCCAGGCTACAAGGATGGAGCTTTTCTCAGACAAGCCAGGGCACCCAACTCCGGCTCTTAGAGCCCCAAGAGGCTCCCTGACTAGTAATGCCCAGCAGCCTAGCCCAAGGAGGGAATTTACTGCACCTGCCCCGACCGCTTTCCCGTCTGGAAGCCTGGACCACCTGCGGTGCCAGCACTGGCTTCACCACTGACTCTGGCATTAGGATGGAAGATTCCGGGGCTGTAGAAATAGCAAGGAGAGAGTGGAGTTGGCAGGGAAGGCTTCCCTAAATGAGAGATATCACAGGGCTGGTGCCTGATTCTCACTGCAGGCCAGTGCTCACTCACCAGTTAGTAAGATGTTCTTCAGCAGAGTCCGGGGTGTCTGTTCCTCCAAGTGTCCACTGGCTTGAACATGGGCCAATCTGTCAACAGACTTTGGGTAAAAGCATCAAGCAATCAATTTGTTCCTTTGCCTTGACAGTCCCTCAAGGTGGGCTCCAGAGCAGAGCTATAACTCAAGAGCCCCCGAAGGCAACCAGAGCCCTGTAGTGATCAGCGGGTAGAGCACTTACCCTGGCTCTATTAGAACAACGCCTGGCAGTCGTCTTTGTTTGGCTCCTCAGCCTCCTAGAGGAAGGTGTTTGAAGCAGGGCTCTCTGGACACTGTGTAAAGAGCAGCAACTGTGAGAATTATGTAGGGAGGGTGAACTAGCGACGGGTCTTCGTCAGGGATCTTGGCTGAAGTCCTTTACCCTCAGGGACAGGGACCAGAAACCACTTGCCCTCCCACAGCCCTATTCCCAGTTCTATATCAACAGGGTTGTGGATGAAAGGGAGCCGAGGGGTATGGGAAGAGAGAAGGAATATGATGACCCAGCCAGAGAGAAGGGCTGAGGAAGGCTTCACTGAGGTGACTACAGCAGAAGTAGGGGTTAACCACACAGATAAGAGGAACAACTGGAAATGTATCCATTCTAGACACTAAAACAATTCAGGGATATTTCAATATTTTTAAACCTTTTAAGTACTAGTCAGGGTCTGACAGCAACCTCCACATGGGTCACCCCAGCCCTACTCTCTCCAATCCAATCCCCTCTCAGATTCCAGAACCACATAAATGTTCCTCTGGCACAACTCCCACCTCATCACTCACAGGTCTAAAACCTATAATGAATGGCTTCCCATTGTCTATAAAGGAACTGCACTGCCCCAGGAAGTCAGCAGATGCCATCTTCCACCCTCTCTGCACCATAAGCTCACCACAGCCCTCACCCACTGACACTCCCACCACGTCAGGCCAAATTCGCTGCTCTCTAGCAAAGAATCTTTCCAGTTCCTGCCTCCTGACTGCTACCCAGGCTACGCTCTGCAACTCCTTTCCCATCTTTCAGCTGGGAACCGCTTGAGAGACTGTTCAGGGCAGATGCCTGGACATACTCTGGAGAAAACTGGCCTAGAGAACATAGCAGAGGTCCAGATTCTGAGCACCTATCCTTCGCTTCCAGAAGCGGACCCCCAAGGACGCCTGTATAATTGAGCTCTGAGGTCCCGAGCGGCCTGGAGTCTCAGGGGTGGGCGCACAAACAGCTGACCCGATCCCTGCGAGGAGAAAGGAGCCTGTTCTCAGAGCCCTGGACTCTGCTCCTCTCCGAGACTCAGTTTCCGTCTCCAAACAGGGTCAGCTCTGGACCCCATCGCCCACTCCCTCAGGTTGTTCTTGTGTTGGGGCAGCGCCCTCACATACTCAGTCCGAGCACTCCGGGGTCGCCGCGGGGTGCGAGGATCCGCTGTATCCAGCACGCGCCGTAGCAGCGTGCGCGTCGTAGGCTCGCTGTCCCGGCTATAGCTGTCCGCCATCGCCTCAGCAGCCAGCCCTCCCAGCCGCTTCAGCAGCTGGCCTTCAGTAGCCGCTTCAGATCACCGCCTTCCCGCCGCCACATTTAAGCCAACTCTCGCGATGCTGCTGAATTTAGGTCAACTCTCGCGAGGCTGCCGCACAGCCCCACGGGAATTGCAGTTCTAGTCCTGCCGCCGGCTTCGCCCGGTGTGTACAGTGGTGGTAGCAAACGGGTTTTGCGGGCATCCTTACCTTGAGCCTGGGCAAGTATGTGCAGCCAGTCGAAGTTTCGGTTTCCTCACCTAAGGTAAGGTGAGGGTGATAACCACCTAATAAGGGTGTGTGTGTGTGTGTGTAATGAGTCAATTAGATAATGTTTAACTCAGGATCTGACAAGTAATAAGCCAGGTCATGAATAAATAGCAGGGACTATTTGTGAGAATGTCTCTCATTCTCATCTCCCTCTCCGAAGATGAGGAGAGACACATTTGGGCCAGGAAAAAAATAACTGTATTTTATATGTGACCTGATCAGATTTGCATTTGCAAAGACCGATGTGTCTATAGGACCTGTATCTATCACAAGAGATCAGTTTGCGGGCTTAGAGGCTAGTGGGCTGTTTGTGATCCAGCAGAGATGTTAAAATCTCCAAACATCAGCAATTCTGAGATAAATTTCGGCTCTCAAAAGTTCTGTTAATGCTGGAGACTCCATTACCATATTTTCACCAATTGACAGCCCCCTGCCCCCTTTCTTACATTTTAATGGGAATTGAAATAGAACTTGAGCTCTGAGTTTCCTGTGGAGTTCTCCTTCATGCTCCTAAATTATGTGTAAAGTTTCAGATACTGGCAGTGGCGTGGGCATATTTGTGCTTATGTTAAAAAATAGAGCAAAGAAAAAATAAGATTCTTGCTTCTCAAAATTAGAGAACTGCAGAGGAAAATCATATCAATATTCCTCGTCATTTAGATCTGACCTTTGTGTTATCTGGCTTAAATTGCTAGCCCTTTGCAGGCACATTTCCGCGATCACTATCAACCACCTAAGTGCAATATTTATTTATTATTTGTAAAGCTTTGGACTGGATAATATGGAAAAAACATTAAAAACTTTTCAAAACAATTTGAGAATGAGCTTACTTTTCACAGCATTATTTGTGTTTGCATAGATTGTCTTTACTGTGTTTACACGATTGATTAAACTTTATATTTACTATTTGTCAAAAAAACAAAACAAAACACAGGGACTGCCCTGCTGGTGTAGCGGTTAAGAATCCACCTGCCAATTCAGAGGACATTCGAGCCCTGGTCCGGGAAGATCCCACATGCTGCGGAGAAACTAAACCCGTGCACCACAACTACTGAGCCTGCGCTCTAGAGCCCGCAAGCCACATCTACGGAACCTCAGTGCCACAACTACTGAAGCCGGTGAGCCTAGAGCCCGCGAGCAACAACTACTGAAGTCTGCGCGCCTAGGCCCCGTGCTCCACAACAAAGAGAAGCCACTGCAGTGAGAAGCCTGTGCACTGCAACGAAAAATAGCTCCCTCTTGCCTCAACTAGAGAAAGCCTGTGTGCAGCAACGAAGACCCAATGCAGACAAAATAATAATAATATTTTATAAATATTGTTTTTGTTTTGCGATACGCGGACCTCTCACTGTTGTGGCCTCTCCTGTTGTGGAGCACAGGATCTGGACGCGCAGGCTCAGCAGCCATGGCTCACGGGCCCAGCCGCTCCGCAGCATGTGGGATCCTCCCGGACCAGGGCACGAACCTATGTCCCCTGCATCGGCAGGCGGACTCTCAACCACTGCGCTACCAGGGAAGCCCCATAAATATTGTTTTAAATAATAAAACACTGGGGGAATTCCCTGGTGGTTCAGTGGTTAGGACTCTGCGCTCTCACTGCCGAGGGCCTGGATTCAATCCCTGGTCCAAGAACTAAAATCCCACAAGCCGCGTGGTGTGGCCAAAAAACACAAGAAAGCAAAACCAAAACCGAACAATCAAAAAAACTGGGGGCTTCCCTGGTGGCGCAGTGGTTGAGAGTCTGCGTTCCCATGCAGGGGACACGGGTTCGAGCCCTGGTCTGGGAAGATCCCACATGCTGTGGCGCAACTAGGCCTGTGAGCCACAACTACTGAGCCTGTGCATCTGGAGCCTGTGCTCTGCAACAAGAGAGGCCATGATAGTGAGAGGCCCGCGCACCACGGTGAAGAGTGGCCCCCGCTTGCCGCAACTAGAGAAAGCCCTCGCATAGAAACGAAGACCCAACACAGCCAAAAATAAATAAATTAATTAATTAAAAAAAACCCACACAAATAACCAAGGATTACATTGGTTGTAAACAGAAATGCAATGGTAATGTTTGGGTGTTGGGACCAGAAAAATAGTTCTTTTTTTCCCCATTGTCGTTTATGTTTCTAGAACATTTTAAGTATGGGTCTGTTTTACAATAAAGAATAACAAACTTGGACTTCCCTGGTGGCACAGTGGTTAGGAATCCGCCTGCCAATGCAGGGGACACGGGTTCGAGCCCTGGTCTGGGAAGATCCCACATGCCGCGGAGCAACTAAGCCTGTGCACCACAACTACTGAGCCTGTGCTCTAGAGCCCGCACGCCACAACTATTGAAGCCCGCGCACCTAGAGCCCGCGCTCTGCAACAAGTGAAGCCACTGCAATGAGAAGCCCAAGGACTGCAACAAAGAGTAGCCCCTGCTTGCCGCATCTAGAGAAAAGCCCGTGTGCGGCAACAACGACCCAATGCAGCCAAAAATAAAAAGGAATAACTAAAAAAGTGACAGTTAACTTGGAGTGCTTTTGCAAACTTTTAAAAGGCCCGATTTATTTTGTTTTTATATCAAATAATTAGAAATAATATATAAACTAGGCTTCGAATTCATACCCGTGGTCTGTAATCAGAAGAGAAAAAAGTGAGGAAGGAGAGTCAGGAGAAAGGGTGAAGAACGGCAAGAAGTGGGAGAAACGGGGAACTCGGCAAAGGAGGGCTAGCTTACACGTAATTCTCCATGACGAGTGCCTGGCCTCCTCTCTGGTTTTCCACAGCTTCTCTTGCCCTTTAGAACACTTTCCCCAAGGAAGTCGAGGGAGTGGGGAGGTGACTTGTTACAATACAAATCCTGTCCAACCTCTCGTTTAACACCCCTCCAACAGTTCCCAGTCACCGGCAGAATAAAATCACAAATCTTTTAACTTGGCCCAGTTTGTTATCTTTCGGAGCTTCTGCTATTCTGGCTACCCTTGAGGATCCTTAAGGGCAGAGCCTAGCTCCTTCCTGCCTCAGGTTCTTACAGGCTGGTTCCCGGGCAAAAACCAGCGACTCCTCCCTAACCAAGCTTTTCGTGGATTTTTTCTTCCTGGGCCTCCGCCTCCCACTTCTCCTTCTCCCTTGTTGATTTTTTTTTTTTTTTTGTAGCGTTTATTTCTGTGATTAGACATCCATTAGTGTGCATTCATTCACATCTATTATCCAAAAGTCTGACCCTCATCCCTCTATAGTCAGGCCGGGTCGGTATGGTTCCTGCAAGGTTCCCAACTCCCTGCACTATGCTCGGTGCACAGTAGGCGCCTAGTGATGACTATGTTTAGGTCAATAAGACAGTCAAGGCAAGCGGCATCTGAGTCGGGGGAGAATCTCTAATTCAGACAAAAGGGCTCCCTGAGGTCCTCTGGGGCGCTGAGGCTTAGGTCCTTCCTCCCCTCCCCCGCAGGAATGCCGTGGACTCAGCAGCTCAGGGTTGGGGTACCGCTTCCGGCGAACAACACAACCTCGTCCGAATCCTGGTCCGCTTGCAATCCGACCTTTCCCTTAGGCGGCGCTCCAGGCCGCAGCCGCCAAGTTTAGCGCAAGGCATTTCGGGACTTATAGTTTCCGTGGGCACATGCCCAGGGCGCTTGCGCACTGGAGAGACGCGCGCCGCCCGACCCCCATCAGGATTCCAGGTCCTTGCGAAGGGCGCTCCAAGCGACAGAGTTCCAACCGAATACGCCTCTCTAGTCCGCCGAGGGTGAGCCGTGTAGGGTAAAAGTCCGCTCTACGTGGGCTGTCGCGGTGCCCTGCAAAGAGACCGGAACAAGCGCGCCCCGCTCCGGAAGTGAGCGGCTTCTGCCGCGGTGCATTGTGGGGGGCGTAGTCCTCTTTCCCAGGCGGTCCTTCGCGGCGTCCCTGGGGCCCACTCTGGAGCGCAGGCGGGCGGCTGGGCGGCTGGCTCGGCGCGGGCCGACGGGAGGCGTATTCTGGGCACGGGGCGCCGGGCCAGGCCGGCCGCGCCGGGCGGCAGTAGTGGGAGGCTGCCGAAGGCCTCGCGCGGTGCCGCCCGTCGAGGGGCGGGCGGCGGCATACCGACCGGGCCGTCGAAAGGCTCAGAAGGCCGGTGGGCTGGGCCGGGCCGCGCGGCGCAGCCATGCCTGGCTTTACGTGCTGCGTGCCAGGCTGCTACAACAACTCGCACCGGGACAAGGCGTTGCACTTCTACACGTTTCCCAAGGACGCTGAGCTGCGGCGCCTTTGGCTCAAGAATGTGTCCCGTGCCGGCGTCAGTGGGTGCTTCTCCACCTTCCAGCCCACCACGGGCCACCGTCTCTGCAGCGTTCACTTCCAGGGCGGCCGCAAAACCTACACGGTGCGGGTCCCCACCATCTTCCCGCTGCGCGGCGTCAACGAGCGCAAAGTAGCACGCAGACCCGCGGGGGCCGCAGCCGCCCGCCGCAGGCAGCAGCAGCAGCAGCAGCAGCAACAGCAGCAGCAGCAGCAGCAACAGCAACAACAACAACAACAGCAGCAGCAGCAGCAGCCGTCGCCGTCCGCCTCCACTGCCCAGACCGCCCAGCTGCAGCCGAACCTGGTATCTGCTTCTGCGGCTGTGCTCCTCACCCTTCAGGCTGCTGTGGACAGCAGCCAGCCTCCGGGATCCGTGCCTCCGGCTCCCACCACTCCCACGGGAGAAGATGTGAAGCCCATTGACCTGACGGTGCAAGTGGAGTTCGCGGCCGCAGAGGGCGCAGCCGCCGCGGCCGCTGCGTCGGAGCTAGAGGCTGCTACAGCAGGGCTGGAGGCCGCCGAGTGCCCCATGGGCCCCCAGTTGGTGGTGGTCGGGGAAGAGGGCTTCCCTGATACTGGCTCCGACCACTCGTACTCGTTGTCGTCAGGCACCACAGAGGAGGAGCTCTTGCGCAAGCTGAACGAGCAGCGGGACATCCTGGCGCTGATGGAGGTGAAGATGAAGGAGATGAAGGGCAGCATCCGTCACCTGCGTCTCACCGAAGCCAAACTCCGTGAAGAACTACGCGAGAAGGATAGGCTGCTGGCCATGGCTGTCATCCGCAAGAAGCACGGAATGTGAACGAGTCCCCTTTCGGCCTTCGGGACTCCCAGACTCCTGCCAGCTTAGAGGGACCTGAGGCCACCGCTGTTGAACTCCCTCATACTCCTGGGGCACTGGTTGGCAGTACTGAGCCTTAGGGCAGCTGGACTCTTTTGCTGGTGACCAAGCACCCTCTCTTGTTTCTTCCTGAAGCAAGGTCCTGAAGTCTGGGATCTCAGACTCTGCACTGGTGACACCAGCAATTATGACTTTGTCTACCCCTCCCTACCTTCACTCCCCAACCCCAAGTTTATGTTGCAGGTTCTGGTTAAGCAGAGGCTTCAGAACCACTGAACTTGAAACTTATCCCCTAGGGATGCAGGCGAGATGCCCAAGGACTGTGGCTTTGGGAAAACAACTGAACCTTGAGTTTGGCCGGCAATCAGAGACAACTCTTCTGTGTGTAGTGATAAGAGATCCAAGTAACATCAGTTCTACTTTTTGTGCTTTTCCTTCCCAGGTGCAGCCTGTGATTCTGATGGGGACTGGCAGATCTGTGCCTCTGCCTCCTAGGACCTCCCTCCCAGGAGGCCATCGACAAGGGGATCTAGGTGACCTGTTGATGGAGATCCAGCTTGCCAGGGACTTAGGTCTATCCTGTTATGTTTGCTACTGGTTACAAATTCTATTTTCTGTACAATTAGTCAGACTAAAGTTTTCACTGTGTTTGTTTGGCAAAACAGATTAAACAGAAAGTAAGGTTTTTATTTGGGTTTCGCCAATTTATTTTTATAAGGACTCAGCTAAGGGACCCTGAAACATGGGGAGATGGACTTCCTGATAGGCCTCCACCTTCGCCGCCTTAGGTCTCAAGGACCAGGCTGACCCTGAGAGTAGAGATGCTTCAGTGACTAGGTTTCTCCATAAAGAGGCCCTAAGCACAAGGACCCTGGCCTTATAAGGTCTTTGCAGAGTTCCAGCTCACCCCGAAGAGTTTGGAAATTGCACCAAATGGTCCTGGTTTGTCCATGGGTTAGCTCCCTCTGTCCTTTCAACTGGGAGAAGGAGCAACTGAGAACTAAACTGAATTGTGGCAGCCCACTTCTCTGAGGGTTTTGAATTCCTTAAGAATTTTCAGCTGGAGTTGAATTTTGCTCACTATTTTAGCCCTTAGGCCTAGTATGGTGTCTGGCACACATGGGCACGCAGTTACTTAAATCAGTGAAGACCGTAGCTGGAGACAGCCATGGACTCTTATACAGATACCTTTGACTTTGGTACACTTTCATTGTGAAGGAGGTGGATCCATAGAGGACTTTAAGCATAGGAGTTGGAATTGGTGACCCTTGACTCATTTTCTTGGCTGTTAACATCTTTCTTTAGATTGGATATTGTAGCGGCAAGGTGACATTTTTATTTATAGTTCCAAGTAATTTAGCTCAAAGCTAGCTACAGATGCCTTTAAAGCTAGCCATGTTTAACATGGGTGTTGGGGCACAAATGGACACTTATTGGGCTCCATAAAACATATGACTCCTTTCTCTGTTACTTATGGAAAAAGCCACTTACCTGGGGTCTTTCCCTGTGGTTTCAAACTGGAATGACTCTAAAATTAATGTCTCTCTAATTTCTGCTCTTCTTCTGGTCCCTTGGCACTGATTTGAGAAACAAGTCTGTGGTGGGGAGGAGGGGTGGGAGATAGGTTGTGCAGTACCTAGATGTGGAAGGGACTGTATCTCTCCCTTCCTAGGGTTAGTTCTGGCTTGTCCTAAGGTGGTGGAAGCACAGCAGTGACCTTCCAGGCCAGGTGGGACTGAAGCCCTTTATGGGTAGGTATTGGATCAGTTGCTCAACTGTCCCCACCCTCCTTCATTAGGAGTGAGGACTTTCCCAGGCCCAAGCCATGCTCTTTAGTGTGTCCTTTAGCTCCTGTGTGTTGAAGGGACTTAGACTGTTTCAGCTTTGGCTCACTTGAACCTCTCAGCAGCACTCCCAGGACAGGGTGAGGGCCAGACTGGCTAGGACTCTCTGGTGTCTGGATGTTGTGAGCACACAACCTATCTGGTGTTTTAGCTTCTGGAGGGGAGGAGGACAGCTCAGAGCAAGGGAGGTCCTAGATACACCACAAGCAGGGCAATACAGAGTCTCCCTGACTGAGTAATAAGAGAAGAATCTAGTCAGGCAAAGTAATAGAGATCTGGGATTTAATTAAACAAAGCCTTGCCTGGTCGTATGAGGCATTCCCGGGAGGAGCGGTGGGGGTGACAGTGAGGATCTGTGAAGGACCCTTCTGGAAGAACAAGAGAACTGAGAGATCTCTGGTCAGGAGAAGACTTGTTGCTGTAAACTTTACCTGTGATCCCCCTGGCTTAGCTGCAGAGCATTTCCCCAGCAGGCCTGAACTAGAGACTGGCCTTACTTCAAAAGTTTGCGTTGCCCGGGAAACGATGAAAATGGGGGTTGAAAGGAAAGGGCAATGGGCAGGAGGGAGATTATGGACAATTTTATCACTTAAATCACGGGGAAGGTTTGGGCGTGCCAGTTATTACTCTTTTCATAAAAATTAAACTCTTAGCTGCCATGCCTACTGGAAAAAAAACAAAAACCAAACTTGTGAGAATTGTCTTGTAGACCCTAACTGCAGAAATCTAAAGAGTAATCTTGTCTCCAGCCCAAGAAAAGCCTCGCCTGCTTGAAACCAGCTTTGGGTCCGACTAGCACCGGGCAGGGCGCAAGAATGTTGGGAAAAACAGAAGCTGTGCGTTCCGCCCCGGCTGGCCTTAGAGCAACACTCGAAGGGGCTGCAGGGGCGGCCAGAGCACCAAAGGGGAGGGGGCTTTGCGAGCGGAAACAGCTCAGGGGCCCAGGGAGGGGCGGCTAGGCCAGTTTGGGGCCAGGCCGAGGTCCCACGGAGGCGGGGCCAACACCGAACGGCCGCGCAACCAGAGCTGGGCCGGACCAGCTGGGACTTGGCGATAACTGAGCCCTGACCCTCGCCTGGCGCCAAGCTCGGGTGTTCCAGAGGCTTCCGCTAGACCACAATTCTCAGGGGCTCGCCTCGGCGGCCTCCCTCCCTGACTTAGTCTCCCCTCCCGCGCTGCGGGCCGTGTCTGGGCCTCGGCGCATAGGACGTCGGGAACTGTAGTTTTCTCCTGGCGCATCTATGCCAAAAAGGAGAACGGGGGGAACTGCGTTTCCCAGAGTGCAGCGGGGTGGCAAGGGAAGGCAGGGGGGAAGGGACAGTCGGTCGCAGACCGCGCTGGGTTGCCGCCGCCGCTGCCGCCATCGTGCCAGCCCCTCGGGTGAGTGTCTGGGCTAGCGCGCTGGGGCGGGGGCTGGGCCGCAGGAGCCGCGCTCCGGGTCGCCTGGAGCCTCAGCTGCGAGTCCCAGGGCCGCCCCTCCCCTCCCCCCCCCGGCGGCCCGAAGCCGCGCGGGGCCGGGGCCATGTGTCGCGCGCGGCTCCGCCTCCCGTCGGTCCTCTGAGGCGGCGGCCAGGGGGAACACAGAGACAGCCAGGAACCCATTTCAGGCGTACCGTGCCCGTGGCGGGCACACCGGACGGCGTCGGGGCCGGGCCTTTTTCTCTGTTCTGGACCACCCGGATGGGGCTCTCCGGGCCCCGCCCCGTCTGGCCTAGCCCGGCCAGCCCGAGTCCTGCAAACTCTGCAGGCAGGCTAGCGGGCGGACCCCAGCCACACGTCCTGTCGCCCGCCTGCCAAGGATCCGGGGATGGGCAGGTGCCACCCGGCCCGCTCCGGAGTCAGCACTGGGTAAGGGCGCCCGCCTGCCGCAGCCCTACCCTCACCCGGTTCTCAACCATAGCTCGGCTAGGATGTAGGTGAACGCTCCCTTGCTTGTCTGCCCGCTGAGAGTGCACGAAACCTATCTCCCACTCTGGAACTCAGATTCTCCTGCATCGAGGCCAGGGTCAGGGAATCTGGGGTAGGGAGGGGGTTCCACGTGGGACTTCATCCCCGGCCAGTCTTAGAGGATCTGGCTTGATGAGATGAGGCGGCTCCGGACTCGTAGGCTCAGTCCCCGCCCTTCTCTCTGTCAGTGATCAGGCCCCAGCCGTGGGTGGGTTGGCCGGCCGCGTTAGTGGAGGGAGGGAAGAAGCCAAGGAGGTAAGGCTGAATGTGTGAGCCTCCAACACATCGTTAGATCTCTTCAGCACAGCCTAATCCTCACTTCTGCCCCTCCCAGAGTCATCTGCCCTTTTCCCACAGAGGAGGATGATTCGATAAGAATGGTAACGGTAAGGTGGGGTTTAATGGAGGGGAAAGTAGAATCCAGGTCTGAGGTCCCTGAGCCTGGTACCAAACAAGAGGCTGGGCTGCAAGCAACATTGGGCATAGGGCACATCTGGGCTGTGGGGTTCAGATTCATGCTCTGTGAGGCCCTTCTGAAGCCTGGGTGGCAGGACTAGAGCTGGAGGCTGCACAAAGTCAGGCTTCCCTCACCTGCCTGCTCACTTTCCAACAACTGAGTGACCTATGAACAGGCAGGAAGCTGGTTGGGCCTTGGGAAATTGCCTTTAATGATGGCTCCAAGGACTCCATTGATTTCTGGGAGTAGGGAAGTATCTAGCCATAGGGTAGTCTTCTAGCAGGCTTTGTAAAGGCACTCCTGATTGGTGATAAAATTAAGGGACAAGTCCAGAGAAGACCATGGGATATGGAGAAGAGACAGTTCGTTAAGCCTTGATTCCTCTGACCCCAATGTAGCTTCTGAGCCACAGTTCTTGCAGGGATAAAGATGCAGCTAAGTCTCTGCAGACCTGGCCTCAGCAGCATGCAGTTCTTTTAGGAGAGTTGAGTTAGGCCTGTGACGCAGGAAGCCACCATCCTTGGAATTTTTTTCCCTTGAGTATTTCCCCAGGTAATATTTTTCTGGTCATTGAACTCTAGCCTTGGAAGTTTTCCTGCAGTTGAACTGCATTCTCCCTGGTTAAGGAGGACAGGCAAGGAAGGTTCTGTCCAGATCTCGTCACCAGGGCCTGCGTTTTCTCTGGACTCAACCCTCCTAGTCCACATCCTAGCCCACGACCACATGGGAGTCAGGTTCATTCAGCAGACTTAGGAGAGGCCTGGTTTGCCAGTGGAGGTGGGCAACAAGGAGGGACCACCCACAGGACACAAATAGGATCAGTGTGATTGGATCTCTTAGTGCTATAAGTAGTTGTTCCAAGACCTTGAGATTGTCTGGGTTGGTTCTTTCTAGGACACTGGTGTCAGGTGAATTAGGCTTTATGGCTGTGGATTAGTTCACACATTGCAAAGCCCTAGGTGACTTGAAAACAAGGGTTTTCTTCAAGGTCAAAATGCTGCTGTTCCTTGGAAAAAAGGAACAAAGGTTACTTGGGAACAGGAGGAATTCAGGTCCCTCCCTCTCATTCCAATCGTTAAAGAACCCTGAGGTTCTCCAGAATCAATCTGCACCCTCTATTCATGTAGGGCTGTCTTGGGAGGTGGGGCCTGGCATGGGACAGTCAGGATATGGCTGCGTAAGCAAGCGGGCAGGCTGTGAGGATGCTGGGTTCTCAACCAGCTCAACTAGGTCCCTTAGTGACATGGAGACCACCTCTCCTCTCTGAGCCACGTTTCACTTTATTCTGCTGTCTTTGCAGTTGGTGGGTTGGGATGGGAAGAATGATTTAAGTGAAAGAATTCTCAAATTTTAGAACTGGAAGGCACCTTGTATCAAAAAATTCTGGAATACCCTTACTGAGGCATTAGTATCTTGCTTGAAATTTTTTTTTCTCCTTTTACACCAATGATCCATTTTATTCAGCAACCATTCTTGCAGCGCTTTCTATATGTCAGCCCACTGGGCTGAGGCTGGAGGTAGAATAATGAATCCTACCAAGTCCTGGTGCTGGGAAAAGGATGTCACAGTAGTGGAAGAGACAGAGGTAATGTTGCTATTATGTGCTGAGGGCTAAGTTGAAGGGACCCACAAGGGGCTCTTGGCCCTTTGCAAAAGAGGGGGCTTCTGAATGAGTAGAGCACCAGAGAGGAAAGTCTGTTAGTGAGCCCACTCTCCTCTCCAGTGCCTGGAGAAACCACAGAACAAGGTATACTTCAGGATGTTGGGGCCAGGAAAGTCTGGGGTCCCTTGAGAAACTTGGCTGTCACCACTCCAAATTGCTGTGGCTGTTGAGTCTAGCAGCTGTCTTCTATCGGTAGCTCCTGCATTCCTCAGGGGTCTCTGCTGGGTATTCTCCTGGTGCCTGAGAATCTCACCAGCATTCTGTGGTGTGTGGCCTTATTCCCTGCCTGGAACCTGGGTTTGTGGCTTCTGTCTCTTCTGAGACCCTCTCAGGTCACTTATTCAAGTGCCCAGTGCTCCTGGAGTGATAAATATCAGGACATCTTCCAGAGTCAGACCAGAGGCACTCTCCCCAGAAGCGAAAGGGAATAGTCCTTTTGGAGAGAGGGGAGTGGATCCAAAAAGTTTTCCACAGGATGGACATTGAAAGTTGGGCAGGATTTCTGTGCGCTGGGGTTGAGCTGAACCTCCTGATGGGCCTTTTTTTTTTTGCGGTACGCGGGCCTCTCACTGTTGTGGCCTCTCCCGTTGTGGAGCACAGGCTCCGGACGTGCAGGCTCAGCAGCCATGGCTCACGGGCCCAGCTGCTCCGCGGCATGTGGGATCTTCCCGGACCAGGACATGAACCTGCGTCCCCTGCATCGGCAGGCGGACTCTCAACCGCTGCACCACCAGGGAAGCCCGATGGGCCTCCTTTTTTATTTAATTTAATTTAATTTAATTTTTTTATACTGCAGGTTCTTGTTAGTTATCTGTTTTATACATATTAGTGTACACATGTCAGCCCCTATCTCCCAATTCATCCCACCACCACCACCACCACCCCCCCCACCACTTTCCCCTCTTGGTGTCCATACGTTTGTTCTCTACATCTGTGTCTCAATTTCTGCCCTGCAAACTGGTTCATCTGTACCATTTTTCTAGGTTCCACATGTATGCGTTAATATACGATATTTGTTTTTCTCTTTCTGACTTACTTCACTCTGTATGACAGCCTCTAGGTCCATCCACATCTCTACAAATGACCCAATTTCGTTCCTTTTTACGGCTGAGTAATATTCCATTGTATGTATATACTACATCTTCTTTATCCATTCGTCTGTTGATGGGTGTTTAGGTTGCTTCCATGACCTGGCTATTGTAAATAGTGCTGCAGTGAACATTGGGGTGCATGTGTCTTTTTGAATTATGGTTTTCTCTGGGTATATGCCCAGTACTGGGATTGCTGGGTCATATGGTAATTCTATTTTTTGTTTTTTAAGGAACCTCCATACTGTTTTCCATAGTGGCTGTATCAATTGACATTCCCACCAACAGTGCAAGAGGGTTCCGATTTCTCCACACCCTCTCCAGCATTTGTTGTTTGTAGATTTTCTTTTTTTTTAATAAAATTTATTTGTTTTATTTATTTATTTTTGGCTGCATTGGGTCTTCATTGCTGTGCGTAGGCTTTCTCTAGTTGCAGCGAGTTGGAGCTATTCTTCGTTGTGGCAGGCGGGCTTTTCAGTGCAGTGGCTTCTCGTTGCAGAGCACAGGCTCTACGCACGCGGGCTTCAGTAGTTGTGGCTCACGGGCTCTAGAGCGTAGGCTCAGTAGTTATGGTGCACGGGCTTAGTTGCTCCGTGGCATGTGGGATCTTCCCAGACCATAGGTCAAACCTGTGTCCCCTGCGTTGGCAGGCGGATTCCTAGCCACTGCGCCACCAGGGAAGTCCTATTTGTAGATTTTCTGGTGCCCATTCTAACTGGTGTGAGGTGATACCTCATTGTAGTTTTGATTTACATTTCTCTAATAATTAGTGATGTTGAGCATCTTTTCATGTGCTTCTTGGCCATCTGTATGTCTTTGGAGAAATGTCTATTTAGGTCTTCTGCCCGTGTTTTGATTGGGTTGTTTATTTTTTTGATATTGAGCTGCATGGGTTGTTTATATATTTTGGAGATTAATCCTTTGTCCATTGATTTGTTTGCAAATATTTTCTCCCATTCTGAGGGCTGTCTTTTCATCTTGTTTGTAGTTTCCTTTGCTGTGCAAAAGCTTTTAAGTTTCATTAGGTCCCATTTATTTATTTTTGTTTTTATTTCCATTATTCTAGGAGGTGGATAAAAAAAGATCTTGCTGTGATTTATGTCAAAGAGTGTTCTTCCTATGTTTTCTTCTAAGAGTTTTATAGTGTCCAGTCTTACATTTAGGTCCTAATCCATTTTGAGTTTATTTTTGTGTATGGTGTTAGGGAGTGTTCTAATTTCATTCTTTTACATGTAGCTGTCCAGTTTTCCCAGCACCACTTATTGAAGAGACTGTCTTTTCTCCATTGTATATCCTTGCCTCCTTTGTCGTAGATTAGTTGACCATAGGTGTGTGGGTTTATCTCTGGGCTTTCTATCCTGTTCCATTGATCTATATTTCTGTTTTTGTGCCAGTACCATATTGTCTTCTTTAATGTAGCTTTGTAGTATAGTCTGAAGTCAGGGAGTCTGATTCCGCCAGCTCCGTTTTTTTCCCTCAAGACTCCTTTGGCTATTCGGGGTATTTTGTTTCTCCATACAAATTTTAAGATTTTCTTGTTCTAGTTCTGTAAAAAATGCCACTGGTAATTTGATAGGGTTTGCATTGAATCTGTAGATTGCTTTGGATAGTATAGTCATTTTCACAACATCGATTCTTCCAATCCAAGAACATGGTATATCTCTCCATCTGTTTGTGTTGTCTTTAATTTCTTCAATAAGTGTCTTATAGTTTCCTTCATACAGGTCTTTTGTCTCCTTAGGTAGGTTTATTCCTAGGTATTTTATTCTTTTTGTTGCAATGGTAAATGGGAGTGTTTCCTTAATTTCTCTTTCAGATTTTTTCATCGTTATTGCGTAGGACTGCAAGAGATTTCTGTGCATTAATTTTGTATCCTACAACTTTACCAAATTCATTGATGAGCTCTAGTAGTTTCCTGGTGGCATCTTTAGGATTCTCTATGTATAGTATCATGTCATCTGCAAACAGTGACAGTTTTACTTCTTCTTTTCCAATTTGTATTCCTTTTATTTCTTTTTCTTCTCTGACTGCCGTGGCTAGGACTTCCAAAACTATGTTGAATAATAGTGGTGAGAGTGGACATCCTTGTCTTGTTCCTGATCTTAGAGGAAATGCTTTCAGTTTTTCACCATTGAGAATGATGTTTGCTGTGGGTTTGTCGTATACATGGATGGGCCTCTTTTTAAAGTTATTTTTTTCTGATGGGCCATTTGAGGATGTTTGTGTGTGTGGAGTTGGATTTGAGTTGACTACCCCTTCCCTAACTTTGAGATTCTGTGATTCTCTTGCTTTGACCGTATGTGACAGGAATTCTTGAAGACTCTCTCCCTGAGGGAGGCCACAGCAGTGGGTTATCCCTGCAGTGACTTCCAGGCCTGGAGTCAGTCTGGAGTGACTGATCGTTCTGGTAATCACCCTTACCACCAGGTCTGTGTGGCGCCTTCTCCTTCTCACCCTATCAGCTGGAATGTGTCTTCCTGGGAGGAATCATTTGCTCAGGCCTGGCTACAACTAGGGAAGTGTCTTAGTGGCCAGGGAAGAGGAACACAAGAGAGCTGGGGTTGGCCCTTCTCACTACCCTAGGCCTTTCTCTTTATTTGTTGCTGGTACCTGCTATGTACCAACTCCTTAAGCACCCAGGCTGGAGTGGGGGCTACGCTGGAGAAGGAGAACCTCCCCTCATGAGAGGGGTGTGTCCAGGGTACCTGGGAACTGAGGGTAGTTTGCCTCAGTAAACTGGGGGAATTCTGGAATGTTTGTTTCTTAAAGCCTCAGGTACTGCATTAGAGCCACTGGGTCTCACCAGGGCAGAAACTGTGGCCCCCTGGAAGGATGTCTGTAAAGAGACATTGGTTCACTTGCAGAGATGGTCAGGCCCAAGTCAAGGCAAGTTCTCATTTGTAGGTTGTAAACCTGCTTTGACAGGCTGAGCATGCACTTAGAGGCTTCTGTTCTGATGGCCATGGAGCTTGCTGATTTCAAAGGGGAAGAAAAGGCCTGGGCTCCATTCCTCACAGCCTCATTTTGCCATCTATGCTTTCTGCTGCTTGACATGGGCTCTCAGCTGCTCCAATCCAGGCCAATTTTGTGGACATTTTAATGCTGACTATGCCAGTGGCCTTCTGTGGTCTTGAATTCTTTCCTAATCTCTCAGAGTCTTGGTTTCTTCATCTACAAAGTTACACTAATCACACCAGCTTTTCAGGGCTGTGAGACTCCAATGAGAGAACACATGTAACTGTTTGGCTTACAGGAGTTTGACTTACAGTACATGAACCAGCAAGTTCATGGATGGGAGCTCTCTAGGACGGGGGCCTCAGAGATCCCTGAGCCACCTGGGAAGGGGTGGCCACTCAAGGACTGAATAAGCATGGAGCAGAGGGACTACAATGCAGGTCTCGGGATTCACCTTCTGGGCCAGCCAGGGCAGCCTGAAGTCTCTGGAGCCCTTTCTTCAAATAGAAGATAAGGAAAAGGCCCTTAGGGTGCTGGGGGCACCTAGACATCAGGGGTCTGCCCCAGGAGAGGGTTCTGTCCTGGCCAGCCATCTGGGCAGCAGACCTTAGCTGATTTCCCTCCCAACTTCAGGCAGGGGAGTGGTGGACGAGGCTGTTGCCAGTCCTCGGTCAAGGCTGCTCTTTAGTGTGGTGTCCCTATAGGAGACTGAGATATCCACCTTCTTCCTAGCTCTTGACCTAGTATTCACCTAGCAGCTGCCAATGACTGCTTACAGCTGAGTCCTGCTTTATACCCTCAGTTGATTACCCCTAACATCCTCATAATTACTGATGAAGAGACAGGGTCAGAGGGTCATACCATGAGGGAGAGGAGAACCAAACTAGAGGCCAAGCCTTTGAGGGAAGTGGTTGTGTGCCTACTATTCAGCCCCAGTTGTCCCTCAGGTGATCAGAGCCTTGTGGGGGGATGGAGGGTGTTTGGGGCTAAGCCCCACTTCCCACACGCCTCAGACAGATGGCTGGGTGGAAGGCAAAGGATTGTTTCCTGACAACTTGGACAGAAGGTGTGGGAGGAGGGGAAGTGGGTCACTTGGCCACTTAAATTGAACAGGGTTTGCCCAGAGCTCAGTCCTCCAGAGCAGAGGGGCTGGGCCAGGCACCATGGGAACAGGGGTGCCCCAGTCAGGGAGACAGACCATAAACAAATATGTAAATGTGACAGTCTCATGCAGTGACAAGTGCTAAGAAGATGAAACGGGGTGGTGAAGTGAGTAAATGGGTGGCTGCTTTAGACGGAGTGGTCACAGTGTCTGAAGGTATCTATGAGGAGGTAACATTTGACCTGACACATATGTGACAAGGAAGCAGACACATGGAGATCTACGAAGAAGGGGGATCCAGGTAGAAGGATCAACAGTTGCAAACCCCTCCAGTGAGACAGGCTCAACATGTTCCAGAAACAGGAAAATGCCCAGAGTGGCTGCAGAGGACGGGAAGGAGTGGGTGGCAGGAGACAAGGTTGGATAGCTGGGAGGCCAGGCCACCCAGGGCCTTGAAGCCAGGATAAATGGTTGAGACTGTCAGTGGGGAATGGGAAGGGAAGTCATTGGAGGGCCGTAGGACAGGATATACAGCACCCCTCAGATCATGGAAAGAGGTGCAGTTTGTTCCTGAAGGACAGGCACTATGCAGCCTTCCCTCTCACTCCCCACAGTGCACGCCTGTGCTCTGGGTTTAAGCCAAGGTTGTCTGTCAGTCCCACCTGTCGGAGTCCTTCTCAGCCTCTGCTTCAGGGCTCTTGGAGGCCTAGCAGACAGTAGGTGTGAGGGTAATAGAGATGGTTGGTGCCAATTTCAAGGGTCCCACTATAAGCTCAGCATATCTGGCATTCTTTGCGGACCTCGGTGATGGGCCCTCAGAGGTGAGCATCCTTCTGTTTTATTAGTCTGGAGTCAGTAATGTCCTCTTCCTCATCACTCTCCTGCCTCCAGCCCTGACCCAGGTCCAGCTAGGCCAGCATCTATATCTGTTTTGCTGAGATGGTAGAATGGGGTTGTGACTTTGAAGATTTGGGAAAACTGTGAGATCATCCCCAATGGGTGAAAACACCCATTGTTTAGTGTGGCAGTCTGCCTGGTGCCATTGTTTGGAGGCAGAAGCCCTGGTTCAGACCTGTCTTGCCCCTGTCTTGCCCCTGTCTGAGAAAGCCAAGGTCAGAGATCAGGGCTTCAGCCCTACATGTTGTTCATTTTTTTTTTAAATTTATTTATTTTATTTTTATTTATTTTTGGCTGTGTTGGGTCTTCATTGCTGTGTGCGGGCTTTCTCTAGTCATGGCGAGCAGGGGCTACTCTTCATTGTGATTCACAGGCTTCATTGTGGTGGCTTCTTTTGTTGCAGAGCACGGGCTCTAGGTGTGTGGGCTTCAGTAGTTGTGGCATGCAGGCTTAGTAGTTGTGGCTCACAGGCTCTAGACTGCAGGCTCAGTAGTTGTGGCGCACGGGCTTAGTTGCTCCGCGGCATATGGGATCTTCCCAGACCAGGGCTCGAACCCGTGTCCCCTGCGTTGGCAGACAGATTCTTAACCACTGCACCACCAGGGAAGCCCCCATGTTGTTCATTTTTATCTCCAGACTAGTTATCACTGGGAGTCCTGGCTCTGGAGTCCACTAAGCCTGGTTCCATCCAGTTCCACCATTTATTAGGCTTGTGACCTTGAGCAAATTAGCTGACCTTGCTGGGCCTCATTTTGCTCATCTCTAATATGGGAGTTGACTCACAGGGTGTTAGAACAAATGCACGTAAAGCCCTTAGCACATTTCTACATGTAATACACATTAGTGAAAGTGAGACATTATCAGCCGGACATTGCTGTTTCAAGTTTCAAAATATGGAAACACTGACCCAGAATTTGAGGATAAAAATGAAGTTTTTTCTGTTACCCAATGGAATCTCCTGGGCCAGAGGTTTTAACCTGGGGTCTGTGACAACCTCAGGGAGTATGAATGAGTTGAAATCATTCACAAGGCTGGGGCATCTCTGCCTCTGCGGAAATTTGTTGGGAAAGGGCCATGGTTTATGAGACATTTTTAGAGCGTCTTTGCACCCACAGAGACCTAAGGGTCAGTGAAAGCTGAAGCTCAGTGGGTGAGAGGTCACCAAGGTCATTTCTGCTCCTCGAGGAGCCTGGCCTTAGTCAGCCTAAGTGAAGCAGGAGACGGTGTGGTCAGCAGCCCTCTTGGAAGAGCTGTAGGAGAAGCTGTCATGAAGGTCACTCTCCAATCTGATGTGAGGCTGCCCCTCAGCCTTGGCATTTTGTTTCTTTCCAGGCTGTTCTTTCCACAATAAATATATTAGAAACAAGGTCAAGGCTGGCTGGCCATCCTGGGGAACATCCTCCCAGCCTGGCCCACCTCTCCTCTATGTTGCATGGGGATGGGAGGTGGGCTCTGCACCCTGTTGCTTTTTCTGGACTCAGGAATGCTGCCTCCTGGCTATGAGTGCAAAGCTTTGTGGAAGATTTGGAGTCAGAAACTATAAATCCTGTAGTTTGCTGGACTCTGTGCTGGGAGGTTGAGGAGGTGGGGTCGGGTGTGGCAGGAAGCACACTGGAACCCTCACAGCCCAGAGCTGTGTTCAGGCAGAGGAATGAGCCCTGGGTGTGTTGATATGGCTTTGCACGTGGGGTTGGAGTCAACAGTTGAGTCTGGAAAGGAGGACCCAAATGTGTGGCATCTGAACAGTGACCTGAGGGGAGGGCGGGCATCATGGCAGGAGGACTCACCTGTGCAAAAGACACAGGGAGCAAACACTCAGAGAGTTCTGGTGTGTTTATGTGTGGAGCTGGATGGAGATAGGAGAGAATGGCTGAGGAGTCAGGGACGGGTGTGGATAGCCACATGTGGAGCTTTGGGGGTTTGACCTTTAACCCAAGGGTGAGGGTTTTGTAGGGGAGGGACATGGACAGCCTTGTGGTTTAGAGCTCAGGGATGCAAAGTTAGCAGAAAGCAAGCAGTGACCTTGACCAGAGAACCCAGTATCAGCACTGATGTACTGGGTGAGCTTGGGGCAACCAGCTGAACCTTGGTTTTCCCACCTGTAAAGTGGGCTGACAGTGGAATCTGACCACATGGCGATGTGATCACGACATAGAGATAAACACATCAAGGTCAAGAAGGCCTCGAATGAGGTTGGTGTTGGCCTCAGCAGCCCCATTTGACATCTTTAAAGCAAAGTCTTCAGTCCACATACTTTTGAAGGTTCCTTCTCCCACTTTCTGGGAGCCCCTGAGCAGTCCTGTTCCTCAGGAGAGCTCACTCTGCCCTGTCCCACTCCACCGGGCCAAAGGGGTCTTCTTGTCCTTTTATCCCTCCACCTCTTTACTCTACCACTACTTCTGCCAAGTAGTTTTTGTATTAGCATGTTAATCACACTGTTAAGAACAATGTTGAAAAAGGAAAAAACACCCCCCCACTTCCTTCACCTCACTGTCCCACCACATGGCGCCACTTTTTTTTTCTTTGGATGAGCTTCTGGCCTTATTTCCCCTCATCCTCCATCTCCAGCTTCTCGGTTTCCTGCCCTAATCTCTTTCTGAGGCTCTAGACATTTGCTAATGTTGTTTCTTCTGACTGGCATACTCCTTTCTCCAAGACCTTCCCTGAGGGCTGCTTAGGACAGCGCGGGAGATGGCCCTCATCCATTCCTCCAGCTTTCCCCCTGCCCCAGAGTTCAAGATGCTCAGCAAGGCATCTTGAGAGCATCATGTGGTAGGGTTGGGCCACAATGAGTGAGCCAAGCATAGTGAATACTAGGGTGGAAGGGGCAGAGATGCGAGATGTGGGGCTGTGTCCTGCCTCCAGTAACCCAAGTTTGCATGTGGTACAGTCACAGTCTGACCCCTTGGAAATGTGACCAAGACAGAGCAGCTGGGACTAGCTGTTGATCCTATGTTTTTCCCATTTGTTGATGTATTTCTTGGCAGAGTGTGAACTGGGATACACCTTGTCCCAAGCAGGCGTGACCGGGTCCAAGCTTTCTCCTCTGCTTGTTTTAGACTTTCCTGGACATTTCTTAGTCATCCCAGCACTGAACTGCTATTTTTAGTGCCACCACCTCCTAGGGGACTTAAAATAAAGCTGGCTCAGCTTCCTGGCCCCTCATTGGCTGGAGTGTTGGTCACAGGCAGGGAGATTGGCTGGATTGGGGATAAGCCACTGCCCACTAACACTGTCCTTCCCTCTGGCTCTTCTGGCCTTGGGTGAGGTCATAGGGACTGGAGCAAACTAGCACTTACCATGTTGAGTTGAGGGCTTTACTAGGTTCCCTTAGTGAGACCACAGCCACTGGCAACCTCAGGGTTCCACCCTCTTATAGAGAAGGGGGCTGAGGCCCTAAGAAGTGCAGTGACTTGCGTGAGATCCCACTACTGCCAATGGTTGTCTGCCAGGGCCAAACCCACCTCCTTACTGCTTTGGTTCAGAGTTCCTGTTATTAGGAGAGAGGGGGTGGGCTCCTCTACAGTCAGAGATGACTACAGAGCAACACACAGGTCTGCTGTCATGGATCCTGCAGGGAGATGCACGCCACCCTACCCGGGCCTGCCAAAGCGTGAGCGACTCTTTCATCTGGGGCTTGGGTTTTCCGTCTAGCAGCCTGGGGTCCCTGATATCTGTAGCGGGGGGGCCCACCCCTCCCTCTCCTCCCCGCCTCAGAGACTGGAGAGGGGCAGCCCTTCTGATGGAGTGAGTGCTGGGATGGGGATGTGAAGACATGACACATTTCCCCCTCACAGCCTTCATTTCCCCTCCCAACATTTCTGTTATTACCTGTGATCCTCTGAACCCATGGTTCCAGCTCTGAAGTGGGTAGATATAACCCCCATCAGTGACGAAATCATGTCACCTGGCCTCAAAGACGTAACTACCCCCTTAAGACAAAGTGTGTGCGGGGGGAGTCACTCGCTGTCTTTGTTGCAACTGGGGCCTTGAGGAGCCATTTCCCCCCACTCCCAATGGGTCTTCTTCCACCTGCCAGTAAGCCCGGAGGGCAGTGTTGAGGGACTGAGTGCTGAGTCTCAGCAGGACAAGGAGTGGGCCTGAAGGCTGCAATAGAAGACACTCCACATACAGACATCAGTAGTTCCCGACCTGCAAAGTGGGAAGAATAGCAATAACTCTCAACAGCCTTGCAGGTTGTTGAGAGGATTAAATGAAAAGATATGGGGAGAGTGCTTAGCTCCTCCTTAAAAGCCCATCCCTCCATTGGACTTGCTCTGACCTTCCTTTGTCCTGGCTCCACCCTCAGCACCCATCCTGCTGTTTCATCCACGAGAGCCCCTCAAAGGAGGGTCTGGGTCTGGTCCACCTCTGGGCTCCCTGCACTGGTCTGTATTGAGGGATCGCCTGTCAGTTCCTGGGCCCTCTCTGTGTTTCCTGGGAGAACAGACGTCAGCAAAAGACTCCCTACTCAAGGAGGTCTGGGAGGGGTGGGGGTCAGTGAGGAGACTGGCTGGCTACCTCCTGCTTCCACGGTACCAAGGTACCAACACTACCCTCCCTGTCTCACTGGACTTGCAGGTCTCAACGAGGCCGGGTGACGCTCCAGAATGGGAGACAAGCCAATTTGGGAGCAGATTGGATCCAGCTTCATTCAACATTACTACCAGTTATTTGATAACGACAGAACCCAACTAGGCGCAATTTATGTAAGTCTTCAGCTCTAGGACCAGAACGGGACCTCAGGGAATCAATTCACATGTTGGGCCAGTGCCTCCAGTTCACAAGTTCTGGCAGCCCTCACTGAATTTGGCTGTCCCCTTTTATCTGAGCTACTCTCCATGGCACAGGGGGCTTAAGGCCTAGCCCAACTCCCTGGTCCACACATTCCTTTCTGTCATCTGTAAGACTGGATTCTGATACCCTAGGCAGCAGGTTCTGGGCTTGCCATTCCATGGTCCTGGGAGTGCCTCTGTTCTAGATTGGGCAGCAGCAGACAGAGGCTAGGGCTCATGGTGCCCTCTGGAGGCAGCAGCTGTAAGCATCATCAGTGCCCCGCTGATCTCTCCTGGAGGCCCCAGGTCCACCTTCCTTTGGGGGGCCAAAAGCCGCTGAATGCTCATGGGAAACAAATGGGGTTAGTCCAGGGAGGTTGGTGTGTCTTGAGAAACCCTTCTATGCAGGTATGATTTGCTGCTGTTTTAGTGATGTTCGTATATACCAAGAGTTAATTGTATTTGACCCTGCCCAAGACAGAAATGTGATTGATCAGGCCACGCCTAGCAGGTCTGCCCAGGATAGGAGAGGTAGGAGTCATCCAGCATAGCCTTGCAGCCTGACTGGGCTGTGGGCAAACTCCTTTGTGTCTCCCTCCAAAAAGTCAGGGCCAGTTCAGAAATTTTGAAGAAAAGAAAAGGATCTTACCAGTGGAAGAACAAATCCAGCACAGGTATTTGATTGTCACTATCATAGGTAGAGAATTTTAAAAACTCAAACTGGTATGACTCTGGGATCCTTGGCACTTCTACCATATTGCTTTTAAAATCAATTAAAGCAGGCCTGACCCAGAGAAGAGTTAGCAAGGTCCTAAAAGAGTACTTTATGTATGTCATTTTATATAAACCTCAGCACATATTCCTTTTAAAGATCAGGAAACTGAGACTCAGGGGGAGAAAAAAAAAAAGTAGCTTGCTTAATGTCAGAGCTGGTAAGTAGCAGAGGCACTTTTGAGTTCTGCCCCTGAAGGCTGTGGCAGGAGAGATGGGGTGGGGAAGAAGTGAAGGTAATGGGTTACATGTTGATGGTAGGGAGGGTCCCAGGCAAGGCCTTGTCAGCCTCCATTCCTCTCTGACCCCATGGGAAGGGCCTCTTTGGAACTCACTGATGGCTTTTCTGGGACTGGTGCTGACTGACCATGCAGCAGGATGGCTTTTGACTGAGCCCTGGCCACATATAGCCAGCCTGGAGCTCATGCATATCAAAGGCCATACAACTTCTTGAATAAAAGGTGGGAAGTGAACTTATTAATAAGTTTGTATTTTGTTACATAGTCTTTCAGAGCTTGGGTTCTGCAGTGCTGGGGTGTAATTAAAGAAGTTGTTCATCCTGTAAAGTTTGGAAGTTACCCTCATTTTCCTTCTTTACAGGCAGGGAAACTAAGACATGAACTAATTTCCCCAAGCAAGACCCTTTTCAGGGTCCTTTCAGGGCCTCAGAGATACTCCTTGTGCTCTGAAGCCCTGACCCCAGGTTTCCTGGTTTTCAGATTGACGCGTCATGCCTTACGTGGGAAGGACAGCAATTCCAGGGGAAAGCTGCCATTGTGGAGAAATTGTCTGTAAGTAAGGGCCAGGGCTGGGCTGCAGGCAGCTCCTTCCCCACCTCACTGGCCACAGCCCACCACCCACTCTTTCCTTTGCAGAGCCTTCCGTTCCAGAAAATCCAGCATAGCATCACGGCGCAGGACCATCAGCCCACGCCAGATAGCTGCATCATCAGCATGGTTGTGGGCCAGCTCAAGGTAATAGTGCTGCTGCCTTGCAGTGCTGCTGTCCTGCTTCTCAAGGGACACCCAAAGTGATGCTTAGAGCTGTGTAGCTCAGTACAATAGCCATCAGCCACATGTGGTGATTTTTAAATTACATTAAGTAAAATGAAATAAAATTAAAATGTAGTTCCTCAGTTGCATTAGTCATACTTCAAGTGCTTGTGGCTGCCTATTGGACAGCGCAAACATAGAACATTTCTGTTATTGCAACAAGTCCTATTGGAGAGCACTCGTATAGAGCATTTTTGGAAAAGGGACAAGAGGTATAGGAGCAGGATGGGGCTGTGATCCAAGCCACTGGGCCTTTGCACTGCCTCAAGGTGTAGGTGGGCCTTCTGCAGGCAGCTGATCCTGAGCTGGAGTCCATGCTGCCACTCCCCAAGCTGGCTGCTGATTCTTCCACCTGCTGAGCAAAGCAGATTCCTGAAACCCTTGCTTCTCTTTGCATTTCTCCTTCCACTTCTCAAGACCTGTTACCTTCAAAGCCTTCCTGTGGTCCCGTACCCCCCAGGAACTCCTACTTGTTATGCTCTAACAGGCTGAAGCCAGATTCTTGATTTCCCAAAAAAGCCTCTCCTCCTTCCCAAAGCAGGACAAATGAGCTGCCCCTTAACCAGGTTCCAACCTCCTGGGCCTGTGGCATCATGGGGCCCAGAGTAACAGGCCCACATGCCTTCTCCCTAGGCTAGGCAGGGCTTCTTGAGTCCGTTACAAGGGTGGAAGAAAGTGGCGGGGGGCGGGGGCTAGGCCTCTCCAGTGGACCCAGACGGACCTGCCTTCTGGCCTGTTCTTTCCTGTTAGTTTCTCCTGCCTGTCCAAGATACCGTGCCCAGCAAGTGTGCTCAAATAGGCCTTGGGAGTGAGGAGGTCTCTCCTGGGGTCTTAGTGCCCACTTTCCCAGGCTGGAATCAGTTAGCAGTGCCTCTTCCCACCTGGCTTCAGGTTCTTTCTGGTGTTTTTGTCCAACCCCCAAAAGACTGATTTGCCTCCTTGCTGATGATAATTCCTGGAAAAAACAGTGATATTAGAAACACTGTTGGTTGGCTGGGCTCCTACCTCAACTAGGCCTCATCTGGGTATTCTGCAGTTTGGGTGGAAGTCTCTCGCCTTTCTTTTTTCGTTGCAAATATGTTACATGACAAGAAACAGATTACCTGATAGTGCTGCATTGGTTTTTTTCGCTTGTAGAGCTGTAATCAGTGTGAGCTTGGTTTTGAGCCTTTTCTCATGTACTTGGCCATAGTCAGTATTAGTAGTACCTTCTCCTGGTTGGACTAACTGGCATAATCAGACACTAAGATTGTTTAGTTTACAGATTACTGTGAGTTACATGGTAAGTGCTGCAGAACTCTTTCAAATTGATCATTTGTGCCCAGAAACATGGGTTCAGAGGCACGTACGTTCTCTGCTCTGTTGCTGTAGCTAACTGGTGAGTTTTTCTGCAGTTTGTGTACATAGCAGTGTGAGCTGCCATCTCAAGGCCCAGTTTAGTGCCCAGTTTAGTGTTTCATACATTGTGTCAATTCACAGTCACAAGTACCCCTTAGCTCTCCTAGGATTTGCGTCCAAATTGTAGGGCCTGATCCCAAGTCAGCGTTCACCTCCTGCTGAACACCCTTCCTGTTCCTTGGCCACCTTACTGAACCATTTTCTCTCTCCTCACAGGCCGATGAAGACCCCATCATGGGGTTCCACCAGATGTTCCTATTAAAGAACATCAATGATGCTTGGGTTTGCACCAATGACATGTTCAGGCTTGCCCTGCACAACTTTGGCTGACCTCCTCCCAGCCAGGCACTCATGCTGTTTCCTCCTCCCTCCTCTTCCCGATATTATTCATGCTCCTCCAGATGCTCCAAATATCATACACAAATGAGCAGGGCCGCGGTGGGAGTGGGCGCAGTGCGCTACTGCTGCCGAGGTATTGTGCATGATGTTTGGACGCTAGACTAGTTGCATCTGATGGGAGAAGTTTGTGTTGTACCAGCGCATGCCTTGGAAAGACTTAAGTAATGCGAAAGGTTGTCTTTTTTTTTTTTTTTTTTAATCTACTGACAAGTTGCTCTAGTAACCCAAAGAAGTGAAGGAGAAAGCAGCTGCCTCACCACCGAGATATTGATTTGTTCAGATGTTTCAATGCCTCATGATACAATAAAACCACAAAAATTTTCTTAACAGTTTAAATTGTTTTAATTAGTTTAATAGTTGGCTGGGCATCAGTAACTACCCTGCCTCATTGGCTCTCTCATGTCTCACCCTCCCACCTCTGCCCCACTTCAGCGATACCTGTTGCAAGGAGAAAACGCTGAAGCAGCACTCTCAGCTGGCTTCTCTCAGAAGCCCTGTAGGGCATAGTGTTCCCTCCATGGCCCACCTGGTCTTGGGAAAGTGAGCTGCAGACAGGCAGAGCTCAGGTCTGACCTGAAGCTTCCCTTGCACTGAAGCCTCTGCAGTCAGTTCTGACACCTCCTGTGATGTCTACGCTGGGTAGGGTCAAGGCTCTAATGACATGTGAGATGACCCAGAACCCCACCGAAGATGGAAAAGCCTTGGCAAAAATGGCCCATTAGCTTCAGGCCCTCTGAACTGAGGGCTCAGCAAGGCCAAGTATGAGCAGAGGTTTGAGGGAGAAGGGCCTGTTCTATCCACAGAAGGGTCAGGATCACATCCAGTGTGCCCTGTAAATCCCAAGCCAAGCAGAGGGCAGCTCTGATGCTGTACCATCTGCTGTGGATATCATTACCCAAAGGGGAGTAACTCGAACAGCCAGCCTCCAATGCCCATGGAGCCAGGCCCGGTTGGGTTGGAGTATAGATTTAGAACTACGAAAGAAAGCATTCTGAGTTTGAGGGATTTAGGTTCTAGGATTTCTCACCCCTGAGACCTCTGCAAGGCATCTCTAGGCCTCCTCCAATTCCCTCCCTGACCACACACACACACCTTCACACTATCTTCAAATCCCGGGAAGTCTCAGCTGTTGGGGCAGTTTCTGCTCCTCAGTTTTGGGGACAAGCCTTGCCTAGTACAAATCTAGCCCTTGAGCCCTGAGACCTTGGTGGTGTAAAACTCGTGGCAAGGTAGCAACCACAGGCTAGAACCAAACCCAGGACTTGGGCTGATGCCCTGTTAGGGGTTTTAGGATTGGTGAGGGCACCACAGCTTTGCCTGACCTGCACAGCCCCCTTCCCTCCTGCACTATGGATGGAAGCCAAGGACTTCCTCAGACCCCCACTGGTTGCCTGGCTACACTGGGCACTGGGCTGGATGATGTGCTGTTTGAAAGGACAGCATACTCAGGAGATTTCAATGGGGCTGATTTCTTGGCTGCTGTGTATTTGGGGGGTGGAGTTTGGGGAGAGAGGTAGAAACCTGCTGCCTCTTAAACCACCCTGTATAAAATCTGCAATACAGCTTTTCCATGTATCTGTGCCTGAAATGTCTGCAATAAAGAGGTGTTTGTAAACTATGGTTCCTTTCTTTTTGCCTGAGGGTGCCAGGTCATGCAGGGGGATGCTGGGAGACGTTAGGGAACAATGTGATGTTTGTGGTGGGACCATCTCCTCTGCCCTTGCAATTCCGGGGTCCGTGACTTCACGGGTCCCCTCAGGTCTTGGGTTACAGTGACCCACTTCCCAAAGGGGAAACCGAGGCTCCTACCAATTTAGCTTGCTCCTGGGGCATCTGAGGGATTCAGCTTGGGCAACCAAATTGACCCGGTCCTAGGCCCACCATGAGCCCATGCTTTGAGAGTGGACATGGACCGGGCGGGATATCCTGAGGCAAGTATGGCGCTTTGGGCGGTCCAGTAGGTGGACATTTGCTCTGCCTCAGCCTCAAGGAACTCCCCAGACTCTACTAGCGCAGGGGCAGGACCGCGGTAGGGGCGGGCTCCGGGAGGGGCGAAGCGTCCGACCCCCAGCCCGGAACCTTTCTTCTCCGCTCTGCTCAGGTTCCGGGAGCCGAGTCTGGGGCGGGCCGGAAGTGGAGGCGGTTGGTGGGGTTGGCGGGGCTCAGGGACGCGGCGCGGGTGGCGGTTTGCGAGCTTTGGGTGGACCGAGTGTAGTGACTGGTCCCAGTGTCTGGTGCTGGCGGGGTAGTGTTCAGCTGGACGGTGCGCGGCGGCGGCGAACGAACGCGGCGCGGACCCGGGCGCCCGCGGCTGGGCCCATGGCCTCCTCCTGTGCGAGCATCGACATCGAGGACGCCACGCAGCACCTGCGGGACATCCTCAAGCTGGACCGGCCCGCGGGGGGTGAGCCGGAACGGTGGGGGTGGGTCCTTGGTGAGCGGGCAGAAGGGCGGTGCGGGCCTCGGCCACCCTCATGGCCCTCGGGTCACTCAGGACCGGCTCTGCATCCTCCCGGCTGGTGAGGGCAGACGAGGGTCGGAGCGGCAAATCCCTGAGCGTGCTTGCTGAAGGGCGCAGACCCCTGGGTGCAATCCTGCCCCATCCCGGAGCCGGGCCGTTCTGCCTCGTCCTTCAGCGTCTCGGCTGAAGGTGAGGCACCTTCTCTGAATTCGCAGAGCCCACCAGGTGTCCTGGCCGCAACGTCTCTAGTCTTCCTGGGACTGGCCCGGGTTCCCTACCCTTTTGCCATAGTTCAGAGGCCTAGTCTGGGCTCTGTATGCGGAGTTCTGGATCTAGACCTAGGCGCTGTAATGAAGAGCCGCTGATCTCCCTATGCAACTTGCCCTTCCTTCTGGAATACAGACTCTAGGCATGCGATTCTGAAACTGATTTTCAGGAGGACGGTGACCACCCCCAATTCCGTGTCCTCTTTGGGTTTAAGGCAAATCACAGACTGCACAGTCCTGATTGGATCTACAAACATCTGCAAGCCCTAGTTTACGTCCATTCGTTTAAACTTTTCTTGGGTTTGCAGTGGTACCTCAGCTGCTCCTGCCCTCAGTGAGCTCCTAAGACACAGAGCTAACAAGGTGTAATATAATGCTCTTCTCATTGAAAGAGAGAAGTGTTTGGCACTGTGATGGGGATAGGGTGGGTGGGGTGGGGGCTGGAGAATGCCTGAGAACAGATCTGAGAGAAGAGCAATTTTTAGGCTAGGTCTTGTAATATGGAGAGGGGCTTGGGTGTCAGGAAAGACATTCTGCAAAGAGGAAATAGCATATGTGAAAGTACCAAAGTTTCATGGCAGGTTCAGGGACCTGTGAAATGTTGTAGTGGTTGAGACTGGCTGGTAATGGAGGTGTGGATGTGCAGTGGCCAGAGCTGAGAATTGGTGTTTCCTCAGACCCTGTTCTGAAACCTGCTGGAAGGCCCAAACTGGTTCCCTTTGGAAGCAGGCACTGGTGCTCACTCCTGGGTTTAGCTAACCTCTAATCTCTGAGAAAATCTATCTGCTGCCTGGAACCACCAAACCCTTTTCCCCAGGCCTGGAGTGTGTGCTCCTTGGACTCATGGGCTTGGCCTGGCCCTCTCATGCTTATTAGCTGCTAGCAAACTGGTCTTCACAAAGGTTTGGTAGAGCCTGGCATGGGTAATGTGTAGCTTGTTTGTTTGTCCTCATGGTAGCCTGCCTGGAAAGGAGAGTGGTCAGCTTACCCCTGAGCAGCTAAGGTGGCTGTGATGCAAGTGAGGTGGTCCTCTTAACTCTTTGCTTACTGACTGGTACTTGATTCCCCTGTTTGCCAAGTAGCCCTTGCTTGTCTCCTCTCACTGGAGGACCATGTGAGACCCCAGGCAGTTTTGTGACTAGAAACTTGTCATATTCCTTGAATATGAGGCCTTACTCTCCTTGCTACCTGGGAGTTTTGGAGTAGTGTCTGAACCTATGAGGGTGCTTGAAACACAGCCAATGGTAAACAACTAAAAGGCTGTCTTTCCTGATTGCACACCCTACCCCATAATTTCTCTACTCTTTGTCCAACTCCTTCATGTCCATTCCTCCAGGGTGGCTTCTTCTGAGCCATTTCCGTGTCAGGCAGTCTCCTTCCTTTCTTACTTCCACATCTTATCATGTTTTTCCATGCCTTAGAAGCCCACCCCCTCTTCTCCAACCCCTCCACTACTTTGATGTAGGCCCTGGTATCTCTCACCTGGATTCTCAACTATCCTGCATGCTACTTCAGAGCAGTCAGTCCTCTGGCCATAGCAGATCATGTCACTTTCCTATTTAAAACTTTTGTGGCTCTCATTACCACAGGGAAAATCTAAGCACCCTAGCCTCATACCCGAGACCTCTGCAGCCTTGTTTTCCCTCCATCCTTCCCATGTTTGTGTGTTCTAGCCACGCTGGCTCTGATGGCACCTCCTCTGTAAAGTCTGTCCTGACCCTTCCCATGTCCTCCTTCAAGTACACAGAGTCCCTCTGTACTGACCCAGGCCTGAGTATTAATTGGACTCAGAGCATTCTTATACCCTTCCCTCAGGTAGAAGAGCTTCATGCTCATCCTTGGTCCTAGCATGCATTAGGTTCACCATCAGTGTTTATGGAATAAAGGTTGAACAAAGGGCCCTCCTCGCCACTGACGAGCCTTGTTGAGTGTTCCTAGAGCACCTCATGGTTCTTGAGTGAAGCTCTGCAGGAGGAGAGGCCAGTGGGCAGGTGGAATAACTTCATCAGAGTGGCCCTTTCTGTCTCTAGGTCCCAGTGCAGAGAGCCAGCGACCATCTAATGCCTACAATGGAGATCTCAATGGGCTCCTGGTCCCAGACCCCCTCTGCTCAAGTGATGGTACTTCAACAAACAAGCCTGGTCTCCGAGCCATGCCTCCTATTAACCTGCAGGAAAAGCAGGTCATGTGAGTGTCTGGGAGATGGCAGTGGTGGTGATGGGGTCTTTGAGGCATTTGTGAACTAAAGGCATAAGGTGAGGGGAGAGGGTCTAGCAGCCTCTGCTGCTTCCCCACTAGATGACCTGGGGTGGAATACTTAACCTGAGTTTGCACTAGGATGAGGGGCAACGACAAGCTCAAGGACTTGGCCTGGATCTGAAGTTTGGGCACCTGGTTTAGCATGGAAGTAGGGCCATTCCCAAGGAGGGAGGTGAGCAAGGGAAGCTGTAGGTTTGGGGACCAGTGAACCAGGCAGAGTTGGGCATCTGGGACTTTACACTTTCACCAGAGTGTCTGTATCTTCTCCCCCCAACCCTGCCCATCGAGACTTTGGGTGGACAAGAGTCACGCTATGCACCCCTCCCCCCAGCTGCCTCTTAGGAGACGACAGTTCCACCTGCATCGGAATTTTGGCCAAGGAGGTGGAGATTGTGGCCAGCAGTGACTCTAGCATCTCGAGCAAGGCACGGGGGAGCAACAAGGTGGGCACCAGGATGTCATGGCATGTATAATGGATGGGGCACACTTAGGCTGTCCCTCCCCCATTCCATGCTGCCAGTACCTATGGGGACTATCCTGACAGACAGGTAGTGTATCCCAGTCTCAGGAAGCCAGGGTTGGCTGCCAAGTCTCTGTGGGAATCTGGCCCCAAGAATTGTGAATGGGTGGCTGGGCCTGCGCATATGGCCTCTACTGTCCCCAGGCATGCTGGGGGCTACCTCAGCTCCAGGAAAGCTGCCCCAGCCCTCGATTTCTATGACCTTCCTCACTCTTGATTCTCAGGTGAAAATCCAGCCCGTCGCCAAGTATGACTGGGAGCAGAAATACTACTATGGCAACCTGATTGCTGTGTCCAACTCTTTCTTGGCCTATGCTATTCGGGGTGAGTAGGCACAGTACAGAGGAGGGAGGTGTTCTGCTAGTAGCCCCAGAGATGCAGCTCTACTGTCCAGTCACTCAGCCCACTCAGACCGTAGAGGTATAATGGAAGGCTTGTCTGTGCTGGCCCCAGCTCTGCCAGGCCTTCTGGAGCCGAGTGAGAAAACAGAGATTGAGACTGGTAGTGGCAGAGAGGCAGGCAAGGGCAGGGCTTCTCTGCTGCTGCCTGGGCCTAGATACTTATTCATGGCCTACCGCTCTCCTGATTCTAGCTGCCAACAACGGCTCAGCGATGGTACGGGTGATCAGTGTCAGCACTTCAGAGAGGACCCTGCTCAAAGGCTTCACAGGCAGTGTGGCTGATCTGGCCTTTGCACACCTCAATTCCCCACAGCTGGCCTGCCTGGATGAGGCAGGCAACCTGTTTGTGTGGCGCTTGGCCCTGGTTAATGGCAAAATTCAGTATCCTTTCCCAGGGTGGGATGGGGGACTGAAGAAAAGTGGGCGGAGCTGGGTCTGCCAGACGTACATCATTATCCACCTGCCTAGCCCTTAACACCCTGCTCAGAGAAGAGATCTTGGTCCATATCCGACAGCCAGAGGGCACTCCACTGAATCACTTCCGCAGGATCATCTGGTGCCCCTTCATCCCCGAAGAGAGTGAGGACTGCTGTGAGGAGGGCAGCCCAACGGTGGCCCTGTTGCATGAGGACCGGGTGAGGGGGCTGAGCCTGGGGGGAAAGGAGGGGACCAAGTAGCAATGGTGTGGTCATGGGCTGAACGCTTACCTCCCTGTACCTGCTAGGCTGAGGTGTGGGACCTGGACATGCTCCGCTCCAACCACAGCACCTGGCCCGTGGATGTCAGCCAGATCAAGCAGGGCTTCATCGTGGTAAAAGGCCACAGCACAGTAAGCCTGCAACTGACTGCCTTTGCTGCCCTCCCTCCCCACCCCTTTATGTCCCTCATCTATTCCCTGTTCTCACAGCTGCCCACATAGCTTTCTAGCACTCTGCCATGGGTACTCAGAGCACAGAGGGACCCGTCTCCTGTGGCGCTCACACCTAACCATGCACCCTATGGAGCTGGTTTTCTCTACAGTACCCCGCCCCCATTCATTGTCTTTCATACAAACACGCAGATCCGCTTTGGGTCAGCCTAGCTCACTGCCATCCTCACCTGAGGAGGACTTGCTCCCACCTCTAGTCAGGTGGCAAAGCAAGGCTTTTTGGGTTCTTCCCAGTGCCTAAGTGAAGGGGCCCTCTCACCTGATGGGACTGTCCTGGCTACCGCAAGTCATGATGGCTTCGTCAAGTTCTGGCAGATTTACATTGAGGGGCAGGATGAGCCAAGGTAAGGTGGAGCCTGAGGGCCTGGGCTCTCCCAGGTAGGAGATCAGATCACCCATTCAGGCCACTCATATACCTGCCTGCAGGTGTTTGCACGAGTGGAAGCCTCACGATGGGAGGCCCCTCTCCTGCCTCCTGTTCTGTGACAACCACAAGAAACAGGATCCTGAGTGAGTGAGTGGGCAGGCAAGAGGGTGGTGGGCTGGACTTTGGGCTCCCAGCAGGGGCCCAGCCAGCCACTCAGTGCCTTGTTGCTTTGCAGGGTCCCCTTCTGGAGGTTCCTTATTACTGGTGCTGACCAGAATCGGGAGCTGAAGATGTGGTGCACGGTGTCCTGGACCTGCCTGCAGACCATTCGGTAAGCAGGGGCTGTGGGGCTGGGCAGGGGCAGGGTTGGGTTCCTTCCACCCTCTCAGTCTCATTCATCCTGCCTCGTGGCCACCCCCTCCAGCTTCTCCCCAGATATCTTCAGCTCAGTGAGTGTGCCCCCAAGCCTCAAGGTTTGCCTGGACCTCTCAGCAGAATACCTGATTCTCAGCGATGTGCAACGGAAGGTGGGCTGCAGTGGGGACGCTCTGGGCAGAGCTGATATCATCAGGGAGGACAAGGGTGTGTGTGGCACATCCACATCTTCCCAGCCCCTGAGCTCAGCTGTGAACTCGCTACCTGTGCAGGTCCTCTACGTGATGGAACTGCTGCAGAACCAGGAGGAGGGCCGTGCCTGCTTCAGCTCCATCTCTGAGTTCCTGCTCACCCACCCTGTGCTGAGCTTCGGTATCCAGGTTGTGAGTCGCTGCCGGCTGCGGCACACTGAGGTGCTGCCAGCCGAGGAGGAGAATGACAGCCTAGGGGCTGGTGAGCTGCTCAGGGTCAGGGATGTGTGTTGGGATGTAGGGGAGTGCTGAGGCTCAGAGGGCCAGGGGCTTAGTCGTCCACATTGTCCTTGCAGATGGGACCCACGGAGCTGGTGCCATGGAGTCTGCAGCTGGTGTGCTCATCAAGCTCTTTTGTGTGCACACTAAGTGAGTGTGCTGGGGAGGCCCGCCTGTGCCCTGTCTGTGCCCCTCCCTACCCTGCTGACTCTGACTCTCATATTCTCCCCCTGCTCTCCCTGCAGGGCATTGCAAGATGTACAAATTCGCTTCCAGCCACAGCTGAACCCTGACGTGGTGGTCCCGCTCCCTACACACCCTGCCCATGAGGACTTTGGTGAGTTGGGGGTGACAGGAAAGCAGGTTCTGACTGGAGTCTGAGATCTGACTCAAGTGGCAGCTTTTCCCACAGCATTTGGAGAGTCTCGACCAGAACTGGCTTCTGAGGGCCTGGGATCGGCCACTCACGGCTCCCAGTCTGACCTCCGACGCATCGTGGAGCTGCCTGCACCTGCCGACTTCCTCAGTCTGAGCAGTGAGACCAAGCCCAAGCTGATGACACCTGACGCCTTCATGACACCTAGCACCTCCCTGCAGCAGGTATGCTGCGGGCAGAGTGTGGGGCACAGGGAGGGAGGCCCTGGGAGTGCCCCCCACAGCCACAGCCCTCGTTCTCCACATCTCCCCAGATCGCTGCATCTCCCAGTAGCAGCAGCAGCAGCAGCAGCAGTTCCTCTCTTACGGCGGTGTCTGCCATGAGCAGTACTTCGGCCGTGGACCCCTCCTTGCCCAGGTGAAATGAGGGTCAGAGTTAGGGCGTGTCAGGGGCTGGTGCCAGGTGATGCCAGGCTCTGGCTGCTTACACTTCATCCTTCCTGCCAGCAGGCCACCTGAGGAGCTGACCTTGAGCCCCAAGCTACAGCTGGATGGCGGTCTGACAATAAGCAGCAGTAGCAGCCTGCAGGCAAGCCCACGTAGCCTCCTGCCTGGCCTGCTCCCAAGTCCAGCCGACAAATTGCCTCCCAAAGGGCCTGGGCAGGTGCGTATGTGGGTGTGTGTGAAGTGCAGTATAGAAGGTATATGGGAGTGGGAAGCCTGGCGGCAGTCTCCTCCCACAGCACCCTGTCTTCTGGTCCTGCTCTTCCTCAGGTGGTCCATGTTTCCCCTGAGGGTATCTCAGCCCCCGGTGTCCTTGGAGGGCAGATCCTCAGCCTTTCCATCCCCACCTCCTCTCCTCCTGGGCTGCGGCCATTTTTGACCTTCCTCCCCCTTCCCTGTTGTCCCATCTCTCATCACTACACACACCAGTGCTTCGTCTCTGTACTCCTTTTACTCCTACTTCCCACCACCTAAGTTCCCACCTTTGGCCTACCTCAGGTGCCTACTGCTGCCTCTACACTATCCCTGGAGCTGCAGGAAGTGGAGCCCCTGGGGCTACCTCAGGCGTCCCCCAGCCGCACCCGCTCCCCCGATGTTATCTCCTCGGCTTCCACTGCCCTGTCCCAGGATATCCCTGAGATCGCATCTGAGGCGCTGTCCCGTGGCTTTGGCTCCTCCGCTCCGGAGGGCCTGGAGCCAGACAGTATGGCCTCAGCTGCTTCAGCACTACACCTGCTGTCTCCACGGCCCCGGCCGGGACCCGAGCTTGGCCCCCAGCTTAGCCTGGATGGAGGCCCTGGGGATGGGGATCGGCATAGTACCCCTTCCCTCCTGGAGGCAGCCTTGACCCAGGAGGCCACGGCCCCTGACAGTCAGGTCTGGCCTACGGCACCAGACATTACTCGTGAGACCTGCAGCAGCCTGGCAGAGAGGTGAGGAGCTTAGGAGTGGGAAATGTGCTGATGGTAGGGGCTTCAGATAGAGTCATCCACTGCTGAGTTGGCCTGTCCCCCCAGCCCCCGGAATGGCCTCCAGGAAAAGCACAAGAGCCTGGCCTTTCACCGACCACCTTATCACCTGCTACAGCAACACGACAGTCAGGACGCCAGTGCTGAGCAAAGGTAGGCACCACCCCGCACCGTTCCTCTCACAGGGAGGGCCAACAAGTGGGTAGGTGCCTATTTCTCTCCCTGCCCTTCCCACAGCGACCATGATGATGAGGTGGCCAGCCTGGCCTCTGCTGCAGGGGGTTTTGGCACCAAAGTTCCCACTCCACGTCTTCCTGCCAAGGACTGGAAGACCAAAGGATCCCCTCGGGCCTCACCCAAGCTCAAGCGAAAGGGCAAAAAGGATGACGGGTAGGACGGGTCCTGGGGCCAGGGAGAGGGGTGGTCTTCAGGCTGCCTGCTTGACATGGCCTGAGGTGCTTCTCCTCTGTGGCAGGGATTCGTCCGTGGGATCCCGGCTCACAGAGCACCAGGTGAGCGAGCAAACACCCTTTCTGCTTCTGGGACTCCTGCCTGTGGGGGTGGGGTAGGGTCCAAGCCTTCCCCTGGTCTGGTGTGTGGGGTTGGGCGGGGCAGGCTTCATGTGACTGTTGGTGTTCCTGGCAGGTGGCAGAGGCCCCTGAGGACTGGCCAGCACTAATTTGGCAACAGCAGAGAGAGCTGGCGCAGCTTCGACACAGCCAAGAAGAGCTGCTACAGCGTCTGTGCACCCAACTTGAAGGCCTGCAGAGCACCGTCACGGGCCACGTAGAACGTGCCCTAGAGTCACGGCACGAGCAGGAGCGTATCCTTGTGGGCAGTGGCACAGCATGGGGCGGCAGCAGCATTCTTGGCCCAGGAAGGGATATGGGACCTGCTGCAGCCCTGTTCCTTAGCTACAATGCAGAGCGGCGACTGGAGCGGGCACTGGCCGAGGGACAGCAGCGTGGTGGGCAGCTGCAGGAGCAGCTGACGCAACAGCTGTCCCAAGCGCTATCTTCAGCTGTGGCTGGGCGGCTGGAGCGCAGCATACGGGATGAGATCAAGAAGACGGTTCCTCCATGTGAGTTTTGCATGGAGACTTCTGGGTGGGCCAGATGGAAGTGGGGCCCCCTACCTGTCAAGCTTCTTCTCATGGCTCTACCTTTCCCTCCTCACCCTGTCCCAGGTGTGTCTAGGAGTCTGGAGCCCGTGGCAGGCCAACTGAGCAACTCAGTGGCCACCAAGCTCACAGCCGTGGAGGGTAGCATGAAAGAGAATATCTCCAAGCTGCTGAAGTCCAAGGTGCTATGGGACCCAAGGTGAGGGAGGTTGGTGGTTGGTGGGCTTGGGCTCAGCTTTCAACTCAGGCCCCTTCTTCCACCCCCAGAACTTAACAGATGCCATTGCCCGAGCAGCCGCAGACACGTTACAGGGGCCGATGCAGGCCGCCTACCGTGAAGCCTTCCAGAGCGTGGTACTGCCCGCCTTTGAGAAGAGCTGCCAGGCCATGTTCCAGCAGATCAATGATAGCTTCCGACTGGGCACGCAGGAATGTGAGTAGGGTCATATGCCCCAAGAAGGGAAGGGCTATCGTCTTCTCCCTACCATCCCTCTCATGGCCCCCATGGTCACTTCTCAGACTTGCAGCAGCTGGAGAGCCACATGAAGAGCCGAAAGGCACGAGAACAGGAGGCGCGGGAGCCCGTGCTGGCCCAGCTGCGGGGCCTGGTCAGCACGCTGCAGGGAGCCACGGAGCAGATGGCGGCTACCGTGTCCAGCAGCGTTCGGGCTGAGGTGCAGCACCAGCTGCACGTGGCTGTGGGCAGGTGTGTGGGCAGGGCACTGAGCAAGGTGGTGTGTTTGGAAAGGGCCAGACCCAACTGCCTGTCAGCCTCATCTCCCTCACTTGCCTTTGCAGCCTGCAAGAGGCAATTTTAGCACAGGTGCAGCGCATTGTTAAGGGTGAGGTGAGTGTGGCACTCAAGGAGCAGCAGGCTGCCGTCACCTCTAGCATCATGCAGGCCATGCGCTCAGCTGCTGGCACACCTGTCCCTACCACCCACCTCGACTGCCAAGCCCAGCAAGCCCATATCCTGCAGCTGCTGCAGCAGGGCCACCTCAACCAGGCCTTCCAGCAGGTAAGCCGGGCACTAAGCCCAGATAGAGTCAGGAGTCTCCTGACAAGGCTCACACATCATACATTCCACTCTACCCATCATGCTTTGGGTGGTCTGGCCTCAGCAGACTCTTTTTGGTTCTCTTTGGCCTCCAGGGCATTTCCCTTGCTCTTCCCTCTGTCTGGACCCTGGATCCCTTTCTTCCTACCTCAGTCTACCTTGTTTCAGAACCACCCTTCTCAGGAAAACTTTCCTGATTCCCTAGAGTAACAACACAGCCCTACAGTGCTCTCTCTGGGCCCCAAAGCATCCCCCTCAGGATGCCCTACTCTGGTCATCCTCTCCCAGGCCACATAGCCAGACAAGCAGGCATTCCATCCTGACATTAGCTATAAACTCTGTTCTCTACTCAGGCCCTGACAGCTGCCGACCTGAACCTGGTGCTGTACGTGTGTGAAACTGTAGACCCAGGCCAGGTGTTTGGGCAGCCACCTTGCCCCCTCTCCCAGCCTGTACTCCTTTCACTCATCCAGCAACTGGCCTCTGACCTTGGCACTCGAACTGACCTCAAGCTCAGGTGAGTGGGCATAGTCAGGGACTAGGGCTGTGGTGAAGGGCGGGGAGCAGTTCAAAGCAGCGACTCCCACTCCTGCCTGACTCCCCTCCTTAATTTTCTCCACCAATCCCCTCTGTCCCCACCCATCTCAGGCTTTGAGGCCTCCATTATCAGCCTCTGGGCCTCATTGCCACCAGGGGGCACTCCTCTCTGCTGGAGATCACCTGTAGCCTGTCCTTTTCCTAAACCCCCAGCTACCTGGAAGAGGCTGTGATGCACCTGGACCACAGTGACCCCATCACTCGGGACCACATGGGCTCCGTCATGGCCCAGGTGCGCCAGAAGCTCTTCCAGTTCCTGCAGGCGGAGCCACACAACTCACTTGGCAAAGCGGCCCGGCGTCTCAGCCTCATGCTGCACGGCCTTATGACCCCCAGCCTCCCTTAGCTCAGCCTGCCTTGCCCAGGATGGGGTGGCACTGAAGGTCAGCAGACAGGCCTAGGCCAAAGCAGGGTCATGTCTGCCCTTTACCTGCTCAGGCTCCCACCTCTGGCGTGTTTGATGGGGATAGCACTGGCTATGGTCTATAGGTTGTGGTAGCCAGCAGGTTTAGGCTGGGCCCAGGGTGGGTATTGTGCCTTCTTGGGTTCTGCCATGCCTGGAGCATGACCCCTGAGATTATGACACCACTTTAGTTGAATTTTCCATGTTCCTTTTTACCACCAGTTTGGTTCTTTTTGTTTTTGAAAAACATTGAGAAATTCAATTAAATGCTTTTGGAATAAAATGGAGTATGTGTATGCTTTTCTTTGGCATGACTTTGATAACTGCCCTTTGTTACCTGCCCCCTCTCCTGGAGCTCTGTCTAGGCCAACCCACCCCAGGGCCCTGGACACCCACCCTCATCTGCCCAACTGCCTTCCCAGATCTCCGCTCTCCATCTCTGAGGCAAGGCAAGGGCCCTGGGATCAGCTCAGCACCACCCCGAGCTCCTGGGTTCTCCTCTCTGGAATCCCTCCCTTCTTTGCCTATCTGAACTGGGGGGTGGGGCTGCTGGCTGGTTTGAGCTCCACCCTCAGCCCCCATCCAATCACAGTTCCTCCTTCTGGGGGCTGGGCCGAAGGGCTGCACTCCAAGCTGCCAGCTCTGGCACTAGGCTCCCAGCCCAGGGAAGATGTGCTGCCGCTTCTGTCACCGCTGGCAACCGCCCTGTGCACTGGGGCTGTTGCTGCTGCTGCTGCCGCCCCTTGGTGAGTGCCAGCGTGCTGGACCCAACCCAGTCCACACACCCCCTCCCCAGGCTGGGTGTAGGTTGTGTGGGAGCTGAGGCACAGCCCTCCTGAGCGCTGAGAGTCAGGGTGGAGAGGAGGTGAGGGCTCCAGGGAGGGATTGTGTGCCAGTGGCTTCAGGATGTAAAGTGAGGGTGGGAACTGAACCCTAGTTTCGGAGGGAAGAACCCCCAAATTCCACAGTCCCCATCCTGATAAGGGGAGACTTGACCTCTTGCGGGACTCCCAGACCAACCGTGGGATCTCTGAGGTGCTCTCTTAGGGTCGAACCTGGATCCCAACCCCCTCTATTCTGCCCTACCCGTCAGAAAACACCTGTCTCTGGGGAGGGGATGGAAAGGCCAAACAAAGATTGTCTAGGCTGCAGAGAAACTGGAAGTTGCCAGGGGACCTGCCTCCTTTCACCATGTCCATACTCTCATTTGGACCATTCTCACCTGACCTGGGACCCAGCAGCTTGGAAGAAGAGCCAACTCCTGGGACGAGGCTTCTCCTTCCCCCATCCCCACCTATCCTGTCCAGGTCTGCCTAGAAGGGGGCAGAGGCAGGTGGTCCCCAGATGTGCCCCTTAGTTCCCTGGGGCACCCCTTTCACGCTGAGTCACGTCCCCAGAACGCCCCCTGGTAAACAAGCCCCTGGGGTTTGGCGGCGAGGGGCGGGGATGGTGAGGGCACGCCACCTCATCCTATCAACTATTCTCCACCCCCACCCCCAGTCCTTGTATCTCCCCTGGCAGCAACTACAGCGGTCCCAGGCCGCTGTGACACCATGTACCAGGGCTTTGCCGAGTGTCTCATCCGCTTGGGGGACGGCATGGGCCGCGGAGGTGAGCTGGAGAGCGTCTGCAGGTACGGGCAGGCGTGAGGGCAGCAGCCCAACCCCACACCCTTGGGGTCTGAACCTCTTCCCTCCCATTCCAAAGCCCCCTGCCCCACCTGATTACCCTAACCCCACACCCTTGACAGGTCTTGGAATGATTTCCACACCTGTGCCTCGCGAGTCCTGTTGGGCTGCCCTGAGGAGGCCGCCGCCGTGTGGGAGTCACTACAGCAAGAAGCTCGCCGGGCCCCACACCCAGATAATTTGCACACTCTGTGCGGCACCCCTGTACGCCTTCAGGAGCACGGGGCGGGCCCAGAGACCAACCAGGAGACGCTGCGGGCGACAGCGCCAGCACCCACTCGGGTCCCCGAGCCCCCTCTGCTGGCGGCTGCTTTGGCACTCGCCTGCCTCCTGGGTCCTCTGGCCTAGCCGGTCTGGCCGGGTAGCAGCGTGTCTCCCCCCCCCGCCCCCCCTGCCCCCCCCCCCGCCCCGTCTCGAAAGCGCTCGGCTTTCATTAAACGTATTTATATTTGTACCAAGCTCCTTCCTTTCTTTCCACTGTGGCCCACCTGGCTGGGGTGGAGGCCTCAAGAAGCTGATCCCCAGGACGAGATGGGCGGGCTGAAGACCACCATAGGGGACTCAGTCTTTCTCTTCACAAACACTCATTTCCCAGGGGCAGTGCAGAGCTTTCCATTGCCAGCAGGTTCCAAGACTTCTGGTGGTGACCCAAGATGTGTGGGAATGCACATATTTCTCTGTTCTCCCGGGCTGGGAGAACTCCTAGCCCTACCTGCCCCTCCTGTCCTGGCCCCTAGGGGCCATGTGAGGTGCTAGAGTGTCCGCACCCCCACCCTCAGCCAGTCCACCCCCCTCCCCAGGTTCTTTCCAGTTTCCAGGCTCCTGTCCATCTCACCTCCTCTTCCCTCTGCTGAACTACCACCTTAGCCTTCAAGACACAGTTCAGATTAAGTACCCTTTCCTCTCCTTCTCTGGGGTCCTGATTAATCTAAGGGGAGCCTGTTCCAGAAGATGGGGAGCCCCCATTGGAGTCTACATTCAAGTACCTGAGGTGACCTGGAGCTGCAGAAATTGGGGTCACGATGAGGGTTCCTCTGGCCTTACGCTCTCCACAAGCTTGTTCTTTGAGAAGAGGTGTGCAGCGTGAGGTCAGAACAATCCCGGAAGGCTTTCTGGAAGCACAGAGGAGCCCCAGTTCATCATGGTGGAGAAGAAGAGCAAGAATCAGAACGGGCAGAATCCTGAGGGAAGGAGGAGGCCTCAGAGAGGGTGAGACCCTCTATTGATCAGTCATCTACTGTCCCTGCCAGGACCCTCTTCCAAGCCATCACCCCACGACTTGTGTGGGCACTGCCATGGCCTCCTCACTGGCTTCTACTCTCACTCCCTCCACTTTATTCTCCATTTTCTAAATTGAAAAACTGATCCTGATATTAAACTCCTTTTCATTGTCTATAAGGCCCTATGTAAGCCAGCTATGTTTATATATAGGACATTTTATTCAGTCTACTCCTTCAACTCCCCCTCTATAGTAGCACAGAGGAGTGATCTACCTACTCAGTCCTTGGGTTAAGGGGAGGTTTCAGAGAAGGATCATGATAGAGGGTGATAGGGGGTAAGGATACAAGACTTACAAATGGTGGAGGAGAACTGGGGCTGAGTTGGAGAGGAGTTTACAAGAGGGGCCCAGGCAATCAGCTGGGAGGGGAGGAGGGGTGGGAGTCCAGAACTTGGCAGGCCAGGTTTGCACTAAAGCCCATGCTGGGAGGTTGTTGGCCCTAGGACAGAATCAGGCCTGATAGGACCCTTGACTAGGCTCCAGGGTGACAGGTGCCTCCAGAGACCTCCACCCTACTTTATCATGTAGGAGCCCTACTTCAGCAACGCTTCCCAAACACCCTCCCATTCCAGTTAGCTAAGATGCCTCAGTTAACTCACTCTCTGCCCTGTCTTTTCTCCTGTACTTCATTCACCTGTATTTTTATCCCCACTTCTCTCTCTCTCATCCATTCCTTACCCATCTCACATCACCTGAAGGAGAAGGTTCAGGAAAAAAACCTCCCAGATCCACCCCCTTTGACCACCAGTATCTTCCAGAAGGAAAGGCCAGCCTTTTATTCTTTGTACATCTATTCTCTGTGCTCAGAATAACCTTCCTCATTTCCTCCTGGTGAACTCCTACTTCTTGTTCAGTATCACCTACCGCCTCCCTAACCCTGACTCCAAGCTGAATCAGAAGCCTCCTTCAGGTCCACAGAGCTCCTGGGCTTTCTTCTGTCTCTGTACGGATAACACTGGTTCACTGGCTTCTTACTGTCTGGGTCTAGGTCAGAATTCCCCACTCTGGATTCCCCAAGTGTCCTCTTTGTGTCTCTAGCACCCAGCCTAAGGCTGGGTATAAAGAGTGTACTTGTGGGAGTGCGTGGAATGAAAAACAGAATTGCTAAATCCTGCATAGGAAGTGTTACAGTCAGCAAAAGCTTGGACTGAGAATGACTTCAGTATGGAGGATGTGTCTTCTTGGGGCAGCCCTCTTAACCTGAGCATACTATTTGGAGGGATGGTGCTGGGGCTCCAAACCCCAAAAGTCTTTCTAGAACCACTCTTACTCTTGGTGGGTGGCCAGGAGCAGGCCGCTTCCAGGAGCAGGGGCTCGATTGTGTTGGCCAGCCATCAAAGGGATTACCATCCTCCTGCTGTGACCTACTTTCCCCTGGTTTTTGCCCCCTAAGTCCCTGCTCTTCCCTGGAATTGAGTGACCTGGAGTGTGTGCAGGGGGGTGGGGTTGGGGACAGAATCTGCTCTCTGGCCAGGGGCTTAAGAGCTTTGTGTGTTTTATCCCAGAGCTGCAGGAAAGGGGTGGGCAGAGAGCCAAGTGGGCTGAGCCCTAGACACAGCTGCCCAGGCTAGAGCATCATGATAATGGTGCTTCTCATGTTTGCAGCTCTGCAGACATGGAACAGCTTATTGTTCAGGGGAGAATCTGGGGGTTGGATATCCTGAGCCCAGTCCCCTCTGCATCAATATACCTCTTCATCTCAGGGCCCCCGTGTTCTTCACCAGAGCCCAGGCCAGCACCTTCCATAGCAAGGGCTCAATAAACATTTATTGAATTAATTTGCTGAATGTCTGTAAAATAGAGGTGTTGTGTGGATTTCTAAGCCCCATCAACCCTGGAATTCTATATTATTTTCAACCCTCACAATAACTGTGAGGTCAAGACTATGATCCCCATTATACAGATAAGAAACATGAAGCTTAAGGAGGGGAAGATGTCTTGCTTAAGTTCAGTTCACACAACTGTGGAAGTGTCAGAGCTGGGATATGATCCCAAGTTTGATTGGCCCCTAAGTTCATTCCCTTAAGCATCACACTAGACGTATGGAAATAATTTTTTAAGTTTTCTTTTTCCTTTTTATTTATTTTATTTTTGGCTGAGTGGCCTGTGGGATTTTAGTTCCCTGACCAGGGATTGAACCCACGCCCCCTTGCAGTGGAAGCATGAAGTCTTAACCACTGGACCACCAGAGAAGTCCCTAAAGGTTTCTTTTTTAATAAAATCTTTTATGAAGCCCTACTACATAAAACAGACTGTGATATTTTATTGGTGTTAATATATGTTTAGGTTTAAAGTATACCATTAGCTTATACAGTTAAAGACAATTCCATGTATGAAGTAAGGGCTCAGTAAAGATTTTAAGAAATGAACAGACTGCAATGAGGAAGATGTATGGAGATTACAATCCCATCATCACTCAAAAGTAGTTGTGGCCAGGGGGGTTAAGGTGATGGACTAGAAATCCATTGGGGTTTCCCTGCGCAGGTTCAAATCCTGCCAAACTATGCCACCTTTCCCTTATGGTGATCCCTATTGAGTCACAGCCAGTTGGGGAAGAATGCTGTTGCCTTAAAGAAAGAAACTGGGTTGTTCTCCAGCCCTGCTCTTTATGGTTGCTCAGTGAAAGACTCCACCAAGCACGTGGATTGCGCCCCAATAGTAAATATAAGGTAAGTAATAAAAATATTATTAAAGAAGGAAAAAAAATCCCCTTATTACTTGAGACACTTATTTCCCCCCCATCTCCACCCCGAATCTGGGTTGATTGTAAAGTTAAGTGAGATAATTCTGACCCTATAGCGGAATTGTTAATGGTAACAATTTTTCTTTAATCTACTTGTTTTGCAGCCTCAGGATATACTAAATTTAGTAATAAAAACAACAATAATTAAACTGTTACTCTGAAGTTGGCCCCAAACTAATCTCACCTATTCTCGTTAACCATTTGCAACTCCAATGTGATGGAGGTCAAATTCAACATATCTGAGTGCCTGAATTATTTTAATTTCAGTTAAAAAAATAATTTGTTAATTAAATTTACACCGATCCTTTCCGGAGTTCCAGAGGCACTTCCAGAAACCTCCTGAAATGCACTACGTCCCCAACCACGCACTACATTATTATTTTATTTTTGGCCGCGCCCCGCGGCATGCGGGATCTTAGTTTCCCCACCAGGGATAGAACCCGTGGCCCCTGAATTGGGAGTGCGGAGTCTTAACCTCTGGATCTCCATGGAAATCCACCCAACCTCGCACTATAAAGCGCCCTGTCCCCAACCTGAATCTTGAAACTTTCACCCTACTTCCCACGGTGCCTACCCCAAACCTAAGGTCGAGACACTTGGAGCGACACAGAGACTCACCTCCTACTCCCGAAGAGAGCCCGACCCCGCCCTGAAGGCGTTGACTGGCAAGCCACGCTCGGAGAGCCGCCAACCACGTAGCCCGGCCCTCTCGAGTCCGCCCCTGTCCCGCCCCGTGGGCGGCCCGGATTTGTTTTGGCGTCAAGAGCGCGCTGTGATGACGCCACGACGCTGACGCCTGAGGATGGCGGCGGCGGCGTTGGTGGTCGGGGCTGTGTCCGCGGCCCGGAGAGGGTCAGCACAGTCGCCCGGACGCCGAAGAGCCCGCCGCCCGCGCGAGGTGAGGCGGCCCGGCCAGGACCGACGGCCCCATGGGCGGGAGGGGCTGACGAGCTGCAGCCACGGTCGCTTCCTGGAGCACTGGGCCCGTCCCTGCCCAGCCCAGAGCCCTCGGCCTGTGCCCGCTGCGCCGGGGCCTAGGGGGAGTGGGTAGCAGGCCAGGCGATGGCTGCTTGGGGTCCCTGGTGTCCGAGGCTTGACTGGCCTTGAAACCTGCTGCGCTGGGTAGCCCGTCTCTGAGGCCCCAAGGGCCAGGTGGACGTGGTCAGCTGTCCTGCCAGCTGTTCAACCAGTCGACATCGGTCAGGGTGAACCAACCTGGTTGTCCTCACTACCTTCTCGTGTCTGGCACCTACTCCACACCTCCTCTTTTGCTACTGAACGACAGGGTCGGGGGGCAGCTAGTCTCTTCCTTGTTCAGGCTGGGGAAAATCACACCTGAGTCCAGCCGGGTCGCCTGCTTTGTAACCCAGTTATCCCTCTGCTTTTATAAGGGGAAGCCCAGCTCCCCCACGCTCACTCCCTCTCCTGAAACTGTGAAGTGATAATTCCCACTTGAAAATCTGAATAAGTCCTTCATTGCCTAAAACTGGCTCCTTGGTACCTGCAGGGTAAAGGCCAAACTTCATAGCAGGGCATTCAGGGCTCTTCATAATCTGGCATAACCCCGAAGTTAACACCTGGGCACTTCTGTCTCCTGCATACATAGTTTGTTGTTGGGGGTATGTACATCTGCCGTTAGCTCTGTGTTTTAACACCCTTTCGCTTTAGATACGCAATTTTCTCACTTTGTACTACTCTTCTTTTCCCCACCCCCACCTCCACCCACCAGTTTGGAAAATTTACATCTGTCCTTTAAAATCCACCTTAGATTTAATTTCCTTGGAAAAGCCTACCTTCACATGTAACCATTGACTCCTCTGTACTTCAATTCATGTGACTACTGTTGGAGTTTATTGTGTTGTGTCACCTGATGGTTGGCCTGGGGATTGTCTCTTCTGTCTGCATATCAGTGTCTGGCTCTGTGCTTGGCATAAAGTAGGAGCTGAGTCAACTGTGATGGGTTGCTGATTTAAGAATGGATATAGATTCAGCTATACTACTGAGCACATATCAGGGGCCAGGACCTGAGATGAGCACAGCAAATGCGAGTGTCCTGTTTGCACATTCACACGTGTGCATGTGGTAGGTGGTGCAGCCTTGTCAACCTGATGATCTAAAATCTCCTAGGGTGGTTTTTCAAAATACAAATTCAAGAGTTTCATTTTCTGAGATTTTGATGCAGAATATCTGGAATCTGGTAGGAATCTGTATTTTTTTTTTTTTTTTTTTGCGCGGTACGCAGGCCTCTCCCTGCTGTGGCCTCTCCCGTTGTGGAGCACAGGCTCCGGACGCGCAGGCTCAGCGGCCATGGCTTACGGGCCCAGCCGCTCCGCGGCATGTGGGATCTTCCCGGAACGGGGCACGAACCCGTGTCCCCTGCATCGGCAGGCGGACTCTCAACCACTGCACCACCAGGGAAGCCCGGAATCTGTATTTTTTTAAAACTCTCCAGGTGACTTTACTATGCTCCTTAGTTGAAAATCTTTGTCATTACTCCAGGAAACTGTTGTGTCTTTGTCCAGTGGGAAGGGCCAGCTGTGCCTTGTAGCACACAACTGCTGTTGCAGTCTCATTTCCCATATCTTGGGGAGGCAGGATGATTTGGTGGTTAGAAGTATGGGGTTTGGAATAAGAAAGACTTTGATTCAGTTCTTGATTTTTATGAGATCTTGAGGTTCTTTGAGTCCTAGTTTGCTCATCCCATAATAGGAATAATCATGCCTACTTTATGTGGTTGCAGAGAGGAGTGAGAATGCATATAAGACGCTTAGCACAGTTGAAACTTAGGAAATGGAAGCCACTGTTATTACTAATGGCTGTTCTTCCCAGGGTTTATCCCATGTCAAAAGGGGATCTCATCTTAGTAAGCCTGTTTGCTCTTCAGACTGAGTCTTGTGTAGGAAGCTACCTTATGTTATGTGATTTCCTTGAGGTAATTTCTGATCATCAGAGATAGCTCTGACAAAACTGCTTCTACTCAGGGCAGTTGCAGTTGGCCACTACCCTAGAAAAGATGTGGATTGCTGACTCACTGGAAGGCGGGTTTGCTGAATAAGTATGTTGTCCAGGTCTAATTGCAATTCTTGTTAAGTTGTGTAAATGAGCTAAAGGAAGTGCAGCTTTCAGGAAACCTGTTTGCCTCTTACAATGAGCTAGAGCTGAGCCTCACTTGGAATGGAATACCCCAGAAGATCGTAGTTTGCCTCTTACAATGAGCTAGAGCTGAGCCTCACTTGGAATGGAATACCCCAGAAGATCCTAGTTTGCCTCTTACACTGAGCTAGAGCTGAGCCTCACTTGGAATGGAATACCCCAGAAGATCCTAGTGTCTGTGAAATCTGAACTAGATACTGGGGTTCTCTGTCACTCACAAGTTCATCGGTAAGTGAGTGAGACTTTGGTTTAGCCGTCTGTTTTTACTTTGTAAGTGTGAGCATGTTATTTGGGCACTTTTTTTTTTTTTTTGCGGTACGCGGGGCTCTCACTGTTGTGGCCTCTCCCGTTGCGGAGCACAGGCTCCGGATGCACAGGCCCAGCGGCCATGGCTCACGGGCCCAGCCGCTCCGCGGCATGTGGGATCTTCCTGGACTGGGGCACGAACCCGTGTCCCCTGCATCGGCAGGCAGACTCTCAACCACTGCGCCGCCAGGGAAGCCCTGTTTGGGCAACTTTGATCCTCTCCATTGCTTCCTAACTGTGTGATGTGAAGTGGCTATAGGTGTGCCAAAGTACTGACCCTTAAGCTTTGAGATAGCTGAGAACAGCTGTCTCCATTGGCCCAGGGTGCACAGAGAAAAATTTGAGAAGTACAGCCCTGGAAGAAAGGAAACAATTCCGCTTGTTGAGAGCTGGAGAGAGACTTATTTATTTGAACTTTCTTTTCTTCCAGGAATCTTACTCAGTAAGTATTAAGCCAATTTGTGTTGGCTAGGTCATCACTGAGCTAATTCTTGGTACAGCCCTCTGTTGCCATGGCATCTCATGTGATGCTAAAGTAGAAAAATGTGCTGTTTTCATTTGCTAGAGGAAAATAATCACAGAGGGACCCCTTCCAGGCTGCCAGCCTTGAAGTGGCCTCACAGGGCATCATAAGAGTAATGGATCAGGGGACACTTGGTGTGGAGCCATTTGGGCTGTAAGTTCCTTGAGAACAGAGATTATAACTGCCTTCTTTTTGTCTGTCACAGCCCCTGGCAGAGTTCCTGGCCCACAGCAGGAGCTCAGTAAATATTTATGGGTTGAACTTTGGGATTTTGGAAGGAGAACCCCAGGTACATTGCCAGAGGCTGTATTTCTGATGATGGGATGGGCAGTGGGTGGGATGTCTCAGATGGAGTTGAGGATCAGGATAAAATGAGGAGGACACGACAAACTGTTGAACTCTCCTTCTCTCAGCCCTAAAGCAGAAGTCTCTGCTCACCAGTTATTACCATGTAGAGCAGTGGTGCATAGAGTCTTTAAGAGGTGGAGTCCTGAGTTACTATATTCCAAAAAGAAGTTGTAACAATTCTTATTATGAAATGGTGTTAAAAGCTAAAACATTACGGAAGTGAATAATGAACTGTGTCTTTAGACACAAACACTAATCATTTTTAAAATAATTTGGTGTATATTTGGTATAATAATTTGGTGTATATTCCCCCAGCTTTTTTTCTTATGTATATACTAGTCTATACATTTCTACAATATGTATTTATTTATTTATTTAAAGAAGATGTTGGGGTAGGAGTTTATTAATTAATTTATTTATTTTTGCTGTGTTGGGTCTTTGTTTCTGTGTGAGGGCTTTCTCTAGTTGTGGCAAGCGGGGGCCACTCTTCATCGCGGTGCACGGGCCTCTGACTATCGTGGCCTCTCTTGTTGCGGAGCACAGGCTCCAGACGCGCAGGCTCGGTAGTTGTGGCTCACGGGCCTAGTTGCTCCGTGGCATGTGGGATCCTCCCAGACCAGGGCTTGAACCCTTGTCCCCTGCATTAGCAGGCAGATTCTCAACCACTGAGCCACCAGGGAAGCCCTACAATATGTATTTTTTAACTTTAAAAATATAATATGTGGTGATGACTTTAAAATATAGCAATAGCACAGAAGTATGTAATGTGAGAAGTAAGAGTCTCCCTTCCTTCCACCTGTTCCCCCGACATTCCCATACCCTAGAGACAGTCACTGTCAACAGCTTCTCTTCTACCTTTCCAGGATATTTTTTTCCCATGTATATGTCTATACCTTTTTAGAAATTTCTCATTAGACATATGCTTCACATACTCTTTTTTTTTTTTTTTTTGGCTGCAATACGCAGCATGCGGAACTACCCCGACCAGGGATTGAACCCCTGCCCCCCTGCAGTGGAAGCGCAGAGTTTAACCACTGGACCACTGGGGAAGTCCCTTCACAGACTGTTTTAAACTCCTTGGTACATCACAGACGTGGATACCAGTACAAAGCCAATCAAACTGACGGGTATCTTTCTTTGTCAATATATATGGATTTACTTCATTCATTTCAGCAGCTGCAGAGCATTCCATTATGTGATTGTATCTTAGTTTATTTAATTATTTCCTTCCTGATGAATATTTGGGTTGTTTCAATTTTTTCATTATTATAAAGAATGGTTCCATGAGCTTTCTTTTGCAAATCTATCTTTGTGTACTTGTGGAAGTGGTTTTGTAGAATTATTTCTGAAAATGAAATTGCTGGGTCTTGTGTCAGTTTCCCTGTTTTAGTTTTCTAAACATTTATTTATTTATTTATTTTTGGCTGCATTGGGTCTTCGTTGCTGCACGCGGGCTTTCTCTAGTTGTGGCAAGCAGGGGCTACTCTTCGTTGTGCTGTGTGGGCTTCTCATTGCGGTGGCTTCTCTTGTTGTGGAGCACGGGCTCTAGGCATGCAGGCTTCAGTAGTTGTGGCACGTGGGCTTCAGTAGTTGTGGCTCACGGGCTCTAGAGTGCAGGCTCAGTAGTTGTGGCACACGGGCTTAGTAGCTCCGTGGCATGTGGGATCTTTGCGGACCAGGGCTCGAACCTGTGTCCCCTGTATTGGCAGGCGGATTCTTAACCACTGCACCACCAGGGAAGCCCTAACCATTTTTCGATTGGTTTGTTTGTTTTTTTGTTATTGAATTGTAGGTGCTGATTGTATAATTTGGAAATTAAGCCCTTGTTGGTCCTATCATTTGCAAATATTTTCTCCCATTCCATAGGTTGTCTTTTTGATTTGTTTATGGTTTCCTTTGCTGTGCAAAAGCTTATAAGTTTGATTAGGTCCCATTTGCTTATTTTTGATTTTATTTCTATTGCCTTGGGGAACTGATCTAGGAAAACATTGGTACGATTTATGTCAGATAATGTTTTGCCTGTGTTCTAGGAGTTTTATGGTGTCTTGTCTCATATTTAAGTCTTTAAGCCATTTTGAGTTTATTTTTGTGTGTGGCGTGAGGGTCAGGGGTTTTTATCTAAAGTGACAGACTTCTTTGCCTGCTATCCCTGCTTGCCTCGTGATGGTTAGAAGTGCTGTTTAGCAGTTACTTATTTCTGGGATTCCTGAGAGATTACTGCCTACTTCATTTTGATAGACAGTCTTTCAAAACATGGGAGCAGAATATAGAGATCTTTGCAGGCAAAAGGTTGTGAAGCTTTGCCGTGGAGAACGGTCTTAGGAGGTGTTATTGGAGTGGGCTGGGTGCCTGCCTGGGAGGCATCCACAGACTTCTGTGGCCGGGAAAATTGTTTCAGGATCTATCCCTGTCCTCTGCTCCTAGGCCCCTGGTCTCCCCACAGATGGGTCTGGCAGTTTATGGACAAACTTGCTTTGGAGTTCAGATAACAATCTGTAAGACCCAAATAGACCCGAGAACTCTGGCTTCCTTTGTTTTTGAGGACATTTATACAGGTGCCCAAAGAGCATGGCTTTGGTTTAACCACCAATCTGGCCTCTTCCTGCCACTTGAAAATTTCTGAGGTTCTGGGATTGTTGCCCTGCAGCAAAAAGAAGCCTGAGAACCAGCCCACCTTTCACTCAGTGTTAACAAACATTGAATGCCTGCTCAGAGCTCAGCACTTGGTTGGGAGCCAGAGAGTTCTAGAAACCTGAGAAGTGGCCCCTTCCCTCAAAAGGCTGACAACTCTAGTGATCAAAAGTAATCTAGAGTATAGCAGTGAGCAGTGTGACCCAGATTGTACGTGGAATGGAGGTTTTGGAACATGCCCTTCAGAAAAGATCCTCGGGCTTACCTGGTGGCGCAGTGGTTAAGGATCCACCTGCCAATGCAGGGGACACGGATTCGAGCCGTGGTCCAGGAAGATCCCACATGCCGCGGAGCAACTAAGCCTGTGTGCCACAACTGCTGAACCTGAGCTCTAGAGCCCATTAGCCACAGCTACTGAGCCAGTGTGCCGCAACTACTGAAGCCCGTGAGCCTAGAGCCCGTGCTCCGCAACAAGAGAAGCCACCGTAATGAGAAGCCTGCGCACCGCAACGAAGAGTAGCCCCTGATTGCCACAACTAGAGAAAGCCCATGCACAGCAATGAAGACCCAACACAACCAAAAATAAATTAAAAAAAATAAAAAAAGATCCTCAGTGAAGGTTCGTTGATTCATCAGCTGAGTGGTATGAGGAAGGATTGAGACCTTGGCCTGGTGAGTCTGAGCTCAGCTAGGCCCCAGGCACTTCTGGAGTCTATCTGGTTTGGTAGAAGGAGCTCTGGATGGAGAATGAGATTTTGGTTCATTCTCGACTGTCACTATCTGAGTGGCTTTGGACAAGTTTCTACCTTTTTGGCATGTCATTTCTATAAAGTGTTAGCGAGGACAGTAGTGCTGAATGCTCATGCCTACTGCTGCACTCTGTCCAATATGCTTACCTTCTTTGAGGAGTGCTTTGGGTCAGGCTTGGAGTTGAAGGTGTGGAGGCCGACTCCAGACAGTTCAATACTTTCTGTAAGATGTGTTAGGATTGGTGTCATGAGACAGAATAGTGATTTGTGAGAGCTGGCATAGCATGACCTTCCTGGGAGGTCGCTTCTCGAGGCTTTCCTCATTCACCCCCACCCTGGTCACTCTGCTGGGGGCACATACATGAGAGCTGAGGACAGGAAAACACTTTGCCCTCTTCACAGAAGGAATTTTGCCAGCTGCTTCCCTTGTCCCTGTTTGCCTTTTCACCTAACTGATGTGAAAAGAGAATTTAACAGATGTGATTGGAGTGTGGAGCAGCTATGATCACCTGGAGGTCATCAGCAATTCCCCGCATCAGAGCTGGTACCTTCTTTCCTGCACTCTTGATCTGTAGTTGGGAAGGTGGAGTACCAGCATCAGCCTGTCTTTGAAGAGTTTCTAATTGGAACAAATATGAGAGAAACTGTGTCCCAGAAAGGAATAAGGAAGGTCAGAGAGGGATAATCCTTGGCTGTCTCACTGCTGACTTGAGATCCTTGCTTAGACTTTGTTTAAAGTGAAAAGTCAGCCCTTTTCTTTTGTAAACCTTAGTTTTTCTCATCAGGACCAGACTAGATATGCACATCTAAACAAAAAGAGCCTGTGGGTATACCTGGAGACAGTTACTTATTTTGCAGATCTAGGGTTGTACCTCCTCCCCAGGAAGAAGTGACATCTGAGTAGCTGTGCTGCGTCACCCATGCAATTTGTCTTCTCTCTGAATGGTGGTAGATGTTGCTCACAGTGCGGTCTTGGGGATCAGGGCCTGTGTTCTGCCTCAGGAATCCTGGCCCAAGAGCTTTTTTTTCCTGAGCTGCAGCCCTTTACTGTATTAAGTCTTGTATTTTCCCTGAAGGAAGAGATGAGTCTGCAAAATTCCAAAGTCCACAGTTCTAATCTTTGGCCTCTGTGAAAAAGAACCTTGTTTCTAAATGCCTTTGTTTATTTTTTTTTTATAATTTATTAATTTATTTATTTTTGGCTACATTGGGTCTTCATTGCTGCGCGCAGGCTTTCTCTAGTTGGGGCGAGCGGGGACTACTCTTCGTTGTGGTGCGTGGGCTTCTCATTGCGGTGGCTTCTCTTGTTTTGGAGCACGGGCTCTAGGTGCGTGGGCTTCAGTAGTTGTGGCACACAGGCTCAGTAGTTGTGGGTCGCAGGCTCTAGAGCACAGGCTCAGTAGTTGTGGCATACGGGCTTAGTTGCTCTGCGGCATGTGGGATCTTCCTGGACCAGGGCTCGAACCCGTGTACCCTGCATTGGCAGGCGGATTCTTAACCACTGTGCCACCAGGGAATCCCTAAATGCCTGTGTTTAAACATGATTTCCTAAGCTGCTATATGGGATCTCCTGGGCATTTGGGTGAAAACTGCAGCAAATCCTGAAGAGCCCATGTTGGTTGAGGAATCTTTTCCTCTTATGTGAGGAAAGATAAATCTCATTCTGCTGAGAGTCATACTGACATACTGATTAAAACCTAAGCCCTTAATCTTTGGTCTTTTTGTCTGATGGATTGGTAATCAAGGTCTTGTGTACATTTCAGAGGTGAGCTTTTTCCTTGGGAACATTGGTCAGTTATTGGTCAGTTGTCACCACCTTAGCCACATTGGTCAGTTACCACCATCTTGGATTCAGACTCTCACTCAGGGCCTCTGTGTGGGTTCTCTGTGACCCTCAAGGTGCCCCAGCAAAAACCTCCCTGGGTCTCCCTCTGCTGCCTTTCATGGGATCTTTTGCTGGCTTTGAAACAGGTTGGGGGTGGGGGTTGGTGTTGCCCCTGGGCAGCCATGGAATCTCTGACCCTGACCAGCTCTTTTCCTTCTTCTTTTTTGTTTTTAAATTAATTTTTATTGGAGTGTAGTTGATTTACAATGTTGTGTTAGTTTCTGGTGTACAGCAAAGTGAATCAGTTATACATATACATATATGCACTCTTTTTTAGATTCTGTTCCCATATCAGTCATTACAGGGTATTGAGTAGAGTTCCCTGTGCTATACAGTAGGTCCTTATTATCTATTTTATATATAAAGCAGTGTGTATATGTCAACCCCAATCTCCCATTTTATCCCCCTCTTTCCCCCTTGGTTGACCAGATCTTTTCAACCATTAGATTCTACATCCAGCCACCCCACTGCAGCACTTCCAGAACTGAACTCTTCCTACTGCTTCCCAAGCCTGTCCCTCCTGCTGCACTCCTGACCTTCTGCCCAGGAGCTGGAGTGAGGGACTGGAGTGCTGTCCTCTCCTCCCTTTCACCCCTATGTCCAGCCTCCAGTCCCTGTCACTTCTCCTGCTGACCTCTCTCCATTCCGCCACCCTGTCTGTGCTGCTACCTTCCTCACTGGCCCTTTCAGTCCACTTTGACCCTCCTCCAGTTCAGCCTTATACTTGTTTCTAAACACAGAGTCGCCTCTCCTTGTAAACCCTTTGGTAGCTTCCTTTCATCTCCCAGGAAGGTCCTGGCTCCTCGCTGTAACTTGGGCTGCTCTCCACAGCCTAGTTCCTGCTGACCTTCCAACACTTCAGCCCCCAGTTCTGTCTTCACATCACCAGACTGCACATTCCCAGGTACGGGATGCTGCTCTGGGCCTCTGAGCCTTTGAGTGTGTCATTCTCTCTGTCTGAAACAACATTCCCACCTTTCCTCACCTGCCTCATTCTTACTTCAAATTCAGCGTGGGGGTCGCCTCCTCCAGGAAGCTTTCCCTAATCCCTGTGTCATTCTTGTGTCATTCATGTATCTACTATTGTTTCTCAAGCCTAACATTTACTTTGTTATATTGAAATTACCTGTTTTGATGTTTTGCTCTTCATTTAGACGATGAGTTTATCGACCATGTTTTGCCTGTATTGGGTATGTTAAAATATACCTGCACTGGACGTCTTATTCATTCCTGTATCGCTAGTAGATGTTCAGTAAACGCTTGTTCTGAGTTGATCATTTTATCCCCAATTCTGTATATCCTAATTAATAGGAAATTCTCAGCTCTTTTCTTTCACCCCTGGGGCCCTCAGATAGACTTAGAGAAGGGCAGGCTGGATAGAAATGACCTCTGGAAAACGGTACTTCAGCACTTCAACTTGTCCAGGGCCCCACCAGCCACAAGGTATTAATAGTTGGAACATCTTTGTCTGGAAAGCAAATGGGAAAGTCTCCTGGATTCTCATCCCATGGAAGCAGAGTGCCCCAATCCACAGCCTGAGTCTCATCTGGATGAAGTTGTTAGTGTCCTTTCTGAGCTCAAGGCCCGCTCTGCCTCTTTTTTTTTTTTTTGGCTGCACTGCGTCTTCTTTGCTGCGCGGGCTTTCTCTAGTTGTGGCAAGCGGGGACTACTCTTCGATGTGGTGCGCAGGCTTCTTGTTGCGGTGGCTTCTCTTGGTGTGGAGCACGGGCTCTAGGCACGTGGACTCCAGTAGTTGTGGCACGCAGGCTCAGTAGTTGTGGCACACGGGCTTAGTTACTCCATGGCATGTGGGATCTTCCCGGACCAGGGCTCGAACCCGTGTCCCCTGCCTTGGCAGGTGGATTCTTAAGCATTGTGCCACCAGGGAAGTTCCCCCCTCTGCCTCTTAAATGAATCCCAGGCTAGTTTGGTGGCTATCTGGTGGCAGTGTGCTAAGGCTTGTGGTTCCTACTTCACTGGAATTGATTTTAGCCATTTCTGGGACTTGTGTGTCATTTTAGCCATCTATGTGGTAAACTGGGGAAGTGAGAGACCATGGAACAGGGTGTTAAACTGCCAGGGTGAAGATGGTGCATTAGAAAAGTAGTGCGAGCCATCCAGGGAAGAGTGAGGTTAGGGCAGCACCCAGAGCAGTGGGTGGTGGTGGGTTGTTGCAGTGGGGGATCAACCCCTGCAGGAGGCCTAGAGGGCTAGGAAGGTATCCATGAGGGAGGAGGCCTTGGGGAAGTGGCTTTCTACACCCTGGTGGGTGATAGTGTTGGAGAACAGGCCTCCAACACTCCACGCCCCCGTTTCAGAAAAGATGAGTCAGAGTAATAAGAGGAATAATTTTAACCTTTAAAAAACATAGGACTTCAACTATGATAAGGGACCCAGGGAGAGAGTAGGGAGGAGGGTGGAGGCAGTGACAGCTGAGCCTGGTGCATGTTCCTGCCCCTCCTCAGAGTTGAAGAGCAGCATGAAAATTATACCCCTGGAGATGTACATCAAGACCACGGAACTCAGACCCAGTCTTTCATGTGGATCCTTCATGGCATCGGGGCTCAAGCACTCAGGGGCCAAAGCCATTCTCCCTTCCAGGGAACCATACCAGAGTCAGGTCTTCAGTCTGGGTTTATCCAGGGCCAGGGGGGAGGGGGTAAGGAGGATGGCTGGGATCCCTCCAGAAGTGTCCCTGGCTATGCTGAGTTCCTTTCTTCTGTCTGTGTAGGTGTAGACGGGGCACTGCCTGCAGAGCAGGTTCTGCCAGCCTCGCTAGAGAGGATGCCCCCGTGTCCGTGATGGGCTGTGGGACAAGCAAGGTCCTTCCCGAGCCGCCCAAGGATGTCCAGCTGGATCTGGTCAAGAAGGTGGAGCCCTTCAGTGGCACTAAGAGCGATGTGTACAAGCACTTCATTACAGAGGTGGACAGTGTTGGCCCTCTGAAAGCTGGGTTCCCAGAAGCCAGTCAGGGTGCAAACCCCTGCCCTGGTGCCCCCACTACTGGCCACACAGAGCCTCCCTCAGAGCCACCACGCAGGGCCAGGGTGGCTAAGTACAGGGCCAAGTTCGACCCACGTGTGACAGCCAAGTACGACATCAAAGCCCTGATTGGCCGAGGCAGCTTCAGCCGAGTGGTGCGTGTGGAGCACCGGGCAACCCGGCAGCCATATGCCATTAAGATGATTGAGACCAAGTACCGGGAGGGGCGGGAGGTGTGTGAGTCGGAGCTGCGTGTGCTGCGCCGGGTGCGCCACGCCAACATCATCCAGCTGGTGGAGGTGTTTGAGACACAGGAGCGCGTGTACATGGTGATGGAGCTGGCCACTGGTGGAGAGCTCTTTGACCGCATCATCGCCAAGGGTTCTTTCACTGAGCGTGACGCCACTCGAGTGCTGCAGATGGTACTGGATGGCGTCCGGTATCTGCATGCACTGGGCATCACACATCGAGACCTCAAGCCTGAGAATCTGCTCTACTACCACCCAGGCACTGACTCCAAGATCATCATCACCGACTTTGGCCTGGCCAGTGCCCGCAAGAAGGGTGACGACTGCCTGATGAAGACCACCTGTGGCACACCCGAGTACATTGCCCCTGAGGTACTGGTCCGCAAGCCCTACACCAACTCAGTCGACATGTGGGCGCTGGGCGTCATCGCCTACATCCTGCTCAGTGGCACCATGCCCTTTGAGGATGACAACCGCACCCGGCTGTACCGGCAGATCCTCAGGGGCAAGTACAGTTACTCGGGGGAGGTGAGTCTTCTGTCTCGGGGACGTTGGGAGGCCCCTGGGTGGGTGGGGGCTCCTATCCTACAACCCTTAATCAGGGGCATGTGCTCTCAGGGCCGTGTTCGTGGGGCCAGACAGATGATGTAAAAATGGTAAAGTGAGACTAGTAGGGTATCTTAGCTTGAATTTCCCCAAAAGTGAGCCCTGAGACAAGGACTTGGGAGCAGACTGAGGACCCTGTGAATAATCATGTGGAATGTGCTCAGAATTGTACCACTGAGGGGCAGGAAAGAGGGTGGGTTTTAATCCACTGACTCTTGTATGAGTCGAGAATTTCTTTGCAGGGGCTTTTAATGCCTGGCACTTCTGGGCTGTTCTGAATGCCAACTAGTGGTGGAGAAAGTCCTCAGGCAAAGAAGCAGAGAGATACAGGCACTGGCCATGGGAAGCTGTCAGCACGCACGTGAGCACTGCAGCTGCAGGCGAGCCCAGAGGTGGGCTGAGAGGAAGCAGGACAGGGCATCCATAGCATCTAGTCCAGAGGACTAGGGCAAGCTAGTGACCGTGCCCTGTCTAAAGGAACAGCTGCTTCTCATCTCAGCCCAGTTTTGCCACAGAGCAGGGTGGACTCCATGCACCCAGACATTCTAGTTTGTTAAAGAGAAGCCAGAAAATCTGATCTTAAAGTGTTAAAATATAATTCACATATTTAAGCAGTACCATGTGCTTAACCCAGCAAATGCTTACTTCTGGCCCTAATTCAACCAGCAGGGCATCAGTTTGTGTCTTTGGATCCATTGATAGTCCTGATGCCTGAAAAGACCTGTTAGGTTTCAGCACTGCTGGGAGCTGAAGGGAGGTGCAGAAAGAGTAAGAACTGGTTGGTCCTCAGACAGGATGCTGACGGGGTAGGAGACAAGGCTCACCACAGGAAACGGTGAACACAGCAAGCTGGATAGAATGTTCTTGGGGAGGTTGTGAAGAGAAGAATGTGTGATGGCTTTATGTGGGAGGTGAGGTAAGCTTTGCAGGATGACAGGATTCTGCCAAGGCAGTGAGGGCCCCTCCCCAAGTGGCCCCTGCAGAGTGCTCCCCACAGTGTTCCTCTCAGGCCTGCACTGCTATCCATGCCTCCTGAACAACCCATGGAGAGGGGAGGGAGCTCTGGGACCAGCTCCCTTCTGCAGCCCAGCTTTCCTCCCAGGAATGTTGGACTGGGCCCTCCCTGGTCTCAACCAATTGGCCCAGAGCAGCATTTCCTACAGGAGTTGCCCCAAAGCCTCATGAAGGCAAAGTGCCTGCAGTGCTTGTGGTCCTGTGCTCGATCATCTTCCCTGTCAGCTTCAGGACATGGTCGTGGGGTCAGTCAAGGATTTCCCTCCTGTGAGCATGGGGGTTGGCCTTCCCTAGGGGGTCCCCACATCACGTGCCTCAGGGTGGTGAGAGGAAGGGAGGGAAGCCACCTTCTTGCAGCCAGCTCTGTGCTGACCACAGGTGAAGGAGAAACTGGGACATTCTCCGGCTCTCCCCTAAAGTTTTTCATGTTTTCTTCTGTGCTCCAAATGGATTCAACAAAACAAATGCCAACTGGCTGGGAAGCCCAGGCTGTGATGCAGTGGTCACAGCGGACACCGCCCTGCTCACCCTTTGGGCTGGGTTTCGTCACAGGTCAGAAGAGCCAGAATCCACCTCACAGAGGCAGTGTTGTGCCAGGGCCCTGCCTGGCTTGCCCTTGGAGCTCTGTGTGGTGTAGCTTAGCTACAGGAGGCAGGGAGGTTTCCCAAGAGTTGCTGACAAAGGAAGGATTCTTTCCAGAAGTCTGTAGGTTTGCCCAGGAGTTCCTGATTCTGGCAGTCGTTGATCAGGCAGTTTATTTAATGGGAGCTTGCAGAGCCTTGCTAACTGGCTGTTGATTATCTGAGGGTGAGAGAATGACAAATAAATAGGGTGGGGAATGAACTCAGGCTTCCTGCTCCTATTGTGGCCACAGACTGAGTCCTGAGACTCTGCTTCCTGCTCTGCTGGAATCACGTGGCACGGGTCTGGGGCTCCTGGTGTGTGTGGGGGCACTGCCCAACCTTTGGCCCCCACTGCCCTTCATCTGAAGCTGAAAACATCAGTTCCCAGTCCCAGATTCAAATCCCTGGCCAGCACTGATGGCACCTGTCTGTTACCAGGAGCTTGGCAGACCCCGAGAGGAGATTCCACCACCATCTGCAGAGAGCTCTGGATTGGGAGGAGTTTGTCTGGGGTATTTCCTGGGTAAGGATACCTTATCATTAGATCAGGCTCTCTGAGCTGGAGACCAGGCATCTTTCTCTTTTGCTTGTAATTGCCTACCCGTAAGTGCACTGGGGATGATGCAGAGAGACATGAAGGCCTGTTCCCCATCCCCATGAAACTTGAGATTGCCCGGGAGAAAGGACTAGGAATAGGAAATGGCCACAGAACGAACCCCTGTTGGCAGGCACATGCCAGCACAGGCCTGGGCAGTCTGGAACATGGGCCATGGGGCGCAGGTCAGGTGGTGGATTGGCCCTCCTTCTTAGGACTGGGCCCTGCCCCCATCCTCACCCAACCATCTGTCTTCTACTGTGTGATGGTCATTTGCCCTTATGAAGGCATTCTGAGTAAGCAAGGCCCTGTCTGAGAGCCTCAGGGAGGTGTTTCCATCTAGCTTCTTGTGCAAATAAGGGACTGCCCACTTTGAACTCAGCAAGGTTTGGAGGTGTGCATTCCTCACCTGACAGTAAGTCCCATGGCACTTGGTGCCTTTCTAATAGGCACCCTGCCCCCTTATAGTGGTTTCTCATGTATACCACACTGTCTTGTGTGCTTGTTTCCCAGGGGCTCTATCCATGCAGCTCTCTTTCAGGCTCAGTAGTTTCTGTGGACTTGAATAGAGGACTTCCTTCAGGAGGTGGGCTTTGAGGAGGAGGAAGCTCAGAGAAGGGGATGTTGCTCACTGTGCTCCAGAATAAACAGGAGATTGTTTGGGAATAACAGCAGAGGTTGATGAGGCCGGGCCAGGCCTGGTGTTTGTTGCTGGGAGCTCTGTAGTGCCAGGGATTATTTGGAGATTCCAAGCATTAGGTGGGAGGGAGCCCTCTGACAGTGAAGGGGAAATGTAACAGGAAGTGTTGTGGGAGACTAGCTGGAGGGAAACTAACTGGGGGCTGTTGGAATAATCCCAGTTTGGAATGGGGGAGCCTGGTGTCCTGGGGATGTTTGGGTCAGATCAAGGATTCTAGCGAGTGGGCTCAACATAGTACATGTGAGCCATAGTTTAGAAAGAGAAGGAGTTGGGGGGCAGAGCCTTCCTGCAGCCCTGCAGGAGGAGCATCATCTCACGAGGCAGATTGAGAAAAGACCCCAAGCTGCCCTCTGCCCCGGAGAGTACGTAGAGTCCTGCTTTGACATCCCCACATGGGACCCAGCAGTGGAGGGATGCACACAAGTGGGGCCTTCTTCAGCACCTGCCCCACAATGCTGACACTCTAGACACTCTAGCCCCCAGCCCTGGCCCCACGCTCCACCCCATTCCCTACACACCATGGACCCGAGATGTTTGCTCCTTTCACTCCACACTATGCTTTTGCTCAGGATTTTCCCTCTATTCTCAGTGTCAGCCTAAGAAATTTGACTGGCTCTCAATCATCCAATTCAAAGATTGCTTCCATTAAGAATCATGCCAACCATTGCCATTGTGTAGCCTACTGAGTACCAGGCACAGGTCTGAGGGTTCTACACCCAGCATGTCTAATCTCTACAATAATCTTGTCAGTGAGTATAATCCCCTCATTTTATAGATTAGTAAACTGAGGCTAGTGAGGTTAAGTAGCTTGTCCAGGGTCTCACAGAGGGTGGCAGGCTTGGGATTTGAATCCAGGCCATCTTGGCTTCAGAGTTCTTGGCCTTCCCATGCCTACAGTCTACTTTCCCTGACACATATGCCTCAGCGTGTTGCTGGAGTCTTTGTTTCAGCACTTTCCCAGGCTGTCATCTGTGGACATCTTTTCCCTCCCCAGCCTGTAAGGTTCTTGAGGACAGCATGTGTATCAGTACATATGCTCCCAATACTTTCTCCTGCTTCTCTTGAGGGAAGCACCAGTGGTTGCAGGTGAGGCCCTGGGCAAGGACCCAGAAGTGACTGTCAGGTAGACTAGGCTGCTCCTGCTGGCTGGGAGTGTTCTCTTCTGGGGCTGGGCTCCAGGAAGAAGTGGGGAGCCTGCTGGAGATGCACTTAGGGGGTGGTTGGCCAGACCTGCATATAAGCAAATGTAGGAATCTTGGAAGAGGAGAGAGTTCTGGAAAGGAAAGCCTGTGACAGGTGATTTTGAGAGGAGAAATCTGAATTTTTATCCAGTGACTGGAGGTGCTGGAGTGGCGAGGGCCAAGCTAGGGTCATGTTGGAAGTGATCGGGAGATACATGTTGGCCAGATGTGAGGAAGGCCTGTGTGAGTGTGAGAGCAGTTTGAAGACAAGGAGAGTCACCTTGAAAGAGGGAGCTTCCTGTCATGGGAGGCCTGGAGCAGCTGCTTCTAAAGGAGTGACACAGAAGGTGAGTCACCATCTGTAGACCGTACGAGAGGACTGTTATGGTCCCGCCAACTTGGAGATTCTGTGATTCACCTGACATGAAATGCGACGTTGTGGGCCTAACGTTATTGCTTTTGTCAAGAGTTCTATTCCTAGAGGCAGGATGGATGAAGAGGCTCTTGTGGGAATGATGACAGAGTGATGCCGTCAGCAGCTTTGCTGTCTGCCACGTTTAGCAACTTTTAATTGTCACCCTCCTCTGCTTGGGCAGTCTCTGAGCTGTGGGCGAGCCCAGGTGACTGCACCAGGAACAGGTGGGCTTGGGCAAAGGTTCTCACAGAGCCTTGTTCAGGAGAGTGAGTGCTGCCAGGCGGAGGACAGAATCCTGGTGGGAGACGAAGCTCACCTGCAGGACCGATCTGCCACTTCCTGGGGGATTGTGTTGGTGGGAGGTGGCTTTCCAGGGGTAGGTCTCTGGGCTGCAGGCTGACCATCCATCAACTTGGGCCAAGGGGCACTTGCTCAGGGACTGTGAGTTACACCATGTGGTAGTTCTGATAGCCCTGCAGTAGGATGAGCGCCCAGAGCCAGAGCTGACATTTACATTCCCATCCCAGCTGTTTGCCACTTCCAAAAGTGACTCTGACACTTGCCATTCTACCCTGGGTTGTTGAGAGTAAAATGAAGTGCAGGGCATGTGGTGTGTTCTGGTGCTCTCCACGTGAAGGGCACCTGCGCCTGTGGGGGCTGCTCATGCAGCCTGCTTCATATGCTCTGACGGAGCGGCCAGGTGAGCAGGGATAAGACCTTGCCCCAGAGCCATGGGGTGGACTGCACGGGGGATGTGGGAGAGCTGGTGACTGGACGTGTGTGGGCAGCAGAGCGGAATGCAAGGAGGCAGGTGGTGTATTTCTGGGCTCGTGCTTGGATTCTGCTGGATGCCTTTAATTGCCTCGTGTTCCCATGGCCAATGTGGATAGGGGCTCATGTGCCACCTCTGGGCTGCTGCTTGGCTCCCTGGAGCCCCATCCTCTTGGCAGCCCTCTGCTGTTGTTGCCCTGGTTACACACTCACCTCCTGTGGTGGCAGAAACTTGCCCATCTCCCCACATTGTTGCATTTAGCATTTTTGCCAAAACACCTTGCTCCGACCACCCACAGCATCTCGTTATCCCAAGGTCCTTTCATTACTGCTGTTTCCCACCGCCCTGCTGAGGTCTCCTCCAACAAAGGGGTATATTGTGGGTTGCGTTCAGAGCAGCTTCTGGTGCCCTATCCATCCCCTCCCTCTCCTGCTCTTCCCATTGTCTGCCTCAATAGCTCTGCCCTTTCACAGGCCCTGTTGCTTCTAGGCCCTTAAGTTCCTCTGGGACCTGCTGGGCCTCTTGTTTCTCCCACATTCTGACCTCTTTAAATCTGCTTATGACCTCCCACGCTCATCCCCTGCCTGCCCCCACTGAGGTGGTTAAAGGTGACCTGATCCAACCACACCCCCCGGCTGTGCCTCTCCAGACTCTCCTTCCTCGTAGGTTTCTCTGTCTCCCAGTGCGAGTGTGGTGCCCAGACCTGAGCTTTGCTGCAGCATGGCCCGGCCAGCCTGGAGCAGGAGACTGAGTCACCTTCGTCTCTTCGCTCATCCTGCCAACCCATGTAGACCTAGTGCCTGCCCTGAGCCGAGTCCTTTGTACCCAGGGTTCCAGGGACACAAGCCTCTGGGGACAGAGGCCACAGTAGGGGTGACATGCTGACAGCCACCAGGGATCCAAACTGCCTCAGAAATTAGAATGGGAAGAAGTTAAAAAAAAAAAAAAAAAAAGCCAGGTTAGGCCCTGGAAATCACCTCACTTCAGCAGAACCCTTGAGTGGAGATAGAAGAGACCATTATGTAGCTAGCTCTGAAATCCAGAACCTTCTAGGGCTGTTCCAGGACATTGTTTTTTTGTTCTTGGGTTTTTTTAAAATTTAATTTTATTTATTTTTTATACCATAGGTTCTTATTAGTTATCTGTTTTATACATATTAGTGTATATATGTCAATCCCAATCTCCCAATTCATCCCAACACCACTAACCCCCCACCACTTTCCCCCGTTGGTGTATGTACATTTGTTCTCTGCATCTCTGTCTCTGTTTCTGCCCTGCAAACCGGTTCATCTGTACCATTTTTCTAGCTTCCACATATATGCGTTAATATACGATATTTGTCTTTCTCTTTCTGGCTTGCTTCACTCTGTGTGACAGTCTGTAGATCCATCTGCGTCTCTACAAATAACCCAATTTCGTTCCTTTTATGGCTGAATATTCCATTGTATCTATGTACCACATCTTCTTTATCCATTTGTCTGTCGATGGGCATTTAGGTTGCTTCCATGACCTGGCTATTGTAATAGTGCTGTAGTGAACATTGGGGTGCATGTGTCTTTTTGAAGACAGGGTATATGCCCAGTAGTGGGATTGCTGGGTCATATGGTAATTCTATTTTTAGTTTTTTAAGGAACCTCCATACTCTTCTCCATAGTGGCTGTATCAATTTACATTCCTACCAACAGTGCAAGAGGGTTCTGATTTCTCCACACCCTCTCCAGCATTTGTTGTTTGTAGATTTTCTGATGATGCCCATTCTGACTGGTGTGAGGTGATACCTCATTGTAGTTTTGATTTGCATTTCTCTAATAATTAGTGATGTTGAGCAGCTTTTCATGTGCTTCTTGGCCATCTGTATGTCTTCTTTGGAGAAATGTCTATTTAGGTCTTCTGCCCATTTTTTGATTGGGTTGTTTGTTTTTTAAATATTGAGCTGCATGAGCTATTTATATATTTTGGAGTTTAATCCTTTGTCTGTTTCTCATTTGCAAATATTTTCTGCCATTCTGAGTGTTGTCTTTTTGTCTTTTCTCAACTTTAAAAAAATTATTTAATTTATTTTTGGCTGTGTTGGGTCTTCATTGCTACACGCAGGCTTTCTCTAACTGCAGTGAGCGGGGACTTCTCATTGCGGTGGCTTCTCTTGTTGCGGAGCATGGACTCTAGGCATGCGGGCTTCAGTTGTTGTGGCACGCAGGCTCTAGAGCGCAGGCTCAGTAGTTGTGGCACACGGGCTTAGTTGCTCCGTGGCATGTGGATCTTCCCGGACTAGAGCTCGAACCCATGTCCCCTGCATTGGCAGGCGGATTCTTAACCGCTGCGCCACCAAGGAAGCCCTGTCTTTTCATCTTGATTGTAGTTTCCTTCGCTTTGCAAAAGCTTTTAAGTTTCATTAGGTCCCATTTATTTATTTTTGTTTTTATTTCCATTACTGTGGGAGGTGGATCAAAAAAGATCTTGCTGTGATTTATGTCAAAGAGTTTTCTTCCTATGTTTTCCTCTAAGAGTTTTATAGTGTCTGGTCTTACATTTAGGTCTCTAATCCATTTTGAGTTTATTTTGTGTATGGTGTTAGGGAGTGTTCTAATTTCATTCTTTTACATGTAGCTGTCCAGTTCTCCCAGCACCACTTATTGTAAAAGACTGTCTTTTCTCCATTGTATATCCTTGCCTCCTTTGTCATAGATTAGTTGACCATAGGTGTGTGGGTTTATCTCTGGGCTTTCTATCCTGTTCCATTGATCTATATTTCTGTTTTTGTGCCAGTACCATATTGTCTTCTTTACTGTAGCTTTGTAGTATAGTCTGAAGTCAGGGAGTCTGATTCCTCCAGCTCCGTTTTTTTCCCTCAAGACTCCTTTGGCTATTTGGGGCCTTTTGTGTCTCCATTACAAATTTTAAGATATTTTGTTCTAGTTCTGTAAAAAATGCCACTGGTAATTTGATAGGGATTGCATTGAATCTGTAGATTGCTTTGGGTAGTGTAGTCTTTTTTTTTTTTTTTTGAGGAACAAGAGCCCAGTTTTTTTATTTGATCATTTCTTGCATTTGAAGTACTCCTCGATGATATCCTTGGCCTGAGACTCTTTGCCATAGTCCTTAACCACCACACAGCTGCAGCCAACCACTTTACGGGGTTTTCCCTCTCTGTCAGTTTTACAGAGGCCTACCCATTCCCCTAGTTTCTTGTTGTCATCAACCTTAATCAGGTTGATTTGGTGCTCAGCACAAAGGGCCTCCACCAACTTGACATACATAGGCTCATCACAGTTGGACGCAAGCACACAGAGATGGGCTTGGCGCTTGTCTAAGGCTTTGGCAGCTTCGCGAATTCCACGTGCTAGGCCATCGTAGATGAGGGCGGTCTTAAGCACCTCTTGCAGAGCAGTATTAACGTCCATTACACCCTCAGAAGCAATGCCTTCCTCGGCCATGGCGGTGGGTTACGGCCATGGCAGTGGGTTACGGGTGGAGCCGAATCTAGAGTGCACCCGTGCCTGCACCGCCGCCTCCGCCTGGCTCCGCGGCAGCAGGGCAGTATAGTCATCTTCACAATATTGATTCTTCCAATCCAAGAACATAGTATATCTCTCTATCTGTTTGTGTCATCTTTGATTTCTTTCATCAGTGTCTTATAGTTTTCTGAGTATAGGTCTTTTACCTCCTTAGGTAGGTTTATTACTAGGTATTTTATTCTTTTTGTTGCAGTGGTGAATGGGAGTGTTTCCTTAATTTCTCTTTCTGATCTTTTGTTCTTAGTGTATAGGAATGCAAGAGATTTCTGCATTAATTTTGTATCCTGCAACTTTACCAAATTCATTGATTAGCTCTAGTAGTTTTCTGGTGGCATCTTTAGGATTCTCTATGTATAGTATCATGTCATCTGCAAACAGTGACAATTTTACTTCTTTTCCAATTTGTATTTCTTTTATTTCTTTTTCTTCTCTGGTTGCTGAGGCTAGGATTTCCAAAACTATGTTGAATAATAGTGGCGAGAGTGGACATCCTTGTCTTGTTTCGGATCTTAGAGGAAGTGCTTTCAGTCTTTCACCATTGAGAATGATGTTTGCTGTGGGTTTGTCGTATATGGCCTTTATTATGTTGAGGTAGGTGCCCTCTATGCCCACTTTCTGGAGAGTTTTTATCATAATTTGTTGAATTTTTTCAAAAGCTTTTTCTGCATCTATTGAGATGATCATATGGTTTTTATCCTTCAGTTTGTTAATATGGTGTATCACATTGGTTGATTTGCATATATTGAAGAATCCTTGCATCCCTGGGATAAATCCCACTTGATCATGGTGTTTGATCCTTTTAATGTGTTGTTGGATTCTGTTTGCTAGTATTCTGTTGAGGATTTTTGCATCTATATTCGTCAGTGATACTGGTCTGTAATTTTCTTCTTATGTAGTATCTTTGTCTGGTTTTGGTATCAGGGTGATGGTGGCCTCATAGAATAAGTTTGGGAGTGTTCCTTCCTCTGCAATTTTTTGGAAGAGTTTGAGAAGGATGGGTGTTAGCTCTTCTCTAAATGTTTGATAGAATTCACCTGTGAAGCAGTCTGATCCTAGACTTTTGTTTGTTGGAAGATTTTTAATCACAGTTTCAATTTCACTGCTTGTGATTGGTCTGTTCGTATTTTCTATTTCTTCCTGGTTCAGTCTTGGAAGGTTATACCTTTCTAAGAATTTGTCCATTTCTTCCAGGTTATCCATTTTCTTGGCATAGAGTTGCTTCTAGTAGTCTCTTAGGATGCTTTGTATTTCTGCAGTGTCCATTGTAACTTCTCCTTTTTCATTTCTAATTTTATTGATTTGAGTCCTCTCCCTCTTTTTCTTGATGAATCTGGCTAAAGGTTTATCAATTTAGTTTATCTTTTCAAAGAACCAGCTTTTCGTTTTATTGATCTTTGCTCTTGTTTTCTTTGTTTCTATTTCATTTATTTCTGCTCTGATCTTTATGATTTCTTTCCTTCTACTAACTTTGGATTTTGTTTGTTCTTTTTTCTCTAGTTCCTTTAGGTGTAAGGTTAGATTGTTTATTTGAGATTTTTCTTGTTTCTTGAGGTAGGCTTGTATTGCTATAAACTTCCCTCTTAGAACTGCTTTTGCTGCATCCCATAGGTTTTGGATCATCGTGTTCTCATTGTCATTTGTCTCTAGGTATTTTTTGATTTCCTCTTTGATTTCTTCAGTGATCTCTTGGTTATTTAGTAACGTATTGTTTAGCCTCCATGTGTTTGTGCTTTTTACGTTTTTTTCCCTGTAATTGATTTCTAATCTCCTAGTGTTTTGGTCAGAAAAGATGCTTGATATGATTTCCGTTTTCTTAAATTTACCAAGGCTTGATTTGTGACCCAAGATGTGATCTCTCCTGGAGCTTGTTCCGTGTGCACTTGAGAAGAAAGTGTAATCTGCTGTTTTTGGATGGAATGTCCTATAAATATCAATTAAATCTATCTGGTCTGTTGCGTCATTTAAAGTTTGTGTTTCCTTATTAATTTTCTGTCTGGATGATCTGTCCATTGGTGTAAATGAGGTGTTAAAGTCCCCCACTATTATTGTATTACTGTCGATTTCCTCTTTTAGAGCTGTTAGCAGTTGCCTTATGTATTGAGGTGCTCCTGTGTTGGGTACACATATGTTTATAATTGTTATATCCTCTTCTTGGATTGGTCCCTTGATCATTATATAGTGTCCTTCCTTGTCTCTTGTAACATTCTTTATTTTAAAGTCTGTTTTATCTGATATGAGTATTGCTACTCCAGCTTTCTTTTGATTTCCATTTGCATGGAATATCTTTTTCCATCCCCTCACTTTCAGTCTGTATGTGTCCCTAGGTCTGAAGTGGGTCTCTTGCAGACAGCGTATAGATGGGTCTTGTTTTTGTATCCATTCAGCAAGCCTGTGTCTTTTAGTTGGAGCATTTAATCCATTCATGTTTAAGGTAATTATTGATATGTATGTTCCTATTACCATTTTCTTAATTGTTATGGGTTTGTTTTTGTAGGTCTTTTCTCCTCTTGTGTTTCCCACTTAGAGAAGTTCCTTTAGCATTTGTTGTAGAGCTGGTTTTGTGGTGCTGAATTCTCTTAGCTTTTGCTTGTCTGTAGAGCTTTTGATTTCTCCATCAAATCTGAATGAGATCCTTGCCGGGTAGAGTAATCTTTTTTTTTTTTTAGCATCTTTATTGGTGTATAATTGCTTTACAATGGTGTGTTAGTTTCTGCTTTATAACAAACTGAATCAGCTGTACATATACATATATCCCCATATCCCCTCCCTCTTGCGTCTCCCTCCCACCCTCCTTATCCCATCCCTCTAGGTGGCTGCAAAGCACAGAGCTGATCTCCCTGTGCCATGCAGCTGCTTCCCACTAGCTACCTGTTTTACATTTGATAGTGTATATATGTCAATGCTACTCTCTCACTTCGTCCCACCTTACCCTTTCCCGCTCCGTGTCCTCAAGTCCATTCTCTACGTCTGTGTCTTTATTTCTGTCCTGCCCCTGGGTTCATCAGAACAATTTTTTTTTACCTTCCATATATATGTGTTAGCATAAGGTATTTGTTTTTCTCTTTTTGACTTAACTTCACTCTGTATGACAGACTCTAGGTCCATCCACCTCACTACACATAACTCAATTTCGTATCTTTTTATGGCTGAGTAATATTCCATTGTGTATATGTGCAACATCTTCTTTATCCATTCATCTGTCAGTGGACATTTAGGTTGCTTCCATGTCCTGGCTATTGTAAATAGTGCTGCAGTGAACATTGGGGTGCATGTGTCTTTTTGAATTATGGTTTTCTCAGGGTATATGCCCAGTAGTGGGATTGCTGGGTCATATGGTAGTTCTATTTGTAGTTTTTTAAGGAACCTCCATACTGTTCTCCATAGTGGCTGTACCAATTCACATTCCCACCAGCAGTGCAAGAGGGTTCCCTTTTCTCCACACCCTCTCCAGCATTTGTTGTTTGTAGATTTTCTGATGATGCCCATTCTGACTGGTGTGAGGTGATACCTCCTTGTAGTTTTGATTTGCATTTCTCTAATAATTTAAAATATTTTCTTGGCCGCACCGCACAGCATGTGGGATCTTAGACCAGGGATTGAACCCACACCCCCTGCATTGGAAGCACAGAGTCTTAACCACTGGACTGCCAGGGTAGTCCCCATCTCAAGTTTTAGAACACAGCTTTACCATCCTTTAAGTTGTCATGCCTTTTCTCATTTTATTTTTATCTTTGAGATTCTCTGCCTCTTTTTTATATATATATAAATTTATTTATTTATTTATATTTGGCTGCGTTGGGTCTTCGTTGCTGTGCGCGGTCTTTCTTTAGTTGTGTCGAGCAGGGGCTACTCTTTTTTTTTTTTTTTTTTTTAGGGGCTACTCTGCATTGCAGTGCGTGGGCTTCTCATTTCGGCAGCTTCTCTTGTTGCGGAGCATGGCCTTGAGGCATGCAGTCTTCAGTAGTTGCGGCATGCGGGCTCTAGTGCGCAGGCTCAGTAGTTGCAGCACGTGGGCTCAGTAGTTGTGGCTCGTGGGCTCTAGACCGCAGGCTCAGTAGTTGTGGTGCACAGGCTTAGTTGCTCCGCAGCATGTGGGATCTTCCCGGACCAGGGCTCGAACCCGTGTCCCCTGCATTGGCAGGCGAATTCTTAACCACTGCGCCACCAGGGAAGCTCCTCTGCCTCTGTTTAAACCTCTATTATCTTCCTCCTTTTTCTCCTGTCAGCCTCTCTCCCTCAACATCTTTCTCTTTTCTGCTGCTCAGGTCCCCCCACCCACAGCGTGGTCTCAGCGTGTTGGATACTGTCTGTTCTGGAAGTCCAGACACCAGGATGGTGAGTGTCTTGACCAGAGGAGGAGATGCTGGCTCTACAGCCCCACAGTGTCTAATTGTGCTGATTTTTTCAAAACACTTTTCCTCATGGTTAACATCAGAGTGTGCTGTTCTTATCACACTAATAGTTCTGCTCTCCTGAGTAAACCTGAAGCTCCATTTCCCAGAATATCCTCTGTGCCCTTCTCTCTGCTCTCATTCAGGCCCATGTCAGTACAGGAAGGAGGACTTTGAACATGGGAATGCTGGATCTGAAGACACATGTTGAGACAAGGTTGAGGGAAGAACTGAGTCATGGGAGCAAAGCCCAGGCTTCTTTCTCCCCCTTCTTCCCCTAGCATCTCTTTGCCTGGGCTTCCTTCTCTGCCAGGGAACCTTCCCCAGTGTCATCATGGGCTGGAAGAGAACCCATAAAGGTCAAGACATCAAGTCAGCTTAAACGTTAGATGCTCTGCTTCTCTTCCTCACATGCAGCCAAGTGGGAAAAAAAGATGGGGAGCCATCTTCTTACAACCCAGGACTTTATAAACTGGAAGAGACTTAGAATTCATTGCATTCAGCTCCTTCATATTAAAAGTGAGGAGGCTGTGATTTCTCTACGGTCAGCCAAGACGGTAGACCTAGATCACAAGTCACTGGGCTTCCAGCCCAAAGAGACGCTAGGCCTTTTTCTCCCCTTACTTGAGAGCCGTCAGACCTGCTTACCAGAGGGAGTCTAGGGTATGCCCCGTGAGCTGGGTTTGCTACTGGAAGGAAGCAGCTTCCTCCTCCCTCTGCAGCCTAGGCCTCGAGAGCTGGTTCCAGCCCTTGTTCCCTTAGCCCTGGGGCTCAAGGCAGGACCATGGAAGTAGCTTGGGTAACATTCTTGCCAGGCCCTTGTGACATTAGAGCTAGAGCAAGTGAATGAGACTGGGACGGGAGGAAGTGTGTCCTCTGAGCTGGAGTGGCAAACCCTTTCTGGTCTGGTGCCTCCCTCTGAAGGGAGAGTTGGATTCAGCTGCTGAGTGTCACCAGGAGTGACTGGTCTCACAGAAGCAGAGCGATGAGGAGGGTGAAGTTGGTTAGGAAGTACTCATGGGGGAGATCCTTCTTCTACCCTATTGGTTTCTCTGCTGTTACAGCATCAGGAGTAGGTATCTGAACTGCAAGGACTCTGGGGGTTACAGGGTAGGCAGAAGGGCGGCCAGCTCGATGGTCAGAAACAGGGTGGAGGTGATACCCTTCCTCCTACAGCCTCTTCTTGTCCTCCTCTTGGGGCAGGACCCCTCACCCACACAGCTCATGAAAGACTGACTTCTGGACAGGAGGGTGCGGGCTGTCACCCTGAGTATTGCAGCTGTCCTCTGCACACTCAGGTCTCACGGAGGCCTGAGTGTCTGGAGGCAAGGCCGACTGACATTTTGATATTCCCTTTCATGCCCCATGCTCTTTGCCAGCCCAGAAATGGGTGGAAGCCTCTAGGAGACTGGCCAGGTGGTACCTGGGGCCTGTCCCTTCTGCCACCCACCTGAGGCTTACATGTGTCCCTGATCTGGCCCCAAGTATACTGAGGCAAAAGTATATCTCTCCTTTACCCACAGCTGGCAGTTAGAGCTGTGGAAACTGAAGAGCATGACAGTTTATCATTTTCCTTTTTCCTCATGCCCATTTTTCTTTTTCTTTCTTTTGGCTCCACTGTGCGGCATGTGGGATCTTAGTTCCCCGACCAGGGGTCAAACCCGTGCCCCCTGCAGTGGAAGAGTGGAATCCTAACCACTGGACTGCCAGGGAATTTCCCATTTTTCTTTTCCTCACTTGGCTGCATATGAGGAACAGAATGTTACCTGGCCAGTCAGTCAGAGGCTGCCAGACATACTCATGTGGCTCCAGAAGCCTGAGCATGTTGGGGAAGCAGGTGGGTTGGTCTGCATGTGTTGATCGCTTTCTTTTTCTTTTTTATTTGGTTGTGCTGGGTCTTAGTTGTGGCAGGTGGGCTCCTTATTTGCGGCTCGTGGGCTCCTTAGTTGCAGCAGGCGGGCTCCTTAGTTGCAGCTCGAGGGTGCCTTAGTTGCTGCTTGAGGGCTCTTTAGTTGCATCTTGCCGGCTTCTTAGTTGTGGCTTGCTGGCTCCTTAGTTGCGACACGTGGGCTCCTTAGTTGTGGCATGTGAACTGTTAGTTGCGGCATGCATGTGGGATCTAGTTTCCTGACCAGGGGTCGAACCCGGGCCCCTTGCATTGGGAGCACGGAATGTAAACCACTGTGCCACCAGGGAGGTCCTGATCGCTTTTTCAGGAGGTGCTGAATTGGACTTGGCCAGAAGTGTGGCCATGGGTGAGTGTGGAAGGCCTTGCTTCTCCTTTGTGAGCCCTGTTGGAGACCTCCAAGGGGCCACTATTCTGGAGGTCAACATAAGCCCCTGCCCCGCTGTCAGTGGGCTGGCTCGAGGACCACCTTCCCGTGTTTGTCCTGTTTGACTTCCCGCTGCAGGTCCCTCAGTGTGTGAGGGTTAGGCTGGGTGCCATTGCACAGCCCGGTTCTCATGTCAGGACAGCTCGAGTCACATTGTCTTAGGGGACCCACCTGCGCACAGTTCTTCAAAGATGGGGAGAGCTGGGGCCTGCCAAAGAGGGTGGGCAGGCCCTCAGACTAATGAGCCCATCAGCATTCCTCACACTGCTGCCTGTACCAGGTAATTGGAGAGGCGAGCGCCTGGGGGAGGAGGAGGGGCAGATCAATCCGGCTCACTTTGGCGATCATGGCAACAAGCAGCAGGGGTTGACAGCTGGTGTGAGCCTGTGTCACTCTGGAGGTGGAGATGCTTAAGCCCACAGTGCGTGTCTAGTGGGAGGCCCATCTGAGACTGCACTGGACTGGTTTGGAGCTGCAGGGGGCCTTGGTTTGTTTGGCTGGGTATGGTTATGAAGTGGGGATGCCTCCGATCCATCCGTGTTCAGGTTCCTGACTTGTGAGTCCAGGTTTGCCACTTTTTATTCTGTCATTTGCAGAGGAGTTGCCTCTCTTCTGGCTTGACTGGACCAAGGGCCAGGGGCAGAATCCATGTCCCAGCCCTGTTTGGCTGGCCTGGGCTGGCAGCTCTGTCTTGGAGCTGTCCCACCAACAGGCTAGGCTGAGCTGCAGTGTGTTCCCCAGTGATTTCTCCTTTTCTTGGAGACCATAAAAGCCGCAGTGCAGCACAAGCACAGGAATTCCCATGACCTGTTCCAGCTCTAGGTTTGCTTTGTCCATCAGTGGCCCCATTATGCCTGCGTCTCTCCATTTCTCAAATGAGTGACAGGGGCCACAGTGTGTCTGTGGTCTAGATTGGCTGGCCCCTCACAATGGCTCTTTGTGTTCAGGTGGCAGCAGCAAGCCATGGGGCTTTCTTGAACTGAGAGCCCACAGCTACTGTGGCAACTGTCTAGTCCAGTCACCCTGCATGTCAGCCTCAGTATCAGAGCCCTGAGTTACACAGGCCTGCAGGGAAATGTGGACCAGGCTGCCTGCGTGGGAGGGCTGTTGCTCCTTGTTCTCCCTCACTGCTCTCAGACAGCACGGGATTTATGGGCCCGAACTGCCCTCCTCCTGGAGGCCAGTCGCTTACCAGGAATCACTGGGAGCTGGCCCATTGGTGAGGAGGACCCTGTTAGGCGGCTGTTTAGAAATCTGGGCTTTCTGTGACTTTCTTCCAGTTCAGCTCAGTAAAAGTTGAGATTTGCCTTCCAAAGGGCAGGTAAGGATAACAACTACAAGTAGCTCCACCCCTTCTTCAGGACTCCAGATGAGTCTTTTCCTTGTTTCCTACCCCACCCCACCCACTGCCTCCCGGTACATCGACATCAGTGGGGAAAGGCATGGGGGAAGAGTTGGGGGTCAAGGAAGCCTGACTGGGGTAGCGATAACTGTGTTAGTGTGTCTGCTGAGTGGGCATGCAGCTACCCCAAATGTGGGCTCTCAGACTTTCCGGAGCCCCTTGGAGAGTGTGTTCAGGGGCTCCTCAAGGTGAAGGGCACCACGGGGTAGAACAGTTAGACCTCTCACCAGACAGGAAGGAGGGTGATAGGACACCTGGCATCCCAGCCAAACCACCTGGAGCAGGCTCAGCAGAAGTCCTAGCCACCCACCCTTTGGAGAGTGTCAGAGCCCGTGCCAGAGTGCTCCCAAGAGATGCAGGGACTCGGAGAAGTGCTGCATCTGCCCTCCTTCAGCAGAGTAAGTCAAGGGCCCGGGCATCTGAGCCCCACATGCTGGAAGCAGCTGCAGGAGAGGGCACCCATCAGGTGCCATGCATGGGTTGTTTACTCTCTGAGCCCCTGTCTTCTGAGTGCCTCCTGTATGCCCGGCACCAGGCACTGGTGAATAGCTAAGCATGGTCTAATGGGAACAATAAACTTGAAATTATTCGAATAGTTGCTTAGCACTGGTGGCTAAGAGAGGGAGTGTGAGCAAGTGTCCTTTAACCTGAGAACCTGAGGATTCAGCCAGGTGAAGACAATTTGTGCGGGCTGAGGCCCTGAGACAGACGGCTGTTTGGTGTGTGGCTGAGATGAGGCAGCCGTGGGTGCATGTAGCAGAGCAGGCTTTGTGCTGAGGAAAGAATGTACTAAAACGAGGCTGGCACAGGGTACTGCCAGGAGCCCCTGTGTGGCTTAGAGAGGTCATGCAGACATGAGAAGCACCCCTGAGAAGGGTCCTAATCCCTGCTGGGCTCCCAGGATCCCCCTGCCATCCCAGCAGATGGAGAAATCTAGTTGCCTTGAATTGTTTCCTTTCTCCTCATGGCTGAGAGGCTGAGGCTGAGGCTGATGCAGAGAATGCAGTGATTATTTTGGCCACTTTTTCAGTTGGAAGGGAGGGCAGACCCTGTTTCTAAGGACTAGGAAGTGACTCAGTATGGGCATCCGGTGATGGGAGCTTAAGTCCGGCTCAAGATATGGTGGAAGGTTTGGGTCGTTCTCATTAAATCGCCCTGATGTTATGGTGGTCCTGGTGTAGGTTGGGTGGTCTTGACGGGGGCCACCTCCTTGAACCAGGCTTTGAGTCCAGGGCACCTTTGAAGTTTGCTCCTCAGGGAGGGGGTGGATCCTTCTCCTCCTATCACACTCCTTGTCACTCAGAGAGCAGCCTCTGCTCAGTGGCCTGGGTCAGCACTGGGTGGGAAGGGGAGGCCCGGAATGTTCTACGTGAGAGGAGCCGGGCAGTTCCTCTCTCTAGGGGGAGAGTGCAGGGCTACTGGACAGGTCTGAGTGCTGTGTAGGTGACATCATCGGGATGTTCAGGGCAATGTTGAGTGTGCTCGCTCTAATGCTTGTCCTTGGCTTCTAGCCCTGGCCCAGTGTGTCCAACCTGGCCAAGGACTTCATTGACCGCCTGCTGACGGTGGACCCCGGCGCCCGTATGACGGCACTGCAGGCCCTGAGGCATCCGTGGGTGGTGAGCATGGCTGCCTCTTCGTCTATGAAGAATCTGCACCGCTCCATCTCCCAGAACCTCCTCAAACGCGCCTCCTCGCGCTGCCAGAGCACCAAATCTGCCCAGTCCACGCGTTCCAGCCGCTCTACACGATCCAACAAGTCTCGCCGAGTGCGGGAGCGAGAGCTGCGGGAGCTCAACCTGCGCTACCAGCAGCAGTACAATGGCTGAGCTGGCAGGCTGGGGTGCTGACATGGCATGGCCCCAGCCTGGCCACACATTGCTGTGCCATCTGGGCCCACCGCCCTCTCTAGAGATAGGTCTGTATGGTCAGTGGTAGGTGAATGGCCCCAGCCCCTTCTCTGTGCCTTCAGCAGTCCCCATCTTCACCCTGGGCCTGAGTCTGGTGCGACAGAGTGGAGGGAGCCCTGGGGCATAAGAGCCCCCTGAACGGGGAGCCTGGTCTGGCACTAATGCTCCTTTTGGTGGACAACTGCTCTGGTACATATTGGGGGAAGGGCAGGACCTGGCCTTCAGTCTCCTCACCTCTTGGCTCTTCCCTAGACCAAAGGAGCATGCAGTGCCAGGTAGAGGGTGTCTTGTGGTCCCAGGACTCTTTGGGACAGTTACTTCTGGAATCCCCCCTTTCCTCTACCAAGCCTTCCTGTCTGCCCTCCCCCCGCCCCACATTCCATGGCATCCTGATCCTCATGATTATGCTCCAGTGAGAGGCCCAGGTAGGCCCACAGCTTGTGCCTTGGCTGGACTCTCAGCCCCTGGCTAAGTCTAAACAGCTTCCCACCTCCCAGCCAAGATCTGTCTTCCTTCATGGTGCCCCTGGGGACTCCTCCCGGCCCCAGGACTTGCCAGGATCTCTGGTGGTAGGACCGTGGAATGGTCCTTGGCCCTCTGGACTGTGTGGCCATGTTGGTAGCAGGCTTGCTCCAGGCTTCAGCCTCTCTCTGACTATGAGAGTTCCTGCCCACCAGCCTACTGCACTCAGTGCCTTCTTTACAGAGCCTACTATCACCTCCCTCTCCCCCTTGGATGCCCATTCTATTCCCCAGGTGCCTCCTTCCCAACTGTGCGGGGTTAAAAGGAGCCCCACTGCTGCTACCTGGGGGATGGGGGCACCTGGGCCAAAGCAAAGGGCAGGGGCTTCCGAGGGAGAGCCCCATCAGGATTCCAGTGTCAGCCTGGGTTCCACCCTTGGTGTTGCCTCTCCCTTCAGGTGCTGCTGTTCCCTCCTCTGCAGCTGCATGAAGGAGCCATCTAGTGTCTGGCATGAGTATGGGCGGCCGAGGAATGAGCACCATGCTCTCCCTTTATCCTCCAAGAGGAAGTCGGAAGGAAGGAGCTGCTGCATTGAGGGAGGGTCCCCGGGGTGCTCAACCCTATCCCCTTCTGCTGAGCTTTTGCGCAGCTCCCCCTGGAACTTAGCCATACTGTGTGACCTGCCTCTGAACCCTGAGTGCCTGGGGCACTGACCTTCTCACGGTGGCCTTGCTCAGTCCAGCCTGTCCCTGCTTCTTTTCACAGCATTACCCTTCCATTCTGGGCCCCGCTGAATCTCCGTCTGGAGGGAGCCCCTCTGAGAGGTGGGTGGAATTGGGTGGCTGCTTTCCCAGAGGTCTGAGCCAGACCATCCCGTGTCAGTCATGGTGCCTCCCCACCACCACAGACGGGGCTGGAACCCAAGCCCTGTCCCTCCACAGCTGCTTTCAGTGGGTGGGAAGGAGCCAGGGCCCAGCTTTAGCCTTAGCTGGACTGCAGGTCCCCTGCCAGCAGGGAGGGTTTGGCTCTTAGTTCCTCCCAGTGGGTTCCCTTGGGCTAGGCCCTCTTCTTTTTGCATGTGCCACCTCCAGTGGGAAACCAAGCCAAAAGAGACCACTCTGGGCCAAGTCATTCGTGCCTTGTACACCCCCTCCTCCTGTCTCCAGTTCTCCTAGCACAAGGCAGTGGAAAGCCCAAGCCCCATGGCCTCAGAATTCCCCCTACTTCCCCAAGTGCCTCTGGGGATTTATTTCCTCTTTTGGCCAGGATGGGCCTGGTCCTGAAGGTAGGACGGAGGGAGTTTGGAGACTTGGGCCTTTATGCCATGGACTGTGGATGGAGAATGTGCAGTTATTTATTTTGTGTACTCAAGTTTGTAAATGTATCCTTCGTACTCAATAAACAGGCTGCCTTCCCCAGGGAAAGCTGCCCATTCATTCCAACAGCCCAGTCTCTTGCTGTGGACAAGAGGTTGCCCAGGAGGCGGTGGGGAGATGGGAAGAGCCCAACCTGGTCACGGCTAGTCTAGGAGGATCCTAACTCCTCAACACCTGCCGTGCCAGAAGACAAACTCCGCTTGGGGAATGGGGCCCCCAAGAGCCTCTCTCTTTTTTTTTTTTTTTTTTTTGCGGTCACAGGCCTCTCACTGTTGTGGTCTCTCCCGTTGCGGAGCACAGGCTCCGGACGTGCAGGCTCAGCGGCCATGGCTCACGGGCCCAGCAGCTCCGAGGCATGTGGGATCTTCCCGGACCGGGGCACGAACCCGCGTCCCCTGCATCGGCAGGCGGACTCTCAACCACTGTGCCACCAGGGAAGCCCTAGCCTCTGCTTTTCCCTGAACCAGGAAGACAGACAGGCATACACAAGAGGACAGAGCCTGGGGTCTTTATTGGACTGAGACGGGGAGAGGGCCTGTGGTGGGCTTGGTTGTAGGCTATGATTGATCCAGGTACTGAACTTGCTAACCTGAGTGTACGTGGCAGGCGCGCACACGTTGCAGTTATTGGCGCCTCAGGAGACAATACCAGTGAGCACCCACATGTCCCCCTTCTGGCAGACAAGCGGGCCTCCACATTCACCCTGATGGAAGGAGGGGAGAAGTCAGTGTGGAGGGTGGGAGTGCCACAGGACAGTGCAGAGGACAGGACAGGGTGCCAGTGCTCACCTGGCACAAGGAGGCCCCGAGGCCCCTGCACAGATCATAGAGTTGGTGATGTGTGAGCCCCAGTATTGCTGGCCACTGACTCATGGTGACCAGGGGCAGAATCACCTGCTGCAGGCGTGCAGGAGTCACACTGCCTGTGGGCCGGGAGTGGGTGGTTAGGTCCCAGATGACTTGTCCCCACCTTGCCCTCCCACCCAGAGTTTTGGCCCAAATTCCTACCCGCACCGCTGAGGCGGCCGCAGCCAGTGGTGACACGTGAGGCCTTCAGGCAGCACCTTATTTGAGGAAGCCAGGCAAACTGCCTGGTGAGATGTGTGTTGTGTACTGGGCTGGGGAGGCGAGCTTTAGTAGCATCAGATCGTTGTTCATGGTGGTGGGGTTCCAGAAAGGGTGCGTGATGGCCTGCAGAGCCAGGAAGGGGCCATGCAAGATGGGGATGGGCAAAGGCCCCCAGTGTGATGGGTGCTGAGGGGACTAGGCCAGGGCATGCTCCAAATTCCTCACCCCCAGAGCCCACACACCTACACTGCCCACTCTTCCTTCCCCATCTGCAGCCCAGGCACTGACCCGCAAGATGGACAGAACCTGAAAAGGCTCAGTGCTGGATGATAGGTCATACTCGCCCAGGATGACAAAGTGGCAGCCAGGGCTGCAGTGAGAGCGGGGTTGGGCAGCCACAAGGAGGGCAGAGTGACAAGAGAGAGGCCTCCAGGGCAAGGGGGTGGGGAGGTGGGGGCTGGGGGGGCTGCAGGTAGAAGGGAAGCACTCACACAACATTGCAGTGGGCAGCAGTGACCACCCAGGACTGACTGATGAGGGAACCACCGCAGAAGTGGAAGCTGTTGCTGTCCTGGGGTCAGGGGTCAGAAGTGGGGGTGGGCCCAGGCTACACCCAGGCATGAAACACCTGAAACCCTGCCCCACACCCAGGGTGCATGTACCTGCAAGGACACCTGCCAGGGCCACGAGCCCACCAACGGTGGGAATGCCCCACCATTCCCCAACTCCACCCCACCCCCAATCCCAGGCCATTTTTCTCCCTGTCCCCAGGAATATTCCCATCTCCTTCCTAGCCTCTTCACTCCCTCCAGACCTCAATGGTCCATACCCCACATGCAGCCAGAAGGCTCTTCCTAAACTACACGTCCAACCTTTGCTTCTCAGCTTCCTAAACCCTCCCCGGCTCTTGGGCCCAGCCCAAGCTCCTGTCCCATTTGTGAGACTGGCCCCTGACCCCCTCTTGCCCAGCCTTGCCACATCCTTTCTCCTTTGCCTACTCTGTCCACCTGCTTCCCTTCTAGCCAGCCTGGCCCCTGCCCTGAGCCCCTGAGCAGGAAGCCTGGGCTGCTGCTGGGAGCTGGGTTGCCCTAAGGCTGTTCAGTCAGGGCTGGGCCAGGCCCACTTACCCAAGGAGGAGCCAAGGAGGACCAGGGTAAGGATGAGGCTGAGCAGCAACACTGTGGCAGGCGTGAGGTTGAGAACTGGGCCTGGCTTTATGGTTCTCTTCATCCTTGAGCCAAAGTCCCAGGACTGAGGCCAGGCAGCTGTGGAGGTTCAGCTCCCTGCCATTATTCCTCCTTGCTCTAGGCAGGAGGAGGGTCTCTTTGGGTCAAGGTCCTCCACTCAGGCCTTGACTTACCAGACAGAGCCCAGGTGTGAGGCTCTCACCTCCTCCACCTCCCAAAGCCTGGCCCCTGACTGGATCCCTGAACCACCTCACATCCCAAATGTTGAGCACCAGGTACCAAGGACTTGTGGTTAGACTTAACGGTAACCACCTGGTGGCTGGGATCAGGGAAGTCTCGCAGGGCTATCAGGAGCACCAAACTCACAGAAGCCTGCTCAGCACCCAGGGGTGTTCCTGACTGGTAGAGGGAATGTCTACCTGCACCGGCTCTGCTGTGGAAGGGCCAGGGCCAGGACGGGGGTGCTGGCGGGTTGCAAATCCTAACATATCACCTCAGTGATTCCTCTTCAACTTGGAATGGGTGTCACGGTTTGCTCAGGGAGATGCTGACTCTTCCGCCACATGGTGTGTTTGGACCCAAACCTTCATCTATCTGGCTCCAAAGCCCACACTGTTCGTGATGAGATGATACACCTAAGAGGGGCCTTGTGCACAGGAGGGCAAGGTATGAGCCCTTGGTGACTGGCCGATCCTGGATGGAGATCAGGGGTGGAAGAATGACAGCCATCAAATCTCTGACAGCCTCCAGGCCTTGGGGCTCCCATGGACAAGCCCCTGGTGTCTACAGTCCATTCACTGTAGAGCCCCAAGGTGAGCCTGACCCAAGGGAGAGAAGACACCCCTGTGTGCAAAGTTGCAACAGGTAAGTTGGCTTGCCTCCTCCTAGGGGTGTGAGGGCTTTGGCTGATTCAAGAACACATCAGTCAAAAAAACGAGTTAATTGCTGACTAGAGGGAAGGATAGATACATGGTAAAGCAAATATAACAAAATACAAATTGTAAAGTCTGCAGTGGGTATATGGGTGTTCAACTTTTTTCCAGATTTTATGTTTTAAAATTTTCATAATAAAATACTGAGGGAAAAAGCATAAACGGGGACCCAGGGATGTCCAGCCTGGAGTAGACCCTCCCCAGGGGTTGGGCAGACTCTAACAGTTCCAAAGCTCCAGGGGAGCTCAGCCATTCTCTCCCAAGGCAGGATGCTCCCACTAGCAACCTGCACCTGGGCTGACACTCAGTGGGTGCTCAGCAAAAGTCTGCTGGATAAATGTGTCATATTATCTCTCCCCACATGAGCCCTGTGATCCCTGGCACCCAGAAAACTTGGAGTCAATCTCCTTAGTGACAGCCCAACATGTGCAAACAGAAGCTCAGCATCATGTTAGCACCTCAGGTATGCCTGGTCATCAGAGGGGTTTCACAGGTAAAGGCACTGTAGGGGTGAGGAGTGAGAACTTGCCCTTGGAATCAGGGAGCAGCTCCTCCACCAGCATTTTAGCCATCAGTGGGGATGGGGGCGGTCTGACTGAGAGCTGTGGGCTGTGTCCTTGGCCACTGATGAGCCAGGTAAAGGCTCTATGTGGGGGCAATACATAGGGCCTTTTGGGTTGTACAACAGCCCTCAGTGGACTAGAGGGCAAGAGCAAGGCATGGGAGTGGTAGGGGGAGCCTCTGTAGTGTGGAGAGTCAGGAGGGGGGCTTTCCACTTTGAGCCTGTGATACTTCCCAGGGCTGGGGTTCTGGAGGGGTAGATGCCTAAGGTGATGGGTGAAGTGCACCCCTTAGGCTAGGCACTGAAGCCATGGGAGGAAGTGGCCCCTGCAGGGATACCTTAGGTACAGAGCCCTGCTGGCTGCTTGTCCCCCTCCACCCAGGAAGGACACAGCCATCTGTCTAGGTATTTGTGTTTTCTGGGTTTATTCCTCCTTGTTCCAAGCTCTAAGCCTCAGCCTACTTCACTCCACATCCATGGCCTGCACAGTTTCCTCCAGCAGCTCCAGGGTCAGCGGCATCACTGTCTCCGACAGGACAGCTGTGGTCCCAGGGGCAAAGCGGTACTGGCTGGACCTGGGAAGGAGAAAGGATGACCTCATCAAGTGGCCTGTCTTCTCTTTGCAGCCCCCTATTTCCCTTGCTACCACCCCATCCTCCCCTGTGATTCCCCCATCTCCTATGCTCCTACCTCTCTATAGGCTCTGTGGGAGAGCTCAGTGTTCGCAGCAGCTTGGCGCTGGTCCCAGTGATCACACATGCATCCACACTGCCCCCAGAGCCCAAGTCGCCCAGGATCCCTGCAGTGATGGCTTCCACCAGCAGCTCCTGCGCTGCCTCCAGCTGTAAAGATGTGTGTGTGTGTGTGTGTGTGAGTCCTGATGGACCCTTTAGTATCACCCTCAGGCTACAGCCTGGAGACTGTTAATCTTGAAGGCTGAACTATTTACCATTTTCTCACACCCAAACTCCTCTCTCTCCCTACATCCCCATCTCCACCCCAGGCTCCTCTACCCTGGTTTCAGTATCCCTCTTTCCAGAGACCCCAATGTTCCCACTGCCCCCATCTTCACAAACTTCTCTGAGTCACACCTGTGGCTCTGCTTCCAGTGGGCTATTCACCCACCCACAATCCCTGGCTCACTGCCTTTTTCTTTCTGGGCCATAAGCACCTATAAAGTGACATATGCCTTCTGCTTCCATCCACCCTAAACAAAATCCAGACTCCAGACCCCACCTGCTGTTCCCTTCTCCCTCAACACCAAATGGTCCTCTCTGAGGAGTTTTGACTTCTGGGACAGTCCAAGCTTTGGCACTGTTGGAATAGCACTTCACCCTCACTCCACTGGACCCTCAGTCTCCACTCAGTCGTCACCTCCGAGAAGCCTAGCTCTAGAGTAGGCCAGGGTACCTCTGCGTTTCCCCAGCTCCCGGGTGTACACTTCCCACCAATGCACGCGTAGTGTGTGTGGGGGGGAGATGTCGCTCACCGTCATGTTCGGCTGGAACCGGTCCTCCAGCACTGCCAGGGCCGCATCCTGGCCGGAGCCTGCAGGCAGGAAGGGCATCGGAGGTCAGCCGCGGCCTCCCAGTCACGGGATAAACGTTGAGGTCCCACGGGCGGGGTTCGCGGGAAGGGGGCGGAAGCGCTCACCCTGGGCCGTGAAGGGCAGACGGCTGTAGGAGCCGTGGGGGTGCACGCAGTAGAGCTGCGGTCCGGTGAAGTCTACGCCGCCCACAATCAGCGATGCGCCCACGTAGCCCCGGTACCTTTTCGCGGAGTGGGTGCGGTCAGTCGAACGCACAGGAATCTAGGTCCCGCCCCTCCTCGATAACACCCCTGCACCCGAGCCCCGCCCCTTCCCGTGGTCTGGCGCCCCGTGACCAACAGCGTTCCTTCCTGCCACTCTCTTAGCTCCTCTTAGGCCATCCTCTTCCGGTCTCTCGGACCTCGAGGCCCCGCCCTTTCTCCTGTCAAGCCTCCTCTCAGCCCTGCCCTCCCCGCAACTGCCCCTCCCCAGGATCATTTTAGCCCCGCCCCAGCACCGGAAGAGTGTCTGGCGCAAAGCGCGGGTGACCGTGGCCACGCGGGGCTCGCGGCCTGTGGACAGCGCGTGTAGCTCCATGTTAGACGCCGCCATCCGCGTGGTCATCTCTGCGTCCGCGGCAACTCCAGCCCCACAGCAGCTGAAGGCGAAGGGAGGGTTCGTGTGGGCGGGACTATGGATGTTCTGGGACCCGGGATGGGAACGAGGGGGCGGTTCTTGAGGGGGGAACTGGGCGGGGGAATGCTCACTAGATTTTAGGGGCGATGAAGTGGATCTTCTCGCAGCTCTGGTACGCCACGATCGAATCGTTAGTGGCCCGCGTATCCGCGCCCAGGATGACCCCGTCCTGGGGGGGAGGGGGAGGACCCATTGGTTCAGTGCCCACCTCCCATACCCGGCCGCTCCTCTGAGTGTTACAATCCCAACGCCCTACTCACTCGGAACACAAGGCCTGCGATGGTGGTTCCGGTCTTGCGTGCATGAGGGACACGGAGCCCCGGGAGGGAGCGTTCTAAGGCTGCGTTTCTGGAAACGGAGGGGAGAAACCCAGCTTTCAGTTCTTCTGGGACCGTCATCACATCCCCTAACTCTGTCCCGGTTACCCTCACCTTTCGGGTAAGCCTGGGAACCCAAATCGTTCCACACACGTACCTTCCCCCACCCTCGCCCCCAGGAATTTTAAAGACCCCGGGGCTCCCACTCCCGGAAGCCCCCACTGAGGGCGTAGGCAGCTGGGGAACCAACCATCCCCCCACTCACCTCTCGCAGTTTTCGAAGGAGAAGCCCTTTTGGGGTTCTGGCGCTGTCTTCTGCATCTCCGGGTGGGCAGGGGGTCAGAGGAGTGGGATCAACACGGAGGAAGGCCGTAGCCTTAACCTCTCTCGGGCTGCACTACTGAGCTTCCTCCTTTCGCTTTCACCTTCCCTCAGAGCATGCCAGCCCCTTTTTTCTGCATCTTCTCTTTCACTTTCACCTTCAGCTCTGGTCCTAGGCAGCTTGGGAAGGGGGAGATGCCCCTTGCCTGGCTCTCCATGCTGCTCCTGGGCCCTCTGTCTGAACAGAGGGACAGATCCCTCCTCTCTGGCCACTGTCCAGCCTGAGCCCCGAGCTCTGCCCACCCTGACCCCAACTCTAACCTCAGGTCCCAATGTCCTGAGGCTGTCACATTGACCAGGTCTCTGTTATTGTTAGTGGCCTTCTAACAGCATCAGTCATGGCTGCCATTTGTCATTCTCCCAACTCCTGCCTCTCTTTTGCTACCTTTGCCTTCTTCCTAAAACCTCAAACACGGAGGCTCAGTCCTCGGCCAAGGTGATGCTGATCCTTCCGTCTTCCATGTCTCGGATGCTGTCTTCCCTCTCTCAAGAGGGGCACCGTAGGTGTCCATCTGGTGGCTCGTAGGCATGCTGGGCTCTACCCATGGCTAAGCCTTATTTCACATCCCAAATGACCCATTATCCACTTCTTTCTCCTACTTACTGCTTGTTTCAGCTAGCATCCTCTCCCCTGGACACTGCACTGGCCTCTCTGGTTTCCCCACACTTCCTGCCCCTCACCCCCCACCCCCAGGCTACACTCTGCCCTGCAGAGAGGGGGCTCTTTTCTAGATTGGAGATCTGGTAACACCCTTTCCCTGGTTAAACCCTGTATCAGCTGCATGCTGCTCTTAGATTGAAACCAGTCTTTACAGTTACCCTTCTCATTCCATCTGATCTCAGCACAGGCACCACCTCCTCTGGGAAGCCTTCCCTGACCCATAAGAATCACCACCTTGTTCCTCCCTAACCTTTTCTCTCAGATCACTTAGCTCCATTAATTAAATCTTCAATATTGAAATGACCTATTTAGTGGCTGTCACTCTCCTAGATGCTAAACTCTTGTGCTTCTGTCACCCACCTAGCACTCAAAAGTCTCTGTCTAGAGGTGGGGTCTCACCTGCCCTTTTGGGAGCTAGGAGGGGCAGCTCAGATCTTCTCCATCCTGTACCCTAGGCTCCACGTACCCCCATTCTACAGCTGTGTGTGCAGCTCCCTCCAGTCCCCATGCCCAGAGCAGAGGCAGGCACAGAGAGGCTGCTTAAATAGCTCAACCAGAAGAGTGGGAAGCTGTATATCTCAAGGTGCCCAATTCAATCCCAGGCTGTAGCAAAGCTCTTCTTGCCCTGTGCTCCACAAAGCAACAGGTCTGAAGATGAATGAATCCTGGTGTGAGGACCCTAGTGCCTTTCCCTGAACCCATAACACACGTCAGGGGTTATAGCAGCAAAGGAAGGTCTTTATTCAGGGGGCATGGGCCTTGGGCTGGCAGTTGGGGGTACGGCGGTGCTATTTCGGTAGGTACCCAGCAGGATGGCATTGATGTGCTCCAGTGTCTGGTTGCTGAAGACCATATTGAGGTGCTGTACCCCAGGCAGAGGCAGCAGGTGCACAGGCTGCTGTTGGAGGCCCTGCCACTGGGCACAGAGCTCGGTGCTGCGCGTGGCCACAGTGTCATCCCCGTCCTCATAGAGCACACCCACAGGGTCCGTGTAGGGGAAGCCATGGTCAAAGATGTAGGTGCTGGGTGTGGGCAGGCCCACGCCATACAGACAGTATACTTCCACTCCAGGTGCTGGGAGCCCTGCCAGCAGGTCACGTGACTGTAACCACATGTACCAGCCTTCCTCAAAGTGCAGGTCTGTAAAGAAGCGCTGCAAGTCACGGCTTGTGTAGTTGAAGGTGGGGGTGGAAATGAACACGTGGTCCTCGGGCCATGCCTGGCTGGAGGGAAACATCCAGGGGGATGCTGTTGTCATGCGCTGCTCCTCTTTCAGCTTGATGCTGGACATGATTGGGATGCCCTGGTTGTCACCTGTGGACACAGAGCAAGGTAGGGCAGGGAGCCAGTCCTGGCTACCCCCGGCCCACAACTTGCCCCTCAGCCCAAGCTCAGCTGGATGCTCAACTTTGTCTTGCCCACTCCAAACATCAACTCCAAGTCATGGACTAGAACCGGCCTGGCAGTCAGGAGGGGCTCCATGTGTACTTGTTAAGTGAGAAGCCCTAGTGGCACCTCTGTGAGGCAGAGCTCTAGAGCTTCAACAGGAGGGCAGGGAGGGGTTTCCTGTGTGTGTGAACAGTGGGGGATGGTGCTGGCAGTTCTCTCAGGCAAGTGTCTGTCGGCCCCTGTGGCCTGTGCTACACAGGGCTCAGAGCTGTGTTCTGGGAAGAATGAAATGAGACCAATCTCTGTTTGACACTCATTGATATAGTCTGGGGAGTGTTTCCTTCACTTAAGCTCCTAGGGGTAAGGCCACGTCTGGCTGTGCCCAGAATACAGTGGGTGCTCCGCAGGTGGTAGCTATGCCACTCCTTGGGGAAGGGCAAGAGGGGCTCCCGGGGTCTGGCCCTGGCTTAGGGCAGATCCCTGGGCAAAGGGGCTCCTGGGAGCAGAAGGCAGCCGAAGGCTGAGTGGGTAGGACCTGAGGCTACAAGGAACAGACCTCAGCAATGAGTCAGATCGCTGGGGTTAACTTCCTCTTTGTTTACTTCCCCTTTGTCATCGCTGAGACACTGTCGAGAGACACTCTAATGGTCCAGGCCAGGCCCACTGCTCTCAGAGGGCCAATGAAAGGGGCTGTGCCCCAGAGGTGGTAGACAACACCCCCAGCCTAGCACTGCGAGAAGAAACAGGAGTGAGGGCAGGCCCACGGTCAGCTTCATTCCACCCCCCACCCCTCCCCACGGGACACAAGTGATCAGAGGCCCTCTCACCTGAGGCCAAGATTATCATGGGCTTGATGGAGCCACCCCAGGGAGCCCCAAGAGAGATGAAACCATCGATGAAGCGGTCCTTCCAGGCCTGGGGCTGGCGCAGTAAGAAATAGAGCAAGTGCAGGCAGCCAAGGCTGTGCCCAATGAGGAAGACAGGCCTTCTGTAGGTAGCGTGCATTTCCTCCACTAGCCCAGCAAGCTTCAGGTAGTACTCCTCCTGCTGGCCTGCAGGGGGGGGTGGATGGGTCAGCACAGCTGGGACTAGGGGCCACCTGCCCTGCCCCAAGCCCCCTATGCACAGAGACACTCACTGGGCTCCAGCCGCCAGTCGTAGGGGGCGGCCCGCACCGTCTCATCCCGCACATACCCATTGTTGACCAGGTTCTGAACCAGTGTGTGCATGTAACCTGTGGGCGAGGCAGTGGCACTGGGGGTTCTGGCTGTGGCTCCTTCAAGCCCACCAAGCCTAGAGCCCCACACTTTCCTGCAACACACACACCTGCCAACTTGCTGTTGTCCAGATACTCAACAGAGTAGGTCTTGCCAAAGCCGGGAACACGGATCTGTACACCGGGGGCATTGGATACTCGCCCAGAGCTGCGGTTGTAAACAACCCTGGGGGCAGTGGGACAGTCAGCGGAGCGGCAACCAAGGAGTAGGGTGGGGGGCTAGGCCAGAGGGGATGGCACAAACCTGGTGTTATCGATCCAGCAGTCTACCCCAACGGGTAGGAACATATTGAGATCCAGCCAGATGGTGAAAAAGTCGTCTGTCTTGCGGTAGCACATCCAGTTCACCACATTTGGTTTATCCAGCTTGGCTTCCAGCTGATTCCCCAGGCAGCCAGGCACTGCAGGCACCAGCCTTCACTCTGGATCCCTCCCATTTCCCTGCAGTGGACCCCACCCCGGTCTCACCTCCCCGACACTACAGTGACCAGCCCCGCCCCTTCATCTCCCACACCCTCCACCCCCAGGGATGAAGGACAAGACCCTCTCTTTCTGATCACATCCCCTGCCCCGTCCCCGCAAAGCCCAGGCTCCCCTCGGTCAGGGAAGGTACAGGGGCCAAGGCCACTGACCCCTGCCCCCACCAAGCAAACATGTAGCGTGACTCTCCATCACTGCCAAAGTCCAAGGGGAGAACAAATAGTACAAGGGAGTGGGGCCGGGCCTAGGAGTAGGGGCAGGACCTGATGAGCCTCTCCTGCTCACCTGGGCTGGGCACCTTGTCCTTGCCGGTGTGGGGGCTGAGGAAGGAGTGGTGGGGCTTGGACCAGGGTCCGGTGGCTACAGCTGACCACAGCTTGTAATGCCCCGGCCAAGCCCTCAGGCACACCCACCCTCTACTCCACCCACCTCGGGGAGACAACTCCGAGACACGAGAACAGTGTGGTGCGAGAAGGGGTTGATTTCTCTGCAGGACAAGCCTTTGGCCCCTCCAGATGCTGAGGCAGGGATCAGGGCTAATGCAAGGGCAGAAGGGCCTCAGCAGGCTCTGCTACCAGGGGCTGGGGCCCAGGTTCCCCAAGGTCTGCCCTGGTGTATCAGGGGCCTGGTGGGGGCTTACCGAGGATGACGGGCCGTGTGTGGTTACTGAGCTCAGCCTTGGGCGTGGTGTGCGGGGGGAAGAGCACATTGAAGAGCCAGAAGGGGGCGGCGGGGGGAAGCAGCAGCCCCAGCAGCAGCAGGACCCACTGCCGCGGGGAGCCGGGCGGCCCCATTCCAGCCCTTGTGCCTAGTGCCCAGTGAAGCAGTCCCGGGCTCGCCTTATCTGGAGTCGGGGTGGGAGGGGCCCCAGGGTCAGTGGGAGGGACAGCCTGGCCAATGGGGGTGGCCAGAGATTTCCGGAAAGGGGCACAGCCTCAGGGAGCCGGCTCTGGGCCTGGGTTCAGTTCCGCCTCCTTCCCTTGGTGCCAGGGGAAACAGAGCCGGGGCAGCGGGAGGCCCAGAAGTACACAATGTTTTATTGAAAAAAGTCAGGCTTCAGCTGGCTGGTTCCATTCAGCTCGGCTTGGTGGGAGTCCCTGCCCACAGTAGCCTGAGTCAGATCTTCCTGCAGGCCGGCTTGGCCAGACCCCTCCCTGGTCGCCCTTCCCCTTCTCTCTGATGGTGACATTCAAACAATAAATATGCAATAAATAGCGCTCCTGGGCCAGCTGCCTTCAAACCCCACATCAGCCCCCACCAGTCTTCTGAGTCAGGACAGGCGTCCTGGGGTGCTGGACAGGAAGTCCCCAAACCTCTCAGGGTCTTGCAGGACCTCGGATCCACCTCCATTGCCAGGTCTGGGCCCAGTCTCCAAGGAGACCTAGCAAAGCTGGGTCCAGGGCAGGGCTGGGCAAAGCAGGGCTGGCGGGCGGGTGCTGGGAGGGGGTTGTTTGTTACCCTGGACGCCTCCACTCTAGGCCACAAGTCTGTATTGGGCTCAGGAGTAGATGGTGATGACTTCACGGCCACCACCACGGACCAACAGCACCCGTTCGAGGCCCTCAGTCAGCACCTCCAGGAACTCCATGTCTGTAGGGCATCGAGTCAAGGAGGCAGCACCCAGGGAAGCACCAAGGGGCACCCAGGGAAGTTTCGCCCGTCAGTCAGAGCTGGGTGCCCTGGCACCCCCTAGGGTACCCAGGGAGAGGAGCTCCTGGCCTGACCTCACACACTGTCCACCTCCCCACTGTCCACCTCTTTACAAAGGGATACAGTTCTCATCGCCCTCGCTGTTCTTGGGTGGGCCAGGCATGTTCAGTAGGACCAGGCGGGCGTCATGGGAGCGTGTGACAATGACTTCATTGAGCTTCACAGCCGTGTGCATGCGCCGCACATTGGATTGGTCCCTGAAGATAATGCAGCTGAACATGGGCCCCGCCCCTGGCCCACCCACAGGGCTTGTCTGCCCCCATCCCACCTCCAATCCCAGACCCTAATGTGGCTGGGTCCATTTCTGCTGCACTCACGGCTTAATATGTACCAGCTCCCGGAAGTTGTCGGGGGCATGGCTGGGGTCCCAGGGCTCTGCTGCCATATATTTGTCCCGTGTCCATGTCATCTGGATCTTGTCAGTCCCAGCTGCAGACTCTTCCTCCTCGTCTGAGTACAGGCTCTCCAGCCGCAGGGCTGAGTGCCGGTCCTTGACCAGCTGGGCCTGAGGACAATCAGAGGAAGTCTCCTCGGTGCCATGGGAAAGGGTGGGCCTGGCTGGCCCAGCGTGATCACCCAGCCTTAGGGAAATGGGTGGGGCTGGGGTGAATCATTCTGATGCTCCCACCTGATGGCGTCTCCCAAGGCCTGACCCTGCCCTGGACGGAGAAGGCCACTGACCTCTCGCTCCCGCTCAGTCTTGGTCAGCCTCATCTGCCGCAGCATCTGGGAGCGCTGCTCCATCATCAGTGTCCGCTCGTAGGTATATGCAGAGATGTCGCTGTTATGCTGGGGAGAGGGTGAGCCATGAGGACCGCGCTACGTGGGGCAGGGTATCCACAGGGCTACGTCGGGCAGGTGGCTTACCATCTCCACCACTTCCACCTCTGCCTCGAGGCGCAGGTGGTACAGGAAGACAGCCAGATCCTTCTTCATCTGGATGCTGTTGTCATCCATCTGGGCCACCGTGAAGATGCGCATCCGGCACTTCCTCCAGACCTGTGGCAACAGAAGGTGGTGGTTCAATCACACCCCACCCCTTCCAGGGCCCAGCCCCTCTCACCGGGGCCCAACCGCCTGGCCCACCTTGTGCTGGCGTAACAGGAAGGGCAAGAGCATGAGCATGCCGCCGTCGTGGACAATCCACCACACATCGATGTGGCCCTCCAGGTAGCGCTCGTGGTTGCTGGGGTAGAAGGCGATGTTCTTGGGCACGAGCAGGGCCAGGTGGGCGGCCGTGGTGCAGCGCACGGTGTCTGGGGAGGAGGGGCACTACTGATCATCAGCCTGTGACCCTCTGGCCTCTGTCCCCACTTGACCCCTGCCCCTGTCCTATGTGGTCGAGCCCAGGCCCTGACCCTCACGCACCAATAAAGGTCTTCCAGGCACGTGGGTCCTCACTCTGTCGCCAGCCGTAGGGCCAGCCCAGCACCACGGAGTTATGCCTCATGCCACCCAGGCCGCAAGACTGGATGAGGTGGGCCAGCCCCTCACGCACCTTGCTGGCCACCACCACCTGGCAGAAGCCCTTCACCTTCTCAATCTCCATCATGTTCTTGATTGTCTGTGGGGAACATAGCAGGGTCAAAAAGCAAGGCCATCAGCGTCCCCTCTGCTGGGCTCCCCACCAAGGCCCCTAGGGCGCAGAGGGTGGGGGTGGAGACGGGGGCAAGCTGCCCACCCAGAGGCCATGTTTTCAAGATGGGACAGTTATAACCCCCTTGCTCCAGCTCTCAGCTGGCAACAGTGCTGTCCACCTGGCTGGCTGTGCACCAGCTGCAGCCCAGACATCTCTAGTCCAGCTCAGTGTCCTCCCAACACCACCCCCTTGCAGCAGGCACCTGCTCAGCGGCCTGGGCCTCGCCATAGCTCTCCAAGAAGCTGCCCTGGATGACAGAACCAACAATGGTCAGGCCCTTGCCGGCCTTAAGCTGGGAGGCGAAAGTGAGGAGCCGTGGGTACTTCACATGAAGATCCTCATCTAGCTTCAGCAGCACCAGCAGCTGAGGTCTGTGGTGGCCGAATGGAGAGGGAGCCTGAGACCAGGGCCAGAGGTTTCCAGGGAGCCCAGCTCCTTCCCTTCCTGGCTCACAGGCCCCTACACGTAGCAGTGATCCAAGGGCCAAATAAGCAGGATGGTGCCCCTGGCAACTCAGGACAGGGAGCACGGACTAGGGAGGGGGAGCCAGCACCTCTTGACTCTCCCACCCTCACAGCGCCCCCTGAGAACCTGGACTGGGCCCCACCAGGCCGGGCGTGACTCACCGCCAGTTCTTGGTGTGAGGAGGTCCCTCCTCTAGCCGCAGCAGTGCATAGCGGGCAGCACTCAGGGACAGGCCTCGGATCCCGTCGCCCCACTCCTTCTCAGCCCTGCAGAGGCCCCCACAAGCTGGTAAGCCCCTGGTCCCACCCAGGGGTTGTGTCCGTGTGTAGGTGAGATGAAGGGGCCAGGCCCGAATCACAGTCCCCCAGCCCCAGCACCACGGTGGCTAACAAAGGACGGCTCAGCTCCCCACAACCCAATGAAGAGTGGCCCAAAGGCCCCAAGCAGGTGGCAGCCCTCACTCACCCTTGGTACTCAATGTACTTGTAGATCATGCCGGCAATGAGCATGGCAACCAGGGCATAGTACCAGGACGAGACAAACATAAGAGCCAGGCAGAGGCTCATGCCCAGGAAGGACAGCGCCCTGGGCCAGAGAGTGGGAAAGGGCCAGAATCAGGGAGAGACCAATAGGGCCCCAGGCCCAGACCCCCAATCTCTCACCAATAGCAACTGCTGCCCAGAAAATTCAAACCCCATCCAGAATGGGGCTCCTGGCTTCCCCAATAGCTCTTGTGTCAGAGGACCTGGCTCAGGGGCCCAGCTGGCGCTTACCAGTGATAGTACTTGAACCGAGGCCGCCAGTTGGGAGTCCTTAGGAGCGTCTGCACAGCACAGGCCAGGTTCACAAACAGGTAACACATCAGAAAGAACCTGCAGCACAGGGAGTGGCTGGTACAGAGCGGCCTCCTTGGCAGCCAGGTACCTGATGTCCCTGCCCTTCCAGGCTGGGCCTGGATGAGGAACCAGGACATGTCATGGCCCTGCCGTGCACAGGCTCAGGCAGGTCTTCTCAGCCTCACCACACCCAGTCCCACAGCCTGATGCAGATGGGACACTGCAGCAGTGTCCGCAGAACCAGGTCTTAGAGGATGGGCAAGTGTTCACAGGCAGAGGAGGGGAGGGGGCTGCAGGCAGGGGGAACAGCTGTGGAAGAGGATGGTATCAAGGAGGGCTCAGCGTCTGGAGACGGCTAGACAACAGTCAGGCCTCTGGCCTGGGTGACCAGTTGGATGAGGGGCTGTCATGAATGTGGGGAGAGTGGGTCAGGGGAAGACAACAAGGGCCATTTTGAATCACTGAGTTAAAGACACTTGAGGGACACTGTGGTGGGTGTGGGAGACTGGGATGGGGGAGGCCTACCGCCATGAGCCCTCCAGGAATGACAGCGGAGGGGCAGAGGGCTGAGTGGAGGGGACGCCAACCTTTATCCTCAGCTGGTACGAGAGGAAGGACAGACAAGAAGGCAGCAGGGCTTACGAAAGAGGGTGTGCCAGGGGGCAGGGACTCCCATGAGGTGTCCCATTAGGGCTGCCAGGAGGAGCCACATGATAAAGGCTGAGATACATCCTCTGACTTGGGCAGTAAGGGGCCACCACCCAAGAAGACTGTGGCAAGAACAGTTTCAGGTGTGCGCTGATGTGTGGGTGGAGCTGGGCAGTAATGGGCGGAGGTGTGCTGAGGGGAACAAGAGAGCACTGACTCCAGCAGGCCTGGCTGGGGCTGGGGGGCAGCTACTTCGTGGGGAAGGGGGTCCCTCTCAGTCTCACAGGCTGAGTGGGGCAGTGAAGGCTGGCTCAGTCATAACAGAACAAGCAAAAGGAGCACTGGCAGTGGAGCAAGATGTGTGAGGAGAGGTGGAGTGGGCCCCAACCCTGGCAGAGGTGAACACAGCAAGGACACGAGCCCTGCCGCCAGGACCCCTGGAAATTGCCGCGTGCTCACCACCTCCTGCAGGGCACTGGCAGATTCAGATGCCCAGCATTCCAGAACTTTAAAAGCAAACAACTTTGAAAACGGATGAGGTAGTGGTGGCCTCATGAAGGTACGAGAGACCAATGCTTGCCCTGACCCTGCTCTGGGGGTCTCCCACAGAGGCACATGGGACCTACTGGTCTCTTTAAAATTTCTGAGTAAGTGCCAGGCTCGCTCCAGAGGCAGAAGTGGCTGAGCTCTGCCAGGCAAACATCCCCCCATACAGCCTGACACATCTCCCTACTGCGCCCTCAACACCAGACAAGGTCACAGAGCTGCTGGGCAGGGCCCCCGGCTGAGGGGTGCTGAGAGTGCAAGGAGCCTTTCCCAAGACCATCCCCCAGCCCTGCCCTGAGCCCCAGCTCACATGGATAGAATGGGGGCCACCATGTCAAGGGAGGCGATGAGGATGCCCAGCTCAGCGATGAGTGCTGTCAGGAGGAGTGCCCATGTTGGTTCGCCATTTGCCTTGCCATGGCCAAAAACCTGCAAGCACCAGGGTCAGTGGGGTCCGAAGTGAAGAAGTTGGTTCCACTGCCCCCATTCCACACCTAAGGCCACAAGTCATGAAGTCCCTCTGGGGCTCAGGTCACACCCATGCCTATCCTGATAGGTACGAGTTCCTCTGCCCTCCACTTCCTCAGGCCTCTCTGCTGTGGATGAGCCACAGACAGGCCTTGGGGATTCTGGGCCCAAGCAGCTCTACCAACAGCAGGGCAGGGCCAGGGCCAGGGCAGCTCTCAGCAGCTCTCCATGGATAGCTGCATGGCCCTGGCCCCTAGCAGGATAAAACGCGCCCATACTTATCTCCTACCTCTCTCCCCCAGCCGGTGTGAGGGGCCAGGAGCACCCAGGCGGTGGGGAAGTGCAGAAGGCTCACCCGGAGGAAGGGGATGATGTTGTCCTTGGCGATGGCCTGCAACAGGCGTGGTGCCCCAGTGAGGCTCTGTAGGCCGGCGCCGCAGGTTGAGAAGAAGGAGCCGATGACGATGACCCAGGGCGAAGGCCAGGCTAACGTGCCCACCACCAGGTTCCTGCTGACGCCATCGCCGTACCTGCAGGGGCCGGACTCAGGCCATGTTCCATGCAAGGAGCCCCCCAAACCCTGGGTGGGGTCCCCCAGAGTGAGGGTTGGCAGAGGTCAGGAAGGATGGCTATGGTGGACAGAGCTCTGGCCCCTCAGCAGAGGCCAGGCCACCAGCCCCTATCCTTTCCCCTCAGCCCAGTCCCGATCTGATGTCACCATCCTCTCAGAAGCAAAAGTTCTGCTGGGGCCTGACCCACCACTGGCAACCAGCAGCCTGAGGACATGTGTGGAACCACATGTGCAAGGGGGGCCGGTGTCAGGGCAGCAAAAGCTGAGTCCAGTGCCACGGGGAGGGGCCCAGATCACTCACTTGTCCCGGAGGACCACACCCTCGATGCAGGCGCCAAAGAGAACCACGCTGCTGAAGTCTGTGGCTGCGTCAAGGAAAGCTCGGCCTCCGCGGCCTCCGCTGCCACTGCCGTCCCCGTGCATCCCCGCACAGCGCCCAAGGGCCCCTCGCCCAAGCCTTAGCTGGCAGACTCAGCTGGGACACCTGCAGCTGTGGGTTTCGTGTTGTGTACACACCCCTTGAGTGTGCGCGTGTGTGTGAGGGGTGAGGTACACATGCACGCATAGGGAGTGTGTCTGCGCGTGCCAGCTGGTGACTTATACACAGGCAAGTGCCTCCTGTCCCCCTTCCCCACCCACCCCAGGCCTGGGAAAGGATACACACAAGGGAGGTCGTAACAATGGCCAGAATGGTCCCCACTGGGATGGACTTCTGCGCATCTCGGAGGTCCCCGGAGCGGTTTGAGCCAGCCATAATGCCTCCAAAAACAAGGAAACTCCCTGAGGGGCTCCCTGGGAGTGGGGGCAGGGCAGGGTGGGTGGGCAAGAGGGCTCACCTGTTACGGAGGGGAAGAAGATGCCGACTAGCACAGTGAAGGATGTGGCGATGTCGGCCACCACGTACAGGGGCAGGCTCTCCTTCAGGCCAAGGGCGTCTGTGGAGGGCAGCCCGTGCTTCTCCACGACCTCACCCTTCTCCAGGTAGGTGCTCCACAGGTTTTCTGTGGGGGCAGCAGCATCACCACTGCAGCCCCACCTACTTCCCAGGGAAGTTTGGGGCAGCCCAGCCAGAGGCTGCAAATGTAAGAGGTTCTCGGGGTTCAGGGGGGTGACTTCAGCCGAATGGCTACGGTGTCAGCCACCGGGCTGCTCTGGCCACAGAGAAGGAGCTGTCTGGCTACAAGTCTGAAAGGCGAAGGTGGCTGAACCACCATCACCTGCCACTGCCTGCCTCCTAGACAGAGGCCCTTTATGGCTCCTGTGAGAACAATCACAGGCAGGGTCAGGGGCTGGTGGCTGGGGAGAAATGGGCTGCCAGAACTTTCTGGGGGTTGTTGCAGGCCTGGGACACTGGCCAAACAGGCTCCGTTCACCCGAAACCCAGCTGCCAGGAGCCAGGCTGAGAGGACACGGCTGGGCTGGGAAGGCAGCCAGAACTGCCTCCCATTCCTGAGCTGGCCACACAAGGACAGCTCTGTGCTAATCCATCCTTCTGTGCTCATTCCCTACCTCCTGCTCAGTGTGGGGGGCAGGAGCAGGACAGGAGGGAGGACGCACCCTGGAGCACGCCAGCAGCTGCACCAGGGATGCCAGGGATCTCAGTCACATTGTTGAGCAGAAAGTAGGGGTCGCAGGAGTCTGCGGTGAGGTTGGGGCTGTGGCAGAAGAGGCTCCAGAGCCGAGTGGCCACGGTCTCATTGTCTACCACGGCTGTCTTGGCACAGACATCAAACTGGTCCCGGGACAGGGTCCTATTGCCCAGCATACATACTCTGTGGGGCCGGGGGGGGACAGAAGCATCAGCACCTGCTCAGCCAGAGACCCCAACCTGCTTCCACCCTGTAGCCTCTACAACTCAAGGCATCAAAGGCCATCCACGTGGGAAGGATGTCAGTGCAATGCCTGGATGTATTCCCAGGTTACTTACGGAAACACGGGAGGGTCAAAAATAGACTTGATGCCCCCAGCATAGATGGAGAGGATGGAGATGATCACACAGGCCAGGAAGAGTGAGGCAAATTTGTTCACATACTTGACACCAACAAACACCACCAGGGTCATGAAGGTCAGAAAAATGGTCCCATACACCCGCATATTGTTCAAGGTGGCACTCGACATGTCATGAGTGCCTGTTGGGTAAAAAATGGCGGCTGGTGGGGCAATGTAGGTCTGAAACAAGAAGACAGATAGAGGAGGTTCAATCTTCCTATGTGGAGAGTCAAGCCCAATATTTTGGTTTTCTTTTTTTAAGAGTATCCAGAGGGGAGTTCCCTGGCCGTCCAGTGGTTAGGACTCAGTGCTTTCACTGCCGTGGCCCAGGTTCAATCCCTGGTTGGGGAACTAAGACCCCATAAGCTGCACGGCCAAAAAAAAACAAAACCAAAAAAGAGTATTCAGAAAAAGCCAGTCACAAAAGAGCATATATTGTATGAATCCATTTATATGACAAGTCCAGAATAGGTAAACCTGATTAAATTTTTATCTATCTATCTATCTGGCTGCGCCGGGTCTTAGGTGCAGCACGTGGGATCGTTGTTGCTGCGTGCGGGATCTTCGTTGCGGCATGCAGGATCTTTTAGTTGCAGCATGCAGGATCTAGTTCCTGACCAGGGATCGAACCCGGGCCCCCTGCATGGGGAGCATGGAGTCTTAACCACTAGACCACCAGGGAAGTCCTTGATTAAATCTTATTGAAGACAGAAAGCAGATTAATGGGTGCCTAGGGCTGGGGGGAATGGAGAGTGATCACTAATGATCATGGGATTTCTTCTTGGGGTGATGAAAATGTTCTAAAATTGACTGTGGTGATAGTTGTACAACTTCATGAATATACCAAAAACCATCCAATTGTATACTTTAAATTCACTTTAAAGTGAATTGTATGGTATGTGAATTATCTCTTAATAAAGCCATTATTGGCTTCCCTGGTGGCACAGTGGTTAAGAATCTGCCTGCCAATGCAGAGGACACGGGTTCGAGCCCTGGTCCGGGAAGATCCCACATGCCGCGGAGCAACTAAGCCCGTGTGCCACAGCTACTGAGCCTGCGCTCTAGAGCCCGTGAGCCACAACTACTGAAGCCCGCACACCTAGAGCCTGTGCTCCGCAACAAGAGAAGCCACCACAATGAGAAGCCCGCGCACCGCAATGAAGAGTAGCCCCTGCTCACCGCAACTAGAGAAAGCCCGCGCACAGCAACAAAGACCCAACGCAGCCAAAAACAAATAAATTAAAAAAAAAAAAAGCCATTATTTACAAAAAAGAGAAAAAGGATCCAGACACAGGAGTTGACCTGAATAGCTAAATAGCAGAAGTGGAACAGTTTGAGGAGCAAAAAAATAATGACAGCACAGGATTATGAGCCAAAGAATAAAATAAATATCCAGGAGTCCATGGGACTTCCCTGGTGGTGCAGTGGTTGGGAGGCTGCCTGCCAATTCAGGGGACACGGGTTCGAGCCCTGGTCTGGGAAGATCCCACATGCTGTGGAGCAACTAAGCCTGCGTGCCACAGCTACTGAGCCTGTGCTCTAGAGCCCGCAGGCCACAACTACTGAGCCCATGCGCCACGACTACTGAAACCCGCTTGCCTAGAGACCGTGCTCCGCAACAAGAGAAGCCACGCAATGAGAAGCCCGCACGACACAGTAGCCCCCGCTCGCCACAGCCAGAGAAAGCCCGCGCACAGCAACGAAGACCCAACACAGCCAAAAATAAATAAATAAATAAATTTATTTTTTAAAAAATATATATATATCCAGGAGTCCATACTGATATAAATACATGGTTGAATAAATAAACAAATGGAAAAAGGACAATTTCCTTACAGAAGAAATCAACATAACAAATGTAGGAATGTGGGTTGGGGCTTCCCTGGTGGCGCAGTGGTTGAGAGTCCACCTGCCGATGCAGGGGATGTGGGTTCGTGCCCCGGTCCGGGAGGATCCCACATGCCGCAGAGCGGCTGGGCCCGTGAGCCATGGCTGCTGAGCCTGCGTGTCCGGAGCCTGTGCTCCGCAACGGGAGAGGCCACAACAGTGAGAGGCCCGCGTACCACAAAAAAAAAAAAAAAAAAAAAAAATGTAGGAATGTGGGTAATAGAAAAACAAACAGGGCTTCCCTGGTGGCGCAGTGGTTAAGAATCCGCCTGCCAATGCAAGGGACACGGGTTTGAGCCCTGGTCCGGGAAGATCCCACATGTCACAGAGCAACTAAGCTCATGCGCCACAACTACTGAGCCTGCGCTCTAGAGTCCATGCTCTGCAACAAGAGAAGCCACTGCAATGAGAAGCCCACGCACCGCAATGAAGAGTAGCACCCGTTCTCAGCAACTAGAGAAAACCCGCGTGCAGCAGCGAAGACCCAATGCAGCCAAAAATTAAATAAATGAATAAATAAATTTATAAAAAGAAAAAGGAAAACAAACAACAAAACCCCCAGAATATCCAGGAACAGGCTCCACGCAACAGACAGGGGACCTGGAGGTGGGAATAGACAGGCAGTTCCTCTAAACATCTACTATCTGGATTCCCAGGGGCGGGCACTCTTTACCCTGTGCTCCCCACTGCTCCTCCCCCTCTTCTCCCACCACGAGGGCAGTTCAGTGGGAAGTGGGAAACTGAGTCAGAGCACACATGAGGCCCACAGAGGTGGCACTGCCCTCCAAACAGGGTCCTGTGGCTGTTCACCCTGATTTAGGGATGAGGATAAGATGGATCTGAAGGGCTTTATTAGCACAGAGCCCTGGGGGAGACAGAGCTGGCCAGAGCCCACATGAGCCTGGGAGGCAGGCTCTGAGTCACCACCAAGATCTGTCTCTGAGTTAAATGCAGTAGTTCACAGACCACCTGCCATGGTTGAAATGTTGCCCGAGTGGATGGAACATCCAGGGTCAAGGTGGAGACAGCCAGGCCCCTAGCTTGCCTGGCCCAAACTGGGAAAGGGCTGAAGGGGAGACTGGCTTGAACAAAGATCTTTCTCCCTTGAAGAGGCCTCCCTCATTATAAGCCCTAGACCCTGACCAGAGGTGAAGGGAGCATGAGCCGCCTGGGCCTATGGGAAATGGACTGTTTCGACAAGACCCGAGTTGGCCAGGGCTTAGCCTGACTCACCAGCAGGATCTCAATGGCCCCCAGGATGTACATAGCCGCTGCAAATGTTGTTCCCAGGTAGAAGCACAGGCCAACAGCCCCTCCAAATTCTGGTCCCAGCGAGCGGGAGATCATGAAATAGGAGCCCCCAGCTACAACAGAAAAAGCATACATAGGTCAAGGCTGGTTCTTCAAGGGGGCCTCTCCCATGACAACCCTTCACAACCATCCAGAGGGACAGGGACTGCTTTTCCCATTTATGAACGAGCAGAAGGGTTAGAAGACTTGCCCAAGGCAGCATGGTTAATAAGTGGCCAGGCTGCGGTTGGACCTGATTTCCATTTGATTCCAACACCCAGCACGGGCCAGTGACACGAATACTCTGCTGGGGCAGCTCTAGGTCCGCAGCAAAGCCTAAGTGGCCTACTGTCCCCCACCTCCCTGCAGTTAGGTCAGTCCCCGCAGCCTCCCCTGGTTGGGTGTGTCCTATCTCAGCATGCCTCACCCCTCCCAAGAGCTATCTCTGTTAGTCTGACCCTCCAGACCAGGGCAGGGACTAGCTTTTTGCCGCTAGGGCCAGCCACTGGGTGAATATCCATGGCTGACCCTCCTGCCCTGAATCTGTGCTTCCATCAGAGTCTAACACCCCTGGCAAGACTGAGTCAACACTGGACCCCAGGGCCAGTGAGGGTGCAGGGGACAAGAACAATCCCATGCTGCTGGTTGAAGCTGCTCCTGATGAAACTTCTCTGGTGAAAAATCTGGGAACAGGGATCAAGAAGCTTTAAAAAGGCTAATAATCCCTTTCATGCTGTAATCCCACCTCTAGGACCCTCTTCTAAGGAAACCGCCAGGGGCGTGAACAAAGATTAGTGTGCAAGGCTGTTTATGACAATAATGTTTACAATAGTGAAAAAGTAGAACCCAAGAGTAGGAGAATAACAAAAATTAGGTAATGTCAATCCTGTTTTAAAAAAACAAATGAACCGTTTCCAGCACTTGAGAAACACACAGACACACACAGACACACACAGACACACACACACACACACACACACACACACAGAGTTTGGGGAAAACAATACATCTCAATACTTTATAAGACCCTAAGACCATGTATGAAAAGGCTAACAGTTTTGACCTTAGGATGGTGGGATTATGGGTACTTTTCATTTTCTTTTCTACATTTTTTGCACTTTCAAACCCTCTATGGTAAACATATATTGCCTTTTTCCCCCTATTACTTTTATACTAATGCTAATAAAGCTGTTGTTTGAAAAAAATAGAAAAGGATTCAAACACAGAAGCCAATCAGAATAGCCAAATAGCCAGAGTGGAACAGGTCAAGCAAAACAATAAATAATGATGGTACTAAGATTATGAGCCAAAGAACAAAATAAATATCCAGGAGTCCACAGTGATATAAATACATGGTTGAGCAAGTAAAAAAACGGAGTCTCTGAAAACCAAGTCCAATCTCAACATCCCGGCTGAAAACCCTCTGCATTGTCTATACTGTAATCCAGTGTGGCCCAGACTCCTTGGCTTGGGCCACCAGGTATGCCCCATCACCTTCTTTATCAGCCCCAGCCCCCGCTTTTAAAAAAGTACTTTTATCCAAAAAAAAAAAAAAAGCCCAAACAAACAAAACACAAAACAACAGCAATCTCAAACTCTGTCAAGCAAGGATGCTCCTAAGTGGTAGCACTGTCATGGCATCAAGGACTAAGATCCCACCAGAAAACTGCCTGGGGGGGGGGGGCAATAAGTGTTCCTAGGCATGTCAAGGTGGATTCTGGGCCCATCCCCTCCTCAGGCCTGAGTGGTGCTCACCCACCTGGAACCACGCCGTTGGTGGCAATGGCGCTCATGGAGATGGCCGTCAGCAAGGTCTGTGGAAAGGAGGGCCTAGGTGAGCAGCTCAGCTGGGTGGGCTCTGGCCCTGCCCCAGCTGGGATACTCACACAACAGCAGCAAATGAGCACAATGAGGAGGGCCTGCAGCACACCGGCCGTGCCCACCATCCAGGTCAGCCGCAGGAAGAGGATAACCCCGAAGATATTCTGCAGGCAGGGCAGGTACACCCCCATGAGGGTGCCCATGCTGGGTGCCTATGGAGCAAGCGAGGGAGGGGGAGACAGAGCGTCAGAGGGGCCCAGATGCTCCACGGAAGGCCAGCCCCTGGTCACGTGACAGTCGCCCGCCCCCAGGGTGTTCTACCAGAGAACAGGTTGGAGAGGGATATTCCAAGTGGAGTCCTGGGGAGTGCAGGGGGTAAGGTGAGAGGATGTCTGTGTTGACTTTGATACATGAAGAAACAGTTTGGGACTGGGAAGGTATAAAACCTGATTCTTTTCAAAACCCCACGTGTGAGCTTTTGAGCCTCACCTCCCCGTCATGGTACTGCCCCCTTCCCTTCCTCTCCTCTTTTATACTTCTGCAAAGTGAGGTCTGTGTCAGATCTCCACCTTCCCACTCAGCATGACCCATGTCACCCAAGCCAGAGTCTAAGAAGTTGTTCCTGACCCTCCCTCTCTCCAACCCCCCAGTTCAGTCCAGTGGACACTGAGTCCTGCCCAGTCTGCCTCTCAAGCTGCCCTGAGATCAGCCTTCCTTGCCTCAGCCTTAGTCCCCTGAACCTGGGGCACTACATCTGGGGCACCTGAATGGTGCCTTCTTGTGCCTCTCAACCTCTCCACACTCCAGCCCGCTCTGCTGCCAGAACAGGTCTCTGAAAACCAAGTCCAATCTCATCATCCCTACTAAAACCCCTCTGCATTGTCTATACTGTAATGCATAGTGTGGGCCAGCCTCCTTGGCTTGGGCCACCAGGCCTGCCCCATCACCTTTGTCAGCCTCAGCCCCTGACAACATCAGTCCCTCAGAGCCTCTGAACCAGGGCACGTGCTGGGCTCTGCCTGGGAGGGTTACCCCTGCCTCACTGCCTGGCAAATTCCTCTTCAGTTAAACCTTCAGGAGACTTAACTGTTTCCTCTCCCAGGAAGTTCCCCCAGGTTGCCTTAGCTGGAGTTGGTACTTCCTCTTGCATCCCCTCAGCATCTGATATACCCTTCTATCATAGTGGTCACGGTAACTGTTCATTCAAATGACCATACTGGGTAGACGTGGCTTGTTCACTGTTCTATTATCAGCAGGCCCTGCTGGTACTCAAAAGGTGCTCCTGAGCCCAGCGAGCGATGCCTTAGAAGGCCTCTGGGATAACCTGTTGGGAAAATCCTGCATAGAGAGTAGAGACTCAGGCTGGAGGGCAGGTAGGGAAGGTCTAACGGGCATATCGAGACAGGATTTCTCAGCTACCTAAGGGTAGAGTAGGGGCCAAACAGGAGGCCAGGGCAGACGCTGAAGCACAGGATTAGGGCTGGTGCCTTCTTCTTCTTTTTTTTTAAAAAATATTTATTTATTTGGCTGCGCTGGGTCTTAGTCGCGGCCATGTGGGCTCTTAGTTGCGGGATGCAGGATCTAGTCCCCTGGCCAGGGATCGAACCCAGGCCCCCTACATTGGGAGTGCAGAGTCTTAACCACTAGACCATCAGGGGAGCCCCATGCGCTGGTGCCTTCTTGAAGAACTGAGCCTCACATGAGAGCAGCCCAGAGTAGTGGGGCCCTGAGAGCTTCCACCAGAGCCCCAGCAAAGCCTGCTGCCCTGGAGCTGGGGTGGGAGAAAGAACTCTGGCCACAGGAACTCTTCTCAAGGGTCCAGGCCTGGGGCAGGATCTGTGTGCAGCCTTAAGGACCACAGAAGGGCCTAGAAGGGCCCGAGTAAAAACAAATGGTCCCTCAAACTGTCCTGCACAGTGTAGGTGACGGATACACCTCATCTGGGCTCTGTCTGAGCCCTTCTCAGAGGCACTGGACCACCCGCTGGATAGTAGCAGCTCCCAGTCCCCCATCTGAGGCTGAGTCACTCTGGGAAAAGGGCAGTGTGGGAAAGGGCAGGGCCGGAAATGCTTTCTGCATCTCCAAATAACCTCTGGCAGCCTCAGAAGGTCACCAGGCCACAGGCGGAGCAGCTCCCATAGAGAGGCTGCCTTGGGTCTTGGTGTGGTCTGGTTGGAGGACCGCCCTTCCGGCTTTAAGCTTTCCTTTTCTGAGGCCCCTGCTCAGACCTGCCTGGGCGAGGGCCACAGCTCAGTGGCCCCAGCTCCCTAGCTTCCTACTGACTCTCTGTGGACTTGACCAGGCTCCTGCTTTCTCCATGAAAAAGCCACTGGTGCTGGGACACTCAGCCATCCTCTCACATCTTTAACCTAGGGCCAGGTGAGCTGGCAGGTAAGCTGAGGCTGGACCCCAGCATCCTCACAGGCTCCTCATAAGGCCAAGGGACCATGGCCCTTCACCAACTCAGAATTTCTTCTGACACCTTGTTGAGATGTACACTAGCCTTTCTTAGGGACCTTTTTACTCCCAGCCACCAGCTTCCTGGGCTTGGTCTGAAGGGACAGGGAGGAGGCTTTTACCCAAGGATTCCATCACCCTCTGCAGGGCTAAACACAGATAGCCACAGACAGTCAGCCCTCTCTCAAGCATGGGCTAGTTTGCCTCCCAGAACTGAGGGGTGCACATCAGCCTCTCGCCTCGGCCCACCTCAGTAAGGTCCAAATCTCATGGGCAGGTCTGAGGTTGGGGATTTGGCTTATTCTAACCAAGAGCTCCTCCTGCCTGTGCTGACCTCCAGCAAGAATACTACAGCTAGTGCCAGACTCAAGCTGCTTCCAAATCACAGCTTCTTCCCAAACCTCAGGGAGTCAGTAGACATGGAGGGAACGTTCTTTGCCTCCAAACTGAAAACGTAGGGGGGGAAAAAAACCCAGCATTCAGTTAAATTGAGCCCTGTCACACAGGAGAGCTGAGCAAAGATGTGCAAAGTCATCCTGAAGAGAGGACGGCTGGAGGGCCAGAGGCCTGGATAGCGACTAGGGATGGGACCAGCAGAGGGATAGGGAAGCCCCAAGAGGCATGCTCCTATCACCCCCAACCCTGGTGCTCAAGGAACCCAGGGGCTGTTGGAGGGGTCTGCCAGTGGAGCTAACACAGCAAAAGGGTTTAGTCAACTGCTCTAGGTCACATGGCCCCGAGGGACAACCAGGTTCCTGGATCCAAAGGTAATATCCTTATCCATCCTGATGGGATGCCAGTGATCTGGCATTCCACATAGTCACATACCTCACAGTAAGCCCACAAGTCTCCCAGCGTTATGCATTGATCTTGTTTAGCTTAGTCATCTTACGCAACTTACTTAATACCCCAACATGCAAGCTTCCTCATCTGTAAAATGGGGATGAAACCAGCATCTGCCTCACAGCTTTGTTGTGAAGACGACATACAAGAACCCAAGCCCACTGCTTAGCATGATGCCTCACGCACAGAGAGGCCTAAGTAACGTCACGTTCCACTGTTATTTTTGAGGGCCTCCCTGGTCCTATGCCCTGAGGGCCACCTCCCTGGCCCACCCCTTGAAGCCTCCTTGAGCCCAAAGCACTCAGTGCCCATCCTCCATGCTCACCAAACCTGGCACCTACTTCCCCCAGGATGCTCATAACCATGTGGGGAAACTGCCAACTCCATGGTGTTGAATCTGTCTTCCGAGGAGCGGCCTCTCTGCTGCCCCTGGCCAGCTCACCTTGGCTGCTCTCCGGCGGGCACCCTCTCCACTCTCAGCCTCCTCATGCTCCTTGGCGCCCTGTGTGAGGTTGGTGTAGCTGACGAGCTTGCCCAGGAGAGATGATACCTTCGGGCGGATGTCCAGCTCTTCCTGTAAACAGAGCCACAGGGCAATCTGGCAACTGGCACCAGGCTACCTGTGTGTAGACAGCAGCCTGGCCTCTGGCCCCTTGCCAGGCCCTGAGGCAGGCCTGGGCTCTTGCCTGGGGAAACCAAAGCCAGCCCACTGGGCAGGTGTGGGTGCCACACCCCAGCACTCACTTCTCTCTGCCCCACCTTGGCTACAATCACTACCAGCCCGTTTGCAAAACTACCTGCCTTGGGGGGAAAGGGCAGGACAGGGCACGGCTGGCAGACAGGGGAATGGCACGCTTCAGTCTGCCTGTTCGGCCTGGCCACCTCCCAGCTGTGAGTAGGCCTCTGGGACTCATATCTGCCCTCAACAAAAAAGCCACCCTAGTCACCCCAGGGAACCAAGGAGGTCAAAAGAGGTGTGGGACAAGTGAAGTCTCTCTTATCTGCCCAAACCCTGATTGTCCTGGATGGTCTTCTCCACGAGGCCTCACACTCCGTGAGTAACCCACCTCAATCCCCAAGATGGGATCCTGGAGCCCTAGCCCATCTGCAGGTGGGGCCAGGTCAAGAGGCCTCCCAGGGCTCCAGCTCCCGTGCAGCATCTAGCACAGCTTCCCCAGCACTGTGCCTCCGCCTGCCTCTGGCCCACATTCAGTCTTTCCCTGTCTATCAGCTCCCTTCTGACCCTACACACGAGGAGAAACTGGTCTGGTGTAAGAAGTAAAGATGCAGGTCTTTGCAGGTGTATGGAGATTGAAGAGCTTATGAGACTTCCATGGGGCAGCTGAATGTGTGGTCAGAATTTAGGGGACTAAACCATGACTTCAATCCAGATACAACTTCTAAGCTTGAGTCTGAAAATGATAAAATTCAAGTTCAAAGGCACAAAATTGGGAATGTTTCCAAAGAGACATCCACTGAGGTTGCAGATATGGCTAGAGGGGGCAGATCCGGTGAGAAGGACCAGGGCTCAGTAAACTTGATGGGCACAGAGTTGGAGGAGTCAACCAGGAAGGCCAGGGAAGAGTTCACAGGAGAGGGAAGAATCATGGACTATGAGAAGTCCTAGAAGTGAAGGGGACAAAGGAAATCCTGAGGCAAGAAATACTGAGAGGTGGTGACCTTGCTGAGGGGCTGCATGGAAGTCAAAGGTGAACATCCCTGGAGGTGGTAATGGGGTACAGTGGCCTCTGGGAAAGCAGTTTCAGTTCAAAGGGCCGAGGGAACCACAGCCTGACTGCCAAGGGAGCGAGACAGACAAGGGGAGACTGGAGGAGAAGCCGAGACATAAGGAGGCACAACATCCAGCCTGTCTGCTGAGCTAAAGCTTGGGTCCTGACAGGTCCCTGCCCACCCACCTCCCTGCCACACCTGGGGCCCAGAGTGGCTCCTCAGCTACCTCAAACAGTGCCAGGTTCCTGTCATGGTAGTCACTTCCTCTGGAAGCTTCCATGGGACAAAGAAAAGGGCTGCTCTCCTTGTGGTTGCCATGTCCTGTGGAGAGAGAGGAACGGAATCCCAGTCAGGGGCTGCCTACTGAAACCCCAGCATGCACTCCTCCCCAGCAGGCGTGCTGTCATCTCTGTGGAGCACTCTGTGGGCCAGTGTTACCATGCTGGGCCTGTTTCCCCATCATACCCTGCCAGCCTCCTTGAAAGGGCCAGAATTGGCAGTGGCCTATGATCAAAACCCAGCATGTAGGGCTTCCCTGGTGGCGCAGTGGTTAAGAATCCGCCTACCAACGCAGGGGACACAGGTTCAAGCCCTAGTCCGGGAAGATCCCACATGCCGCAGAGCAACTAAGCCCGTGCGCCACAACTACTGAGCCTGCGCTCTAGAGCCCGTGCACCACAACTACTGAGCCTGCATGCCACAACTACTGAAGCCCGTGTGCCTAGAGCCCGTGCTTCGCAACAAGAGAAGCCACTGCAATGAGAAGCCCACGCACCGCAGCAAAGAGTAGCCCCTGCCCGCCTCAACTAGAGAAAAACCCACGCGCGTCAATGAATACCCAACTCAGCCAAAAATAAATTAAAAAAAAGAGGACTTCCCTGGTGGCACAGTGGTTGAGAGTCCGCCTGCCGATGCAGGGGACACGGGTTTGTGCCCCGGTCCGGAAAGATCCCGAATGTGCTGCAGAGTGGCTGGGCCCGTGAGCCATGGCCGCTGAGCCTGCGCGTCCGGAGCCTGTGCTCCGCAACGGGAGAGGCCACAACAGTGAGAGGCCTGCGTACCGCGCAAGAAAAAAAAAAAAGAAAAAAGAAAAAAAAAAAACAGCGTGTACAGGCATCTAGCAGAGGGCACAGGTGTGAAGGGCCCAGACAGCACGTGTTAACACCAAGGGGCAGAGTCAACTGCAGGAGGGCGTGGCCCAGTCATGGCCCACCTTCAGACCACCCCTGAGACACACACTCCCATTTTCCAGCCCTTCGGGAATATCCAGTGTGCCGGGTGCCCAGGGCTCGGTGTCTTCAGGGCTCCCCCGAGGTGCTGCCCTCCAGACAGATGAAGCCACACAGGGCTCCTTCTGCCGCCATGGCCAGCCGGCCGCCTACTAGCCACCCCACCATGCACTGCACAGGGGCGTCCTTGAGGGCCACCCGAGGCATGCCGGGAGGAGGGGCAAGCAGGAGACTGGCCAGAGAGCGGAAGTGGGTGCCTGAAGCTGTCTAGGGTCATCTAGGAAAGCCCTACGGAAGCCTGACCAGGTGGCTGTGGGACTAAGCAGGACTGTTGGCAGGACCCTCTTGTTGACCTACCTCCCTGTCCCCAGATCGCAGCTGCTTGCTCCAGACTAGGCAAGTGGCCAATCCCAGCATCCACCTACCCCCCAGGCTGGTGAGGCAGTGCCTCAGCACCAAGAAAACCTCACAGAAAGGAGCCAGATGCACCTTTTTTTAATACGCCTGCCTCAACTCTCAAAGCTTGGCTGCATTTTCTGGCCACCGGCATTCACACTCTTCCCTGTTTTCCAAACTGTGTCCACTGTGAGTCTCAGTGGGTGACATTCCCATTTTTTCATCAAGCAGGCAGAAGACACCAAGTACTCCTTTTCTAGTTGCTAACAGTAAAACCCCCTTCAGACAGTCTGACAGCTGCAGTGGCAGTGGCTGGAGGCTTCACAGCAAATGGAAAGATGACATCTTGGTTCAAAGAAGCCACGTTGGTGTTGGATGGCAATGACAGTGGCAGCAGTGTTGGCCTGGTGTCCAGTGATGGAGGCGGCAACAGAAGTGTCTTCACTGATCCAGCCTAGTGGGGTATTCCAGCCATGCCTGATTTTGTGAGAGCTACCTGCCAACCTTTTCTGGTTAAATATCCCGCAATCCATTTCTCTTGTTTGCAGCTAAGAATACTGAACGATGATACATCCTCTTCCATCTGATACATCCTCTTGCCATCAGTATGAGACTTAACTTGCCTTCTCTGAGCCAACAATCACTCAGCAGGTGCTGCACTGTGGATTCTTTACTGTCCAAAGAGACTGACAGGGAAAGCATGCTGATGACAATTTCTGGGGCAAAATCAGCTGTTCCTTCCCACAGTATGTAAAAGTGGTACATTGCCTCATCTAGGAACCTGGATTAGCTAAGTAAGCCAAGAAGCTCAGTCCCAGAAGCTACATGGCTGTATGTAGGGTAATGCCAACGGCACAGTGGACAAAGGTAGTGGGAGTTCAGGCCAATCTACAGAACCATGTTAAAGCCTCGTGGGGAGACTTCCCTGGTGGTGCAGTGGTTAAGAATCTGCCTGTCAATGCAGGGGACACGGGTTAGAGCCCTGGTCTGGGAAGATCCCACATGCCATGGAGCAACTAAGCCAGTGCGCCACAACTACTGAGCCTGCGTGCCACAACTACTTAAACCCACGTGCCTAGAGCCCACGCTCCGCAACAAGAGAAGCCACCGCGATGAGAAGCCCACGCACTGCAACAAAGAGTAGCCCCCATTCACCACAACTAGAGAAAGCCTGCGCGCAGCAACGAAGACCCAACGCACTCAAAAATAAATAAATAGATAATTTTTTTAAAAAAGCCTCGTGGGGTCACGTAGCTCCTCAGACACCCTGTGACGTTTGCTGTGCCCTTGATGCTTGTTCAGTATCAGGATAAGAAGCCACAACAAAAATCTGAAAACCCAGTAACAATGCCCATTACACTGACAGCCCTTCAGTGAGAAGCCTCTGAAAAGTACTCTTGGATTTTTGTGACAAAAAAATATCTCCCCTGAATAAGTCAGAGGCTTCATTTTGTCAAAAACAGGCAACTATAAGAGCTCATCTTATTTCCCTTTCTACCTTGGCTGCCAGGAACCTCTAAGCTAAATTTATTTTTTAGATGCAGTCACCATCTACCTCGTCTCGGAGTCCTTGCCTCTTTCCTCTGCATGGTTTTGACCTGACAGTAACAGTCCCTTGGGGAGGCATTTCTGTTGCATATCTCTTCTGATCCTTTTGTGGAAGTAGGTTGAAAGTAAAGTATAAATTATTCTAAACTCCTGCACTGCAGCCTGCCCCACCACTGTTACCTCATCTCTCTGAAGACTGTACTGGTATCCAGAAAACACAGAGCTGAGCACACAGCAGTTCCCCCAAAATGCCTGTGGATGGTCCTCTAAGACCCAGCTGATCCTTGTCCCTCAGCCATGAGTCCAGGGCAGCTCAGAGCCCTTGCAAGGGTTACCTCTAGTCCTCACAGCAACACTCCAGTAGATACCATTTACCCCCTTTTAGTAACAAGGAACGTAAAGCTCAGAGAGATTCAGAGGCAAGGTCACTCAGTGAGAGGGCCAAACTTGGGTCCCAGGATCCACCAGAGCCAGGTGGGAGCTGAGTTGTAGGTTCTACTCCTATTTTGGACCCCCATCCATCCCAGGAGGCACCCCAGGGTGCAGTACAAGCCTTTAACTAGAGAAGAGTGTCTGGGGTTTGCAATTTGGCCAGGGTGTGCATACCCAAGGCACCTCTTGGTGCTCAGTGGCCAGCAGACTAGCTTGGATTCCTGAACCTCCCACTGTGTGACCCAGGGCAACCTGCCTACCCTCTCTGTGTTGCCTTGGTTTCCTTTTCTATGAAGTAGAGCTAGTAACACCTACTCTTCCAACTGCCCAGATGCATCAGAAAAGGGACAATCTGGTGCCAGACACCCAGCAGGGATTCCGTGGAGTTCCCCAAAACCTCATTTAAAGACAGCTCCCATGGGATTGTGGGAACTGGGTGGGAGGGGGGGCTGGTGTCTAAGCAGTGCCTGGATATCTGTACTGCCCTTAGCTATTCCAAAAATTCCAGGGCAGGTCTGGGCATGCCTGCCAGGCCAAAGCTGCTCAGATACCACCTGAGACCCCTGGCGAACCACAGCATGAAGGCTGGGCCTGGGCGCTGCCTGTGAGGTACACATATATGTGTGCTCCTGCCAGCAGCTGTGAATGTACCAGCTGCAAGCAGGGATCCAGGTGACACTCCTGATCCCTCTGCTCACAGGTATCTGCCAGGGGTACCCCTCTAGAGCCTCTTCACCCCCTGCCCACAGTGAGCTGGGTGAACAGGCCCATCTAGGCCTTTGGAGCAGAGGTATGGGCCTTGAGAGATTCAGACACCAAGCTGGGGGGTCCCCATAAGATGGACCTGAGGGGTCACTATTTTTGTGCCCCTGACCCTTTGCAGCCCCCACCAAGAAGGATCATAACCACTCACCAGGGTGCAGAGTGTCCCCCATACCGCAGACGCAGTCAAGATCTGGCTGAAAGGGAGGAAGAGGAGGAAGAAGGGGGATAGCGGGAGGAGCTGGCCCAGCCTGGAGGGACCTGACAGGACTCAGCCAATGTAGCTCCAGTTCCCTATAGTCAGCCTGTGAGAGGCCAAGGCGGGGCCAGAGGCAGGACTCCGCTCTGCCTACCCACTGGTCCAGGCTGATCTTAGGGATGCAGCCCAGCCCAGCCTCTGGGGAGAGCGAGCCTCCAAGGGCTAACAGAGGAGCAGGCGTGGATGCTGGCTCCTGCTCTGGCCACTGGAACAAGGCTAGGGGCAGGTGCCGGCATGGGGCAGGGGTTGAGATGTGTGCACCCACACAGCTGTGAAGCCTGTTAAATGACCATGATGTCCAGCAGCCTATGCCACTGTCCTGTGCCATCTCCTCACACAGCAGTCAGGTGACACACATATAGCCATCACCCACATCAGGCATGGATCACCTCAGTCATGTCACCATCACAAACAGATCAGAGTTAGATCAACATCACATCACCTGATACATGCCAACACACACGTTCCCTGCATATCTCCATCATGGTCAGTCACAGACGAAGCATTTGTCATCAGTCACATCACCATCCTCATCATCGATAACCCTGCAGGAAATGGTGGCCCACAAGAAGTGCTATCCTGACCCCACCTTCACTCTGCGGTATCCCACAGCTATACACTTGCACAAGCACAATTACACATGCATATGCTGCTACACATACAGACACATGTTCTCGGCAGTGTTCACACTCCAAGAGTGGCCCTGCAAGGACAGCCCACTGGGGGGCTCCTGGGGGAGGAGATGGTGAAAGGGTCAAGGGCAGACACCTAGGAGGGGAGGAGGGGTTTACCTTCAGGTCCAGTTTAACATCTAGGTTAAGAGTTAGGGCTCTGGAGGCTCCAACCCTCGATTTGAATCCCCTAGAGCAAGTTACATAAAGGCTCCATGCCTCAATTCACTCCTTTCTAAGCGTGAGTAACATGACCTATCCCATGGGGGAAATGAGGAGGATTAAACGAGTTAATTCACTTCAAGTGCCTAGACAAGCCTGGTCCCGTGTGAGTGCTCCACAGATGCCCACTGTACCTACAGATGCAAGCTGGGATCCACGCAAGTGCACTCACAGGCAGTTACCCACTGACCCCCTCAGGCAGGCACAGCCTTCTTTCCAGGGCCCGGGAGTGCTGGGAGGGAAGGGGGAAGGGGAGGGGAAGGGAGGCGAGAGAGGGTAGTCTTAGGGAAAGAGGTGCTGCCGCACAAAAGTGTAGGCAAGACGGGAAGCGCTTAGGGGCGGTTCACAGGAGGTAGGAAGTGAAGGGTCTGGGGTCCGGGCTGCGGTCGTTGCTCCCAGCCGGGAAGGGCCAGGGATGGAGGCTCAGCGCTCTCCGCGCCCCGGGCGGCCCGGCTGGCCCGGCAGGCCTGGCCACGTCTGCAGCCCCCGCCCGCGGCCCGCAAGGGAGGAGCTGGGGCGGGGAGGGACGCCCGACCGCAAGCGCGAGCGCCGGGGGCCGAAGAAAATTGTTTCTGCGCGCGCGGAGTAAGGGACTGCTGGCGGCGACTCAGTCTAAGAAAAGTTGGGCCCGCATCGACGTGTGCGCGCACCGGCCGGCGTCGGTGTGAGAGCGGGCCCCGCGTGGCCAGCTTCCCTGCCCCCGCCCCCGCCAAGGACCCCTCCGGGCGCGTCCTCACCCTCCGAGTCCTCCCGGTCGGCGCGCTCCCCGTAGTCCACCCAACTGATACCCTCGAGGTTGTCATAGTCGCCGCGTCGCGGCCCGTCCACCGGCACCACGGTGAAATGAGGCATCCTGCGTGCTCGGCCCCGCCGCGCCCGCCGCCCCTGCCGCCCGCCTGACTGTCCCCGCCGCCCCGGGCCGGCGTGCCCCGCCCGCTCACATTCCTCCCCGCTGCGCTCACTTCCTCCGCCCGCCCCCCGGGCCGCCCCTCGGGGGCGGGGAGCAGGAGGGGCTCGGGCCGGCTCCTCCCTGAGGGGGGAGTCCCAAGCGGAGTGAAGCCCCCGGGGCGGGAGTAGTACTCCAAGCGCTGGGTAGGCCCGATTCCTGTGTGACCTCGGGTGGTGAGCCGCCCTCTCTGAGCCTTAGTTGCAGTACTTGTAAAATGGGGAAATGTGCTTCCACCTCTTGGGGCTGCTTGAGGGCCGTGAGATGGGGTACGGGGTGCATTGGCCCTGCGCTTTGTGCCTAGTGAGCGCTCAGTGACATTTCTGTGATTCAGGGACGGGGAAGGATAGGGAGGAGCGCAAAGGTCATTTCGGTCCTGCCCAGGGCCTCCCACCATTCCTGAGTACCCCCTCCCCATTTTCATCATCTCTCTCTTCCACCTCTCTCCTCCGCAACCTTGGAAACGGAAACCCAGGAAAGTCCCCTCCCTTCCCCCACCCTCCATGTCTCCCTGTTGGAGGTTGCTGGGGATTCCTGCCCCTTCAGTAGAGGCTGCTTCCTCCTCGGTAGGAAGGACACCCATCCCCCTTGCCCAGACCCGTTTGCCTCTTTGGACGCTGCATTGGATTCTTTAGCCAAGTTCTTTCATCTCAGTTTTATCTTTTGCTGTCTCACCTCTTAGGGATTCCTTTACCCAAGCCATTTACTTCTTTGCTCTTAAATTTTCTTTCACTTTCTACTCCACTGCTTCAGATAACGTATCCAGTTGGCTTTACTTTAACATCTTTATCTTTCTAGGCCATTCTTTTAGCTATTTGTTTCTCTATCAGAAAAGCCCAGAGGCCACCTCACACCTCTGTCTCCATTTTTTTTCCTCCCTTTTATAACTCAGAGGGCTTTAGAATATCAGAATTAGTGGTATCTTTCCAACCTACCTCAGACTCTGCACCCTCTGACCTCCAAACTCTGGAGCAGAATAAGGGATCAGAGTCGCTGGGCCCTGCAGGAAGACCTCGGAGCTGACCCCTATTCTTTCCCCTACCCCACAGTCATCCTGGCCAGGGTCTGTTGCTTTGTCCTGTCCTTCATGCCACCTTCACCTGCCCACAGTAGCAGCCTTCCAATGGACTCCCTGCTCCTGGCAGAGCCACCTCTTCTGAAGAAAAAGCCCAAGCTCTTCTCTTGGTCCACAAGGCCCTGCTCCCTCTGGCCCCTCCAACCTCTCCAGCTGCATCTCTCCCTATCCTCCTCCCCAGCCTCAGCCTTTCTGGCTGAGCATCACGGAAGACCAGATGCTCAGATGCTTTGGCTTCTTTCACTTCCCCAAACTCAAGGAGTTTCTGTGCAGCACTTGCACCTGGCAGAATGCCTTTCAACCCTCTGCCCCCACCCTCATTTACCAAACTCCTCTGTATGGAGGAGGCCTCAGCTTGGAGTTCCACTTCCCCAGAAGACTTCTCTGAAACACACCCCACCTCCCCCCTACCCCGCTTCACCCTCCCCTGGATTGTGTTCCCCTGGGGCACTTTCCCTTCATAGGATCCACTGCAGGGAGAAACGTGTTGGTGGAGATCTTTAATATTTTTCATGCCCACTAGACTGTGGATTTCACAATGTCAGGACCATTTTGGTCTCATTACCTTGGTATCTTCAGTCCTGGTCCCAACACATTTTTTGACTAAAGAATGAACAGGTGCCCCCTCCTTGGTCTTCCCTGATGCTCTGCAAAGGTTCCCCATAGTTCTTACCTGGCCTCTCTCCTCAGGGGTGGGGTCAGGTGCTGTGTGGAAGACAGGCCACTACAGCACAACTGAAACCTTAGACTCTGGGGGACTCTGTAGCTAGGATACAACTTCTCCCATACTATTGACTGGTCAAATAGCCTGTACCATTTAGAAGAACAGACATTTCAAAAGAAAACATCTATCAGGAAAATGATTAGAATACATGGATGAAAAATTCAAAATTAGCCTAATAAACATATTACAAAAGATAAGGGAGAATATTAGCAATATGAAACATGAAAATATAAAAAAGAACAAGCAGAAATATAAGATAGAGAAAAATATAATTATTCCAGTGATCTATGGCTTCATAACAAATTACCCCAAAACAGTGGCTTAAAGCAACAATCAACAAAAATATTTATTTGCTCACAAATCAGTAAGTTGAGTAAGCTCATCTCTATTCCACATGGCATCACTTAGGACTGGAGGATTCACTTTCAAGATGATTCATGGGAATTCCCTTGCCGTTGAGTGGTTAGGACTCCTGCTTCCACTGCCAGGGACCTGGGTTCAGTCCCTGGTCCAGGAACTAAGATCTCACAAGCCGCGGGGCGTGACCAAAAAAAAAAAAAAAAAAGATGATTCATTTACATTACCAGCAAATTGTTATTGGCTAAGGGCTCAGTGGGGCTGTGGACCAGGGGCTGGGTCCTCTGCATGTGGACCTCTCCCTGGGCTGCTTGGCTTCCTTATAGTATAGTGGCTACAGTCCATGAGTAAGCATCCCAAGAAGCAGGACAGTTCTCTGGGTCTACGCCTGGAAATGGGCACAGCATCACTTCTGCCATATTTCACTGGTCAAGCAGTTACAAAGCCCAGATTCAAGGGGTGGGCAGACATGGAACCCATCTTTGGATGGGAGAAGCACATGGGACCATATATTAAAATTACCACAATAATTGAAACAACACAATAGGTGATCTAATACCATAAAGTTATAATCGAGAATGAATCAATAAATTGGAAAGACCAAGTTAAGGAATTCTCCCAAAAGAAGAAATAAAAAACAAAGAAAGAGAAAACAGAAAAGAGATATGGGAGGATAGAAAAACAAGTTCTAATATCTGCACAATAGGAATTCCAGGAAAAGAGTAAAATAAAAATGGAGAAAAAGTACAACATGAATGAACCTTGACAACATTATGCTAACTGTAGGAAGCCAGATACAAAGGTCACCTATTATATGATTCCATTTGTAAGAAATATCCAGGATAGGGAAATCCATAGAGACAGAAAGCAGATTGGTGGTTAGGGGGAAAGAGAAGGATGGGGAGCAACTGCTTAATGGGTAGAGGGTCTCCTTTTAGGGTGACTGAAATATTTTGGAACTAGATAGAAGTGGCGGTTGTTCAACATTGTGAATGTACTAAATGCCACTGAATTATTCACTTTAAAATGGTTAATTTTATGGTATGTGAATTTCACTTCAGTAAAAATAAATTGCTAGAACTATAGGGAGAAACTGATACACACACCATCACAGTGGAAGATTTCACCACAACTGTCATGCTTACAAATAGGTCAAAAAAATCACAAAAAAAACCAAGCAAGATATAAAAGATTTTAATAACATAATTAATGACAGTGACCTAATGGACATGTATATAGTTCTACATACAACAGTTGGAAAATTCCTTCTTTTGGTCAAGTATACTTGGAACATTTATAAAAATCGATTATTGGTTGTGAGGAATACCTCAACAGAACTTCTGCTTCCAATGACGACTGTGTAACAGCGGCCAAATATTCACACACCATAATAATATACAGTATATAGTTCACAAAATGAACACACCAGGTAACCAGCACCCAGATCAAGAAAGAGCACTTTACCAACAATCCTGAGGCCCTTCCTCATGCCCCCTTCCAGTCATTACCTCCCCTGAGGATACCCTTAAACAGACTTTTAACATCATAGATCAGTTTTGCTTGTTTTTGTACTTTATAGAAATGGAATAATATGATAGGTATTATTTTATATCTTGCTTCTTTCACTCAAGATTATTTTGTAAGATTCTCACAAGTTGTGGCGTGTGACTGTAATTTGTTCTTTTTCATTGCTCTGTACTCTTCCATGGAGTTAATATAGCACCATTGATTTCTCTATTGTTAGGTTATTTTCAATTTGAAATTATTAAAAATAGCTCTTCTATAAATATATTTGTTCATGTCTTTCAGTGCACATGTGTGCAGGCATTTCTGTTGGGTCTTTATTTTTAATTTAATTAATTAATTAATTAACTTATTTATTTATGCAGGCTATGCCAGATTATCGTTGCAGCATGCAGGCTCTTAGCTGTGGCATGCGAACTCAGTTGTGGCATGCATGTAGGATCCAGTTCCCCAACCAGGGATTGAACCTGGGCCCCCTGCATTGGGAGCGCAGAGTCTTACCCACTGAATCACCAGGGAAGTTCCTCTGCTGGGTCTTTAGGGAAAAAAAAATTTAAATCCTTGGGTATATGTGTATTTAACTTTAGTAAATAAAGTCAAACTCTTTTTCAATGCAGTTTTTATCAGTTTACACTGCCACCAGCAGGGTATGAGAGAATACCTGCTGCTCCACACCCTTACAAACGCTTGGTATTGTTCATCTGTTGAATTTTAGTTATCCTTTTTTGTGAGTTTTATTTTGCATGTCCTTAGGGACTAGTAAGGTTGACTACCTTTTCATTTTCTTTTTTTAGTATTTATTTATTTATTTGTCCACGCTGGGTCTCCTTTTTAACATCTTTTTTTCAATTTTATTTTATTTATTTTTATACGTAGGTTACTTGTTATCTATGTTATACATATTAGTGTATATATGTCAATCCCAATCTCCCAATTCATCCCACCACCACCATCCCCCCTGCCACTTTTCCCCCTTGGTGTCCATACGTTTGTTCTCTACATCTGTGTCTCTATTTCTGCCCTGCACACCGGATCATCTGTACCATTTTTCTAGCTTCCACATATATGTGTTAATATATGATATTTGTTTTTCTCTTTCTGACTTACTTCACTCTGTATGACAGTCTCTAGATCCATCCATGACTCTACAAATGACCCAATTTCATTCCTTTTTATGGCTGAGTAATATTCCATTGTATCTATGTACCACATCTTCTTTATCCATTCATCTGTTGATGGGCATTTAGGTTGCTTCCATGACCTGGCTATTGTAAATAGTGTTGTAATGAACATTGGGGTGCATGTGTCTTTTTTTTTTTCCTTTAACATCTTTATTGGAGTATAATTGCTTTACAATGGTGTGTTAGTTTCTGCTGTATAACAAAGTGAATCAGCTATATGTATACATATATCCCCATATCTCCTCCCTCTTGTGTCTCCCTCCCACCCTCCCTATCCCACCCCTCTAGGTGGTCACAAAGCACCGAGCTAATATCTCTGTGCTATGCAACTGCTTCCCACTAGCTAGCTATTTTACATTTGGTATTGTATATATGTCAATGCTACTCTCTTACTTCGTCCCAGCTTACCCTTCCCCCTCCCCGTGTCCTCAAGTCCATTCTCTATGTCTGCGTCTTTATTCCTGTCCTGCCCCTAGGTTCATCAGAACCATTTTTTTAGATTCCATATATATGTGTTAGCATACGGTATTTGTTTTTCTCTTGCTGACTTACTTCACTCTGTATGACAGACTCTAGGTCCATCCACCTCATTACAAATAACTCAATTTTGTTCCTTTTTATGGCTGAGTAATATTCCATTGTATATATGCGCCACATCTTTAGCCATTCATCTGTCGATGGACACTTAGGTTGCTTCTATGTCCTGGCTATGGTAAATAGTGTTGCAATGAACACTGGGGTGAATGTGTCTTTTTGAATTATGGTTTTCTCAGGGTATATGCCCAGTAGTGGAATTGCTGGGTCATATGGTAGTTCTAGTTTTAGTTTTTTAAGGAACCTCCATACTGTTCTCCATAGTGGCTGTATCAATTTACATTCCCACCAACAGTGCAAGACGGTTCCCTTTTCTCCACACCCTCTCCAGCATTTGTTGTTTGTAGATTTTCTGATGATGCCCATTCTGACTGGTGTGAGGTGATACCTCATTGTAGTTTTGATTTGCATTTCTCTAATAATTAGTGATGTTGAGCAGCTTTTCATGTGCTTCTTGGCCATCTGTATGTCTTGCAGAAATGTCTATTTAGGTCTTCTGCCCATTTTTTGATTGGCGTGTTTGTTTCTTTAATATTGAGCTGCATGAGCTGTTTATATATTTTAGAGATTAATCCTTTGTCCATTGATTCGTTTGCAAATATTTTCTCCCATTCTGAGGGTTGTCTTTTCATCTTGTTTATAGTTTCCTTTGCTGTGCAAAAGCTTTGAAGTTTCATTAGGTCCCATTTGTTTATTTTTGTTTTTGTTTCCATTGCTCAAGGAAGTGGTTCAAAAAAGATCTTGCTGTGATTTATGTCAAAGAGTGTTTTTCCTGTGTTTTCCTCTAAGAGTTTTATAGTGCCCGGTCTCACATTTAGGTCTTTAATCCATTTTGAGTTTATTTTTGTGTATGGTGTTAGTGTTCATAATTTCATTCTTTTACATGTAGCTGTCCAGTTTTCCCAGCATCACTTATTGAAGAGCGTGCTGGGTCTTAGTTGCGGCACTCGCGATCTTCATTGCTGGTGCAGGATCTTCGTTGCGGCATGTGTAATCTTTTAAGCTGTGGCAAGTGAACTCTTAGTTGCAGCATGTGCGATCTAGTTCCCTGACCAGGAATCAAAGCCGGGCCCCCTGCATTGGGAGCGCTGAGTCTTAGCCACTGGACCACCAGGGAAGTCCCTTTCTAAGAGTTTTGTACTTTTATCTTTTGCATTTGGATCAATAACATATTCAAATAATTTTATTTTGTATGTTTTATTCTATATGGTGTGAACTAGGGGTCAATATTCTTTTTTTTTTTCACAAATGGATATCCAGTTTTTCCAGTTTGTCCTTATGGGTTCATTCAGCTTCTCCTCCACCTCACATCCAGCTCTCCTTTTTAACTCTGGCCCAGCTTACCTGTACAGATTTAATACCCAACACCAGATCAAGCAGCCTTTTCCATTGTCTCCTATATGTGCATAAAGTCTAATCCCTATAATAAATCTCTTATTTTATATCATTCACTGTGGATCTACTTATCTGATCAAATATTTACTGATATGATGCTCTTAAAGTGGGAAAACTCACTCTATTTGATGTCAAGACTTGTTTTAAAGTTGCCGAGATGGGACTTCCCTGGTGGCTCAGTGGTTAAGAATCTGCCTACCAATGCAGGGGACACTGAGCTCCGGTCCGGGAAGATCCCACATGCTGCGGAGCAGCTAAGCCCGTGCGCTACAACTACTGAGCCTGCGCTCTACAGCCCGCGAGCCACAACTACTGAGTCCGTGTGCCACAACTACTGAAGCCCACGAGCCTAGAGCCCATGCTCTGCAACAAGAGAAGCCACCGCAATGAGAAGCCTGCGCACCGCAACGAAGAGTAGCCCCCGCTCGCCGCAACTAGAGAAAGCCTGCACACAGCAACGAAGACCCAATGCAGCCAAAAATAAATTAATTAGAAAAAATAAAGTTGCCATGATTAAAACTTTATAGTATTGATAATACAATAAACAAATAGCCCAAATAAATGGAACAGAATTCAAAGACAGACCCACATATATACGGACACAATTTATGTCATATGTGGCACTGTATGTAATTTCGAGTTCCCATGGAAGGAACTTCGATCTGGCTCTGGCCCACCCTTGTGGATTGGGAGAGGAAAGTGGTCCGAGATGGAAGGCCTGTAGTAGGTTGAGCAGATGGCACTATGTTCCTTTATTTTTTTCTTTCCAAGACCTGATTTCTCCACCTCCATTGAAAAATCAGTTTAAGAAAAAAAAGAGGACCCTACCTGAAAAATCTAAAAGCTTTTCACGCTTCCTCTCTTGATACTTCCAAACAAGTTAGTTTATGCTACAAAAGGTATCACCCTTTAAAAACAAACAAACAAAAACAAAAAAAATTTTTAAACCTTTCAGAGAGAGATTGGGAACTACCACTGTCACACTCCATGATGGGATCAACTCTGCTCTTGATTCCTTAGTGCTCTTCTGTGGGCTCAGGCTTTTAGAATAATAAGGTAAGATGCCTCTGCCTTTCCTGAGAAAGACAAAGCTGGAGGCTAATGGGAACCACCCATCTTGAGCAGCTGGGGCTAGAACATAAGACGGCTCACCAACCAAGAGCCCACCAGACCCAACCCCCCTGCCTGTGAAGAAGGAAGGACGTTCACACCTGGCTCTGTACCCAAAATATTTATTCTCAGCATACCTATGTTTGTGCCTGGACCACTAGGAGGGGAACTTTGTGAGACTTTGACACAGTGACCTCTGGAGGACTGGCCAGGTCACTAGAGCCATAGGATGAGGATTGAGAAGGTGGCAGCAGCCATGAGCCCCAGGACGAGGTGTGGGAAGGCTTTTGAGGGCCTCTGGAGGGCCTGATTGGTTGGCCACTTGTTTCCCACCCGGTGTGTGGACAGGTGTTCATTCTGAGGCTGAGTCAGGTGGGAGTGGCACGACCTGCCCACCTGCCTGTTTGGAAATTCATCCTCCGCAGGGTTCTGGCCACTGTTTTCCTCTCTCACCTGGGGATGAAAGTCAGCAGTCAGTGGCTTCCCCAGCACCACCCCCCCATGCCCGCCACCTGCTGAAACACTGAACCATCTTTTTGCCCAGCCCAGCATACCTGTTCCACGTGTCTGAAGACCCGCAGCAGGTTTCCACGAAGGACACCCTGCAGCTCTTCCTCCCTCCAGCCACGCCTCAGCAACTCCTCTATCAGTACCGGGTATGTGGACACGTCCTCCAGCCCCTGTGGGAACCTGTGTGGCCACCAGCTGGCTAACTGTGGACCCGATCCTGGCCTAGGGCCCACTGTCACACCAGCCCCAGCTACATGCGGGAAATGAAGGTCCGTGTTCTTCAGGATACTGAATGGAACTTTGGAAGCTCCTTGAAGACTGGGCTTCTGCAGCATTTACCTGCCGAGCAGATGCTCAGTCCACAGCACATCTACTGGGCTGGGAGTGGAGCATGTGCTGGGCAGATGGGGTCTCCTGTGAGGGGGTGGGTACTTAACAACTGTGATGGCTTGGAGTGGGAATGGGTCCACCGGGCCACAGGAAGGACAGGGCAAGTCCAGGAAACAGGTCCTGGGAGTGGGGAGATGTCAGGTGGGCTGGAAGACCAGAGTCTGTGGTGGAAGCCTGAAGGATGGGAGGACCATGGGATAAGGAACTGAGACTAAAGGACTCCCCACTGAACCCCGACCCAAGACAAACCCCAGGGGAAACACTCACCGGCCAGACCCATCATAGTTTCCGCTAATCCCGATGAACTCAGATCCAGTGACGGCTCTGATGTGGTCAAAGTGATCTAGGGGGTGAGGGTTGTGGTGGGCAGCATGAGGCTAGAGTTAGATCCTGGGACCAGCCCTGGTCTGGGGGAACTCAGCGTGGCCAATTCCCCTGCCCACAGCACTCCAGGACATAACAGCTGACTCCACAGAGCTCCCAGCCCATTGTGAGTTCTGAAGTGGTTATAGGCTAGACACTGGACCCAGAGTGAACCTCAGGGCCACCAACCCCTTTGGATCTTTTCCTGCCCAGGAGCCACCATGCCTCTGGGTTCCTTGAGAGCCTGGTTGCGGGGCTCTGCCTGTCCTTTCCAGAGATGTGGGAGCAAACGTGAGACTCAGAGGCAGAGGCAATTGCCTCCCCAAAACCCAACAGCACTGGTTGTATCCCTAGATCTGGGTTCAGGGCAGTGAAGAGCTGTGTCTGCTCCCCTGAGCTGTTGGGAGGCCTGCCCAGGGCCCAGCAGGTACGCCAGACGCCTAGAGCTGTCCTGAGGGCCCTAGCGGCCACAGGCCAAGCTACAACTGCACAAGGAGTCGAAGCGGGGCTCACCTGCCACAGTGGACACGTTAGCAAACAGGTTACACGGCAGCACCCCCGTGGACAGCGACACCATCACAATGCCACCATTTTTCTTCTACATGGATAAACAAGTGGACACTCAGCTTGGCACTTCCGGCCTGATGGTCTGCCACCTATGCCCTGGGGGCCCTGATAGGGTAAGTGCTCACTCCTTGCCTGAGGGGTTGGGTAAGGCTTCACTTCTCTTGGCCCCTGGGTGGAACAGATTTGGCCTTGAGTTTCAGAGATTGGGGAGGGTTAACCAGCCTTGGGTCCAAGGGTGAGTGAGGCCTGGGCTGGTAGCTTTGTTCAGGGTCAAGGGTCTTTGGATAGGGACTTCCCTAGTGGCGCAGTGGTTAAGACTCCTCACTCCCAATGCAGGGGGCCCAGGTTCGATCCCTGGTCAGGGAACTAGATCCCACATGCATGCTGCAACTAAGAGTTCTCATGCTGCAACTAAGGAACCCGCCTGCCTCAACAAAGACCCAGAGCAACCAAATAAGTGAATAAATAAATAAATATTTTTTAAAAAAAGGATCTTTGGATGAAGCATGCCTAGTCCCAGGTTTGAGGGCTGGGGTGGCTGCTCACCAGAAGTTGCAGGATGTCATCGGGAACATTCAGCATATGGTTGCACACAGCCTTGGCAGCTGAGTGGGAGAAGATTACAGGGGCCCTTGACACCTTCAGGGCTTGCCGCGCCAAGGTGTCTGACCCGTAGGACAAGTCCACCATCATGCCCAGGCGGTTCATTTCCCCTATCACCTTCTGCAGGGACAGGTGGGTTTTTTTTTTTTTGCAGGGGGGTGGGTCGGGAGGGACGCACGTGTATGCACATATCTGTAGGGAACGTGTGGGGTAGGATATGGAAAAGGAGTCCTTACCTCTCCAAAGCTTGTCAACCCACTGATGTTGGTGTAGAAGTGTTGAAACTTGGTGGAACTCTCTGCCCTGAAGGACAGCCAGAGGAAGGCAATCTAGCAGGCCCTACCTTGGCCAACAGAGCCTGGACTTCCAGGCTCTCTGTCCATCCATCCCACCTCAGAACAGGGTGAGGATCTGGACCAGCTGCTTTCTGGGAGTGTGAGGGACCTGCTGAGACCCCACAGCCTCCCTCTGTGGACCCCTCTGTCCTCACCTCTCTGGCAGTTTCCCCACCGTGTGTCTACCGTTCCACCCTGGCCAGGCACTGCTCACCAGGGCGTGTTGCAGGTGAAGGTGAGTGTCAGGTAGCGTACTCCCAGCAGATAGAAACTGCGCAGCACAGAGAGGCTGCTGTCTAGTGAGTGACCACCCTCCACACCAATAAGGCAAGCCAGCTTTTGAGTGCTGTTCAGTCCTAGAAGAGGGCAGAGAATCAAGCGGTCAGAGCCCAGGGCCAGAACCACCAGAGTGAGGCCCTGACTATCCTCCCATTCCCCAGCCCACCTCTGGCTGAGGTCACAAGCTCCAGTTCAGAGTAGGAGGCACACACGCGACGAATGAGGTCAATCTGCTCCAGCGTGAGGCGCACAGCATCCTGGTCCTGGGTGTGGCATGGTGCGTAGGCTGACCAGAACTGGGGGTTGGCCCAGGGGTCCAGAATGAGATCAGGGTGGACTCCAAGTGCCCTTGGCCTGCTACTCCTCCTCGGCCCCCAAGGTACTCATCTGGGTCAGTGGCCCTGAGTGCGGCACTGCATGACCCCATGGTACCTTGAGGACTATTCAGCTTGCTGCCAGCAGCCAAACCGGCAGCACCCGTCCTCACCCGCCGTTTGTCCGTGTGCTATGTGAATGCCCCAAAGGCAATCCACCATATCCTTTGTGGTTTCAGAGCCCCCACGCTCGCCAGGGATTTTCTGATCACTTTCTTTGAGTCTCCACAGAACCTGGGCACCCATGCCTCTGGCCTGCTTTGACCTCCAACACCCCTGCACTCTCCAGCAGCCCCATGATGGCAGACTGCGTGTCCTCTGATAGTCAGAGGCCTGTCTACCCAGGTTCCTGTAGCCCCCACGTTCCCCAGCGGCCGTTAAGTGTGTCCCTCTGGTACCTGGGCACCCACGAGGCCATCCCTGAGCTTGTCCAGGCTGGTTTGGCCAAGGCTGAAATTGCGCAGGTTGCCCTCCTGTAGCTCGTTCCGGAAATGCTGTTTCAGGAACAGGGGCAGGTGGTTCTTGCTGGGGGGTCAAGACAAAGTAAGAGTAGGGGGCGTGGCCTCCAGGTCCTGGGCCTGTTCTGTCCCAGCCCACCTCCTCCCTCACACAGATAGTAGTCCTGAGGAGGAGTTCTTAGGTAGGGCGTTCCACCGGCAACGGGGTAATGGGGACGAAGGCGCCAGGGGTGATGGAGGAGAAAGGGGTGGTGTGAGGGAGCCTCCTACTAGCCCTTCCTCTCCCGCCCAGGGGCGGGTTCAGCCCCCACCAGCTGGCACGCAGCACCGACGCACCCATCCACGAGCCGGAAGTCCCGCATCAGGGCCCGCGCGTGCTCATGCAGACTCGAGGCTCTCGGGGAGCCCGGCGCTGTTGGGGCGCTGGAGGTGTCCGGCCTGGTCGAGGCGCTGGGGGTTCCCTGCGTGGTCTGAGCGCGGGTTACCGGCCACAGCAGCAGCCACAGCAGGAGCAGCAGACGCAGAAGAGGCCGCCGGGTGAGTGCGCGGGGAGCCTCGAGGCCTACGGGCAGCATGCTGCACAGGGCCGAGCAGGCGGGCAGAGGCGGGTCTCGAGAGCCTGAGAGGGGCGAGCGAGAGTCAGAGGGCGACGTTGGGGTCCCAACCGTCGATGTAGGTGACCCAGCGGCGCGGCCTCGTGTGACGCGCGGCTGGAGTCAGGACGCTCGACAGACGGGCGGGGACCCACAATGCCGCCTCACAGCGTGGTCGCCAGGGGGCGATAGGATCTTCCGCCCCGACCAGAACGGCGCACTAATGGGCCAGGCTGGCTTCTGTTGCGAGCGCCCGCTAGCGATGCATCGCGGGCTCCCTCCGACCCTGCTCCCGGCCCTCCAGCCACCCCTCCCGAGCTGTGTGTACCTACTGACTCGGGGAGGAGGCCCGTGGGGGAACTGGGAGGGGTCCAGGAATCTTCCTAATTTCACCTCTAGCCAGGCAGGTCGCAGGTCCATGTGGGGTTTTATTTGCAGGGATATTCCCGCCCTCCAACGGGTTAAATATTCCATGAAATTCTAGGAAGAATTAGAATTCAGAAGAGTGAATTCGATCTGTATGTTTTGACGGACAGAAAAGTGATTCCCTATATATTTTTAATAAAAGTGAAATATAAGAATAATACTTATGGGAGACCATTTTGTTTTAGTATCTCGTGTTAAAATTTACTTCTGTGCATGTGTTGTTACACACACACACACACACACACACACACACAAAACACCCTAGAGGAATATACATACTAAACATTAGTTAATGGTCGCCATCTTGGGAAGGAGGTTACCTACTCCCTGGTCAATTTATGTCTCTTTTTTTTTTTTTTTTTTTGCGGTACGCGGGCCTCTCACCGCTGCGGCCTCTCCCTTTGCAGAGCACAGGCTCCGGACGCGCAGGCTCAGCGGCCAAGGCTCACGGGCCCAGCTGCTCCGCGGCATGTGGGATCTTCCCGGACCGGGGCACGAACCCCTGTCCCCTGCACTGGCAGGCAGACTCTCAACCACTGCGCCACCAGGGAGGCCTCTGTCTCATTTTTTTTTGTATATGGTCATCCTGGCTGAGGGAAGTCGGAGGCAGTGCTGGTGAAGGCTGGCCATGGTGGTAAGAGGTTCATGAAGGCACCAGAACAGTAGCTGAGCCTTGAAAGGATGGAGCTTGGATACTGCAGGGGAGTGGAGAGGGCATCTGGATTGGCCAGTAGCCTAGGCAAAGGTCTGGTTTGAGCAGGATGATTGTGCTGTGGGGGAAGAGCTGGAAGAGTCTCCAAGGCACAGAGTAGGGGGACAGGGTCCAGTTAGGGCCCTTGGTGCTAAGAGCATGAGAGGCTTAGTCTCCTAAGGATAGACAGAACTCCTCCTTCAGGACAAGGTGGTTTCCCGGCTAGCCAGTGGCCTGGACAGTATAATTCGTTGTTTTCTGCAGAAAAAGCTATGGTTTAGGGGGAACTGATCTCAAAACTGCAGTTGGGTGGCATCTGAGCCTCCTGGGCCTGCATCAGGTCCTGCCAGGCTGAGAGGGGTCAACAACACAGGCTGAAATCTAGTCTGAGTTGTCCCCCCACTTTTGCATTTGTGTGTGTCTCCTCTCTCTTGGACTCCCTGACAAGCTGGCCTCCCCTCTCAGCGCCAGAGGGACCTTGGCCTCTGGTGACCACTGCCTCCTGTCTATCACTGCCCCCTGCCTCTTTCTCATGCCTCAGGGGTAAGGACAAAGTCTGACCTGGTTGCCTCCAGCTTGCCTTCCTCAGCTCAGGAAGGACAAAGGGGGGTGGAGGTGTTTATATTCTGGTGACTCATACATCTGAGCTGACCTGCCACGGAGGTCTTCATTTAAGTGACATTAAACAACCTAATGCATGATGACTTTGCTGATAGTTTCTCAAAAGTGCAGAAGCTTTTCGTATACATTTGTTTCCTATATTAGTCTTAGGTAAAAGGAGAGGGCATAATGTTTACAGTTAATTTTAAAATGTTATCAAATTAATGCATACGCAGTTTCAAATGTCTGGTTGACTAAGTAAATAAATCAAAGTTACAGTCCTCCTGACAATCATTAGAAAAGTTGGGAAAAATATGAAAAGGATCTTCTTGAAGGCATCAGGGAGTTAACAAGATACTGAAAAATTACTTGTGAAGGATCCAGGGAGGGTGGAAACTCAGAGGTGGGCCAGGTCTTTGGGCTGTTTCTTCCACTAGGGACTTTGTGGGGCTAAGGAAATAGAGATTAGTATCCAGGGTCCCCCAAAAGTAAGGAAGAACCCTGAGGAGTTAGAACACAAGACAGCACACCCTAGGGGAAAGAGTGAATCAGGCCTCAGCAATCCTGGGTATCAAACAATTGTCTCTCAACTGCAGATCCAGCCTTATGTTATTCTCTGCTCTGTGAGGCTGGGGCTTGAACTCTTGAAACCATATTTCCTAGCCACCCAGCTGGCTTCCTATTACATTCTGCCAGTAGGAGTTACCAGAGAAAGGGAGATGGAAAGACAGGAGAGGAAAACAGGAATGTCTCCCTCATTTTTTGTGTTTATGTCAGTGCGGCTCCAAGCAGTGGCAGTTGGCTGCAAGCTCCAACTTCTTCGGGCCATCATTGAGCAGCCCTGTCATGCCCATTCAGAACACCTGTACCGACTGAGCAGAGCCTTAGATACCCTAGAGGTCTGAGCGCCAGCAACACAGGGCCCTTCTATAAGCTTCTATCTTCTAGTAACCTCCACCTCTTCCCATTTCCCCCTAATTGGACTCTGAGCTGGATCAGCTCAGCTTGGAAGGCTCTGAAATGGGATTAAGGTGATCTCGGAGTGCTGCTCAATCCATCCAAAAGAAGTCAAGCAAGGAGAGAACAGGTGAAACAAATAGAAAGCACTATTAGAAATTTCTGAGTAACAGTTCAGAGACCAACCAACTTGGACCCTGAGGCAAGAGGAAAAATGTGTACTTCTATACACATTATAAATGTATTTTTTAATGGTTAGTTTTTCCAGGATATTAAAATAGTTGAAAAAAATGGAAGAACTTAAAAGTAGGTGTATTAAAACGCACAACACTATTTTATGTTTCTATATTTTACTTACACTCAAACCAGAATTATAATTTTATTTCCCTGGCTTTAATGGAAGCAAACTCATGAATAATATTTTCAAAACCTGCTTCTTCGCTTAGTTCATTTTCTATTGATAGATTGAATGTTTGACAATTTCTCTTGACCAAGTGACATTCTTCAGTAATTTTTTTTTTTTTTTTGCCTTACGCGGGCTTCTCACTGTTGTGGCCTCTCCCGTTGCGGAGCACAGGCTCCGGACACGCAGGCTCAGCGGCCGTGGCTCACGGGCCCAACCTCTCCGCGGCACGTGGGATCCTCCCGGACCAGGGCACGAACCCGTGTCCCCTGCATCGGCAGGCGGACTCTCAACCACTGCGCCACCAGGGAAGCCCTATGACAGCTTTTAAGATAATCTTTGGGGGAATTCCCTGGTGGTCCAGTGGTTAGGACTCCGCATTCTCCTTACCGAAGGCAAGGGTTCAGTTGCTGGTCGGGAAACTAAAATCCCACAAACCGCACCGCATGGCAAAAAAAAACCCCCCAAAACCAAAAAACAACCTTTGGTCTTTGGCTCCTTGAAGTTTGATTTTTTTTTCTGTTAAGTTTGATTTTGAAATGCATTTGGTGGTATTATGAATAGTGCTGCTATAAATATTATTTCATATACCTTTTTAGGGAACTGGGGAACATATGTATGCATTCCTCTTGGATATATAGCTGGGATGAAATTGCTCAGCCAATGGGATATGTGTAGATTGTTAGCATTAACTATTATCTTTTATTAGTCATTATCTTTTTATCATGTTATTTATTATTATTACCTCTCATTATGCTTTAAATGAACTTATTTATTTTATTTTATTTATTTATTTTTGACTGCGTTGGGTCTTCATTGCTGCGCGTGGGCTTTCTCTAGCTGCGGCGAGCAGGGGCCACTCCCGCAGCAGTGCGCGGGCTTCTCAGTGCGGCGGCCTCTCCCGTTGCAGAGCACGGGCTCTAGGTACGCGGGGCTCAGTAGTTGTGGCATGATGGCTCTAGAGTGCAGGCTCAGTAGTTGTGGCATGCTGGCTCTAGAGTTCAGGCTCAGTAGTTGTGGCGCACGGGCTTAGTTGCTCCGCGGCATGTTGGATCTTCCCGGACCAGGGCTCGAACCTGTGGCCCCTGCATTGGCAGGTGGATTCTTAACCACTGTGCCCCCAGGGAAGCCCTACCTCTCATTATTAACTCAGTGTATTAACTCAATTTTGGCTATAATTAGTGCAGTTGCTATTATCATTAATGAACTGGGGGAAGATGGGGTGGTTGTCTAAGTAGCCTGAACCGATTAGAGAGGAAGTCCCTGAGGAACAGGGGAGGAGGTGTGCCCACATCCAGAGCAGTCTAGCCATTGGAGGTCCATGGCCCATTAAGTAGCCTGAGATTCTGGGCTCTGTCCAAATAGGTACAAAGATCATTTGTGATCTAGGCATGTTCTCTTCTTGGGCATCTGAACCACCATTCCCTGAAAGATCCCCAGGTGGTACTCAGTGGGTCAGGATCTGGATTGAGGTGAGCTACACAGAGGGAACCGAGCCACCACTGTCTTCTTCCAGTGCTGAGCCAAGCCACCTGTGTTTCCTCAGGCCACTGCCAACAGGTCTTCCTTGAGTATCCGGTGTCTAAACTGCAGGGTCCCCCACCAAACCCCAGTATTGGGAGCCTGCACCACAGACCCCACCATGGAGAAGGACACTCACGCTGATTCCATTTCTAAAGCATTTATTTTCACGAAATGTTTGTGCTCGCATGCAAGGAAACTTTGTAGGGTATCTGTGGCTGCCAAAGTGACATCTGGCAGGATTAACTGGATCACCAGAGCCAAATAATGAGGACTGGGAAGGCAGCAATAACTGTGGGGCCTGGGCCCATGTGGGGGCAAGATTTTGAGAATGACCACTTAGGTGACAAAATGGGACTCCCATGAACCGCAGCTCGGGTTAGTTTCTGGTCTGGAGCCAGATCCTCTCTCTGATGCAGACGTGGGAGGACGGAGCGGCAAGAGCTGCCCAGCTGCTCATCTGGGAACTCATCCTCCAAGGGACTCTGTCCCTCGTTCTCCTCCTGTACCTGGAGGCGGCAGTCAGCGGGCAGCAGCTCTCACAGCACCCCCGCATACACCTGCTCAGACCACCTGCTCAGAGCTACTCTTTTGCCCAGCCCAGCATACCTGTTCCACCTGTCTGAAGACCCGCCGCACGTTTCCTCGAAGCACACCCCAGAGCTCTTCCTCACTCCAGCCATGCCCCAGCAACTCCTCTATCAGTACCGGGTATATGGACACGTCCTCCAGCCCCTGTGGGAACCTGTGTGGCCACCAGCCAGCCAGCTGTTGGGCCTCAGACCTGTTCCCTAGTCCTGAGTCAGAACCGAAGCCCTATGTGTCCAGGGTCCACTGAACCGCAGCCCTGGTCAGATGTGGAAAATGGAGACTTGGAGAGAGTAAATGATTCACTCCTGCTCTTCATCCTTCAGAGGAAAGCCCCCAAAAGCACCTCGACTATTCACCAAAAGTCATCGAATTGTACTGTTAAGATCTATGCCTTTCACTGAATGCATTTTTTGCCTCCATTTATAAAGAGAAGAAAAGCTTTTTAAGAACTGGGTTGACCCCCCTGCATGCACAGGCCCAACTGCAGGCAGAGAAGATGGTTAGCCCAGCCCAGACCTTGCTAAGAGTCTGCTCAGAGGCCGTGGGTCTGCTGGCACTGGATGGGCGCAGATGCTGGGCAGATGAGCTCTCTGTGGTGTTTGAGACAAATATGATGACCTAGAGTAGGGCCAAAAAGACAGAAGAGCCCAGGAAGCAGACCCTGGGGGAGGGGAGATACCAGTCGGGCCAGCACACCTGAGGCTATGGTCAAGGCCATGAGGACCACAGTGTGGTGGGCACGGTGGCTGTGAAAGCCCCACTGCTGCCCAGCCAGCCCGAGACAAGCCATGGGGAAGCACTCACTGGCCAGCCCCGTCATAATCTCTGCCAATCCCGATGAACTTGCATCCAATGACTGCCCTGATGTGGTCGAAGTGATCTGAAGAATGGAAAGTCAGCAGTGTGGGGCTTCCAGGGCAGGGGTGGGGGTGATGACTGGCCTCTGCTGATTCCCCTTTTTGCAGCCTGTAGGCCAAACAGGCCAGTTCCTTCATGGCCTGGCACTGAGAGTACCAACTAGAGGGCCCTGAGGTTTGATCTGAAGTGATCCCAGCTGGCTCTAGACTGGACTTCAGATTTGGAGTGGACCCCAGAGCCCCCTGTTTGGGCCATTTCCCACCCAAGATTCACCCTGCCTCCCAGTCTCCTTGAGAACCTGTGGGGGCTCCTTTCCCCGGGTGTGGAGGATGAGAGAGGAACAAGAGTACAACTGATGAAGACCCCAGAGACCTAAGGAGCTGTCCAGTCCCTTGGCCAGAGGTAGGGGCAGTGTGCTGTAGGAGCCCCTGCAGAGGCACAGATGGGCAGCGCCTGGGCTGTGTGTCTGACACTCCCACTGCTCCGAGGGGGCACCCTAGGTTGCTGTCCCCCGCCTCTAACCTTCCTGTCCAAGCTGGGGTCCTTCTCTCAGAGGGCCACCTTCAGCCCGAGGCCTCCCGGGAGCACACGTCATCCCCATCTGCCTGCAGCCGGCCCCGCCCACCCCGAGGGCTGCGTGTGAGTGTCTCTGTGGCCACAGGTGCTCTAGGCTCCCGGTTTTCCGGTACTGGGCCATGGTGGCTGGTGTGGGGGAAGAGATAGTTTCTGGAAATGGGGGGGGGGGAACCTTGTGAGCTCTGGATTCAGGAAGGGGCCCTCTGCCCCCGACCTTCTCTCTCCACCTACTCGACTCCCCAGACTGCATGACCATTCTCTGGGGACTTCAACCAGCACCTGGGAACTATCAGGAACCTCCCCCACTTCTGTCAGCCAGCCTCAGGAAAGAGCGCCCTCAGGAGTTGCTACACCTCCCCAGGGCCTGAATAGAGGGACTTTGGGATGTGAACTGAACAACCTTCTGGGGAGAGTCAGCGACCCTTTTACTCAACAGAGCAGGAACCCAGTCAGCAGGCTATTTGAGTGGAAGGAAATGAAGTCATTTCCATGGCAGCAGAGCCCCCACCACAGCAACCTTCCTCCCAGAGCTGTTGGCAGACCTTCTGGCCAGGATCCCTCCTACCTCAGTGTGGAAGGCCCGGCCTCGTGGAGAAGTATAGGTTCTGAGGAAAGACCTGGCACCTGGGTTCTGCTGCTACACTTGCCTTATCTCGTGGCCCTTGTGGCTGTAGCTTCCCCAGAAACCTCAAGGGCTAAGTGCCTGTGCTTGCTCAGAGGCCGCACGCCATTCCCCATTTCCAGCCTCAGGCCCTCCCCCAGCTGCCTCCTCTAGGGACCCCCTCCCCCCAGCGCGCGCGCACACACACACACACACACACACACACACACACACACACACACACACACACACTGGGGATGTGCCTTCTCACAGAAGCTCAACCACTGAGATGCTTTAGGGACTGTGCCCAAACTCCTTCATCCCCAGCCTCTCAAGTTTTTGCTCTGATCCCTGGCACGCCCTGGAGCTGTTCCACCTTTGGAACCTTTCCTGGGTGGCAGGAGTGCCTAGCACAGGGGTAGTGACCTAAGTCTGAGCACTGGCGACCCTAGAAATCTGTTACACAAAAACATTTTATTGAGCAGTAAGTGACCCCACTGGGGACAGAAAGGGCGCAATAAAGGAGCATGTGAACCTCGGGGCAGGGTGCATGCTGCTTGACTCTCCATCCTGTTCTTGCTTCAGGGAGCAGGTCTTCCTGGGTCTCTCTGTCCTGCCTCCTGAGACCCCAGGCAGGAGGTTCTTTGGGAAGCCACAGATTGCTGCTTTCAGTTTCAAAAAGCCCAGCTCCCCCCTGGTTTGTGGTGGTGGCCGCTGACAATGGCTCAGGGCGGGAACGCATGTGGTAGACTGCTAAGGCTTCTCTGCACCCTGTCTGTGCTCCTGCATCCTCCTTGGCTCGCAGAGTGTAGACTTTTCTTTCTTCAGCTCACAAAGGGGCCCCTGAGGATTGAGCAGAGGAACGTCAGCTTTTCTTCCAGGCCAGCTTCAGCCCTGGGATGTTCAGGGCAGATTCTCATTCAAAACTCAGTTTCTGAGGCTCCTTGCTTACGGCCATTTAGTGTGGAAGGAGGCTCCTGGCTGAGGAAGGCTCAGGCAGAATGACTCAGGTTCTAATCTGTGGCAGTGGGCAGTGGGGGGGCGGGGGGTAGTCACTGCAGGAAGAGGCATTCGCTGCGTTAGGCAGTTAAACCATTGCCCTCTCTTCAGAATGACTCAGCCAGAAAGATTCTGTGGAGTTCACCTCCGGGCACCATGCTACAATCGACGGATTTTGGGTCTGGAGCAACCAAGATCTTTGTCCGACTCTTCCGGAGCGTGCTTTCTCTTGGGAGCACGTCTAGGGACTGGCTTCTCTGCTTCCACCTTTGCTGGCGTGGCCAAAGGAACATCCCCGTAGACCCGGTCGCCACCAACTAGGGAGTATGTCTCCCCGTGCCGGCCAAACTGCGTTTCTCTACACTCTCAGCAGAGAACATGGTAGTGACCAGGTGTAGGAGGAGAAACGGGAGCCACTGCTGCTGCAAAGAAAATCAGAACTGATTAGTCACTTCTGCTGTACACAGTCTCCTTCCAGAATTTCCCTCTCTCATGTCTCTCCCAGTTTCTGGCTGAAGACCTTTAATCTACTTGACATCCAAAACACAGGCTTGGCCCATCACCTCTATGAGTCCCTAGAGAAGGGACACTGGCTGCAAAAACAATTCCTAGAGCCTACGGCTGCAGCAGATGAGGACATCTCTCCACCGTTTCCAGGGGAAACAGTAGAACCCGAAAGTAATTGCAATCGTGATCCTCTCCGTCTCTCCCTTCCACAACAGAGAAAACATTTCTTGCTGTCTGTCACTTCTGAGGCTTTAATGGAAATGTCTTTCAAGTTTGGAAAAAAATAATCTAATATAAATTGGTTAAGAACCCCACCCACCTTGGCAACCCCTCTTGGGCCCCATTTATACTTCCTGTTTCAACCACACTGAACCCTAGCCCTCTGATACTTTTATGTAGATTAGAACAAGGCCAAATGCTGAGGCAGAGTGATCAGGAGACTCAGAACCGGGTTCTGGGTACCAAGTCTAGGCTCACATCCACCCAGCCTCCTGGGACACCATCTCCTCGGCCCTCCAGTCCCACTAGCACTTCATCACCCCCCTTGGTTCTTCCGGTCTTCCCATCAATATGGCACCACCGTCTCCCCTAGTTCTCAGCAGCTGAGTAAGGGATGTGTCTGAGGGGACTGATATAGACGCCTACATGACAGCACAGAGGTGCCTGGGTTTGAAGGGGCGGTTCAAGAGTGGCCCTCTTCCTCAAACTGCTCCATTTACCATTTGCCAACAAAAATGCACTTGTCTTTTGCTAAGAGGCCAATCGGGAAAGGGTCTGAATGGAAGCATCCTGTAGCCCAAAGGGGAAGGCTACATTTATAAAGATCAGAACTGTCCTGCACACTTGTCCAGGGATGACCTTTCACTTGTCCTCAGCAGTGAGCACTGTGGGTCCCTGAAGGTGTCCCAGGTCACTGGTATTACTTACATCTGTGAAAGTGCTCAGGTGTATGTGGTGGGCAAGACCCACGGCAACATGTGCCAGCCAGGTGGGGTTGTGTGTACACCATATTGCTTGTAGAGATGCCCGGTCTGGGTGTACCTGCTGCACTGCCCACCCAGGGAACAGAGCACAGGTCAGAGTAAGTATAGACGATGCAGTCAGACATTCTCTCTCAGACAACCAAAGAGATTGGTATCTGGTGGAGAACTGGCAGGGAAGTTTCTCTGAGGGCAGCACTTTTGCATAGTTACCCTGCCATGAAAACTGTGAGAAGTTCTGTAAGGTCATCACTACCCAGTAAGGTCATAATAAGGAACCTGTGACTTGGGGGGCAGGCTTCAGGAGGAGGGGCAGTTTTGTGGAGGAGAACAGGGTAGAGGCAGAGGTACTCTGCCTGGCCCCTCACACCTGGGCCTCCCCACCCATGCCCTAGTCTAGTAGACACCCCACGTGGGGTGTGCCGGTGGGCTGGCACAGACCCAGGATCCCCAGGAGGGAAAGAGAGACCCACATTCTGAGATTGGCTTGAGAGGCAAGATTAATGTAAGAGACAGCTAGGTTGTATGGCACTGATCCTAAGAGGCAGAGATTTGTGTGGACTGGGGAATCAGGGAAGGCTCCTTGGCAGTGAGCCTGAAGGACAAGTGAGATTTGGACCCATGGGGAAGAGAGGGAAGACATTCCAGTTTGGAAGAATAAAAGCAAAGACACAGGGCTTCCCTGGTGGCACAGTGGTTGAGAGTCCGCCTGCCAACGCGGGGGTCACAGGTTCGTGCCCCGGTCCAGGAAGATCCCACGTGCTGCAGAGTGGCTGGGCCCGTGAGCCATGGCCGCTGAGCCTGCGCGTCCGGAGCCTGTGCTCCGCAACGGGAGAGGCCACCATAGTGAGAGGCCCGCGTACTGCAAAAAAAAAAAAAAAGCAAAGACACACTCTTCTCGACCTTGTCCTGCCCCAAATATAAATTCATAACACCCTCACATTTTTACAACTGAGGACTTAAAAAAACCAAGAGGTTAAGGGGCCTACCCAGTGTTCCACAGGTAGTGGAGAGGTGTTCTGCTCAGTGGTTAGGTTCATGTCGGGGCTCCGGATTTACAGCTGATAGGAATGTGAAGGCAAGCTCATGCCATTTCAAACATTTCCAAGTGATACTGAGAGAGATGTTAAAGGTGCAAAATGAGGGTGCTGAATGACCTCACAAAATGGGAATGGTGGGCCCATTTTAACATGAAATTGAAAACAAATTCATGACAAAAGGACATAATACAAAATGACAACATAATCATTACACTCCCCTCTCCCCTAGAAGTAAAAATCAGTAGAATCCTTTCTCTCTCCACCATGAAAGGATGAGATAAAAGCTCAGCAGCAGCCCCCGTGAAAAACATGGTCAACAGTGTGAAGAGGTGTTACTAAGACGATTTGGTCCGACTCAGAGAATGAAAGAGACAACTCCGCCCTTAGCCTGATCAGGCCCACAGGACGGAACCACATTTGGGGCAGCCTTTGATAGTGTGGCAATGAGAGAGAACCTTCTTTAGGAGGGGACTCCCTGTTGCCGACCTTGAAAAAGCAAAGATGGGACATTCGTTTAATGGGGCTGTTGCAGAGGCGATGTGCCCGGGAGGTAGAGGCTGCTTGGACTACCATTTTAGAGGTTGGGCCACCCTGGTGGAGAACCACAGCACCTTCTATTCCTAAGCTGCTTGAATCAGCAGGTGCACGTTAGGACACACAAAGTCAGGCCCCATTGGAGCAGACTGCCTTTGGGAGTGGTAGCATGTAAAATGTGAAGGGCAATGCTCTGGAGGAGCTTTGTCATGGCAGGTGGGCCAGCACGAGACCATTCAGATTCTCCAAGGCTCCAGAGATTACTTGGCTGGGAGCATCCCTCTGATGTGGTGGGGGGACTCCTACCTTAACAGGACCTGGCTGGGCATCTGGGCGAGGCAGAATAAATGGTTTATTAACTTACGAGAGCGAGAGACTCACCTGGGGGGTTCCACAAAAGCACTTAAAAAGACTTGTACCTAGATTCTTGAGCCAACCCTCAGAAAACTTATCTAGATCTGGAGTAGGGCTCAGGAAGCTGCACTTTTAATAAGCTTCCTGGGCAGTCCCACCACAGTGGTCCATGGATAGAGTGACCAAATTATTGTGTATTCTTGGTTGCTCTTGGGAGTCAAAGTGGGCAATATTAAAAACTGCAGCAGGCATACATATAAACAGGGAATATTCAAGGCAAACAGAGGTGTATAGTTATTCTATGCATGAGTCAGATTTGAGAAAAGCTAGCCTGGTGGTTAAAGAACACAACCCTTAGGACAGACAGACCAGATTCTGTCCTACTTACTTGTGTGATTTTGACCAAATTCTTTTATCCTTCTGTTTCTTCATATAGAAAAGAGCTATGGCTGTACATTTAGCACAATATTCTCTTTTGGCAAAAGTTGCTCTGGGTCCATTTGTGTTCTCTGCTACTTAATCCTTTCCAGTGTGCAAGCATTTTTAAGTTGTTTGGTGAAGTATTACATTTGACTTTTAACTGTTCATTACTTTGGGAAAAGCTTATGTAGTGCTGCAGAGACTAGAACCTATGCAGAGATAGTGAGAGGATGTTATAAGCTTATTCTGCCGGTTTATAAAAAAGTTTAACCTTTTCTCCTCTTCCTCCACCTGCCACCAAGAGATGAGAAAGAAGGCAGAGCCTGGAAATGCACACAAGCAATACTTCTGTGTCAGTTTGCCTTTTATTCCTCTGCCAGTACTTCCCAGAGAGATTTCACCAAAAGTGCCTAAGCTTGCCATGGCCATTGTTGTGAAGAAAGTTTCTCTCTATTGCTAGTCGCATCCCCTTTCCCTTCTCCTGGGGGCTTAATGGATGTTTGGGGGCAGGAAATAAAATTTAAACTAAAACATCAATTGAAAGAGCCTTCGTCCTAAGTGTGGTAGTTTGGAGTGTGAATCTTCTCAGAGTCTAGTGAATTCTGCTCCAGTGGAAACTGTTATTAAGGGACACCCATAGAAACACTGCTTACTGTAAGAAATCATGACACAATACAGAGCCAAGATCGACTTTATTCTTCATGTGAAAGACTACAGAGAGCCATGCTCAGTAGTTCACCCTCCAGTGTTGGCCAGCAGCTTACCTTTTGAAGGCAGAAAGCAGCCCGGGCCTCCAGAAGGTGACTAGGCAGCCCAGAGCACCTTACTGACAAGTGTGCTCAGCCATCCAGCACAGAGGGAAAGGTCCCTGTTATGGCATCATATATAAGCCTGCTGCAATAAGGTTTGCTGGTGCAAAGGCTGTCTCACTGAGGACCTAGTCCTGGAAGCCTTCTCCTCCGGCGAGCTGCCAGCTCAATCTTCTGAACCAGGCTCACGTCCCAGGGATGGGTCACAAAGCTGACGACAGTGCCTGGCACTTCGCTCCCCACCCGGCCCACCCTCCCTGCTCTGTGGATGTAGTCTTGTAGGGTGAGAGGGAAATCATAATTGATGACTAGCTCCACCTGGGTGCTGTCCAGGCCCCGAGAGGCGATGTCTGTGCAGAGAAGTATGTCTCGGGAGCCCTTCTGGAAGGACTGGAAGATGCCTGCTCTCATTGAGGCTGGCATCTGTCCCTGCAGTCTTAAGTGTTGGATTTTGTGGTCATCCAGAATATACCCCAGCCAGTTCACAGTGCTGGAGCAATTACAGAACACCAGAACACTTCCTGCGGGGCCAGTCCTATATGCTCTGTCACGCTGCTTGAGGATCGGCACCAACCCAGTCACCTTCTCTGTTCCCTTCAGTCTCATGAATGTCTGTCTGACGTGAGGCATGATGCAGTGGAGCTTGTCACTGGTAACAGTGGTTAGAGAGTCTAAGCTGGTAACTTTACTCAGCAGCTGGCCTACACCTTCGGGAAATGTGGCCCCTACCAGCACTAACTGAGCTTTGGGATTGAAGGGGTCTTTTAAGTCAGCTGGGTCTTCTGCTATATGGCTCCCCTCCAAGATGTAATCCACCAGTTCCAGGAAGCTTTCATCCAACAGCGTGTCTGCTTCATCCAACACCAAGAAGGAGAGCTGCTCCAGGCTGATCAGTTGAGTTTTCAGGGCCTTCCACAGAGCCCCCGGAGTGGCCACTAGTATATCTGCTGGAGGATGTTTGGACAGTTGCAGCCTGATCCTACTCATGCCATGGCCTCCCCCTAACTCCCGCACCTGGAGGCCCAAGGAGCTGCCCAAGGGCTGGGCCACGGCCCGCACCTGTTCGGCTAATTCTCGAGAAGGCACAAGAACCAGGCCTCGAGGCGCAGGGATGCGACAAGGGTCCAGGCTTGGCTGGCCCAAGAGCCGTTGAAGGAGAGGTAGTAAGTATCCTAGAGTTTTGCCACTGCCGGTTTCTGCGGCGCAGAGGATGTGGCGACCGCGGAGGAGTGGGGGAATGGTACTCGACTGCACGGTTGTGGGCCGAACAACTTCGGGAGCAGCCTCTTGTAGTGCGCTCAGAACGCGGTGCTCCAGACCCAGATCGGTGAAGCTGCCCTTGGGCGAGAGGTTCCGCAGCGCTGGAGCCTCATGTTGCGCGCGCTCGATGGAGAAATGGTCCCCGTGGGCGCGCCGATTCCTCCAGCCGCGCGAAGCGAGTGGCGCGGGCTCCCAAGGGCCCAGCGTGAGGCGAGCCGGCTGGTTCAACTCCGGTCGCCGCGCTGAGATCAGCAGCGACCCAGGTCGCACCAGCACCGGCCGCGGGGGGCTCCGCTGCCCGCTTTGCCGCTCTTCCTGCCGCCGCTGTAGAGCCCGCGGAATGCGCACCACGGGCAGGGGCTCGTTGGGACCGCGGACCGTCAGGTCCCGGCGAGGCGCCAGAAGCAACCGAGCCACGAGCGACAACAGCCGCGGCTGCCGCGCTAGAGCCATACTCCCCTCAGTGCGGGAGAGGCGCACGACAGTGACGTCACGGGCGCGCCAAGGCCTCGCGGACGGTGGCTGGCGCGGCTCAGTAGGGCCCGCGGAATTGGCGAACTGTGTGGAAGGAGCGGGATCTGTAGAGCTCAGCAGCGGCGAGGTCCGTAGGTCCGAACAGGGGATGGTGACTCCAGGTCCCGGCCAACCTTGGGGAAGGGTGCGCGATGGAGGCAGGACCGGGGTCCGGCGATGGGGCCCTGGCATTACGAACCAGGAGGGCGGAGGGCTTGTGGCGATCCGATGTCCGATCTCTGCAACGCTCATTTGTCGCCCTCACAGCCCCTGTCATGGCTTGGCCAGTTCGGGTCTCCCCCTGTAACTTTACAAGTATTTATTGAGAGTCTGAGTGAATGGTCAGGCCTGGGGGCCGAGATCGGGAGTCCGGAGTCGTAGATCCAGGCTCACCCTTCCCTTAGAGCTCCCCAGAGAGCTGAGGGCCCCGAGGGCAAGCTCATGGCCTTCAGCGTATCTTCTCTTCAGTCCAGAGAACTCATCGCTTGGTACTTTTCCCCTCTCTTTTCAGCTGAGGGTCATTCTCCCCTCCCTTGTCACCCTTTCCAGCTTCTCATCCTGAACCCACTGCTTTCTTGGCTAGTTCACCTCCACCGGCTTTCCAGTCAGATACCTCAGTTCCGTAAATAGCAGCGAGGAGGATTTGTGGCTTGTCTCACAAAACCACGGTCAGGCAGAATATTTTACTTGAATTCAGTTGTTCAGGTTGCCCAAAAGCCTTACACTACTGGTACTTCTTGAACGGATCCCGAAAATGGGTGTCAGATCATTTCTGTAATTTCCAGTGCCTGGGGTAGGAGATAAGGTAAATGTGGATTAACCACCTGGGAGGTTCTTAACATCTGGAGAAAGAGTTTTACTTTCATTAGATACCGTTATAGAGATAAATGCTATTAAATTTCAAATAGCATTTTGATACACGATAGACTTTCTGGAGAGTTACCTGTTAAACCAGCAGAGGAGAGAGTTTTGAGTACTCATGGGTGAACAGAGTCATTGGATAGAGCAGTGGCTCTTGCGTGAGGGTGATTTTGCCCTCACCCTTCCCCCAGGACATTTGACAATGGCTGGAGACATTTTTCTTTGTCACATCCGTGGGGTCGGGTGGGGTGCTGCAGGCCTCTAGTGGGTAGAGGCCAGGATGCTACTACATATCGTACAAGGCATAGGACAGCCCTCCCCACCACCCCAAAGAATTATCTGGCCCCAAATGTCAATAGTGTGCTTTGGAGAAACCTTGGATAGAGGCTGAGGACTGAAGAGAGGCTGAGGTTGTCACATGTACTCTCACTTCAGGTGGTCAGTCACATTTGCCAGATTCTTGTGTGGCCCTGCCCCTTTCCCAGAATCTGTAGCAGGCACACTGATGCCGTGGTTGTCATGTCCTTGGGATGAGAAAACCTTGGGGGCTCCTGAAAGTTATAAACACAGGAAGGAGTGATTTAGGAGGGTGACGTGGGAGAAGAGGACTTTAGGAAGAACAAAATTGTCCTCATGTGTTTGGAAAATGTGCCAGATGGAAAAGAGATGAGGTGTGCCATGGGGTGTACCATTCCAGAAGGCAGACTGGGACTGATGCTTGACAGGGAGTCAGATTCTGAATTTGATATAGACTGCTGTAGCAACTAGAAATGCCTAGATCTGTCTAGAGAGTGCTGGGTTTTCTGTCTCTGCAAAGTTCATGTATAGGCTGATGACCACTGATTGGTGATATGATAGAGGGGAGTTGATATAAAGGATGCTCTAAGATATTGTGATTCTACACTACTTTTACGATTCTTTCCCAGAACTCGGAGCTCCTCATTTCGTTAGCTGAAGAGCTCCTTGGATGTCTGCTCTGACATGTTTCACCTGTTTACATGTGCCACTCATTTTTCAGGTACAAAACAAAGAATCGCTTTGCACAAAGCCAGAAGGGATATACTGAAAGAATTATCAGAAAAGAATAATACATAGGTATGTATTTGCATTGACTTTCTCCAAATATTTGAGACAGGGTAGCTGGTTAGTGGCTGCTTTCTCATGCTTGAGCCCTTACAGTGTGATCACCTCAGAATGTCATAGCGATTGGAGCCTGTCTGAACCTGTCTGTCTCTGCCCATGGCCCCTAGTTTCTTCTTGTCATTGCTTTAGTTACTGTGTAAGGCCCTTCTCTTTTCCTCCTGCTCACAGCAGACATTGAGTAACCTCTAGTTGTTACTGAGATGCATATTTCACAGTATAGTACTTTAGAAATGAGAAAGGTTTACTTATTGTGGAAACAAATGTAGGCTCCTGGGAGTGTTAGTGTCACTCAGTAATGTTTTTCCCAGGGCTGCCATGGTAACTGACGTTGCCTGCTTACTCCCTAAGGTTTGAGAAGAATTCTTCCTTGGATCTCAGGTGATAGTGGTACATTCCTTCATTCATTTATGCATTTAGTAAATATTTTCTGAGCACCATGTATGTGCCAGGTACTTTTCATATGGACAGTGAACAAAACAGACAAAATTCCTGCCCTAGTGAACTGTATATTCTGATTTAATTGGCTTGGGGTGAGGCCTGGCCATTGGTAGTTTTTTAAATCTCTCCAGATGATTCTAATGTACAGCTAGGTTTGAGAATCACAGTTATAAATGAAGCACTTTGGGAATTGCAAAGGCATTGCAGAAATAAAAAGTGGCTATTGGTATTCCTTCACTATTCCTGCATTTTCCTGCCTGCATCAGGACTGTTGTACAAGTGCTGATCATTTTCTTTTCAGCCCTTTTCGCTGTTTGCCTAGACCCTTTATCCCTCTTTCTAACCTAACACCCTACCTCCTTCTTGTCTTTCAACCTCCAGTCCATCATCTGTTTGGGATTTATCCTAAACTTGGTGGGAAGGCATTGCAGGGTATAAACAGAGAAGTGGTGTTAGCAGAGATGCCTTTTTCAGACACCATACTGGCTATTGTAAGAGAATGGATAGGAGGGGGCAGGAGTAGATTTGGGGAGACTCATTAGGAGGCTGGCTTTGTGCACAGTGGTGGCCTTGCAGATGGAGTAAAGCAGGCAGGTTAGAGTCATATTTGGAAGGTTAGTGATGGCTTGGAGGTGAATAGGAGATAGTGATGAATTGGATGTGGGGAATGTGGGTTAAGGATGTGTAATTGGGTAAATGGAGGTGCTACTTACTGAAACGGGAAAAATTTTCTCCCCACATATTGACCTGATAAACACCTTCTCACCCTTTAGACCTTGAATCAGAGATTCTTTCTTGTTTTCTTTTATTATATTTTATTTTATTTCATTTTTATTTGGGCTGTGACGCCAGCTTGCAGGATCTTAGTTCCCCAACCAGGGATTGAACCCAGGCCCCCTGAACTGGAGGCACAGGGTCCTAACCACTGGACCACTGGGGAATTCCCAGCAGAGATTTTTTCTTTCTTTTCTTTCTTTTTTTAATATAAGTTTTAATTAATTGATTAATTAATTAATTTTTGGTTGCGTTGGGTCTTCGTTGCCGCACGTGGGCTTTCTGTAGTTGCGGTGAGCAGGGGCTACTCTTCGCTGCGGTGCACGGGCTTCTCACTGCAGTGGCTTCTCTTGTTGCGGAGCATGGGCTCTATGCGTGCGGGCTTCAGTAGTTGTGGCACGCGGGCTCAGTAGTGGTGGCTTGCGGGCTTAGTTGCTCTGCGGCATGTGGGATCTTCCCGGACCAGGGAGCAAACCCGTGTCTCCTGCATTGGCAGGTGGATTGTTTGTTTTTTTAAAACATCTTTATTGGAGTATAATTGCTTTACAATGGTGTGTTAGTTTTTGCTGTATAACAAAGTGAATCAGTTATATGCATGCGTATATCCCTATATCCCCTCCCTCTTGCGTCTCCCTCCCACCCTCCTGATCCTACCCCTCTAGGTGGTCACAAGGCACTGAGTTGATCTCCCTGTGCTATGCAGCTGCTTCCCACTTGCTAGCTATTGTACATTTGGTAGTATATATATGTCAATGCTACTCTCTTACTTCATCCCAGCTTACCCTTCCCCCTTCCCGTGTCCTCAAGTCCATTCTCTGTGTCTGCGTCTTTATTCCTGTCCTGCCCCTAGGTTCATTAGAACCATTTTTTTTTTTAGATTCCATATATATGTGTTAGCATACGGTATTTGTTTTTCTCTTTCTGACTTACTTCACTCTGTATGACAGGCTCTAGGTCTATCCACCTCGCTACAAATAACTCAGTTTCGTTTCTTTTTATGGCTGAGTAATATTCCATTGTATATATGTGCCACATCTTCTTTATCTATTCGTCTGTCGATGGACACTTAGGTTGCTTCCATGTCCTGGCTATTGTAAATAGTGCTGGCAGGCAGATTCTGAACCACTGCACTACCAGGGAAGTCCCCAGAGATTATTTCTTAAGGGAGGCCCTCCTCAACCCCCATGAGTCTCTTTCCTGCTGACATAGACTCCCACAGCCTTATGTAACTGCTCCTTCATAGCACCATACACAGTTTTAATTTCACACATATTTGTAAGTTCCCTTTCTATAACATATTTGTAAGTATCCCTTTCATCATTTTATCTTTAGTGCCTACCAGTGCTTGACATATCTTAGGGGCTCAGTAAGTGTCTGTTGAATAAATAATTGGAGACAGAGGACAAGGCTTAGGAGGGAAGATCAAGGCTTTGTTTTCTACATGTTGAGTAGAAGATGCCCTTAAGACATCCCAGTGGGGATGTGTTTTGAGCAGTTGGTGTGAGGTTGGGATGCCTTTGGAGATGATCATGGCCACTATTTTAAACCATGGGAGTGAATAAATTTGTGAGGGAGGATGTGTGAAATTAGAAGGGAAGAGGGCCCACGACTAAGGAGCAACCTCAACCTGTGAGGGGAGGAGGTAAAACCAGCAAAAGAGACTGAAAAGCAGGGGTAGAGAGAAAAACTGGGAGAGTGTGTGGTCGACGAACCCAGGGAGGAGAGAGATCAAGGAAGAGGGGAGGCTCAACCATGCCATGTGCTGCTAGCAAAACAAGATTGAGGACAGGTCAGTGTCTCGTAGATTGAGCAACTTCGAGGTAATTGGTGACTTTAATCAGAGCAGTTTTGGGAGAGTGGCAGAGGGGGAGGCCAGGCCGGAGTAGGCTGAGGAGTAAAAAGTTAGTTAGCAAGCTTTGTGGTTTTTAGAGGGGACCATGTTTGCTTAGAATAAATAAATTAACAGTTATCTCTGGGACATGGGATTTTGATTTTCTTCGATTTACTCCTGTTGCTCTACCTTTAAAATATTTTTAGAATGTGACCACTTCTCACCACCTCCCCTGCTATCTCTCTGTCCTGAGCCACCATCATCTCTGACATCGGTGAGTGAAGAGCCTTCTAACTGATCCGCCTGTGTCTACCGTGGCCCCCACAGTCTGTTTTTCATACAGCAGTCACCGTGATAATGGGGAATGTGATCAGTCATGCCACTCCTCTCCTTAAAACCCTTCACTGGCTCCTATCGTGAAGAGCTAACAAAGCCCGCAGAGCGTCCTACAAGGCCATTCGGGGTCTGACCACTGTGTCCTATCTGCTTACTGCTCTCCATCCATTGTGTATCTGACTTCCATTACTCTCTTCTCCTTTCTGTGCTGCAACCACAGTGGCCTCCTTCCTGTTCTCTAACACACCAGACAAGCTCCTGCCCCAGGGTCTTTGCACTGGCCCTTTCTTCTCCTGTGCACTCTTCCACTAGATACCAACTTGGCTAACTCAAATCTCTGCTCAGATGTCATCTTCTCATTGAAGCTTATCTGGGCTTCTCTATTTAAAATTTTAACCTTTGGGGATGAGGTGGGGGGGAAATGGGTGAAGGTGGTCAGAGGATACAAACTTCCAGTTACAAGACAAATACATTCTGGGATGTAATGTACAGCATGGCAACTATGGTTAACAATACTGTATTGTTTCTTTTTAAATTTTATTTATTTATTTATTTGTTTATTTTTGGCTGTGTTGGGTCTTCGTTGCTGCACGTGGGCTTTCTCTAGTTGCGGTGAGCGGGGGCTCCTCTTCGCTGCGGTGCACAGGCTTCTCATTGTGGTGGCTTCTCTTGTTGCGAAGCACCAGCTCTAGGTGCGCGGGTTTCAGTAGTTGTGGCTCGCGGGCTCTAGAGCGCAGGCTCAGTAGTTGTGGTGCACGGGCTTAGTTGCTCCGCGGCATGTGGGATCTTCCCAGACTAGGGATCGAACCCGTGTTCCCTGCACTGGCAGGCAGATTCTTAACCACTGTGCCACCGCGGAAGTCCCGGTAATACTGTATTGTATCCTGAAAGTTGCAAAGAGAGTAGATCTTAAAGGTTCTCATGATGAGAAAAAAATTATGTGAGGTGATAGATATTGTCTAAACTTATTGTGGTAATCATTTGGTGATATATACATATGTGAAATCTTTATGTTGTACAGCTTAAACTAATACAATATCGTATGTTAATTTTATCTCAATGAAACTGGAAAAAAATTTTAACCCATCTGCAGTTTTCAATCTCCTTTCTCCCTGCTTTTTTTTACTCTATAGCACTATCAATTTTCCATCATACTATGTAATTTATTTATTATGCTTATTGTTTTTGCCTTTTTCCCCACTGGAATGAAAGCTGTACCAGAATAGGAATCTTTGTCTGTTTTCTTCTCTAATGTATCCCCAAAGACTAGGACAGTGACTGGTACAGAGTAGACACTTAATAAATATTTGTTGGATGCATAAATGAGCATGCATTATTTTTACGATAAAAGAAAAGGAAAACCAAATACTATGTGTTGGAAAGAAGAAGGAAAGCCTTCTCTGGATAACAGAAGAGATTTTCTCCATTTGAATTTCTGACTCTCTTTCTTTAGGAATGATTGTGAACAGCCTCTCTCTGTGCTACCACAACAAACTCATCTTAGCCCCTATGGTTCGGGTAGGGACTCTCCCAATGCGGCTGCTGGCCCTGGACTATGGAGCGGACATTGTGTACTGTGAGGTAAGGGGCTCCTGATCTTCCCGGAGAGCTCTTCCACAGGTGCAGCCTCCCCATCTGTGGGTGGGAGCGGTCAGGAGTCAGAGGAGGCAGAATGGGCTCTCCCTTCACAGGTGCTCACTGAAGGCAGCAGAACACAAACACGCAGGAGTCCTGTGAGCCCTGCTGAGGACCAGGAGCCTGGGCAGCACGGAGGCATTGTGGGACACCTGGGCCAGGTGGCTAGATGAGCATCGTGTCAGGTCACTGCTGTGGCCCCCATAGGAGTTAATACACATTCAGTACATGAATGAGTGAACTCAAGATCAGGAAGAGGAGGAAAAGGACCAGATTCAGGCCAGGGAAGCTGGATGGGGTTGCTTTTGGGAACCATAGGATTTTCTGGTGGTAGTAGCTAGTGGACCAGCTACTGGCCGGCTGCTGTGGAGAATATTAAGACTTGAGACCCAGGTTTAGAAAGCATCTTCTAGGAAAAATAGAGTTACAGGAGTAGCTGATATTGGGTAGGGACTGGGAGCAGTGGTTCTCAGTTGGGCATGCATCAGAATTATCTGGGCAGCTTCCCCCGCAATCCCCAATCCTGATATGTCCCTCTAGTTGGTGTGAGAGGTTAGAGAAACTACCCCAGTGCTTCTGATATTTCCATCTTTAAGAGCCACCAGCGGTGGGGTGAGGACTGTGGCTATAAAAGGGAAACACAGGGAATCCTTGTGGTGGTAGAACTATTCTGTGTCAACATCCTGGTTGCGATATTGTACTATGGTTTTGCAAGATGTTACCATGAGGAGAAATTGGGCAATGGGTACATAGAATCTCACATTCTTACAATTGCATGTGAACCTCCAATTATCTCAAAATAAAAAGTTTAATTGAAAAGAAAGCCACTGGTGTAGGGTCTTCCCTGGTAGTCCAGTGGTTAAGACTTTGCGCTCCCAATGCAGGGGGCCCGGGTTCAATCCCTGGTCGGTGAACTAGATCCCACATGCATGCCGCAACTAAGAGTTCGCATGCTAAACTAAGAAGCCTGCATGCCACAACTAAGAGCCCGCATGCCGCAGCTAAACATACCGCATGCTGCAACTAAACACACCGAAACGAAGATCCCGCATGCCGCAAATGAGACCTGGTGCAGCCAAAATAAATAAATAAATATTAAAGAAAAAAAGTTTAATTGAAAAGAAAGACACTGGTGTAGGGACTTCCCTGGTGGTCCAGTGGGTAAGACTCCGCACTCCCAATGCAGGGGGCCTGGGTTTGATCCCTGGTCAGGGAACTAGATCCCGCAGGCATGCCACAACTAAGAGTCTGCATGCCTCAACTAAGAAGCCTGCATGCTGCAATGAAGATCCCGTGTGCCGCAGCTAAGACCCAGTGCATCCAAAATAAATAAATAAAAAAATAATAAATAAATTTTGAAAAAGAAAATTACCTGATTAGGGGACAGCTGTGGCACATAGATGTGAACACTTGAGGGGTTAATGGATTGAGGAGTAAGCAGCAAAATGAGGAAGTAGAAATAAGTCTGCTGACTACCCCCCAGAAATTCAAGAGGTGAAGGGAGGAAGTGTATAGCTGGAGGTGAAGGAAGATGGGTGAATGGAGTTGTTTGTTGGTAACTTGCTTGTTTGTAGCGTAGGAAGAAGGGCTTAACAATGAGGGGAGGCCTGAAGATTTGGGGCATTAGGGGGATTTGTAGGGCCAGGTCTTGGAGGGGACAGGATTCTTGACGAGGTGGTAGGACCTGCCTTCCACTGAGATAGGGCAAGGAGGAGAGGGTGAAGATGATGAAAGGGAGGGAAACTGAGGGGTGTTGCCTGAGAGACTTGTTTTACAAGATGTAGGAAGTCAGTCTTCTGTTGGAAATGAGGGTGGCAAGTGTGGGCTAGGGACCTGAGGAAAGGAAGTGAAGGTGTTTTGGTCCTATTCCCATGGGGAATGGGCACTGGGAGATGTGCCTGGCAGGCAGGTGTGCACAGTGATACTGGTTTGCAGCTTTATAGGAAGGAGAGCTTGAGAAGCCTGGCAGGGGGATGCCCATGGCAGGGATTGGCATGCCAGTATCTACAGCAGGGCAGGGGCAGAGGCATCTAGGGTGCTGACAAGGTGAAATGGGAAGGAGGGAGTGTGTGTTGTCCAAAGGTGGGAGTCAGAAAGGGATTTTCCAGAGTTTAGGGTCACAGAGACCCAAGACCTGACTTTTAAGTGGTTTGTCGAGGTAGAGGTGAGGAGGTCCCAAACATGTGAAATGGGCTGTTAGTGTACATCCATAAATCTTCCAGGCTGCCAGAACATGCCTACGGCAGGGAGGAGCCTGTTCCCAGGGGCCAGTCCCAGAGGAATGTGGTAGTGTGCTGAGCATATTCATCTGGTCACTCAACCCTTGAGCCTACACTCTGGCCCCAGGGTGGTCAGCCATGGGATAGGTATAGCCTTTCCTGGCCAGCACTCTCCTTGGCCTCCAGAAAAAACCTCTTGGATTTGGAAGGGGTTGGGAGGAGGAACTATGATGAATCAGGGACTCAGATTCTGAGGTCTTGGGAACCAAAAAGATGAAATCCGAGAGAACAGCTGTTACCTTTCATTACTTGTGATTCTCCTCTACCCCAGGACAGAGGGTGCATGATAGTTCTTCATCCACTTAGTCCATGTTTACCAATAGGGTTCTGTGGGATGACTCAGACTCAAGGATGAAGCCCCCTGCTTCCTCCCTGCTGCCCCAACTCCATCTCTGTCCAGCTGTAGCCCCCGCATGGTTGCTTCAAGGCCCGGGATGTATAGTGTCCCTCTTCTCTGTACCTGTGCTTCGCATACTGTCTCCATCAATTATTTGCTTAGTCTGATGACCCTTCATGTCCCTACTCTCCCTAATCTTGTGCTGTCACGAAAAGTAAGGGTGGGTCCATTGAGTGCTAACCCTTTATTTTCAGATTCATTTATGTCTCTGCGGTGGCCATCCTGCTGGTTTCTTCTCTTAGACCAAGTGGTGGTAAAGCCTTCAGGCCTTTAAAGCATCAGCTCACCTGGGCTCAAACTTATTCTGGGGCAAGATTCTGAGGGTTGCTAAAATTGAGGAAAAGGCAGTAGTGCCTCCATTGACATATTCAGCCTCCTTGGCCTTCACTTTTGCTATGCGAGCAGCATTTTTCTGGGACCCCAGAGGGTGGAGTTGTATTCACCTGGAGATACTGTGGAGTGAAACACCAGGATGGAAGTGAGTGAGTGTATGACAGCACGGTGTCTGCTCTAGACAGCCACTATATGTTTATAGCCCTGGGGGAATCAGTCTGTGATGAGGTCACGGAAGCTGGGTAGTGAGAAACAGAGCTGACCCGCAGATTCCGGATGCTTCATCAGCTGCTTTGTTGAGAATTCTTAGGGTTGTTTTCAAGCACTTGGGAAGTCATGGTCCCAGGATTTATGCGGTGACTTCAGAATGTGACTCTCCTAATTGGTCAAAGCTTGGTTTTCCTCATGATTGTGACTAATCCATTCTTCCAGGGCTCTTCTTGAGTTTGGAGCAGAGTAAATACTGATTAAAACCCTTTGTATGTTTGATGAGCACTTGCTCTGGGAGAGTCAATATAGCTTATGAACAAATTAAGGGGCCTCTGCCAGAAGAGACCTAGGCCCTTTACCCAGACCTAGCTGCTGTGGAGCAGAGGCCGGTGGGCAGGCCAACTGGCCCCTGCCTGTGGTGAGTGGGTCTCTGGGAACTGGGCCCTGAGTACTGGGAAAGGCACAGCATGGCGCCTGGTGCCCCCTGGTGGACCCAGAGTTGCTCTGCAGGCCAGCTGTGTAGATGAACTTACTATGTTCCCCTGAGGTGACCCATCTGTGGGTTAGATCGTCAAACCACACCATCCACCTCTCAGGACCTCGTGTAGGACCTAGGGCATACCAGGCATACAGGCATCTCCTTAAAACGCCTGCAGAACCCTCAGCAGTTGGAGGTGAAGAAAGGATGAACCAGCTCAGCAAAGGTTAAGGGAGCAGTAGTCTGATTCCCCACCAAGGTCTGCCCTATTGACGGAGTTTTCTAGGGGTTCATCAGATGTCACTTAACTATTCCTTTTTTTAAAAAATTTATTTATTTTATTTGTTTTATTTTTGGCTGCGTTGGGTCTTCATTGCTGTGTGCGGGCTTTCTCTAGTTGTGGAGAGTGGGGGCTACTCTTCATTGTGGTGCATGGGCTTCCCATTGCGGTGGCTTCTCTTGTTGCGGAGCACGGGCTCTAGGCACGCGGGCTTCAGTATTTGTGCCTCGTGGGTTCTGGAGCGCAGGCTTAGTAGCTGTGGCTCACGGGCTTAGTTGATTCGTGGCATGTGGGATCTTCCTGGACCAGGGCTCGAACCCGTGTCCCCTGCACTGGCAGGTGGATTCTTAACCACTGCGCCACCAGGGAAGCCCCCTATTCCTTTTTATAAGAACAATGGATGGACAGACCATGGATTGTCATACTGAGTGAAGTAAATCAGACAGAGAAAGACAAATATCATATGATATCACTTATATGTGGAATCTAAAAAAATGGTACAAATGGACTTATTTACAAAACAGAAATAGAGTCACAGATGTACAAAACAAATTTATGGTTACCTGGGGGAAAGAGAGGGGGATAAATTGAGAGATTGGGATTGACATATACACACTACTATTTATAAAATAGATAACTAATAAGAACCTACTGTATAGCACAGGGAACTCTACTCAATACTCTGTAATGACCTATATGTGAAAAGAATCTAAAAAATAGTGGGTATATGTATATGTATAACTGATTCACTTTGCTGTACAGCAGAAACTAACACAACATTGTAAATCAACTACACTCAAATAAAAATTAAATAAAAACAAAAAACCAAAAACAACAGGACTCCAGTGGCCCAGACGTGAGAGGACACCTACCTTTTAATAGGCAGGATGAAGGGAGAAGGCAATATTCTTAAGAGACTATGATTACCAAAATGGGTACTTAAATTTTTTTGTGTGGCAAAAAACACATAACAAATTTTACCATATTAACCGTTTTTAAGTGTACAGTTCAGTAGTTGTGAAACAGATCTCTAGAACTTTTTCATCTTGCAAAACTGAAACTCTATGCCCATTAAACAACAACTCCCCTCCCCACAGCCCCTGGTAACCACCGTTCTACTTTCTGTTTCTATGAATTTGAATACTTTAGCTACCTTTTATGTAAGTGGAAATATGCAATATTTGTCTTTTTGTGACTGGCTTATTTCACTTAGCATAATATCCTCAAGGTTCATCCATGTTGTACTATGTAACAGGATTTCTTTCCATTTTTAGGCTGAATAATATCATATTATGTAATATGTATACTACCTTTTGCTTATCCATTCATCTGTCGATGGACATTTGGGTTGCTTCTATCTCTTGGCTATTTTGAATAGTGTTGTGAATGTAGGTGTGCAGATACTCCTTTGAGATCCAGCTTTCAATTCTTTGGGATATATATATATATATGTGTGTGTATATATATATATATATATATATATATATATATATATATATATATATATGTATGTATATATACCCAGAAGTAGGATACTTTCATTTTTTGAGGAACTTCCATACTGTTTTCCCTGTCTTTTGCGCCATTTTACAATCCCACCAGCAGTCCACAATTTCTAAAATCTTTGCCAACACTTGCTATTTTCTCTTTTTTTTGATAGTACCCATGCTAATGGGTATGAAGTGATAGCTCATTGTGGTTTTGATTTGCATTTCTCTGAAGATTAGTGTTGTTGAGCATGTTTTTATATGCTTCTTGGCCATCAGTATATCTTTTTTTTTTTAACATCTTTATTGGAGTATAATTGCTTTACAATGGTGTGTTAGTTTCTGCTGTATAACAAAGTGAATCAGCTATATGTATACATATATCCCCATATCTCCTCCCTCTTGTGTCTCCCTCCCACCCTCCCTATCCCACCCCTCTAGGTGGTCACAAAGCACTGAGCTGATCTCCCTGTGCTATGCAGCTGCTTCCCACTAGCTAGCTATTTTACATTTGGTAGTGTATATATATGTCAATGCCACTCTCTCACTTCTTCCCAGCTTACCCTTCCCCCTCCCTGTGTCCTCAAGTCCATTCTCTACGCCTGCGTCTTTATTCCTGTCCTGCCCCTAGGGTCATCAGACCATTTTTTTTTTAGATTCCATATATATATTTTAGCCATGGTATTTGTTTTTCTCTCTCTGACTTCACTCTGTATGACAGACTCTAGGTCCATCCACCTCACTATAGATAACTCAATTTTGTTTCTTTTTATGCTATGCCTATTTTTAAATTGAGTTATTTGTCTTTTTATTCTAAGAGTTGTAAGAGTTCTTTATATATTCTGGATACTAGACCTTTATCAGATATATGATTTGCAAATATTTTCTCCCATTCTGTGGATCGTCTTTTCCACTTTATTTTTTTTAAAAGACTTTAGTTTTATTTTTTAAAATTTTATTTAAGTATAGTTGATTCACTTTGTTTTTTTTTTGTGTGTGTGGCTGCATTGGTTCTTCGTTGCAGTGTGTGGGCCTCCCACTGTGGCAGCTTTTCTTGTTGTGGAGCATGGGCTCTAGGTGCACGGGCCTCAGCAGTTGTGGTGCGTGGGCTCAGCAGTTCTGTGGCATGTGGGATCTCCCCGGACCAGGGATAGAACCCATGTCCCCTTTGTTGGCAGGTGGATTCTCAACCACTGCACCACCAGGGAAGTCCCTGATTCAATTTATTGATAGTATCCTTTGATGCAAAATTTTTTTGTATCAATGCAAAAATTTTTAATTTTAATGAAGTCCAATTTACCTAATTTTTTCCTTTGTTGTTTGTGCTTTTGGTATCATCTCTAAGAAATTATTGCTTAATCTAAGGCCACAAAGATTTATACTTAGATTTTCTTCTATGAATTTTATAGTTTTGGCTCTTACACTTAGGTCTTGGATGCATTTTGAGTTAATTTTTTTTTTAGTTAATTTTTGTGTACATTATGAGGTAGGGATCAAAATTCATTTTCTTGCATGTAGATATCCAGTTGTCCCAGCACCTGTTAAAAAGACAGTTCTTTCCCCAATAAATTGTCTTGATACTCTTGTCAAAAATCAGTTGGTCATAGATGTTTTGGTTTGTATCTGGACTCTCAAATCTATTCCATTGGTCTATGTGTCTATCCTTATGCCAGTACCATACATCTTGATTATTATAGTTTGCTAGTGGGTTTTGAGATTAGGAAGTGTGAATCCTCCAACTTTATTCTTCTATTTCAAGATTGTTTTGTCTATTCTAGGTTCCATATGAATTTTAGGATCATCTTGTCAATTTCTGCAAAAATGGCAGCTAGGATTCTGATGGGGTTTGTGTTGAATCTACAGATCAGTTTGGGGAATATTGCTATCTTAACAATATTAAATCTTCCAGTCGTTGAACATGATATATCTTTTTTTAAAAATAATATTTATTTATTTATGTAGTTGACTGTGCCGGGTCTTAGTGCGGCACAGGGGATCTTCATTGTGGCATCCGGGATCTTTAATTGTGGCATGCAGGATCTAGTTGCCTGACTAGGGATCGAACCCGGGCCCCCTGCATTGGGAGCGTGGAGTCTTAACCACTGTACCACCAGGGAAGTCCGGATATCTTTTCATTTATTTAAATCTCCTTTAATTTCTTTAAACAATATGTTATAGTTTTTAGTGAATCACCTCCTTGGTTTCTGGCTGTCATTGTTTCTCATGAAAAATCAGTTGTTAGTCTTATTGAGAATCCCTTGTACATGGTAAGTCACTTCTCTCTTGCTGCTTTCAAGATTATCTCTTTGTCTTTGATTTTCAGCTGTTTGATTGTGATGTGTCTACGTGTGGATCTCTTTTAAGTTTATTCTACTTGGAGTTTGTTGAGTTTCTTGGATGTGTAGATTAATATTTTTCATCAAATTTGGGAAATTTTCTGCCATTATTTCTTCAAATATTTATTCTATCCCTTCTCTCCTTTTGCAACTCCCATTATTCATTTTGGCAGTGATTTTTTTTTTTTGAGTGGGCAGTCACACAGTTTGTCAATCTGAGTTTATTTGTGTTTCTGAAAACAGAGATATACCAAAGATTCTTTAACCAAACTGGAGGTTAAAAGACTATGAAGATAGGTCAGAGATGGGGATGGAAAGGTAGAATGGAGAGACACTGATGATAAGCAAGATCAGCTCAGATAGAGAAAGCAAGCCAAGTGGAATGGAGGAGATGAAGGCAGCAGGATGTAATAGGAACATAACATGTGACAGACAAGGAAGAATAAGCCCGTATATAATAAGGCAGTTTAAAATTAAATGCTGTTCAAACATTGGGTAGCCATATGAATAAAAAGTGACTTAGAAAGGGCCTTAATTTTCAGGTAAGTTAAAAAGCAAATTAGTTTTAAAAGGAAGAGAAAAACGAATCAAAATTATATGCTTTTTCTTAAATAAATTTATTCATTTATTTTTGGCTGCATTGGGTCTTCGTTGCTGCACACGGGCTTTTCTCTAGTTGTGGCGAGCGGGGGCCACTCTTCATTGTGGTGCGTGGGGTTATTGCTGTGGCTTCTCTTGTTGCGGAGCATGGGCTCTAGGCACGTGGGCTGCAGTAGTTGTGGCACATGGCTCAGTAGTTGTGGTTCGTGGGCTCTAGAGCACAGGCTTAGTAGTTGTGGCACACAGGCTTAGTTGCTCCGCGGCATGTGGGATCTTCCCGGACCAGGGCTCAAACCCATGTCTCCTGCATTGGCAGGTGGATTCGTAACCACTGTACCACCAGGGGAACCCTATAATTATATTCTTAACTGTGATGGAGATAGATTTGGGAACTAGAAGGCATTGTTTGTGGCAAAATTGGAGTTGTCTCTTCTATAGAAATAAAATGATATGTATGATAAAAATTGAGGAAGTAATATTGATAAAGGAAAAATATTTGTGATAATTGAGACAGAAAAATAACATCCAATTTGACAAAAGATAGTTTTTTTTCTGCACAACTTGTATAGATGTAAAAGGCAGTTTGGTAGGAAGATGCCTGGATGATACACTCTACCACGTGGAAAAACAATGTTTGTTTTCACCAATTAAGGAAATGCAGTGAAAAAAAACCTGTGATGTTCTACTCTATAACCAAAGAGCTAACTAAAATGAATAAAATTGGTAAACAATAGTGTTGGTGTGTGGGTGAGCAGGCACATGTGTGGTTTTATTGATGACAATTTAATTTCTCCACTTAACAACCAGGTGAGCATCTGCTTGCATGTAAGGCATTGAAGTGGCTCCAGCAGATGTTCAGTGAGCACTAGCAACGTGCTAGGTGCTAGTGATGCAAAGATGAATGAGACTGTGTCCAGGTCCCAAAGTCTCTTTCAGTGTAGTGGGGAGACAGAAAAGAAAATAAGACCATTCAAGGGCCATTTTGCCTCGACTCCTCCTCCTGGGGCCCTGAGGAGGACCTGGTCAGCGTCCTCAAAGCCCACCTTTATGTGAAGCGAGAACCTTCCTCAGGGCGTTTGTTGTCTAATGGTAAAGGTATGACAGGTGCATCTGTAACTAGCATACAAAGAGGAAGTGGTCAGGCTGTGAAGGTAGACTGGGCAGGGGGTTTGAGGAATCCCAAGGAGGACAAGTTACTGCTGGCAGGGGTGGGGGCCCAGCAAGGTTTTGCCTCACTTTCCCCTGCTTGTTCTTAGCCGAAGCTCAGCCTGGCTGCAAACCTTCTTTTTATAAGCACAGGCCACTCAGTGCTGCCCACTTGTCCACCTGCTTTCTTGCCTGCCCCTGCAACCAGGATCACTGCCTACAGAGGCTCTGTGTTGGGGTCTGTCCGTCCCTTGGGACACCACACTGATTCTTGGGGCTTGGATGCCAACCGTGCATCCATACTGCTTGGTGGTGGTGATTTGTGTGGTCAGGCCTGGTGAGTGTCAGATACTTGATGACCTGGATGCAGCATAGAGAGAATAGCCACAGAAATACCTAGAGCATGCTTTTTTTTTTTAAATTCTTTTAAAATATATATATTATTTATTTATTTATTTGGTCGCACCAGGTCTTAGTTGTGGCAGGCGGGCTCCTTAGTTGTGGCTTGCCGGGCCCCCTGCATTGGGAGCTTGAGTCTTAACCACTGCGCCACCAGGGAAGTCCCATAAAGCATGTATTAACCTGGATGGTGGATATGCTGGGGGGAGCCCCATGGATGCCATAGGACACCTTTGGCCACTTTAGCCCTAAATGCTCCCATGAGGGAGCAAAGGCCATTGTGCTCACTTGGCTGGGGTTGTGACTTGCTGAGGCTTATAGGGAGTCAGTATGGCGATGAGTTCCAGGGCTGAGTTTCTTTCTATCTTCTTCTGGTCTCCCAGAACCCCTGGGCAGGAGCTTCTGGGCAGTGTGACAGGTTCCTGGCTCTTCAGATCTGTCTTCCACATCTATTGAAATGATCACTGAACAAAGCAGAGCAGCCTTGTCTCCCACCAAGAGGTAGAGAATGTCAACCCTTTAGGAGACTTGAATTTCCTTTTGTTTTTTATGATCCTGGTTTTGAAGAACTCCCTTTTTCCTTTCTTTCCTTAGTCTTTGAATATCTCCAGAGCTGAGGAGCTCACCCCTTTCATTTCCACATAGTGTGACCCAGGTTGAATAGGGGTTTTAGACTTTTCTTTCCGGTGTCAATCTCAAATCTTCCTCCCTGTGCTTCTGTTCATTGGCCCCACTTTTGTCCTTAGACGTTTCCTGGGAGCCCTTCATCTTTCCATTTGCATATGGATGAGGTGGGAGGTTCTTTGAGAGGATGGGCTAGAGCTGAGACTAGTAGGTGAGAAAAGTCCAGGTGTCCACATCCTAGGCTATTGTCTGATCTCTGATTCCCTGAGTGGCTCAATCCTTCTAGGCCCGAGACTCTGCAAGGTCCCTGGGAAGAGCAGCTGATGGAGGGGAGCTCACTTAGGCCCATGCTTGCCATGCTTGGTTGGGGAGGACAGCACTACATGTCCCCAAAGCCATGATTTGATGTTGGTAGTAGGGTGACAGGCAAAGTAGCCCCCATCAGGTGTGTGATGAAGGTCTTCCCCACTATGCCCAGGACCTATGTGTCCAGGACTGACATGTGCCCTCTGATTCCTCTGCAGGAGCTGATTGACCTCAAGATGCTTCAGTGCAAGAGAGTTGTCAATGGTGAGTGCAGCTGTGGTCCCAGGACTGTGTGTGTGCCCAGTCATGCCCAAACTGTGCTACCACTGCCCTTGCCTGTCAGTTACCTCCAGGGTGCTCCTTACCTGTGTAATTTTGTGGATCACATGCTCTCTTTTTTTTAAAGATACATTGATTATAAGCCAATTTTTAAAAAAGTAATTAATTAATTAATTTTTGGCTGCCTTGGGTCTTCATTGCTGAGCATGGGCTTCCTCTAGTTGCAGCGAGTGGGGGCTACTCTTCGTTGCAGCGCGCAGGCTTCTCATTGAGGTGGCTTCTCTTGTTGCAGAGCACAGGCTCTAGGCGCACAGGCTTCAGTAGTTGCAGCATGTGGGCTCAGTAGTTGTGGCACACGGGCTTAGTTGCTCCGCAGCATGTGGGATCTTCCTGGACCAGGGCGTGAACCCATGTCCCCTGCATTGGCAGGTGTATTCTTAACCACTGCGCCACCAGGGAAGTCCCCACACGCTCTCTTGAGAGTAGTCACTGCTCTCCAGAGACCATGACAAATAGCCAGATGTGAAACAGGCTGAGAATGCCTTCTACCCACAGGCTTGCTGACATATAAATCACCAGGTTTCATAGTACAGGAGGGACCTTTGGGGTCAGGATGGCTTCAGCACTGATCCTGGCTCTGCCTCTCGCTAACTGTGACCTTGGGCAAGTCACTTGACCTCTCTGCCTCAGTTCCTTTAGCTGTAAAAGGAAAATTATAATCCCTGCTTTACTTAAATTACAGGGTTGGAGTGAGGATCAAATAAGATAAAGGACATGTAAGACCTTTGCAAATGGAAGTGGTTGTGCTGAGTTGTGGTTTTGCTTATACTTTATTGATGAGGCTGATTCTGCTTTGATGAGAGTTGTAGTATTGTTTGAGGTTTTTGAAAAGTATACACGCTTGTGAAATCTTAATATAAGTTCACTAGAACTTTTGTCAATTTTGTCTTTTGTTTTAGATTTATATTTTCTTTGTGTTATGAAAAATTCAGTGTTATAGATGTATATAACCTAAAAAATGAAAATCCCCCATAATCCCATACTTGAAGAGTAATCACAAGGAGAATTAACATGTACTTTTTACACATTTCATAAAGTGTGTGTATAAAAATATGACATGTTTATATATACTCTCTTCCCTATACACACACACACTTGGGATCATGATACACGTTTTGCCACTTACTTTTCTCTTCTTTTTTTTGGCCGCACTGCGTGGTACACGGGATCCTAGTTCCCTGACCAGGGATTGAACCCATGCCCCCTGCAGTGGAAGCGCAGAGTCCCAACCAGTGGACTGCCCTGGAAGTCCCTGCCACTTACTTTTCTATTAGGACATTTTCCCATGTCAATACCTATAGATGACTGTGCCAGAATTGATTTCGCCAGTGCTTTAACAGGGGTTTCAATATTTTGATGTTAAACAGAAAAGCATAGTATAAACACACTCAGTTTTTGTCGTTCTTCTCACAGACTGCTTACTGTCATTCATGAGAAGTCTCTGCTGTTGGTGATCACTTCGATTACCTCTCCCAACATGTCAGTGCCGTTACCCCACCTTTTTAACCTTCTAATCTGTTTGTTGCTGGGATGATAATAACAGCTTCCCTTTATGGAAGTGCTTTACGTGCATTAAAGATCCCATTTATTTCTCAGAATACCCTTTGAGATAGGCATATTCTCCCATCTGCCACATTGGACCCTTCCATGTGATAGTCATCTTTGAAAGCTAATAATGTTAGGACCTATTGTAGAACTTCATTATGAAAAGCATGAGAGATTCTTGTTGTTTGCAATAGTTATGTTCTATAAAGTTGCTAAGAACACCAAATTAGCGAATACAGAACCATTGTTCCTAGGGGAAATACAGAGTTAGGTTCCTGTAAGCCTCTGGTCACGCTCTTTCATTATGTATTTCAGATCAATATATAACCTTGTTTTATGTGTCTTTCTGTTTAAAGACACATTATTTAACATATACTGTTAATTCATTAACATCGAACTCACAACCAACAGCACTATGATTTCATGCCTGAATAAAGCTTGTCTAACACATGTATTTTCTCCGTAAGGCACACCACAACTTTCTTATGCTTAGGAACACTAGATAGCACTTCAGCAGTATGATTGGGGCCATTTTAAACATTGAGATCACCAACAAAAAGCACAAAAATGCAAAAAAAAAAGTGGCATTAAATATACCACCATAAAGACACTTGTTTGCAGGATGAGAGCTGAAACAAGAAGGCAGAATGTTGCCTTGTTTGACCTCAGCTGGGAATGTGTGCATTGGTGACAGAAATTTTTTGCAGTCTGTGAATGACCATGAAAACACCACAAGTGTTGATTTGGGGGTTACAAATAAATTTAGCAAGCAGGCAAATTTGCAAATACACAACTGCAAATAATGAGGATTAACTGTAATATCGTAAGTCTCCACTCACAGTACCTAGCACATGATAGATAAGTAATTAAGGACAGCAACTTTGCTGAACTTCAGAGTGACATCTTCTGGGAAAATTTGGGCAAAATCTGAAGCAAAAAGATAAGGTTCCTCTTATCTTTGTACATCTTTTTTTTCAATGTTAAAAACATTGTGAAATGTCATTTGCAGCAACGTGGGTGGGCCAAGAGATTGTCATACTAAGTGAAGTAAGTCAGACAGAGAAAGACAAATATCATATGTTATCACTTATATGATATCACTTATATGTGGAATCTAAAAAAATGATACAAATGAACTTATTTACCAAACAGAAATAGAGTCACAGATGTAGAAAACACTTATGGTTACCAGGGGGGAAAGGGGTGGGGGAGGGATAAATTGGGAGATCGGGATTGACGTAGACACACTACTATATATAAAATAGATAACTAATAAGGACCTACTGTATAGCACAGGAAACTCTACTTAGTACTCTGTAGTGACCTATATGGGAAAAGAATCTAAAAAAAGAGTGGATGTATGTATATGTATAACTGATTTACTTTGCTGTACAGCAGAAACTAACACAACATTGTAAACCGACTATACTCCAATAAAATTTTCTTAAAGAAATGTAAAGTACAGATGATTCCAAAGATTCATGAGGTCACTTCTAGCTGAGCAGAAAAATTTCTTCTAAAAAAGGTCATTTCTGGGTTTATAGACTGAAGGAAATGTGGGAAAAAACTCAATTATATATGAGAAAGATATTCACAATATATTGTATCTTGTATTATTTTGAGGGTTCCATAATAAAGTAAACATTGCAGAAAGAAGGAATCCAGAGCAATGAATAATTCATTAAAAAATCTTTTTCTCAAAAAAAAAACTGCAAAATGTAAACACCATGCAGAGAAAGTGCATAAAACACAGCACACGGTTTAATAAATAACTGTAAAGCGAGGGACCATGTAACTCACCATCCTTAGGTCAGGGAATAGACCATCATCAACACCTCAGAAGTCTCCCACGTATACCCTGATTTCTCTCAAGTATAGTGTACTTCTAGCATCCCGTTTTTCCCTTCAAGGTGATACTTTTGTTGTGTTTTCTTCCAGGGGTTAGGTGAGGTTGAACCTGCTTCTTCACTGAGTGGCCCTGTGTGTTTGTCTTTTCTTGCAGAGGCGCTCAGCACAGTCGACTTTGTTGCTCCTGACGACCGAGTAGTCTTCCGCACCTGCGAAAGAGAGCAGAGCAGGGTCGTCTTCCAGATGGTACCATATCCCGGGACAGAGCACATTTCCCGTCTCATGCCTTGTGCCGGGCCAGTGTTACACGCCTGGGCTCCATTGCACAGTGGCCTTCCGTCTTCCTGAAGACCCTGCTTTAAATGGTTTTCAGAGATCTGCTCATGAGCGATTACACTGTTGGAGATGGTTTAAGCTATTAGCAGTCTGTTACGTGCCTCCAGTCTCAAGTTTAATTTAATTTAATTTAATTTCCTTCATTGTAGGGACTGTCTATTTGGCATGACTTGTATATTTTTATTCCCTAGCATTGGTTGTTCAGATCATGGTCTTTGTTTTGTGTAATCTGTATATATTTCCCATAAAAAGAAATTAAGTTTCTTGAAGAGTAGTTAAGATTTGTGTTAGGATTGTAGTGATTCTCTAGTTCTCTTCTCTCACTTTGGGCATTTCTTGGTATTTTTTCAGAAATACTTCCTGAATGATGTTTAGGTTTGTAAAAAATTGATAACAATGAGTAGCCTTACGATAAAGCAAATATAGCAAAATGTTAATTGTAGAATCTAAGTGGTGGGTATATGAATGTTCACTATAAAATTTTTCCAACTTTTTTGTATGTTTGAAAGTATTCCCAGCATTGATGACATTTTCTCAGCCTTCCAGGTCCACTTTGGGCCTCCAACAGTGAGCTAGTCCCGTGGGCTAGCTGTTTGAGAGAATGCCAGCTGGACTTCACTTGCTGATGTGTGTGTGTGTCTGTGTGTGTGCATAGCGTGCCTGAGTGTGTTTGTCTATGCATATGGACCTGTATCAGGGCAGTGGTTGATATAGCCTCTTGTGTTCCCAGGGGACTTCAGACGCAGAGCGAGCTCTTGCTGTGGCCAGGCTCGTGTAAGTTCTTCCCTGTTTGGTACTGTCTTTGCTTCTCTTGTGGGCTGTGAGGTCTTACTGTTCCTGGGGACTTTGGCGGTGACCACCCTCCTGATTCCTAGTCCACTACTTTCTGTTTCCAGGTTAAAAGCCTCAGGTTCCCTTCTCTATTTGTTGCATCCAAGGGCTGCCCTGGGACTCACGTGAACGCACTGTGTCTGGGCTCCAGAGAACCTCTGGGTGGGAGCCTATTTTTTAGTGTTTATTTGTGAGATTTCCTTTGCAGAGACTCTCATGACTATGAACTCTGAGGTTTTAAATCTCATGAAGTGTAGGTAAGACTTACTGTTTCCTAAATTAATGAAGGCAGGAGAGTAATGTGGTTAAGGAGAGGGGCTTTAGACTTAGACCTGGGTTGGAATTCTGGCTTTGCTACCTGCTGACTGTGTAACCTTAGGTAAGTTACTTAACCTCATTGAGAACTTAGTTTCCTCATGTATAAAATGATACCAATAGTACCACCTCCCTCTGGTGTTATAGGGAAAGGTAAATGAAATGATGCATGTAAATGTCTTTGCAGTATGTGGCACGTAGTGAGTGTTTAGTAAGTTGTTAGCTATTGTTATTAATTACAACAAGGGTGAGAAGGAGCTTGGGCAGTCGTTGCTGCTGGTCACAGACTGGTAACTGTGTATGTAGCAGATGATGAGGAAAGGGTCCTTTCTACATCTGAGACTTGTTTGGAGGAAGCCAGCTGTGCAGCCTAGCACGCAAAGACAGTCCTCCACTTCCTCCAGAACCAGTGCTCTGGGAAAGGGCTTTTGTGCTTATGTCACTTTTGTGCATTATGGCTTTCACTACCCAGTTAGAACTGGAACTCTGGGATGGAGTGCAGTGTGGCTGTCATTCGATATTCGAGTTATCTGATACAACTCAGAACTAGCAAAATCCTCTACAACTAGCCCTTCCTACATGTGTGAGCACGTTATGTTCTTCCTCTGGAGCTCTACCCAGGAGGAGAGGCGGTTGCACATTTTAGAGACAGGATTTTTCAGCTTCTGTCTCTGAGGGTTGGTGTGTTTTAGAGGGCCAGGGAACATTAAGAATTTCATGAGCACAGATGCATACCTTTGACTTTATGTCCTACCCTCAAGTTGAATATTTATTATCTTTCCTCCTTCATGTTTTTCCAGAGAAAATGATGTGGCTGGTATCGACGTCAACATGGGCTGTCCTAAAGAGTATTCCACCAAGGTAAACTGATTTTGTTATACTCTTCACAAATATAGGGTGCAGATTAAAGGAGACTGACAAGAGGTGACGACTAAGTACAGTACCTGAGTCTGGACTAGATCCTGTACTAATGGGCAAAATGCTCAAAAGGATATTATTAGATCAACTGGCAAAATTGGAATATAGACCATGGTAGGTTAGCTAAAAATACTGTATCAGTGAAAATATATGAAGTTGATAACTTCTGTGGTTATGTAAGAATATCCATATTCTTAGAAAATACACACTGAAATACTTAGGGGTCAAGGGCTATGATATATGTAATTACCCTCAAATGGTTCAGGAAAAATTTTCAATGTGCACACAAACATATACATATATACATAAATAAATACACACACACACACACACAGCACTTGTGCCCAAGTAATAAAACAAATGATGTAAATGTTAAAAGAAAGAATAGTGTGAACAGGGCTTTGTTTTTTCATGAATAAAAATAGAGGATGCAATACATGTGTCCCCACTGTCATATCAGAAGAGACCAGACAGGACTGCTATGAGCTCAGAGAAAGCAGCAGAAGGGCAGCCCTTAAACTCAGGATCCTGTGGGGAAATGTAGTCCTTGATGAGGAGGTTTGGGACTCTGCAGGCAGAGGGAGTGGCACAAGCAGGGACCCAGAGGCCATTGTGAAGTAGAGGCAGGGAACCTTGATTTGACCAGAGGGTTGGGAAGTGGGTAGTGAAGAGGAAGCAGAGGAACACAGGATTGAAAATCTTGGTTGGGACCAGATTAGCTGAACTTTGATTTTAAATGCTTCTGATCTTTTTCGAACAGAGAAGGCTTGTGATCAGAAACTTAGTTTCTTCCCCCAGGGGAAACCAATGTTACTAGTTGCTTGTGTGTCTTTCCAAATATATTCTATAAATAGAAATACTAATCTGAAAGCCATGTGTCTAGTGTATTCAAGTGGAAAGAGGCCAGAGGTCAGGATACAGATGTCGGAGATGAGTGTTTTGGGTCCACAGGAGAGACCAGGGATGGAGACAAGAGAAGCCAAATTGGAGCAGACTTTGATAGGATTTGGCTGGCAAATGATTGGACTGGGAGTGGGAGGCAGAGTGAGTGGTGGGGGTAGAGGGAGGAAAGACTGGCAGCCAGTCAGAAGAGATACCTCCCAGTGTGCCGTACCAGTACATGCCAGCTGAATATCTGCTCTCTTCTCATGGTTCAAAAACCGAAGTCATATTAAAAAAATTAATTGAATAGTTTTCCCTCCTTCTAAGGAGGGAGAGTTCTTACTCTTTATCCTTTTGAACCTTTAAGATTTTTAATATGTTGCCTATTCTAAAAAGCAAGTTAAGAAGTTAAACAGAAAGGGAGGAAGGAAGGAAATACCAATTGGAAAAGCCATTGTTGTCGAAGGGGCAGTGAGACTGGATTTTAGATCCTGTGATTCAACAAGGAAGGGCTGAATCATGTGTTAGATGAAGAACAGACGGAGTCAGGGTGAGTGGCCAGGGCTTCCTGAAGGCCTGTAAGGTTTGTATCTGGAGGTAGCCCAGGGCTAGTAGCTCTGTTCTTTTAGTTCTCCTCTGAAATGCAGGCTCAGTCTGCGCTGGTTCTCTCTGGTTCTAATGTGTAGTTCTTAAACATGAAATTAAACTGTAATAACTGAATTTAAACCTTCTGAGCACATTCCTTGAGCATTCATTAGTACGTAGTCTATATACTTGACAGCATATATTTATTGGATTTGTTTTTCTCCCCTTCACCTCACTCTTAATGGGTTCAGATTTTTAACATTCTCCCCTGCTCCACTTATTAAAGTAATTCATACCATTGCCCAGGACTTGGATAATGCAGAAAAGTACAAAAAAGAACAATAAAATCACCAGTAATCACACCGTTAAGAGACAGCCCCTGGTGTTAATGCTGAGATTTAAGTGACTCCAGGGGTTGTTGCTTCCATTAGCTAGGGCTTTTGTTAGAGTTTGACATTGGTCTGGGTGCTCAGGAGTGGGCCGGCCATTGTTGCTGGCAGGGGATCAGGGCCTGGACAAGGTTTGGAGGTTGTGTGCCTCTGAGTGGCTTTGCTGGCGGAGGTGGTATCCAAGCAAGTGACGGTAGGATAGGAAGAAGTCGCATTTGATCTCATTTCAAAGGAAGAATGACCCATTGTTTTTTTAAGGGCTTGGCAGATGGTGGGGTTTAGTTTATTAAGGCACTGAGACCCTGGGTAGGAAGTGGGCAGTCCTGAAAAATGATTTTTTAGAACCCACTTCTAGATAGATCTGTGGGTCTTGCTAAGGGGATCAGAGTGCTGGCTCTTAGAATTCATCAAACTGATCCCTGATGTTGTGGGCACAGGCGATTGCCAGTGGACCTTGGTTCCTTGGAGGCAAGTGCTGGGGTACTGCCAGGTTGCCATACCACAGGGAGGAGCCACCCTCCTCCAGCTGTAAGAGCCCCTCTGTGTGCTTTTCCTTAGGGAGGAATGGGAGCTGCCCTGCTATCAGATCCTGACAAGATTGAGAAGGTAAGTCCTGCATGAGTGAAAGCAGAGGTCCTTAAACATGCCTATGAACTAGAGTTGCCTGGAACACCTCCCCTACCCTTCCCCCAAATTTAGAGAATCAGTCACTCCACCTGGGGTCTGGAAATTTTTTCAAAGGCTTTCCAGTGACTTTGACATATAGCCAGGTTCAGAAACCCCTGAGCCAGCCTGCAGTAGCCTTGGAGTTCCTTAAAAGCCCAGGGCTAGGGACATGTCAGTAGAGAGGCAGGGGTCCTGAGGGACTCATTTAGAGCCACTTCTGTATTGCCTCTCTCCCTTCTGAGAAGATCATGAGAGCATATGCCAGGCTACCTGTGGGTGGTGGGCAGGCTCAGTGGCTGTGTGTGTCAGGATGTAGGGGATTGGCCTCTCCCTGGGGGCTTGATGAGAGCATCAATGGGTGCCCTGCACACTGATAGAGTCCACCATCAGTATGAGAGCAGGCCAGGCCAGGGCCATACAAGGTAAGCTGAAGTTAGTCTCCTCTGATCTCCTTCCCTTGGTGATTCTGGTGGCCAGGTTTATGAGGCCTTAAGGTCAGGTTGATGTTTGCCACCAGTGTTGTGAGCTGCCAGTACATGTGGGAGTGACATCTTCTGCCATACCACATGCACCTTTTACTTTCCTCTCGCAGTTCACCAGCTTTCTCCTTGCTGCTCCCCTTAGCTCCTTTGATTTCCTTTTCATTCTCCATCCCCACTTCCACCTCTGGGCTTTAAGCCTCCTAGTGCCTCCCATAGGCTAGAGCAACTTGGGATAAGGCACCACCATTAAGAGCTGCCACTGCTGTGTCAGCAGCTCAACCCTGTTATTCTTCCAGCCCTACTGTGTCTGGGATCTAGGAAAATTCGTGTGTTTATGGGCTAGGTGCCTCCTCATTTTTCCCGTGTGTGGACAGGCACAGGTAATGACCTCCAGTCAGACACCTCTATGCAGGCTGGAGTGGACGTGGACTACTGTGGATTCCACACTTAGGGAAGGGGCCTCAGTAGCGGGTGGTTTGCTTCACAGCACATACATACAGGCATTTCTGTTATCCTCTGGCGTCCTGGCTTCTCCCACCCATGCTGTTGGCTCTGTCCTCGCTACTGCCCTTCTTTGGGCACATTTCACACGTGAGGCAGCAGAGTTAACACTACCCCTCAGAAGCTCAGTTCATTTCGTTAATTCTCTGGTTGGCAGGGTGGTCGGTTGAGCCAGGTCGGGCTAGTGGACCGGGTTTGCCTTGTGAAAGAGAGGATGCAGGCTTCCACAGTAAAGCCAAATGAGACTCAGGAAGAGTGGGATGGATTAGATTCAGGCTCAAATTGTGCTGGCAAACTGGGTGAGCTGGATGAGAGCTTTGTAGGTCCTTCCAGGCTTGGTGTTTTAGGTCCATGGTTCCATCTGTGGGAACATCTCAGGACCACCTTAGAGATTTTTTCAAAATAAGACTGCTTGTTTGGGGGCGATGAAAGTTTTTGGAAATAGATAGTGGTGATGGTTGTATGACATCTTGAGCTAATGCCACTAAATTATACACTTAGAAATGGTTAAGACAGACAATTGTATGTTATATATGTTTTACCACAATAATAATTTTTTAAAAAGGATGCTATCTATTGAGAATTCTGCATATTCTTGGGGTAGACAGAGGCAGGGAGAGGGTATCAGTCTTTTGAAAAAGCTTCCCAGGTGACTCTGGTGTACCCTCCCTGGATTAAGAACCTCAGTTTAAGACTCTATATCAGTAATAGCCTCTCTCTGACCCCTGCCCCACATTCCCTGGGCCGCCGGCTGCTCAGGGCATCCCCTTGTGTGCACTGCACTTGGGCCATGGCTAACAATCAGCAGGGCCAGGACTTGAGCTCAGTTCTCACTGATTCCCAGGCCTGTGCTTTCCTGTCCTCCTCCCTGCCCCCTCCCCAACAACCAGGGGAGCCAAAGTCTGCTTTTCCTGAGTCAACCAGTGGATCTGGGGAGATGTGCCCAGATACGGGCCCGTCTCAGGTCCTTTTCCCCCACAGACTTTTCACGCCACAGAGACATGGGGTGTGGCTTGGATCTGGGAGAGTTGGGTCCAGGAGAGGTTCTGCTAGAGTCTGACCAAAAGACAGACTCTATTTGCCCTTTCCTCTCAGTGTGACTTTTGCAAAGGGCTAGGACTTTTCGTTACTAATTTCCTTCCTGGTCCTGAACATGCACGTGAAATGAACAGAAAATGAACTGAAGAAGGTGCTTAGAGTTGCTTGGATAAAATACACCAAGAGGAAGTTCTGCAAAACAGAGAACTGGGTCAAACCAGCTGATGTTGCTTAAATCACCAGACATCAGAGGATTCTGAGTCAGCACTTGCAAAGGAACCCTCCGGAGATTTTATTGTCAGCTTGAAGGACAGGACTAGAGTGGGAAATTTTATTGTGTATCTTGATGGATCTGGCAGTCCCTCTTCCTCCCTTAAAGGGTAGGTGCCCCTTTAAGCCCTGCCAGAGTCACCCTAGGACCTCAGGCCCAGTCAGCCTCCTGGGGCAGCACCTGGGGACTGTTCCTTCCTGTCAGTCTCTGGCAGTTGTGCCTGGGCCAGCAGGCCCTGTCTTGCCCATGATCTGTCCTATCAGTCCAAGCTCTTGGTCTAATGTCTCCTGGAGGGGCCTGCCTTAGCCTGTCCCTGAGAGAAAGGCCTCCTTTACTGGTTCTTGTGACCCGGCTCTCTGCTGCCCCCACCTGTCTAGAACCAGACTGGCAGCTGCTGCCTGGATGTCCCCTCTGCTCTGCTGGACAGGGATCCAGTTTCTTGGAAGAGGGCTCTTGGCATCACCTTCCCCCTAGCTTGCCTCGCCCAAAATTTTTGATGAGGGAAGAAGATAAAGATAGCAAGGTCACAGACATGCAGTGTCATTTACACCTTTCTTGATGTCTGACTCTTTGTCTGGACTTGCTACTTCCCTGACACTTTCCTGTGTGACTTTCTTGATCTTTATTTGGAGTCCTTTGCAATTACTGTGCAAAATAAACACTTTAAAATATGTTGACTATGCTGTCTTTTCCTTTGCCAGTTTCATTCCTGTATATCTGACTCCCCTAAAGAGAGGGGGTACCTGAGGACAGGGCCCAGGACCTGCTCAAACTTTCCTGCTCACTCACTTGGCAGATCCTGGAACAGCACTCAGGAAACATGCCTTCAATCAGGAATGGAGCTGTGAGCCATGTGTTCTCAACCAGGGTTAGGCCTCAGAATCATTTTGTGGAGGGAATGTGTTGGGCAGAGTGTTTTGAAATCACATATTCCTAAGCCCTGTCCCTAGAGACTCATTCAGGAAAGATGAGGTGGAATCTAAGATTCTGTATTTCTTAGGCTCTCCAGGTGATTCTGATGTTTGCCCTGGCAAAGGATCACTATGTTCTGTACAAGCATGCATGCAGATCCATTCATGCATTCATTCACTCATTCGTTCATTTACCAAATATATGTATACTGCTAGGTACCAGGCAAGGGGCTGCTGGTGCTGGGGCTCTAGCAGAGAAAGAGGTGAACTCCTTCCCTCATGGAGCTTCCATGTATATGCGTGCAACAGACGCATTCACATGGACACGTACATGGACATAAACATGTCCATGCCACTGGGCCGCACAGGTCTGGAGCAGAATTCATTAGTACAAGCAGTTGTGGTGTTTGTTCCAGAAGAGGCAGATGCTCTTGTACTCTCCCCACTGCAGATCCTCAGCACTCTTGTTAAAGGGACACAGAGACCTGTGACCTGCAAGATTCGCATCCTGCCATCGGTAAAGATCTTACATCTGAAGGTCCATTTTCTCTGGGGATGCTGATTTGGGGGTGTGAATGATTCTTGTGGGGCTGAGTTATGTTTGGAGGAGGGGGTAGAGCTGAGCCCACTTTAGGAGCTGGCAGCTGCTCCCTCTGTGGCTTCAGTAAACACCCTGTGTGGTCCTGTCCCTCAGCTGGAAGATACCCTGAGCCTTGTTAAGCGGATAGAGAGGACCGGCATTGCAGCCATCGCGGTTCATGGGAGGTGAGTGGTTGCCTTACTAGTGACTGACTTGCAAGGAGGACCCTAGCCATCTTAATGATTCTTCACCAGACCCCAGGTGACTACCAGCTTCTCTTCTACATACACAGCCTAGCTCTGCATAGCTCATTGATATCCCCTAAGTTCAGAGGGCAGTCAAACTCTTTATGGGGGTTGCATTTTTCTTTGTTTCATTCATTGAGCATCTACTGGTGGTAGGCACTACACCGAGCTTTAGAGATACAGAGAGACCAATGGGAAGGAGAAACACCCCTACGCTCAAGACGTGTAAATGGTAGAGAATGAGTGATTTGCTCAAAATTATATCACGTAGCCAGGAAGTGGTGGAATTAGAACTCTGACTCTGAATCTCATTTTCTTTACACTACATTCAGCAATAGCTCCTCCCTTGAATGACCCCAGGCAGATTGCTGTTCTTTTAAAGGCACTGCCTCTTTTGTCTGCCCTTGTTGGACTGCCAGCTGTCACAGTGACCACTTTAAACAGTCCTTGAATCTGCTGTCTACTGAGAGCTGAGGTATTGCTGAAGGCTACCCTTGGTTTCCCAGTCGAACTCGCTCCCCGTATCCAGGATGTACTTTTGTACAGAATCCCAGGTCAGCAAACTTTGGTCAGGGTGACCTCTCTTTTGAGTGGTGTTCCTTTTGAGTTCAGGGGTCTTGTAGGAATAGTGCATTTTTTGCTGGTTGTATCTATTACAGCATTTTCAGAGAAGGGAACCCAGAACTCCAACACATAAAAACAGAAAAGCAGAGCTGTGCGTGTTGAAGCCAGCAGGGGATGGTGAAAGGCCACACACGCGTACACACAGGCCCCTCCTGGAGGCAGCAGGCTCTGGGCTCAGACTGCCTGGTTTCAAATCCCAGGTCTGGGTTCAAATCCCAGGTCTGCTGCTTGTTGGCTGTGTATCCTTGGACAAGTCATTTAACCTCTCTGAGCACCACAGTCCTCATTTGGAAATTAAGATAATTTCTGCTTGATAGGGTTGTCACGAGGCTTTTATGAGATTGTGAATATACAGCCTTGGCACAGTGCCTGGCATAGAGTGTTTTCTGAATAAATAAAGCTATTCCTTTTTCCCAGTATTTGGAAACACTAGGAAGACAGATTTGGGTGAGTTTAAAGAGGGACTTTCTGGCCATCAAAGTTGTTAAAGATGGGCTAGAATTGGGCTGCTGGGGGAGCAGGGAGGTGGAGGTGGAGGCTGGGTTGATAGGGCTTTCTAAGGCCCTGTGGCCCCTGACACTTTGGTTGAAGAGTATAGCAGAGGGACACATGCAGATAGGACCTGGGCAAGGGCTTTCTGGTCGACCACCTCTCTGGCTTGTCCCTGTGCACAGCTCAAGTTAGGGCTTACCTTAGCATCCCTAAGACTCACTCACTCATACACAAGACCTTCTTGCAGTTGACCTTGGATGCAGGGGCCCTGGGTTGTGGTCTTGCCTCCCCTGTGGCTCTTTGTGACAGCCATGGTCTGTGGCCTGCTCTGGTTGCTGGGCCTACCCTGTGCCAGGTGCCTCTCCCCAGGATCAGCTGCCCAACTTGGCCTCAGCACACGCAGCTGTGTGGGAGTGGCCAGTCTGAGTGGCGGCAGCTGTTCCCAGTCCCTCTGGGAGGGCAAGACCGGGACAGTAGGGGTTGCATTCTTAAGGCACCGTCCCTCATCTCTGGCAGAAATGAGGGGTAGCTGGGGAGTGGCAGTGTGACCACCCACATCGGCTTCCTGCAGCCATGCCTCACCTGCAGACTTTTGAGAGCTGGACTTGCCTTCTCAGCATGGACCTGTGCTGCTGCTGCCCGGCACAACAGAGGTCAGGGAGAGCCGTCCCCTGTAGCCCAGAGCCCTGTCCCTGCTGGCCACATGGCCTTCCTGAGGTTCAGCAAGGAGGACAGTAGGATTTGGCTGACATAACCCGGTGCTAAGTGTGACGTGACCTTTGGCACTCAGTCCCCAGCCCCATCTCTTTATCTCCAAGGAAGCGGGAGGAGCGACCTCAGCACCCTGTCAGCTGTGAAGCCATCAAAGCCGTCGCCGAAACCCTCTCCATTCCTGTCATAGCCAAGTAAGCCTCCCTTCTTCCTCGTTTATTTTTTTATGCCTCACTTCACTCAGAAGGGATTTGAACTGACAAATAGAAAATAGAATGCGATAGCATCAAAAAATGACTGTAAGAGAAAAGAAAAAAAGGGTGTGACAAAAATGAACTTGGCAGTGAGGCTGAGAAGGGCCCATTGTGTCCTTTGGCCTCTGGTGAGTGGCCGATGTAGGTATGCAGTAGACAGGGGCCCAGGACATTCCGATGCACGGGTTGAGGTGGGAGTGTTTAGGGAGAGCAAGAGAGTGGCTGCTGAAGCAGCCCCAGGGGAAGGTGACATCACACCCAGAGTTAGGGGTGTAGGGTGTAGGGTGAGGCATCTCAAGCCAGAGCACAGAGAGCCATGGCTCAGGAGCATGAGGCAGGTCACAGACCAAAGCCCAGATGAGCATCCCGGACAGTGACAGGACCAGAACCTAGACTGGCAGGTGTGAGGTACCGATGACCAGCCCAAAGGCTTAGCAGTAAGACAGCAGTGTCCTGTTGCCACTGGGGAGCTGGCCTGTGTGGGCCAGTCGGGAGTCCGGCTCAACCCTGATGGCAGGTTGGGAACAGAGAAGTTCTGAAGCCCTAAAGCCCTGACAAAAGGCATGCCTGACTGGAGGGAGGGACGGGGGAGCTAAGGGTGGGGTGGTCCCCAGGGCAAGGGGTGTTAGGGGTGTCTTGGAGAGAGGGTAGGGCTACTCAAGACCCTGGACCCTGTTGCTGCTGTTGCCACCTGAGGGGGGTTCCCCCACCCCCATTCTCACACACAGTGCTGTCTCTGGCCTGAGGCTGCTGCCTGGCTCCTAATGGAACAGACAAAGAGCAGTTTCCAAGGGGCTGCAGGGTGGCTGAAAGGGAAATTGCAACCAAACCGGGCCTCCTTCCTTCCTCTCATGACCACCACTGCGTCTGTTCCCTCTCTAGGGTTTTGACCCAGCCGTCAGTGGGCATATAGGTGCCCCAGCCTGGGGGTTTTCCTGTGATCCCTGTATCCACGTACAGACCCCGCCCTTCGGATGTGGGCCGGCTTTAGCCACTGTTCGGGAGGAGGGGGAAGGAAGGTAAACGCTCTGGAGTACCTCTTAAGTGCCAGGCACGGTTTGGACTGCTTTATTTTGTTATCTCACTTGGTGCTCCTGACCCCACAGTGGGGTGTGTGTTATAATCTCCAGTGTCCCGAAGCTCTCATAGCTGAAGGACTTGGCCAAAGCCACACACTGAATAATTGGCAAATTTAGGAGTTGCCTTTTTCTGAAATTGCTTGTACAAGGATGGGGATACCCCTCACCCCACTGTTGCTTTTCAGTGGAGGATCTCACGACCACATCCAAGGATATTTGGATATAGAGGACTTTCGACAAGCCACGGCAGCCTCTTCAGTGATGGTGGCCCGAGCGGCCATGTGGAACCCATCCATCTTCCTCAAGGAGGGTCCACGACCCTTGGAGGAGGTCATGCAGAAGTACATCAGATACGTATGTCTATGCACTTTTTCAAAACAAACATTTCTCACTGTCTGCCACATTGCTGCAGAAAGTGCTTTGGGTGAGCCCCCAGCCCCCAGCAGCTCTCCTTTTCTTTTCTTTTTTAAAAAATTTATTATTTATTTATTTATTTATTTTTGGCTGCGTTGGGTCTTCGTTGCTGTGTGCGGGCTTTCTCTAGTTGTGGCGAGCGGGGGCTACTCTTCGTTGCGGTGCGCAGGCTTCTCATTGTGGTGGCTTCTCTTGTTGCAGAGCGTGGGCTCTAGGTGCGCGGGCTTTAGTAATTGTGGCTCACAGACTCAGTAGTTGTGGCTTGCAGGCTCTAGAGCGCAGGCTCAGTAGTTGTGGCGCACGGGCTTAGTTGCTCCGTGGCATGTGGGATCTTCCCGGACCAGGGCTCAAACCCGTGTCCCCTGCATTGGCAGGCAGATTCTTAACCACTGTGCCACCAAGGAAGTCCCTCTCCTTTTCTTTTTAGTGTAGCATAGCATTGGGTTTCCCTGGCTGCAATGTGAAGAGCAGGGTGCTGGGGAGGCATGGCCCTATCATTGCCCCCTTCTAAAGCTTTCAAGGTGTGAGGATCATAGCAAGGGCTTCTGGATCCAGGATGCTGTTGCGGCCCCAAACACATGATATCTTTCTCTTAGTCTCTGTCACCCCCTGCCCCCCTACACATACACACGCATGCACAATGACAGTGGTGTCTGTGTCACTCATGCCAGTGGGTTGGCACCAGAGGAGCCACAGCCAGGAGGAGCCATTGTAGCTGTTGTGAGGACAGATTCTCTCCGTAAAGACGTATCAACTGGTCGTCAGTCATAGTCACTTCTAAAAGTCTTCTCTTGATAATTCCTATAATGCTTTAGCCTCTGACTTAGGAAATAGCCTAACTTTGACCCTCTCCTCAGGTAATAGCTTTTTCTTCTCACCCGGGGTTTGATGGTAGTGCCCGGGCATTTCCCTGTAAAGGAGGTTTTTGACACCTGCACTATTTCCTTGGCACTGCCCCGGCACCCTGTGAGACTCTGACCAGCTGTGCATGTCTGTCGGCAAAGATAGTGAGTGGTCCTCAAATTCCTCAGTGAGTTGGGCCTGAGCAGAGAGTGCAGCCCTCACCCTGAGCAGACTTCCACCCTCCTCTTCAGTCCTGGAGCTCCTACCCACCTGGGGGGTCAGGAGCTTCTCAGATCCTCAGGCTGCCATGGGCAGTTGTGGCTGCCATGACATGTGGGTGTCCCCAGGGCTGTGCAAGCTGGGGGTGGTTGGAGGCCCTGAGGCCTGTGCCCAGAGCTGGGCAGCCTCTGTTCTGGAGCCTCTTCTGCTTGATGCTGCAGCCTTCATCCTCTTGGTTCTGGGTGTCCTCTTGGGCAGGTTGGCTCTCCAATGGCCTGGGTCAACCAGAGGCAAGGGGGGCTTAGCTCAGTCTAGGTCGGCCGGTTGGCAGGTCTGTGGCAGGGAAGGCACGTTTAGTAGTGCCAAGCTTGCTCACTGGCTGAAAGGTGATGTTATCCTTCCTTCTCAGCCTGTCCCTTGGCAACTCCTCAAGGGGGTGTGTTGGGCCAGAGAAAGGGAGCAGCTTTCAAGCATAGGCAGGGCTGCTTCTGGTCCAGCCAGGTGCCTTCTGTCCCAAACAAGCTGAATCAAGGCCTTGCTGCTGGCCGTGGCTTACCCACGTATCCCTTCTTTGTCCTGAACATGTGGTCGCACCTCCAAGGCACTGAAGACATAGGCCTTGCTGGAGGTATTAGAAGATTTGATAGGGGGCGAGACGGGGAGAGGGTTCTGGGGGGCTGAGGCACCCTTTACCCACTGCTCTCCTGCCTGCCCCAGCCAGGCCGACTTCCACTGGGTATCCCTGGGCAGTTGTCTGGCCTCCCTGAGCCTGCATTTCCCAGTCTGAGTAGTGGTAACTACTTGTTTAGCTCAATGAAGTGACAAGTAACATGTGCAAACATGCTTGGTCAATGGTGCTGGGCTTTTCCCATGTTGGGAGAAATTGGAGACAGGCTGTTTAAGATGTGGGAGGGGCAGGCACTCACCATGGTTATAAGGAGTAGAAGAATCTCACCCCTGTCCCGGGGCTGGTCCTGCCACACCAGAACTTGGCTGTTCCCCACTCCCTGCCTTGGAAGATGCTCGGCAACAGGTCCTCTGTGGTAGCTGATGCAGGAGGAGCTCCAGGCGCATGTGGACCTTAGTCAGGCTGTCCAGTGGAGTGTGCTCCTGACTGTGGGTCTCAGTTGTGACCCCCAAGCATTGTGCCACTAACTAGAGGAGTAGATCGCCAAGATGGAGAGGGCTCTTTTATGGGGTCACACTGCCTCGGCTGCAGGCCCCTCTGATGCCCCCTTGGAGCCCCTTTTCCTGCCATCAGAGCAGAGCTCAGGCCTCAGAGCCTGCCTGGGCAGCAGGGGGGCTCATGGCAGTTCTTCTCTCAGGCTGTGCAGTATGACAACCACTACACCAACACCAAGTACTGCTTGTGCCAGATGCTACGAGAACAGCTGGAGTCGCCCCAGGGGAGGTTGCTCCATGCCGCCCAGTCTTCCCAGGAAATTTGGTGAGAGGGGCAATGGGCTGTTCATCTGTCCTTGCAGACATTACCCAGACTTGACCCTGAGCCCTAAGCTGACTCTACGAGGGGACCCAGGACACAGCTTCTGGAGGTGGATGTGCTGGAGTGGGGAGGTGGTACAGCTTTGCCTCACAGAAGGGGGTACTTTCAAATCTTTAGAACTTGCCATCCCTGGACTGATCTCAGCAGCAGAATTTCGGGAACTAGTGCACTAGTAGGATGGAGGAAGGTGAGGGCTGGGCTTGGGAATCCCTGGGGAGGAAGGGGCTTTCCTGGTAACAGATCTGTCACATGCCAGGCCACCAAGATCCAATGGTTAGGAGAGTTGGGGTTGTAGAATGGAGCCCCTGGCCTGAGCCGGCACCCACACCCCATCCCTTTGCAGTCTGAGAGGCCACCCCTTGATCCTCTAGATCTGGTAGAGCTACAGCTCAGGTGGTTGACATTTGGGGCCCCTCACAACCTGGTCTAGTGCCTGTTCCCACAGCTCCCTGTCTGCCTGTGCTTGTACAGGGTCTCCTGCCTGAATGCTGTCTCCCCCGCACATTAGCTCTCTATACTCTCCTTCCTCCAGAGAAGCCTTTCTGGACTAGGCTTGCCCTCAGGCAGCCATCTTCATGAATGTCCTCCAGCCCTTAAGATGCTTCCTAGAGGGAAGAGCCTTGCCAGAACCTTCCTCCTCACCCTGGGCTTGTGGTATTCATTCTGTCCCTAGCCCATGTAGCTTAACCAGCTCGACCCAAGTATCTTGTGAACTCAAGAGGATAACTCTCAAGAGTATCACTTTGTAGCTCTGGCTGGTACCTCAGTTTAGGCTTGGCCTGTGTGTGGTCAGGCCTCCGTGTCTTCCTCCCACGGGCCTGCATGAGGACAAGGCTGTGCATACCCCCAGCGCTTGGTCAGTATAGCTCAACTCACTCACTGCTGGCTAGGGACACCTGCCTGTGTGTTCCTCCTCAGAAGAGAGGCTGCAGGTGGCCTTTGGAATCTACTCCACCCAGCCCAGCCTGCCCTCCAGTGCTCATGCTCAGGGACCTGCATTCATTCTCCATCTGTCAGTTCAGGCTGATCACAGGGGTGTGTAGAAAGCACCTTCTGATGGCTAGGCCCTGGTGGTGGTTGGGTATATGTGGGGGGCATTTCTCAGTCGTGGGGCCCTGGGCTCCTGCAGTAGTTTCCTGAATGCTGGCTCCACTAAGGGGCTTCCCCTACTCTGCTTGTCCCTTCATAGTGAGGCCTTTGGCCTTGGTGCCTTCTATGAGGAGACCACACGAGAGCTGGATGCCCGGCGGGCCAAACTCTTGGCCAGGAGCCCGGAGGAGGTGGAGGAGCCAGCTGAAGATACCTCTGGTATCATTAAGATGGCTGTCAAGTTTGACCGGTAGGTCTCCAGCTCGGCCTCAGCTTGGGCCAGGGCCAGTGTCCTCAGGTCTGACTGGGCCAGCAAGCTGGCTGCCGTCCATGGTTAATGCCAAGCTTAGGGACCACACATCTCCTTGGTTTGGATGCTTGTTCTCAGTTTTCAGCAACCCAAAGAAGGCACTTTGGAGAAGACAGTCGCTGAAAGCCCAGGCAGTGCTGTCAGGGTTGCGCATGCTTTCCCAAGGGTGACTAAACTATACCTTTTTCCTGACCCACCCCTTCCCACAGCTCAGGCTGGGGAGACTTGTCCCCTCTGTTCCTCAAAGTCTGTGTTTTCTCCTTGGCCCTCAGGAATTAGCTGCCTGCAGGGAGCTCCAGAATAGCAGCAGGACCTGAACCCTCACCTGGCTAAGCAGCCTACCCTCACTGCCCCTCGCTAGCCCTGTGGTGCCCTCTCTAGGCAGAAATAGCCTCAGGCCAATTATTGCCTCAGACTGTGACTCAGCTTTGAATGGGGCCCTCATCCTTGTCTCTATGATCTGGAATCTGAACCTTTCTGGGGTCCCCAGGGCCAGACCAGGAGTTAGTCTTGTCTGGCAGAGTCTTGGGAGGAGGGATGTAGGCACAGCTGTTGGGCAGTCATATCCAGGGAGAGCTCCTGGTGGGAAGCTAGAACATGGCCTGACTCTGAAACTGGAGTCCACTGTGCCCAAGGCAGCAGCGGATCACCCTGACACTTGGTGGACATAATCAGGGTGGGCCCTGAGCTAGATCCTGAGACCACTGTATGGCCGCCTGTGTCCCCACTCCCACCCACTCCCTCCTGATATTGTCTTGAGAGGCAAATTGTACCTTCCTTCTTGGCTGTTGAAGGCTGTTTTCCAGGCTGGAGCTCAGAGTGCTGGAGTTCACTTCCCATTCCAATTCCCCAAACAACTGAAGCCCATCTTCCCTTTAGGTAGAATTGAGGCCCCAAGCCACTGGTGGGACAGAAATGGGAGCTCAAGGGAATAGGTGCAGGAGTCCGAAGGCAGGAGTTTGCTGTCTCAGTTCCTGCAGCTCCTACCAGGAACTGAGTAGGGCCCCTGCTGAGGAATGGAGTTCTCATGGTAGGTGGGCCCTGACACCTTTCCCTCCTTCCCTAGGAGAGCATACTCACCCCAGATCACCCCCAAGATGTGCCTGCTGGAGTGGTGCCGGAGGGAGAAGTTGGCACAGCCTGTGTATGAAACGGTGAGTTCCTGCCTGTGGCCTGCCCTGCATCCAGCCCACAGCACTCCCACAGCTAGTGCCACCACCCCCAGTCCACCCACGGCTCGTACGTGCACTCCAGACTGCTTGGCTGGAGCCTGGCTTTGCCTTCTTTGCCTTCTAGCTCCTTCCCTTTGACAGTGGACCTGTTGTCTAGTTCTGGTCACTTTCATAAAACTGAACTAGAGGCCTAAGTAAGAGGCTGCTTCAGCCAGTCCCTTCCAGTGGCATTGCTTAGGCAGGAGAGACTTCTCTGGAGAGGGCCAATTGGCTTAGGAAGGATGCTCAAACCTAAAAGTTAGACTGACATGTTTTTGGACCAGGCCTCAGCCAATGGGGCACAGAATTGGGCCCCATGTCTGGGGCCCCTCAGGGGAAACTTTGAGATGGTCTTGCTTCACTTTCTTTGGTCCCCATGGCCTGTTTAGGTTGCCTAGTCTCTTTTGGACTGGCCTTCTGACCTCCAAGCTTGTATCTTCTGGGCCTTGGGTTCCCTTCTGCCAGAGTGACTTTTCCAAAACGAATTTGCTTCTGTCCCCCTTGCTCACGTCCTCATCAGCTCCTCAGCACCTTTGGGATCAAGCCCTACTACCTCAGCCCAGAGCATGAGACCCCCATGTGTCTTTCTGCTTCAGGTCACATCCACTCAGCTCTCTGTCCACCACATCACCTGGTCGCTCTGCCAGGTGTACCTTCTTTGCCCCAGTCCTTGTCCCCTCTCACCGCTTTGCCATCTGGTGAACTCCTTCTCATTTTGGGGGACCTGGCCCACCCAGATGTCAGTAGGAGGAAGCTCCATAGTCACATGCAGCTAAGGGCTCTGACAGACCTTTGCTTAGGTCCATGACAGAACTCCTGACACACTGGGATGTCACTGACTGTTTGTGTATCTACATTTCTTCCCTGGAAGATGCACTAGGCACTTCTGGGGAGGAGCATGTGATACAGGTAGCCTTCATTTGATTTAGGTGGGAAGTACTTCCCTCCAGGGCTTGGCCCTCTTGCTCTCATGCAGCCATCCCTGTTTCCTTTTCTCTCTCTGTACCAGGTTCAACGGCCCCTGGATCGCCTCTTCTGTTCTGTTGTCACTGTTGCTGAACAAAAGTACCAGTCCACCTTGTGGTGAGTTTCCTTATCAGTGGGCATGAGGCTTGCAACAGGGCCTGATCCTCGCATTGGCCTGGGAGGGTTAGGGGGATGGTGTACCTGGGCAGTGGCATCCCTGGGTGATGACCCCTTCCCTAGTTTTGTCAGAATCTCTGCCAAGGGCGTGTAGAGTCAGGCCTCCCAGACTCTAGTCCTGTAACCAGTCTGCCTGTCTCCCTGCCTTATTGCCCCATGCCTCATCTGCCTAGGGACAAGTCCAAGAAACTGGCGGAGCAGGCTGCAGCCATCGTCTGTCTGCGGAGCCAGGGCCTCCCTGAGGGTCGGCTGCGTGAGGAGGGTCCCTCCTTGCACAAGCGCAAGCGGGAGGCCCCTGACCAAGACACTGGGGACCCCAGAGCTCAGGAGCCAGTCCTGCCTGGGGAGCTGTGCAAGAAGCCCTTTTTAGCCTTGGCAAGTGGTAAAGAGAGCCCCCTGGAAGGCTGGTGACTCCCGTCCCTACCCTGGTCAGCCCCTCCCTGGGCCTGGCCCTAGGATGGCTATGGGTGCAGAGCATCAGCCAGGTGCCACTGGACAATTTGCTGCCAGTGCTGACAGGAATTACGAGGTTCTGGCCTGGGCCAGCAGCCTGGAGCACAGGCCAAGGGATCCCCAGAGTGCCCATCTCCTTTGGTGGGTCTGAGTAGCAGAGCCAAGTTCCCAGTGACCTCAGTATTTTCTTTGAAAACAGGAGCTTTTCAAGTGGCACCTCCCCAACCTGACATTGGTACAGTGCAATAAAGACCCTTCACCCTTACCCATGGCTGGTTGCTTCAGCCTGGCACCTTTACACATGGACAGATGTCCTGGCATAATTATTCTGCTTCTACCCTCTGTGCAGAGCTGGGGCTTTCTAAAACATTTCTCCTACCCATCCTTACGAGTCTAGATGGAGGTGGTGGGTTGGTTATCACCTTTAATGCTCACTGGACTTGAGTTGAGCCAGGAAAGTCCAAGAAGCCCATTCTCCTGATGGTAAACCTGAGGTACTGGCCGTCAGTTGGCTTTCCTGATGAGAGGTGATATGGAGTCTGGGGGAACGATTAGGGTATCTGGTGTGCTAGTAAGGGACCAGCTCAGGTGAGGCGGGGTGCTGGGTCTGACCCCAGCTAGAGCTCAGACCTGTGAGGTGTCTGCTCTGAGCAGAGGACACTGGAGACTGCTGATGGCAGCAATTTGGGGCCCTTGTGATTGCCCGTCCATGCCACTGCCCACCCCCCCTTCCCCCCCCACCATCCCGTTCGGGCCGGAAGGAAGTGGCAGATTCTCTTTAATTTCCTTCTGGCAGTGAGAAGCAAACAAACAGCTACCACATCTTATGGGGCCTCCCCCCACCGCCACCGCCCACTTACTGGGAGGGGCGTTCTGACCAAAGGTCCCTGCCCAGCACCGCCTCTGCTTCCTCAGCTGTAAACATGCTGCTTTTCCTCCCCTTTTCAAAGCTCTGTGAGGAGGGGGGGATTCCCCTCTGGGTCAAGGCCTTGTTTCTCCCATCTACTCAGGGTCAGGCCCCTGTGCCAGTCAGTACCTCCAGCCCTGATGACCTGAATCAGGGGTTGGGCAGGTAAGGCCCCTGTCTCAGTCCCGGAGCAGCCCCTCCATGCACCCATACTTGCTCTTCTGTTTGCAGATAAGGATACCAATACCAGTGGCCTCCCAGAGCCCATCACTCTTTGACCTTGGGCAAGTCACTTCTAGTTCTTGCTGGGCCCAAGGGCCCTTCTCTGAGTGGGATCAGCTGTTCTCTTCCTGCTCGAGGCTGGCTGGAGGATAGTCTCGCCCTATGATAGCGGCACTGTGCAGCTAATGGGGTCACTCCATACCGAGGCTGCCCTAACTAACTTCCCAGACCAGTGCTTCCAGAGAAGGAGCCCCACCCAGGAGAGAGACTGAGGCTTGGTTCAGTCTCAGCCATCAAACTTTAGGCACAATTTATTTGATTTTTCTTACAAAAAACTGTTTCAGTCAAAATGCCCCCTTTGCCTTTCCTCATACCCCAACTGGAACAGGACAGACAGAGTGGCCCCAGTGGACCCCTCAGGCATCCTGAGCTAGTCAGAACTTGTGGGAGGACCCTGTGTGGGCCAGGTACCAAGTCTTAAGATCCACTTCCCTGTTGGGGTTGGGCTCTGTCCTCAGACCTCTTCTCCCACCAGTGTGGTTTCCCTGGGCAAGCCCCTTCTCTGGAGGGGTCACGTTCATTTCTGGGCTATGGGGAAGGAAAGGCAGGGGTAGAGGTCAGTCGCTAAGATAGAGTTTAGAGTGTGGGGACTTTGAAGGCCCAGGAAAAGTAGTGGGGAAAGGGTTAGTCACAGGGGAGCAGGTGGGGAGGGGCTAGTGTGTGTTCCTTGACTGAGGACGTCTGGCAAAATCCTGGCTGAATATGTTGGCCCTCAAATGGTCTCGCTTTAGCACACCTCAGTGATGCCTGCCCTGGTCTCAGAGAGACCTGCCTAAGAGCTGGGACCAACTGGGAGGGCCCAGTCAGGTCTGAAAGCTCCACCCACTGTTCTCATCATGCCCACCTTAAACTCAGGCCACTTAGATGCCCAAACCCCTCTCTGGTCTGGTAACCACCATACTTATCCATCCATTCCAGCCACCCTGATTGAGGACTTCCTCCTAGCTCATCATATTTTGGGGACACATGGTTTTCATATGAGCACAAGAGGGAGGGACAAGGCTGGAGAGGGTGGCAGGTCTTCCGAAGGCCACAGCAAGCAGACTGGACTTGGTGCAAAGATGGGTGGGTCATCTCTTGCCCCTGCAGTCCTGCATACTCAGTCCTTCCAGGTGTCACTCCTGCTTAGAACTCCTCCATGGCTCTCTGTTGCCCCCTGGATCAAGTCCAAACTCCTCAGCCTAGCGCTTGAGGACAAAGTGCTGACCCTGTCTTCTCAGCACCATGTGCTGACTTCAGCAACTAACTTTCTTCGATTGTAGTTGGCTGGTCATATCGCCTCTGCCCAGATTGAGAACTGCTCAAGGGCACTCCTTGTGTCCCCTCTGGCCAGCCTGGGCATGGGGGTAGGGAGCAGGCACAGAGGAAAAATCAAACAAGAGCTTGTGTTGGGGGGATGTGTGCCATGGAGAGGAGGATCTTTTCTAAACTCTGACTTTCCTCCAAGGCTCCTATTTGCCCTAATGTGGAACAAGGGGAGCTGGACTGAGCTAAGCTGTACCATTCCATAGCTCAGGAGGCCACAGGAGAGCCTTCAGCGATGAGAATTCAGGGCCAGGCCTGTGGCAGCTGATGAAAGGGATGGTTTTCCTCAGTCTCGAGCCTGGCTGGCATGCACACAGGAGGGAGAGGGGACCCACACAGTCCTTGTCTACCAGCCTGGCCAAGTCTGGGGTTCTATCTGTTGCATTGGGTCCCTGGGCCTCCTGGTTTCACAGGGCTCTCAGAAGGCTGGAGGTGAGTCAGATGGCCTCCTGCCACCTAAGAGAGCTTTGGAGCTGACCTGACGAGGGGCTTATGGGGGAGGTCCTGGACCTGGCTAAGGAAAAGGGGTGGAGAGAGTTTGTATACTGATGTCTGTGTATTGATTCGTCACAGCCTGCAGAGCTCCCAGCCACTGCTGCCTTTCTTACAAAGGTGGTAACACTCTTCCTGCAGTTGGTGCCCACCCCCTGCCTCAGCCCTCATCACTCCAGGTTAGGATTCTCAGTTTCCTCCAGAGCAGAAACCTTCCCCAAGACATGAGCCCTTTTAAGTGTTCTCCAGGTGCATGGTAGCTGGGAACACAGATGCATCGCTAAGCATTTGATGAATGGGTGAATTTTTCAAGCCACCTATAGCTTCTCTGGTCCCCTCCCAGTGGTGGGGCTGATGGGCCCATGATCTCCCTCTTGCCTTCCCCCCTGGCCTGGCTGGCTGAGCCCCTGGTTCAGGTAAAGTCATGTGTTGAGGGCAGAGGGGTTAGATGAAGGTCCATTTTCTCCATCCAGATGATATCCTGGGAGGTATTGTGGGGGGGTGGTAGGGGGCACACATCCCAAAACTGCATCGTTTTATGAGGAGGAGAGGTGAGCTGGCTAAGCTTCTGGGGCCTTTTACTATACTAAGGGTCATGTTACATGTAGTACTAATTGGCAGACCAACCATCTGCCTGGGGCCGAAAGCTGTAAAGTTAGTGTGGAGTTTGGGCTCTAAATTCCACGCTTAGGCCCTCAAGGTTGGATATCCTTTGAAGGCAGGACTGCTTATTGGAAGGCTATTTCACCCACTTAATAGCATTTGCTCCCTCTCCTTGACTACTGTTATCTCCTTCTGCCTCTAACCTTCCCCTCCCCCACTCCAATCCAGAGATTCAGAATTCTGAACATGGAAGTCTCCTGCTGGAAACCCTTTTGTGGCTCCCTCCTGCACTCAGGATAAAGTTCAGATACCTTGCAGTGGCTTGCAGTACCCTGCTCCTTCATCTGGCTTTACCTTTGGCTTCTGTTCACTGCGTGTACTCTCTGGTCTCCAAGTCTTTGGAAATCTGTTCTCTGCCTGGAACCATCTTTCTCACTTCTTGCCCATCTCTCCAATTCTTACTTAGCCTTGTGGACACCTGCAGCCTGGGAGATTATAAGCCTTCTCTGAGCTCTTGGCACAGCCCTAATCTCTTTGCACAGTGATTATAGATTTGCTTGCCTCCTCTCCCTGATGCCTGAAGGGAGATTAATTTATCTCTGCCTCCCCAGGTCCAGCACAGGTATGGGTACAGAGCACAGGGCAGGAAAAGTTTTCTGACCTCAGGGGTGAACCAGTCCAAGATAAACGTGTCAACGGCTCTGTACGTTCCCTGTCCTCCTGACCCTAGGCCTAGTTGGGCTTTCCCTAGGGCTCCCTGGTACCTCAGGTTGTCAGTCCACATATTGAGACATCTCTGGAGGGTGCTCCACCTTGCCCTCTTCCAGCGGCTTTTGTGGACAGCGTGGGATGTGCCTGGGCTCTTGCACCTGCACCCAAGTTTCTGAGACATAGCAACTTGGTTCCTCTGGCAACACACTTATAGGGATGCTGTGCCCTTCGCAGCCTAGAGCTAGGGGAGTTGGTCACCGCCACCTCTTCCAGCTCTCCGTCCACCCTGTGCCTTGGAGGAGCCCTAAGTAAACAAGCCAGGCTCAGCGTCCCTGGGCCCAGCCTCCACCCCAGGGCCCAGGAGGAGGCACCTTGGGTAGTCTCCAGGCAAGACGGGCCCGCTGGGGAGGGGCAGAGAGTGAAACTGTTCTGACGCAGTGTCATTTCCTCCCCCCTAACAACCACTCAGTTTGTGTAACACAATCCCTCCCGCTTTAACCGATGTGCGCCGGGATGCAGAGGTCACAGAGCCCGTTGAATAGTGCGAGTTCACGACGGGGTTTTCCCGTTCAATCGGCCTGACTTATAGCACGGACAGGCCCTGCCCCGGAGGCTTTGCCGAGGCCTCGAATGCGCCGGCTGTCCTCGAAGGAGCAGCTGCCAGGCCGGCTGACGGCGAGCAGACAAAGGCTCAGCCAGCAAAGCGCGGGCCCCGCCCCGCAAGGGTGGGTCTGCAGCGACTGGTAGCTCAGACTTGGGCCTCGTTGCGCAACCCAGGTTTCCTCCGGCTCCGCCCCACCTTAGCTGGAAGCCCGACCCAGTCCCAGCCTTCTCGAGACTCCGCCATTAAGGCTGGGGTAAAGGGATGAGGGAGTGAGTGATGTCCACGTAACCCTCCGGGGCGCTTTTACCTTCCCCAAACCCAGGCAGGAATAACACTGCAGCCGCGTGTCACCGCACCCTTAACCCCAAGGCTCTTGGCGCCCCTTCCCCAACGTCGGGCCTGCCTAATAAGGCAAGGGATCTCTGGCCGGTGGTGGGCCCCTCAATATAATTAGAGGGCTATCGACCTCCCACCCTGGTACCGGGTCCTGGCTTAGAAGGAGTTGATGCAAACTACAACTCCCAAGAGGTAGTAGGGCTATCTGGCTCTCCATATTCACGTGACTTCCTTCTCCTGGAGAGGGAGTCACGCGGTAGGCCGGTGAGGGGGCGGGGCCATCGGGCTCGTCCGCGGTGCCAGTGGCCTATGGGCGGCCGGGTCAGATGGGCGCGCGGTAGGGGGCGGGACCGGCCTCGCGGCACGGCGCGGGAGCGCGCCGGTAGCGGCCGCTGTAGGGGGGCGGGGAATATCGTCTAAGGCGACCGTGGCAGCTTGGGCATCGACGACTGGCAGTGGTGGCGGCTCCTGGTGCGGTTCGGCGCGCGGCCAGTTTTAGAGTTCGGAACGGAACGCTCGACGTCGCGGTCCCCGCCCGGAAAGTTTGCTGCGGAGCTGCAACCTCCTGGCCGGCGCGGCCCGGCATGAAGCGGCGCTGAGGAGCCGCCGCCGCCGCCGCCGCCGCCGCCGCCTGAGGAGGAGCCGCAGCACCCTGGGCCACGCCGATGACTACTGCAAACTGTGGCGCCCACGACGAGCTCGACTTTAAACTCGTCTTTGGCGAGGACGGGGCGCCGCCACCGCCGCCCCCGGTCTCGCGGCCTGCAGGTGGGTGCCGGGCGGGGCGGGAACGAGGAGCGTCAGCTCTTCTCGCTCGCAAGAGCTCGCCCCCTCCCTGCCTGGTCCCTTGGTTGTCCCGGGTCTGGTAACATCGTGTGTGTGTGTGTGTGGGGGTGAGTGTCTGGTAACATCGTGTGTGTGTGTGTGTGTGTGTGTGTGTATGTGTGGTGATGTCTGGTAACATCGTGTGTGTGTGTGGGTGAGTGGTAACATGTGTATGTGTGTGTGTGGGGGGGTGAGTGAAGAGCGGATTTAAACCGCTGAGGAGGCGTGTGGGTCGCAGCGACGTGGAAGTGGCCGCGGGCTAGGCTGGAAGCAAACTAGTGGGGAACTGGACTCCGGGACGCCTGTGGCCAGTGGACGCCGGGGTTTGGAGGCCGAGGGTCGGGGTCGCTGCCCAGGTGGCCTCTGGTTTGCTGCTTTGCAAGCGTGGTGCGGAGGAAATGTCCCTGTGAAGTGTAAGCAGGTTTGGTTTTTCATCTATTCTAGGTTTTAAAAGCAATCTTCATTTGAAAGATGCGCATTCTGAAAGTGCAGGAGCTCTCTAAAATTCGTGCACATGTCTGTTTAAACCTACTCTGCTAGGAGAGTTACGCTGTAGTGTTAACTTCCACTTGTGCATGTTAATGGCCCACATTTAATTCGAAGTGTAACTATAACGGGACTTTTCCGAAAACTGGGTTTCTTTTTTTTGAGCTAAGTCTTTCGGAAGATATTTAAAAGTGGGGTGCCGTGTTTGTAATTCTCCTAGAAAGTTCTGGAAGTCAGTTTTTAAGAAAAAGCTCACCTCGGAAGATGTTTTAAAGGAGATCATGAGTTGGGTTTTAAAGGAGAGCGTGAAAAGCTGGGCACCATAATGTTTGGAGGTCAGACCAATCAGGAAATAGGAACAGGATGGTTGGGGACTCTCCTGTGACCTGGTTTGGAATACTGTGGTTCATTAAGTTCAGTTTCCTTATTACTTATGCAGGTGAACTTCAAAAGGGAGATGGATAAGACTAATCCCCTTTTATTTTTTCCGGTGTTAGGTGAATTACTTTATGTTCATATTGATGTTCAATAGACTGTTCTGTAGGGTTGCACTGAAAAACATATCTGAACGTATGGCATAAGGATTCTCTGGGAAATATTTGTATTGTATTATGAGCCCTATTAGTCTTTATATGTTAGATGTCTTTCTCAACATAGTAAATAATTTACAGTAGTTATTTGTTGGCTGCGTTTTTTTCAATTCCACTGACATCATTTGAGCACCTATTATGCTCAAGGTAGTGTTAGGTAGTGTTATGATGGATGCAGAAAGAACTGAGGCACCTCAAGGAGCTTGGGAAATGGAATGGGGGGCACATAACCCAAATAACTGTGCTACTAGGCTGACTGAATGGTGGTGCAGCTTATAATAGAGGTAGAAACGGGGGGAAAGTGGCATTGGTAGAGAAGGTTGCATTGAATTGTACTTAAATTATGGGGATTTAACAAAATAAAATCTTGTTTGAATGAGTATTTTCATTATAAAGAAGATAAACAGTTGATGATGTCAGCAAACCTTTATTGGGCACAAACTTGATTAGAGCACATTAAATACCAAATATATGATCAATAAAGATGTTAACCAAACATATGAGTAATAAAGAATTATCATCAAGTAGGAGTTGTATGTACGTCCAAAACATTAAATAACATTTAAATGCTATGAATACAGCTATTTAAGGAATGATTTTTGCCATAAAACCCGTAAAAAAAACATTTTGATATTAAATGAGTCTAGAGGAGTTAAGGTTTGAAACTTGATTTACAACTGATTTTCCCAAAGTTAAACTTGAGCAGTTTTATTTGTGACAAAAAGTCCACTTTAAAGCAGTCTGTTTTTTTTTTAACATCTTTATTGGAGTATAATTGCTTTACAGTGGTGTGTTAGTTTCTGCTGTATAACAAAGTGAATCAGCTATACATATACATACATCTTCATATCTCCTCTAGTAGCTGTTTTTTGTAAATTAAAAAAATTAGGTTGAAATACACATGACATAAACCATTTTTAATTGAATGATTCAGTGGCATTTAGTGCATTCCCAGTGTTGTGCAGTCACCACATCTAATTTCAACACATTTTCATCACCCCAAAAGGAAACCCCAAACCCACTAAGCAGTTGCTCCTCATTCTCCCTTTTCCCCTTCAGGTCCCTGGCAGCCGAATCTCTAATCTGGGATCTGTCTCTATGGATTTACCTATTCTGGATATTTCATGTAAATGGAATCATACATATGTGACCTTTTGTGTCTGGTTTCTTTCACTTAGCATAGTGTTTTTGTGGTTCATCCATGCTGTAGAACATCGCAGTACGTCATTCTTTTTTTTTTTTTTTTCGGTACGCGGGCATCTCACCGTTGTGGCCTCTTCCGTTGTGGAGCACAGGCTGCGGACGCGCAGACTCAGCAGCCATGGCTCACGGGCCCAGCCGTTCCGCGGCATGTGGGATCTTCCCGGACCGGGGCACGAACCCGTGTCCCCTGCATCGGCAGGCGGACTCTCAACCACTGCGCCACCAGGGAAGCCCCGTCATTCTTTTTTAATGACGGAATCACGTTCTATTGTATATATACTCCAATTTGTTTATTCATCCATAAATGGACAGGACATGAGCTGTTTCTACCTTTAGGCTATTGTAAATAGTGCTGCTATGAATACCTAGCAGCTAATTTTTAAATTCTATTGAAAAGGATGTGCTATTCAAAACTAAGGTTTCAAAGTTATTTGTCCACAAGATTAATTTCATTTTTTAAATAAATCCATTTCTTTTTTAAAAAATTTATTGTTTTATTTTTGGCAGGCTTCTCATTGCGGTAGCTTCTGTTGTGGAGCATGGGCTGTAGGTGCATGGGCTTCGGTAGTTGTGGCCACTCGGGCTCAGTAGTTGTGGCTCGTGGGCTCTAGAGCACAGGCTCAGTAGTTGTGGCGCACTGGCTTAGTTGCTCCGCCGCTTGTGGGATCTTCTGGGACCAGGGATCAAACCTGTGTCCCCTGCATTGGCAGGCGGATTCTCAGCCACTGTGCCACCAGGGAAGTCCCTGATTTCATTTTACTATGCATAATTATGAGTGTGTAGTTTGAAGGAACTCAGTGGATTAACTGACCTACATTTAGGATGGTAAGATGAAGTAAAGCGGGCCATGAGAGTAAAATTGCTTACTAGGATTCAGATCAGTATTGGGTCATATCAGTGAGTTTACTTGTTTCTGAATTCTCTTCCTCACTGAAGCAGAACATTCCATGAGGGCATTGATAATGTCTGTATCTTGTTCATAGATGCCTAGCACAGTGCGTTTAACATAGTAGGCAACCAGTATTTGTTCAGTTAATGAAAAAGTACCACTTAAGTTTTGAGTCAGTCCTTAACGGTTTTTTTGTTGTTTTTTGGTGGTAGGGGAAGTTTATGAGACTTGTTTCAGTTCTTTGACTTTTATTGGTCAATTCCGTAAGACAGCAGATCTTGGTAATTTTGGGCTGCAGGTTTTCCTTCTCTCTCAAGGCTTAAGAGTACTTGTATCACATCAAAATTTCCATACAGAAGGTTTTTGAAAAATATTTGGAGGTGGGGGTGATAGTGGGTGGAGACTGAGAACAAGCCAAGGGGCTGAATTTAGTGAATATCCTAAGCAAGCTTGTTAAAGTACAAATTAGATGATTTGACACTTGATAAGTTCAATATGTTGTGACTTTTTTTTTTTTTTTTTTGTGGTACGCGGGTCTCTCGCTGTTGTGGCCTCTCCCGTTGCGGAGCACAGGCTCCGGACACGCAGGCTCAGCGGCCATGGCTCACGGGCCCAGCCACTCCACGGCCACTAGGGAGGAAGCCCTGTTGTGACTTTTTTTTAACACCTTTATTGCAGTATAATTGCTTTACAGTGGTGTGTTAGTTTCTGCTGTATAACAAAGTGAATGAACTATACATAAACATACATCGCCAGTAACTGACTTTTTAAGTTTATTGCTTACCAAGGTGTTTTGAGATTTTTCCATTAAAGAAAGTTTAAGATCCTAGTCTTTAGCTTTTTTTTTTAAAAAGGACAGTGTTAACTTTGATTTTTTTCCAGTTAATAATGAATCAAAATACTATATTTACATTTCTTTTACTTAATACCTAGTTTCAAAATGAAGAGCTACCTCAATAGGAAATAGAGAATATAAAATTGGTAAGTGTTAATGTATTTCATTAATATTATTTGCCATTATATTTTGCCATTATAAAGGGCAGTTTCTGGTGCTCTATTTTAGTGTATTGATTGTATATCTCTAATTTAGTTTGATGTTGTAATAATCTTTATGTTTCAAATTCAAAGTTTCATTCTCAGAGTTTGTTCATTACTAAACATTGACTTTTTTGTCCTGAATGAGAGTCACTGGGAGGAGGGTGTGCTATGTCTTATCTCCTGCTGCTTTTTGAAAGGGGAGAAATATCTTAGATACAATATGTATTTTTGTAAGAAAGTTACTTTATGATAAGTGTAGTTTTATCAGATACCAGTTTAGTATACACCTTTTTCACATAAAGTTGAGGAAAAAAATTTAAAATAAAAATTTAAAAAATGAAGTTGAGGAACTTTTTCTAGATCATTGTCCTAATCTTTAATCTGTAGTGTTCTACTTTGTTTAGTGCTTGGACATCTGATTCTGTTCTTCATAATTTACTGTCTTTTAGATAATTTCATTTTCTCATTTTTTGGTTTTTATTGATAATTTATACTCAGTGGTTTTGTTTTATCTTGTTTTAAATGAGCTAATATATTTAAAGCTCTTAGCACAGTCCTTGGCCCAGTGGTACTCATTAAGTGATGGTGGTTAACATTTTTTTAAAAGCACACAAAAACTGACGATAGATTATTTTTTATTTCCTCCTATTTCCTAGACCTTTTTCCTATACTAAACTAAAACATTTAGAGAGTAGGGGCAGATGAGAGATTCTGTCTTTTAAACCTTTCTTAGATGAGTTGGAATATTTGTCTTAGATATTTTTATTTTTTCCTCTTAATTCTATTTTCAATGTTACCTTCTTTCTCATATCTTACTAAACATAAGTACTGAAGGTCACTTGCTTTTAATTACGTTTTTCTACTTTCTTGAATTAAGTTGTTACTAACTATGGTGTGAAGGATGGTTAATTTGCTAACCATACTAAGTATAATTGGCTATTTAAATCAGTATGAAAAAAGAGAAGTTGCTTGTATGGTTTCCTGTAGAAATTAATGGTGTGTTTGCACGGCGCATTAGATACTTAAAGGAAGATTTGATTACTGCTGAACCTTACTTTCACACCATAGGTCAGCTTTTTTTTAAGACTCGAATGCAGTGAGAATATATAAGTGATTGAGTCAGTGATAAACATTTCACCATTTCACTTGGAAGAATAATATAATATTCTGTTTCCTTGACACTTTTCCTGATAGGGGTAGAGGATGCTCCTAAGGGTATTAGCAGAATTTTGTGATGGAGATTAGTGAATAAATGTGTTTTAGTGAGTATGGGGAAAAATTGAGGAAAAAATTTCAATGTCATATTGTTTTGTTAAAACTTTATCATTGTAAGAATATTGCTATACCTGTGCTTTCTTAGATTTTCCCATTTGCCAATACAGAAGGGATATTTTGGCATATATTCTAAACTATTAGCAGAGGTAATACTGTAGTTTTATTAGATGATATGAAAATTAAAAGTTGGCATTATGTACGTTGCTAAGAAATTGTGGGGGTCTAGTAAGGCCTGAATCTTAAGTATTTAAGGGCATTTGAGATATTAACTTAAGGTATATTGTAGAATCAACTTCTTCTTATGACTTGCCTTTCTGTGGCAACCAGTAAACCTCACCTAAAATTACTGTGTTTTTATTGAAGTATATCCCAAACTCTGCTTTTGTGTCTTGCTCTGTATTTATTTTTTCAATGAAGTGTGATCATGAGGACATTTTTGGTTAGAAATTGTGGAGTTTGTTGTTCTTCAGAAAAAGTAATAAATAAAATACTAATATATAAAATGGAATATTTTAAGAGAAGATAATGAGTTGTGTTATTGATTGTGAAGTTTAACGCCCTTTACTTTCCTTCTTAGTATTGAGTAGTTGGTGATTCAATATGGTGATGTTTTATTTTAAGTAAGAGGTGGGGTTGAGAAAGCCAGAATATATTGAAGTCAATTGCATTACTCCTGAGAGTTAGGAAACCTGAGTAGGTTGAGCCTCATTTGATAGTAAGCAGTAGTTTGACTGCTCACAGCAGTAACATAAATAAGGGAGGTGTTGTCTAAAGCTGTCCTGGTGGGTCAGGGGAGTAGACACAGCAGACTTGGCAGTAAGCCTGGCTTCTAAAACAAAATCCAAGTCATCAAATTTGCCCAGGCATGCCATATGAGGTTCAAGTAACAGTGGAATTTAAGAGGAGTGAGTTTGTTCGGGGAGGCTTAGGAGAGTCACAAGCAGTAGCAAGCTTTTTTAACAGCCATAATTTTAGCTCAAACATAGCATGAGTCTGCATATATTTCAGCATTTCTGGTAATGTTTATATAATTATATTGCATGACTCTCACCTGTTTGCCTGAATTCGGTAAACTTGAGAAGAGAGGAAAAATTAGACCTGTAATATTTAAGCAGGATGTTGTATGAATTGTCTGTGAATTGATAGCTGACATTTAATCGTTGGGACATTTCTAGTTAACATATTGGTATTCCTGTGTGTAAGGGAAATACATCTTTATGAAAGCCTGAAAGTCTCAGGTACACTGGAGAAGTAACTTGAAGGCTTCATTTTCCTACAAAATGTACAGTTTCCATATGTCTTATGTTTCAGAAGCAGGTGAGATTTTGAATATTTTAAAATATGTTTTCAGTGTCTTAAAATTTTTATATTTCTTAATTTTATATTAAATTTTCATCAGCTTTGCTGTTTAATTAGAAAATAGGATTATGTGAGCTTTGAAATTATAACTTTTTTCAATAATGTTGATTTATATCACATGTAAAAATATTTCGAAAAACATTTTTTTCCATCATTGGCCAGAACACTTTAATGGACAGTTTGTGAGTTTCATTTATTTATTTATTTTAAATTTATTTATTTATTTATTTATTTTTGGCTCTGTTGGGTCTTCGTTGCTGCGTGTGGGCTTTTCTCTAGTTGCAGAGAGCGGGGGCTACTCTTCCTTGTGGTGCGCGGGCTTCTCACTGCAGTGGCTTCTCTTGTTGTGGAGCGCAGGCTCTAGGCGCGCGGGCTTCAGTAGTTGTGGCACGTGGGCTCAGTAGTTGTGGCTCGCAGGCTCTAGAGTGCAGGCTCAGTAGTTGTGGTGCACGGGCTCAGTCGCTCCGTGGCATGTGGGATCCTCCCGGACCAGGGCTCGAACCTGCGTCCCCTGCATTGGCAGGCAGATTCTTAACCACTGCACCACCAGGGAAGTCCTGTGAGTTATATTTAAATGTAAGTATTTTTCAGTATTACTTTAAAATAAAGAAGACTTAAATAAAAATGGCATTCAGAAATTGTTGAAGCTAGATGATAGGTGTATGGGAATGCATTATAGTATTCTCTGTACTTTTGTGTATGTTTTTAAATTTCCATAATAAAAAGTTTAAAAATGACATTAAAAAAACTACTCAAGCTCTTTAATGTTCTAGATTAGGATAGAAAAAATAAGCACTTAAAAAAAACAGCATTGTGAAGTTAATGGAATTTGCTGTTGCATGTGATTTTTTAGAAAACTGGTTTAACAAATAAAAATAAAAACTAGTTGTGGTATGTCTGATTTACAAAACTCGTTTCTCCCTTTGGGTAGAATTAGTAGTGAGATGTTAGTAGTGTACATAAATAGGAAGTAAACTGATCTTGTGATGTGTTTTTGAGTAGGTATTTTTTAGTTTTTAAAATATTTTCTAAGTAACTATATGGGATCAGATAAATTCACTTATTGTTTAATGATTTAAGGGCTTAAAATTTTAAAAAATTGTAATGTTTGAAAAAAGTTTTTAATGTTTGATCATGTTGCTTGTATCTATCAGTCTAATGTTTATTTATTTTATTTTTTAAAATTAATTAATTTATTTATTTTTGGCTGTGTTGGGTCTTTGTTGCTGCACGTGGACTTTCTCTAGTTGCGGGGAGCTGGGGCTACTCTTCGTTGCGGTGCGCGGGCTTCTCATTGCGGTGACTTCTTTTGTTGTGGAGCACGGGCTCTAGGGCACGCAGGCTTCACTAGTTGTGGCACACGGGCTTAGTTGCTCCGCGGCATGTGGGATCCTCCCGGACCAGGGCTCGAACCCGTGTCCCCCACGTTGGCAGGAGGATTCTTAACCACTGCGCCACCAGGGAAGTCCCCTAATGTTTATTAAGTATTGTCAGTCTCTTAAACTTTTAAATTTATGATGAAATGAAACTAGAGAACTCAATCTTAATTTTAAGATTAGATTTTTAATCTTACTGTATAATTAGTAGAGATTAATTCACAAAAATATCACATATATAAATCCTTTTGATTTGTAAACATTTCAGAGCAAAGAAGATCTGAAATTTATATCTTACATTTTGTGAATCATATTGAATACTAAAGGAATACAAGTTTTAACCTTGTCCTTTATATAAGGAAAGTCTTTGGGGAAAATATAGAAAGTTCTATCTAAATGTTACTTTTTAATTTTTTTATTGCTGTATAAGCATTTTAAGGAAACTTGATATTTCCTCTGCCATCAACACTTCCTTAGAGTTTTTACTTCCTTTTAGTAAAGGTTGTTCAATAAAGAATGGCATTCAGAAATTATTGAAGGTAGATGATAAATGTATGGGGACTCATTATACTATACTCTCTACTTTGTTTTCTTTTTAAAATATTTATTCATTTATTTATTTGTTTGCACCAGGTCTTAGTTGTGGCAGGTGGGCTTCTTAGTTGCGGCTCGAAGGCTCCTTAGTTGTAGCATGCAAACTCTTAGTTGAGGCATGCATGTGGGATCTAGTTCCCTGACCAGGGATCAAACCCAGTCCCTCTGCATTGGGAACGTGGAGGCTTATCCCCTGCGCCACCAGCGAAGTTCCTCTTTATGTTTGAAAATTTCTGTAATGCAGAGTTTTGAAATCTTTAGACCATGATGCAGAGTAAGAAATACATTTTATGTTTTGAGCCAGCACACACATACATGTTTATACACAGAAAACTGAGATAGAAGTTTCAGTAAAGTAGCATTTACCTTTACTCTGGCATTACCCTCACATTTTCTTTTTCATTATTTTAAAACATTGTTGGTCATGTCTTACTAATAGATCACTACCTTCAGTTTGAAAACCAGAGCTCTAGGAGATGGTTTCATAGTTCTGATTATATTAAAACTATTAGGTCATTGACAAGTTCTTGTTAGTCAAGCCATATTTCCCATGTCTGTAGTTCTTTAATACATTTTTTTAAAATTAGTTTTTATTGTGGTTGTCGAGGCAGGGAGGGAGAGGGATGGACTGGGAATTTGGGCTTGATAGACGCAAACTATTACATTTAGACTGGATAAGCAACAAGATCCTACTGTATAGCACAGGGAACTATATCCAATCTCCTGGGATAAACCATAATGGAAAAGAATGTTATAAAAAGAATGTATATACGTATGTAAAACTGAGTCACTTTGCTGTAAGATTGGCACAACATTGTAAATCAACTATACTTCAGTTAAAAAATTATTTTTTATTGAATTAGCTTATTGCTGTCTTTTAATTAATTAATTAATTAATGCCTGCATTGGGTCTTCGTTGCTGCCTGTGGGCTTTTTCTAGTTGCAGTGAGCGGGGGCTGCTCTTCATTGCAGTGGCTTCTCTTGTTGCGGAGCAGGGGCTTTAGGCGTGCGGGCTTCAGTAGTTGTGGCTCGGAGGCTGTAGAGCTCAGGCTCAGTAGTTGTGGTGCACGGGCTTAGTTGCTCCGTGGCATGTGGGATCTTGACCAGGGCTCCAACCCTTGTCCCCTGCATTGGCAGGCGGATTCTTAACCACTGCACCACCAGGGAAGCCCCTATTGCTGTCTTTTTATTGGATTAGTTGGTTGATAAATTATGCCACTTCCTGAAAATGAGTCATATCTTCCCCTTTCTCTGCTCTATGGCGAAAATCAAGTCTTGGTCACCTCCTGTTTGGATTTGTGTAGTTTTTTCTTCATACTTTATAACCCCCCAAATAAGTTTTGTAAGTCACAGCTAAGATCATCTTTGATTCCTGCTCCCTTGTGTCTGTAACCTGCCTCCTCTTCACTCGTTTTCCTCATTGTGCTTTACCTTTTTTTTTTTGGGCTGCGTTGGGTCTTCATTGCTGCACGCAGGCTTTCTCTAGTTGCAGGGAGCGGGGGCGGCTACTCTTTGTTGCAGTGCACAGGCTTCTCATTGCGGTGGCTTCTCTTGTTGCGGAGCATGGGCTCTAGGCGTGTGGGCTTCAGTAGTTGCAGCACGCAGGCTCAGTAGTTGTGGGTCGCGGGCTTAGTTCCTTCATGGCATGTGGGGTCTTCCCGGACCAGGGATTGAACCCATGTCCCCTGCATTGGCAGGAAAATTCTTATCCACTGCACCAACAGGGAAGTCCCCTGTGCTTTACCTTTTTTATATCCCTTACTCTGTACATTAGTATCAAGTTCATCATCTTTAGTTTTATTTATCTCTTTTCAGTCCTAACATGAAATCTTTCCTTCTACCCTTTTGTTTGAACTGCCTCTGCCGTCCACATATTATTTCATAGTCTTTTTCTTTTGTGAGGCAATTTAGAAACATTATTTTGAGGTAGTACTGAACTAGATCTGGGTTCTAAATTCATATCTGTTGCTAGTTGAGTGACACTGCTTAAAAAGCACAGAATAGGGCTTCCCTGGTGGCGCAGTGGTTGAGAGTTCGCCTGCCGATGCGGGAGACACGGGTTCGTGCCCCGGTCTGGGAAGATCCCACATGCTGCGGAGTGGCTGGGTCCGTGAGCCATGGCCGCTGAGCCTGTGCATCCGGAGCCTGTGCTCCGCAATGGGAGAGGCCACAACAGTGAGAGGCCCGCGTACCGCAAAAAAAAAAAAAAAAAAAAGCGCAGAATAATTTCAGGCTAATTTAATTCTTTCATTTTATAAGAGAGGAAATTGAGGTTCAGGATGGTTTGCCCAGGGTCATTTAACTAGTTAGTTACAAAACAGAGACCCAGGATCTCTGGCTTCTAGTCTTTGTTCTTCTCTAGTAAATTGCTTAATTTCTGCTTGAAAATCCTAGAGTTGTTTTTGCACAGCCTATAATTTTTTTTTTTTTTTTGCGGTACACGGACCTCTCACTGTTGTGGCCTCTCCTGTTGCGGAGCGCAGGCTCCGGACGCACAGGCTCAGCGGCCATGGCTCACAGGCCCAGCCGCTCCACGGCATGTGGGATCTTTCCGGACCGGGGCACGAACTCGTGTCCCCTGCATCGGCAGGCGGACTCTCAATCACTGTGCCACCAGGGAAGCCCCACAGTGTATAATTTTGATCATGTTTGTAACTGTTCCTTTTTTGTGTGTTGTTAGGTAAATATTTAATCCAATATTATTGACTTCCTATTTAAGTGCAAGTTATTCTTATATACATTATTTCTAAGTCTCGTGATAACCTGAAGAGGAAGGTACTGTTTCCATTTTACCTGAGGAAGCAGAAATGACGGTAGATTTGACCATCTAGAAAGTAGAAGGGTTGGGATTTGAACCCAGGTTTTCTGACTTGGGCTCTTGCTACTATTCCTCTTGCCTCTCTCCTCCCAGGAAGAGTTTAAGTACAGAAATAGTTTTTCGTTTGGTAAAACCAAGATTCATGGTGAAGCACATGGACTCAAACATGTCTGAGCCAGGGTTTACAAATTACACATGTGTTCCTGTGACTAGATTTTCTGCTTTTGGCTCAGAATGGCCGCTTGAGGGATGCTTCTTACTCCCACCTGCTCTAGACATTTTTAAATGGTAGCAGTGGGACTTGCCTGGTGGCACAGTGGTTAAGAATCCGCCTGCCAGTGCAGGGGACACGGTTCTGTCCCTGGTCGGGAAGATCCCACGTGCCGTGGAGCAGCTAAGCCTGTGCACCACAACTACTGAGCCTGCACTCTAGAGCCTGCGAGCCACAACTACTGAGCCCACGTGCTGCAACTACTAAAGCCTGTGAGCCTAGAGCCCGTGCTCTGCAACAGGAGAAGCCACTGCAGTGAGAAGCCTGGGCACCGCAATGAAGGGTAGCCCCCGCTCACCACAACTAGAGAAAGCCTGCAAGCAGCAACAAAGACCCAATGCAGCCAAAGATAAACAAATTAATTAATTAATTAAAAGAAAAACTTACTGTGTCAGTATTATTATGTATGAATATGATTCAGTTTATTGGAGTGGATGTATATTAAATACAGCAGTGATACAGGTACAGAGAAGGCTCTCTGAGAGCGTAAATGACAGAGTTTAACTTTGAAAGGTCACAGAAGAGGTTACAATTGACCTGAATCCAGTAGAGTGATTTGCCTTAGGTAGATAGGGTAGGAAATACATTTCAGGCCCATTAATGACCACTCCCAAAAACACAAGTTAGCATGGTCCTTTCATTTTGGAAGGTTGAAGATCAGGCTATAATATCCAGATGTGGCTGGAGAAGGAGAGCCTGTTATGCTGTATTAAGGAGTTTGGATTTTAGATTGAAGACGGGGAGCTGTCAGAGGATTCCAAGCTGGGCAGGAATGTCAGATTTGTGCTCTGCTACACTGTGGATAATGGATTGAGTAAGGTAGGAATGGAGGCAAGAGCAGTGTTGTTTCTGAGCAATGATAATGGGCAGAGGAGTGGAGATGGCAAGTTGGGAATGACGCTGAGATAGATTTAGGGGAAAGAAATCAAAAGGACTGGTATCAATTGACTAAGGAGAGGAAGGAGACTAGGATTATTTCTGTTTTTTTAATTTTGGTCAACTGTGATAGGAGAAACAGATTTGGAGGTGGGAAGGGGGAAAGATGATTCATTTTAATAAAATATACCAGGTACTATGAAAAGTCTGGGAGGCTTATATGCTGTTTTACCAAAGAGTGATAAAGTATGGAGAAGAGACTAGACAAAGTAAAAAGGGGGTTTGGACTTCTGGTGGGGTGTAAGTTGTGGGTAGGTGACTAGGAAATGTGTGATAAATAAGGGTTGTTTTGTAAGATTTGTTATGCAGATAGGAGTAGTTCTCTTCCTGGTATGGGAGAGAGGAACACCTTTATAAAGGGAAATTTATGCCCAGCTTTTGGGCAGAAAGGGAGAGGGCAGAGAGTTCTTCCTGTTTGCTGTTTTTCAATTGACTTCAACTCAAATAATCCTTATGCCAAAGTTGCATATTTTGGAGTAGCATATTCTGATCCCCTTCAATAATAAACTATTTGTTTAAAGTGTACAGTTTGGCAAGTTTTGACACATGTATATCTATGGACATTTCATCACATTAAAGGTAGTGAACATATCAATCACCCTGAAAGTTTCCATGTGTCCTTTGTCATCATTCCCACCCACACACTTTTCCCCTTTTCCCAGACAACCACTGAAATCACTGTAGAAAAAATATAAATGGAATCATGAAGTATATAGTTTCTTTGTCTAATTTCTTTCGACATTGTAATTTTGAGATTCATCCATGTTAATGAGCCTATCAATAGGTCATTCATTTTTTTTTTAAAAATTATTTATTTATTTGTTTGCGTTGGGTCTTACTTGGGGCACACGGGATCTTCGTTGTGGCATGCAGGATCCTTTTTTTTTTTTTTTTTTGGTTGTGGCATGCAGAATCTTTAGTTGAGACATGTGGGATCTAGTTCCCTGACCAGGGATCGAACCCTGGGCCTCCTGCATTGGGAGCGTGGAGTCTTAGCCACTGGATCACCAGGGAGGTCCCAGGTCATTCATTCTTATTGGAGAGTAGTTTCCATTGTATGCATATCCCACACTTTGTTTATCCATTCACCTCTTGATGGACTTGGATTGTTTTGGCTTACAAATAAAGCTGCTGTGAACATCATGTATAAGTCTTTGTGTGGGCACATTTTTCCTTTATCCTTGGACCTATGGTTGGATCATGTGGTAGGTATGTTTAACTTTTTGAGAGACTGATAAACTGTTTTCCAAAGTGGATATATCATTTCACATTCCTTACTAGCAGTGAAAATGTACATTTCCACATTTTCACCTATGTTTTGGTGTGGTCAGTCTTTTTAATTTTAGTCATTCTAATAGGTGTGTAGTAGTATCTCCTTGTGGTTTTATTTTATACTTCCCTAATGACTAATGCTGTTGAACATCTTTTTATGTACTTTTTTGCCATCTGTATGTCTTTTTTGGTGAAGTGTCTGTTTAAGTCTTTTGCCTATTGAAAAAAGCTTTTCATATTGAAATAATTGTAGATTTACAGAATGTTGCAAAAAATACAGAAGGGAGTTTCTGGGTATCCTTTACTCAGTTTCTCCCAATGATAAACTCTTGCATAACTATAGTATAATATCAAGACCAGGAAAATGACATTGCTACAATCCACCAAACTTATTCACTTGTCACCATTTTTACATGCACTCTCTGTGTGTATGTGTAGTTCTGGACAATTTAAAAAAATTTTTTAAATTAATTTTTATTGGAGTATCATTGATTCACAATGTTGTGTTAGTTTCTGCTGTACAGCAAAGTGAATCAGTTATACATATACATATATCCACTCTTTTTAGATTCTTTTCCCATGTAAGTTCTGTGCAATTTTATCACATGTGTAGGTTCGTGTATCCACTGCCACAATCAAGATGCAGAACTATTCATTACCACAAAGTTCCATCTCATTAATCCCTTTATAGCCGCCCTACTTCCCTCCCACCTCCCTACCCCAGTCTCTAATTCCTGGTAACCACTAATCTGTTCTCTATCTCTATAATTTTATTTTAAAAAAATGTTATATAAATTGAGTCATATATTGTACTATTTAACCTTTTGAGATTGGCTTTTCCACTCAGTATAATTCCTTGGTGATCCTTCCAAGTTGTTATGTATATTAAATTTGTTCCTTTTAATTACTGAGTAGTATTCCATGATACAGATGTATTACAATTTGTTTAACCTTTTACCCATTGAAGGACATTTGGTTATTTCCTGTTATTGGCTGTTATGAATAAAGTTACTGTGAACATTTGTGTGTAGATTTCTGTGTGGATATAAGTTTTCATTTCTCTTGTATAGATGACTAAAAGTGCAGTTGCCGCCCAACCTGCAATATGTGAGTTAAGTTTTATAAGGAATTGCCACACTTTCACATTCCCACCTGTAGTGCACAGGTTACCCAGTTTCTCCGCATCTTAGGCAGCATTTGGTATTATCAGCATTTCTTATTTTAGCCATTCTGATGTGTGTGTAGCGATATCTCATTATGGTTTTAATTGATATTCCCCTAATGACTAACACTATTAAGCATCTTTTTTTTATCATCTGTGTATCATTTTTGGTCAAGCATCTGTTGAAGTCTTTGCATCTTTAAAAATTTTTTTATTGTTGAGTGTTGAGCAATGTTTACTTTTTTTAGACACAAGTCCTTTATCAGATATATGCTTTGCAAAGAGTTTCTCTTAATCTGTGGCTTGTCTTTTCAATAACAGTGTCTTTTGCACAGGTTTTTAGTTTTGATGAAGTTGATTTATCAATTTGTTCTTTTATGGATTGTGCTTTTGGTTACAGCTGAGAAATCTTTGCCTAACCTGTATAACAAAAAAGAAGCAGACTCATAGAGAACAAACTAGTGGTTACCAGTGGGGAGAGGGAAAGGAAGAGGGGCAATAAAGAGGTAGAGGATTAAGAGGTACAAACTACTAAATAGAAAAACAGCTGCAAGTATATATTGTACAACATGGGGAGTATAGCTAACATTTTATAATAACTATAAATGAAGTATATAAACTTTCAAAAAATAAAATAAACTGCAAAAAAAAAAAAAGAGAAATCTGCTTAACCTTAGTTCACAGAGATTTTCACCAAGGTTTTCTTTTGGAGTTTTATAGTTTTGGGTATTGTATTTAGGTCTGTGTTCTATTTTGAGTTAATTTTTTGTGTGTATGGTGTGAAGTATGGACCCAAGTTCATTGTTTTTACATATGGATATCCAGTTCTTCCAGCCCCATTTGTTGAAAAAGCTATCCTTTTCCACTGCATTACCTTTGCACCTTTTTCAAAAATCAGTTGATGGTGTGAGTTTATTTTTTGGCTGTGTTCTGTGTTGAGTTGTGTGTCTGTTCTTTACAGATACTGCACTGTCATTTCTGTACCTTTATAGTAACTCTTGAAATCAGATAGTGTCATTTTTCCAACTTTGTTCTTTTCCAGATTGTTTTGGCTATTCTAAACCTTTTGCCTTTCCATATAAATTTTAGAATCTGCCAAACTGTTTTCCAGACTAGCTGCACCATTTTCTATTCCTATCAGCAGTGTACAAGAGTTCCAGTTTCTCCACATCCTTGCTAATACTTGTTATTTTTCTATTGTGGTCTCTCACTGTGGTTTTGATTTGCATTTCTGTAACGACTAACAATGTTGAACATCTTCATGTGCTTACTGGCTATTTTTACATCTTCTTTGCTGAAATGTGTATGCAAGTCCTAAAAATACTTCCATTTTTAAATTGAGTTGTTTGTCTTTTTGTTGTTGAGTTTTAAGAGTTCTTTATATATTCTGGTATTCTGGATACTGTTTGAGATTATATCATATGCTTGTAGCAGTACATTCTTTTCACATGGTGTGCATTCCATCCTAGAATCCCCCATACCCCTCGTTGATTTTTTATTTATTTAATTTAATTTAATTTATTATTATTATTATTATTTTTGCGGTACGTGGGCCTCTCACCGCTGTGGCCTCTCCCGCCGCGGAGCGCGCAGGCTCAGTGGCCATGGCCCATGGGCCCAGCTGGCCCGCGGCATGTGGGATCTTCCCGGACCGGGGCACGAACCCGTGTCCCCTGCATCGGCAGGCGGACTCTCAACCACTGCGCCACCAGGGAAGCCCTATTTATTTTATTTTTAAAGATTTTTTTTGATGTGGACCATTTTTAAAGTCTTTTTTGAATTTTGTTACAATACTGGTTCTGTTCTATGCTTTGGTTTTTCGGCCGCAAGGCATGTGAGATCTTAGCTCCCCGACCAGGGATTAAACCCTCACCCCCTGCATTGGAAGGCGAAGTCTTAACCACTGGACCGCCAGGGAAGTCCCCCTGGTTGATTTTTTTAAAGTTCATAGGTTAAAGTTTCATTCTTTGTGATGTATAGTTCTTTGGGCTTTGGCAAATGCATAGACTTATTTATTCCTTACCCTAATACCATATAGAACAGTTTCATTATTTTAAAAATTCACCCACTTCCTCTTACCTTTATGTCTGGTTTCTTTCACTTTGCAAAATGCATTTAAGATTCATCTGTGTCATTGTATGAATAAATATCTAGTTCCTTTTTATCACTATAAAGTATTCCACTGTATGGATGTATCACAGTTTGTCCATTTACCTGTTGAAAGATATTTTGGTTCCTCTTGATATTTGGCAATTATGAATAAATCTTCTGTGAAGAGTCACATACAGGTTTTTGTGTGAACATAAGTTTTTAATTCACTTGGTCTTCTCATATTATCGTTTTGGTTTCATTAATTTTTCTCTATTCTCTGTTTTCTGCTTTCATCTTCATTATTGCCTTTCAAACAGAGAATTTTAAGAAAGAGGAGTGTTTAATACCTGCTTTTTCAAGGCAATTGATGCAGGTGCAGTGTATCTGAAGCCAGATACACTGGAAAGTGAAGAAGTGGAGACAGTGACAGTACACTACTGTTTCTAAAAATTTAGTTTTTAGAGCAAGTTCTCTCAACTTTGGCATTATTGACATTATTTGTTTGTTTGTTTATTTATATATTTATTTATTTATTTGGTTGTGGCAGGTGGGCTCCTCAGTTGTGGCACGTAGGCTCCTCAGTTTCAGCATGTGAACTCCTAGCTGTGGCATGCGTGTGGGATCTAGTTCCCTGACCAGGGATTGAACCCTGGCCCCCTGCATTGGGAGCACAGAGTCCTAACCACTGCACCACCAGGGAAGTCCTATTATAGACATTTTGAACTAGATAATTCTTTGTTTTGAAGGGAGCTGAGGGAATTCCCTGGCTGTCCAGTGGTTGGGACTTGCCCTTCCACTGCAGGGGACATGGGTTCGATCTCTGGTTGGGGAACTAAGATCCTGCAAGCCACGCAGTGTGGCCAAAAAAAAAGGGGGTAAGATGTTTAGCAGCATTAGCATCCCTGGCCCCTACTCGCCACATGTCAGTTGTATCCCTCTGGCTGTGACAATCGAAAATGCTTCTAGACATTGTCAAATGTTCCCTGTGGGGCAAAATTGTCCCCTATTGAGAAACCAGTGTTTTAGAGGAAGGAGGAGGGCAAGACCCTAAAGAACTCAAATCTCAGGGAAGCTTTTTAAAGGAAGTGAGAGATTGAAGGAAGTAGCCAGTGAGAGAAGGAGAGAAGGGGAAGGTTGAAGTTATGAAAGAGAAGATAGCTGATGGAATTCGGGGCTGGAAATTAGATCATAGGTGGAGAGAATAGCTTTATATCTGAGATGAGTCACTTTTGTTACGAAAAAGGAAGAAATGAAAAGGATAAAGGTAGAATTTGTATAGATACATGTATTTTTGAGGCATAGGAGATACTGGCTCATTGTCAAGTAGGGTCAGGATCCCTTGCTAAATGGGGTGTCACTATGGAGACGATGACTGAAGAGATTAGACGTTTGGCATATGGAAAATAAGAGAGGGAGCTGAGCAGAAAAAAGCAAAAACGTTACTGAGTGGCCTTCAGGGCTCAGCTCAGTAGGCAGTTTGAAGATTTGTGTTTCTACCAGTCTGGATGGTTGTTATCTTCTTCTCCCTACCCCCACAGCAATATTTGAGTGTTCAGGTGTAATAACAGGAGACAGATGATTGCATTGATTCTGGGCTGAAATTTGCTGTATGGAAGGAAGGTCAAAGAGTGGATGGAAATGAGCTACCAGGAAGAAGGCAGCTGAAGTGATGGAATTTGAGATACAGACTAGATAAGGAAGGAAGTAAAGCCAGGAGGTGAAAGATTGTTTGAAAGAAAAGGGAGGGGTTCAGAGACTGTACATCTAGATGAGGTAATGCAGTGGGTATAATGGAATAAGAGAAGACAGTGATGAATAGTTAGGGCTAGTGTTCAGAGATGGAATTTGAGTTTTAAGATTCCAGATGTTAAATGGGCTCTGGCAATGTCAAAGTCCAAGTTACGTTCCTGGGAGTTGGATATTAAAGTAAGGTGAGGGGTGAAGGGCAAGGATGTTGAAGACACCTATGATCAAGTAGACATGGAGTGTTGAGGAAGCCTGTGTCAGATGCCAGTGACCTAAAGGCCATTAGATACTGGTAATAACAGGTGGAAGGTGATTTAGCTGGGTGGTGTGGGCCTTCCAAAAACTGGTAAGAAATGTTCCAAAAGCTGGGAGAGGTGTGTAGGAATAGTTGAAAGAGTGTTGACTCTATCTTTTGGGCCCAGAATATGAATTTGAGAGTTGGTGGGTGGGCAGCCATACATTACAATGACTACTAGAGAAGCAGTGTCCTTAAGGGAACCAACTTTAAATTTGAGAGATAGGGATGGGAGGGAGTCTTCTGTTAAGAGATCGAGAGCAGAGAGGAGTCGGGTGGAAGGTGTCATCCTTATTTGTAGCCTGAAGCCCAGGGGAAAAGTGAAGAGTAATAAGGGATTAAGAGAAGAAACAAGATGTAAAAGAGAATACTGGGTTAGGGATTATATTACATGACATTTCTTTCTAGACACCGTGGTTCTTGTACACTCATTGAAGACATAAGGATTAGTATTCATATCACTGTAGTAAAGGAATTACTGGTGTGGTTTATTAGAGGACTACTTTTAAAATCCTCATATTACGCTTTTATTATTATTTGATAATAAACTGTGAGTCTTTTTGTTTGTTTTTTGCCTGTGTCACGTGGCTTGTGGGATCTTAGTTCCCTGACCAGGGATTGAACCTGAGCCCTTGGCAGTGAAAGTATGTAGTCCTAACCACTGGACCATCAGAGAATTCCCTGCTGTTAGTTTTTTAAGTAGTGGAACTTTATCATTGAGTTAAAAATTATAGTCAATAGTAATATGCAGATTATTGAGACCAAGATTTGTTTCTGTTCTGTTAAATGTTATATATAATAAGTCTAACATTTATTTGATATCTGTTCCAGATATGATAATAGGTGTTGATATAGATTATCTAGAATCCTCACAACAACTTTCAGTGTAGATATTATCCTCAATTTACAGATGAGGTAATTGAAACTCAGATTAATTAACTTAATGAAGGTAAGGCAGCTAGTAAGTGGTATATTTGACTCCACAGACAGTGTTCTCCATTGTATTTTTCTCCTTTGATTTCCCGCCCCCCAGGCTTATTGAGTTAGTCCATGCTATCTCCTAAATATGATACACAACCCAGTTTTCATCTAATGTGGTCTTACTGTGTTCTGTATTTGTGTTGGAATCATCATAAGAACATTTCGTTGTTTTCTCTCTTCTTTTAAGGGATTTTTCCCCAGCTTCTCATGGTCATTTGAATTTTGTCTTCTGTAGTACCTGCCATTATGTATAATTAATACAGATGGTATAATATTGGGAAACATGAATATATATTTGATATCTTTATATTGTTTATTCATAAGTAACTTGAAAAGGATAAGTTCTAAATGCTGATATCCATGTCTCTGTTTTCAAAACAATTTATCTACCTAATTGCTACCATGATTTCTTGCCCTATTCATGAGAATGTCACATGGGATGGGCTCAAAGGCTTATTATTATAATCTAGGTAGATTTAATTTTCTCTTGTTTTCTCCTTGTAGGACACTATAATGGCTATCTTAGGAGAAAATTGTTCTCGCTTTTTTTTTTTTTAATTATTTATTTTTGGCTGCTTTGGGTCTTCGTTGCTGTGCGTCGGCTTTCTCTAGTTGCAGCGAGCAGGGGCTACTTTCGTTGCGGTTCACAGGTTTCTCATTGCAGTGGCTTCTCTTGTTGCGGAGCTCGGGCTCTAGGCGCATGGGCTTCAGTAGTTGTGGCTCGTGGGCTCTAGAGCGCAGCCTCAGTAGTTGTGGCACATGGGCTTAGTTGCTCCGCAGCATGTGGGATCTTCCCAGACCAGGGCTCGAACCCGTGTCCCCTGCATTGGCAGGTGGATTCTTAACCACTGTGCCACCAGGGAAGTCCCTTGGCAATTTTTTTTTTTTTTTGGACAAAATCAGACTAGTACATATTCTATAGATGACTAAATTTAAATAAATGACCTTATTTATTTTTTCCAGCGTGTGGATGTTAAGCTATGATTGCAGCCCCATTTCTATGCTATTGACTTTTTCCCTGTAATCAAGCATAGTAATGCTAAGTAAATGATACTTCTGTTTTTTTTTCCCCTTGTGAGAATTCCTTTGGTCAACTGTTCCTTATTATTATTTTTCAGTAATGATAGAACCTAAAGACAGTGGAGGCCCTTGCTTTTAAAAACTCTTCTCAGGAAGTATTTTCTTTCTGCTTTGGTGGGATACAGTGGAATTGAGTACCTGTTTGAAATTCCACATTCATTCTAGCATTCAGTGTACTAGCTTCTTAATATGTTCTTGAACGAAGTGGATTTCCTCTGCTTAATGAATTTGGGGTATAAATTAGTTCACTTTCTCTTGCTGCTGCTTTTTCTTTAAAAAAATATTTATTTACTTATTTGGCTGTGCTGGGTCTTATTTGCGGCATGCAGCATGCGGCATGTGGGATCTTTTTAGTTGCAGCATGCGTCTCTTAGTTGCAGCATGCGGGATCTAGTTCCCTGACCAGAGATTGAACCCGGGCCCTCTGCATTGGGAGTGTGGAGTCTTGACCGCTGGACCACCAGGGAAGTCCCTCTCTTGCTACTTTATTGCATTATTTTTTCTACTCTAGCTGTGCTAATATAATTTCATTTTACACAGAATTTTGCTTTTTTATTACTCATTTTTTGGTAATGTTTTAATTTTTCTTTCCGAGTTACTGAATCATTTTGAATTTAGCCAATAGCTGTTAACTCTCATTTTTCTTACAAAGTACTATTTTTTTTTTTTTTTTTTTTAGTTATTACAAGTATTGTCAAAGTTATACATGCCTTTGTTTAAAGAATCAAATTGTTCAGTAAAGCTTATTCTGGAAAAAGTAGTTCCTTGACCCTGCCTCTACCTCACCTTGCTTCTTCCCCTTCTTCCCCTGTCTTGCATACGTATTACATGTCCTCCTTTTGCTTGGTTACTTCACACTCATTTTGGTGGAGTATTTACTCCAGTAGCTTATGGAAAGTAATGGGAGGTAAATATTTGAGACCGTACATATTTTTAAATGTCTTTATTCTCTCCTCACACTTAATTATGGCTGGTTTTAGAAATCTAGATTAGATATAATTTTTTTCTCAAATTTTTGAAGGTATTGCTCTCCATTTTCTTCAGCTTCCAGAGTTGTTTTTGAGAAGTCTGATGACATTCTAATTCTCAATCCTTCATGTGTAACCTGTTTCTCTCTTCCCAGTCTTTTAGGTTTTTCTCTTTGTCTTTTGTATTCTGAAATTTCATGGTGATGTGTATGGATCTGTTTTCACCCATTGTGCTGGACTTTCAGTGATCCTTTATTCCTCTTCATTTTCTTCTCTCTTCTTTTGGAACTTAAAGTTTCAAATGTGGGACTTCCTGGACAAATTCTTATATTCTCTCTCATTTCCTTTGTCTCTTTGCTGAACTCTTTGGAGGCGGTTCTTCAACTTGATCTTTCTTTTCTTTTAAATTTATTTATTTTTTCAATTTTTGTCTGCATTGGGTCTTCATTGCTGCACGCGGGCTTTCTCTAGTCATGGCGAGCGGGGGCTACTCTTCATTGCAGTGCATGGGCTTCTCATTGTGGTGGCTTCTCTTGATTACAGGCTCTAGGCACGTGGGCTTCAGTAGTTGTGGCACACTGTTATTTTTAATTTCTACGGGCTCTTATCTTTTTAAGTCAGCACATGTTCTTGTTTCTGGGTTGCAATATCTTCTTTTTTTCTCTGAGGTTATTGAGGATAGGTTTTGCTTTTATTGTTGAGGTTTCCATCTTATTGCATAGTCTTTTTCCTCCACCTTTCTTTTCTTCTCTTTTTGCCTCTGTCTTTAATGTTGAAGCTTTTCTCGGATCTTTAATGATCTTTGGTTATCTGTTTATTTTTTAAAACGGGGCGCAAAAATCTTAATGGCAATTCTGTGATCACAAGTGGCACTTGCTAACTGCAGGCCTCATTGTAGGAGTTGTACTAGGTTAACTGTGATGTCAGTCTATTGTCTGCAGAGTATAAGTCCATTATTAAACTGGGAGGGAGGGAAAAGTGCTGGGGGTTTCAATATACAAGTTTTAGAGAGACTTTTAGTTCATCAGTCTGTTTTCAGTATGGTTACCCTGGCTCTCAGTTAACCTGTTTTACCTATTCAGAAAATCTCTAGTCTTCTGCCTAGAGGGACAGTCATCCAGCAATGCAGAGTTAGGAGGTGTGGGAAATTGGGGAGGTGGTTAGTGACTCACTAAATAAACAAACTTTGTGCCAGTCTTGTTTTCAGCTTTGCCTTCACCTCTACTTCCAAAAGTACCTGGTAGTGCATTTCCTGAGTGTTTGGAGTTCTTTGGAAATAAGTTTTCTTTTCACTGTTGGCTTAAGTTTTAGCTTTTTCAGGTGCTAAATTAGTTACCATGTGTCCTGCATTCCAGCTTCTAGAAGTTCTGTTGCCATGGTTTCATCTGCTGTTCTTTTTGTTCTTGTGAGTTTACATTCTTAAAAAAAAAAAATTCTTTTACTATCCTTTAGTGGAGTTTCAGTAGGGAATGGGTAAATGTGTGTTTTCAGTTCTCTGTGTGGAAGTTCTTTCAGTTTGTTTTTGTTTTTTATTGAGGTGAAATTTACATAACACACTTAACCATTTTAAAGAATACAGTTAAAGTGGTGTTTAGTTTATTTACAGTATTGTGCAACTGTCAGCTCTCTCTAGTTTCAAAACTTTTTCATCACCTCTTTAAAATACCTGATATGGGGCTTCCCTGGTGGCGCAGTGGTTGAGAGTCCGCCTGCCGATGCAGGGGACGCGGGTTCGTGCCCCGGTCCGGGAAGATCCCACATGCCGCGGAGCGGCTAGGCCCGTGAGCCATGGCCGCTGAGCCTGCGCGTCCGGTCCGGAGCCTGTGCTCCACAACGGGAGAGGCCACAACAGTGAGAGGCCCGCGTACTACAAAAAAAAAAAAAAAAAAACCTGATATGCATTAAGTAATCACTCCCCATTTCCTCCTCCCCCTCCATCCTCAGTAACCTCTAATCTGCTTTTGCCTATTCTAGAAATATAATATAAAAGACATCATACAGTATGTGACCTTTTTTGTCTGGCTTCTTTTCCTTAGCATAATGTTTTCCAGGTTCATCTAGGTTGTAGCATCTGTTAATACTTCGCTTTTTTTATGGTTGAACAGTATTCCATTGTATGTATGCACCATAATTTGCTGCCCTATTCATTCATTGATGATCATTTTTATTGTTTCTACCTTATGGCTATTATGAGTAATGTTGCTGTAAATATTTGTGTCAAAGCTTCTTTGAAGACATATATTTGCATTCTCTTGGGTATGTACCTAGAGGTAGAATTGCTGGGTCCTGTGGTAATTTTATGTTTAACTTTTTAAGGCAATGTCAAATTGTTTTCCTTAGCATCTGCACCATTTTACTTGGCCACAACCATTATAAGGATTCCTGTTTTTCCACATCCTCACCAACACAACACTTGTTATTTTCTACGGGTTTTTTGTTTGTTTTTTCTTTCCTTTTCTTTTTGTTTATTTTTGTTTTAAAATTGAAGCCATTCTAGTGGGTCTGAAGTGGTATCATTGTGGTTTTGATTTGCATTTTCTTAATGACCAATGATGTTGAACGTATTTTCATGTGCTTGTTGGCAATTTATGTATCTTCTTTGGAGAAATGTCTATTCAAGTCCTTTGCCCATTTTTAAAAAATTAATTAATTTATTTTTATTTTTGGCTGTGTTGGGTCTTCGTTGCTGTGTGTGGGCTTTCTCTAGTTGTGGCAAGGAGGGGCTACTCTTCATTGTGGTGTGTGGGCTTCTTATTGCAGTGGCTTCTCTTGTTGTGGAGCATGGGCTCTAGGTGCGCGGGCTTCAGTAGTTGTGGCATGCAGGCTCAGTAGTTGTGGCTCTCGGGCTCTATAGAGCAGGCTTAGTAGTTTTGGCACACGGGCTTAGTTGCTCTGTGGCATATGTGATCTTCCTGGACCAGGGATCGAACCTGTTGGCAGGCGGATTCTTACCCACTGAGCCTCCAGGGAAGTCCATATTGATGGTATCTTTTTTTTTTTAATTTTTAATTTAATTTTATTTATTTTTTTATACAGCAGGTTCTTATTAGTCATCAATTTAATACACATCAGTGTATACATGTCAATCCCAATCGCCCAATTCATCACACCAACATCCGTACCCCACCGCGGCTTTCCCCCCTTGGTGTACATACGTTTGTTCTCTACATCTGTGTCTCAACGTCGGCCCTGCAAACTGGTTCATCTTTTCAACCATTTTTCTGGGTTCCACATACATTCGTTAATATACGATATTTGTTTTTCTCATTCTGACTTACTTCACTCTGTATGACAGTCTCTAGATCCATCCACGTCTCAACAAATGACCCAATTTCATTCCTTTTTATGGCTGAGTAATATACCATCGTATATATGTACCACAACTTATTTATCCATTTGTCTGTTGATGGGCATTTACATTGCTTCCATGACCTGGCTATTGTAAATAGTGCTGCAGTGAACATTGGGGTGCATGCGTCTTTTTGAATTATGGTTTTCTCTGGGTATATGCCCAGTAGTGGGATTGCTAGATCATATGGTAATTCTATTTTTAGTTTTTTAAGGAACCTCCATACTCTTCTCCATAGTGGCTGTATCAATTTACATTCCCACCAACAGTGCAAGAGGGTTCCCTTTTCTCCACACCCTCTCCAGCATTTGTTGTTTGTAGATTTTCTGATGATGCCCATTCTAACTGGTGTGAGGTGATACCTCATTGTAGTTTTGATTTGCATTTCTCTAATAATTAGTGATGTTGAGCAGCTTTTCATGTGCTTCTTGGCCATCTGTATGTCTTCTTTGGAGAAATGTCTATTTAGGTCTTCTGCCCATTTTTGGACTGGGTTGTTTGTTTCTTTAACATTGAGCTGCATGAGCTCTTCATATATTTTGGAGATGAATCCGTTGTCCATTGACTTGTTTGCAAATATTTTCTCCCATTCTGAGGGTTGTCTTTTCGTCTTGTTTATGGTTTCCTTTGCTGTGCAAAAGCTTTTAAGTTTCATTAGGTCCCATTTGTTTATTTTTGTTTTTGTTTCCATTACTCTAGGAGGTGGATCAAAAAAGATCTTGCTGTGATTTATGTCAGAGAGTGTTGTTCCTATGTTTTCCTCTAAGAGTTTTATAGTGTCTGGTCTTACGTTTAGGTCTCGAATCCATATTGAGTTTATTTTTGTGTGTGGTGTTAGGGAGTGTTCTAATTTCATTCTTTTACATGTAGCTGTCCAGTTTTCCCAGCACCACTTATTGAAGAGACTGTCTTTTCTCTATTGTATATCCTTGCCTCCTTTGTCATAGATTAGTTGACCATAGGTGTGTGGGTTTATCTCTGGGCTTTCTATCTTGTTCCATTAATCTGTGTTTCTGTTTTTGTGCCAGCACCCTATTGTCTTGATTACTGTAACTTTGTAGTATAGTCTGAAGTCAGGGAGTCTGATTCCTCCCCGTCCGTGTTTTTCCCCTCAATACTGCTTTGGCTATTTGGGGTCTTTTGTGTCTCCATACAAATTTTAAGATTCTTTGTTCTAGTTCCGTAAAAAATGCCATTGGTAATTTGATAGGGATTGCATTGAATCTGTAGATTGCTTTGGGTAGTATAGTCATTTTCACAATATTGATTCTTCCAATCCAAGAACATGGTATATCTCTCCATCTGTTGGTATCATCTTTAATTTCTTTCATAAGTGTCTTATAGTTTTCTGCATACAGGTCTTTTGTCTCCCTAGGTAGGTTTATTTCTAAGTATTTTATTCTTTTTGTTGCAGTGGTAAATGGGAGTGTTTCCTTAATTTCTCTTTCAAATTTTTCATCATTAGTGTATAGGAATGCAAGAGATTTCTGTGCATTAATTTTGTATCCTGCAACTTTACCGAATTCATTGATTAGCTCTAGTAGTTTTCTGGTGGCATCTTTAGGATTCTGTATGTATAGTATCATGTCATCTGCAAACAGTGACAGTTTTACTTCTTCTTTTCCAATCTGTATTCCTTTTATTTCTTTTTCTTCTCTGATTGCCATGGCTAGGACTTCCAAAACTATGTTGAATAATAGTGGTGAGAGTGGACATCCTTGTCTTGTTCCTGATCTTAGAGGAAGTGCTTTCAGTTTTTCACCATTGAGAATGATGTTTGCTGTGGGTTTGTCGTATATGGCCTTTATTATGTTGAGGTAGGTTCCCTCTTTGCCTGCTTTCTGGAGAGTTTTTATCATAAATGGGTGTTGAATTTTGTCAAAAGATTTTTCTGCATCTATTGAGATGATCATATGGTTTTTATTCTTCAGTTTGTTAATATGGTGTATCGCATTGATTGCTTAACGTATATTGAAGAATCCTTGCATGCCTGGGATGAATCCCACTTGATCATGGTGTATAATCCTTTTAATGTGTTGTTGGATTCTGTTTGCTAGTATTTTGTTGAGGATTTTTGCATCTATATTCATCAGTGATATTGGTCTATAATTTTCTTTTTTTGTAGTATCTTTGTCTGGTTTTGATAGCAGGGTGATGGTGGCCTCATAGAATGAGTTTGCGAGTGTTCCTTCCACTGCAGTTCTTTGGAAGAGTTTGAGAAGGATGAGTGTTAGCTCTTTTCTAAATGTTTGATGGAATTCATCTGTGAGTCCATCTGGTCCTGGACTTTTGTTTGTTGGAAGATTTTTCATCACAGTTTCAATTTCATTACTTGTGATTGGTTTGTTCATATTTTCTATTTCTTCCTGGTTCAGTCTTGGAAGGTTATACCTTTCTAAATATTTGTCTATTTCTTCCAGGTTGTCCATTTTATTAGCATAGAGTTGCTTGTAGTAGTCTCTTAGGATGCTTTGTATTTCTGCAGTGTCCGTTGTAACTTCTCCTTTTTCATTTCTAATTTTATTGATTTGAGTCCTCTCCCTCTTTTTCTTGATGATTCTGGCTAATGGTTTACCGATTTTGTTTATCTACACAAAGAACCAGCTTTTCGTTTTATTGATGTTTGCTATTGTTTTCTTTGTTTCTATTTCATTTATTTCTGCTCTGATCTTTATGATTTCTTTCCTTGTGCTAACTTTGGGTTTTGTTTGTTCTTTCTCTAGTTCTTTTAGGTGTAAAGTTAGATTGTTTATTTGAGATTTTTCTTGCTTCTTTAGGTAGGTTTGTATAGCTATAAACTTCCCTCTTAGAACTGCTTTTGCTGCATCCCATAGGTTTTGGATCATCGTGTTTTCATTGTAATTTGTCTCTAGGTATTTTTTGATTTACTCTTTGATTTCTTCAGTGATTTCTTGGTTATTTAGTAACATATTGTTTAGCCTCCATGTGTTTGTGTTTTTTTACGTTTTTTTCCCTGTAATTCATTTCTAATCTCATAGCGTTGTGGTCAGGAAAGATGCTTGATATGATTTCAATTTTCTTAAATTTACTGAGGCTTGATTTGTGACCCAAGATGTGATCTATCCTGGAGCATGTTCCGTGTGCACTTGAGAAGGAAGTGTAATCTGCTGTTTCTGGATGGAATGGCCTATAAATATCAATGAAATCTATCTGGTCTATTGTGTCATTTAAAGCTTCTGTTTCCTTATTTATTTTCATGTTGGATGATCTGTCCATTGGTGTAAGTGAGGTGTTAAAGTGTTACTGTCGATTTCCTCTTTTTTTTTTTTTTTTTTTTTTTGCTGTATGCGGGCCTCTCGCTGTTGTGGCCTCTCCCATTGCGGACCACAGGCTCTGGACGCGCAGGCTCAGCGGCCATGGCTCACAGGCCCAGCCGCTCCGCAGCATGTGGGGTCTTCCCGGACCGGGGCACAAACCCGTGTCCCCTGCATCGGCAGGCGGACTCTCAACCACTGTGCCACCAGGGAAGCCCCGATTTCCTCTTTTATAGCTTTTAGCAGTTGCCTTGTGTATCGAGGTGCTCCTATGTTGGGTGCATATATATTTGTAATTGTTATATCTTCTTGGATTAATCCCTTGATCATTATGTGGTGTCCTTCCTTGTCTCTTGTAACATTCTTTATTTTAAAGTCTATTTTATCTGATATGAGTATTGCTACTCCGGCTTTCTTTTGACTTCCATTTGCATGGAATATCTTTTTCCATCCCCTCACTTTCAGTCTGAATGTGTCCCTAGGTCTGAAGTGGGTCTCTTGTAGACAGCATATAGATGGGTCTTGTTTTTGTATCCATTCAGCAAACCTGTGTCTTTTGGTTGGAGCATTTAATCTATTCACGTTTAAGGTAATTATCGATATGCATGGTCCTATGACCATTTTCTTAATTATTTTGGGGTTTTTTTGTAGGTCCTTTTCTTCTCTTGTGTTTCCCACCTAGAGAAGTTCCTTTAGCATTAGTTGTAGAGCTGTTTTGGTGGTGCTGAATTCTGTTATCTTTTGCTTGTCTGTAAAGCTTTTGATTTCTCCATCAAATCTGAATGCGATCCTTGCTGGGTAGAGTAATCTTGGTTGTAGGTTCTTCCCTTGCATCACTTTAAGTATAACATGTCATTCCCTTCTGGCTTATAGAGTTTCTGCTGAGAAATCAGCTGTTAACCTTATGGGAGTTCCCTTATGTTATTTGTCGTTTCTCCCTTGCTGCTTTCAATAAATATTTCTTTGTCTTTAATTTTTGCCAATTTGATTACTGTGTGTCTTGGCGTGTTTCTCCTTGTGTTTATCCTGTATGAGACTCTCTGTGCTTCCTGGACTTGGTTGGCTATTTCCTTTCCCATGTTAGGGAAGTTTTCCACTATAATCTCTTCAAATATTTTCTCTGGTCCTTTCTCTCTTCTCCTTCTGGGACCCCTATAATGCGAATGTTGTTGCATTTAATGTTGTCCCAGAGGTCTTTTAGGCTGTCTTCGTTTCTTTTCATTCTTTTTTCTTTATTCTGTTCTGCAGCAGTGAATTCCACCATTCTGTCTTCCAGGTCACTTATCCGTTCTTCTGCCTCAGTTATTCTGCTATTGATTCCTTCTAGTGTAGTTTTCATTTCAGTTATTGTATTGTTCATCTCTGTTTGTTTGTTCTTTAATTCTTCTAGGTCTTTGTTAAACATTTCTTGCATCTTCTCGATCTTTGCCTCCATTCTTGTTCCGAGGTTCTGGATCATCTTCACTATCATTATTCTGAAATCTTTTTCTGGAAGGTTGCCTATCTCCACTTCATTTAGTTGTTTTTCTCGGGTTGTATGTTGTTCCTTCACCTGGTACATAGCCCTCTGCCTTTTCATCTTGTCTATCTTTCTGTGAATGTGGTTTTTGTTCCACAGGCTGCAGGATTGTAGTTCTTCTTGCTTCTGCTGTCTGCCCTCTGGTGGATGAGGCTATCTAAGAGGCTTGTGCAAGTTTACTGATGGGAGGGACTGTGGTGGTTAGAGCTGGGTGTTGCTCTGGTGGGCAGAGCTCAGTAAAACTTTAATCTGCTTGACTGCTGACGGGTGGGGCTGGTTTTCCTCCCTGTTGGTTGTTTGGCCTGAGGCAACCCAACACTGGAGGCTACCTGGGCTCTTTGGTGGGACTAATGACAGACTCTGGGAGGGCTCATGCTAAGGAGTACTTCCCAGAACTTCTGCTTCCAGTGTCCTTTCCCCACGGTGAGCCACAGCCACCCCCCTGCCTCTGCAGGAGACCCTCCAACACTAGCAGGTAGGTTTGGTTCAGTCTCCCCTGGGGTCACGTCTCCTTCCCCTGAGTCCTGATGCACACACTACTTAGTGTGTGCCCTCCAAGAGTGGAGTCTCTGTTTTCCCCAGTCCTGTCGAAGTCCTGCAGTCAAATCCCACTAGGCTTCAAAGTCTGATTCTCTAGGAATTCCTCCTCCCGCTGCCGGACCCCCAGGTTGGGAAGCCTGACGTGGGGCTCAGAACCTTCACTCCAGTGGTATAAATGTTCTCCAGTCTGTGAGTCACCCACCCAGCAGTTATGGGTTTGATTTTACTGTGATTGCACCCCTCCTACCATCTCATTGTGGCTTCTCCTTTGTCTTTGGATGTGGGATATCTTTTATGGTGAGTTCCAGTGTCTTCCTGTCGATGATTGTCCAGCAGCTAGTTGTGATTCTGGTGTTCTCATGAGAGGGAGTGAGAGCATGTCCTTCTACTCCGCCATCTTGGCTCCTCCTCCAGTAGTATCTTTTTTTTTTTTTTTTCAGTAGTATCTTTTGAAGCACAAAAGTTTTTAATTTTTATGAAGTCCATTCCATCTAGTTTTTCTTTTGTTGCTCATACTTTTAGTGTCAAATTTAAGAATACATGTCAAATCTGAGGTCATGAAAGTATACACCTATATTTTCTTCTAAAAGTTTTATGGGTCTAGCTCTTATATTTAGGTCATTGATCCATTTTGAGTTAATTTTTGTGTATGATGTGAGGTGGGGTTAAACTTCATTCTTTTGTATGTGGTTATTCAGTTGTCCCAGCACCATTTGTTGAAGGGACTGTTCTTTCTGCATTGAGTTGTCTTAGCACCCTTGTCACAAATCAGTTGGCCAGATGCTCAACACACTAATTATTAGAGAAATGCAAATCAAAACTACAGTGAGGTATCACCTCACACTGGTTAGAATGGCCATCATCAAAAAGTCTACAAATAATAAATGCTGGAGAGGGTGTGGAAAAAAGGGAACCCTCCTACACTGTTGGTGGGAAAGTAAATTGGTGCAGCCACTATGGAGAACAGTATGGAGGTTCCTTAAAAAATTAAAAATAGAGTTACCATATGATCTAGCAATCTCACTCCTGGGCATATATACAGAAAAGACGAAAACTCTAATTCAAAAAGATACATGCACTGCAGTGTTCATAGTAACTCTATTTACAGTAGCCAAGACATGGAAGCAACATAAATGTCCATCGACAGATGAGTGGATAAAGAAGATGTGGTGTGTATACATGTGTGTGTGTATATATATATATATATACATGTATACACACACACATATACAATGGAATGGTACTCAGCTATAAAAAAGAATGAAATAATGCTATTTGCAGCAACATGGATGGACCTAGAGATTATCATATTAAGTGAAGTAGTAAGACAGAAAGACAAGTATCATATGATATCACTTATAATAAAATGATAAAAATCAACTTATTTACAAAACAGAAATAGACTCACAGGCATAGAAAACAAGTGTATGGTTACTAAAGGGGAAAAGGGTGGAGAGGGATAAATTAGGAGTTTGGGATTAACAGATAGACACTACTATGTAAAAAAATCGATAAACAACAAGAACCTACTATATAGAACAGGGAACTATATTCAATATCTTGTAATAACCTATAATGGAAAAAAATCTGAAAAAGAATAGATATATATAAGTATAACTGAATCATTTTGCTGTACACCTGAAACTAACAACATTTTGAATCAACTATACTTCAGTTTTAAAAAAAGGAAAAAAAATCAGTTGGCCATACATTATGCTAAGTGAAATACGTCAGACAGAGAAAGACAAATGCTATATGATGTCACTTACATGTGGAATCTAAAAAATATTGGGTTGGTCAAAAAGTTCGTTTGGGTTTTCTGTAAGATGTTATGGAACCACCCGAACGAATTTTTTGCGCAACCCAATACAACAAACTAGTGAATATAACAACAAAGAAGCAAACTCTCAGATATAGAGAACAGGCTAGTGGTTACCAGTGGGCAGGGGTGGGGGCAGTATAGGAATGGAGGAGTGGGAGGTTAAAAGTATTGGGTGTAAGATAAGCTACAAGAATGTATTATACAATATGAGGAATATAGCCAATATTTTGTAATAACTGTAAATGGACTGTAACCTTTAAAAATGGTATTAAAAAAAATTAATTGTCCGTAGATGTTTTGGGTTTATTTCTGGACTCTCAATTCTGTTTGTTCCATTAGTTTATATGTTTTTCCTTGTGCCAGTACCACACTGTTCTGATTACTGTCGTTTCGTAGTAAGTTTTGAATTGTGAAGTATGAGTCCTCCTGCTTCGTTTTTCACTTTCAATATTATTTTGGCTGTTCTAGGCCCCTTTCAGTTATGTATAAATTTGAGGATTGGTCTTTGCATTTATGCAGAAAAAGCTACTGAAATTTTGGTAGAGATTGTATTGACTCTGTATATTGCTTTGTGGAGTATTGCAGTGTTAACAATATTAAAGTCTTCCAATTCATGAACAAGGGAAGTCTCTTACCATTTATTTAGGTTTTCTTTAATTTCTTTCAGCAAAATTTTGTAGTTTTTAGTGTGCAAGTATTTTTGGTTAAATTTATTCCTAAGTATTATATTCTCTTGGAGGCTATTGTAAATAGAGTTTTCTTAGTTTCCTTTTTCGATTGTTCATTGCAGCATATAGAAGCACAACTGAATTTCATGTGTTAATCTTCTATCCTGCAACTTTCCTGAATTTGTTTATTAGCTCTAGTTGCGTTTTGTGGATTCTGTGAGATTTTCTATATATAGAATCATGTCATCAGCAAACAGAGATAGTTTTACCTCTTCCTTTCCGAATTGGATGCTATTTCTTTTTTTTTTCTTTGCAGTACGCGGGCCTCTTACTGTTGTGGCCTCTCCCGTTGCGGAGCACAGGCTCTGGACACGCAGGCTCAGCGGCCATGGCTCACGGGCCCAGCCGCTCCGCGGCATGTGGGATCTTTCCGGCCCTGGGCACGAACCCATGTCCCCTGCATCGGCAGGCAGACTCTCAACCACTGCGCCACCAGGGAAGCCCCTTTCTATTTCTTTTTATTGCCTAATTGCTGGCTAGGAGTTTCCAGTATAATGTTGAATAGCAGTGGTGAAAGCAGGCGTCTTTGTCTTGTTCCTGATTTGAGGGGGGAAAGCCTTCTGTTTTTCATCATTAAGTATGATGTTAGCTGTGGGTTTTTCATAAACACCCTTGATCATTTTAAGGACTTCCCTTCTTTTCCTAGTTTGCTGAGTTTTCTTTTTTTTTTCATCATGATAGGGTATTGAATTCTGTCAAATACCTTTTCTGTGTTAATTCAGATGATTGTGTGGTTTTTTCTTTCATTTTGGTAATGTGGTAATTGATTTTTGTATGTTGACCCACCCTTACATTCCTGGGATAAATTCCATTTGGTCCTTATAATGTGGTATTAGATTTGGTTAGTATTTTGTTGAGAATTTTTGCATCTGTATTTATAAGAGGTATTGGCTTGTAGTTTTCTTGTGGTATTTTTGTCTTGTTTTGGTATCAGGGTAAAACTGGGCTTGTAGAATGTTAGGAAGTGTTCTCTACTCTTCTGTTTTTTGGAAGAGTTTGAGAAGGATTGCTGTTAATTCTTATCTAAATGTTTGGTAGAAGCCATGTTGTCCTGGACTTCTTTTGTTGGGAGATTTTTTGGCTACTCATTCAATCTCTTTACTTGATATAGGTCTCTTGAGATTTTCTGTTTCTTCTGAGTCATTATTGGTAATTTTTGTGTTTGTAAGAATTTGCCCATTTCTTGTAGATTGTCTAAGTTGGTGGTATGCAGTTGTTCATAGTATTCTCGTACATATTTCTACCAATACCAGTTATAACACATCCTAACAGAGTACACTTAGATTGTACTAAACTATTTTCTCAACTTTGAAAATATTCTTGCCTGAAGTTGTTCCATGCAAACTATTCATAGAAGCCTAATTTTTCAGTTTAAACTCTGCATTGAGTCTTCAAGTAAATAATAATTAAGTAAAATCAGTAACATTTGGTTACACAGCAGGAGCCAAGGAGAACCTTGAAACCTTTTGTTTTGTAATTGCCTCTTGATGTTGCTACCAGTGTCCTCAATTTTTCAACCAACCATCCTTGCTGATAGTCTTTACTAGTTTATTTATTGATTGATTGATTGATTGGTTGGTACGCGGGCCTCTCACTGTTGTGGCCTCTCCCGTTGCGGAGCACGGACTCTGGACGCGCGGACTCTGGACGCGCGGACTCTGGACGCGCAGGCTCAGCCGCCATGGCTCACGGGCCCAGCCGCTCCACGGCATGTGGGATCTTCCCGGACCGGGGCACGGACCCATGTCCCCTGCATTGGCAGGCAGACTCTCTACCACTGCGCCACCAGGGAAGCCCTTTACTGGTTTATTTTCTCTGAAGTTTCTTCAGTTGCTGCAGTCAGACACAATTTAAGTAAATTACCATTAGTAAGTGGCTTTCTTTGCTTGCCTAACAGACGAGCCATTCAGAAACTTTCTTTGGTTGCAGCCTCATTTTAATTTTTTCTTCTTCTGAAGAAATCCTGCTGTGATAAGGTATTCTGTTTTTTCTCATTTTTTCTCTTGTTTTCCTGTTAGTTGGGAGTATTGTGATGAATGCTTACTGGTAATGCTGATGTATAAGGTATTCTTATAGCACAGCCATAATGTTATTGCACAATAAACATAATTCTTTGCCATCTAATTTGATAAGAAGATAACTCACACTCTACTGTGCCTTAAAAGCATGGCATTCAATTTGAAGTCCACTTTTCTCTTTCCTGTTTTTTTTTTCTTTCCTGTTTTTTAGTGATAGGTATGTACCAGTAAGTTTTAAAAAATGTTGCAATACATCAATATGCTTTGCACTCAGAATGCACATAGAACTGTGTCACTGCAGTTTGTTAGTGCACCAAGTAACAGTGGGAAGCATTATCTCTCACAGCTACTCAGCTCTACTTTTGTTCCATGAAAGTAACCATAGGTTGTATATAAATGAATGAGCATGGCTATATTCCAATAAAACTTCATTTGTGGACACCAGAATTTGAATTTCACATTATTTTGTGTCATTAAACAGTACTATTTTGATTTTTTCCAACCATTTTAAAACCATTCTTAGGTTGTAGCCTGTGCAGAAACAGGTGGTAGGCCAGGTTTGGCCTGTGGGCTAAATTTTACCAACCCCTGCTTTACAGTTTAAGCAAATACATTTGTAGGCAACCTGTGTTGCCCAGATTACTGCATGCTTGCCTGGGGCCCCCTGGTGGCTGAAGGGGGCAAATATGTCTCGATATGGTCAAATTACTGAAGCACCATGAATTTGAGAATTCTAGAGTTGGAAATCTAGATGTAGGACTGTTTATCATAGTGAGATTGTAGTAGCTGCTCATATCATTTCCAGAGCTTGGACTGTGGTGACATTTAGGAAAAAGATAAAACAGCACTCCCCCAAATTTTGCATGCAAATCTCTGCAATGCTTTAAGACATCATTCTGATATAGAATGTTTCTTCATCTACAGTTTACTTGGGGGAAGGGTGTGGATTTCAGCATTATTCAACACAAAATAGCATTGGTACAATAATTACATTTTAATGAAACTATATCTTCCAAGGGTGACTTTCTTCCCTTCTCCCCCACCCTTTTTCCCCCCCTCAAAGGGTTGAAGTTTAATACATTGATAATTTTTGCTACTTTATCAAGTACATTTCTTTTTTTTTTTTTTTTTTTTTGCGGTACGCGGAGCTCTCATTGTTGTGGCCTCTCCGGTTGCGGAGCACAGGCTCCGGATGCACAGGCTCAGCTGCCATGGCTCACGGGCCTAGCCGCTCCGCGGCACGTGGGATCTTTCCGGACCGAGGCACGAATCCGTGTCCCCTGCATCTGCAGGCGGACTGTCAACCACTGTGCCACCAGGGAAGCCCATCAGATACATTTCTTTTTTTAAAAAATGAATTAATTAATTTTGGGCTGCGTTGGGTCTTCATTTCTGCGTGCGGGCTTTTCTCTAGTTGCAGCGAGTGGGGGCTATCCTTCGTTGCAGCGCATGGGCTTCTCATTGCGGTTGCTTCTCCTGTTGTGGAGCACGGGCCCTAGGTGCGCGGGCTTCAGTAGTTGTGGGCTCAGTAGTTGTGGTTCGCAGGCTCTAGAACTCAGGCTCAGTAGTTGTGGTGCACTGGCTTAGTTGCTCTGCGACATGTGGGATATTCCCGGAGCAGGGCTCAAACCCGTGTCCCCTGCGTTGGCAGGCAGAGTCTTAACCCCTGCACCACCAGGGAAGTTCCTATCAAGTACATTTCTAAGTAAATTGGATTTTTTTTTTTAACTACAGAAGTATGGTGGTGAATAATTCAGTGACAGTTTGTATAGTTGGGTGCTGCTGTCTTGCTTTGAACCAAGGTGCCAGCAGTTTTTTATATTTTTGTTTTTTTAATTTTAGTAAACTATACATAGCATAAAATCTACCATCTTAACCATTTATAAGTGTATAGTTTAGTGGAATTAAGTATAGTCCCATTTTTGTGCACCTGCAGGCGTGAGTTTTTTAATCTGCCATTTTAAACTTTTTTTATATATATAAATTTTTTTTATTTTTTATTTATTTATTTTTGGCTGTGTTGAGTCTTCGTTGCTGTGCGTGGGCTTTCTCTAGTTGTGGCGAGCAGGAGTTACTCTTCATTGCAGTGCGCGGGCTTCTCATTGCAGTGGCTTCTCTTGTTGCAGGGCACAGGCTCTATGTGCACGGGCTTCAGTAGTTGTAGCATGTGGGCTTCAGTAGTTGTGGTTCACAGGCTCTAGAGCACAGGGTCAGTAGTTGTGGCACACGGGCTTAGTTGCTCCGTGGCATGTGGGATCTTCTCGGAGCAGGGCTCGAACCCGTGTCCCCTGCATTGGCAGGCGGATTCTTAACCACTGCGCCACCAGGGAAGTCCCCATTTTAAACTCTTGATCCAAAAAATGAAACCCTCCTGTTCTGGTCAATCCCAGATTTGCTATATATTTCTGAATGAAATTATTCTCAAATATAATAGAGATCATGCATTTCCTTTTTAAAACTTTGATGGTTTATATTATCCTTAGAATAAAATTTAAACTCCTTACTATGATCCTTCTAGGTTTTTGCTTCTTTCAGTTTTCCCCCTTCAGTTGTTAACTGTTGCCATAGTTGGCCTTTTGCTTCCTCAAAGAAGCCAAGGTCTTATGTGACTCAGTGTTTGCTTATACTTTCCCCCTGTGTTGGAGCTCTTATACTCATGCCTCTCCACCCCCACCTCCCTTTTCTTTGCTTGCTGGTTCCTATGCTACCTTCTCAGAAAGGCCATCCCTGTACTCTCTTTAAAATAGGTTCCTTCTTTAGTCTCTTTCCCACCACTTAGTAATACTTATAATTTTTAATTTTTGTTTTTGTCGATCTCCTCTGAGACTGTACACTCCATGAGGGCAAGGACCATGCATGTCTTATTTATACCTAGCATCTAGAACAATTCCTAGAAAATACTAATCACATTATAAATAGTTGAATGAATGAACACTTTCTTCACTTGGGTTCTGGTATGCCACACTTTTGGTTCTTCCATTTCACTGACTGTCTCGTCTCCTTTCTTATCCATTCTTTTTTGTCTCGCTGTCGCTAAAGTTTGGAATCCTCTATGCCTCAGTTGCCTGCTTTCTTCTTTTTTTTAATAGATCTTTATTGGAGTATAATTGCTTCACAATACTGTATTAGTTCCTGTTGTACACCAAAGTGAATCAGCTATATGCATACATATATCCCCTCCCTCTTGAGCGTCCCTCCCATCCTCCCTATCCCATCCCTCTAGGCCATCGCAAAGCACCCAGCTGATCTCCCTGTGGCCTGCTTTCTTCTATATCTATCTCTGTCTAAGCTCACTCCCTAGTCATCTCTTGTGGTCTTATGGCTTCAAATATTATCTATGCATTCATAAGACTCCCAAGTTTACATGGCCAGGCTGAGACTTTTTTTTTTTTTTTAGGCCGTGCCATGCGGCATGCAGGATCTTAGCTCCCAGCCAGGGATCGAACCTGTGCCTCCTGCATTGGGAGTGTGGAGTTTTAACCACTGGACTGCCAGGGAAGTCCCCAGGCTGAGACTTTTTTTTTTTTTTTTTTGCGGTATGCGGGCCTCTTACTGTTGTGGCCTCTCCCGTTGCAGAGCACAGGCTCCGGATGCGCAGGCTCAGCGGTCATGGCTCACGGGCCCAGCTGCTCTGCGGCATGTGGGATCTTCCCGGACCGGGGCATGAACCCATGTCCCCTGCTTCAGCAGGCGGACTCTCAACCACTGCGCCACCAGGGAAGCCCAGGCTGAGATTTTTTAATGTAACTATGTACTTGATATCTCTACTTGGAAAGTTTATTGGAATCTCACATTTAATATGTACAAAGTGAAGTTTTTTTATTTCATATCTCTCAACTCTTTCTCATTTTCTCCTTCATTTCAGTAATTAGAAGTACTGTTCTTGTAATAGTTCAGGCCCAAAACCTTGGTGTCATCTTTGAGTCCCCTCTTTCTCCCATTTAATTCATCAATGAGTTCTGACAGCTCTACCATAATTAGAAAAAAACTCACTTCTTAATGTTTCCTCTGCTTTTACAACCCACCACCTCCTGGGTCCTTATGCTCCATTATTTGGCACCTGGCTTATAACAAGTCTCTTAAATGTATATCAGATTATATATATATATATATCAAATCATGACACTGCTTTGCTTACTACCCTCCAGTGGTTTCTCATCTCGTAATAAAAACCAGTCATTCTACTGGTTTATGAGGCCTTACTTGAGTAGCCAGTGGCCCCACCGCCCACCAAGCCCTTATCATTTTATCTCCTCACTCTATTCCTACTGGCCTTCTTGCTTTTTCTCATAAACTCCAAAAATACTCCGTTCTCAGGCCTTTTGCACTCACTATTTCCTATACCCACAATATTCTTCCCCTAGATCTCTGTATAGCTCATTCCTCATATCCTTTTGGTATCTCCTCAAACATTGGAGAAAGAGCCCTTTTCTGACCTATCTAAATTAACTTCCCCTTTTCCCTACTCCATTCTCCTTACTTTATTTTATTTTTCCTTATAGCAAATATCATCACCTGACATTTTACTAGAATATAAGTTCTAAGAGGATGGGGACTTTACTCATATGTAAAGCTTACTCATGTTTTCAATGTCTACAACATGCCTGCTATATAGTAGCTACTCAAAAAATATTTATTAAATGAATGATCACATTGCTTGTGGTTTTAGGGCAAAATACACATATATGGTTGAAAAGTGAATAGGACAAAGTTAGCACCTGCGAAATGGCAAAATGGGAATACAGAAAGAAACTGGTTAATGACTTTGTTGAACTGAAGAAATAACACCTACACTGGGGATGTTCTACCTTTGGACCTGGTGTTATTGTTGGATGAAAAATACTGCCCCTCCCCCTCAGCTACTTTGAGTTCAGTTTTCTGTTCCTTGCAGCCTACAAACATATTTCATACAGAACCATTTTAGTCCTAAATTACACTAAATTTTAAAATAACATCTTGGTTGAAGAAACTGTCTTATGTCCCTCCAATGTTGCAAATTAAAACAAGTCTTCTGAAACAAATGTCTCTTATGTAGTAGGAGTGCTAAAAATGTGTGTGCCCTGTCATCTAGTAACTCTGCCCTTAATTTATCCTTGAAGACTACTTCAAAAGAAGATAAAAAGCTATAGGTATAGAGATGTTCAATGCTACATTATTTATAAGAGTAAAAAGTAGGAAATAACTATGATCATTGACTTGACATTTTATATGGCCTTGAAAATTGTTTAGAAACTTTATAAAGCCCAATATAATATGAAAAAATTGAAAGACCAAGTTGTATGTTAAATAGGCAAAACAAATCTAGACTGTTAGAAGTCAATATAGTGTTTACTTTTTTGGGAGAGGTAATAACTTGGAAGGGAGCCAAAGGGGGACTTCTGAGATGTTCTTTTTTTTTTTTGAAGTATAGTTGATTTACAGTGTTGTATTAGTTTCTGGTGTATAGCAAAGGGATTCAGATATGTATGTGTGTGTGTGTGTGTGTGTATATATATATATTCTTTTTCAGATTCTTTTCCATTATAGTTTATTACAGGATATTGACTATAGCTTCCTGTGCCATACAGTAGGACCTTGTTGTTTATCTTTTTATATAGTAGTTTGTATCTGCTAATCCCAAACTCCTAATTTATCCCTCCTCCTGTGTTCTTTTTTTTAAAGGGAGCTATTACAGGGTGTGTATGTTTGTGACAGCTTACCCAAACTATATACTTACGATATGTGTACTTTTGTGTATGTACCTTATCCTTTAATAAAAGGTTTTTAAAAAACCCAAAACTGTTATGGTCACAACTGTATAAAATATATACCCATGTAGACCAGGACATACATGAAAATGTTAAATGTGAGGTGATAGCACTTGTTTACAATTTCTTTGATGATTTTCTTATAGTCAGATAAGAAACAAATTTTTTAACTTTTAAAAAATACTTTTAATTGTGAAAAATATACATATATGTTCATTATATATTTATTACAGCTTTATTGAGATATAATTTACATACCATACAATTCACCCATTTAGAGTTTATAATTTAGTGGTTTTTAGTTTATTTACAGAATAGTGCAACCATTACCACAGTCACTGTTACAACATTTTCATCACCCCAGAAAGAAACCCAATACCCATTAGCAGTCACTCCCCATTTTCCCCCAGACCTCTTCATTTTGTTGTTTATTTTTTAAATAAATTTATTTATTTATGTATTTTTGGCTGTGTTGGGTCTTCTTTGCTGCCCACGGGCTTTCTACTCTTCACTGTGGTGCATGGGCTTCTCATTGCGATGGCTTCTCTTGTTGCGGAGCACGGGCTCTAGGCGTGCGGGCTTCAGTAGTTGCAGTACGCAGGCTTGGTAGTTGTGGCTCACAGGCTTGGTTGCTCCATGGCATGTGGGATCTTCCCGGACCAGGGCTCGAACCTGTGTCCCCTGCACTGACAGACAGATTCTTAACCACTGTGCCACCAGTGAAGTCCTTGTTGTTTATTTTTAATAGCTTTTCCCTTCAGCTTTTTTTTCCTTTTTTTCCAATAAATTTATTCATTTGTTTTTATTTTTGGCTGTCTTGGGGTCTTCGTTGCTGCGCGTGGGCTTTCTCTAGTTGCAGCGAGCGGGAGCTACTCTTCGTTGCAGTACGCGGGCTTCTCATTGCGGTGGTTTCTCTTGTGGAGCACGGGCTCCAGGCAGGCGGGCTTCAGTAGTTGCGGCATGCGGGCTCAGTAGTTGTGGCTCGTGGGCTCTCTAGAGCGCAGGCTCAGTAGCTGTGGCGCACAGGCTTAGTTGCTCCGCGGCATGTGGGAATTTCCCGGACCAGGGCTTGAACCCGTGTCCCCTGCATTGGCAGGCGGATTCCACTGCGCCACCAGGGAAGCCCCCTTCAGCTTTTTATCTAAGTCACAGATGGGTTTTCTTCTTTGCAGTTCTGATTTCCTTCTTCTCTTGATTCAGTAAGTGGGTTGAGAGAGTGGAGTGAGTGGTATACTTAGAAAGGTGTTTCAATTTATTAGGAAATATTTCAGAATTAAAAAAAATAAGGTATGTATTGGGTTCTTGCTAAATATTAGTCATTGTGTTAGGTTGCTTGCCTTAAAATGGTCCCATGCATTTCGGGTCATACTCTACTCACAGCCTTCCAGTTTTACAGAAAAAAGTGCCTCAGAAAACTGAGGTTCAGGCAGGTTAAGTAACTTGTCCATGTTCACACAGTGGTGGGAAGGCAGAGCCAGGGTTTAAACCTAGGGGGTTTTGTTTTGTTGTTTTAATATATGTAAAAACTCTTTACTGAGTATGTTCACTAAGCACAGAACATCTTAAAAGCTCCCAAATCTAGGACTTATGGAGGTAGTTAAATTGTAGGATGCTGGCTAATGATGACACCAAGAGTCTAAAGACATGTGTTTGTTATTTTCCACTGGTACTTATGTAATTAAATAATGTGATCTACTTGAGTACTTTTGAGCAGAGGCTACAGATTTGTGCTTCTCTTTGTTGTATCTATGAACAGTTTTGTCTTTGGTTTCCCAGTGATGATCTCTGGAAAAAGTGAAGATGTTCAACCAACACCTTGTATGAGGGGTTAGTACTACTTCTGCCTCTGTGAAAATGGAAAATAATCGCACCTCCCTAAAAGTGAAGTTGCAAAAATACCCTTATTGCTGCAGGTGCTCTCAGTAGGTAATTTGGCAGGACTTGTTTAGTGTTAAATACTCTAGCAAGGGGTACATTTTAAAAGTTCTGCCTTTATGAGGATTACTTTAACAATTAATCAATAGTTAAAAGCCCTGTTGAGTTATTTTCTAGTTGAGGTGAAGGATCCAGTGGGGTCATGTGTCTTTTGTAACCTGGTTTGCCATGACCAAAGATATGAATTCTTGATGGTGTGACTGTGAACGGAAGAACTCTTTCTGTTCATCATAAACATTTCTTGAATTTTATTGCAAGGAAACTGAGGCCTTGGAGAGGTTAAAATATGTGACTAAGCTCACAACTAATGGCAGAGGTAGGCTAGTGTCTAGGTCTCCTGAATATCAGTCTGTAATACTTTGCATTAATAAACTAGTGTGTATAATTATAATTAAAAACCTTTCAAAGACTCTGCTTTATCCTTTACTCCATTTTAACCTGCAGACCCCAGAGGAGGCTGAATTTATATGATCATATCATTACATAATTCTGTGAGTATTTTTTAGAATTATGGATATGATTATTTCTTTTATAAAAGCATTTATTGTTTTCAGATTCTTATTTTAGAAAATACGGAAATACAGAAAAAGAGAAAAAATTAAATATGTGATAATTATGTATATCTGCAGAAATAATCAGATGCATTAAAACACACACACACACACACACCACTCTTCAGTGGAGCTAATGTACATTTTATGTCCCACTTTCTTCCTCTCAAGATTATTATTATTTACGTTCTCATCTAGTAATTTATACATCTAAGATTTCTAATTTCTTGTTTTGTTAATTTTTTTCTTTTTTGCTCCCCCCAACCCCCATAGATCTTGAGCCAGATGATTGTGCATCCATTTACATCTTTAATGTAGATCCACCTCCATCTACTTTAAACTCACCACTTTGCTTACCACATCATGGATTACCGTCTCACTCTTCTGTTTTGTCATCATCGTTTCAGCTCCAAGGTCACAAAAACTATGAAGGAACTTGTGAAATTCCTGAATCTAAATACAGCCCATTAGGTGGTCCCAAACCCTTTGAGTGCCCAAGTATTCAAATTACATCCATCTCTCCTAACTGTCATCAAGAAATTGATACTCATGAAGATGACCTACACATAAATGACCCAGAAAGGGAATATTTGGAAAGGCCTTCTAGAGATCATCTCTATCTTCCTCTTGAGCCATCCTACCGGGAGTCTTCCCTTAGTCCTAGTCCTGCCAGCAGCATCTCTTCTAGGAGCTGGTTCTCAGATGCGTCTTCTTGTGAATCTCTTTCACATATTTATGATGATGTGGATTCGGAGTTGAATGAAGCTGCTGCCCGATTTACTCTCGGATCCCCTCTGACTTCTCCTGGTGGCTCCCCAGGAGGCTGCCCTGGAGAAGAGTCCTGGAATCAACAGTATGGACTTGGACACTCCTTGTCACCTAGGCAATCTCCTTGCCACTCTCCTAGATCTAGTGTCACTGATGAGAATTGGCTGAGCCCCAGGCCAGCCTCAGGACCCTCATCAAGGCCTACTTCCCCTTGTGGGAAACGGCGGCACTCTAGTGCTGAGGTTTGTTATGCTGGGTCCCTTTCACCTCATCACTCACCTGTTCCTTCTCCTGGTCACTCCCCCAGGGGAAGTGTAACAGAAGATACCTGGCTCAATGCTTCTGTCCAGGGTGGATCAGGCCTTGGCCCTGCACTTTTTCCATTTCAGTACTGTGTAGAGACTGATATTCCTCTGAAAACAAGGAAGACTTCTGAAGATCAAGCTACCGTACTACCAGGAAAATTAGAGCTCTGTTCAGATGACCAAGGGAATCTTTCACCATCCCGGGAAACTTCAATAGATGATGGCCTTGGATCTCAGTATCCTTTAAAGAAAGATTCATCTGGTGACCAATTTCTTTCAGTTCCTTCACCCTTTACCTGGAGCAAACCAAAGCCTGGTCACACCCCTATATTTCGGTGAGTTGATGGAAATAGATGATGGTCATTTTTCATGTTTATGTGTTATTGGTGGCATGTAACTACATTATCTATATAGAATTATTTGACCGTTTTTCTTCCTCCTTTTTTTTCTTCAATTTCTTGCAGACAAAGTCCACATTTATTTTCCTTTTAGTCTTAAAAGTGTCTTTAGATAGGCTAAAGTTATAATTTTCAAAGTGTATAATGAATTGCAGATAATAGCAAATTAATTACATTTAAGAATCCCTAGAAGGAATTTTCTTATCCACAAAAGCTTCTTGTAAAAGATTGATTATAGTATAAATTAAATTACTAATAAAACCACTTGGGGGGCTTCCCTGGTGGCGCAGTGGTTGGGAGTCCGCCTGCCGATGCAGGGGACACGGGTTCGTGCCCCGGTCCGGGAGGATCCCACATGCCGCGGAGTGGCTGGCCCCATGAGCCATGGCCGCTGAGCCTGCGCGTCCGGAGCCTGTGCTCCGCCGCGGGAGAGGCCACAGCAGTGAGAGGCCCACGTACCGCAAAAAAAAAAAAACCACTTGGGAATAGGCTTTTTATATTTTTAAGAACTCAATATACAAGTGAAATTTGCTTTTTATATTTGTAGCAAGTGGTTTTTCCCATAATTTTTTTTTTGTCTTTTTACTTCATAAGTTTGTGATTTTTTTGTTGTTGTAGAGGAATTTTTAAATTTTATATATTCAGGTTTGTCTTTTCCTTCACGGCTTTTGGATTTTATGTTATATTTGAAAGCCTACCCCACTCTAAAGTAACTACAAATAAAAAAATCTAACTCTCACGAGTTTCTAACAAAATTTTTATGTATAATTTTTATAATATATGTACATAACATGTAGTATTTGTATTTATAAATTTTATATATATATATATAAAATTTTTTTTTTTTTTGAATCGTGAGTCCGGCTAAGGACTGGAGTGAAGACTATTGTAATGACTTTATTTTCTAAGTGGCTTATCAGTTACCACAATGCCATTTATAGAATCAATCTAGTCTATAATTGATTAGAAAAGACAACTTACCATGTATTAAATCCCCACATGGAGTTGGGTCTGTTTACTTTTTTTAAAAATGTTTTTTTGTTGGTATGAATGTTTATTTCTGGATCTAGATCTTTAGAAAAATATAATGTGGAATTATGGTATTGAAGATTCCTTTGAGCCCATCACTTTGCATCTGAAAATTATCTTAATCTTTTTAGGGGTTTGCTTGAACAAGTGCAGAAACTCGCTGAGAGTTGATGAAGTTGAGTTGTTGCTTCAGACTAATAAAAATTAATACCTTTGATCTTCAGAGTAGCTGGTAAAGCTAGGCTGAGGACATTCAAGGAAGTAATGAAATGATTTAGGAATTTACTGTAGGCATGATAGCATTTCAAAGGTAGAAGAGACCTTTAAAGTCCCATTTCACCAATCATTAAGAAGATATTACTTTCTAATACAAATCATTCTAGGTTTGGGTCCATTAATATTTGACCTGTGGACGTAGAAGTTGTTTCTTTTCTAATGCCATATTTTCAATGCTAATATATCTAAATGAACCTCTCCCCTTTAAGCTGTTTAAATTTTGATTGTTTTTGTAATTATATACACATATTTGAGAAAGTTACAGTTTATGAAATCTTAGAATTTATCCTTTTAAAAAATATATATATGAAACTAAAAAGTAGATAAAATTGATTTTATTCTTCAGGTTAAAGAATTATTTCTTAAACACCCACCATATCCAGTGTTATAACTTATTAAGTGATGTTTTCTTTTTTTATTTTATTTTTTGAATACTTTGCTTCAATGATCATGGGAAGAAATGTTGGTGCAAGTAATTTGAATCATTGCTTGACAATACTAGCGTGGTGAAATGCATCTTTGTGTGTTTTGTTTATAGCACGTCTTCATTACCTCCACTAGACTGGCCTTTACCAACTCATTTTGGACAATATGAACTGAAAATAGAAGTGCAACCTAAAACTCATCATCGAGCCCATTATGAAACTGAAGGTAGCCGAGGAGCAGTGAAAGCATCTACTGGGGGACATCCTGTTGTGAAGGTATGAGATTTTGGGGATGTTTCTGCAGATACCATACATCTGTTAATGATATGGTCTATTCAGTCAGGTACTGCTGAGCCCGAAGAGAGAAAATTTTCAAACCTAGAAAGCTTACATTGAGGTTTTGTGTCCTTGTTGATAGCACTTCCGCATTGAGGTGGTTTTTTTTTTTGCTAGGCTAAAAGATATTCTTCCTGGACTGACTCTCCAGCTGGTGAAACTCAGGGGAAAGATTATAATGGTCAAATAGTTGTTTTTCTGATCTAAAAAAAAATTGTATTATGTTTATAAGTACAATACATGCTTGTTTAAAGTCCAAATAATACAGAAAAGTAGAAAGAATAAAGCAATAAAATACCTAAAATCTAACCCCCTCAGAAATAAGCAGTTGTTAACATTTGATTAACATTCCAGATAATTCTCTGTGTGTATGTTTAGTGGAAGACTAGATGGATGACTAGAAAAATGCATGGACTTTTTTTAAGGATAAGATTATGTTGAACATCTTTGTAATTAATTTTTATTTGAATTTATTAGAAAATAAAACTAAAGTGAAATTATTATAATTATATAATATTCGAGTGTATAAAATATAATATGTAAGTTTTGACTCATAAGAATTGAATATTGGGCTTCCCTGGTGGCGCAGTGGTTGAGAGTCTGCCTGCCAATGCAGGGGACACGGGTTCGAGCCCTGGTCTGGGAAGATCCCACATGCTGCGGAGCAACTAGGCCCGTGAGCCACAACTACTGAGCCTGCGCGTCTGGAGCCTGTGCTCCGCAACAAGAGAGGCCGCGATAGTGAGAGGCCCGCGCACCGCGATGAAGAGTGGCCCCCACTCGCCGCAACTAGAGAAAGCCCTCGCACAGAAACGAAGACCCAACACAGCCAAAAATAAATAAATAAATAAAATTATTTTTTTTAAAAAGAATTGAATATTAACCTTAATTTTACTTGAATGAAACATTTAAAAAATGAAACAGAAATAAAACTATATGGGGGCTTCCCTGGTGGCTCAGTGGTTAAGAGTCCGCCTGCCGATGCAGGGGACACGGGTTCGTGCCCCGGTCCGGGAAGATCCCACATGCCGTGGAGCGGCTAGGCCCGTGAGCCATGGCCGCTGAGCCTGTGCGTCCGGAGCCTGTGCTCAGCAACAGGAGAGGCCACAACAGTGAGAGGCCTACGTACACTACCCTCTACCTCCTGAATTTTGATGCTTATATTATTCTTCCTTACAGATCTATAGACATCTCCCTGCCTCATGTCCCACCACTCCTGTTATTTAGCTTAGTCCTATATGTGTTGATAGTTGGATTCAGTGATTACTACTAATTCTTTTTTTTTTATTTTTTTTATTTTTTTATTTTTTTGCAGTACGTGGGCCTCTCACTGTTGTGGCCTCTCCCGTTGCGGAGCGCAGGCTCCGGACACGCAGGCTCAGCGGCCATGGCCCACGGGCCCAGCCGCTCCGCAGCATGTGGGATCCTCCCGGACCGGGGCACGAACCTGTGTCTCCTGCATCGGCAGGCGGACTCTCAACCACTGCGCCACCAGGGAAGCCCACTACTAATTCTTTTTTATTTTTTCTTTTTCAAGTGTTTTTGTTTGTTTAAGGAGGGCTTTGGATTCTATATTCCTTGCATTCTTTCATGATTGAGAATGTTTATTTGTTGCCTTTATATACTCAAACATCAGAATGGCTATGTATAATAATCTTTTTTTTTTTTTTTTTTGCGGTACGCGGGCCTCTCACTGTTGTGGCCTCTCCTGTTGCGGAGCACAGGCTCCGGACGCGCAGGCCCAGCAGCCATGGCCCACGGGCCCAGCCGCTCCACGGCATGTGGGATCCTCCCGGACCGGGGCACGAACCCGTGTCCCCTGCATCGGCAGGCAGACTCTCAACCACTGCGCCACCAGGGAAGCCTGGGTTTTCTCTTCTCTAGTTGTGACGCTCAGGCTGCAGGGCGCTTCGGCTCTGTAGTTGTAGTGCGCGGGTTCCAGAGCTCGTGGGCCCTGTAGTTTGCTGCACATGGGCTGTAGTTGAGGCGCGCGAGCTCAGTAGTTGTGGTACGCGGGCTTAGTTGCCCCACGACATGTGGAATCTTAGTTCCCTGACCAGGAATCGAACCAGGGTACCCTGCATTGTAAGGTGGATTCTTTACCCCTGGACCACCAGGGAAGCCCGCCCCCCCCACCTTTGTTTATAAATGGCTGCACCGAGCAGCTTGTGAAGTCTTAGTTCCCGGACCAGGGATTGAACCCAGGCTCTGGCAGTGAAAGCGCAGAGTCCTAACCACTGGGACTGCCAGGGAATTCCCCATTTCTTGTATCTTTGCCTTTTGAAAGAAGTTATTTACAAGTGCTTAAATGAACAAAATCTTTTGGGAGTACAAGTGATTTGTTTCCACAGTATTCCTTTAATTAAAAACTGATTCCCTGCCAAAAAAAATCGCGGCTGGGACGGGGGAATTCCCTGGCAATCTGGTGGTTAGGACTCGGGTCCTTCCACTGCCAGGGCTCCCTGCTTAAAGGGAGACTAACACTTTGAATATTATCAGTGTTTTATATTCTCCTTGTGAGTGACTTATTTTTTTTTCCTAACTTGTTTCTTTAGAAATTATATCATTCATTATACTTGAAATTACTTAACCAGAGTATGTCTGGAGGTTGATGTTTCTTTTTCAGTCTTCCCCACTACCTATGATGCTCCCTTTCAAATTGAGATTCTTCCTTCCTGCAAGAAAAATTTTCTACATTATGTATCTATATATTTCCTGTTCTATATGTTTTGTCTTTACTTCAGAGGCTCCAGTTACTATTCACATGTTGACTTCTTTTGTCAGTCCTCCATATCTATGTTCTTTTCTCGGGATACTTTAATGTATTTTTTTTTTTTTTAGTAAACCTATTTATTTATTTATCTATCTATCTATTTATTTATTTATTTATGGCTGCATTGGGTCTTCGTTGCTGCCTGTGGGCTTTCTCTAGTTGCGGCACGTGGGGGATGCTCTTCGTTGCGGTGCGCAGGCTTCTTATTGCGGTGGCTTCTCTTGTGGAGCACGGGCTCTATGCATGCGGGCTTCTGTAGTTGTGGCTTGCGGGCTCTAGAACACAGGCTCAGTAGTTGCGGCCCACGGGCTTAGTTGCTCCGCGGCATGTGGGATCTTCCCAGACCAGGGCTCGAACCCGTGTCCCCTGCGTTAGCAGGCGGATTCTTTTTTTGTTTTTTGCGGTACGCGGGCCTTTCACTGTTGTGGCCTCTCCCGTTGCGAGCACAGACTCCGGATGCGCAGGATCAGTGGCCATGGCTCACGGGCCCAGCCGCTCTGCGGCATGTGGGATCTTCCCAGACCGGGGCACGAACGCGTGTCCCCTGCATCGGCAGGCGGACTCTCAACCATTGCGCCACCAGGGAAGCCCGGCAGGTGGATTCTTAACCACTGCGCCACCAGGGAAGCCCCCTGCGACTGTGTTTTGTGTTTTGAATTTTAAATTGGTTCCTTGGCTCCACTTACCACTCATTTGATATTTTATCATTATATTTGGTCTCATGATTTATTGAATTTATATTCTTGAATCTTTTAGTGTGGAGCATTCACCAGCAGTCAATTTCTGTGTTCTGTTTCCTGTGTGTGTGTGTTGAGGGGAGGTTTTGTTTTCATTTTTATTGTATTTTCAACTGTCTTTTGCATAATTTCCTACTTTTTTCCTTAAATAAAAACAAAAACAAACCATGTATATTATGGTTGCCTAATTGCCTTGTCTTTTCCTCCCATTTTGTTTGAGAGCTTTGGTCTATAGCCTGAGGCGATTGGGGTAAAGAGGTAGAGAATTAGTTTAGGATAGGCCTTGTTGGGTTTGGCTCAAGAAAGTGAACAATATCATGTATGTGGCCCACTCCCAGTATGTTAGTATGTATCATATTTTCATGAGCTTTGCTTGTTCCTCTTGTACAACACAGAGTTCTGGAAGATGAAAGCACTTCTGACCTTTTTTGCCTCTGCCAAAGGCTCTGGAGCAGAATGCAGGATCTTTTCTTCGTGAGGCAGAGTTTTTCCTTGACTTGCCTCAGAGTTGCCTACTTAGAACTTTGATCTACTTTGCTACAAATTAGTTAGCATTCTCTGCTATTTTATTTTCCCACTTTATTACTTTTATTCCATTAATTTACTCTTTAATTTTATTTGCTCACTTTTCCTATTACCGTTCCTGGTGAGTGAAGGTATGGATTGGTTAGCAGCTCTGCCATACTGCATCAGAGTCTTCTGTTTCACAGTCCTCACCACCCCCTTGCCCTTTTGAAGTTTATAGCTCAAAGTTGTTCTTTATTTGGTTATTACTGGTAGATTTTTGGCTGTTTCCTACCCCCCACACATATACATTTTGTTTATTTTGTTACGTATTAGGGGAAGAAGATTGTGATACTACTTCATTTCATTGTCTTTATCCAGAAGTTCTTTTTCTTTTTCTAATATCAAGAGGAAAATAAGCATTATATGATGAGAGCAGGTCATGCCAAATTGAAAAAGAAACATTCCTGATTGTACATACTCTACCACACTTGCAGAGCTGTATGCTTTGTATGGAACACTCTATTTGTGCATGCCCACTTCTGAGACCACATTTTTTCCACCAGCAGAGGTGGCCCCTCTCCAGGAACTAAGAAGAATATTTGTAAGATTTCTACACTATTCTGAGAATTTTTTTTTATTTAATTTTATTTTTTTTAAACAGCAGGTCCTTGTTAGTCATCAGTTTTATACACATCAGTGTATACATGTCAATCCCAATCGCCCAATTCATTCACCACCACCACCACCACCCCACCATCACTTCCCCCCTTGGTGTCCATACGTTTGTTCTCTACATCTGTGTCTCAATTTCTGCCCTGCAAACTGGTTCATCTGTACCATTTTTCTAGGTTCCACATATATGCGTTAATATACAATATTTGTTTTTCTCATTCTGACTTACTTCACTCTGTATGAGAGTCTCTAGATCCATCCACGTCTCAACAAATGACCCAATTTCGTTCCTTTTTATGGCTGAGTAATATTCCATTGTATATATGTACCACATCTGCTTTATCCATTCGTCTGTTGATGGGCATTTAGGTTGCTTCCATGTCCTAGCTATTGTAAATAGTGCTGCAATGAACATTGGGGTGCATGCGTCTCTTTGAATTATGGTTTTCTCTGGGTATATGCCCAGTAGTGGGATTGCTGGGTCATATGGTAATTCTATTTTTAGTTTTTTAAGGAACCTCCATACTCTTCTCCATAGTGGCTGTATCAATTTACATTTCCACCAACAGTGCAAGAGGGTTCCCTTTTCTCCACACCCTCTCCAGCATTTGTTGTTTGTAGATTTTCTGATGATGCCCATTCTAACTGGTGTGAGGTGATACCTCATTGTAGTTTTGATTTGCATTTCTCTAATAATTAGTGATGTTGAGCAGCATTTCATGTGCTTCTTGGCCATCTATATGTCTTCTTTGGAGAAATGTCTATTTAGGTCTTCTGCCCATTTTTGGATTGGGTTGTTTGTTTTTTTAATATTGAGCTGCATGAGCTATTTATATATTTTGGAAATTAATTCTTTGTCCGTTGATTCATTTTCAAATATTTTCTCCCATTCTGAGGGTTGTCTTGTTTATGGTTTCCTTTGCTGTGCAAAAGCTTTGAAGTTTCATTAGGTCCCATTTGCTTATTTTTGTTTTTATTTCCATTACTCTAAGAGGTGGATCAAAAAAGACCTTGCTGTGATTTATATCAAAGAGTGTTGTTCCTGTGTTTTCCTCTAGGAGTTTTATAGTGTCCGGTCTTACATTTAGGTCTCAAATCCATATTGAGTTTATTTTTGTGTGTGGTGTTAGGCAGTGTTCTAATTTCATTCTTTTACATGTAGCTGTCCAGTTTTCCCAGCACCACTTATTGAAGAGACTGTCTTTTCTCTATTGTATATCCTTGCCTCCTTTGTCATAGATTAGTTGACCATAGGTGCGTGGGTTTATCTCTGGGCTTTCTATCTTGTTCCATTGATCTGTGTTTCTGTTTTTTTTTTGCTGTACATGGGCCTCTCACTGTTGTGGCCTCTCCCGTTGCAGAGCACAGGCTCCGGACGCGCAGGCTCGGCGGCCATGGCTCACGGGCCCAGCCGCTCAGCGGCATGTGGGATCTTCCCGTACCGGGGCACGAACCCGTGTCCCCTGCATCGGCAGGCGGACTCTCAACCACTGCGCCACCAGGGAAGCCCTGTGTTTCTGTTTTTGTGCCAGCACCCTATTGTCTTCATTACTGTAGCTTTGTAGTATAGTCTGAAGTCAGGGAGTCTTATTCCTCCCACTCTGTCTTTTTCCATCAAGACTGCTTTGTCTATTCGGGGTCTTTGTGTTTCCATACAAATTTTAAGATTTTTTGTTCTAGTTCCGTAAAAAATGCCATTGGTAATTTGATAGGGATTGCATTGAATCTGTAGATTGCTTTGGGTAGTATAGTCATTTTCACAATATTGATTCTTCCAATCCAAGAATATGGTATATCTCTCCATCTGTTGGTATCATCTTTAATTTCTTTCATCAGTTTCTTATAGTTTTCTGCATACAGGTCTTTTGTCTCCCTAGGTAGGTTTATTCCTAGGTATTTTATTCTTTTTGTTGCAGTGGTAAATGGGAGTGTTTCCTTAATTTCTCTTTCAAATTTTTCATCATTAGTGTATAGGAATGCAAGAGATTTCTGTGCATTAATTTTGTATCCTGCAACTTTACCGAATTCATTGATTAGCTCTAGTAGTTTTCTGGTAGCATCTTTAGGATTCTGTATGTATAGTATCATGTCATCTGCCAACAGTGACAGTTTTACTTCTTCTTTTCCAATCTGTATTCCTTTTATTTCTTTTTCTTCTCTGATTGCCGTGGCTAGAACTTCCAAAACTGTGCTGAATAATAGTGGTGAGAGTGGACATCCTTGTCTTGTTCCTGATCTTAGAGGAAGTGCTTTCAGTTTTTTACCATTGAGAATGATGTTTGCTGTGGGTTTGTCATATATGACCTTTATTATGTTGAGGTAGGTTCCCTCTTTGCCTGCTTTCTGGAGAGTTTTTATCATAAATGGGTGTTGAATTTTGTCAAAAGCTTTTTTCTGCATCTATTGAGATGATCATATGGTTTTTATTCTTCAGTTTGTTAATATGGTGTATCGCATTGATTGATTTACGTATATCGAAGAATCCTTGCATGCCTGGGATAAATCCCACTTGATCATGGTGTATGATCCTTTTAATGTGTTGTTGGATTCTGTTTGCTAGTATTTTGTTGAGGATTTTTGCATCTATATTCATCAGTAATACTGGTCTGTAATTTTCTTTTTTTGTAGTATCTTTGTCTGGTTTTGATAGCAGGGTGATGGTGGCCTCATAGAATGAGTTTGGGGTGTTCCTTCCTCTGCAATTCTTTGGAAGAGTTTGAGAAGGATGAGTGTTAGCTCTTCTCTAAATGTTTGATAGAATTCACCTGTGAGTCCATCTGGTCCTGGACTTTTGTTTGTTGGAAGATTTTTCATCACAGTTTCAATTTCATTACTTGTGATTGGCCTGTTCATATTTTCTATTTCTTCCTGGTTCAGTCTTGGAAGGTTATACCTTTCTAAGAATTTGTCTATTTCTTCCAGGTTGTCCATTTTCTTGGCATAGAGTTGCTTCTAGTAGTCTCTTAGGATGCTTTGTATTTCTGCAGTGTCTGTTGTAACTTCTCCTTTTTCTTATCTAATTTTATTGATTTGAGTCCTTTCCCTCTTTTTCTTGATGAGTCTGGCTAATGGTGTATCAATTTTGTTTATCTTCTCAAAGAACCAGCTTTTCGTTTTATTGATCTTTGCTCTTGTTTTCTTTGTTTCTATTTCATTTATTTCTGCTCTGATCTTTATGATTTCTTTCCTTGTGCTAACTTTGGGTTTTGTTTGTTCTTCTTTCTCCAGTTCCTGTAGGTGTAAGGTTAGATTGTTTATTTGAGATTTTTCTTGTTTCTTGAGGTAGGTTTGTATAGCTATAAACTTCCCTCTTAGAACTGCTTTTGCTGCATCCCATAGGTTTTGGATCATCGTGTTTTCATTGTCATTTGTCTCTAGGTATTTTTTGATTTCCTCTTGATTTCTTCAGTGATCTCTTGGTTATTTAGTAACGTATTGTTTAGCCTCCATGTGTTTGTGTTTTTTTACGTTTTTTTCCCTGTAATTCATTTCTAATCTCATAGCGTTGTGGTCAGAAAAGATGCTTGATATGATTTCAATTTTCTTAAATTTACTGAGGCTTGATTTGTGACCCAAGATGTGATCTATCCTGGAGAATGTTCTGTGCACACTTGAGAAGAAAGTGTAATCTGCTGTTTTTGGATGGAATGTCCTATAAGTATCAATGAAATCTATGTGGTCTATTGTGTCATTTAAAGCTTCTGTTTCTTTATTTATTTTCATTTTGTATGATCTGTCCATTGGTGTAAGTGAGGTGTTAAAGTCTGCCACTATTATTGTGTTACTGTCGATTTCCTCTTTTATAGCTTTTAGCAGTTGCCTTATGTATTGAGGTGGTCCTGTGTTGAGTGCATTATATTTATAATTGTTATATCTTTTTGGATTGATCCCTTCATCATTATGTAGTGTCCTTCGTTGTCTCTTGTAACATTCTTTATTTTAAAGTCTATTTTATCTGATATGAGTATTGCTACTCCGGCTTTCTTTTGATTTCCATTTGCATGGAATATCTTTTTCCATCCCCTCACTTTCAGTCTGAATGTGTCCCTAGGTCTGAAGTGGGTCTCTTGTAGACAGCATATAGATGGGTCTTGTTTTTGTATCCATTCAGCAAACCTGTATCTTTTGGTTGGAGCATTTAATCCATTCACGTTGAAGGTAATTATCGATATGTATGTTCCTGTGACCATTTCCTTAATTGTTTTGGGTTTGTTTTTGTAGGTCCTTTTCTTCTCTTGTGTTTCCCACTTAGAGAAGTTCCTTCACCATTAGTTGTAGAGCTGTTTTGGTGGTGCTGAATTCTGTTATCTTTTGCTTGTCTGTAAAGCTTTTGATTTCTCCATCACATCTGAATGAGATGCTTGCCGGGTAGAGTAATCTTGGTTGTAGGTTCTTCCCTTTCATCACTTTAAGTATATCATGCCATTCCCTTCTGGCTTGTAGAGTTTCTGCTGAGAAATCAGCTGTTAACCTTATGGGAGTTTCCTTATATGTTATTTGTCATTTTTCCCTTGCTGCTTTCAATAATTTTTCTTTGTCTTTAATTTTTGCCAAATTGATTACTATGTGTCTCGGCGTGTTTCTCCTTGGGTTTATCCTGTATGAGACTCTCTGTGCTTCCTGAACTTGGTTGGCTATTTCCTTTCCCATGTTAGGGAAGTTTTTGACTATAATCTCTTCAGATATTTTCTCTGGTCCTTTCTCTTTCTGTCCTCCTCTGGGACCCCTGTAATGCAAATGTTGCATTTAATGTTGTCCCAGAGGTCTCTTAGGCTGTCTTCATTTTTTTTCATTCTTTTCTTTATTCTGTTCCACAGTAATGAATTCCACCATTCCGTCTTCCAGGTCACTTATCCATTCTTCTGCCTCAGTTATTCTGCTATTGATTCCTTCTAGTGTAGTTTTCATTTCAGTTATTGTATTGTTCATCTCTGTTTGTTTGTTCTTTAATTCTTCTAGGTCTTTGTTAAACATTTCTTGCATCTTCTCAATCTTTGCCTCCATTCTTTTTCCGAGGTCCTGGATCATCTTCACTATCATTATTCTGAAATCTTTTTCTGGAAGGTTGCCTATCTCTACTTCATTTAGTTGTTTTTCTGGGGTTTTATCTTGTTCCTTCATCTGGTACATAGCCCTCTGCCTTTTCATCTTGTCTATCTTTCTGTGAATGTGGTTTTTGTTCCACAGGCTACAGGATTGTAGTTCTTCTTGCTTCTGCTGTCTGCCCTCTGGTGGATGAGGCTATCTAAGCGGCTTGTGTAAGTTTCTTGATGGTAGGGACTGGATGTTCTGAGAATTTTTTAATATTCAGAAAGAGAAAGAGGATGACACCAATTGCCATTCCAGACCAATCTGACCATTACACATAAGAGTGGTGTGCTTGGTTCTCAAGCCTGGGAAAAATGCGTTGATTTTTTTCTGTATGTGCAGACTTTTAAAAAATGTTTTACTGCTGTATGGGAATGCATCATTAAAGTACACAAATATTAACATGTATAGCTCAATGAATTTTTCATACACACACAGACACACGCACACACATACTCACACACACGTAAAACTACAAACAGGTTAAGGTATAGAATGTTTTAAGCACCCTAGAAGACTCCCTTGTGCCCTTCCCAGTTTATATCTTCCAACCAAAGGTAACTGTGCTTCTGACCATTTATTATCATTGATTAGTTTTTTTATTCATGAGTTGCTAATAAATGGACTCATACGAAGTGTTCTGTTTTCTGTCTAGCTTCATTTAACACATGAGCTTGAAATTCATCCAGTTTGGGTTTTTTTGTAGTTTGAAAAAAATTGCTGTATAATATTCCATCGTATGAATTTACTACAATTTCTTTATCTGTCGTTCTGTTCATTGACACTTGGTTTGTATCCAGTTTTCAAATATCACGAGTAAAGCCGCTGTATGCTTTTTTTTACACATATCTTTTGGTGGACGAAGCATTCACATGTTTTTGGTATATGTTTATATGTCTCAGAGTGGAATTGCTGGTTTTTCAAAGGAGCTGTACCAGTTTTTACTCCTGACCAGCCATATATGAAAGTTCCAGTTACTCTACATCCTCACCAATAATACCAGCACTTGGTTCTTGTCTTTTAATTTTAACCATTCTGACAGGGATGTGGAGGTATCACACTGGTTTTAAATTGTTGTTTCTTTCTTTTTTTTTTTTTTAAATTGTTGTTTCTTGATAACCAGTGATGTTGAACATCTTTTCATATGTTTATCAGACATTTGGCTGTCCTTTTTGTGAAGTCTCTGTTCACATCTCTTGACCAATTTTTAAATTGTCTCTTTTTCTTACTGATTTGTAGGAGTTTTTAATATTTGGATATAAGTCCTTTGTCAGATATGTGTATGGCAAATGACATTTCTTTTCCTAGTCTGTTGCTTGCTTTTTCACTTTCTTAATTGTGTCTTTTGATAAATGGAAGTTTTTAATTTTAATGAAGTCCAAATTATCAGTCTTGTTTTCCATGGAAAGTGCTTTCATACCTTTTCAAGAATCTTTGCTTGCTCCAAGGTTATGAAGATAGTTTCCTGTGTTTTATTCTGGAAGCTTTATTACTTTACCTTTTACATATAGGTCTGTGATCTATCTCAAATTAATTTTTGTATATGAATTAAAGGTAAAGATTAAGATACATTTTGTTTTCTTATGGATAGAAGTTGATCCAGTACCATTATTGAAAAGCCCATCATTTTTCTACTCTATGACATTGGTGCCTTTGTCATAAATCAGGTGACCAGCCATATATCTGTGGCTCTCTTCCCTAACTCTTCATTCTGTGCCATTGGACTATTTGTTCTGTCTTAGTACCATTACTACATTGCATTAATTATAATTTCTTTATAGTAAATCTTGATATTTGATAGTGTGGGTCTTTTTTTAGGATTGTATTGGTTATTCTAGGTCCTTTGCATTTCTGTATGAATTTTAGAGTCAGCTTGTCAATCTCTACCCACCACACCCCCAAAATTAAAAAAAAAAAACAAACCTGCTGGGATTTTGATTAAGATTACCCAATGGTTAGTACTTAGCGCTTTCACTGCAGAGGGCCTGGGTTCAGTCCCTGGTCAAGGAACTAAGATCCCACGAGCCTCACGGCGGTGGCCCAAAAAAAAAAAAAAAGATTACCTAAGAGTTTTATAGTTAAAATCATACATTTAGGTCTTTTCTCCATTTGAGTTAATTTTTGTATATGGTGTTAGGTAAGGGTCCAGCTTTATTCTTTTGCATGTAGTTATCCAGTTTTCTCAGCATCATTTGTTGAAAAGACTCTCCTGTCCTCATTGAATAGTCTTAACATTGTTGTTAAATATCATCCCTGGCAGTCCAGTGGTTAGGACTTGGCACTTGCACTGCCAGGGCCCAGGTTCAATCCCTGATCAGGGAACTAAGATCCCTGTGTGGTACAGTCAAAAAGAAAAGAAAACAAAACAAAAACCTTTGACCATATGTGCAAGCGTTTATTTCTAGGCTCTCTATTCTGTCCCATTGGTCTCTGTGTCTGTCTTTGTACTAGTTCCACACTGTTTTGATTGCGGTAGCTTTGTAGTAAGCTTTGAAATTTGAAAGCGTGGGTCTTCAGTTTTGTTCTTTGTTTTTGAAGATTGTCTTGGCTATTCAGCGTCCCTTGAGATTCCATATGACTTTTAGGATGGATTTTTCTGTTCTGCAAAAAATGTTTTTGAGATTTTTATGCAGACTGCATTGAATCTGTAGATTGCTTTAGGTAGTATTGACATGTTAACAATAATAAATCTTCCAATAAATGAACATGGGATGTTTTTCCATTTATTCATGTCTTCTTTAATTTTTTTCAGCAATGTTGTATAGTTTTCATTGTGTAAAACTTTAACCTCTTTGATTGAGTTAATTCCTAGGTATTTTATTCTTCTTGATGCTATTGTAAATGGAATTGTTTTCATAATTTCCTTTTCAGGTTATTCACTGTTTGTGTATAGAAATGCAACTGATTTTCATGTGTTGACTTTGTGTCCTGCTACTTTGTTGAATTCATTTATTATCTCTAACAGTTTTTGTTTTTGTTCTGGTAGAATCATTAGGGTTTCCTTTGTTTTTTAAATTAATTAATTAATTAATTTTTAGCTGTGTTGGGTCTTCGTTGCTGTGCACGGGCTTTCTCTAGTTGTGGTGAGCGGGGGCTACTCTTCGTCGTGGTGTGCGGGCTTCTCATTGTTGTGGCTTTCTCTTGTTGTGGAGCATGGGCTCTGGTGCACAGACTTCAGTAGTTGTGGCACGTGGGCTCAGTAGTTGTGGCTTGGGGGCTCTAGAGCTCAGGCTCAGTAGTTGTGGTGCACAGGCTTAGTTGCTCCACAGCATGTGGGATCTTCCCGGGCCAGGGCTCGAACCTGTGTCCCTTACATTGGTAGGCAGATTTTTAACCACTGTGCCACCAGGGAAGCCCAGGGTTTTCGATTTATAAGATTATATCATCTAAGAACAGATAATTTTACTTCTTCCTTTCCAATTTAGATACCTTTTATTTCTTTTTCTTGCCTAATTGCTCTGGCTAGAACTTCCAGTACTGTGTTGAAAAGAAGTGATGAAAGCAAGCATCATTACTTGTTCCTGATCATAGAGGAAAAACTTTGTCTTTTACCTTTGAGTATGATGTTTACTGTGGGGCTTCCTTCCTCCCTCCCTCCCTCCCTCCCTCCCTCCCTCCCTCCCTCCCTTCCTCCCTTCCTCCTTTCCTCCCTCCCTCCCTCCTTCACCAGGTCTTAGTTGTGGCACGTGGGGTCTTCATTGCCACATGTTTTTAGTTGTGGCATGTGGACTTCTTAGTTGTGCATGCGAACTCTTAGTTGCGGCATGCATGTGGGATCTAATTCCTCGACCAGAGATTGAACCCGAGCCCCCTGCATTGGGAGCATGGAGTCTTACCCACTGGACCACCAGGGAAGTCCCAAATGGGTTTTTCATATATGGCTTTTATTATTTTGAGATATTTTCCTTCTATTCCTACCTTATTGAGCGTTTTTATCATGAAAGGGTATTGAATTTTGCCGAATGCCTTTTCTGAACCAGTTGAGATAATCATGTGATTTTTTTTTCCCTTCATTCTGTTAATGTGGTTTATTACATTGATTGATATTCATGTGTTGAACCATTCTTGCATTCTGGGAATAAATCCCACTTGGTCATGGTGTATAATTCTTCAAATATGCTGCAGAATTTGGTTTGCCAGTATTTTGTTGAGGATTTTTCATCAGTGTTCATAGGGATATTGGTCTGTAGTTTTCTTGTATTGTCTTCGTCTGGCTTTGGTATCAGGGTAATGCTGACTCCATGGAATGAGTTAGGAAGTGTTCCCTCCTCTTCAATTTATTTGAATGTTTGAAGAAGATCGGTATTAGTTCTTATTTAAATGTTCGGTTGAATTCACTGGGTCCAGGGCTTTGCTTTGTCAGGAAATTTTTTTTTTTTTTTGGCTGTATTGGGTCTTCGTTTCTGCGCGCAGGCTTTCTTTAGTTGCAGCGAGTGGGGGCTACTCTTTGGTGTGGTGCGTGGGCTTCTCATTGTGGTGGCTTCCCTTGTTGCGGAGCACAGGCTCTAGGCACCAGGGCTCAGTAGTTGTGGCACACAGGCTTAGTTGCTCCGAAGCATGTGGGATCCTCCCGGACCAGGGCTCAAACCCATGTCCCTGTATTGGCAGGCGTATTCTTAACCACTGTGCCACGACGGAAGCCCCTGTGAGGAGATTTCTAATTACCGGTTCCATCTTCTTACTAGTTAAAGGAATATTCAGATTGTCTGTTTCTTTGTGGTTTAGTTTTAAGGGTTTGTGTTTCTAGGAATTTGTCCACTTCATGTAGGTTATCCAGTTTGCTGGTATACAGTTGTTCATAGTACTCTCTTATAATCCTTTCTTTAAAATAATTAATCAATTTTATTTTTTTGGCTGCGTTGGGTCTTCGTTGTGCATGGGCTTTCTCTAGTTGCAGTGAGCGTGGGCTTCTCATTGCAGTGGCTTCTCTTGTTTCAGAGTACGGACTCTAGGTGCACGGGCTTCAGTAGTTGGGCTTGCGGGCTCTAGAGCTCAGGCTTAGTAGTTGTGGTGCACAGGCTTAATTGCTCTGCGGCACATGGGATCCTCCCAGACCAGGGCTGGAACCTGTGTCCCCTGCATTGGCAGGCAGATTCTTAACCACTGCGCCACCAGGGAAGCCCTAATCCTTTTTATTTCTGTAGAATTGATAGTGTTGTTTCTAATTTTAGTAATTCAAGTATTTTCTCCTTTTTTCTTAGTCTGTTGAGCTAAAAGTTTGTCAATTTTGATCTTTTTAAAGAACCAACTTTTGGTTTCATTGATTTTTCTCTATTTTTCTGTTTCCTGTTTCATTTACCTCTGCTCTAATCTTTATTACTTTCTTCTGCTGGCTTTAGGTTTAGTTTGTTCTTTTTCTAGTTCCTTAAGTTGTAAAGTTTTGTTCACAACTAGAAACCAGATTCTCCCCCTTCCACAGTGCTTGCTCTTTTTTGTTTTTGTCTTTTTGATTGTCGTAAGCTGGTTTCTTTTTGTTGTTGTTGTTGTTGTTGTTTGCCAGGGATCAGCCTGAGGTATAAACTTAAGGTCTTCTCTGGTCTTTTTTGAGCCTTTCCCTGGGCATGGGTGATTATTTTCTAATTTTCCCCAGATATTCAGTTGTTTTTTAAATATCCTAGTCTTTAATGTGTGGCTTTTAGAAGGGGAAAAAGAAAAATGAGGTGCGGGTGTCACTACTTTAAATCCCCTGAGGGACTTGCCTTGTGGCGCAGTGGTTAAGAATCCACCTGCCAGTGCAGGGGACACGGGTTCAATCCCTGGTCTGGGGTGATCCCACATGCTGCGGAGCAACTAAGCCCATGTGCCACAACTCCTGAAGCCCATGTGCCTAGAGCCCATGCTCCACAACAAGAGAAGCCACTGCAATGAGAAACCCACGCACCACAACAAAGAGTAGCCCCTGCTCACCAGAACCAGAGAAAGCCCGTGTGCAGCAATGAGGACCAAACGCAGCCAAAAATAAATTAAAAAATAAATTAAAAAAAAAAAACTGAACCATACAGCCAGTGTCTACTTCTTCCTTGTATTTTCTGTAATCTGATGAATTTATAGATGGAGAGTACAAAGTAGAAACTGAATGTCCTTTTATTATCAAATTGGGCTGATAGATGAAAAATATATATAATCTTATTTCTTTTTATAGTTCATGGTTAGGGACTGTAGAATTATAGAGCACTGTTAAGAAACTTCTTCCAACTTCCTAGGGGGTTTTTTGGGTTTTACATACTCCACAATGTTTTTGTGTGGTGGGGGTAAAAAATTCCTTAGTGCCTTAAGAATATACAAGCACAATAGAGAAATAGATGCAGTTTAAATTATTTTTAATTTTTTTTAACATCTTTATTGGAGTATAATTGCTTTACAATGGTGTGTTAGTTTCTGCTGTATAACAAAGTGAATCAGCTATACATATACATATATCCCCATATCCCCTCCGTCTTGCATCTCCCTCCCACACTCCCTATCCCACCCATCTAGGTGGTCACAAAGCACCGAGCTGATCTCCCTGTGCTATGCAGCTGCTTCCCACTAGCTATCTGTTTTACATTTGGTAGTGTGTATATATATCCATGCCACTCTCTCACTTCGTCCCAGCTTACCCTTCCCCCTCCCCATGTCCTCAAGTCCAAGTCCATTCTCTACGTCTGTGGCTTTATATATACCTGACCTGCCCCTAGGTTCTTCAGAACCTTTTTTTTTTTTTTTTTTTTTTTTAGATTCCATATATATATGTTAGCATACGGTATTTGTTTTTCTCTTTCTGACTTACTTCACTCTGTATGACAGACTCTAGGTCCATCCACCTCACTACAAATAACTCAGTTTCGTTTATTTTTATGGCTGAGTAATATTCCATTGTATATATGTGCCACATCTTCTTTATCCATTCATCTGTCGATGGACACTTAAGTTGCTTCCATGTCCTGGCTTTTGTAAATAGAGTGATGCAGTTTAATTTAAAATGAAACTAACTTGTTTACTTGTCAGGAAATTAATCTTTAATAAAGTTAACATAGTGTAAATGAGTACTTAATCAGATTATTTTTCTTATCCAAATTAGGAAAATTGTTTAATTAAAGTCAATAACTTTTATTGGAGTTCTCTAATGAAAATACACATTTTCAGTCCTAGGATTCAAAGAGACTTTTGCAGGTCTTAACTTTCTGAATTTTGTTTTAGATGGTTTAACATAGTATAGAGTCTCCATATCTTTTAGAATAATGTTTAGGTTGTAGAACAAATAATTTTAAAAGAATTTAGTTTAATATTGACATTTATCCAAAAAATGCTAGACACCAACATGCTCTTAAATTGCCTAATCTAGTGACATTTTGCATATTTGTTCTGTTGCTAATTGCAAAAATTGATTTTTTTTGTAGTTCTTTGTAGTTTACAAAATGTTTTCTCAGAGTTTATATTTAATATTTGCTAAAGTTTTTTGAAAAGGGCAAGGCAAGTACATTGTACAGATGATTTAAGATTACACTTAATGTAATTGGTAGAGATCTTAAACCCAGGTCTTTTGACTCTGCTGTTCCACTTTTATTGTACCATGTTGCCTCTTATAGTTATCTTATAATTTCATGTGCTTTTCATTTTATAAAGTACTTTCACATTATCTCTTTTAATTCTCTGAATAAGCTTTTTTAGAAATCCTGGTGTTTGATTTCAAGACAAGTGCTGTTTCTACAACGTTTGGAGCTTCTAATAAAAATCTTGTTACCATTATAACCTTGTTTACCATTATATTAGTTTAAGCTCTTTTAGATTAATTGTGGTAGGCTAACTACTATGACTAATAATCTCTAGTTCTTGTTGGTTTGTGACAGAAAAGTTTATTTTCTTTTGTATTGTCACTCTTGAATACAAGGTCTGTCTATTTTTTGATACAATCATGTTCAGCACACAGCCTCCATGGTCCCTGGGAAAAGGGAAGAAAGTATAGGAAAGGCACATAAGATACATGAACCTGGAAATTATTACCAATTATTACTACTCACTGTCCAGGAGTAATCACTTGCAAATGAGTGGCCCTACTCATTTGCAAGAGGACTAGGAAAGGTATACTATACAGTTCTATACGTAAATCTTTGGTGGTCAGCTTGTCTTCTCGTCCACATTTGCTATACGGTGTTGGTCTTTAAGTACATTTAGGAGTCAATACTAGTAGCTCAATGACTGGTATGGGCTCTACAGTCATACTGCTTGGGTTTGAATCCTGAGCTGTACTGTATCTTTGGCCAAGCAGTTTAACTTTTCTAGACCTTTTATTGAATCATTCATTGCTTAGTTTATTCATTCACCTATCCTTTCACTCATTCAATAAATATTTTTTGATTGCTCACTACGTCATAGGCAATATTGTAGATGCTGGGGATCCAGAGATAAATAAAAGACAGAAAAGGTCCCTGCCCTTATGGGCACAGAGACAATAGCAGAGACAATAAGCAAATAAACAAAATAATATTAGAATGTATTAAGGGCTATATTGGAAATTAGAATATGATGTGATAGAGGTTAATTATGGAGGGAACTACCTCCAATTCCTTTTTTGTAGAATGAGAATAATATCACCTACCTAAGAGCTGATGTGGGGATGAAATGAAACATTGCATGTAAAGAACATAGTAAATGTTCAGTAAATATTATTTGCTATTATTACTTAGGCTTCTTTTAGCAGCTTGATCAATGTTCTGTGAACCCTGATGGAGAAAATGCAGCAGAATAAGATATCTACATTGGCATCTTAGAATTCATCTGGGTTGATTGCTGTCATTTTAAAGAGCTGTGTTTGCATTCCATTGGCCAGTGTTGTATCAAAATGAAAAGAGAAAGAGCACTTAAGCACAAGTTCTAGAAATCTTTCTGATACTCCCCAAAGGAGGATTTCAGATGTTCTCAATATAATTACATGGTGAGAGCCAAGAAGTTTCTGAAGTATATATTTCTTGAAATTTTAAAAACTCAAACTATGAAGCTGTTGAAAAATACCACCTACTTTCTAGCCAACTAATAAACTAACTTTTTCTTTTATTCAAAGTAAATAATCTTATTCATTAATATGGTCTGCAAATATGTAATACACTCAGGGTAGTTTGTTACTGTAGCTGGGGATTCAAGAGGGGGAGTGGAATCAGACATGTTTCCTACTCTCATGAAATTTCTAGTTCAGTGAAGTTTGCAAACAAGATAATAACAAAAGTGTGATAAAGCCTTAATGGGGGAAATTCAGATCTCTCTGAGAGCAAATAGGGACCTAAAACCCAGATGAAGGGGTTGAATCAGGCACTGCTATTTGAGTGAAGTTCCTAGCTAATTAATAAACATTAGCCAGGGAAAAGCTAAATACTAAGGAAGTGAAAGTATTAAGCAGAGGAAAGGGTTTAGAGCTACACTGTCCAATTCAGCAGTTACTAACCACATTTAAATTTAAAGCAACTAAAATTAAAAATTCAGTTCTTCACTTGCATTAACAACACTTCAAGGCTTGGTAGCCAATGTGGGTAATGGTTACGTTGCCTTTGTTTTTTTTTTTTTTTTGCGGTATGCGGGCCTCTCACTGTTGTGGCCTCTCCCGTTGCGGAGCACAGGCTCCGGATGCGTAGGCTCAGCGGCCACGGCTCACGGGCCCAGCCGCTCCGCAGCATTGTGGGATCTTCCCGGACCGGGGCACGAACCCGTGTCCCCTGCATCGGCAGGCAGACTCTCAACCACTGTGCCACCAGGGAAGCCCTACATTGCCTTTTGAACAAATGATGCTAGCAATTGGACATCCATAGACAAGAAAATAAACCTTAACCTAAACTTCACACCTTACACAACAATTGATATGACATGGATCATGGGTTTTTTTTTACAATGCAGATATAGAATATTTTCATCATTTCAGAGAGTTCTGTTGAGCAGTGCTGATTTAGAAGGCTCTGAGACCAAAGGAAATACGGCATGTTAATGAATTACAAGAAATATACAACAGTAGAATTTGATTTCATTTGTCCAAAAAGTATTAGTATTTTAGGAATTATCAGAAACATTTTATTCTCATTTTTCAAAATGTGAAAATCATTTGAAATTACATCAATTTTTAATTTAGCATAGGTAATGGCAACTGTATTTAAATAAAAAATATACTGTTTATAGACCAAGATGAATATTCTTTAAGAGCTTTTACATTGTCTTTTTTTTTTTTTTTTTTTGCTTTACACGGGCCTCTCGCTGTTGTGGCCTGTCCCGTTGCGAAGCACAGGCTCTGGACGCGCAGGCTCAGCGGCCATGGCTCACGGGCCTAGCCGCTCCACAGCATGTGGGATCTGCCTGGACCGGGGTACGAACCTGTGTCCCCTGTATCGGCAGGTGGGCTCTCAACCACTGCGCCACCAGGGAAGCCCTACATTGTCTTTTTAACGAATGGTGCTGTAGCAGTTGGACATCTTTAAGCAAATAAAACCACCTTAACCTAAACCTCACATCTTATACAAAAATTAATTCAAAATGGATTGTGAAATTAAATGTGAATTATAAAACCATAAAACTTTTAGAAGAAAGCATAGGAGAAAATCTTCAGGACCTCAAGCTATGAGAAAAGTTCTCGGGCATGATACCAAAAGCATGATACTAGAAGAAAAAATAGATAAATTGGACTTCATCAAAATTAAAAACTTTAGCCCTGTGAAAGATCCTATTAAGAGGACGGAGGACTTCCCTGGTGGTCCAGTGGTTGGGACTCCACACTCCCAGTGCAGGGGGTACTGGTTCAATCCCAGGTTGAGGAACTAAGATTCCACATGCTGCACAGCATGGCAAAAAAAATATAAAAGGATGGCAAAGACAGGCTAAGACAGGAAGAAGACATTTGCAAACCACATATCTGACAAAGATCTTGTATCTAGAATATGTAAAGAACTTTGAAAACTCAACAGTAAAAAAGCAATTCAGGGGGCTTCCCTGGTGGCGCAGTGGTTGGGAATCCGCCTGCCAGTGCAGGGGACGCGGGTTTGAGCCCTGGTCCAGGAAGATCCCACATGCCGCAGAGCAACTGGGCCCGTGACCCATAACTACTGAGCCTGTGCTCTAGAGCAACTAGAGAAGCCACCACAATGAGAAGCCTTCGCACGGCAACGAAGAGTAGCCCCCTCTTTCCGCAACTAGAGAAAGCCCGTGCACAGCAACAAAGACCCAGTGCAGCCAAAAATAAATAAATAAATAAAATAAAATTTTAAAAAAAGCAATTCAGTTATAAATGGGCACAAGACATGAACAGACATTTTGCCAAGGAGATAAGATGGCAAATAAGCATGTGAAAAGATTTTCCACATTATTAGCCATTAGAAAAATGCAAATTAAAACCACAATGAGATATCACTATATGCCTTATAGAACAGTTAAATAAAAAAACAGTGATAGGGCTTCCCTGGTGGCGCAGTGGTTGAGAGTCCGCCTGCCGATGCAGGGGACACGGATTCGTGCCCCGGTCCGGGAAGATCCCACATGACGTGGAGCGGCTGGGCCCGTGAGCCGTGGCCACTGAGCCTGTGTGTCGGAGCCTGTGCTCCGCAATGGGAGAGGCCACAACAGTGAGAGGCCCACGTACAGGAAAAAAAAAATAGTGATAATACTAAATGCTGGCAAGGATGCCAAGAAACTTTATCCCACCTAAACTGCTGTTACGAATGTAAAATGGTACAACCACTCCACAAGATAGTTTGTCAGGTTCTTAAAAAACTAAACTTGCATTTACCACATGACCCAGGAATCACATTTGGCATTTATTGCAGAAAAATAAAAACTTGTTCACACAATAACCTTTAAGGTTCATAGTGGTGTCATTTTTCTTAGTCAAAAATTAGAAACAAGCCAAATGGAAGAAGAGTTAAACAAACTGGTATATCCATACAATGCACTAGCTACCATTCAGCAATAAAAAGGAACAAACTGTTGATACACACAAGTTCTAAGGTTCTCCATGGAACTATGTTGAGTGGGAAAAAAGGCAATCTCAAATGGTTACATACTGTGATTCCATTTATATATATAACATTCTCAAAATGGCAGGGCTACAGAGATGACACTAGATTAGCGGTTGCCAGGGAACAGGAACTGGTTGAAGACTGTGAATGTAAATGGGTAGCACAAGAGAGTTCCTTTGTGGTAATGGAAGAGTTCTGGATCATGACTGTTATGGTGGTTACTTGAATCTACATATGGGATAAAATTGCATAAAATTACATACATACTTTGTTATACAGTGATAAGTTTTATGAAGGAATAAATATTTTGAGTCTTATCCCAAAAGTTACTGAAAGTTAAAATGGAGATTGTAGTATTTTTTTCCATAACTAGACTTTGTATTTCATTATATGCCAAGATTCATTTCCAGGTGATGATTTTTTATATGATGTTGTTACATGTATATTTTCAGTTTGAAGCAATTTATGGAAATTTAATTTTGTATTTTTATTATCTCTACATTGTGTTGTCATGTGTCTAATATATTCAGATCCGCTCCCTCCAAGTAATGTAGCAGAACTGATAATAGAACTCCTCTTATTGAAGCTGCTTTAGTCTGTCGTATACCTTCAGGCTTTAACCCTCCAGCTTTAGTTAAATTAAGCAGGCACAGACCTTTGCTATGGAAACGTACAGAAACATAACAAACAACTTAGCTTACTTTCTTCTACAAAGCAGAAGGTGACCTGAAGAGAAGTATCCTGATACTAGATGAAAGATTTTAGAGAATAGTGTTAACAGTAGCAACAATTTGTTGCCTATAACATTGGCAGCAAATGGGATGGGATGGAATGATAGTCTAATTAATTTATTTGATGTTCTTTTAAAGTCCTTGAGTTGCAAGGGAGAAGCCCTATTTTTCTTATGCTGTAGTATATATGCTTGGAGCAGATGTTGGCTGAAATACGTGTTATGAAATACATTCTCTTTGAAATCTTATCTGCCTGATTACCTTCCCCCATCACTGGCTCATTTTACTATCAAAGTATAAAGGACAGGTGGCTTATGTCTTTGCCAAGCTGGTATTAATATGAGTCATCTAATATGACTGGGATACTTTGGAATATAGTACTTACTGGTATGTTATGTGATATTTGGGTAACTTAATAGATAGCAATAAAATTTTTAGTTTGTATTTTCTATTTTAGATTTTACTACTTCATTTTAAACAGCTACTTTAGTGGTTATAATTCTTATTTAAATAATTCTGTTGACTAACCTCGTGTTATTTTGTTCCACCAAATTGTACTCTCTCATTCCAAAATTCATTCATTCAGCAGTGATTAAATGCCCATAACGTGGTAGGTACTATACTAGGCTCTGGAGATAACAAGAATGACACTGTCCCCCTCACAGTACTTTGAGGCAAGTGGTAAAGTTGTTGGTACTTCTTCCTCCACTACAAGAACAGTTGGTTCCATAGAATAATTTGTTCAATGTAGGATTAAACATGAAAGAGCAACAATAAGTATAGCAGAAAGGATGATTAGCCATGAGTTCGGAGTAGTTCCTTAATCTTTCTTAGCTTCAGATTCTTCATCTATAAACTGGAAAAAATGGCATGTACTCCACAAGAGTTTTAGAATTACATAAACTAATTTAGTTAAAGTATATCACCACTCTCTACTGTTACTTTTTCACCTCTGTGTCCAAATTTGTATGACTCTCATTCTACATTATCACTTACCCCATCTGCCTCCATACAAACCAAAAGGGAAAAGTGACTGAACCATATTTGTGTGCATATGCATACATACGCCCACACTGTTACTATTTCTTCTTTAGTTATTGATTTATTTAGGCTTTATTTTTTTTTTTACTGTAATCATGTTGGCATTTTATTTTTTATGGAATATTTTCCATTCAATTCAAGCTTTAACATTTATTAACTTGTTTATACCAAAATATGTAAAAAGAAATCACAACTGAAATATTGATAGATTTCTTAAATACACAAATAGTTAAATATTTACAGAAAACTGCAATTTCCAGTTAAATATACTAGGTTAAACACATGTGTTTACCTTCATTAGACATTAAACATTTACAACTCAAGCTTGTTGGTTGGAGAGAAAGAACCAATAATTAAGCACAAATCATTTTATACTAAAGAACCTTGGAAAGGCTCAGGGGATTGAGGCACTGGTGTCTCTGAAAGTGGGATGTGAGGTGAGGCCGAAAACATATTGTTGAAGGTCTACAAAAGAAGCAGTTAAACTTCCCAGATTTTTCTCCCTTATATGGTATAATGAAGTGATAACCACTGGCTTACCTTGGGAGAATTCTGGAGATTTATTCTTTAGAGGGAATGAAATAGAAGTTCTAGGTTCTAGAATAACTGAAAGCAGGGCTTGAGGATCTGTACAGAAAATGGGATGGGGATGAAAGGGGAGGCATAATGAAAGTCTGTGTACTGAATAGGGAGAGCTTTGACTCCTCTTAACTCCCAAAACGCTTGCAGTGGGTTTATGTTCCCTAGACAGGAGACTGGAGGATTCATTTTAGGCAAACTGATACCAGTGTGCCTCTTGACTTGCAAATCTTCTAAGGCTAGTGGTTCTCAACCCTATCAGACCCAACCCCACTCTTTTAAAATTTTAAACAAATATTTTATAATACTTTATTTACCTGAAATGGAAATTCAAGGACAATATAATCAGCCTACACATATAATTTTAGAAATACCAATATAATGCTTTTATTATTAAGAGGAAACAAATTTAGAAAACGGTTATAAACAAATTATAACAAAAAGTTATATTTCAAAATGAAAAGGCTTGGTAATGACTATAGAGAAAACAATGAAATAATTAGATACTTGTACCTACAGCATCACTATATCACACTTGCACATAGGCAAGTGTGTTGATCAGCAACCTAAATTCCACAAGTGAGTGGCATTACTAGCAATGACATGATTTTCTGAAATGATCAACTCTTGCTAAAGTTTACCTCGGGAATTCCCTGGTGGTCCAGTGGTTAAGACTCTGTGCTTGCAGTGCAGGAGGTGCGGGTGCGATCCCTGGTCGGGGAGCTAAGATTCCACGTGCCGCGCAGCGCAGCCAAAATAAATAAATAAATAAAGTTTACCTCAGTTTACATGGCAGTTGCATTCATGAAAAATTCATATGTGTTAAAACTGCGATTTGGGTGGTATTTATATATACTAAGGAGTTGGGTTCCAAGTTCGTAAACGTTTCTGTATACACGAATATATATGATGGGACGTTCTGAAGTTCTGTGCAACATAGGCTAGTTCCTCTCTTTGAAAAACAATGATTATCTCGTGCATTGATAGAAGTTTGAATTTCTGGCCCCTTTCCATTAAATACCTATATGCACCTCACTCATCATGTTGCCATACTCATTCATTTATAAATTGACTGAGCCTGTTTTGGGGCAACAATGGCAGAGTAGTTAAGATAGAGAGTATACTGGCACTCTCATCATTTTACGCTGCTGCTCAGGGAGCTACAAATCACAGTGATGCAGTTAAAACTCAGTAGTGTTTAAAGTGCTATGAGTACTGAAACTTTTACAGTGCATACTCATGTCATCATGATGTCATCATTCTACTCATCATGTCAAAACAAACAGAAAGAGGATTTCAGTCATCCTTTTAAAGCACAGTAGACTGTATTTTGTTAGTGTGCAATAACGCTATGGCTGGGCTAAAAGAATGTATGTATTATATGGCCTCACATTTCCATCTAGATGTCTCACTGTTACCTTGAATACCACATGACTAACATTGAAAACATTATCTTCTTCCAAACCTGTTCTAAATCAGTGACTTCTTCATTTCTTTATTTGCTAGTGATACCATCATTCTCTTGAGTACTGAAGCTCAGAACTTCTAATTTCTTTGTTCCCTTCTCTTTATTATTCTATACGTAGCCAGTTACAAAAAATCTCTTTAGGATCTCACGAGAAAGACTTATTGCATTAATCCTCCTTCATTTCTATTTATGTTCTCACTTCTACCCTTGTTTAAACTTTGAGTACACATGATTTTAGTGCTTCAGCCTCTTAGCTGGTTTCCATGATTTCGTCTTTTCTCTCCTTCACAGGACCTTAATTGCTTTTTATCATGTGCTTCCCTATATTATTATTATTAATAAATTTCTGCCTTTTAAGGTCTTCACTAATTCCTTAAAATTTAATACATGCCACTTTGTTCTTTTTTTTTATTGTCACCTATATAATACTGGCTGAAGCAGTGACATTTGGTATAGATATTTCCATAATGGATCCTCAATAAAAAGAAGGAGGGGTGGAGTGGTGAACAAGACAAAGTTTCTGTATTTTGGGAACTTATGTGGTAATAAGGAAAACAGATATAAACAAATGTATAAAATACTTTTTTAAAATTAATTAATTAGTTTATTTATTTATTTTTGGCTCCATTGGGTCTTCACTGCTGCCTACAGGCTTTCTCTAGTTGTGGAGAACGGGGGCTACTGTTCGTTGCGGCGCGCGGGCTTCTCATTGCGGTGGCTTCTCTTGTTGTGGAGCACGGGCTCTAGGCGTGCGGGCTTCAGTAGTGGTATGCAGGCTCAGTAGTTGTGGCTCGCGGGCTGTAGAATGCAGACTGAGTAGTTGTGGCACACAGGCTTAGTTGCTCCGCGGCATGTGGGATCTTCCCGGACCAGGGCTCAAACCCGTGTCCCATGCATTGGCAGGCGGATTCTTAACCACTGTGCCACCAGGGAAGTCCCTAAAATACTTTTGATAGTGATAAATACTATGAAAAATAATAAAACAGGATAAAGGGATAGAAATGTGATGTTTTAGATAGGGTGGTTTTCTCTGAGAAGTTGACCTTTGAGTGTAGAGCTGAAGGAGTGAGGTAATATGAAGATCAGAGGGAAGAATATTCCAGAGGGACAAAATATTAAGTGTGAAGGCCCTGAGGTTAGGAATGAGCTTGAGTGGTTCATGCAATAAGGCCAAGGTGGCCAGAGCAGACTGTGGAAGGGAGAGAGTAGGAGAAGGTAAGGCAACAAGTTAGCCAGGGCCCAGATCACACAGGACTTGTAAATCATCATAGGGCATTTGAATTTAGTTCTGAGTATGGAAGGAAGCCATTAGAGAGTTCTGAGCAGGGGTGTAAAGTTATCTGGTTAATATTACAAGGTTGTTCTGACTCTTGGACAGAGAATAGGCTATCAGGGAGCAAGAGTAAGAACAGGGAGAGCAGTTATAAGACTATTGCAATGGTCCAGGCTTTATTTGCTTCTCTGTAAAGGCACAGGGCTGAAAATCATCCTGGGTAAATTATTTTATCTGATAATAGGCAAAAGACTTCATGTCCTTTCCTGGGTAGAGGAGGATAATCAATAAATTATGATGTTGCTTGGTTACAAACTCCACCGTAAAGCCAGGGATGAGCAAGCAGGAGGGAGTAAAGCAGTCACCTGAAGGACAACATAATCAAATAAAACTCCTACATATTTGAAACTCTGACTAGATTCCATACTTAGAATCTGGATGCAAACTAATAGCTAACATTTGTTAGGTACATGCCAGACACTGTACTAGGCACTCTATATTTGCTATCATGTGTCAGGATACTTTACAAAACCATAGTGCAGAAACAGAAGAGAATTTCTTTTAAGGTTATTAGGTACCTCATAAAATCTCAGGTTTGGAAGCTATGTGGCCTAGAACAGTGTACAGCCACCCTACCCAGTTTTGCTGTAGTGAAAACATCACTGACACTGTGACTCACAACCCCAGCTTGTAGGGACAGTGCTTAGGACTGGGTGGGCATCAGAAACTCCACCACTACTGTCTTGAAGAGCTGGGCACTCCACTGTGCTTACCAAAAAATTGACTTTAGGCAGTCTATGTTATCATATCGCTCCCTTGCTGGTTCAATGGAATAAAACAGCCATAGAGCACATCTTCCTCCCAGAGGCATTTGGGGCCAAAAGTAGGAGTGGGGATTGCTGAGCAAGGTCTGTCTGAAATTTGTAAGATCTCCACCAAGTGCACGTAAGCCACCATCTCAAAGCAGAGGAATCTGACTAAAACTGCAGTAAAGCTGATACAGCTTAAGAACTGTGACCTGACCAAAGAAAAAAAAAAAATAGCATGCCTCTTTCTGAAGGTAAATACTTGCTACTTCAGTTCCTAGAGTTGTTCTATACATAATGGCTAGTATATGTTAAACTATACATACACACACAAGAAAGTGTGAACCACAGCTAAGAGAAAACACTCAATAGAAGCTGGCCCAAAGATGGCCTAAATCTAACTCTGTGTCTGGGTTGGAGTTATCAGAAAGAGACTTTAACATAACAATGATGAAAATGCTAAATTATCTAGTAGAAAAGGTGGGCTAAATATGTGAAGAGATGAAGGAATTTCAATAGAGACATGGAAAAAATTTTTTTTAATCAAAAGGATAACGATAAGGACAAAGACACAAGAAGAGAAAACTACAGACTAATATCCGTAAAGAATATAAGCACAAAAATCCTCAACAAAAAACTAGCAAACCAAATCCAACAGCACATTAAAAGGATTATACAGCATGACCAAGTGGGATTTACCTCAGAAATGCAGGTAATTCAACATATGAAAATCAATTGTTGTAATATGCCATACTAATAGAATGAAGGCATAAAAACCACATGATCATCTCAATTGACACAGAAAAGGCATTTGACAAAATTTAACAGCATATCATTAAAAAAAAAAAACAGCAAACTAAGAAAAGTGGGAAAGTCCTTAACATGATCAAGGTCATTTATTAAAAGCCCACAGCTAATAACATCATACTTAATGGTAAAAGACTGAAAGCTTTTCCCCTAAGATCAGGAGCAAGACAAGGATGCTTGCTTTCGCCACTGCTATTCAACATTTGTGCTGGAAGTTCTAGCCAGAGCTGTTAGGCAATAAAAAGAAATAAAAGACATCCAAATTGGAAAGGAAGAGGTAAAGTTATCTCTATTAACAGATGACATGCTCACATACTTTAAAAATCGCAAATAATCCCCAAGAAAGCTGCTAGAGCTAATAAATGAGTTTACGAAATTTCAGGGTAGGAGATCAACACATACTTACCGATTGTGTTTCTGTGTATCAGTGATCAACAACCGTAAGAGGACATTAAGAAAGCAGTTTTCATTTACAATAGCATCTAAAAGTATTAAATACTTAGGAATTAATTTAACCAAGGAGGTATAAGGACTTGTATGCTGAAAACTGTAAAATATTTCCGAAAGAAAGAAAACTAAATGGAAATATATAAAGTGAAAATAAAATCCAAATATACATGAAACAAAAATAAATAGAAAGACATTCCATGTTCATGGAGAGGAGACTTAATTAACATTGTTAAGATATCAATACTGTCCAAAGCAGTCTACAGATTTAATGCAATACTTACCCAAATTCCAACAACCGTTTTTGCAGAATGGAAAAGCATATCCTCAAATTCATAATGGGGACTTCCCTGGTGGCGCAGTGGTTAAGAATCTGCCTACCAATGTAGGGAGCAGGGTTTGAGCCCTGGTCCAGGGAGATCTGACGTGCTGCAGAACAACTAATCCCATGTGCCACAACTACTGAGCCCATGTGCCACAACTACTGAAGCCTGCACGCCTAGAGCCCATGCTCTGCAACAAGAGAAGCCACTGCAATGAGAAGCCTGCACATCACAACAAAGAGTAGCTGCTGCTCGCCACAACTAGAGAAAGCCCGCGCACAGCAACGGAGACCCAACGCAACCATGAGTAAATAAATAAATAAATAACTTTATTTAAAAAAAAATTCATATGGAATTGCAAGGGGCTTCAAATAGCTGAAACAATCCTGAAAAAGAAGAGTGAAGTTGGAGGACCCCCTTTCCCTGACTTGTAACATACTACAAAGCTACAGTATTTTAAACAGTATGATACTGGCATAAAGACAGACCAATGAAATAGAATAGAAAGCCCAGAAATAAGCCCTAACATATATGATCAATTCATTTTTGATAGGGTTCCAAAACCATTCAGTAGGAGAAATGACAGTCTTTTCAACAAATGGTGTTGGGAAAATTAGATATCCCCATGCAAAATAATGTAGTTGGATCCTTACCTTACATTATATACAAAAATTAACTAAATATGGATCAAAGACCTAAAACTATAAAATTCTTAGAAGAAAACATGAGAAAAACCTTCTCAACATTGGATTTGGTAATGGTTTCTTAAGTATGACACCTAAAGCACAGGCAACAAAACAAACAAAATAAATTAGATTCCATCAAAATTTTAAAACTTTTGTGCATCAAAGGACACAACCAAGAAAGTGAAAAGACAGCCTGCAGAATGGGAGATAATATTTGCAAATCACATAACTGCAAGGGATTAATATTCAGAATATATAAAGAACTTGTACAACTCAGCATCAAAACTAATATAAATGCACACCCATATGTACTCCCAAAGAATGTTGACTTTTTTTGTTTAAGCAGGCACTTAACTTGGTTGGAGTCAACCTGTAAAACCTGTCTCCCTGTGGTTGGTGGTAGCTTATAATCTCATTTCAGTTATTTTAGCCTTAGGCTGCTTGGATCTATCCTGTTCTTGAATGGTTTACAGGTCAGCCAAAGGATTGGGCGGAGTCTATATATATATAAAATTTGAAGCTCCTCCTCTCTGGCTGTCTCTTTTCTGGGATTTGCCTCTTTCTTTCCAGAGGTTGTGACAGACTGTCTGTCCTTGGTTCTTCAAGCCCTTCAGACTGTAGATTTCTTTGGTAGTTTTAGTCTCACTGTAAGGCATGGACTGTGGCTTTTCCTCAGGTTAAAAGCCTTAAAAACAGGAAACACACCTTTTGTTATTCTCTTCTTACATGTGTCAGTTTGTTTCCAGTATCTGCTTACTTTGGTGTTCTGTCCGTCCTTTCAAGGTGGGTCCAATGGGTGCTACTCAGCCATCAGACTGGACATAGGAGTCTCCCTAAGTGCTTTAGGCTCTGTTTCTTTTAACTGCCTCTTTTCTTGTGGTCGCTGTTTTTACCTCCAGCACCTCCTGGTCATCACCCTTATTAATCCTGTGTAGCCATCTTAACCTCAGCAGTAGTGAAGGGTACCAAAGAAAGTCAAGTAGCCTAGCTTGTTAAGCCAGTTGAAATATTAACTTGGAAACATGCAATAGGATTTTTCAGATCCTTTCTGCTAAAAGTGTCTCTGATTTTAGCAGCCCGTTAGAGGACCTTCCCACATACCTTGATCTTTAAGTCTGGTCTGGATGGTTAATGTTGCCTGGAGCACAGAATCAACATTTCTTTTGTATTCTCCACAGCACTCTACCAAGGCTTTTCAAAATTTAGGTTGATCTAGATTTTAATCCAGAAAAACTCCTTCATCCCTTTGTAATATATTGCAGCATTTTATAACTCTTAAATATTTCTGTGATTTAGAGGGCTATTCATTTATTACTTGTTTTTATTACTATCTTTTTTGAAATAACATTTTATGTATCAGTAGTATATGATATAAATATAATAGACTTAACATTGTAAGCATATTGTAAAATGCATGGATAATGAATTGTATTTTTCTGTGTTTGCTCTTCCAAATTAGCTCCTGGGCTATAGTGAAAAGCCGATAAATCTACAGATGTTTATTGGAACAGCAGATGATCGATATTTACGGCCTCATGCATTTTACCAGGTGCATCGGATCACTGGGAAGACAGTTGCTACTGCAAGCCAAGAGATAATAATTGCCAGCACAAAGGTTCTGGAAATTCCACTTCTTCCTGAAAACAATATGTCAGCCAGGTATCTTGAAACATATCCCAAAATGAACTGTTCTTTCTTTTTCTAAAATAACTTTGAAGAAAAGTATATTTATTTTTATAGTACAAAAATAAGTCATTGTTCTAAATTAACTGAATAACATTATGTAAATAATTATAGTATATTTGCTAAGGTTGGTACCACATTTCCATAAAGAAAATTCAATTCAGCAAAAGTTTATGACCATGTAGTACCAGCCAAGCATCATGCTAGGTGATAGAGACAAAAGTATATGGACTTTTTTTCAAGTAGCTCACAGTCTAATAGGGTAGACAATAAGTAAACAATTGCAGTAAAATTATGATTGTTAAGTTTCCTTGAGGAAAACTTCAACTCTACTTCCAGGTGTCCCATTTCACCCGTTTCCAAATAAAATGAGGTGGCCAGCTTCTGAATGAGAATGCAGTAGAGTTTTGTTCACGTGGATTAGTTAGGAATATATATAGTATCTGTAACAGAAACCTGAAATGCAGTGGCTTAAACAGCTAGAAGTTTAATTTTTTATTCCGTAAAATAAATATACACATAGGCATCTTAGGGCTAGCACAGTGGTTCCATAAGTCATTGGGGCCCCAAGCTCCTTCTGTTTTTTCTTCTCTGCTATTATTAGCATGTGGTTTCCATCCACAAGATTGCCTCATGATCCACAATAGCTACTGGAGCTCTAGCCATCATAACTGTAATCCTGGAAGGAATAGGAAGAACGGGTAAGAGGAAGGGTAAGAGAGAACTTCCATCTGAGTCAGACCTCTTTACAGAGCTTTTCCCAGAAACTTATCCAACACCTTTACTACATCTCATTGATCATCCTTGTATATAAGGAAGACCTGGGTATGTTTTTTTTTACCTCAGTGCATTGCCACCGCTAACAAGATGGGGGTCTGTTACTAAGAAAAGCAGAAAAAAAGAATATTTAGTAGGCAACAGTTATTCTGCCACAACCAGGTATGTGAAACTTACAGTGAAGTTTGTTAGAGAAATTGGTTCAAACTATAATATAGGTCTTTCTTGAGATGGCAATGATATCTGTCCCAGGTTATTACAAGAATAGTCCTATTAAAATCAGATTTCAGTCTCGAGTTCTTCTCTTTTAAATTTATATTTAAATAACATTTTAGGTAAACTGAATATACCCCTGAGGACATAGTAACTTATAATTGTACTATTATAAAATAAGAATTGCCTCTTATCTACTTATCTCCAGAAAAGACAAGTTAATATTAATTTAAATAAAACCTTAACTTTGCCTGCTTTGTTCAAAGGAACAGTACTCGAGAACTCAACTCCACTAAGTCATTACACGGGCTACAATAGAGTTTTTTCATGGCAGAGGTAGACAGCTAGTTGATAATCTCTACTCTTAAATTTCTGTGTTCTGTAATAATTAAAAAAAGAACTTTGGATTCTCAGCCAATCCTTTGTTCAGGTACTTGAGCAAAACACTTAAGAAAAAATTGAAAAAAAAAAAAGAAAAACATTGACTCCAGACATCCTATTTGACCAATCTTCAAATAAGGTGAGGTAGCCAGCCTCTAAATGAGGATGCAAGAAGGCTTCCTCTCTTTTACTCTAGGATCTTACTTTTTTTTTTTTTTTGGCCTCGCCATGTGGCTTGTGGGATTTTAGTTCCCTGACGAGGGATCAAACCTGGGCCCTCGGCAGTGAAAGCACAGAGTCCTAACCACTGGACCACCAGGGAATTCCCTAGGATCGTACTTTTTCATCTAGCATCAAAAGCAATATGAATATACTATTATTCAGCTGCAGAGGGGAATTTGAAACTCAACTTTGAACTATCTTTTTCTAAGAACTCATAAAATTGATTCTTAGGTGACAGTTTGCAGACCATGTTTCCATTGATTCCTCTGGATAGTTCAAGCAGTAGACTTGAATCAAGTAAATAGAAATCGCCAGAAGCTTATAACTTAATGGACTGTTAAAAAGATTTTATCTCTTAAGTTGGTCATTATTACACACACACACACACACACACACACACACACAGTCTTTTCAGGTTAAAGGAGAAAAGTTGGTATTTGATGACACAGTAGATTTTGTTTTACCAGACAAGGAGAGACCTACAAAAGCTTTATCATCTTTACTTTTTTAAAAAAATATTTATTTATTTATTTGGCTGCGCAGGGTCTTAGTTGTGGCACGCGGGATCTTTGTTGTGGCATGTGCGGCATGCAAACTCTTCGTTGAGGCAGTGGGACTCTTGGTTGTGGCATGTGGGATCTAGTTCCCTGACCAGGGATCAAACCTGGGCCCCCTGCATTGGGAGTGTGGAGTCTTAACCACTGGACCACAAGGGAAGTCCCTATCATCTTTACTTTTTGCCTCAGCTTCCCAAAAGTTCATGATCAAGCTCAATTATAGTAATTATAGTAGTTCATATCACCCTAGATTTGGGATATATTTATCTCCTCTTTCTTCTATTCAAAAATATTTTCTATTTCTTTCTTCTTGACCTTATTTGTATTTATGTTGTAAAATGCCTCATATCCTTTTTAAAAATAATGTATAAATCAATAAATTAAAGAAAACAGAGTACGTGAGTTTCTAAGACATTCTCTCAAGAACTTGGGAAAGCCTTACCTACAGAATAGTGTGAACAAATCAGAGCAGTAGGATCTGAATGTATCTTCCTCCTCCTTTTCACATGGAACAGAGGTGGTAGTCAAGATTCATGTTCCCTTCTCCAGCCAGAGCTGGCATATACTGCCTGCCTGGATCAGACCAGAAAGAACAAAGCTGTAAAAATACCATTATTACTAGTAGCAAGCAGCTTAGCCCCCTTACCCCACCCTGCTCTGCCATACACACACCTGAAGCTTCTCTGGCTCTCTGTCCACTCTGAACTGTTAGATTGGGGAACAGGAATTCTATAGGAACCAAGGTTTGTGACAACAACATTCTGTGTGTCCAAGAAAGGGTTGAGTAAGGAGCAACTAGGAAGTTACCCAAATCTAAGAAACCTTTTCTAAGTACCTTAGATAACAGGGCAGCTAATGCTGAATGAGCCTGTTTTATCCAGGAACTAACTACTAGGATAAACTGTAGTGACTGAATGTAATATAGTTTCAGGTAGTGGTAGATTTAAAAATTGCGAATGATAAGACTGTTGTTCAAAATAATTTATGCACAAGTGAGTTGTAGGTATGTATTAAAAGGCTCTAGTGGGGACTTCCCTGGTGGTCCACGCTAGAAGCGTATGACTCCACGCTTCCACTGCAAGGGGCATGGGTTCAATCCCCGGTCAGGGAACTAGGATCCTGCATGCCACGTGGCATGGCCAAAAAAAAAGAAAAAGGCTCTGTTGTTTAAGGTGGGGAAAGATTGGTAGAAAGATTGGTAGAAACTCTTCCTTGAGCTTTACTGGTTCTTGATAACCTAGCTTTGTAACATATATTATCCTTCAAAGTGACTTCTCTAGCCTCTGGGCAGTGAGTATTAGAGTTGGAACATTAGAGCATTAGAGTGGGTAGATAAAGTAAGAGGATGGATAATAAGGAATGCCATAAGAGAGAGTAAACTTTAACTAGAATGTTTGATTGTTCGTTACCTCTTGCTTTATTCTTCTAATATGTAAATAACAAAGATATGTTATAGGTACTGGTGTTTCCTACCATGATTGTGTGTTAAGCAGCTATACTTAGTAATAAATTTTGAAGATAATGCAATTTTAGACCTTAAATGCCAAAACTTTAATCTTATATGTGCATTTCTTAGAAATGTAAGCCTGGGAATTTCCTGGTGTTCCAGTGGTTAGGACTCTGTGCTTTCACTGCCGAGGGCGCAGGTTCAATCCCTGGTTGGGGAACTAAGATCCTGCAAGCCTCGAATGTGCCCCCCCACAAAAAAAAAAAAAGAAAGAAAGAAATGAAAGCCTGATAGATTGTTTTTATTAATAAATGTATCATATAAAAGTTTAAATGTCATTAATGACTTATTTGTAGTCCTATAAGTTAATCTTTTCTGGCCTAGTTATATTTATAGAATTAGAGTCTTTTACCTTATATTTCACTCATCTAGTTCTGTAACACAAACTGCCCCCCAAATTTAGTGGCTTAAAGTAGTAACTCTATTGTTTTTCATGCTTCTTTTGGTTGGTTGGACTCAGCTGATCCACTCATGTGGTGTTGGCTGGGATCACTCATGCCCCTGAATTCGGCTGGGAGCTCAGCTGGGGTAGCTCAAGTAGAGGATTATATGGGCTTTTCTCTCCAGCATGCTAGTTGGACATTTTCATGGTGGCTCAGGGCTCCAAGAGAACAAAATTGGAAGTTACAGAGCTTCTTAAGTGCTAGGCTTGTAACTTACACAGCATCACTTGGCCACATTCTGTTTGTCAAGGCAAGTCATAAGGCTCACTCTCAAGGAGAGGGGACATAGTTACTCCACCTCTTAATTGGAGAAGTGGCATGTGAATACAAGAATGGGAGGAATTATTGTCAGCCCTCTTTACAGACAATATGCCACACTTAGGATTACATTTTTGTCGTACAAAAACATTTTTAATCCTAAAATTTAAATGGCAGAAAATAGCAATCGTATCTTTCTTTTTTGACCTGATTTTAGATAGTGATAGTTCTTCCTGGCAAATTAACAATAACTGTTTGCTGAGTTGTTTAGAACCACTAATTTCTAGTAAGCAAATAAAATTTGTATATTTTTTTCCCTAGTATTGACTGTGCAGGTATTTTGAAACTCCGCAATTCAGATATAGAACTTCGAAAAGGAGAAACTGATATTGGCAGAAAGAATACTAGAGTACGACTTGTGTTTCGTGTACACATCCCACAGCCCAATGGAAAAGTCCTTTCTCTGCAGACAGCTTCTATACCTGTTGAATGCTGTAAGTGAGCCTGTGATATTTTAAAGTTTTGTTTATAATAGGTTATTTTCTGTTTTGTTTATAATGTAATGTTTGGATCAACAGTAAACTGAGGGGGCTTCCCTGGCGGCACAGTGGTTAAGAATCCACCTGCCAATGCAGGGGACATGGGTTCGAGCCCTGGTCTGGGAAGATCCCACATGCTGCGGAGCGACTAAGCCCGCTTGCCACTACTACTGAGCCTGCACTCTACAGCCTGCGAGCCACAACTACTGAGCCCGTGTGCCACAACTACTGAAGCCGCACGCCTAGAGCCCATGCTCCGCAACGAGAAGTCACTGCAATGAGAAGCCCGCGCACCCCAATGAAGAGTGGCCCCCGCTCGCCACAACTAGAGAAAGCCCGTGCGCAACAAAGACCCAACGCAGCCAAAACTAAATGATAATAAATAAAATTAATATTTTTAAAAAAAAGTTTCCAAAAAAAAGTAAACTGAGGGCTTCCCTGGTGGCGCAGTGGTTAAGAATCCACCTGCCAATGCAAGGGACACAGGTTCGAGCCCTGGTCCGGGAAGATCCCACATGCCGTGGAGCAACTAAGCCCGTGTGCCACAACTACTGAATCCGCGCATCTAAAGCCCGTGCTCCGCAACAACAGAAGCCACTGCAACCAAGAGTAGCCCCTGCTCGCTGCAACTGGAGAAAGCCTGCATGCAGCAACAAAGACACAACGCAGCCAAAAATGAAAATAAATAAAATTTTTTAAAAAGTAAACTGAAGCCCAGGGTCTGGATAGCTGGTGTGATTTTCTTATATGGAAATAAGCTACGTGTTTAGGTGGAGGAGTACTGATCTTGGAGTTAGAAAGTGGCTTCTCATTATAATTTGACCCTAGGTAGCCTGTGTGGCTATAGACATTCTCTTGACCATAGTTTTCTTACTCATAAATGAGGAAGATGGGCTTGATGACACCTGAGGACCAAATTATGAAGCTATGATTCTGACATTAAGTGTCATTGATACTTGGTCATCTTTGTTTCATTAAAATGTTGGAAGATGCCTGTCTCTGCAAGCTGACACTTCAGCTGAATAGGGACTTACAGGATTTTGGTTTTTGTTTTTTTTACCATAAATTTATGTACAACACCAGGTTGAGAAAGTGAATGCTTTTTCCCTGGTTTTTCAGAGCCAAGAAATGAGAAAAGGCCTAGAACCTGATATCTACTCAAGCCCTTGAGAACTGTGGACCTCTGGCAGGTTAGCTGATAGGACTGAAATATTGAGATTGCAATTTAGATTTTTAGAGCACAGACTTAGAAGTGTTCTAATTCCATGTCTTAATTTTGTGTAGGAGGAAACTGAGGCACAAGTATCTGAAGTGCTCCTCCCAGGTTATTTGCTTGTTGGTGTGACAGAGCTGTGGCTAGAACACAGGTTTTCTTAGTACTCTTTTGATTATGTTATATCATTTTATTTCTGTTAACCACATGCATTCTTAATTTGGGATCATACCTACTGTATTACTTTTCTATTTCCAGTCGACTGTGGGAATCACTGAGCAAATCCATGGTAATAGAATCACTGTAGAAGTAATTTTTGTATTAATTTTTAATAGATAATACAGGTACATGGTACAGAATTCAAAAAGAGTAAAAGAGTATAGAGTGAAAAGTAAATTTTCAAGTCAGCTAGTTCCCTTTCTTAGAAACAGCTATCATTGCCACAATCTTTGTTACCCTGCCAGACAAATGCCCATTTAAGCACATATTTCTCTAATTTTTAGCAACATAATTTAAATAATTTAAGTTCATAGAGTAGTTTGAGTTTTTGAGATGAATTTACTCTAAAATTATTCTGTTTTCTCTTTTAGTTTATTAAATTATTGTGTGATTATTGTTGAGAGTATAGAAAATGCAAAATGGTACAAAGAGTAGCATTAAAATCTTTTTTGTAATATCACTTCTCTGAGATAGTCACTATTAACCTTTTTTTGGATTTTTTCCTTTTTTTTTTTTGGTCTGTGTGTGTGTGCACATGTGCACGCACACAATATTTGGTAGTTATAGTGGGAGTTTTCTCATATAGTTAAATATTCTTCAAAAATGCTTTTGGCACATGCATAATATTTTATTATGGCTATGCCACTTGGTGAACACATTTTTGCTGTTACTTTGAATGAACTTGTGATAGCTAGTTTCCACTATAAATATCTAAAACTTGAATTAGTCTTACTCCGTAGGCTAGTCAGTGCTTGTTTTTATGCCCCTTCTTTGTGAGCCATTTAGAACATAAGTAAGGACATAAGTGTTTTCTGAGATCTAGATTTGTGCTTGGTATTTTCTAAGTTGTAGCTCATCCTAAATCCCAGACCCATCTCCTATGAAACATTCTCTTTGAATAGGGCTGGGATCCTAGTTCATATACCTTTTGTGTCTTAGTATTAAATAGTTGGAAGAGAGGGAATTCCCTGGTGGTCCAGTGGTATAGAATCCGCCTTGCAATGCAGGGGACGGGGGTTCAATCCCTGGTCAGGGAACTAAGATTCCACATGCCGCAGGGCAACTAAACCTGTGTGCCACAACTACTGAGCCTGCACACCTCAACTAGAGCCCGCGTGCCACAAACTACAGAGCCCACCCTCCTTGGAGCCCATGTGCCACAACTAGAGAAGAGAAAACCCACACACCACAACTAGAGAGAAGCCTGCGCATGGCAACGAAAGATCCTGCATGCCACAACTAAGACCCAACACAGCTAAAAGTAAATAAAATAAATAAATCTTCAAAAAAATAAATAGTTGGAAGAGGCATAGTCAGGGACTGCATGCTTCATAAAGGCAGTCAAGTTGTTTAAATTTCTTTAAAATGTTGTTCTGGCCAAACAAAACACAGCTGACCCTCAAAGCCACCAATTTTCCACCCAAGTAGTAGGACTAAAAATAGACCTGTTTCCAAAATGTGAAGAAGAAAGTGTAATCCACCCTTTTTGTTTGTCTTAATCCAGAGAGAAACCTAGTTATTGAGGCATTTGGCAGGAATAAACCCTTAGAGAACCTAAGCAGTCAAAAGAAGTATAATGTATAGCTTGAAACTCAAGCATTTTTTAAAAAGGAAAGAAAAGCCAGAAGTAGGATCTCCAGAAAATACAGCAACTTGAAATCAGTAGATATTAGAAAAAGGCAGCAACAAGGAAAAGTTAATAGTTTACATAATGACTTGTAGGCTTTAAGAAAAATTATGTTCCCATACCCTGGGAAGGAAGAGTATAGTGCACTAAGAAGTATTTATGTTCATTTTTCAAAATTCTGTATTGAAATGTGTACTTCATGTATACTTCAGTTATTTAGAAGATGTCCAAAATGTAATCCTGATGCCTCACTGATGATCTAGTTATTTTCTTGATGAAAGAGCTGCTTGGTGTTTGTCCTTTAGAAACTTGTCTTCTTTTAATTGTATGCAATATAATTATGCATCTTCGGATTTAATTTGCTTTTTATAATTATATTAAATTTATCAATTTTAACAGACAAGTTGTGGGGAAGAAATGTAATAAGACAAGCTAAAAAGAGAAAAGTGGATGAGGTGAATGTGTTGGAGTCAATATAAGTTGTAGGCATTAATTAATTTCTCTTTATTAGTTTCTCTATAGTTGTAGTCTAAGAAAATTATTTAAAATCACATGACTCTAATAAATCTATTTTGTTTTCTAAATAGCATAGCTATTTTAGTGGATATTGTTACCATTGCCTTGCATTTTAAAAATCCAGAGTTGCTTCTTTTATAGCTAGACTTTGTCATTTACATATGAAAGAATGTAAACTAATATTTTGTTTCTTCTCAACTCTTAAAAAAAAAAAACAGCCCAGCGGTCTGCTCAAGAACTTCCTCATATTGAGAAGTACAGTATCAACAGTTGTTCTGTAAATGGAGGTCATGAAATGATTGTTACTGGATCTAATTTTCTTCCAGAATCCAAAATCATCTTTCTTGAAAAAGGACAAGGTAAATAATATAAGATCTGAGTTGACTCAGACATAGAAAACAAACTTATGGTTACCAAACGGGATAGGAGGTGGGGAAGGATAAATAGGAGTTTGGGATAAGCAGATACAAGCTACTATATATACTGTATAAACAACACGGTCCTAATGTAGAGCACAGGGAACTATATTCAATATCTTGTAATAAACTATAATGGAAAAGAATCCGAAAAAGAATAAATAAATATATATATATACACACAACTGAATCACTTTGCTGTACACCAGAAACTAACATAACGTTATAAATCAACTATACTTCAATAAATAAATAAATGGATAGATAGATAAATAAGATTTGAGTTGATTGAACTCAGACTAAGGGGCAAAAGGTTAAAGTGAATTATTCAGATGTTTCACTGACATTAACCACAAAATAGTTTTCTTAAAGCTATAGGCATCATTTACACAGATTTTACTGTAAACCAAACATTTATTAAATTTTCACATGAATATTAAGTTCTCATTAAGGATGTCTCAAAAGTAAAAGAGGGCTTCCCTGGTGGCGCAGTGGTTGAGAGGCCGCTTGCTGACGCAGGGGACACGGGTCCGTACCTCGGTTCGGGAGGATCCCACATGCTGTGGAGCGGCTTCGCCCGTGGGCCGTGGCCAATGGGCCTGGCGTCAGGAGCCTGTGCTCTGCAGTGGGAGAGGCCACAACAGTGACAAGCCCACGTACCGCAAAAAAAAAAAAAAACAGAAAACAAAAACAAAAGTAAAAGAATCCCCCAATATTTCTTCAAGAGAATTGAAAATATAAGTCACACAGAAATTTGGACACAAATGCTTTTAGCAGCATTAATCATAATAGCCAAAAAATGTAAACATCTCAAATACTTATCAACTGATAAATGGATAATCAAAATGTGATATATTCATACAATGGGATATTATTTAGCCATAAAAAAGAATAAAGTACTGATTAATGCTGCAACATGGATGACCCTTAAAAACATTTTGCTAGGGACTTTGCTGGTGGTCCAGTGGTTAAGACTCCACACTCCCAATGCAGGGGACCCAGGTTTGATCCCTGGTTAGGGAACTGGATCCCGCATGCTGCAACTAAGAGCCTGCATGCCACAACTAAAAGATCCTGCATGCCTCAACTGAATATCCCACGTTGAGGCACGCTGCAACAAAGATCCCATGTGCTGCAACTATGACCTGGTGCAGCCAAATAAATAAATCAATAAAATTTTTTAACTTATTAAAATTAATTTAAAAAATAAAAACATGAAAAATCTCAAACAACCTAACTTTACACCTCAAGGAACTAGAAGAAGTACAAATGAAGCCCAAAGTTAGTAGAAGGAAGGAAATAACAAAAATTACGGCAAAAATAAGTGAAAGAGACTAAAAAGACAATAGGAAATATAAGTGAAACTAGGAGAGGGTTCTTTGAAAAGAGAAACAAAGTTGACAGACTTCTAGCTAGACTCACCAAGAAAAAAAAGAGAGGACTCACGTAAAATCAGAAATGAAAGAGGAAATATTACAGCTGATACCACAGAAATACAAAGGGTCATAAGAGACCACTGTGAACAATCATATGCCAAAAAATTGGACAGCTTAGAAAAAAATGGATAGATTCCTAGAAACATACAACCTACCAAAGACTGAATCATGATGAAATAGAATATCTGAGCAGACCAAATACTAGTAGGGCGATTGAATCAGTAATCAAAACCTCCCAACAAACAAAAGTCCAGGATCAGACAGCTTCACTGATGAATTCTACCAAACATTCAAAGAAGAACTAATACCAAGCCTTCTAAATTTTTCCAAAAAAACAGGAGAGGAGGGAACTATCCAAACTCATTACCTTGATATCAAAACCATTACAGGCCAATATACCTGATGAACATAGATGCAAAAATCTTCAACAAAATATTAGCAAGCCAAATTCAACAGTACTTTAACAGGATCATATACCATCATCAAGTGGGATTTATTCCAGAGATAGACGGATGGTTTAACATTCACAAATCAGTCAGTGTGATACACCACATTATCATGATTAAAAAAAGCATTTGAGAAAATTCATCATCCATTTATGATTAAAAAACTGTTGGGGGCTTCCCTGGTGGCGCAGTGGTTGGGAGTCCGCCTGCCGACGCGGGGGACGCGGGTTCGTGCCCCGGTCTGGGAGGATCCCACATGCCGCGGAGCGGCTGGGCCCGTGAGCCATGGCTGCTGAGCCTGCACGTCCGGAGCCAACGGGAGAGGCCACAACAGTGAGAGGCCCGTGTACTGAAAAAAAAAAAAAGAAAACTGTTGGGCTTCCTTGGTGGCGCAGTGGTTGAGAATCCGCCTGCCAATGCAGGGGACACGGGTTCAATCCCTGGTCCGGGAAGATCCCACATGCCGCGGAGCAACTAAGCCTTCATGCTGCAACTACTGAAGCCCACGAACCTAGAGCCCATGCTCCGCAACAAGAGAAGCCACCACAGTGAGAAGACAGTGCACCTCAACGAAGAGTAGCCCCTGCTCACCTCAACTAGAGAAAGTCCACGTGCAGCAACGAAGACCCAACACACCAAAAATAAATAAATAAAATAAATAAATGTATTAAAAAAAAAACCTTAAAAAGCTGTCAACAAAAAGGTTGTAGAAGGCATGTACCTTAACATAATAGAGGCCATATGTGACCAGCCCATAGCTAATATCTTAATGGTGAAAAGCTGAAAGCTTTTCCTCTTAAGATCAGGAAGACAAGGATGCCCACTCTTGTCACTTTTATTCAACATAGTATAGGAAGTTCTAGCCAGAAAAGTTAGGCAAGAAAAAGAAATAAAAGGTATTCCAATTGGAAAGGAAGAAGTAAAACTGTCACTGTTTGCAGATGATGTGGTATTATATATAGGAAGCCATAAATCTCTGTCCAAAAAACTGTTAAAACTAATAAATTCAGTTAAGTTGCAGGATATAAAACAAATATACAAAAATATGTTGTATTTCTATATAATAATGTACTATCAGGAAGAGAAATTAAGAAAATATCATTTACAATTGCATCAAAAAGAATAAAATACCTAGGAATAAATTTAACCAAGAAGGTGAAAGACCTATGTATCAGAAACTACAAGATGTTAATGAAAGAAATTGAAGAAGACACAAATAAATGGAAAGATATTCTGTGCTCATGGATTAGAAGAATTAATATTGTGAAAATGTCCATATTACCCAAAGCAATCTACAGATTCAGTGCAATCCCTATCAAAGTTCCAATGGAATTTTTCATAGAAATAGAACAATCCTAAAATTTCTGTGGAACTGTAGAAGACCCCAAATAGCCAGAGTAATCTGGAGAAAGAAGAGCAAAGCTGGAGACATCACACTCCCTGATTTCAAACTATATTACAAAGCTATAGTAATTAAATTAGTATGGTATTGGCATCAAAACAGACATATAGATCAATGGAACAGAATAGAGAGCCCAGAAATAAACCTACATGTATATGGTCAATTAATATAAAACAAAGGAGCCAAGAATACACGATGGGGAAAGAATAAGTTTCTTCAATAAGTGGTATTGGGAAAATTAGCCACATGCAAAAGAATGAAAGTGGGCCACTCTCTTAAACCATACACAAAAATTAACTCAAAATGGATTGAAGGCTTGAATGTAAAACCTGAAACCGTAAAACTAGAAAAATGCATAGGTGGTAAGCCATAGCGTAGGTCTTGACATGATTTTTTGAGTCTGACACCAAAAGCAAAAGCATCAAAAGCAAAAATAAACAAGAGGGACTACATCAAACTAAAAAGCGTCTGCACAACAAAGGAAACCATCAACAAAATGAAAAGGCAACCTACTGAATGAGAGAAAATATTTACAAGTCATATATCTGATAAGGGGCTACTATCCAAAGCATATAAAGAGCTCATATAGCTCAATAGCAAAAAAGCAAGCAATCCCAATTAAGAAATGGGCAGAAGATCCCAATAGACATTTTTTTCCAAAGAAGATCACAGATGGGCATCAGATATGAAAAGACGCTCTACATTGTTAATCATCAGTGAAATGCAAGTCAAAACCATAGAGAGATACCACCTCCCACCTCTTAGAATGGCTGTTATTAAAAAGACTAGAAAAAAACAAGTGTTGGCAAGGATGTGGAGAAAAGGGAATCGTTGCATACTGTTTGTGGGAATGTAAACTGGTGCAATCACTACAAAAAAATATTTTGGAGGTTCCTCAAAAAATTAAAAGTAGAACTACCATATGATCTAGTGGTACACTTCTGGGTATTTATCTGAAAAAAACAGAAACACTTAACTTGGAAAAAACATATACACCCCTGTGTTCATTGCAGCAGTATTTACAGTAGCCAAGGCTAGGTTAAGGACCCTGACCTCTGTGCTCTTAGTACATCCAGAATGCACCTTTATTAGTTATTGTAACCACCACATTTCATTATAATGAACTGTTTATATTTACCTTTCATCCACAAACTGAAGGCAGGGTATCCTATCTCCATTATCTCAGCAACCCAAAGTGCTTGGCATGTTGGGACCCAGCAGATGATTGCTGAACTGAGCTGTAGTTCTGAGCATTTGTCTGTAGTATTTCTTGTGCACAAGGGTAGCTCTTAGCTATATTGGACTGGAAGGTGATAGTCACAATCTAGACAGCGTTTCATTGAGTCTTCTGATATTTTCACAGACCAGATGAAGTCATGCTAGCTGTGAAGATACTTGTATGGGTTAGTCACTGGGTAAATGCCCATGATATAAAAAGAATGCTGGAGTGAGAGCTCTAGTAGCAGGTGGGGCTTTCCCCAGGTAAATAATTCACTTGGGATGAAGAGACAGAAAATGTGCTGGCCAGATCTTTAGGTGACACAAATCTGGAAAGCCTAGGAAATAGTTCATAAGACCATCAGTATCTAAGAAGATCTTGACGAGCCAAGCAATCCTAGAAAATGAAGTCTAGTAGGGGGAAATTAACGTAACAAGGGTTGGGGGTTAAAAAAAAAAGCCAGCTGCATAAATACACAGTGTGGGAACTTGAGCTTGGCAGTAGGAAATGTGGCAGACAGAGGGACACTGCTGGCCACACACTAAGTATATGAGTCAGCATGGTGTAGCTGCTTCAGAAAACTTTTATTAACAGAGACACAGCATCGCCACAGAATTTGGCAAGAGCCTCAGTCACACTCTGTAATTTCTGGATCATTTCTCACCTTTTCTACTCAGTCCTGAGCCTGGTGCATTTGGAGGGAGACGGTCACACTGGAGGAAAATTCAAAGAAGAGTAACCAGGAAGGCTAAAATATTGTTTAAGGGATAAATGCAGAACTGGGGGTACTAGCCAGCAGAAAAGGAGACACAGGCAAACAGAGCTGCTTTTAAACATCTGAAGTATTGTCTCACAGAAATGCTCAAGATTTTGGGGTGATGGCTATAAGGAATAGTGCTTAGACCAGGGTTGGATACTAGTAGGAGACAGATGTTGTCTATCATGAAGATAGATGCAATTTTCTAGCAGCAGTTACTATTCCAAAGATGAAATGGGTTACTTGGTTAGGGAGTGAGTTTCCCATTACTTAAGGCATACAAGCAGAAGTTGACCACCACTTGATAGAGGTGTTTTCAGAAGATTTTCAAACATCACTTAGTAGAATAAACTCTCCGGGCCCTGTGAACTTGGGCAGCCCAAGATCTTTCTCCACATTTTTTCCCCATGGGTACACATTTTATTTTCATAATGGAAGTCAGCGAGATAAAGATTCCTTTTTGCCAATAAATTTGTGATACTAAATACATTAGATTTTGTATGCTTTTTGACTTGAATTCCTTTTAACTGTAAATTGTTTCTGTCAATAGATGGACGACCTCAGTGGGAAGTAGAAGGGAAAATAATCAAAGAAAAATGTCAAGGGGTAAGAAGTTTACTTCTTTAGAAATATGTAAGAAACTTAATGAGAAAATTGGATAATGCTGCTTTATGGTATAGATGAGGAATCTTACCTGTTGAGTAATGGAAAAGTAAATTAGAATTTTTAGAAGTTTGGATGTGAGATAGATACTTTCCTGGTACTAAAATTAAAGTTTAAGAAAGATAAACAGTTGGGTGTCTTTCTTCCCCAATTTTGTGTATAGGAAAGGAGAAATTAGAAATGAAAGATTATTAGAAGGTTCTTATACTGAAGTTACTGATTTATTTCTCTGAATTCAGTGAAGAGATCAAACAAATTCAGTGAAGAACTTATACAGTGGGCAAAAAATAGGAGGAGGACAAGCCCTCGGGGGGTTGTGTATTTAATACACTACTTCCAACTCCTTCACATTAAGCCTTCCAGGAATCAGCACTGAAAGTTGTGGTCCCTTCATCCTGGTTGGAATGAAGACAGAATTTTTTCTGGGCTAGATAGTACCACTTCCTACAGTGCTCTCCAAAGACCTAGAGAAGTTAGATTAAGGATTGCAGTTGAGGACTTCCCTGGTGGTCCAGTGGTTAAGACTCTACGCTGCCAATGCAGGGGGAGTGGGTTCAGTCGCTGGTCGGGGAACTGAGATCCCTACATGCTGTGCGGCGCGGCCGAAAGATTAAAAAAAAAGGATTGCAGTTGATTTGGGGCTAAAAGTTTTCACCCTGCATATGTAAAATTATTCTTAATATAGATGCAGATTTTGTGTATTGCCAGTTTAGAACATTTTGAATATAAAGTTTAAGATAAGGGAGTTCCCTGGTGGTCTAGTGATTAGGATTCGATGCTTTCCCTGCCCATGGACCAGGCTCAATCCCTGGTTGGGGAACTGAGATATCCTGCAAGCTGCACAGTGAGGCCCCCCCCCCAAAAAAAAAATTTAAGATAAGAAATCTAAACTGTAACACAACTTGGGAACTATTAAACTTGATTAAAAATGAGAACAGACTTCCACTTAAGATGTATAGTAATACATAATATTTATTACAGCAAAATATCTGGCTGTATAATATGTAAGACTTTTGATTTCTGCTACAACTAGAAACCCAAGTGGGTGAGTGAAAAGCAATTTCTCCCTTAATGGTTTACTTGAAAGAGCTTTTCTCTGTTAAGACTGAAGTATCCATAGAGTAAATCTCCAGATGACTTATATACCAGTTTATTCGTATAACGAGCCTGAATAGTTAAGACTCATGAGACGTGCTGAGTTTAGCAGGTGCATTTCATTTTTAGTTCTGAGTGTAACACAATCTTGCTTTCCATGCTCCTTAGGCTCACATTGTCCTTGAAGTTCCTCCATATCATAACCCAGCAGTTACAGCTGCAGTGCAGGTGCACTTTTATCTTTGCAATGGCAAGAGGAAAAAAAGCCAGTCTCAACGTTTTACTTACACACCAGGTACGAGGAGTTGTTGTGATGGTTTACTATAGAGCTTTCTTTCATAATGAATAAAAAGTTATTCAATGAATCCTGTATTAGAGTGTTTAAAGGTAGGGTCCTTATAATCAATAAAAATCCCAATGCATGCTTAATCTGTAAAGTTTGTATTGACTTTAAATATTGGATCTGATAGAAATTGTTATTTTGTAGTCACTTATTATAAGGAAATTAAAAGATTGTATCAATAGATTTGAAGTCTGTTTTTCAGGAGTTATCAAAAATCACCAGGACTGTTGGAATAGTAGGTGTTTATGAATATGTGTGAACTTCCCTTGTGCCCTTCCAGTGCCCTTAGCACTGCAGAAAGGCAGTGTGCCTGTTTCATACTGTCTTCATCTCAACCATTCCCAATCAAAACGGAAAATGTCTCATTAAATTTTCATTTGGCAAGCAGCAACTGTAGCATATATTGACTTTGTGGGAATATAACATTGATGGCAGAATTCCTGATTTTATAGAGACACCATAACAAAGGAGGCTTTCACACCTTTTTCTGCAGCAGTTCTAGTGCTGTAATTTTCCAGATCTGGATTGTGACACATGAATATTATATGCAGTAATTCACGCTGATGTTTACATACTTAGAGAACAGACATTTATAGAGGTCTTCTCTGTGTTAGGTGCTGCATTTGTCACCAGAACATATAATGATAAAAAAATCATAGTGAACCTTATTCTTCAAAACTTGTTGTAAAAACTTTTAAATGGTTTATAGTAAATGAAAAGAACAAACACATGAATTTGAGAGGGTATTGGTTATTAGTCATTCATTTGTCATCATATTCTTTAAAGCCTGGCTGTATTTCATTTAGAGCCTCTGAAGGCCACTTATATTCCAGAATCTGAAAATTATTATTACTTGATCTTGTTAATATATTACTTGGTAATAAAATATTTCAGATAATTTTCAAATAGAATATAAACCTTTGAAAACAAAAGATTTTGATTAGCCATTTCATTTACTCATTAATTCAATAAGTGTTTAAGGGTGCACACTACTTGGGTAAAACCTCTCTTAGCTTCTCTCATGGAGCTTATAATCTAGTGGAACAAATAGAAGCTAATAAACCTCTAAATAAATAAATTACTTACAAATTTATAATTAGAAACAGAGATAAGGAATGTTAAGGAAAGGGAAACAGTGCTGTGGGTGAAAATAACAGAGGGACCCTTGTCTAGGCTAACTGGTTGTGAAAAGACTTCTATGAGGAGTTGAGAACTGGAAAGTAATAGTAATAGTTTATAATTATGTAACATTTACTCTGTTTTAGTACTGTTCTAAGACCTTTCTGTATTCATTTAATCCTCTTAATAAACCTATGCGGGGCTTCCCTGGTGGCGCAGTGGTTGAGAGTCCGCCTGCCGATGCAGGGGACGCGGGTTCGTGCCCCGGTCCGGGAAGATCCCACATGCCGCAGAGCAGCTGGGCCCGTGAGCCATGGCCGCTGAGCCTGCGCATCCGGAGCTTGTGCTCCACAACGGGAGAGGCCACAACAGTGAGAGGCCCGCGTACCGCAAAAAAACAAACAAAAAAAACAAACCTATGCGATAGGTTATTGTCTTATTTTACAAATGAGGAGACTGAGTGGCTAAGTAATGTGCCCAAGGTCTCCTAGAGCCAAACATCATACATAGGCAGTCTGGTTCCAGAGTCTGGGCTCATAACGTATCCTAGACTACATCTGTTTATTCATTTATTTAGTAAACATATAAAGCATTTAGTGTGTGCTGGGTGCTATTCTCAGCAGTTTATACATAGTAACTCATTTATCCTCCCATAACCCTATAAGGTAGGTAGTGTTGCCCTTCCCATTTGGCAAGTGAGTGAACTGAGATCACACAGCTAATAAAGGCAGAGGTGAGATTTTAATCCAGGCAGTGTGGCTGTACAGTCTATATTGTTAATTATTGTTAGATAAAGTGTGGGAGAACATTCCACATAAAGGCAGTAGCATATGCAAAGGCCTTATGGTTGGTTGGATCATAGAGTATTAAAAGAGTTGTAAGAAGTGAGTTTTAATAGGGAGGTGACGTGATCAGATTTGTAATTCAAAAATAATTTTTCCCATATTTCTTCTGTCACTTTAAAAGATGTCATTGACCAGTTTAGTCTTTTCTCAACTTACTAACTGTGGAGGGTGAGATTTATATGGGAGAGGCCCAAGGAGGTTAAAAAGGTGATTCAGACAGCTAGAGTATTTTGAGTATACAGAGGAGAGAGCATCAGTGATGATAAAGAATATCAGGTTTCTGGGAAGGTTGGGAGAGGATAGGATTTAAAATATGCAAGTTGGAATGGACCTTAAATGGGAGAAGGAACAAGAGGGAAGGTAAAGGAGATGAACAAGATGGATATACATTAGGAAGGTTTACAGATTTAGTAATGGAGAGTTTAGGGAGTTTCCATATGATAGCTTCAATTTTGTTTCTGTAAAGAATGACCTGAAGTCTCCTATTGTGAGCAGAGAGAGGGGAATGTCGGTGATTTGGCAGTTTAACAGTGTGGAGAAGTTTGAAAAAGTTGTTTTAAAGAGGGAAAAGTAAGTTACCACAGACATGTAATAGGATTCTAGGCATGATCAAAGGGCACCTTTGATGTTGATATTGGTTAATTTATGGATACTAATTAGCTCTGCTATGTAACTTTCTTAAGCAGCACTCAGATTCTTCAGGGCAGGTGGTAAAATATGGATAGTAGAGCTCTTCCAGGGTGAGAGTTACTAAAGACAACAGGGTCCAAGAATGTTAGAAAATTCTTTTGAGATAAGGAACTATAGAATCTAACTTGAATAAGAAAGGAGAGAGCTTCTAGAATTGGGGTAAAAAAACAATAGGGTCAGCATGTTAGAGGTGTTGATTACTACCGTCATAGTGGTGGTAATAGGCAAACAGAAAGGAGCAAATATAATGCCTTTACATTATCAGCTCTTGAATTGAGAGGACAATATAAAGGCAGAGTCCTAGAGGGCATTACATGTAAGAATGGAAATCAATGGGACTCCAGAGTGCAGGGAGATATTGGATTGGACTGGAGCTGTCATAACTGGCTTTATGGTTGACAGAATACAAATCAGGTGGCACACACTAATGAAGGAAGAGTGGACACACAGGAGTGTTTGGACAGTCCTTATTCTGGTTGATTACTGCCTTTTGTCTGTAACATTTGGCTTTTTTCACTTTTTTTCTGAAGTGAAATTTTGAATAAAGTTTTTACAAAGGCAAATACATAACTGAAGTTTTTTAAAAGACAAGTTGAAAAAATTTTTTTAAAACATCCATATTCTCTTCCACTGTCATTATCTCCTTTTAGATCCTTTTGATCGATATATAGATACATCCTTTTAAAAATAGAAATGGGGGCTTCCCTGGTGGCGCAGTGGTTGAGAGTCCACCTGCCGACGCAGGGGACACGGGTTCGTGCCCCAGTACGGGAGGATCCCACATGCTGTGGAGTGGCTGGGCCTGTGAGCCATGGCTGCTGAGCCTGCGCATCTGGAGCCTGTGCTCCGCAACGGGAGAGGCCACAACAGTGAGAGGCCTGTGTACCGCAAAAAAAAAAGAAAAGAAAAAGAAAAATAGAAATGGGACCATGCTATATTATATATACTAATTTTGTAACCTGAACATTTTTATTTTTCCTTATCAGCAGATAGAATTTAACAGAATTTTGATAGCTTTTTAGTATTCTACTGTATGACCCTTTGTTATTTTAGAATTATTGTGTTTGTCTTTTTAATTTTATGAATTCTTTATATTAGAGATTTTAGCCATTTGTTTATGTTGGGGCAATAATTCCTTTTTAAATTTTATAAAAGTTTTAGATATTTGTAAGTTGCATGTTTTTTATTAAAGGATTTGTTAATTTGTTTCCTTTTTGGCAACCCCCTAGCAATAGGGATCTGACCAATATCAATATCCAACGGAGGAATAATCATTAGCTGCAAGTGGCTGATTTAAAAATTTTTTTTTTTTAAATTAGGGATTGTGTTTAGTATTATTTGTCCCACAATCCATTTACTTTGTAGAATGAAGACAGCGGCATATGTGTATGATTCACAAATTACCCTTACCACAGATGGTAATAGAGCACACAGCCCTTCCTTAGTGGTGCTGTCTGAACTTCTGCCCAGCTTCTAGCTTCAGAACTTCCAATGTGGGAGACTCTACCCCCACCCTAGAGGAAATGTGTCTCCCTCTGAAGCCCAGCAGAAGTTATTTGTACTTGGGGGTACCATCTGAGCTCTGGTTTTTGGCATCATGGGGATTTTTCAGAGCAGCATTAGAGCCAAACTCTTATGTATAATATTTTGCCTGTGGAAGGGTATATTCTGTGTTCCAAATAGTTGACTGGACAAACTGACTTTTGTATTGTGGTTGTTTTGATTGGGAGAAAAAGCATGCCTTACAGTCAGGAGATCAGATCTCAGCTCTGCCACAGACTGTGCCTACTGATTAACCTCTATAAAATTAGGGTATAATACTAAAGCAGTGGTTTTCATATTGCTTAGGTTGTTTATTCTTCAAATAAAATCTTATGCAAAAAGCCAGTATATGAAAAAGGATGAAAGCCAGCTTGGGTGCTCTCTTTGCACTGGAAAAGGAAATCCAGAGCTCTTTCTCTTTACATCCTGTTCTTCTACATCCACCACTTCAAGAAGAGTGTGAGGCTTCTCATGGTTTGAAAACCACTAGACCAGTTGATTTTTTTTTTTTTCTGGATGCCTCTGTTCATCAACATTCTAAGTTTGAGAATTAGCATGTATAATACAAAAGGTAGAGTTACTCTGTTTCTAAAACTCATCTCATTGTAGGTATTATAAGATCTGTTTAACTGTATTTCCCTCCAAACAAGAATAAATTACCATAGACCAGCAGTGAGGACTTCTTATGGTTTGGTCAGGTTGGAGTCTGAATCTCTTATAGACAAAAAGAGTGATACTTGATTTGGCAGAATGGAAATGCATTCGATTTAGTAGAGCAGAATTCTCAATCTGGCTACCCAGATGTCAGTCAGGAACATAGAAATAAGGATTGGATCATGCAAAAAAGATGGATGTTATGCTGTAGTTTTCAGTCCCTCTGTCTCCTTTTTAGTGCATGATAACCAACCACTTATGTAACCAAGGGCCCCACCTGTTCCATTCAGGATTAAGGGATGAGAGTAGGCTTTCTTGGATATTCTCCTTCCTTATGTAGAAATATGACTCTGGATATAGGATTCACTGTAGTTTTCTTAAGACCAGAGTAGGAGCTGAAGTAGAAGACAAAAAAATCCAGTAGTCCAAGGACAAAGTTCTATTGCTGCCAAAGTCAGAAGAAAAGTAAGTGCATCAAGACATTAGGGGGAAAAAAAAAGAAACGAAAAAAAAAGACATTAGAGAGGTCAGGAGCCAATAGACACGGTGAACCATACTTCAAATACCTGAGCAAGAATCAGAAACTGGATGGAGGTCTGGGTCAAGAACATGAGCATTGTGGCAGAAGCAACAAGATTGGTGATATACCTTTCTCTCAGTCCTTAGGGTTGTTGTCTCATTGTTAAAGGTGGGCTCACCAGTTGCCAGATTTAGAGGCTAAAGCAGATGGATAATGAACCTATCCTGTTCTTCTAGGAAGCCAGAGCAAAGTGCAGAACTCAAATGCACCCCAAACAACTGCTCCATTAATTACCTCTTCTACAGTAAAATATACCATCAGAGCTATCTTAATTCTTACCTTCATTTTCTCAGATTGAGACCATGCTTATGTGAAGAGACTTGTACTTGGCAAAGGTTTAATAAATGGACAGATGAGATTTGACCTTGCTTTGGGTCTCATTATTTTCCTTTGACATAAAATGGAGTTTCTTATATTTTGTGAAGATCATGAAAATTTTAATTATGTTAATTTTTAGTACAAACTTGGAAGGAACAATGAGATGTGAATTTAGGAAAATTATTTTTAAATGTATTATAGCACTTCAATAGGAGGCTAAAGTAGATAATTTTTAGAAAAATGGACTGAAGTGCTTGCCAAGAGAAACAATGACATCAGTTGTTTTGACACACAGTAAATTAACGGCTCTTTTCTGTTTTGATATGCATATTAAATAAAATAAGCAAAATGCATTGATTCCTACTTTAAGCAGTCCTTTCATCAAGTAGACTCAAACTAATTCATGGATCTGCTACTTTTCTAATGTCATAAAGGATGATGATTGGTATTTGTAACCTCTGCTTGCTTGGTGGAATGGTGAAGTAGAATTTCCGTTGGTAATACGGTATACTGCAGTGAATAAAAGCATGGACTTTGGAGGCAGAAAAACCTGTGTTCAAGTCCTTATGATACCACTTAGCTGCTGTGAGATCTTAGTGTCTTTAATCTCCTCTTCAGTATACTTACTCATCTATAAGGCAGGGATAATAATAATCCCTACCTCATAATGATCTTGGGGTTTTTAAAAAATTATTTATTTTTAAATAAGTAATATATATACATGGTGGAAAACATTCAAAAGGCCCCAAAACTTAGACAGTAAAAAGTAAATCTTCCTCATGCTCCTATCCCCTATTCACCTAGTTTCCCTTCCCAGCAATAAACACAACAGTTATCAGTTTCTTGTGCATCTTTCCAGAGATATCCACACATATATAAGCAAAAACGTGTACATGTGTATATGCGTGTGTATATATACATACACAATATTTTTCGCGAATTGTGACATATACACATGTTCTGCAATTGACTTTTTTTTTTACTTAACAACGTGTCTTAGAGATCTTTCCAATATCACTTCATAGAGATCTATGCAGTATTGGTTTTTTTCTTTTTTTTTAACTTGAATACTTTTGAAGCAAGAACCACTCCGTGTTGTCTTCTATTTACTGGTTTCACATATTTTATATTATCTGTCTTCCCTGAAGGCATTTGAGTTTTCAACCCCTGGCTTGTGTGTGCACTACAGTTGTGTAGCCTAGAATGAAGGCCTTTCATAATTATTTTATGTATTATGTAATAACATTTGCATTAATAACTTTCTTTTCAGTTTTGATGAAGCAAGAACACAGAGAAGAGATTGATTTGTCTTCAGTTCCATCATTGCCTCATCCTGTCCAGACCCAGAGGCCTTCTTCAGATACAGGACACCTACATGACAGTGTACTGTCTGCACAGAGAAGCTTGGTTTGTCCCATCCAGCTAACATATGCATCCATGGTAACCTCAACCCATCTGCCACAGTTGCAGTGTAGGGATGAGAGTGCTGGTAAAGAACAGCATATGATACCTTCTTCAGTTGTGCACCAGCCTTTTCAAGTCGCACCAACACCTCCTGTAGGGTCTTCCTATCAGCCTATGCAAACTAATGTCGTATTCAATGGACCAACTTGTCTTCCTGTTAATGCTGCCTCTAGTCAAGAATTTGATCCAGTTTTGTTTCAGCAGGATGCAGCTCTTCCTAATTTAATAAATCTTGGCTGTCAACCACCATCATCCATACCTTTTCATTCTTCAAATTCAGGCTCAACAGGACATCTCTTAGCCCACACACCTCATTCTGTGCAGACCTTGCCTCATCTGCAGTCAATGGGATACTGTTGTTCAAACACAGGACAAAGATCTCTTTCTTCTCCAGTGGCCGATCAGGTTACAGGTCAGCCTTCCCCTCAGTTACAACCCATTACGTATGGTCCTGCACATTCAGGGACTGCTACAACAGCTTCCCAAGCAACCTCTCATCCCTTGGCCAGTTCACCACTTTCTGGGCCACCATCTCCTCAGCTACAGCCTATGCCTTACCAGTCTCCTAGCTCAGGAACTGCCTCATCACAGTCTCTAGCCACCAGAATGCATTCTGGACAGCACTCAACTCAAGCACAAAGTACAGGCCAGGGAGGTCTTTCTGCACCTTCGTCCTTATTATGTCACAGTTTGTGCGATCCAGCTTCATTTCCACCTGATGAGGCAACTGTGAACATTAAACCTGAACCTGAAGAGCAGGAACCTAACTTTTCTACAATTGGTCTTCAGGACATCACTTTAGATGATGGTAAGTTCATCTTTATGCTTTGAAGCAGTGAAGATCCAGGAACTTCCTTCCCTTAAGAGTCATGAAAAAGTTACCGTGGATTGTTTATTGGCATATGGTTGGGCTTTTTTTTTTTTTGGAAAACGAATTGCGGATGGGGTTTGAATCCAGAGGGACCCTCAAAGTGTTAAGGAACCTCGCTTATAGAACCCAGTTATAACACCGCGGATACCAGAAAAGAAAAGGCAAAATATGGAACGCTTCACGAATTTGCGTGTCATCCTTGCGCAGGGGCCATGCTAATCTTCTCTGTATCGTTCCAATTTTAGTATATGTGTTGCCGAAGCGAGCACTGGTTGGGCTTTTTAATAAGTTGTTTTTACTAGAAATATGTTGATATATGACTCGGAAGATAGACATGAACATATATGCTTTAAAGTCTATTTTACCACTTATATCTGTTGGGAAGGGTGAGACCTTGAGTAATAACCTACCACCTATTTGTGATGGAACTGAAGATGTGAGCTTTTATTGAGCATTTTTCCTTTCAGAACATACAGTGAGGTCACAGTGTCTAGAGAATGGAATTCATAAGTGTTAATTCATTAAACCTTTGCAAGGCACAGAGTTAAATGCTAGGAATACTAGAAAGGTATGAAGATAGAGTTCTTGTCCTTGAGGAGACTCACACAAGTAAAGAACCTGCTTCTCTGTGGCCCTGCCAGCTTGCTGAGTCAGATAGTGGTGATGGTACAAGACCGGACTGGTTTGCTGCTGCTGGTACAGCTGTTGGCACCAAGATAAAAAGAAGCTATTTATGTAAATGTAGCAAGTTGGTATGTAGACCTCTGTTTTTATGAAATCATAAATTGGACAGCAAACTCTGGAAATTAATTATTTTAATAATTGAAAATTCCCCCAAGGTAGGATTTTCAGGTAATAATTTTAGAGTTTATTCTTGGCTTTGTCATTTATATGGTAGTGAAATTTTGTCGAAATAGGAATTCAGTGAAAGCTACGTGTGTAAGTGTTGTACAATATGAAAAATTTGAAACATGGACACAGAATTTTAATTCTCTCTCTGATTCTGTATTAATCTGTAGAAAAGTAACTCTAGGTCAGCCATCTCCTTTATACATCTGGAGAGACTATTTACTACTTAGTTGCAAAGCTGGTTTTAAATTCCAAACATAAGGGAAAAGGAAGGTATATAAAATGATAAAATGTGGGAGCCCCCACCCTAGCCCCGACCTGGCACCAGGGCTTTACTGTCAGATGAGTATATGAGGATACAATGATGTAGTAGGTCTTAGTCACTTACAACCAAGGTATAAAAGAAGCACATTGGGAGATCAGCAAAGAGATGTGAAAGATTCTATTAGAAGGATTCAGAGAGACTTCCTTGAGGAGATGACTTTTAAGCCAGTCTTGGAGGATGAATATATTTTTCAGTAAATAAGGATCAATCACTTCTTATCCTTTTGGCTAAGAACAAGTGTAGTATCAGTAAATGAGAATCAAAGGGAAAACCAGACAACAGAAGCAGAAACATAGAGCTATGTCTGGGAAAGCATGATTTTCTGTGGCTGGAGGGCAGATGGCATAGTGGAGGACGGCTTTCAAAGCCACAAGGGGATATGCCAGGTCATTTGTGTATAGACAGAAGGTATAGCTGTAAACAAGCAAAACCCACAATTTGCATAGCATTGTTATCTAATTTAACTCTTACTGATTCTCTAGATAGCTATATTTAGAGAATCAGACTTTCTGAAGATCACATAACTGGTAAGTAGCAGAGCTGAGACTGGAGGCAGGTCTTTTCAGTCTAGTCTTTTTCTTGCAGTACTACAGCTGCCCCCCAGCAACAGCAGGCCGTGGTGGTTAGAACACAGCACTAAAGGGGATCCCCCAAGCTTTTTTAATTCCTAGAGAATAGTGGAACATTCTCTAGGAATGCATGTGCAGAATTTCACTGCACGAATATATGTTCACAACAGCATCTGATCTGTCACACTTGTATTGCTTTCAAGGTTTGTGTTTAGAATTTTAATCCCTGAAACAAAGGGTGAGACCTGGAGTGTGATAACCTACCACTTCAGTGATGCCACTGAAAACACAAGATTTATTAAGCAGGTCTCATAGCTGCTGGGTATTCCAGCTCATTTTCTTTCCAAATGAAGACTGTTTTTCTAAAAAGAGACCAGAGCTGGAACCTGCTCTTTCTAATTTACCACAGATTGAGTGATTTTGGGGGGGACAGCAAATTGGAAAGAAAGGCTTTATGGAATTTTTATTTATTTCATCTTTCGAATGTGTCAAGATTCTTTTGAATATGTGAAGATATGTTGCAGAAACAGAGAATCTGGAAAAATGAGGTCTATGAGGGCAAATATAAAAGCAATTTCATTTTTGTTCCATTCACAATTAAGCAAAGTTCCCCACAGAGGACAAGGACTGGCTAATGAATTCCCTTATTGCCACCTATCAGGAGACTTGATAGAAGCTCAGTGGTGGCACTTCCCTGGTGGTCCAGTGGTTAAGACTCTGTGCTTCCAATGCAGAGGGCGTGGATTTAATCCCTGGTCGGGGAACTAGGATCCTGCATGCTGTGCGGTGCAGCCACAAAAAAGCTTAAAAAAAAAAAAAAAGAAGCTCAGTGGTGCTAGCAGTAATTAAAGAGGGGGTGGGAGAACTAAAATACACTCCTGGGCACCTCAGATTATTGGATGTATAATTTTTGCAATTTACATTTTGATGCTGTCAAATATCAAATGAATTTTTGATGTTTGCCAACTGACTCATTGATTATGTTATTTGGATTTGCCCTTTTTTTGGGGATTTGCCTTTGAAGGTAAACTAGAGGCTTAGAAAATCCTACAGTTCTGCAGAGTTTTAATATAAATTCTTTAAAAAAACAATAATAACATATTTCATAGGCCTTGAACTCCCCAGTACTTGGAACTCTGTAGTACTTGAATGGCCCCTTTCTGATAAGCTTTAAAAGTAAGCCATAAAACACGCCAAAAAGGATTAGAAATACTTAAAGTGAACTTTGCAGTTAGCTTGAGCTCAGGTTTAATTTTAACTTTTGTATATTGTGCTAAGCATTAAGTACAAAGTAATTTCTACTCCGCAACTAGAGGACACAAGTAATTTCTTTAAATTTGTGTTATACTAGTTAAATATACTTATCATCTAATCCTAATAACTTTCATTAATCCTATTTGTTTTATATTTATTTACCCCTTTTTTATCAAATTAAAGATTAAGACAAATAAAATATCCTTTATTTTTGAAATTTTTAATTAAGATGGAGTCTGTCAAGAATCATTCAGGTATTACTTGACTGTTACTTTTAGAAATACGGACATTAACACCTTAATTTTTTATTATAAATTCAGTGACATTTAATAGAGAAGATATTAGTGCACCTCAGCTCAGAAATTCAAGACTTGTAGAACTAAAAATACTGTAATACAGCTCCCCCATTTTATAGATAAAGAATCTGAGTTTTACAGAGCTTAAGATATTCATCCAGGGTAACACTGATTTAATAGCAGAGTAAAGACTAAAACCCAAGTCTCCTGGTTCCTAATTCAGTACTCTAAGAGCTTTTTCAGTATCTGCAATCATGTTTTTCATCAGTCTGTGGTTTGAGACTGTGGATGTAGAGCAAGCAGAATAGATGAAAGAAAGTGCTGTTTTCTTAGCAGAGCCTTGGTTTGTGAGAGGGGCCAGGGCAATCTTAAAATTCTAGATTCTCAGTATAGATGAAGTTTTAAAGGCTCTCTGCTCCATCCTCGTCTTTCACACTGGAATTCATACTCTGGTATCCCTAGTGATATTATATTCCTGTTGGTCTCTTCATCTCCAGATTCTTTGGAACATCTCAGGGCCTTTTAAGTTCCAGCTGCCCTTGTTTTATGTGGGCTCTGATGCCTCTGGAATAATGCAGAACAAATCTAATCATTGTTCTGTAATAATCCTTCACATCTGTGAAATCTTGATCTCTTTCCCAAGTCTTAAAAACACTCCAGCAATTTCATCCTTCCCGCAGCCTCACTAACATGGTAGTTCCCTTCTGTTTGAACCCTGGTGTTTAGTTCCTTTTCGCAGGGCGTATCCAGAAGGGAACACTCTAGCCAGCTCAAAGTGGATTGGGACCGTCACCTTCCTTGTTCGGAAGACTTTATTTATCAGTTTGGTGTTAGGTCAGGGGATTTTCTTAGCTCCATCTTGCTGTTAATTTAGTGAGTCATAAGTGCTAGTCATTAGTCATAACTAAATCACATCCATTCTGTATCCCCACCCCCCACCTCTCCACTGTGGATTTTTACATATGTTTTTGGAACCCAGGACTAAACTTTGCAGTTTAGTTTGTTCAGAAACTGAATCCTTGTTCAGTTTCATTGAGGTGATTTTGACCCCTCATGTCAATCTTCCAAACTCAGAAGAGTCCCAGAAGCATTTCTCGTTTTCAGAGTAATGCGGCTCCCTCCTCAGGGGGATTATTCCTTGGGGTAGTAGCAGCAGCAGAATACTGACCTTTACCAATTGATGTTCTCTTTCAAGCAGTCCCCTTGGAAGGCTGTAATATATACTTACTCAACCAATTAGAGTATTGTTCAAAATTCTTTTGCTACTTTCATTTTTCTTTGCTACCTAAGTGTACCATTGCCCCTGCTTGGAAAGCATGTGCTACTCTGTAAAATTATCAGTGAGTGTTTACTCAGATGTTAAAGTTTGTGTGCCTGGAGCTGTAATTTTTCCTAAACACTTCTGTGCATTATGGTGTGTATGTCCCAGATTTGGACCAAGTGATATACATTAAAACAGTACAAAAATATAGAAATTGTCACAGCTGTGTTTTGAGCATTTTAATTAAGATTATAGTATTGTTAAACTAGACTGTCTTAGACTTTTAAATACAGGCCCATTTAATTTGTGATTGAGCTGAATCCAGTAAGAACTTTCCATTAGAGTCCCTCAATTCCCCCTTGTCCTCCTTCTTTCACAGACTAACAGAACCGTAGCTACAGCTCTTCAGCAGAGAAGAGGGTACATGTTAAATATAGCCTGACCTGCTGCTGTGGTGAAAACTGACACTGCCACTTGCAGGCTCTGTGCAGTAACATGCTGATCCTGAATGTAGGGCAATTGCTAATTTGACTGTAAACAGGGACTCTAGACCTGACCTCTGCTGCTGCAGTTCCATATAGGTGACAAGCAGATGAACCTCCTTTCCAGTTGCAAGGAAATGATAAATACAAGATTCAGGTGATTAACTTGAATGGGAAAATCAGGAGACTGGTATGGAGGAGCAGAAGGGTAAATATTATTGTCAGTGTGCTAGCCCACCTGTTGGATGCTCCTTTAATGGTGTTTATTGTATTTAAATAAATAAAACAAAAGAAAGCCATGCATAGCCAATGATGAGACTGGGTCCCAAATGAGGTGTTGAATCACTTAGGGGCTCAGTAGTGAAGGGAGGTAGATAATACTGAACTTTCTCTTTCAGCTAGGACTCTGGGTAACTCATGAATACTCTTCTGGGAGGCATACATGTACCATCCAGCCTCAAACATATTTATGATGGATAATTCCAGAGGCAAAAAGTCCCACAAATAATACCCATGTAGGCTTTGGATCATGGCTTATGCAGAATGGATCATGATGGGGATTCAGGACCTTAGACACAACCACTCTTGGACATATAATAAGAAAATTTAATTTTTAGACCCAGTGAAGCAAGAGCAAGCATTTGAGAAGACCTTTTATTTCTCATGTCAGGTGTGTCTGTGTTATCTTACATGGCACAAATTAGTTATATTGTATATGAACAAAATTTTTTCCTTGAATCAACTTGACACTAAAATTTATACATAAACTGGGAAAAATCCAAGAGAGGTTACCAGTAAATAGCCAGCATATCACAGCATATCAGAAGTCTTCAAAATAAATTCACTTCAAAAAGTGTATTTAAAAATAATTAATGAATTAATTTTCTGTCTCACATGTATTGCATATATATTTTGCCAGTTCGTTTGTTTACCAGTTTTTAAAATAGTGTTTTGGTCTATAGAAATGTAAAATATTTAGGTGGTCCAACCTAATATATCTTTTCTTTTTGATTTCTGTTTTTTTGTTTGTTTTTATTTTTGGCTGCATTGGGTCTTCATTGCTGCGCGAGGGCTTTTCTCTAGTTGCAGTGAGTGGGAGCTACTCTTCGTTGTGGTGCGCGGGCTTCTCATTGTGGTGGCTTCTCTTGTTGTGGAGCACGGGCTGTAGGCACATGGGCTTCAGTAGTTGTGGCACATGGGCTCAGTAGTTGTGGCTCATGGGCTCTAGAGCGCAGGCGCAGTAGTTGTGGCGCACGGCCTCAGTTGCTCCACAGCATTTCTTTTTGATCTGTGCTTTGGGAATCTTGTTTAGAAAGGCTTATCTCACCCCAATGTTATACAAAGTTCCCACTTATATTTTCCTCTAGGACTTGAATGATCTTACTGTTAATATTTAAATTTTTTATTTAACCTAGACTTTATTGGAGTATAAGACACTGAGTTGTAAGGTATTGAGGGTGGGATCTAAATTTAGTTTTTAAATACTTCACTGGTTGCCCCAACACTATTTATAGTATGTATTTCATTGATTCTATTGGGCACTTTTTATTTCAGACATGTTAACATCTTTGAAACCTGGATGTATCTGTGATAAATGTTTTACAATCTAAAAATAATAATAATGAATTATGGTTACTGTTTCTTGATAATAAAACTTTTTTTTTGAACACTGTGGTAGGCACTTTGCTAGTAGCTCATTAGTTCTTCCCAACAATCTGTAAAAAGTGAATTATTAACCTTATTTTCAGAGATGTGGCTGAGAGAGTTTAAGCACAGTGTTATATGACCACAGACACTGGGACTGGCATTTGAATCCAGGTCTGTCTGAAATTTAGATTGTCTTGCACGTGTTTAGTGGCTTCTGAAATAACTATCGTTGATTACTTTATATAATCTCACTTCTATAAACACAATAAACATAGTAACTTTCTGATGTCTGTCAAGTGTAAGATACAAAGCCAGTGTCTAAAGATGTATTCTGTTTTAAAATTCTTATCCTGTTTCTGAGTTCCTTTGGAAATGACCCATTCACAGGGACAAAAATATTTTATTTACTTATTTTTTATTTATTTATTTTTTTGGCTGTGTTGGGTCTTTGTTGCTGCGTGAGGGCTTCCTCTAGTTGGGGCGAGAAGGGGATACTCTTCGTTGTGGTGCGCGGGCTTCTCATTGCAGTGGCTTCTCTTGTTGCAGAGCACGAGCTCTAGGCTCGTGAGCTTCAGTAGTTGTGGCACACAGGCTCAGTAGTTGTGGCACATGGGCTTAGCTGCTCTGCGGTGTGTGGGATCTTCCTGGAGCAGAGATCGAACCTGTGTCCCCTGCATTGGCAGGCAGATTCTTAACTGCTGTGCCACCAGGGAAGTCTGTACAATTTTAAATACAGTAAATAAACCTCATTGATGAGGTAACATTTGATCAAAAACTTGAAGATGAGACGAAAAAACCTTGAAGATGAGGAAATTACCAATGTCGATATCTGGGGGAAGAGTATTCTAGGCCAAAGGGACAAGCAGAGGAAAGACCCTAAGGTAAGAGCATGTCTGGCTTATTGAGGAATGGCAACGAGGCCAGTGTGGCTGGAATATGAGGTATCTAGAGGGAAAGTAGTAGGAGATGTGGTCAAGGAGGTAATGGGGAGCCAAACGTGTAGGGCAACAGTTCTCAAACTTTTTGGTCTCAGGACTCCTTTTTTTTTTTTTTTTAATTGAAGTATAGTTGATTTACAGTGTTGTGCAAATCTCTGCTGTACAGCAAAGTGACTCAGTTATACACACATAAACATTCTTTTTTATATGCTTTTCCATTATGGTTTATCACAGGATATTGAATATAGTTCCTTGTGCTATACATTAGGACCTTGTTGTTTATCCATTCTAAACATAATAGTTTGCATCTACCAAACCCAAACTCCCAGTCCATCCCTCTCCTTCCCCCCGCCCCCCTTGGCAACCACAAGTCTGTTTTCTATGTCTATGAGTCAGTTTCTGTTTTGTGGATAAGTTCATTTGTGCCATATTTTATATTCCACATGTAAGTGATATCATGTGATATTTCTCTTTCTCTGACTTACTTCACTTAGTATGATACTCTCTAGTTGCACCCATGTTGCTGCAAATGGCATTATTTCATTCTTTTTTATGTCTGAGTTGTATTCCATTGTATATATGTACCACATCTTCTTTATCCATTCATCTGTCAGTGGACATTTAGGTTATTTCCATGTTTTGGCTATTGTGAACAGTGCTGCTATGAACATAGGGGTGCACGTATCTTTTTGAATTATAGTTTTGTCTGGGTATATTCCCAGGAGTGGGATTGCTGGATCATATGGTAATTCTATTTTTAGTTTTCTGAGGAATCTTCATACTGTTTTCCATAGTGGCTGTACCAACTTACATTCCCACCAACAGTGTAGTTCCCTTTTCTCCATACCCTCTCCAGCATTTATTTGTAGACTTTTTAATGAGGGCCATTCTGACCAGTGTGAGGTGGTACCTCATTGTAGTTTTGATTTGCATCTCTCCAATAATTAGTGATGTTGAGCATCTGTTAGCATGCCCATGTGTTTTCTGCCCTTTTTTTTTTTTGTGGTACGCGGGCCTCTCACTGTTGTGGCCTCTCCCGCTGCGGAGCACAGGCTCCGGACGCGCAGGCTCAGCGGCCATGGCTCACGGGCCCAGCTGCTCCGCGGCATGTGGGATCTTCCCGGACCGGGGCACGGCACGAACCCATGTCCCCTGCATCGGCAGGTGGACTCTCAACCACTGCGCCACCAGGGAGGCCCCTGCCCATTTTTTGATTGGGTTGTTTGGTTTTTTGTTGTTGAGTTGTATGAGCTGTTTATATGTTTTGGAAATTAAGCCCTTGTCTGTCATATCATTTGCAAATGTTTTCTCCCATTCCGTAGGTTGTCTTTTCGTTGTTTTTTTTTTTTAATGGTTTCCTCAGCTGTGCAAAAGCTTGTAAGTTTGATTAAGTCCCATTTGTTTATTTTTGTTTTTATTTCTATTGCCTTGTGAGACTGACCTAAGAAAACATTGGTATTATGTCAGAGAATGTTTTTCCTATGCTCTCTTCTAGGAGTTTTATGGTGTCATGTCTCATGTTTAAGTCTTTAAGCCATTTTGAGTTTATTTTTGTACATGGTGTGAGGGTGTGTAAATCAACTTCATTGATTTACATGCAGTTGTCCAACTTTCCCAGCACCACTTGCTGAAGAGACTTTCTCAGGACTCCTTTATAAGCTTAAAAATTTTTGAGGATCCCCAAGAACTTTTATTTAGGTGGTTTGTATGTATCAGTTTTTATTTGTATTAGAAGTTAAAACTGAGAACTTTTGAAAACAAGAATACACAGACATGGGCTTCCCTGGTGGTGCAGTGGTTGAGAGTACGCCTGTCGATGCAGGGGACGCGGGTTCGTGCCCCGGTCTGGGAAGATCCCACATGCTGCGGAGCGGCTGGGCCCGTGAGCCATGGTCGCTGAGCCTGCGCGTCCGGAGCCTGTGCTCCGCAATGGGAGGGGCCACAACAGTGAGAGGCCCGCGTACCAAAAAAAAAAGAATACACAGACACTTTCCATCACCCATCACAGCAATGAAGTCATCACATACAATTTGTTTCCGAGTGGAAAACTCCACTGTAAACTCAGGAGAGAATGATAATGAAAAAGGCAAAAAAATTTGGTATTATTATAAGAAGAATTTTGACCTCGAAGACTCCCTTAAAAGTCCTCAGGGAACCCCACATGTCCTTGATCACACTTTTAAGAACTCTTACATAGGGTTTTGTAGGCCTTTGTTGTAGAGTTTTGAACAGATGAGTCATCATGATCTGATACAGGTTTGTTTTTTTTTTAAATTTATTTATTTTTGGCTTTGTTGGGTCTTCATTGCGGGCGCGGGCCTTCTCTAGTTGTGGCGAGGAGTGGCTACTCTTCATTGCGGTGCATGGGCTTCTCATTGTGGTGGCGTCTCTTGTAGAGCACAGGCTCTAGGCACATGGGCTTCAGTAGTTGTGGCACACGGGCTTAGTTGCTCCATGGCATGTGGGATCTCCCCGGACCAGGGCTCGAACCCATGTCCCCTGCACTGTCAGGTGGATTCTTTTTTTTTTAAGAATTACTGTTGTTTTTTTGGGCTACATTAGGTTTTCGTTGCTGCATGCAGGCTTTCTTTAGTTGCATCGAGTAGGGGCTACTCTTCGTTGCGGTGCGCGGGCTTCTCATTGTGGTGGCTTCTCTTGTTGTGGAGCATGGGCTCTAGGTGCATGGGCTTCAGTAGTTGTGGCATGTGGGCTCAGTAGTTGTGCAACGAGGGCTCTAGAGTGCAGGCTCAGTAGTTGTGGCGCATGGGCTCAATTGCTCCGCAGCATGTAGGATCTTCCCAGATCAGGGTTTGAACCCATGTTCCCTGCATTGGCAGGCGGATTCTTAACCACTGCGAGGCAGGCTGATTCTTAACCACTGCGCTATCAGGGAAGCCCCTGATATAGGTTTTAACAGGGTCACTCTGGCTGCTGGGTAGAGAGGCAAGGGCAGAAACAGGGAGACCAGTTAAGTTGCTATTATAGTAATCCAGGCCAGAAATGATGGTTTGGACTAAGAGATGGACTGATTTTTGATGTATTTTAAAGGTAGAGCCAGTAGCATTTCCTGACAGATTCCATGTGAGATGTGAGAGAAAGAAGTTAAAGATGACACCAATGGGGTTTTGCCTGAGCAACTGAAAAGATGGCGTTGCTGTCAGGTAAGATGGGGAAGGCTCTGGATGGAGCAGGTTTTGGAGAAAGATCTGGTGTTCAATTTTGGATGTGTTTTGTTTATGGTATCTGTTGAACATTCAAGTAGAGATATAAAGTAGTCAGTTGGCTGAAGTCTAGAGTTTGGAAGTGAGTTATAGACTGAAGATATAAATTTGAGGGTTGTTGGCATGCAGGAGGTAGTTAAAGCCACCAGACTAGATGAGGTCATTAAGTGATAATTTAATTGTCCTGCCTTTATCAATTTAGGTAATAATAATTGTATTTCTATAAAATGTTGCAGAGTGCCTACACTTATATTTCAGGAGACTTTGAATAAATAAGTAAACAAATTCACAAGCAAATAAACAGATTTACAAGGGTTAAACAACTTCCCTTAGGTCACCAATCTAGTAAGTGACGACACTACGATTCCAAAGCCTTTCTTTTCTAATACCCACCAGATCATTGTCTGTTTGTATAAACCAGAAAAGCCTATATATCGATAAGGTGGCTAAAGTAAGCAGCTTGGTCAAGAGGCAGCTTGGACGAGTGGGGAAATTTTGCTCATCTTCCCACAGACATATTTCATAATTTATAAATATTTAATTTTTCAAAACTTTTTAATAAAAGGAACAGATTCTGGGACTTCCCTAGTGGTCCAGTGGGTAAAACTCCATGCTCCCAATGCAGGGGGCTCGGGTTCAATCCCTGATCGGGGAACTAGATCCTGCATGCATGCTGCAACTAAGTGTCTGCATGACACAACTAAGGCCCAGCGCAGCCTAAATAAATAAATAATAAATAAAAAATTTTTAAAAAGGAACAGATTCCATATCCCAGATTTATAAATTTTAAGAGGGATTTACAGAAGTCCTCCAGGTGTTGCTTTTTTTTTTTTTTTTTTTTTTTTTGCGGTACGCGGGCCTCTCACTGCTGTGGCCTCTCCCGTTGCGGAGCACAGGCTCCGGACGCGCAGGCTCAGCGGCCATGGCTCATGGGCCCAGCCGCTCCGCAGCATGTGGGATCTTCCCGGACTGGGGCACGAAACCGTGTCCCCTGCATCGGCAGGCAGACTCCCAACCACTGCGCCACCAGGGAAGCCCCAGGTGTTGCTTTGAGTCAATGGTTCGATCTGTGAAAACCTCATTCAGTCATTTCATACAATGTTCTCCTATGAGAAAACGCACAGTTTTTTTTCTTAATACTTATTTTATTTATTTATTTATGCCGTGCCGGGTGTTAGTTGCGGCACACGAGATCTTTTAGTTGTGGCATGTGGATGCTTAGTTGCAACATGTGGGCTTCTTTAGTTGTGGCATATGGACTCTTAGTTGCAGCATGCGGGCTCTTAGTTGCGGCAGGCATGCAGGATCTAGTTCCCCAACCAGGGATTGATCCTAGGCACACTGCATTGGGAGTGTGGAGCCTTACCCACTGGACCACCAGGGAAGTCCCACACAGTTTGTTTTTGAAATTTTTAAAATTCGGTAGAATATACATAACATAAAATTTACCATTTTAACCATTTTAAGTGTATGGTTCAGTGACATTAAGTACACTCACAGTAGTGTGTAGCCATCACCACTGTGTATTTCAAGCACTTTTTCATCACCCTAAACAGCAACTCTATACACATTAAGCAATAACTCCCCATTCTCTCCCTACAACCCAGCCCGTGGTAACCTTTATTCTGCTTTCCATTTCCATAACTTTCCCTACTCAAGATACCTCATATAAGTGGAATACAACATTTGCCCTTTTGTGTCTGGCTTATTTCACTTAGCATGATGTTTCCAAGGTTCAGCCATGTTGTAAGCATAGATCAGAATTTCATTCCTTTTTATGGCTGAATAATATTCCATTGTATGTATATGCCATATTTTGTTTGTCCATTCATCTGTTGAAAGACATTTGGTTTCTTTTCACCGTTTGGCTGTTTTGAATAGTGATGCTTTGAATATTGGAGTATAGGTATCTGAGTCTCTATTTTCAGTTCTGTTGGGTATTCTAGGAGTGGAATTGCTGGACCAAATGGAATTCTTTTTTCAGCTTTTTGAGGAACTGCCAAACTAATATTTTTCCCACAGTGGCTGCACCATTTTACATTTACAGTGCATGAGGGTTCCGGTGTCTCCACATCCTTGCCAACACTTATGTTTATTTAAAAAAAAAAAAGCCATCCTAAATAGGTGTAAAGTGGTGTCATTGTGGTTTTATTTTGCATTTCCCTAATGACTAATGATTTTGGGTATCTTTTCATGAGCTTATTAGTCATTTGTTTATTTTTTCTGGAGAAATGTCTAGTCAAATATTTTGCCCATTTTTTTGGTTGAGTTTGGTTTTCTGGTTGAGATGTAGGAGTTCTTTATATTTTTTGAATATTAAATCCTTATCAAATAAGTTATTTGCATATATTTTCTCCCATTCTATGGATTGTCTTTTCACTCTCTTGATAGGATCCTTTGATGTTTTTAATTTTGATGAAGTCCAGTTTATCAATTTTTTCTTTTGTTGCCTGTGCTTTTAGTGTCATACTTAAGAAATTGTTGCCCAATTTAAGGTCATGAAGACTTGCCCTATGTTTTCTTCTTCTAAGAGTTTTATAATTTTAGCTCTTATGTTTAGGTCTTTGATCCATTTTGAGTTAACTTTGTATATGGTATGGAGGATGAGTCCAGCTTCCATTCTTTTTTTGCATGTCCAGTAGAACCCTTGCTTGAAAGTGAAAATGAATTGACTGTATATTGTCATGGTTTGTTTCTGGGTTATTTTTCTTTTAAATTTTTTTTTTTTTTTTTTTTTTTTTGCGGTACGCGGGCCTCTCACTGTCGCGGCCTCTCCCGTTGCAGAGCACAGGCTCCGGATGCGCAGGCCCAGCGGCCATGGCCCACGGGCCCAGCCACTCCGCGGCATGTGGGATCCTCCCGGACTGGGGCACGAACCCGTGTCCCCTGCATCAGCAGGAGGACTCTCAACCACTGCGCCACCAGGGAAGCCCTCTTTTAAATTTTTATTGGAGTATAGTTGATTCACGGTGTTGTGTTAGTTTCTGCTGTACAGAAGAGTGAATCAGTTATACATATATCCACTCTTTTTAGATTCTTTAAAAATACGGAATGCTTCATGAATTTGTGTGTCATACTTGCACAGGGGCCATGCTAATCTTCTCTGTACCATTCCAGTTTTAGTATATGTGCTGCTGAAGTGAGCATTTTCTGGGCTATTTTATTCCTTTGGTCTGTATGTCTGTCCTTATGCCTGTATCACACTGTTTTGATTACTGTAGCTTTGTAGTAAGTTGTGAAATCAGGAAGTGTGTCTTCCATCTTTGTTCTTTTTCAAGACTGTTTTGGCTTTTCAGGGTCCTTGGAGATTGCATATGAATTTCAGGATGGGTTTTTCTGTTTCTGCAAAAACGCTATTGGGATTTTGATAGGGATTGCATTGAATCTCTACATTGCTTTGGGTAGTATTATCATCTTAACAATATGAAGTCTTGAACATGGGATGTTTTCCCATTTATTTAGATCTTCTGTTTCCTTCAGCAACGTGTAGCTTTCAGTATACGAATCTTACACCTCCTTGGTTAATTTTTAAGTATTTTGTTCTTTTTAATAGTATTGTAAATGGACTTGATTTATAAATTTCCTTTTTAGATTGTTCGTTAAAAGTGTATAGAATACAACTAAATTTTGTGTGTTGATTTTATATCCTGTAATTTATTAGTGCTAACATTTTTTTGTATATTGATTCTTCAGAGCTTTCTATGTATTGGATCATGTCATTTGTGAACAGAGGTCATTTTACCTCTTTCTTTTATTTCTGTAGCCTAATCTCTCTGGCTGGAACTTCCAGTACTGTGTTGAATAGAAGTGGCAAAAGTGAACATCCTTGTCATGTTCTTGCTCTTAGAGGGAAAGCTTTCAGTCTTTAACCATTGAGTATGATGTTATCTGTGGGTTTTTCATATATGGTCTTTAACATGTTAAGGAAATTTCTTTCTATTCCTAGTTTATTGGGTGTTTTTATCTTGAAAGTGTATTGAAATTTGTCAAATACTTCTGAATTAATTGAGATGATCATATGTGTTTTTTTCCCTTCATTCTAGTAATGTATACTATATTACATTCATTGATTTTTCATATGTTGGACTATTCTTGCATTCTGGGAATAAATCTCACTTGGTCATGATGTATAACCGTTTTAGTATGCTGCTGAACTCAGTTTGCTAGTACTTTTGTTAAGGATTTTTGCATCTATATTCACAGGAGATGTTCTGTAGTTTTCTTTTCTTGTAGTGTCTTTGTCTGGCCTTGATATCAGGGTAATGCTGGCCCTAGAATGAGAGAGGAAATGTTCCCTTCTCTGTAATCTTTTGGAAGAGTTTAAGGGTTAGTGTTAATTCTTTAAATGTCTGGTGAAAGTTTTTGTGATAGGAAGAGAAATCAGGTATTTTTTGGAGCTGTCAACAGTGTTTCAAGGAACTAGAAAAATGTCTCGAGGACTGCAAGTTTCCATAAGCACAATCTGAAACTACCACTGTATCACACAACTCACAAAAGCCCCCAGCATCTGTTGGCCTGGACTTCTTTCTTCTAATTTATGTGCTGATTTACATGGACTCACATGTTCTACACTTTAGAATCTGTTTTGAAGGACTCAGTTGTGAAGATTGGACATCCTCAGAAGGCAGACTTTTGACAATATATCTGGAGTCTTTAAAATACTTCATACACACTGTAATCCTTAAGTCACCCCTGAAAGCTAGGTGAGTGATCTCAAATTTAGTAATAAAGAAGCTTAAGGCAGAAAAATTTTGCCTATTCACAAAGGATTTCTGGTTTTTGTGTTTTGTTTTGACCCCTTTAGTGAGGCTGCATTTTGAACAGATTGGCTCTTCCTCTGTTTTCCCTCTTTTTTTTTTTTTTTTTTTTTTGCGGTACGCGGGCCTCTCACTGTTGTGGCCTCTCCCGTTGCGGGGCACAGGCTCCGGATGCGCAGGCTCAGTGGCCATGGCTCACGGGCCCAGGCGCTCCGCCGCATGTGGGATCCTCCCGGACCGGGGCACGAACCTGTGTCCCCTGCATCGGCAGGCGGACTCTCAACCACTGTGCCACCAGGGAAGCCCTGTTTTCCCTCTTTTATCTGCCTAAGAGGAGGGTATTAATTAGTTCACAGAGACTACAGTTTCTTCTCTTCCAAGATAAAATAATCATTCTTCTAGAATCTAATAAAAGGTTAGGTCCTTTTATTTGAATTCGTACAGCAAAGGCCAAAAATAATTCCTTATAGGTCACAGGAGGAGGTTTTGCCTCATTGTATTTTGGACTCTTTAACTGGGCATCTGTGTGTGTCAGCGATTATCACAAAACTGGTAATAGTGACTCTTCTTGAGTACAGTGACTTTCAACATTTTTGACAGCTTCTAACAATAAGAAGTAAGTTTTATAGCATGATCTATTACATAACAAACAAACACAAAAAACATACACACCTAACATGAAAGGCTCACAAGCCAATCCTTAACCTTTATTTTAAAAAATGTAGCTTATCTTCTATTTTGTTCTATTTATTTTTTTAAATACTGATTTCAGCTTGCTGAATTGATTTCATAGCCTGCTAATGGATGTGAACTTCAGTTTAAAAAATATTCCTCCATGACCCACAAATTTACCTATGCGTATAGTGTTCTGGGCTCGTACCCTTAGACATTTTGATTCTGTGCTCTGAAGTAGAGCCCAGGAGTTTATTTTTTTTATTAAGTGCCCAGATAACTGTGATGTAGCCACAGACATGTATTTGGGAACCACTGATAGATCTAATCTAATAAAAACTAGTTTATTTAAAACTAAATCTGTCCTTTAAAATCACTGAAAACCACCATTGTAACTTTTTAAAATAACTGCCCTTTTAAATTTAGAAAATAAATCAGCGTTACCTAAACTCTCTGGACTTCAATATTTATATTATCTAATAAAATGCGGGGAGCCATTTTATGCAGTGATTGACAGATAAAGGACAACTAAATTCCTCTTAATTATAGAAAAAAACAAGCTGGGCATGTAGTAGATTGTTACCCTCTGGTTTGTTCCATTCAGTAGTGATGTTGTCTTCTTTGACACAGACCAGTTTATGTCTGACTTGGAACACCAGCCATCAGGTTCAGCAGAGAAATGGCCTAACCACAGTGAGCTCTCATGTCCACCTCCTTTCTGGAGAATCTAGAGGGTGAGTGTTGATTGAAATGTGTCACTGTTTTTCTGCCCAAGTCTGATATTTGCATGCAGTGGCCAGATTTGCATGTGCTGCAGAGGAGGGGGTATACATGGGCATCTTCTTGGTAGGGGCCCACTCATTATCTCTGGAACTAAACTTTGACTGTAAGAGTGCTTTTTAAATTTAACTACACTCAGGCTCTCACACTTATAATTTTAGTCTGGGATTGAATAAAAGTCAAGTGTTGATTGGATTTATTGAACCAAAGCAGAGGGAGTCCTGTCTATATGAATTCTGTGGCTTGGATGCGGAGTAAATTTGGTTGCTGATAAGGTGTGTAAGCCTACTCATTTCTGGTCAGGTGCTCTAAGTTTTGATGTGAGGCAGTATGGAATGGAAATAAAGCAGGAAATGTTAGCCATTTGCCAGAGGCAACCTGGATCGTTTACCCTTGAGCCTGTCCTTTAGGCCCATGTTTGCACGCTGGTAGTTCATCTGGGGCTCCATTTGGAAGGAGTCAGTGCTTGTGAGGAGGGGGCTGGGCCTCAGGCCTCTGTGCCTCAGCAAGCAACCATACCACTCCCTCTCCCTCACACAGCTTCTTTCTTCAAAGACTCTCAAAGCCACTTGAGAAAGTCTGTGGTAGAAATTATAAACATACAGATTGTAGTTCTCAAAATGCCATTTGAATTTCATTTTAATGAATTTGGATTTGGAAGGGGACTTAGAAATCATGTCTACTACCCAAATCTTTATATTTAGGATACTAAAGCTTCCTGATAAGGCACCAAAACCCTGGCTTCTCCCAGAAGCTGGGCCAGCCTACCCTGGTCTCACATCATTGGCCACTAAATATCTACATATCTATAAAACTCTCAGGAGAGTTATAGAAGGATTTAAATGAATTTCCTTTTATCATAGTTGAGAAGATCAGTTGAAAAAAGATTAAATTGCCCTAGTCACATCACGGCTGAACCAAAATTAAAGCTTATTTCTTCCAGTGTTTACCCCACTGCCCTTCTTGTGTATGAAGCAACAATTTGGTCACTAGTGATCTTGGTAAGAAATGTTTCTGTGGAGTGAAGGGACCAATGGATGACTAAGGAATGAACAGGAGGTAAGAATAGAGAAACAGCAGGCAGTGTAGATAACTCCTTTAAGATGTTAAACAATGAAAGAAAGAAATTAGATATAGAGGGCCATGTGGGGTCTAGGGTTTTTATTTGTTTGCTCACTTGCTTGTTTGAGATAGAGACTTACCCATATTTAAGCAATGATGAAAAGAATCCAGGAGGAGAGGGTTGGTGAGTAGATTGATTAAAGAGAAGAGTGCAGGAAATTTGTGGGGCAAGATCTTGAAGAGGCAAGCATGTGGGATTCGTAGCATAGGTGTGGAATGAGTCATGTGGGTTTACAGCTCTGGAGCTCAGGTTTGGGCCCTGGAGACAACAGATGTGGGAGTCAACAGTACAGTATATAGAAATGGACAAGATTACTCAGAGAAAATGTACAAAATGTAAAAAAATAAGGAAAAGGACAGTCTTCTGATAGGCCTAAAATTCAGAATTCCACATCCGTTTTTTAAAATTTATTTATTTTGGGTTGTGTTGGGTCTTTGTTGCCGTGCGCAGGCTTTCTCTAGTTGCGGTGAGCGCGAGCTACTCTTCGTTGCAGTGTGCAGGCTTCTCATTGCGGTGGCTTCTCCTGTTGCAGAGCTCGGTTCTAGGCGCGCGGGCTTCAGTAGTTGTGGCTCGCGGGCTCTAGAGCGCTGGCTCAATAGTTGTGGCTCACGGGCTTAGTTGCTCCGCGGCATGTGGGATCTTCCTGGACCAGGGCTCAAACCCATGCCCCCTGCATTGGCAGGCGGATTCTTAACCACTGCGCCTCCAGGGAAGTCCCCAGAATCTCACCTCTTAACCTAAGTTGAAAATAAGTTTTTTGTTTTTGGGTTTTTTTTCCCCCCACATTTCAGTTTTTACTGATACAAAAACATACGTGCTGATACTTGAATATACTTTCAAGTAACTGTGTACTGTTTACTCAGCTGGAGACTTAATGTTTGTAGAATGTTTTGAGTTACAACTTTTTCTAGAGGAAAGATCTGTATGACACTTAGTATAGTATCACATATATAAGAGGTTTCTTAGAAAGAAAGGATCCTTAATAACAGGACTGATCTCCCCCTCAGTCAGTTGTGGAAAAAAGTGTCATAATTTCCCTTTAGTAGTATTAAATCTAATGTTAAAAGTGAAGGGTATCTTCTGATCATTGTGCATGTAATTTTCAATCTGTCCTATGGTTGGAAGCTATCTAGAGTTCGGTGTAAAACTTAAAATAACTTAGGGAATTCCCTGGCGGTCCAGTGGTTAGGACTTGGTGCTTTCACTGCTGGGGCCCGGGTTCAATCCCTGGTCAGGGAACTAAGATCCTGCAAACAGCACAACGCGGCCAAAAAATAGAATAGAATAGAATGGAATGGAATGGAATGGAATAGAATAGAATAAAATAACTTAGTTAAAAACTTGTTATGATAGAGCTCAAGCTGGTTATCTTGGTTCTTGCTTAAAATGCTTGAATATTCTTTCTGTCTTACCTTCATGGTGGTGAGTTTTATTTTTGTTAATAATGTAAGCTAGGTTATTATAACATAGATCCCAAAATACAGTGGCTTAACTACACTGGAATTTTCTCTCACACCTTACGGTAATTCAGAGATCAGGATTCCTGTTTCATTTAGTTCCTCTACCTCTTTAGGTATTGTCAAAGCAGAGTCACCACGTTGACTGAGTCTTAGCCCAAAGCAAGGAGTATGAAAAGGAGGGGAAGAGGTTACTGAGCAAGTGATGAGGAAGATGCACACATCACTTTTACTCACACTTAATTAGAGAAAGCAAGTTACATGGTCATACCTTGCTACAGAAGGGAAGCCAGGAAATGTGTAGTCTGTAGCTGAGTGGCCCTGTGACGAGTTAAACTCAATTACTAGAGAAGACTGAATTAGGACATTTAGCAGTCTACCATAGGTACCTTCTACGTTTTCAGGAACTTTCTTCTGTCTTCAGCTCGAAAAGGCAAATTAATCAGATTTTGATAAATGCAAATTAATTCTTCAGCTCATTCTATAAATAGGTGAATTCAGTATTTTATGTATTTCATTTAGATGGTATTCTTATAACTTATCTAATAACCTAAAAGTAAATCTTAGGGAAACTGTGCTTATAGAGTAATAAACCATAAAGTTATACTAGTTTCTCATACATTTAAAATAATTTCTATTCCTTTACTTCCAAATTTCTCTTATTTCTTCATTTCAAGTGAAATTCAGAAAATGATTATACTTATATATGGCCTTCATTTTATAAAAAATAATATCTCCATAAAATTGTTCACCCAGAGAATGAATTATACCTTTAATTTTGGGGTGTAAGGAAAGGAAGAAAAGATGAATTTGCTAAACTTTGATGAATGTCCATTGCAGCTTTAAAATGAAATAGTATACATAAATGGAGACTGATTATACCAAAAAATACTTTACAAAAGTGATCAACGTGCTCAGATGCTAGTTATGAAGGCCCTTTGAACTTTTGTGTGTTTGACAATGTGCATCCGCCTATTCCAAAGGCAGTGCCCTGGGTTACCCTGCCCCTCCACCTGGTGGTGAGATTTCATACCCTACCATGCTTGCCAGCTCTAACTCTGAATCCGTAAGCATTGGAAATAGCTCTAAATAAGAGGCCGTTACTCAAACACCTCATTCTTGTGTGTACAGATAGCATTACAGTGGACTGTTAATTTGAACATCTCTTGGATTAAAAAAGAAATTTGTTTTTTCTTACAGCAGATATTGCTGATGGCTCTGACTACTTCTGTTGTGGCAAGCCAGGTGTTGGGGTAATGGGAGTCAAGGACGGTAGCTGCCACAAGTAGGCCAAATGCTGTGACCTACATAACCTGTTACCACGGGTGTTGAGGGCTGTTGACCCTTGTTCTAGGCTTTTAATTCACTTTACTCTTTATAGGGGGGAAGTGATAAAATTGTACAGTAGGGGCATAAACAACTCCTTATGTTTTTACCTTAAATTCGTGAAAAAAAAATAAAGCCAACTCACATGCTTTGTGGAGTAGGACTTAAATAAATCAATAAATTCATGCATACATACATTCAAAAGGAAGTGAAAATTGCAAGCACTAATTTTTTAAAGAAATTAGTACTGGGCTTCCCTGGTGGCGCCGTGGTTGAGAGTCTGCCTGCCGATGCAGGGGACACGGGTTCATGCCCCGGTCTGGAAGGATCCCACATGCCGCGGAGCGGCTGGGCCCGTGAGCCATGGTCGCTGAGCCTGCGTGTCTGGAGCTTGTGCTCCGCAACGGGAGAGGCCACAACAGTGAGAGGCCCGCGTACCCCAAAAAAAAGAAATTAGTACTGTATTTATCAAGATTGCTAATGATTTACATGTAAATTACATTATAGATTTGCTTACCAGTAATAATTTTAATTTGCTCAAGTTGACAAAGTTTGGCCAGTCACATTAGAAGGCTATCTTAGGAACCCAGAGGTGGGAGCCAGAGCCCAGAGCCCCCAGGCTAAGTGTGAAGTGAGGGGGCAAAGGAGAGCAGTGGGCTTGGATACCACACTGTACTCAAGTTATTGCTAAAGGATGGTGAAGGGACTGCTTTGTTACAGTTCTGACTCCCTGGCCTAAAATTCGTATTCAGTAGCTATTATTTGAGCATAATTTTTGTTGTTGTTTTGCCAAGTCCCATATTACATTAAAGATTCAATTGGCACATAATTTTAATCAGCACTCAATATTTACCAAGCACTAAGGAGTCAATGGAGAACAAGATAGACAAGTTCCTTGCCCTTTTGGAACTTAAATCTACTCTCTGATTATTATATGTTAAAGTGTATTTGAATATAGTCGGCTTGAGTGCTTCTTTGTGGAAAATCTTCTTAGCTTTATCCTAGTCTTAAAATCCTGAACTGTCAGGAACCTTGCAGGTTGGTTTAACTAAGTGAGGTTACGCACACTAGGCAAAAGAACAGCAGAACTTTGGTAAGGGGGAACAGAGATAACATACCTTCGATCAGGCTTTTGCTATAAAGGTCACCACCCGACTTCTTCAGAAAATGATGTGTTTATCCTTATCATCAAAGTGTACTTGGTCAGTGAGTGGATAGTGTTTGTTATAGACCCTCATCCTCAAGAAAATGTAAGCATTGACTTCCTCATAAAGACACAGGAAAAAAATATATCACATGGTTTTCGATGATGATAAAGCACCATTTTTAATCATCTTGTTTTAAAACTTGAACAATGAGACAAGATTTGAAAAAGGTGTGTTTATTGGCAGCCTGGAACATCTCTGAAGTTACCGTCTTTGGAAGGAATAAGCGACAGGAAAGATGACTTGAATGTGAGCTGGGTACTTGATTCTATATTTGGCTTTTTGCCACTGCTGCTGTGAGACCTGTTTAAAATAGACACTGCCAAAATCAAAATCAGATGCCTTGTGTTAGTCTTAATAACATTCTCTGGTCCCTTTCCAACCCCACCACCTAATGAACTTTCAGGGTACTATTCCAAATAGCTTCCAAGTAATTGTACTGGATTATGATCCATTTATTCAGTCATTAGAAATTGATGTTTCCTCGGTAGTAAAGTCCTTGTCCTTCAGGAGTTCACAGGCTATTCAAGAGACAGGTAATACTGATGCCTACTGATAATCTAATGCGATGAGTAGTGTTAGAGGCCATGCACAGAGATCACGGGCCATCCTTGTGCTCTTTCTTAGCAGGAGACTACCCCATAGACCCACACATAGAATCTACACTGAAAACACTGCTCCCTTGTTATGACAGAGGTGCCAAAGGCTGCCTTGTCTATTTATGTCCCTTTATTTACTATATAAGAGGTTTTTTAAAAATCTCCATTATACTTATGAGGAAACTGAAGAGAAAATGTATTGTTATGCAGAGTATCCCCATAAGTTTTCATTTACATAGAAACTATCTCAGTGAGTTATTTCTAGCAGTCAGGAGTCAGTTTAGATTAATTCTATCCTTCTTTGCAAACCATCATGAATGGTCAATAAATCCTAGCCTGGAAAATTTACTTGAAAAGCATCCTCTATCTGACAAAGACCTTCATAAGTCTGTACCAATGACCTTCAAAAATTGATCTCAGTTAGTGATTATTAGAGCTAGCCAACACTGCTTAATCTTCATCCTTTTGTAGTTAGATTCCTTTAGCTTCTACTCCTACTTCTTTGCCTCACTTTTTAAAAAAAATTTTTTTTTTTTTTTTTTTTGCGGTACGCGGGCCTCTCACTGCTGCGGCCTCTCCCGTTGCGGAGCACAGGCTCCGGACGCGCAGGCCCAGCGGCCATGGCTCACGGGCCCAGCCGCTCCGCGGCACGCGGGATCCTCCTGGACCAGGGCACGAACCCGCGCCCCCTGTATCGGCAGGCGGACTCCCAACCACTGCGCCACCAGGGAAGCCCAAGCCAAATTTTTATCCTTCACTTCTTTGCCCTTCTGAGTACTGCCACTTGAAAATTTGTCTGATGACAAATCACAGACTTCTACAGTTAAAGAGACCTTATTAGTTTAACACCATCATTGTATAGCTAAGGAAATGGGAGTCTTAGATATATGAAGTTATTTGTCCAAGGACACACATGGAATTAGTGGCAGAGCCTGTATTCAAGCTAAACCTAATTTCCAGGCCATTCCTTTGCTTACATATTTGCTCTCCCAGGTCCTATTTTCTTATCAGATCACAAGGCTACTCCCACTTTTTCTTCAGCCTTTTGCTCCTCAGTGGAACTATGAAACTGCTCCCATACTTCCAGGTCTCTAGTAAGAAGGTACATACATCTCTTCTTGCTCTGACCATTGAGTGTAGTCCCTTACCCATAGGATTTTTCCATTTGGATGTTCTAATTTCCAAATCCAATTCCAGACCTAACCTACCACCTTCCTCCTCTATATTCCTCCTCAGCTTATTTCCAGTAGTGACAGTACTATTCTTCCTAGACTTAAAACGTTGGTGGTAGTGGCGAATCAATCCTTTCCTCTTTCCCTCTTCTTACCATCACCACACTCACTGTGAGCACCACATTTGTCCAGGTCCTTTGCATTATCTTTGTCTAAATGATTTCCACGCTCTTCTAATCTTTTGGCCTTCAAGAAGTTGAACAGGTGTTTTGAAACTGATTCTACCATTTACTAAGAAAATTGTGTGAACTGGCAAAGCCTCTGTTAACTGATATGTAAAGTGGGGTAATAGTGATCTTAAAATAATGTGAAGATTTAACTGAAATAAGATATAAATTTCGATTGTAAAGTTAACCCATGGATACCCAATAAATATTTGTGGAGTGAATGTTAGTTCCGTTCTCCTTATAGCCATGATGAGTATATGAGTTTGAAGAATTTTTTTCTTAACTACCTAAACAATAAAAAGATTAGATGGGGGGCTTCCCTGGTGGCGCAGTGGTTGAGATTCTGCCTGCCAGTTCAGGGGACATGGGTTCGAGCCCTGGTCCAGGAAGATCCCACATGCCGCGGAGCAACTGGGCCCGTGAGCTACAGCTACTGAGCCTGCGCGTCTGGAGCCTGTGCTCCGCGACAAGAGAGGCCGCGACGGTGAGAGGCCCGCACACCGCGATGAAGAGTGGCCCCCGCTCGCCACAACTAGAGAAAGCCCTCGCACAGAAGTGAAGACCCAACACAGCCCAAAAAATTAACTAATTAATTTTAAAAAAAAAGATTAGATGTTAATATTTGAAGATGTTTTTAAAGGGGTTTGAAGCCATTTCTTTTCTTTTTTTTAAATTTATTTATTTATTTTTGGCTGCACTGGGTCTTCGTTGCTGCACAGGCTTTATCTAGTTGTGGCGAGTGGGGGCTACTCTTTGTTGCGGTGGACAGGCTTCTCACTGTGGTGGCTTCTCTTGTTGCGGAGCATAGGCTCTAGGCACGTGGGCTTCAGTAGTTGTGGCACACAGGCTCAGTAGTTGTGGCACGTGGGCTCTAGAGTGTAGGCTCAGTAGTTGTGGGACACAGGCTTAGTTGCTCCGCGGCGTGTGGGATCTTCCCGGACCAGGGCCCGAACCTGTGTCCCCTGCATTGGCATGCAGATTCTTAACCACTGTGCCACCAGGGAAGTCCTCTTTTCCTTTTTTTAATCTTTTCTTTTTTTCTTTTTTTTGGCTGCGTTGGGTCTCCGTTGCTGCACGTGTGCTTTCTCTCTAGTTACGGCAAGTGGGGGCTACTCTTTGTTGCAGTGCATGGGCTTCTCATTGCGGTGGCTTCTTTTGTTGCGGAGCACGGGCTTTAGGCACGCGGGCTTCAGTAGTTGTGGCACATGGGCTCTGTAGTTGTGGCTCGCGGGCTCTAGAGCGCAGGCTCAGTCGTTGTGGCACACAGGCTTAGTTGCTCCGCGGCATGTGGGATCTTCCCGGACCAGGACTTGAACCTGTGTCCCCTGCATTGGCAGGCGGATTCTTAACAGCTGCAGCACCAGAGAAGTCCTTGAAGATTTCTTAAACAATCATTAGTGTCTCCTTTGGTCTATGATCACTTCAAATGCTAATTATAGAGATTTTTTTTTTGTCTTGGTCTATTTTTGTTTATAACAGCTGTATTGAGATATAATTCATTACTATAAAATTCATCCTTGAAAATACACAGTTCATTGGTTTTTTAATATATTCATAGAGTTGTGCAATCATCATCAGTATCTAATTTTTACACATTTTCATTACTCCAGATAGAAACCCCATACCCCTGAGCAGTCACTCCCCATTCCTTCCTTCCCATTACTCCTGGCAACCATCTATTTATTTTCTGTCAGTTCTGGCCATTTTATATAAATGGAATCAAACAATATATGATGTTTTGTGTTTGGCTTCTTTCACTTAGCATGTTTTCAAGGTTCATCCATGTTGTAGCATGTATTAGAACTTCATTCTTTTTTTAAGACTGAGTAATATTTCATTTTGTGGAATAGACCACATTTTGTTTATTCATTCATTAATGGTAGACGTTTGGGTTATTTCCACTTTGGAGCTATTATGAATAATGCTGGTATGAACATTTGAGTACAAGTTTTTATATGGATGTATGTTTTCAGTTCTCTTGAGTATATGCCTAGGAGTGGAATTAGAATAGAATCTTTAGTTGATAAAGCAAAGAATTTTCATTTCAAAGCAAAGAGTTCTCATGGTGAGAGAACTAAAGTTTCTTATTTGGGGTGTTCCCGTCTATTTTGGTTCCTTAAGATTAAAACTCTTCGCACTGGACCTCACAGAAGACTGTGGTGCTTCCTGAGGTGCTTGGCACATCATAGAAACCAACAAAATCAAGAGCCTGTTCTGAAAGGATCAGAAATAATACAAATGCCCCCACATGATAAAGGATGTTTGCATTAGCATAGGGTAACAAAATAACCCCCAAATCTCAGTGGTTTACTCTCATCAAAGCACTTATTTTCATTTACTTTATATACAGGTGCAGTGCAGGAATCAGAAAGGGAAAACCCTCCTAAAAGGATGAAATTAAGGAAAAGTTAGATTAAGGTGAACACATTTCAAAAGTATCCTATTCTCTGCTAGAGCAAGAGCCTTTAGAGTGAGGGTAAGAACGTTTACCATTTCCTTCAGCCATTCCCCTTCCCAAACAAAATTGAACTGAAAGGTGGGGGGGGGGGTCTGGAACAACTTTTGGAGTGATGTTGCCATCCAGTTCAAGAGCAGACTTCAAGCACTGGCTTTATCTTTATAGAAAGCAATGGAAAGGGAAAAAATGTCTTTGAAATAGTGCTTGGCATTGAGCATCATATGGTCAGTCACACAGAGGTCACTAATCACTCTTCCCTTTCTTGTTTTTCAGTGAACGAGGTAATTGGGAGAGACATGTCCCAGATTTCTGTTTCCCAAGGAACAGGGGCGAGCAGGCAGGCTCCCCTCCCAGGTCCTGATTCCCTGGATTTAGGAAGATCCGACGGGCTCTAACAGCGTTCACTGCAGCCTTGTGTCCACCATCATGTACTTCTCAGCATGTTTCTCTCTTTGGACCTTGGGCTTCCAACTCTGCAACCTTCAGGATGGAGCCAGGAGTTGGGATCACCATATGTGGGGAAAGCAGCATTCCTCCAACTCAGGCCTTGTGTAGATTTTGTAAAAGAACAGGAGCAGCACAGGCTGTCTGATCTTTGGGGAAATGAGCTTTGCTTTTTATATTTAAATAGGATACTTTTATATGATGGGTGCTTTGAGTGTGAATGCAGCAGGCTCTCCATTTCAGAGGTGCTGCTTTTGCAGGCGATCTGGTTGCTTAGCTAGGATTGGTGATTTGTACTGCTTTATTGTCATTTGAAGGACTCTTTAGCTTTGATGATATTTTTAAAGTAGAAACTTTTGATAAAACCTTCCAGAGGCAAACATTAAAAAAAAATTATTCCCCCAAGCCCACACCTATGCCTCGGAAACTCAGCATGTGTCCTGAAGCCTTTCATAGATTCATAGGAAGTAAAGCCAAATGTAGCTCATACCTCTTTATAAAAGTAAACTGTTAGATAAAATGACACCATTCCAATCATTGAAGTGTTGGAATATAAAATGACATTCCAGAGCATAGCATTTTTGTAACTTTCTAGGTAATCTTCCTGTAATCTCTCCATGCTGTCTCCATGTTGAAATTGCTTTTTTTCCTCAGGGCCTTGGGTAAGATAACTACATGTAAGGGAACTTTGAAAGGTGGGGTTTCTTAGCTTGGTAGCTTTAATTTCCTGCCATCCTACATACAGGTAGACTGTGGAGTACTCTTCCCTTTTGTGTCCTCTGGTCCCAGACCTTTTCCAAGTGGAAGCATCTGCATTTGGCTGCCACAGTCTTGTGATGATTTGTTTAGGCAAATTTGCTGCTTCTAGCTTCTCTAGAGGCCAGGCTGTGTCAGAAGCTAAGTACAAATGAGCTATGCTTCAAGACAGGAGCAGAGAACATTCAGGATTCCAGATGGGACGCATTTAAGATTTACACTGGTATGGAAGGCTTTTCCCTCATTCTGTTTACAGCCTAAAATGATTCTGGCCTACCCTCCCATCTGCATGGCCTAAAAAACAGCCTTTTTCTAAAAGGCTTTGAGGCAATTCCAAAACTGAGATAGCATTCTAAACCTGACCCTCCACACCAAAGATGTCCTGGTGGTGCTGCTGGTAAGGCTGGTGCCCAAGGCGGGGCCAGCAAGAAACTCCAGCCTGCTGTCTACCAAAGGAGGTGCCCGACTTGGGTGCTCTTTTCACACCTTGCCCTTACCCCTCCCCTTAATGGGATTAGTTTCCTGTTCCAAGGCTTGGGCCTATTTCAACACCCCTGAAGTTTGCAGTATGTTTTCAAATGAAATGTACTTTTATTCAGGAAGCAAATTTTCTGAGTGCCTACATGTGAGACAGTGTGCTGGGCTGGTCAAAGGCTTGATGCTATTATTGCAGGGGATTGTGGGTCCTAGATGCCAGGACTGTCTACTGAGGCCAAGTGAGGCCTGGGTGGAGGGAGCCAGCTCATTGCCTACCACCTCTAGTCAACCAGTTAGGAGCTATTGACCCAGGATGAGGAAGTAAGGTCCTTTTTTTTTTTTTTTTTTTCCTTTAATCCATGATGTTTTAGATATCTCCCTAAAATTAGTTAGAAAAAAATGCTTGTACTTCAGCAAATCACTCTAGTCCTTCTTGGAGCCTGGTGTTGTCACATTTTCTTTGAAAGTGAGTTTTGTGTCACAGTGTGGATAGTGAGATTTGCTTCAGGGCCTGTGGTTGGAAGCCCAGAGTTTCCTTTGGAGGGTTTGCGGTGGCTGGCCGCCTTTAGATGAAGTTCCAGAGAGTTGGCCAGACTTGCCTCCACCCTCTTGTCCCTGGTGTAGCTGCCTCACATGGGGTTCTTGCAAGAGCTTCCCTTGCAAGACCCTTTGGGGGTTGCTCTGCTGCCCTCAAGAATAAAAGCCTCTATGATACAGAGTTGCTATGCACCAAATTTTGATGCCTTTTAAATACCTTGATGCCTGTAGCACTAGAAATGCTCTTTCTTATTTAAAATAAAAATTAAATTTTAAAATAGAGCTTTGTATACTATGTAAGCAGTTTTGTATCAGCTTTGTAAAAGCTTTGGTGTAAAAGACAGTATTTTTTGGTTTTGTAGATAAATACCTTAATTTTTGTGCAACATAGTGGTGTTACAGCACACATCCATTGGACTATGCAAATTGATTTCTAGTAACAGCACTGAGCAACTGGGCATGTGCTAGGACCCACCCCTTCCCCCTCCAACCCATGCTATATCTTGGGTTGAGGAATGGGATGAGCAGCCTTCTGCTTACTGGAGATGCACAGAGAAACGTGGCTGAAAACAGCTAGGAACAGATGTTTTTGGGTTCAAGTGTGGTGCTGCTGCCCGGGGTGCAACCCACCCCTGCCCAGGGTTAGCCACTATCACCAGAGCTCTGCTGAGTCTGGCTGTAAAGCCCTGTTTTTGATAATCAGAACAGATGGTCATCTGTAAGGTTCAGATGGGTTCAAGTTGAAACCTTGTATTTTATAAAATGGATGATGTTCAATTAAGGAACTGATTCTCAGTTATGTTTACAGCACTTGACATTGTGTTTTCTTGTACATTTTGTATTTTAAAACCTTTTATAGGAGTACAGTGCTCCTTACACAAATACAAAGGGAAGAAGAGCCAGCAATTCAGGCTCCTCAGTTACAGTGCTGAAATAATAAACGGTGACAGGTCAACAGTCTCCTTGAAATCTGCCTGAGTGTTCCTCTGCATAGGGCTGGTGTGGAGCCCCTCACTCTGTGCCAAAGTGAAGGGCACTTTGGCTTTTAAAAAGTCCACTTGGTTGGGAACCTTTGTTTATTTTACGGAGGAGAGGGTAGAGTTCCAAATTCCTTCCGAAGCTTCAGTTCAGCACCCTCTAATGGGTGCAAAGGACATTCCAAGGTGTCTGCTGAGTTCAGGACAACTGACCTGCCCAAGGTGTGCATGAAAAGTAGGCAGAAGTCCCTTTAAAAGTCAAGCCTGAGTTTTTGTGTGAGGGCCTCCTGCCCCCTATTGTCCTCTGAGGATATTGCAATGCAGTCCATCAAAACAAGCCTGTGATTTTTGCCATCTGCCATCTATTCTTTGTGTCAAGCTAGAGGGGGGCTAGCATCCTTGGGTGGGACCACCCCTGGTGCAATGTGACCACGGAGGTCAGTATCCTGGGGACTGGGGCCAGCGCTCTCTGCCCCCCTGCCCCCCACCAGAAGGGACAGGGGAAGGTAGAACATTGGGATCTTTACTCAGAAGTCCCCTGGAGTCATACGCTGAAGGCACCAGGGTGTACATTTTTTAAAAAGAAAGCAAGCCTGCTATGGACATCAGCCCTATGGAATCTGTAGGCATGGACCATAGCCAAAACAGAACAAAGGCTCTCTGCTACTTAAGAGGCCCAGATCAGACCACTGGGAGCAGGGTGGTGACATTCCACCCCCAGCCCTGCATTCAGGGTCCAGCCATCATCTTTGGGATGAACACGCAGAGTAATAAGTAGCGGGGATGGAGCTGGGGCTTGAGCTCCTCTGGGGGCTTTCTGAGAATTTTGACAAGCCAGAAAGAAGCTACCAACCAGGTTGAGGGCGCTGGTTCTCTGGATGCAGGAGAGTCCTGTTAGCTGAGGACATCAGCCAGCTCTTACCTCCTGGCTCCCTCACCTACAAACACACCCATTCTTTGGGGGCCTGTAGCACAGTGCGAGGTGGGTCACCAACAGGCATCAGACTGGTGTAGTCATCAGGGGCTAGCTGCAGAAGTGACAGATTATTTAGGCAGGGAGCTCCAGGCTCAGCCAGGTTCCCAAGCCCTCCAGCCACACCTCACCTGGTAGGCCTGGAAGATGCTGAGCAGATCCTTCATACCAGCTGTGTATGGGACACCCTGCATACGGACCAGGGCTCCTGGCTGGGACAACACTGAGGTGGGAGCAGAGGCCAGGGCAGCAGGGGGCGTGGTGAGGTAGCCCACAGTGGTGGGGGAGACTGGGGGGCTAGGGTAGGAAAGGCAGGGATTTAGTAGTGCAGTGCCACCTGTGGCCTAGACCAAGACCTACCTGCCTCTTCCCTTGCCTCTGCCTTGTGTTTGGTTCATTTCCTCCTCCCTAATACCCCTGTCTCTACAGAGTCGTCTCTGTTCTAGTTTGTAGATGGCATCAGGCAGCCCACATCTGTCACTCCCTTGTCGTCTCAGAGTAAAGTCGAAGTTCCGGCAGACCTTGAGTTATTTGGCCCAGGAAGGGGATCATGATCCTCCCCCAAACCAGGACAAGGGGGCAAGACAGTGAAGTAATCTTAGCAGCAGGGTACCTGGGGTAGTAAGCTGTGTAGTTCATGTAGAGTTGAGTGGCTGGCCCTGGGTAGTAGGCAACCGGGGTGGGGGCAGCGGGCACCCTGGCGGCTGGGAGCAGTGCTGAAGAGGGATACAGAGCTGCTGTCTCAGTGGGAATGAGTGTTGGGGTGGCCTGGAAGGTGGCGTAGGTGGGCGGTGAGAGGCCTAGAGGCAGAAGTAGAGAGCGTATCTGCAGGGAGCCCAGCACTGCCCTGGGTGGGGCAGCCAGAAGGGAGTCCCCACCGTAGAAAGTGAGGGTTATAACATCCTGGCCCCCACATGCCTCCTTCTTCCCCAGCCCCCTGGGACACTCACAGGGCAGCTTGCAGGGTGGAGGGGACATGCCACTGCGGCCCAAGGTGCCCCCCATTAGGACATGGCTCATCTCCTCTGTGGAGCAGGGGACCACCTCCACATAGCGTTCCTTCATTGCTTTCTTATGGCAACGCTGAGCAGCAGCTAGGGCCCGCTCTGCTGATGTCATCTGGATGAAGGCATCACCCGACGGCCGGCCCTGTGCACACCATCTTGTAAGCAGTCTGTCGTGTACAAAAATGCCTTCCTCCCAATCACACACCCCTCTGTAACTAAGTGTGCTCCCCCACTGGACGCAGCTTTACCTGCTGGTTGAGTACCATGTGCACACCATGGGGCCGAATGTCAGCCGCTGCCTCCCCCAGAAAGCTTAGGATGTCTTCGATGGTGGCTGTGTAGGGCAGGCCTCGAAGGCGTACACAGTCTCTCCCGGTCCCAGCTGCCAGTGGGAAGGGGATAGGCAGCAGTGGAGCAGTCAGTGTGGGAAGGAGTGGGCTGGAGGCATAGCGGTTCAGGACCTAGTAAGGAAGGAAGCAGCAGGCTGGTTATGCCAAGTAGGGCAGGGCCAAGGAGGGCATGGAAGGGACACCCTGGAGAAGCACACGGGGGTAGGGGGAGCCCTGGGTGGCTCACCTGCTGCACCTCGGCTGCAGTGCTCCGGAAGAGTTCAATGTATCGCTTACCCAGCGTGCCCTTATGCCTGCGTAATGCAGCCTGTGCCAGCTCCTCACAGGCGAAGAGGGCAAAGGCATCACCAGTGGGCCGGCCGTCAGGGTGGCGCACAAAGAGCAGCCCATCGGCACCCCCAGTCACTGGGCACTCTGGCCCCAGGAAGCCTAGCACATCTGCTGGCCCAGCCGAGAAGGGCAGTCCCCGCAGCCGCAGGATCACTTGGTCTTCCCGTGACAGGAAACGAGCCACCTCTAGTGAAGTGCCTTGGTGGGGGGCGTGGGAGTCACCTACTGACTTCATTTGTGCCCTTCCAAATACCCACCCACACCTAGCACACATGGGAGCAGAAAGGCAAGGGGCGTCAGGGAAGCAGGACATGGATCAAGAACCAGGGGGATCTAGATGCTGTTGGGAGCACACTCACCCCCTGCGATCTTTACAAACTCCTCTCCTGTTGCTTTATATACCTGTGGGAACAGCCCATGAGTTTCATGCTTGCCTGGCCTCAGCTCTGCCCTGCTCCGCTCCCAAGCCCAGAGCCCCACCTCAATATAGCGGACACCCATGTGGTGCTTGTGTCTCTGCAGTGCTAGGTCCCGCTGCTCGCTGTCCACAAAACGGATGAGGGCCTCACCATTTCTGCGGCCCTGGGCATTGAGGCACAGTGCTACACCACCCCTGTGGAGCCAGTGCTGCGTTAGTGCCTCCTGGGTAGGCCTGCCCTCCTGGGTCCACCCGTGCTGCTGTACCCACCTGGCAATATTAAGCCCTGTGAAGAATCTAGCCACGTCCTGGTCTGACGACTGCCAGGGCAGGCCACGAGCCCGAACCACAGTCTCGCTGTCCACCACGTCGGCCTTGCTGCTGTGGGGCGGGGCTCAGTCAGAGCTGTCCAGCTGGTGTCACCCCCAACCCTGCCCCCTCACTCACCAAGGCCCTGTCTCATATTTCTGCTTTACCACTTCGGGCTTCGAAAACAGTTGACCTGAGAGGAGATGGCATGGGGGTCAGCAGGGTCTGGTGGAGGGGGGTCTCCCCACCAAGCGCTGCAAAAAGAGGACAGTTGAGGGGGATGAGGAGGTAACAAAGGGGCTTTCACCTTGTGGTCTCTCAGAGGTGAAAAATGGGGAGGGGAACTTGGAGGAAGTAATAGGCAGGCAGTCACCCAGCCCTGAGAACAGGTGAAAGGTGGTGAGAGGAACCTTACCGCTGGGTCCATCAAGCAGGTGGAGGATGACAGCTACCATTGTCTTCACTTCCCACACCCCAAAATCGTCCTCTGTGGCATCCGTCTCCAGCCCCAAGTCTATGAGCAGAGAACTCACAGTGAGGAAATCCCAGCATGAGAGGGCAACTAGCATGTCCCACCGAGGTTCAAGTCCCCTACACAGACACATGCAGAATCCTGGCAAACACATTTGTTTTGGCCCAGCTCATGGATCCTCTTAAAGATCCCCAGCCCAGACATATGTAGACATATGCCCACATTCCAAATGTGCACAGGCACAGAGACATGCAGTCAGGGACTCAGCAGGTAATGTAAACTTGCATGTGTTCATTCAACCCACCAGCATGCACATACTCAGAGACATTCAGCCTACAGCCGCCCCTCCACCGTAATCCTGCTAGGTCACAGATACCCTGTGCCATGGTGGCCACAGTGAGGTCCCTGGCAGGGTGGGTGCTCGGGTGCTGCACGTGGAACTCTCTGCGGAGGTCGTAGAAGGAGAAGAAGGTGTCGGGGAGCGCCAGGTTCTGGGGGCACATGGGAATGGGGATGAATGGGGGAAACTGAGCTGCCCTGCCCACCCCCGTGACAAGAGGGGTCCTAGGAACCCTACCCCCTGTTGTGCCCTCAGTGGTGGCATACCTTCCTGGAGGCCTCAGGGTGCAGGACCTGTCGCAGCAGCTGCTGCCCATCAGTGCAGAGCGTGTAGGGGCCCCCGCCCAGCAAAGCCACATCCCCGCTCACCAGCTGTGAGAACTAGGAATAGGGAGCGGAGAGAGACAGAGGGACTCACAGCTAGGCAGGCAGGGGGAGGGAGGGGGCAGGCTTGCAAAGCTGGTTCAGCCAGATGTTCAGCCCTACCCTGCCTGGGGAGGAGGTGGCTATGCCTGTTGGGCCTGGCTCTGTGTCCTCCTTCTCCCCCAGTCCACTGTCACCTTCTCCAGGCCAAATGGGAGCAGTCACATATCACCCAAGCCCCCATCACACACACTCCAGGAGTCTGGAATGGGGCCAGAGCAAACACCTGGTGGAGTAGGACAAGCCAGGTGGGAAAGGGCGGGGCAAAGCAGGTTAAACCTGTCCCTGACCAGGCACCACCCTCAGGTGGGGGAGGCCCAGTCCTGCCTGAGGCCCGGCCTGCTCATGGTCAATGGCAGCCCCGCCCCTAGGTCTGACCAACTGAGGGGCAGAGAAACTCCAAGGACAGAACTGACAGAGCTCCACACCTGGACGCCAGGGGCAGCATGAGCTTTGACCCAGATCTTATCGACCGGCTGGCACTGAGTTGTTTGCTCATAGAGGGGGCGGAAAGCTGCCTTGCCCCTCCCCCATCCTCTATCCCTGCTGGAGAACTGGTACAAGCACAAACCACAGGCCCAAGAACCTCTTCTAACCCCAGCTTTACAATCTGTGCCTGTTTCCTCATCAGGAACCACCAGAGTTGTTGGACGATGAAAGAACTTGTGCTAGTAAAGCACTTTCACTCATTCCACTCAAGAGTCAGGCACAGGGTGAGCCCAGTAATGAAGATAAGAAAAACAGCAAAGGGAACCGACTCCCACTTCAGCCAGGGCCGGGAGGCACCCCAGGCCTTTGCACTCAGGAGGCAGGTAGCCTCCAGGCGGGGTCCGGACAGCGCCCACGCCTGGCCAGCCGGCCGAGACAGGCCTGGACGAGCAGCTTACACCTGGCGGCGCCTGCCTCCTGGGCAGAAACCGCCCTACGCCCCTGCTCCAGCGTCTTCCTGGCGGATGGGTGGGCCGAAGACGCAGGCAGCAGGGACCGTGACCTATGGCCAAGTCTGGGCCCCTCGGCCCTTTCAGCTTCCGGCTGCTGTTCTGAGAGACCTGGCCGGGCAGGTCCCCAGAGGCGTCTCAGTCTAGCTCTCCCGCAGGCCGGGGACTCTGGGAGGGGTCTCGCAGCCTCCATCTCCACCCCCTCAGTAGGAGTGGACCACTGGAAAGTCTGAAAAGACGCCCCCCTAGGAATGGCCGGCACACGCGGACACACGCACACACGGGAGTCGCTGAAAGTTTCAAACAACAGGAACCCGTCCTACCGCCCCGGCCAGTTGGTTGTGGTGCGCCAGGCCTCGCCTCCTGCCGCCTCTACCGCCGAGAAATGTCCCTGCAGCCCGGCCGGGCCTCCATTCACCCCGGCCCCAGCGCTCACCTGCTGCAGCACCTTGTCCAGCGGCTCGGCCCGCGCCAGGCTGTCGGCGCTCAGGCCGCTCGCCTCGCGGCACTGCGGGCTCAGCGCGGCCGCCTCGGCGCGTACCAGCGATTTATGCAATGTCCCCACCTGCGAGCGGCGGGGAAAACCGATCAGCCGCTGCGCCCCTCGGATCCTGAAGCTCCCTGGAGATCCCACCGCCCTCTTTCCACCCTACCTGGCGGCTCCGCGGCTCCACCACTTGCCAGACTAGGAGGATTAAGTCGGTCTCGTCGGAGCCCAGGTCCTGCCCCAGCGCACCCGCCGTGGCCCCGAACAGTACTACCAGGGGTCCAGGCCCGGGACGGGGGTCGGCAGCGGAGTCTGCGGCGGGGTTCGGGCCTGAGGGCGGTGGCTGGGGTGGCGGCGGAGTCATGGCCGCAGAGGGAGAGTGTGCTCGACCAGACAGACACACGCGGACCGACGAAGCGCACACACTCACCGACCGACGGCAGACGCGTTTCGGCTTAGGCGGGACACCGTGTGTTATGGGCGGCACCTGCGGCCCGGCTGCCGCAGTGGGCGCTGCTGAGACCCGCCCAAGGCGCCCCGCGGGGCGGGGCGGCTACCGGCCCCCGCCCTCTCTGGGCGAGTTACCTGTCGGCCCCGCCGGCCACGTGACCGAGGGCGGCCCCCGGGAACCATGGGGGAGGGCCGCTAGACTCTAGCCCTACACGCGCACACTCACAAGGCTGGCCTGGGCTCGCGCTCCCCCAGCGGGCCCTGCCTGACTTCTGCGGCGACCCCCCTCCCTCTCCGCTCCCCCACCGGGCCTCCGCCAAGGAAAGAGTAAAACCAGGGGCCTTTTTTAGTCCGTAAGGGTCCTTTGGACTTGTGAAAATCACCAGGAGGCAGCCTGGAGGCTGTGGGGGTCACGACGGCGGGTCTGGAGGGGTAAAAGAAGTCACCCAAGGTGAAAGGGGCCGGTAAGAGTTATCAGGTATCACCCAAAGGCTTGTAGGGGGGTCGCCAGAGGTCGACTGGTGTGGGGGGAGGGTGGCAGGAAGCACAAGAGATCATTAAACCCATTTGAGTATTCACCAGAGGTCAGTGGAAAGGGTTTGTGCACACAAGTGCGAAGGCTGGGCCTCAGCCTGGCTCCAGGAAGTGCCCGCGGTGCCAAAGAGCGGTCGGAGGTGCGCAGGCCTCGGTGCTGGGGAAGGAAGAAGCGCGTCTCCCCCATCCCCGGCCCCAGCTCCCGAGAGCGGCTCCCCGGCGCTGAGCCGGATGGTCCCGGCAAGGAGCCTCACCCCTACCGCACGTGAGGCCTGCCGCCTCTTTTCGCCCTTCCCCCTTGACAACAGGCCTGTTGCCTGGAGATGTGAGCGTGCTGGCCGGTGGGGGCTAGAGGCAAAAGTGCAATGTGCCTAAGGGAGCCGCAAATTCTCCATCTCTTCTTCGGACAGCCCTTCGTGGAGGGCTCCCAGCACACTTTCGCCCTGTCGGGCTTGGTGAAGCTCCTTTACGGCGAGTTTCCAGGCCGCCCCGGATTTTCCCGAACTCTCCCGTTTATGTGACTGAGAAACTGAAGAAGAATCCGGCGGGAAGAAGGGGCTCCAGCCCGGCAGGAGCAGACACAGAGGGTTGCCAAGCCCGAGACGGAACTGGGGCGGGAGCCGCACCTCACGCTTTCGGACAAGCTGGGCGCTACGTTCGGACCTTCAGACAACTGAGAGCGAAAGAACCCGGCGTAGAGGAAGCGCCTCCGAGGCCTTGCCCACTAATTCAAACTGCACCGCGTCCCCATTTGGCGGATAAACAGACTGAGGGCGTCCGGGACACGGCGGCTGGAAGGGAGAGGTAAGTAGACTGGGTTTCCAGCGGTTTCGAGCGACCAGCCCTTCCCCTTGTGGTGTAGGCGAATGACCACGCTCCGCTGTCCTTGGTAAGACCGCCACCCTACTGCCAACCCGCTTGACCCCACCCCCGGAGGCGCTAAGCCAATCAGGCCCGGGGGGAGGAGGAAATGCGCTCTTCGGGTACCACCCTCCTCTAGATAAGCTTGGAATGTCAAATATTTGTTCGGTGGGCGGGGCGCAACTGCGAGTTAAGGCCCCTCCCCCACCCAGCCAGGAGCTCGCGTGCGCCAGGCTAAATCGGGCCTTCCTCCCGGCCACGCCCTTGCAGCTAATTGCACTTCACCCCAACAGCACCCCAGCCTCTCCTAAAACTTCCCTGGCGTGCATTGCCCCTTGTCAGGCTCCAGGCTGGGCTCTGCTCCAAGACGACAGAGCCCCGGGCCATCCCGGCGCTACCTGATCTAAATCTCACCCTTCCTGGTCCCCCCATCCATTCAACCTTCAGACCTTCGCGCTGGGCCCCTCCATATTCTTCCTTCAGCGCGGGTCTCAAAGCCGGGTTCCCGGGGAAGCCTCCCCCTCGAGGTGCCGTCCTGAGCGCATTCCCATTGGAGAGGCATTCATGCGTGTACAGGTCCCTGCGGGGTAGTAACCCCAAGCGTGGGGCGGCTCCCCCAAAACTCCCGTGCACCTGTCCAACCGCCTCCACCTACATGACAATTCCCGATGTTTGGACTCTTGAAAAACTAAATTCGTTAAAACAACCTTAGGCCCCCTGCTTTGCTGAGCTCCCTTACTCATCTTCAGATGGGTCCTCCCAGATCACACCATTAATACTAAAGAACCCGCACTCCTGTCCCCCAGCCGGCTCTCGTCTCCTTTCTGCCAGCACTAAACTAGCTACTAACAAGATAAATCGTTTATTGTCTCCCTACCCCACCATCCACCCACCCGCGAGAATATCAGATCCTGGAGGAAAGGCTCAACCCCAGAGCCTATCACTGGGCCTGCCAGGCACATAGTAGTAGCTCAAGAATGAATGAATGGTTGACTAAGCTCTCTTCCCCTATCCACAGGGCCTTTCACTAGAGTCTCGTCTGTGCCCTTTCCTCCCCTCCCAACACACCCTTGCCCTAGTTAACCTCTGCCCTCCCTCCAAATTTTCCTCTCTCAAGGCACATCCCTCCTTAGCAGGGGTCCCCACTGTAGTTTGAGATTTTTGTATTTCACTGATAAATGTCCCCCAGCCCCACACCGCTACTAGCTAGTGTTCACGAATCACGAATAAATGAATCGGAGATACGGTACGCGGGAGGAATCAGCGAGGCTCCAACGGCAAACCGTACTCTGGGTACCTGGGAAAAAGGAACTTGGTCCATCGAGCCTGCCCGCAAGCTAGCGGAATCCCATCCTCACTTCAGCCCTTGGAAGCCTGCTACTAAGGCAGCCGGCGCTCCAGCCGAAGGTACGTGAAAGTCTGGGCAGATACAGGGTGGAGTTCCTCACCAGGGGAGTGTGGCTCTTCTCGTGGACTTCCAGGGCGTGTAGGAATGGTGTAAAACCCCCTCCTTGTTCCCTCCTGGGAAATATTCCGCTATCGAAGAGGATTCGACACTGGGTGCTTGCTTGGCGATCCACACTCGCCAGCCCAGGCCCATCCCCACCCTCGCGGTCAGCGGCCCCCAGCTGGGCCAGCTGCGACCCTTCCTTACTTCCCAGGCCTCCAGAGTAGCAAGCGCACTAGGTTCCCCTGGGGTTCGCATCTCCACGCCTTTGCCGCCGAATAGCCTCTGAGTACCCACCAGAGGGCGCACTGACTCTGTAGACGGAGCCAGGTGTTGCGGGGCAGGGAGGAGGAGCTGGCACTGGAAGGCTCGACCGGAGGACGCCCCAGGTGAAAGGGGAAGCCCTTGACACCGCCCCCCAGGCCACTTAGCTCCCGCTTGAGAGTCTTCGAGGCTCCTGGCTCTCTGGACATAGGCCAGGATTTTAAGCTTGGTCTTCAGGGCCCTCAAACGGCTCTGTTCCACTTTCACCCACCACTGTGCTCTACACTGCTGTGATTCTTCTGGTCTACAGACTGCTGCACATGCTAAGCTCCCTGCCTGGAGCACCCACCTACCTCATCATCCCTTTGTTTTCCTGGCACACTCCTACTTATCCATCAAGACCCATCTCTAATAATTCTTCTTCCAGGCAGCCTTCCTTGATGCCTAGACCAGGTTAGAGGCCCTGTTCTGGGCCCCTTGCCCCAGGGTTCTGTCATTATTGGGTCAGTGTTGGCCTCTCATGACTCTAGGGAGGCTCTGGCAGCAGAGGAATAGGAGGCTGCTGAGCTGTGAGCTTTAGGGAGAATCATTTGCCTCCAAATAGACTTAGCTGTGGCTACCACACCAGCTTAGAAGCCCTGGTGTTGATTGGGTTGCCCCAAGCCCAGCCACCCACCTGGTTCAGGTAGGGAAGCTTGGAGCTGGGGCGAGGGAGGGGTGGTTGCAGAGGGCCCAGTTACAGAGGAGGGCAGAGGCTGCTGGCTGGATTCTCACCTGAGGAAGATACCACAACTGGCCTGGCTCCTCAGTCCCACCTCTAGCCTTTGCTCAGAATGTTCTGCTCTACAGGAACACTCTCCCTCTTTCCCAGAATTCACATCCAACCTGTGGACCTCTCAGTCCCTTATCTTCTTCTCTAGGTCTGACAGGCACCAGGACCCTATCTTGGAAAGGGAGAGGGTTATAGAGAAGGGGGTTCATCACTCATTGATTCAACATATATTGAGCACCTGCTGTGTGCCAGGGATTATGCAGGTGGTAACCGAGGAGGACAAATGAGGGGCTTGCTCTTCCAGCAATTATATTCTAATGGGAGCTAGGCAGGAGCTGCTTCAAAGCCAGTGATCATGTCTGGGCTGAGACCTAAATCAGTTGGGTCCCCAAAAGTGGAGTCTGCAAAGTGGTCCCAGTGCAACAAGTGCAGAAGTCCTGAGGGAGAATGAGGATATCCTGTTCTAGGCAGCAAGGAAGCCATTGAGGCTGGAGATGAGAGAGTTGGGGAAGAGGGAGAGTAGAAGTTGGGGGAAACCAGAATACCCGCCAGGGTCCTCACTCACTGTGAGTGAGGTGCATATGATGCATGCAATGAGAGGGTCATAAATGGGGTTAGGTGGACAGTGATGGGGCCTGATTTAATGTTTAATGCCACAGGAATAAGGGCATAAGTTAGGACATCAGTAAGGAGGCTAGTATGGAGATGAGGGTAATGTGGCTTTGGGATGGTAGAGCTGGCAAAACTTGGTGACCACCTAGTTGTGCGTCTGAGACTCAAGGAGGTATCTTTAGTCCAGGATGACCCGGCGTCTGCAGCCCAGGGGATCATGTGAATGATGGGGTCATGGTGAAAATGAGGGAACCTCACCCTCTGACCCCTCTCCATAGTGCCAGCACTGGTTATTACTGACCAGACCTTGGCACCCCCTGCCCCAATGGCCATGGTCCTATCATCTTCAGGGCCTATGGGAGTGGGGCAACAGGGAACTGCTCCCAAGAACAGGGCCACCCTTTGAGAAGCCCATGGGCATCTGAGGCTGCAAGGCTGACAAGACATTCAGACTGTGGCCAGAGTCCAAGGCAGCCCAGGCTGTCCCGATCCGTACCCTACCCCCACTTAACCTGTGGCTCTGGACTCCTGCCTGTCCTAGCCCTGGCAGAAGGGTCTCTATTGTCTCTCATACTGGGCCTGCACCAGATTGGTCCTCAGCAGCCCCTCTGCTGGGGCCTGGGATGGAGGTGAGGGAGGCAGGGGTTTTGAAAGGGGGTCACTGGGCCAGGGTCTGAGGTGGGAGATAGTTGGACCTTAAGAGAGGAGGGTATTCCAACCACGAATGTGTTTCACTAAAAGAATATAGGAGGGGCAGGCCAAGATGGTGAGTAGATTCATTGAGGGTCACTGCAGAGAGGCTGGAAAGGGTCAGCCGTTGACCAAGAGGAAGAAAGGAAGGAAGAGAGAGAGGGAAGGAGAGAGGAAGGAAGAGAAGGAGGGAGGGAGGAAGGAAGGGGCAGGATAGAGGTCTTGGGACCAGCCAGGGATGACCAGGGTATTGACTGGCTCTCAGGAGGGGGTGTGTGAAGGATCAAGACCTCCAGTCTCCAAACATGCTGGTCACCCTATTCCAGAGTGACACATGGTACCAGAATATTACTGGTTGTCAAATCTTTGCCCACTCTATCCACCCCGATTCCATGCACAGAGAGTCTGTGCCCTGTCTGGATCCCCGGTTTGCGTGGGTGGGAGTGGTAGGGGGACATGAGGTCCCAACACCCCTTCCGGTCTTCAGGGGAACTAACCGATGGGCTGGCGCAGGATTGAGGCTCAAGCCCTCTCTTAACCCGGCGAGCAAACTGTTTAGTCGGCGGGTGTGTGTGTGTGTGTGTGTGTGTGTGTGTGCGCGCGCGCGCGCGGGGCGGTGGGTGATACTACACTCCAGACCCTGAAACAGGCGGACTGAACTCTCACTGGGAAGCGAAACACGCTGACCTGGCCCCTTCCCGGGCAGACAGCAGGTGGCCCCTGGGCCAGTGTAGCTTGAACCCAGATGCCCTCGGGGCAGGGTAAAAAGAACCGACTTGGGAGTTGCCCAAAGGTCCTGGTCAGTCTCCTCAGGCTCAAGAACAGCCTGGGACTCACCTCTCCCCTTCTTCCTCTTGCTTTGACCCGGGTAGTTCAGTAGCGGCGAGCATTGGACCCTGAATTCCCATTCAGCCCGGCGCATTCTAGATCCCTCGTCAAGGAGGCGCCAGGAATCGGGGATGTGAGGGCTGCGCTGCGTGGACTCAGGGTACCGAGGGCTGCGCTGGGTATCCAGCAGACGCGAGCTGGGTCTGATCAGCTGAGAGCGTGCGCGAAAGCCAGGCTGAGCCTCGGTACATCGATGCGCTCGGCGTGCAGCGCGGTTAAGGGAGTTGGCCAGGGATGAGTAGGGGCTGGGCGGCGAACTCCGACTGGGAAGGAGAGTTCCTATTGGCAGGCCATTTGCAGGAGGCGGGTCCTGATTGGTCCGGCCTCTGTGAAGGCTGCGAGCGGCGGGGTTAAGCGCGTCGCCGCTGCCAGGGCCTAGGCGCGAGACCCCAGAGCTGAATCCGCGCCTCGGACCTGGAGCTGCGGTTACTGCCATGGGCCTCCGCCTCTGCCCTTACCGCGCCGCCTTGCTCCCGAGCGGCCTCCTGTTACTCCTTATGCTCACAGATCTGGCACTCCCGGCTGGACGTCCGCCACCGGTGGTGCTGGGTGAGGCGCGCGTCCAGTCGTGGGTCCGTTCGCTCGTGCGTCCGGCTGGATGGGGTGCGGGCGGGGCTGTCTGCATCTGCTCTAAGCACGGGGTGAGGGAGCGTATGATTATCTTGTCATCTGGGTCGGCCCGTCCATTTCCTGCTATGCTGGGCGCGGTTGTGGTCAAACTCTTGTCACCTTACCCTATAGAATATGGGGGTAAGTGGGAGGGTTACCACCCGTTTGCGCATCGGTACGCCTGTTCATCTCATTCCCAAGCCTCGCCTCATCCCCATTTTTTAGCTGGAAAGACCGAGGCTCTTTGGCCCCACTCCTGAGGGCCGGTATGAGGTAGGGTGGCTTCGGAGTTGGCCCTCAGGGGCCTCAGCGTTGACTTGGGCTTGGCTTGGACGCTGTCTCCCTCCACCCTTCCAGCCCGACACGTTTCAGAGGGCATTACTGAAAGGGAGCTCTTTGGGGAAGGATTGCTCTCCTAACCTGCCACCAGGGCTCTCCCCTAACTTATCAAATATGTGGCATTGGGCCTGAGGGAGGAGGCCCAAGGGAATCTGAGGATGGCTATAGACAGAGGGAGGGGTTGAGACAATGGCTATGAACAGATGTCATACTGTACCCTTACTCCTGCCAGACCTACTTGGACTCCGTACGCTATGTTGGGGCTAGGCAACCTCCCCTGCCTACCTCCTCCTTGCTGCTGGCCCAGGCAACTGTCCAGGAGCCAGTAGTATTTCCTTGTGGTGGGTGTGGCAGGGATGAGACCTCTCTGTCTTGGGGTCTTTGGGTGCCTCATTCAGGCCATCACTCCCACGAAGAGCTAGTGTGTTGGTGGCCATCCAGGGCTCCTAAAAGCAGAGGCATGCCGAGGTATACATTACATACTGAGTCTGCTGCAGCATGACCCCCATGCTCTTTCTGCTGGGAGTATTTTAATGGGGATGATGCAGATCACAGAAGGGTAGGGTTAGCAGGTAGTGTGATCCCAGGGGTCCTCCACCAGGAGCTCTGGGCCAGGAAATGCTCCCAGGGAATGCTGGACCCAGGTTCACCATGGAGTTTGGGCAGATTTGGCCTTGCCTTCCCTAAGCGTGCAGGATGATTCCCAGAGGTGAGGTCTGTGCTGGGCAGGCACAGAGAATCCACTGACCCAGTCAGGAAAGGTTTCCTGGAGTACGCAGCTGGAGCTGAGTCCAGGAGAGAGTTCCAGGCAGAGGGAACTACGTATCAGAGGGAGGGAGCTAAGCAGTCCAGGCTCTCTGGAATGGAGTGGGGGAAGGAGTAGATGGTGCAGGGCTCGTGACTGGTTGGGTCATCTGGACTTTGTCTTGGGAGGCTGCAGGGAGCCTTGTGTGGACCTAAGGAGTACTGAGTATGAAGGGTGTGGGATTGGGAAGTGTGTGGTCTCTGACCAGACTGGTCCTAGGCCTTTTCACCTGTATTGGTGCTAAATGTACTCATTAATTCATTCAGTTCTTAGTTATCCTAGATCACAGCAGAGGAGCCTCGGGTTGTACCTAGAGGCACTGAGCAACTGGAATCGTAACCTGCCCAGCTTCTCAGAGAATGAGGCTATTGGCATTAATCCTGGGAAACCCCATGGTGGACAGCAGACAAGCTGTTCCTGGACACAGAGCAGGGACCTAACCTTGGCCATCAGAGGATCAGCATCCAAGGGTGACCAGTCTCTGTGGGTGGGACTCAAATTAGTGGTAGAGGAAGCAGAGGCCAGAGAAGGGATACTGAAGGCCCTGGGTGGGGGAAGGGACTATAGCAAGCTATTTCCACCTCTCCCAGTCTCAGTTTCATTATCTGTAAAGTAGGCATAATAAGGATATTCTTCCCAGTGTTACTTGAGGTGAAAGGCATGTGGATGGCTCTTATCTAGTTCTAGGCACAGAGGGACCCAGGAAGTTACCATTGGTATTTTTAGAGGCCACACAGCCTGGCCAGGCAAAGCAGATCAGATGACTTCCTCTTTCAGCTATTTCCTCTCTGGTGGAAACAGTGACCAAGGTTTCTTCACTGCCCTGTCTAGTCCACAAGCATCTCATCTAGAGGCTGTCATGCTGGGGACTCCCCACTTCTGCACCACATCATGAAGGGAGGTGAATGCAGGTGCCACACCTCCCTCCCATGGCTGCACTGAGGACACAGTGGGATGGTGCACAAGGAGAGCTTGTCCTCTGCAGGGCTGTGTTCACAGCTGGAGGCCAGCGAATGCCCCAGAGAGCCAAACACTGGATCCTAAATGGGGTTTGGAAGGTGTCAAGAGAATGGCATGCGGGAGGAGGTGAGGCCTGAAAAGTCACTGGGAGTCAATGGACTGTGAAGGGCCTTGAATGTTAGGCACTGAAGCAAGGGGGGAGCGGGGGATGGGTTTGAGTGTCACAAGGGCCCCAGGCCTCTGTATAGACTGAATAAGTAGAGTGAAGTCATCCTTGGAGCCTGGTCACACCCACCCCCATTGGGCTGTAGCTGGAATGGTATGTTGCTTCAAGAGAGTTATTTCCAACACAAGTGTGCTAAGATGCTAGGGCCCTCCAGGTGAGGTGCACTCTGGAACCTTTAGAAGGGTTTAGCATCTGGGCTCTGGCCTTTAGCAAGCCCTGAGGACCTCAGTAGGCTGGCAGGTGCCTGCTTCTCTCAACTGTTTCTGTTCATTGCCCCCCTCCAGAGCCTATCCTGGAGTGCCTTCTTTGGATTTATTTTTGGCTGGTTAAGTGGCCCAGTGCTCTGTCCTGTTTCCCAATCCTTCTTTCAGAGTATACAAGACCCTGCCTATGAAGCCGAAACCACCGTCTGTACCCCGACACTGAATTAAATCTCGGAGACAGAGTTTTGGGTGAAGTAGAAAGGAATAGCTTTATTGTTTTGCCAGGCAAAGGGGGCCACAGCAGGCTAATGCCCTCAAAACTGTGTGTCCCAACTTGGAGAGGGTAGTGAGAAGTTTGATAGTAATGGTTCAAGAGGGTGTGGTCAGCTCATGGAAATTCTTCTGATCGGTTGGTGGTGAGGTGAGTGGGAGTCAACATCATCAACCTTCTGGTTCCAGCGTGTCTGGGGTCTGCAGCATACCGGTGGGGGTTTCAGTATCTGCAAAACAGCTCAAAGATATTGTTGTGTGTGTGTATCCCTTGATGGGGAACCAGGACCTTGCCCCAAGGCTGCACTATGGTTTCTCTATGACTGTTTCTCCTTTGTCTTGCATCCCCTCCCTTCCCTAATTAACAACTGCATGAATCTGCCAGTTGGAACTCAGGAAAGGTCATGGAGGCTGAATGAAGCCTATTTCCTGTAATCAGAGAAATGGGGAACACAGAAAGGCTTTTGTGCCTAGGAGCCCCACAGATATCACCTACTCTGCAGCCTGGGATAGCCGTGGGTAGAAGGCCTTTGGGTTTCCAGCCTGCCAGGCCCAGGGTCTCATTCATGCTCTATGTCCCCCTTCAGTGCCCGGTGATTTGGGCAACCAGCTGGAGGCAAAGCTGGACAAGCCGACAGTCGTGCACTACCTCTGCTCCAAGAGGACAGACAGCTACTTCACACTCTGGCTGAACCTGGAACTGCTGCTGCCTGTCATCATTGACTGCTGGATTGACAATATCAGGTGGGGGCTGGGGCACAGGTGGGGCGCTGCTCGCTGACCCGGTCTAGAGACGCCTCCAGAGCCCATTTCTATCTCACCTGCGCCTCAAGAGATCTCAGGCTCAGCGTCACTGACCTCTCTCCCTTCCCATTTCCTCTGTCTGGTCCACGCCACCTTGGCACTCTCCCAGACAGAACTTTCTTCCCTTTCCTGCTGCTCCTGTCCCTACCCTCTCCAGTGCCTCAGGCCCTATTTGTGGTTTCTATGCTCCAGCCCCTATTCACAGCCTCGCCTTGGCCCCCACCCTTTCCCTTGCCTCTGACTTGGCCACACCTGCCCCTTCCAGCTGCTTGGGGATTCCTTTCCACTTGCTGTTCTTTCAGCCTGGAATCACCCTTTACTCCCTTTGCCTGATAAACTCCCTCCCATTCACTCTTTAAAACCCAAGCCTGCTTTCTTTGTGAAGTCTCCCTGCCAATCCCCAGAGCTCTTTTTGTTTCTGTGTTAGTTTTTTATAAATTTATTTATTTAATTTTTGGCTGCGTTGCTCGCGTGGGGTCTTTGTTGCTGCGCGTGAGCTTTCTCTAGTTGTGGCGAGCGGTGCGTGGCCTTCTCATAGCGGTGGCTTCTCTTGTTGCGGAGCACAGGCTCTAGGCACATGGGCTTCAGTAGTTGTGGCACATGGGCTCCGTAGTTGTGGCTTGCGGGCTCTAGAGCACAGGCTCAGTAGTTGTGGCACACGGTCTTAGTTGCTCCACGGCATGTGGGGTCTTCCTGGCCCAGGGCTTGAACCCGTGTCCCCTGCATTGGCAGGCGGATTCTTAACCACTTTGCCACCAGGGAAGTCCATGTCCAGAGCTCTTAACCTCCCCTTCCCCCTGGCCACATGCCTGCTCCTCTAACCTGCATTCCCTGCCTGCCAAACATTGTTTCCTAGGATATTTCTTCCATAATAAGATAATCATGTAATGAGACTTACTGCTTATTGAATGCAAACACTATACATTTTACATACTTTCTTTTATTGAGTCTTACAGCAATCCAGTGAAACAAGTGCTGTTTTTAGACCTGTTTTACAGATGAGGAAATCTGGAAGCTCAAAGAGGTTACAAAATTGCTTAGGGTCACTTAGCTAATAAGTGACAAACTAGAATTTGAACCCATAGTTGTGTGCCTCTGAACTAAGGTTCCCGCCCACCCTGAGCTCCCTGAAGGCAGGGACTGTGTCTCTTTTATCTTTAAAGCTGTAGGACCAGAAACACAATTGTTTTTCAATAAATATTTGAGCTGAATGGAGTCTTTCAAATTAAGATTGTTTTTTCCCCTGGAGACACACTAGCTGGTTCTAGCTGGTTCTCTGGGCACCCTGCCTTTCCCTGTTGTTTATGACCCCTGCTTTGTTGACTCTTTCCTCCTCCTTGTGCGATCAGGGTTATTTCTGGGATGTTGATCCGCATTTCTATTTTTGTGCAGAAGCATGGTCTCAGGTATTGCCAGTTGGAGGTACAGGCTGATACTGAGAGGGGCTTATCTACTTTTGTTGGGCTCTGACCTCTTTAGACTTGCATCCAGCACAGAGTACTTTGGCTTTCTAGAACTTTGCTGAGTGGCCATTGGGATGATCTACAGATTGCCCTGGAGAGAGTGGGTCCCCAGGACTTTGATTTGGGCCAGTGTTGGGTATCTTGTCAGCTTTCTGTGGCTGATCTTTAAGGGTGGGTGGGACTCAGGACCACTGGGGACTGCAGGTCTAGCCTGTGTTTTCTCAGGCACATTTGCCTCCTTAGTATCAAGGGAGGCCAGAGCAGGGTTCCTGGCCTGGCACAAGGCTTTCCTCCTGTCTTCCACCACCCTGTCCCCATCATGTCTCCAGGCCTTGCCCACCCACTCACACAGCAGCCACAGGTGCTCGGGGTTTCTCTGTCTGGTTCTGTTGTGTGTTGCATTCATCATCTCCTTTGCCCTGTGTTGTGTTATGGTGGGTGGCAGGAGCTGGATCCATGGAGATGGAGCAATGGGAGCCTGTGAAGTTAGGCTGCCTGCCTTTTGGGGTCAAGTGTGATGTTCATGGCGGAGCCAGGCCTGGCAGCCAGATCCCTCTCTAACCATATCTAAGACCTGCATTAGACAGTATGGGTGACATTGAGGAGAAGGGAATATTGCCTCACAGGGGTCCTGGAGTCAGTCTCTGGAGTGAGCCTTGGTGGGGTCCTCATTTGGATGTGGTTACTCTGATTTGTGCTTTACAAATTTGCTTTGTTACTTTTTGGTCTCCCCTATACATCTGACCAGACCTGAGGATGGGAAGGGAATGTGGCTCAGGACACAAGACAGTATTGGGACACACCAACTTAGGTGTCACCTCTGGGTCACTGGCTCAACATCCCCTCCTGGCAGGCTGGTCTACAACCGAACGTCCCGCACCACCCAGTTTCCTGATGGTGTGGATGTGCGTGTCCCTGGCTTTGGAAAGACCTTCTCACTGGAGTTCCTGGACCCCAGCAAAAGCAGTGTGGGTGTGTAGCCCTTCCTCATGGCCCCCAGGGAATGGGGATGGAGGTTCTGATGGACTCCGAGAGTGGGAGGAGCCCTGTTGGTTTGAGTGGGGGTAGCCTGTGAACCGTCTCTAATCAGTGTGGGCACAGAGCCCTATAGCACTCCTTCGGGGATCTCCCGGCTGTAGGTGTCACAGTCTCCTTGGCAGGTGTGGTGTGGGCAGCTGACAACGACTGTACTCTCTCTAATCCTGTGGATTTATGTCTATAGGTTCCTATTTCCACACCATGGTGGAGAGCCTTGTGGGCTGGGGCTACACACGAGGTGAGGACGTCCGGGGGGCCCCCTATGACTGGCGCCGAGCTCCAGGTAAGTGGTTGCTCTCATTTCCTCCCTGAGATCATGCGGGAGGGGGGTGGAGAGGAGGAGGTAACAGCCACCAAAGGCCCTGGGCCTTTCCCTTCTCCCGTGTCTCTGGCATCCAGCCCAGCCATCACAGGTCCTGTCCTTCCCCCACCCTCAGCCCAGGATTTCTGGGCCTCTGAGCCCTGGGGAGAGATAATGAGGCTGAGGAGGGGAAAAGGAGCTTCTTCTCCCTTCATGGAAATTGAGGGGAAACCAGACCCTCCCCACTTGGATTTTCACACGCTCCCCACCCACCTAGTCCTGGGTCTGGCCTGAGACACAGTCAGTGGTTCAGGCCCAAGGACCCTTCCTGCCTGACCCCCGCCTGGCTCTGGCCTGCAGATGAAAACGGGCCCTACTTCCTGGCCCTCCGCGAGATGATCGAGGAGATGTACCAGCTGTATGGGGGCCCCGTGGTGCTGGCTGCCCACAGTATGGGCAACATGTACACGCTCTACTTTCTGCAGCAGCAGCCACAGGCCTGGAAGGACAAGTATATCCATGCCTTTGTGGCACTGGGTCCGCCCTGGGGGGGCGTGGCCAAGACCCTGCGCGTCCTGGCCTCAGGTAAGACCCTGCCTGGCCCAGCATGGGGGGTGCTGGTATCAGATGGCACACTCTCTTTCCCTCTACAGTGGCCTCCTGGGCCACCCTCACATCTCTTCTCTTGGGTCAGGACCCTTCCTTATCCAGAGTTGTATTCTTTTCCAAACATCTCTTTCTAAAAGAGAATATAACACTACTAAATTCACCTCTCCGGCTGATGACTCTTGTTATCTGTGTAGGTTTCTTACAACAGGTACACGGAGTGGCATAACCGTTGGTCATAGGGCACACGTGTACACACACACACACACACACACACACACACACACACACAGCTTGGTCCTGGCTGGCCTTACTTGGTTTGATCCAAAGTTCTCTGGAGGAGCCTTCTCCCTCTCTCTTAACCCCCATCCTCACTTCTTCATCCCCACCTTCACCCCAGAGAAGGAAGGCTGGGCTACAGTTTCCTGTTTGTGAGTTACACCTCCCTCTGTGGCAGCGGGGAGCCTCTGTGGGCCACACAGAGAGGAAGCAGGTGCAGATTTGTCTGGGCCTGCTTGCTTGGCAGTTGGGAAAACCACCTCCTTCCCTGTTCCTCCCCAGTCCACTTGCCTTTTCAGGACTGTTAGAACATACCAGCTGTAGCCCCAGGGCTTTCCTCCCTCTGCTAGGACTGGATGTGAGCCAGGGCTGTACCAAGCATCTGATGAGCTTTCTTCCTCAAGTGACTGCCACTGCCTGACCTGCTTATTGGTCACCTGATCGTTGTGATCAGTCCTCTCCCAGTCGTCACCCTGGATTAGCTGGACAGTGAATCCAATTATAGTGAGGACTCATCACAGCTACCTACTCTGTCCAGCCTGGACCTGAAAGGAGAGATGTGGGCCCTTCTGAGTTTGAGACAGGTTACCATGGTGGAGTTCAGGTACTGGCCCTTTCAGAGCTTCCCCATGAGTCCCCTTAGAGCGGTGGTCCCCAACCTTTTTGGCACCAGGGAATGGTTTCATGGAAGACAATTTTTCCACGGAGGGGGCGGGGGGCTTGGGAGGGGTGATGGTTCAGGCGGTGATGCGAGTGATGGGAAGCGGTGGGTAAATCGTCACTCTCTAGCCCACTGCTCACCTCCTGCTGTGTAGCCCAGTTCCTAACAGGCCGCAGACTGGTAATGGTCCGCGGCCCGGGGGTTGGGGACCCCTGCCTTAGTTAGAGCTTTGCCTCAGATTCTGGGAGACTGCTGTCAGGCTCTGGCAGTCTGGGAGTGGGGGTGGGACAGGACGGGTGGTAGTCGTGGACCCTTAGCTAGGGGTTCCCTTTCCTGAGGGCTCCTAGAGCCAGGCCCCAGCAGGCAGAGCTGAAGGCCTGCAGTCAGTGGTGGGGTGATGGGTGGCTGTGGGTCCTGAGCAGGGCAGAGGCCCCTGTTCCCAAGTTCCAGCTCATCCTCTGGCGATCTCACTGGCTGGTGGATGCGTTTGTGCTGTTGGCATTCCTATGTAAGAAAGACTCTCACTTTGTCTGCAGCCTCCCCTCCTGCCCTGTCTCCTGCAGGCCTGGCTGCCCAGGTCAGTGCCAGGCAGGTAGGTGGGATGAGACCAGGGCTGGCTGGATGTAGGTCTGAGCCTAGGAAGGGGAAAAATGTTTACATAGCTCAATGTAATAAAAGATTAAGAGGACTGTGACTGTGTCTTTGGGCTGCCCACCTGCTGATTCACCTGTGACAAGGTCAGTACCCACAGGCCGGGTGATAAGTGCTCTGGGGAAGGTATTGTTTTTACCATGAATCACCCTGTGGGTGTGAGCTGCCTAAATCCCTGGTGACAAAATGCAAAAGGAAAGAAACAAATCTTGGTCATGTGCTTCCTAGATAGAGCAAAAATACAGGGAAATAGGGGAGTTGTCACCTCGTTAACAGCATAGAGATGCCAGAGTGCTGGCCAGGCCCGGGCTGGGGGCTGGCAGGGGCCCTGGCGGTGAGCATGCTGCCCAGCTGGCTTGCATTCCCGAGCACAGACTGACTGGAGTCCTCTATCCGCAGGAGACAACAACCGGATCCCGGTCATTGGGCCCCTGAAGATCCGGGAGCAGCAGCGGTCTGCCGTCTCCACCAGCTGGCTGCTGCCCTACAACTATACCTGGTCACCCAAAAAGGTCTTCGTGCACACACCCACAGCCAACTACACGCTGCAGGACTATCGCCGCTTCTTCCAGGACATCGGCTTCGAAGACGGCTGGCTTATGCGGCAGGACACGGAGGGGCTGGTTGAAGCCATGGTACCACCTGGCGTGCGACTGCACTGCCTCTACGGCACTGGTGTCCCTACGCCAGACTCCTTCTACTATGAAAGCTTCCCGGACCGTGACCCGAAAATCTGCTTTGGTGATGGTGACGGCACTGTGAACTTGCAGAGCGCCCTGCAGTGCCAGGCCTGGCGTGGCCACCAGGAGCAAGAAGTGTCATTGCAGGCACTGCCGGGCACCGAGCACATCGCGATGCTGGCCAACGCCACTACCCTGGCCTATCTGAAACGCGTGCTCCTCGGGCCCTGATTCCTATGCTGGGCAGGGCTCTGGGATGGCCTGGCCACCACTGCTTCTCCTGGCCTGTGGGGCAACCATGGCCCATGAGTTGAGCAGTTTGTGACTGATCATCTAAGGCCCTGGATCTTGGGTTGTGAAGTGGGGAAATGCTGGGTTTTTTATCCTTCCTCTCTGGGAATGAGGAAGGAAGACATAGTCTGAAGTTACTTGAGGGACCCTTGGAAAGAATGCTGCTGATGGTGGAATTGTGACCTCAGGACTGGCTCCGCAGGTGGATTGGCTGGCACCTGACCCCAATCCCCAGTGCTGGGGCCTTGTGTTCCTCCTACCCCTGTGGCCTTTTCACACTCGCCCACCAGGGCCTGGCTCCTCAGCTTTCTTGTGAGGGATGTTACTGAACTGTGGTCCCTAGGTTGGGCTCCTGGTCCCTAGGGTGTACCTTCTCACACATTGGCCACAAGTCAGCCTGCTACTGGCCACGGGTGGCTGGAGCTGCTGTCTGTGTGGCCTACCTGCTCACACAGCCTGACTGTGGCTTTCTGGGGGCAGCCCGGTTCCCCCTGCAGGCAGGAGTGGGTTGTTACGCTCTCCATGGTTCCCAGGCCCTGGGGCATTCACTCCTACCTCCCTTACTTCTAAGAACAGCCTAGCTCAGGGCTGGGCAGCAGATGGACCCCCAGTTCTCGGGGCTGTGTCCCAGGAGCCCTGATCTCCTTGGTTGGGCTGTTGCCCACAGTATTGATGCTGCCTCCCTTTGCCCTGGGGCTGTGGTTCAAGAATGAGAGCAGAGCCTGGTGCCATGCCCTTTAGGTACTTATGAGGAAAGAGGACTCAAGGAAGCAGCCAAGGCCAATCAGAGCCACCCTGAGCTGCCCTCTTGCTGACCCTCCACCACATTGCCACCCTGCCCAGGATCTCTCTAGCGTTCACGTGGGCTGGCACAGGACTGAGAGGAGGTAGGACTCTTGCCCACTCTGCCCAGCACCCATCCCCACCAGGCAGCTCAGTGGTGTTTAGTCAGCAGGGACTTGCCCAGAAACTTGAGTGGGCCCCTGAGAGAGCCAGGTGCCTTAGGGGCCCCCTAGGGGTTTTCTTCCTGCTCCAGAGGTGCTGCATGGATCTCCCTGTGATAGCAGGGATGGAGGATGTGGATCTGCCTTGGTGGTCTCCAAGTGGGCAGTGCCTAAAGGCCAAGACTTGGGTCTAGCCTCTGGGGTGGAGCCCCAAAGCCACAGTCAGGCTGGACTGTGCTTCGCTCCGACAAGGTTTCTGTGAAGCAGAATTTTCTCTGTTGCATTCATAGCCAGCATCTGTCTCTCCCTTTGTTCCTGAGTGGTGGGCCCCACATGGGGCTCTGAGCAGGCTGTACCTCGATTCTGGCAATAAAAGTATTCTGGATGCTGTAAAGTGCCCTGGCCTAGCCTCTGCTCTGAGCATGAGAGGAAGGAGTCAGTGGAAGGGTGAGGGGACTAGCGAGGCAGGTAATCAGAGGCTGGACCTTGACCTTTCTGGGGCCTTGATGGGTTCTCTCAGCACCAAAGCATGGCTCCTGTGCACCTCTTTGGGTTTTATCCTCCTTCCCCCTCTCCTGGGATCTAGTTCCCCTCCTAGGACTGAGAAGCAGGACCTGAAACATTCCTGTTGGAATGGAGCTCCTGCCCACCACCCAACTCTGCCGCTCCTATGTGGTCAACAGGCCCCAAATGTCACCCCACAGCTGGGAGCCAAGGACAATCCTGACGGTCGCGCTGTCTGGACTCTGCTTCCCATCCTTCTGTCCTCCCACAGCTTGCAGGTCTCAGCATCCTTTGAATTTTTTTTAGGATGCTACCCTTCTACTTTGTTTCATCAGTTCATCTGCCCGCCATCTGTCCCTCTTTGGGAACAGAGTGAGACTGAGGAGGGAGGGAGAGAGACCAAGATGGGCAGAGATAGGGACTGAAAGACTGGGGACCAAATGGAGATGGATAAGGACAGAGGAACAAAGAGTCTGAGACAGGAAAACGCATGTAAGGATGGAGACTAGGCCAGAAGTCTGTGGTGCAGAGCCCAGAGCTGTGGGCCAGTGGGGGTGGTGGAAGCTCCAGTTCCTGCCTCCTCCACAGAAGCCTGGCCAGCCGGGGTTTTAGGTGTCAATACACCGTGGGCCGCTAGAGGGTGCTCTGAATCTTCTCACTACACCAGTTATTGGCCAGACCTGGAAAAATGGGTGGCCCAGAGGGTTAGGATGACTAGGAATACATAGGTCCAGCCGCATCGCTGGCCTTGGTAAAAAGGATGACAACGTGAAAGGGAGTAAACCCTTACCCCCAGATCCTGCCCAGCCTCTTAGTGCCCTGACACATACCCACTCATGGCCTTGCCTCTCACCCTCTCACCCCTGATCTGTTTCAACCGAACTTCTACCCTCAGTTTCACAGCTGTAGAGACAGGGTATGGAGTCAGAGCAGGCTTCAGGACCAGCAGACTGGGGTTCAAATCTGAGCTCTACCACTTCTAGCCAAGTAGCTTGGGGAGTCTCCTGACCTCCCTAAGCTTCGGTTTGCTCATCTTAAAAATGGGGATGGGGACTTCCCTGGCGCAGTGGTTGAGAGTCTGCCTGCTGATGCAGGGGACACGGGTTCGTGCCCTGGTCTGGGAAGATCCCACATGCCGCGAAGCGGCTGGGCCCGTGAGCCATGGCCGCTGAGCCTGCGCGTCCGGAGCCTGTGCTCCGCAACGGGAGAGGCCACAACAGTGAGAGGCCCACGTACAGCAAAAAAACAAAACAAAACAATGTACATACCTTCATTAAAAAATACTTTAGTGGACTTCCCTGGTGGCACGGTGGTTAAGAATCTTCCTGCCAATGCAGGAGACACAGGTTCGAGCCCTGGTCCGGGAAGATCCCACATGCCGCGGAGCAACTAAGCCCGTGCGCCACAACTACTGAGCCTGTGCTCTAGAGCCCATGTGCCACAACTGCTGAAGCCCGCGTGCCTGGAGCCCGTGCTCCGCAACAAAAGAAGCCACCGCAATAAGCCTGCACAGCACAACGAAAAGTAGCCCCCGCTCGCCACAACTAGAGAAAGCCCGTGCACAACAACGAAGACCCAACACAGCCAAAAATAAAACAAAACAAAACAAAACTTTAGTGCAAAAAAATGCTAACCATCATCTGACAAAACAGCATTGCCACAAACCTTCTATTTATAAAAGATGCAACATCTGCGAATCACAATAAGGCGCAGAGCAATAAGGCATGTTATGCCTGTACTCTCATTCACACTTAGGGAAAGTATTCCAAGCAGAGAGCACAAGGAGGGCAGCACCAGTGAACGCTCTTCAAGGATCATCACCTCAGGTCTATAGGTAGGAGTATGGAAGGGTTTTTAGGCAGAGGAGATACGAAGTCATTCCGATCTGTATTTTAGGAGCACCTCTTACCCTGTGGGGATGGGTTAGAGAGAGCAGGATAGGGATTGGGAGGCTATTATGGCTGGGGAGAAGAAAACCATGAGATGCAGGGCCTGGGGGAGCAGGAGGAGGAAGGGTTCAGGGTGCTGCACATTTCCTGCTGGGTCACTACGTGGTGGGGAGCAGGGTTTTGTGTGTAGGCAGTCTGGAACCAGAGGATGTGTAGTTGTGAACACGTGTCTGGGGGGAAATGACTGCATAGCCCAGAAGAGAATCATGGCTTGAGGTGTGGACAGGAAGCTAAGGGGTAGGGCTCAGCTTTCCATGAGATCAGGAGGCCCTAGACGGAGCCCCAGAGCTACCAGAGGAAAAGGAGCCCTAGAAGGAGATGGAGGAGGAGCAACCACAGGGAGAGGAAGAGGACAGGAGGGTGCAGCTCCAAGAGGGGTCAGGCAGGATGAGGACTGAAAACTGTCCTCAAGCCTGGGCCCCAGGTAGGCCTGGGGTTGGCTCTGGAAGCTCAGCGGTGTCCATGTGTCTGCAGGGACCTTAAAGGATGCACGGTGGTCGGAGCTGTGACTCGGAGGACGAATCCTGGGTCTGTCTCCCTAGGGTCTCCAGGCGGAGGGTTGGCTGTGAACGGGGTATGGAGGCTGTTTAGAGCTCCTCGTGTGAGCTGTATGGGGTCCCCCGGGAGTGCGGCCCAGGCCAAAAGCCACAGAGGAACCGGGTGTGGGGCACTTAGAGGTTCCCGCGGGAGCGTCCCCGTATTGAGTCCCTCGGAGGCCCCGAGAGACTCCAGGGTCGCGGAGCAGCCTATCAGTCGGCTAGTGGGGCTGGGCCCGGGTCGCGGCCCGCCGGGGGCTGGGACCTCACCTGCAGACCCCTGAGCGCGGCCGGCGGAATTCCAGAGGCCACGGCGGCCCCCTGGGGCCCGGAAGCGCCGCCGCCCGCGAGCCCCGCGCGGAGCCAGGCGCCCTGTCCCGACGCGGCGCGCGCTGTCGCGATCCGGCGGCGGATGACGTGGCGGGGGCGGGGCCTGAGCGGTCGCGGCGGGGGCGGTGGCAGCGCGACCGAGCATCCCGGAGGCGCCGGGCCACCACGAGGTAACGGGCCGCGGGCGGGCGCGCCGAGGGAGCCGGGCCGTGGGAGCAGGTCCGCGGGAGCCGGGCTGGGGCCGCGTTCTGCTGGGGCCGAACTCTCTGCGCCGCCGCTGCATGCGGGATGCGGTTCCCGTAACCCAGCACGGGGCAGGCGGGCCGCGGGCACGTGAGAGACGCTGCGAGTGAGCGCGTGCCCGAGGGGTACGCCGTGCGTGTGAGCGGGACCTTGAGCGTGAGGGGGACTCCAGGAGTGTAAGACTGAGCGTGTGAGGAGGACGCCGTGTGTGTGTGTCAGTCTGAGGGTGACCCTGAGTGTGCGAGACGCAGTGTGAGGGTGACGCTGTTAGTGTGACGGAGACTCGGTGTGTGTGTGAGAGAGACCCTAGTGTGGAGGTGACTCCATGAGTGTGAGAGGGACTGAGAGAGGGAGATTGTGAGAGACTGAGTGTGAGAGAGACCGCGGTCAGAGTGGCCCTGAGTGCGACCCTGTGAACGTGAAAGAGACCGTGTGAGATACTCCAGTGTGAGTCTGGTGCTGAGAAAGAACTTGTGCTGCGTCGGAGAGACTCAGAAAATGAGTAAAGGCCCAGGGGACGAGCCTGAGGATGTGAGCACCTGAGCAGAGCTTCCTGGGGCCGCGGGGAGACTGGCCTGTTGGAGGGAGGACGGTGTGTGCTCCTGCTTCTATGGCTCTTCTTAGTGTCTTCACATCCTGTCATCTTGTTTGATCATCTCATGTCGTAAATGGAAGGCGATATTTGTGAAACATTAAGAGAATTCTTCACAGAGCACTGAGTGAACAGTTTGGGCACCACTTGTGTTATAGCCAGTGATAAGCAGGAATCAATATTTAATTTAACATTTGTTTTTGAGTACCTCTTGTGTGCACTGGACTGTGTGCTTGGTAAAAAGAATTCAGTCTCTGCCCTTGATGGGGAAGAAAAAGCACTACCAGGCTAGCAGAATGCGCAGCCATCTGGTGTGCTTATCTCTGAGAGCTGCTCCCTGATTTTGAAGATCTGGGAGGAGCAGACTTTTGAAAGCCTGTGAGAGCTTCCTGAAATCATTTTCAACTCTCTGTTCTTGTTGGGAGGCCCTTGAGGAAACGGCCCAGGCTGCCTACATTGCTGAGGTCCCACTGCGTGCTAATGGCTTTTGCTTCCCAACTTTGGTCTCAGATTATCATTAAAAGTTCTTATATTTGATTTTCCTTTCCTGACAAATTTGTGGGAAACCACAGGCCTGATATTCTCCTGTCTGCCTCCTTCCCTTTCTGACTGTGGACATATTTTTATTACAAACCAAAAATAATAGGAGTTATATGACTGATCTCTCTGGCATTTCTTGGTACACAGGAAATTTCCTGACTTCTGTCCTTTGTCCTTCCTGCTGTAGCCTCCAGAATATGTGGATACATTACTACAAAAGTGATGCAGGTGGTGCTCATGGGACCTGGGACAGAGGGAACAGCAGTTGTCTAGACATGCATGACTTGAAAGGACCAGGCTGGTTCTCAGACACGTGTTCAGTTACACCCCACTGTGGGTGTGATGGAACTTCTAAGACTTCATTTTCTTCTTCGTACCTGACCATTTACGATGAGGTGGCTTATGAAAGTGTGATGTTTGCTTATTTCCTCACAGGTGGATATTATTGCTCTGTTCTTCGTTAATTTTCTTGGATCTTTGCAAGTTGTAAACCGTTTTAGTTAGTTATTTGAGTACAATGCTAGTAAAGAGAATGGCTCACACATAATTAACAGTTATGTAACACTATAATTATTATATAAATAACTTATATATTTATTATATCTCTTTCTAAAGAGTAATTTTGGTGGTTTATATTTAAAGATACTTGCAATGAGGAAGTAAAAATAGGAAACCAAAGCCATGGAAAAGACTAGATATCAGGTACTGTTGAAAAGTGAGGGTATCTGTTCACTGTGATTGGGAGCTGAATTTGATATTGAGTTTCCTGGTGTCCTAAGTGAAAAGACAAATGTAAAGAGTCACATAATTTAAGTTTAAGCATAAAAAGAGTAATACATTTTCATTGTAGAAATTTTGTAAAACTCAAAGTATAAAAAAGAAAAAGTCTTCTGTGTTTTCACCACATTTAAGATTTTGGTGTCTTTCTCAACAGCGTTTTTTTTTTTTTTTTTCATAGTCATCAATTATAAAAGTTTTAGAATACAGCTTGTAAAATATTCTTTGTTTGAACTTTGAAAGAGACAATTTTTCTCCCTGAAAATTGCATATGATAGTTTCATGGTTAAATTTTCATGAGGAAATTTTAGTGGTCTAGTGAATTCCTTTATTATCTGCTGCACAGGAGCTTGGAAAATATGATGAAAACCTGTTAAAAGCTGTGTTATGTCCTTACAAGTGGGGTTTAACACTAGTTTCTCAAGGCAGAAAATTACTTATAGGGTGTATGGAATTGTTTAATGAACACTGTCTTCAACAATGAGTTTAGAGACTTTTGTTTTGTTTTGTTTGCCATGCCGAGGGGCTTGCGGGATCTTAGTTCCCCAACCATGGATCGAACCTGGGCCCCCTGCAGTGGAAGCACAGATCCTAACCACTGGACAGCCAGGGAATTCCCAAGAGACTGTGTTTTCGAGAGAGGGAGACTAGACACACACATGCAGGGACACAAGGATATGTGTGGAGAAGGAAGTCAGCCAGGATGTTGAGGAAAATGGTGGGAGGAGAAGGGTGTTAGAGGCAAAGGACTCAGTATGAGCAAAGATGTGTTTTTCTGATGGGCTCTGGAAACCCTGGACTACTCCAGGTTCTGGAAACTGTAAGTAATTCAGTGTGGCTGGACCATGGGAGGGACCATATGCAGCAGGGGGTCTAGTGATAAGGCCCTGATAAGAAGGTTGGAATTGATCCTAAAGACCTCGGGCAGCACCTGAGGAAGGGTTTCTAACTGTGCTCTGATAGCAACCAACTCAGTAGATAGTAAGGTTGGTATTCTGTTGTGAAACTTGAGGAGCCAAAGCAGTTTTTCCCTGTTGGAAGGCTGTCTCCCACCCCTGATCTGCCCCCATCTCCTGCATGGAGGTAAGCCCTATTGCAGGTGCCTTTCTTTGTTTGTTTTTCCCCTCAGAATTCACATAATTTTAGACAAGAACTATGTTGGGACATTCCATTTTCAGGTGTTCTAGATCCTTGCTGATTTTATGTTTACTTGTTCTGTTGGTGACTGAGAGAGGTGTATTGAAGTCTCCAACTATAATCGTGGATGTCTGTTTTTCCTTTCAGATCTATCACTTTTTGCTTCATGTATTTTGAAGCTATGCTGTTGGGGGAAATACACGTTTAGAATTTTCTTCTTGCTGAATTGACCTCTTTATCATTATATAATGTTCTCTTTTATCCCTAGCAATACTTCTTATTCTGAAGTCTCGTCGGATGTTAATATAGTTACTCCCCTTTGTTTTTCTTTTGTTTTTTGCGGTACGCGGGCCTCTCACTGTTGTGGCCTCTCCCGTTGCGGAGCCCAGGCTCCGGACGCGCAGACTCAGCGGCCATGGCTCACGGGCGCAGCCGCTCCGCGCTCCGCCCGGGATCCTCCCGGACCGGGGCGCGAACCCGTGTCCCCTGCATTGGCAGGCGGACTCTCAACCACTGCGCCACCAGGGAAGCCCTCCCCCTTGGTTCTGATTAGTGTTTACATGTTTTTTCACCATCTTTTTACCTGTAACTTATGTCTTTATAGTTCAAGTGGGTTTCCTGTAGACTGCATATTGGGTTCTGCATTTTTATCTAACCCAACAATGTCTGTCTTATAATTGGTGTGTTTAGATCATTTACATTTCATGTTATTATTGATATGGTTGGATTAAAATCTTCCACCTTGCTAGTTGTTTTCTGTTTTCTACTTATTTCATGTGTTCTTTGCTTCTTTTTTCTTCTTTTCTCTACCTACTTTTGGATTGAGTATTTTTTATGATCTGTTTTATCTCCACTGTTGGCTTATTATTTATACCGTTTTTAACTTTCTGGTGTTTGCCCTAGTTTCACAATGTACATCTTTAATTAATCACAGTCTACCTTTAAATAATATTACATCAGTTTTCACATATAATATTATATAAGAATCTTACAGTAGTATAACTCCCAGTTCTTCTTTCTTATCTTTGTGCTATTGTTTTCATACACTTTACTTTTACCTATGCAATATATTAACGCTGCATTGCTACTATTTTTGCTTTAGGCAGTTAGTTATATTCTAAGGCATTTAATAGAATCAAAAAAGTATATTTTTTAATATTTACTTCAGACCATTTGATATTGTCCTACAACTCTTAGATGCTCTGTTCTGGAGTTTTTCACATTTTGACTTGTATGGTTTTCATTTCTCTGCTGAAATTCCACATATGTTCCTGCATGCTGACCAAATTTTCCATTAGAGCCTTTAATGTATCAATCATAGTTATTTTATTTATTTATTTTTAAATTTATTTTATTGAAGTACAGCTGATTTACAATGTTGTATTAATTTCTGCTGTACAGCAAAGTGATTCACATATAAATGTATATATGTATATTCTTTTTTTTTTTTTTTTTTTTTTTTTTTTTTTTTTTTTTTTGCGGTACGCGGGCCTCTCACTGCTGTGGCCTCTCCCGTTGCGGAGCACAGGCCCCCGGACGCGCAGGCTCAGCGGCCACGGCTCACGGGCCCAGCCGCTCCGCGGCATGTGGGATCTTCCCGGTCCGGGGCACGAACCCGTAGTCCCCTGCATCAGCAGGCGGACTCTCAACCACTGCGCCACCAGGGAAGCCCTGTATATTCTTTTTTTTATAAATTTATTTATATTTGGCTGCGTTGGGTCTTTGTCGCTGCGTGCGGGCTTTCTCTAGCTGTGGCGAGCGGGGGCTACTCTTCACTGTGGTGCGTGGACTTCTCATTGCAGTGGCTTCTCTTGTTGCGGAGCACAGGCTCTATGCACACAGGCTTCAGTAGTTGTGGCACACGGGCTCAGTAGTTGCAGCTCGTGGGCTATAGAGCGTAGGTTCAGTAGTTGTGGCGCACAGGCTTAGTTGCTCCGCAGCATGTGGGATCTTTTACAACCAGGGCTCGAACCCTTGTCCCCTGCATTGGCAGGCGGATTCTTAACCATTGCACCACCAGGGAAGTCCCAGTCACAGTTAGTTTAAATTCCCTGTCTGATAGTTCCAATATCTGGATCATCTCTAAGTCTTGTCCTATTGATTAATTTGCCTCTTGATAGTGGGTTGTTTTTATTGCTTTTTTTATGTTGCTTGTGATTTGTTATTGATTGTCAGATGTAATATGTGGAAAAGTAGAGATTGAGGTACATAGTCTTTATTCTGGGAAATGGGTACAACGTCTTCTTTTGCTAGCCTGTTAATGTGGGAGTTTGAGTCAGTTAGGAGGTGAGTTGGGTTTGAGTTTTGTTGTTGCTATGATTACCTTAGGTGCACCAGTGGCTCCAAATTCCTCTGGTGTTTCCTTGCCCTGAGGGTGCATTTTTCTGTGTTTATGCTCCACCCTCAGCATTAGGTCTTCTTTGTACACCTGTGCCTCAGCACACAGTGTACCACAGCCTTGTTGCTGGGTGCTTGCTAACCTGGTGGTGGGGAGTAGAGCGGTTCTCTGTTGTCTTGGTTCAGCCTCAGCCTTAGGCAGGCCCTATTTCCCTGGGTCGGGGGGGTGGGATCTTTCTGGGTGAGCCTGCCATGTCTAATTGTCTGGACCAGAATTTCCTGCTCCTCCCTCAGGCAGAGAGGATTGTTTTATTTTTTCTTTCACCCTGTCCCAGCTGCCTTGGGAATGACAGTTTCCCCATTCCCCAGGTGTTTAAGATTTTTAGAGAAGGGAGCAGGTGGACCTTCATATTTTTCCCAGAGCAGTGACTGCTTTCCTTCTCCAGGCCAGCACTTCTGAGAGGCTTTCTCTGGCCTAGTAATTCTTGTGAGCACCCACTGAGGTCTCACTGGAGAAAACCCTCTAAGTGTCTACGGCTCTTGCTAACCCAAACTTGACCTTTAGTAATTCATTAAAAATTGTTCCCGAATTGAATTCTTCTTTCCTGCCTGTATGGTGGTTCCATTGTTCTCCCTCCGCCACAGGTAAGCCAGAACTTGCATCTCTCTGGGAGGTATCTGTTTTTTCCTAAATCTCAGTCTGGTTGGTTGGCCTGTAACCTCAGCTCTCTAATGATTTCAAGAAAAGTTACAATTCTGTAGATTATCTGCCTTTTTCTTGTCATTGGAGTCGGAGTGATGCTTTTCCCAGATTTCTACATCTTAAGTGAAAGTTAGAAGTCAAGGCAGTTACATTTCATCCTATTTTTAAATTTTCCAGTGAAGTGAGTTTACCTTTTTCCCTCCCTGTGATATTGTGATTATTTATTTGGTCTTTGTCCACTGTTCCTGTCCCACAGCTCTTATAATTTCCTAATAAGAGCCACAGAGGCATCTTTTGTTATAACATTTGTTTTGTTCCCAGTTCCTGAAATAGCTCCAGATCAGTAAAGGTTAAACGGATGTCTTTTGTTATTCATATAACCAGCCCCCTTCAACACACCTGAGTTTGTTAATGAGGTGATTTTTTTGAAAGCATCTAGATCCTCTAAGGATGGGGGTTGCTTGTCGCGGGAACCAACCCTGTGATTAGAGGGTTTGGAAGTTTTAGTCCAGGTCCGACCTCCTGGGAGGGGAGAGGGTCCGGAGATTGAATCAATCACCAGTGGTCAGTGATTTGATCAGTTATGCCTTTGTAATGAAGCCTCCATAAAGAACCCAAAAGGACAGGTTTTGGAGAGCTTCCCGTGCCTCTTCTCCATACCTTGCATCTCTTCCTTCTGGCTGTTCCTGAGTTATATCCTTTATAATGAACTGGTAATCTAGTAAGTAAACTGTTTTCCTGAGTTCTGTGGGCAGCTCTAGCAAATTAATTGAACCCGAGGAGGGGATAGTGGGAACCTCCGATTCATAGCCAGTTGGTCAGAAGCACAGGAAAAACCTGGACTTGCGATTTGGCATCTTAAGTTGGGTGGGGAGGGCTGTTTTGTAAGATTGAGCCCTTAACCTGAGGAATCTGTTGCTATTTCCAGGTAGGTGGTGTTAGAATTGATTAAATTGTAGCAGACACCAGATCTGCTGGATGTTGCAGAATTGTTTGATAGAAAATTCACAGTCTGGTATCAGAAGTCCAAATAGAATACCTGGTAACCTCCTCCCCCTCTCCACCAGCTGGGGTCTGATGAATAGGGGGAGGCTGGAGTGACCACTGGGGCCAGGTTTCTCTGCTTGCCTCCATGTTGGGTTGAGTGGGCAACCCAAGTCTCTGTGCACTGACTTTTTTGTTTTTTAAAGGAATGTAAGGTGCGGTGGGGGGGGAGAACACTTTCCCTCTACCCATTTTAGGTTCCTTGGCTGGGGAGTTGTAAATTAAACTGGCAAAAGACAGATTAACAAGAGAAAAACAATCAAGTTTATTAACGTGCATAGAGCATACACATGGAAGCACTCACTGATGAAGAGCCTGCACCTGACTCTTTTTTTTTTTTTTTAATTTATTTTTGGCTGCGTTGGGTCTTTGTTGCTGAGCGCGGGCTTTCTCTAGTTGCAACGAGCAGGGGCTACTCTTTGTTGCGTTGCGTGGGCTTCTCACTGCGGTGGCTTCTCTTGTTGCGGGGCACGGGCTCTAGGTGCGCGGGCTTCAGTAGTTGTGGTACATGGGCTCAGTAGTTGTGACTTGTGGGCTCTAGAGCGCAGGCTCAGTAGTTGTGGTGCACGGGCTTAGTTGCTCCGCGGCATGTGGGATCTTCCAGGACCAGGGCTCGAATCCGTGTCCCCTGCATTGGCAGGTGGATTCTTAACCAGTGCGCCACTAGGGAAGTCCCTGCACCTGACTCTATGTGAGACAGGCTCTTCAGGTGTTTCCTAGTTTTGTTTTCATGCATATCTGAGCTCACCTGACAGACACATGAAAACAGATATTTTCCCACGTGCCTGCATAGAGTCACCTTCATGGCTTGGTGCCAGGAGGAAAGGAAAAGTGGTGCTGCCTTAAAGCCAGGCCTCATAATAAGCAGAAGGAGGCTGGCTCAACTCCGCTGGGAGTGGGGGAAGGCTTATTAATGGCCCCAGAGGAGCTTTTTCACTTGGGCTCAGGTCTAGACTCTGGAGGGGTACTGGGACAGGTAAGGCAGGAGTTTTGAGTGGGGCCTGTGGAGATTGGAGTTTTCCCTGAGAACTACTCAGTCTTGAGTGGCTGTGGTTCACTTGCTCTGAGCTCCATGAGGCAAGATTCCAGCACATCCGTTGTTGTTGACTAGATGAGAAGGTTCTGGGAAGATGACGTACTGATCCCATTCTTATTCCTGGAAGTTATCTCTGTGACCTTAAAGGACTGACTCCTGGGAGGGAATCAAGTGGCTTACCAGATTCCTTTCTCCAGAAGATGCAGTAGGAGTTGGGGATCTGAATTCCCAATTCCTAGGGCACAGAAATTGAGGAAGAGAGAAGGTCCTGCTGAGTGCAGGGTCAGGAAGGTGCTTGTCTTCCTCCGACAGATTCTGGGTCCTTCATAGATAGGTTGGTGTGGGATCCAGCTTCCTTGAGGTTTCTGGATTGGCCCAATGCTGATCCAAAAGAAGCAGTGTGCATGTATGTACGTGTGCACACCATCTCCCTACAGGATGCCTTCCAATGCCAGATCTGTGGATAAGAGGAGACTTATAGCTTTGTTTTGGTGTCAAGATTACTGGGTCCTGTTTTGGGGGAATCTCTTTGCAGCCCCAGGTGGTAGTGAGAGGCAGGCTGAGGAGGAAAGCAAATAAGCCAATAGCAGATGAGTCCCACATTAGGGTGCCCTCTGAATGTTCTTTCTTCATCTGGTCTTATTATGTTATCCCTCTCTTTTAGGCACTTTAGAAGAAGAAAGGTGTTGAATGAGGAAGCAGCAACGTGGGAAGTGAGGTGGGTGTTAATGGACAAAGCAACACAAGGGTGTGTATTTTCATGGATGTTCTCTCCTTGGTCTAGTCTCTGCAATAGCGATATGCCCTTGTCTTAGCATCTTCCTAGCCCTTCCCACCACCTGTTCATGTTCTTTGCTGGCCTGAGAGTAGCTACAGACCTCTCCACATGTGGCTGGACACTGCAGAAGTCCCTGTTTATGTTTGGGTGGAGGTGAGTGAGTATGGAAACTGAGAGGCCTATCAGGCTGGCTAGTGCTGTGAACCTAGTGCTGGGACTCTGGCAAGTTTGTAGGTTTTAAGTTGGTAAGAACAGAGCAAAACCTACACCTCAGGGAGAATCCATGCTATGGATAAACCTAATGCCAGCCTACCCTGGGCATCAAGACTCTTGTTAGAAGTCACCCTCATGTCGTGTCTGAGCCCTGTTGGTGTCTTTCCTGGGAGCAGTGGAGGTCAGCCTGCCTCCATTTCTCTGTATCCTGTGGTGGGAACTCAGACAGGCTCATTGTATTTAGGTCTGTGTATGAGTCATGCTGTCCCTACACAAGAGGTAGGCAGGGAAATCTGCCTGCCTTGCAGGTCTGAACTAGAGCCTTATCAGCCACTACCCTAGACTGACATACTTATATTCTTTGCCAGGCCATAGTAAACACAGTTGTGAAGGAACTATTTGCCATGGAAGCCAGGGAGCTGGAGAGCCCCACACCCACATACCATCTCATTCCTGAGGCCAGCCGGCCCAGGGAGGAAGAAGATGTCAGCATGCTGCCTCAGCGGTCCACAGAAACTATGCAGCTAAAGAAGGAGATCTCTCTGCTGAATGGGGTCAGCCTGGTGGTGGGCAACATGATCGGCTCAGGAATCTTTGTCTCACCCAAGGGCGTGCTGGTCTACACTGCCTCCTATGGGTTGTCGCTGATCATATGGGCCATTGGTGGGCTTTTCTCCGTTGTGGGTGCCCTTTGCTATGCAGAACTGGGGACCACCATCACTAAGTCGGGGGCCAGCTACGCTTATATTCTAGAGGCCTTTGGGGGCTTCATTGCCTTTATCCGCCTCTGGGCCTCCCTGCTAATTGTTGAGCCCACCAGTCAGGCCATTATCGCTATCACCTTTGCCAACTACATCATCCAGCCCTCCTTTCCCACCTGCGAGCCCCCGTACCTGGCCTGCCGTCTCCTCGCTGCAGCCTGCATGTGTAAGTCTGAGGGCTTAGCGGGGGAGTATGCGTGGGGCTGTGGGTTATTTTTATAATGCTAATGGTAATTTATATTTGAAGAGCATAATTTGCTTTTCTTTTTCTGTGGGGAAGAGAGGCATCTTACCTTTTTGAAGAAGCAATTTCACCAAAGTCATTTGTTCCTGAGATAAGTAAGGGTAAAGGATGGGGATGGGGAGAGTCTGAATCTGTTTGTGGCTTCTGGTGCCTCACTTTCCTTCTTTGGTGTCCCTGAGTTCTGTTCCCCAGTCTATGTGACAGGTTGGTGCATGTCTTATATTTGTCTTATTTTGATTGGTGTCAACATCACTAGTTGTAACTTAACCCAGGAAAAACCCTCAGTGCTGAGGCGTTTATTCTGCTGCTCCAAAAAAAAAAAAAGTTATTTTGCTTCCCAGCTTTTAATCTTAGACCAGTTTAAAGCCATCAGTGAGGAAATGGGCTTCTCTAGACTGTGGGGGTCCCAAGGCTTTATGTCCTACAGGCTCACAGTAGGACCACTCCTTCCTGCCACTGCCACTCTTCACAGGCCGATCTAAGCAGCAGGCACCACACCAAAATGGCTGTTTCCCACTGGTGTTTCAGATTTCTTTATGCTGACTTTGTAAACAGGCTCTGCCTGCGGCCAGCGAGGAAGGTGGCTTCTACCCTGTATTTGGTTTCTGAGGGCAGAACCTGAGATCCCAGTGGATCTCTCTTTATTTTCCTTTTTTTCTTATGAGGTTGTAAGGAGGAATTCTGTGTGAAAACACTGGAAGGGAGAGAAGATTATTGTGAACTTAGTCTAGTAAAGCTAGTGTTTTAGCTGAGAAGTGGCCCAGAATTCCCTGTGTTCCTTAGCACTGTGCTGCCAGAGGCACTTAATTATACTCTGTTCTTTCCATATCTTTGCTTGCAAAGCGTTGGCAGTATGTGTAGTTTATCCACAGTGTTAAAAATAGACTGACAGTACCTTGGACTTAGCCGTAAAGGATTGTACAGTATGCTGTGACTCCTGACTTTAAGGAATTTATTAAAGACAGATGTTAAAAGGGAACTCTTCCACAGATACCCCTGGGAGGAGAGAAAGTGGGAACTCAGCGGTATATGTGATAGGGTTTCACCAGGGGGACTCTAGCCTAAGCTCTCCAAAAAAGGGAATAATTTTCTGATTATAAAACATGTTTGTTCAGGAGAAATTTAAATTAGCCTCAAATCACCTATAATCTACCGCCAAGACATGAGTACTTTTATTTTTTTTAATATTTATTTATTTATTTTGGCCGCGTCATGCAGCGACTGAACCCGCGCCCCCTGCATTGGGAGCGCAGAGTCTTAACCGCTGGACTGTCAGGGAAGTCCCCAGACAGGAGTACTTTTTTTTTTTTAATAAATTTATTTTATTTTTATTTTTGGCTGCGTTGGGTCTTCGTTGCGGTGCGCGGGCTTCTCATTGCAGTGACTTCTCTTATTGCGGAGCACGGCGCGCGGGCTTTGGTAGTTGTGGTGCACAGGCTTAGTTGCTCCGCGGCATGTGGGATCTGCCAGGGCCAGGGCTCGAACCCGTGTCCCCTGCATTGGCAGGTGGATTCTTAACCACTGCGCCACCAGTGAAACTCAGGAGTACTTTTTAAAAAAAATAAATTTATTTATTTATTTGTTTTTGGCTGCGTTGGGTCTTTGTTGTTATGCGTGGGCTTTTCTCTAGTTGCGGAGACGGGGTGGGGGTGGGGGGCTACTCCTCGTTGTGGTGCGCAGTCTTCTTATTGCAGTGGCTTCTCTTTATTGCGAGCCCGGGTTGTAGGCACACGGGCTTCGGTAGTTGTGGCTCGCAGGCTATAGAGCACAGGCTTAGTAGCACGGGCTTAGTTGCTCGTGGCGTGTGGGATCTTCCCGGACCAGGGCTCGAACCTGTGTACCCTGCATTGGCAGGCGTGTTCTTAACCCTTGCGCCACCAGGAAGCCTGACGTATGGGTACTTTTAATAGTTCAGTTACGTCTTCATTTCTTTCTGTTATAGAATTGGAATCATACTTTGCATATAACTTGATATTCTGCTTTTTAAACTTAGTATATCATGGATTTCCCCCCTTTTTGTGAAATGTTCTTCAAAAGAAACATTTTTTAAAAATAAATTTATTTATTTTATTTATTTATTTTTGGCTGTGTTGGGTCTTCATTGTGGCACTTCATTGTGGCATTGTGGCATTCTTAGCCACTGCTCCACCAGGGAAGTCCCAAAAGAAACATTTTTTAAAGTTATATATATATATATATATATATATATATATATATCTTCTTTTTTTATTAAAAGGTGATGCATAGACCCTACAGAGAATTAGAAAAATGCAAAAAAAGAAAGTTAAAATCACCCATGATTTTACCTCCCAGAGAACTATTGTTACTATTTGTGTGAAATACCTTCTGCTATTTTTTTTTCTGCTTATCCATCATTTTAAAAAAGTACCCTTGATATAATACTCTTTGTGGTTTGTATACTGCATTTAAAAAAATTTAATATTTAATCCCTTTCACCAAATATTCTTAGAAAACATGGTTTGGGACACACAAGTAGTTTCCAGGCAGTGTAATATAGTGGTTAAGATCATAGCCTCCCTTGGGAGTTCCCTGGTGGCCTAGTGGTTAGGATTCCAAAAAAGAGGACTTCCCTGGCGGTCCAGTGGTTAAGACTCTGAGCTTCCACTGCAGGGGATGTGGGTTCAATCCCTGGTTGGGGAACTAGGATCCCGTATGCCTCTCGGCATGGCCAGTGGGTGGGGGGAGGGGGAAGATCATAGGCTCCCATGCCAGGCTGGGTTTGATTCCAGCTTTACCATTGAGTAGCTATTGACCTTGGAGGAGATAGTTAACTGGTGCCTTAATTTTCTCATTTTGTAAAATGGGAATAGTGATTGTACTGTGAACTGAAAAAAACATGCACAACCTAAAAGTTGAGAATTATTTTTATTCAGCAGACAAAACTGAGGACTTAAGCCTGGGGCACAGCATCTCAGATAGCTCTGAGACACTGCTGCAAAGAGGTAAGGGAGGGGCCGGGATATATAGGAGTTTTTGCAACAAAGACCAGGTAGTTGGAACATTAAAAGATTACTGTTTTTTGTTTGTTTTTGGTTTTTCGCTGCCAAAAAAATGGGATCGAACCCATGCCCCCTGCAGTGGAAGCTTGGAGTCTTACCCACTGGACCGCCAGGGAAGTCCCAAAAGATTACTGTTAATTAAAGAAAACCAGATATCTCATTAAGGAATTTAGCTCTTTTCTATGTATGGAAAAATGCAAAAGTCAGGGCTCGTTGAAATCACTCCTTTGATATGTAGCTCAGCTATCTGGGGGCAGTGTCCTGTGGTTTCTCAACCTAAGTCTCTTCAGGGTGCACTGTCGGGAGTGGCTGCGGTTAGTGGGTGGCTGACTGCTAGGTGGCAGGCATCTGTTTCTATCCTGAGTTCCCTTAGGGCTCTCCGGGGAGCAGCTGTTTTGTGATGGCTTGATGGCTGCAACATTCTTTGTTTACTGATATGACAGGCAACATTTTTTTTTCATTTCATTGATAGTACCTATCTGAAAAGATTGTTGTGAGGAATAAGTGAATCAATACAAATAAAGTACAATACTTCTCTCTGACTGGCATACAGTAAATGCCCTATAATATCATTATTAAAAATAATGCTGCTGTGTAGAAATCATTTTCAGAGTTTCTTCATATTTTATTAGGATAAAATTATAAAAGAGAAATCCCTGTGTCTAAAGAATTAAACTGTTTTAAGTTTCTTCGTGTTTTACCCAGTTGCTTTCTAGAAGATTTCGTGAATTTGTACTCTTTTCTGAGCACCTGTGAGTGCCTGTGCATTGGTCCCTTGATGGCCTTAGGATGAATTCCAAGAGTAACCAAATCAAAGGGCACCTCTGTACATAATTTTTCACATAAAGAAGATTTTTGTTTGTTAAATCTTTTTTCTTTTATGATTTTTCCCATTGTTTTTTCTTAGGAAGCCCATCCCCACACTAGGAACTGATCTTTTGATTGGAGGAGAGACCTCACCTCTTAGAAATGCAAAGTTATGGTATCATATAACTTCTTTCATTCAAATGTACTTTTACACAGATTACTCAGTATTTGCATTACCAAAAACCCCTATTCCAGAAACCAAGGTATTTCCATAAAGCGGGCCTGAGGGCGGGAAACTTGTCAGAGCTGGTGCCAAGTCATTAAAACCTTGTCCCACCCTAACAGATTAGGGTTTAGGGCTCAGTTTACTCCTCTTCTTGGAAATTAGGGTGTAGAATCAGGCTGATGTATCATCCAGCTAAGCTGGGGTGTCCTGGAGGGAGCCTCCTTGGACAGAGGTGGCACTGAGAGCAGCCTGGTCTCAAGAGACCTAAATTGGAAGAAAACAACTATGTCATAATTAGGGGAAAAAACAAAGATCTGCACTGAATGCTGGGTGAGGCTTGGGTAGGAGAATTACGTTAGTCTTGAAACTGAGACATGAGAGGGGTCCAGGTTAGTTGGGAGACTGCTTAAAGAAGTTATATCCATGCTAAGCTAGACAATTAAAATTCCATCCTAGAAGAAAGGGCCTAGGCAGTCTCCATATAACTAACTCTAGGGCAGAGCTGCAAGCTGTTGGCCCACGGGCCACCCTTGGCCCACAGATATATTGGGCCTGCACAGTGTTCTAAATAATTTTGAATTACTTGCCAACATTTAAAAATCAGGACTTGCCCTTTCTCTTGAAAAATCAAAAGTTCTGGCAAACTTGGACCCATATTCCAGCCTCACACAATCAGCTGCATTTGAGTAGTGGTTACTCCTTTAAATGGAGCATATATTCTCCCATTGACTGCAGTCCCCCACTCCCTCTTGTTTTATGTCCAGACATTCTTGCCTTTGCTCATTTATATTACCTTCTCGGGCCCTGAAGGCATTGCTATTTCAGATCCTGGCTTCCAGCAGCCCTCCACTCCAGTCCCAGGTTATACATGGCAGGGAGATACATCCAAGCAGCTTTTATTTTTTTGGATTTCAGATTGTCTTAGGTACTCACTATGTCAGAACAGTGGTTCTCAACTGGAGATGAGTTACCCCCCCAGGAGACATTTGGCAAGGTTTGGAGACATTTTTGGTTGTTGCAACTGCTGGGAAGGGGTGTTGCTGGCATCCAGTGGGTACAGGTCCGGAGTGCTGTTGAACATCCTATAATGCACAAGACAGCCCCGCATGACAGACTTATCTGGCCCAAAATGTCAATTGTGCTGAAATTGAGAAACTGTCATTCTGCTATTATGTATTCTGGGATCTTGGACTCTTCTGTGGTGGGTGGGGCCTCAGGCTGCCCGCTGAACTCCGTATGCTTAGGGGCTCTTATTCACTTATGGGACTGTAGGGGAAAATGGCACTTCTTGAGGTCCATAGGTCCTTTCTCTGACCAGGTGACCAGCAGTATTCTCAGTAGCCCAGGTGCCCAGCATTGTAGGAGTACTTGATTTGTCTGCAGAAGTGTGTGTTTCTGGCTTAGGTCTTGGTGCATTTATCCCTGTGGGATTCTGTCTGTTATGTAACCTCAAATACATCATTGGAGAGTATTTGCCATGAACTGACGTGGAAGTCAGTTCAGCACTGACACAGTGGCATCAGCAGAGGTGTGCTCACAGCTGAGACTCCATTGTCCCTGAGGATTTGTTTGGTAAGGCTGACAGGGAAGGGAAGAGGAGGGGAAGGAAGAAGGAAAGGGAGACTGTCAAGGGTGAGACTGCAGTGAGGAAACACTGTGTGATGTATGAATGGCTTCCTATTGCCTCTTGCTGTCTTGGACTCATGCCTGGGCAGGGTTCTAAGTAGGAAGGATACTCTCCTCTATTTTGGTCAGCTGTTGCTATGGATAGACAGCTTTTATGTTCTGACAGTGGCAGGCCTGAGGAGGACTGGCCTTGACCACAGTTGCTCAAAAACCCTGGATTCTAACCCTATGTATAGGTTGAATGTTTTGATAATAAGATTAAATATGTATACTTGTGTAATTGAAAACAAGGAAGCTTTTAAAAAAGACATGTACATTATGTATTCATACACATGCCAAGAGGTAGCTTCTGATTCCAGGATCTCCACTTGGAAGGGTTTACCTCTCCTAGACTGTTGTAGAACATTTCTCTCCTAAGAGAATTGTAGATGTTTTTTTCCCCTTCTTTTTCTTTTCCCACTTTGTCGTCGTTGTTAAGGATTGCACTCCTCTGTCCTTGAAGGCCTGTTTGTGGGAGGAATTGGAATGTTCCTTTTCCTCCCAGTGCTTGTAGGAGAAGGGAGCTGCGACAGTCAGCATAACTGGAACTACGGCTTCAGATGCCAGGCCATCTCCTCATCAGAAGGAGAGTATGAGAGTTGCAGTTTTGTCTGTGGGCACATGTATTACTCAGGATTAGTCTGGGTTTCAAACAACTGAAAACCAAAAGGAGCATGGCTCAAGCATGTTGAAATTTATTTCTCACATGTTAGAAGTAGGCAGCGTGGGGCTAGTAGGATGACTTCATAATTCTTCAGGTTCCTTCCTTCTGTTTTACTGCTCTGCCATCCTCAGCATGTGACTTCTGGCTGGTGGTCCAGGATGGCTACTCAAGCTCCAGTCATGTCTGCCTTGTAGCTGACAGGAAGGACAAAGAAAGACACCTCTCACCCTTCAAAGATACTCCTATAAGGTTTTACTTATGCAACACTTTGCTTATATCCCTGGGTTAAGAACTTAGTTACTTGGCCATACCAGCCTGCAAAAGAGGCTGGGAAATGTCATCCTTATTTTGGGCAGCCAGACTCCAGCTAAAATTTCTATTACTAAGGAAAGATGGAAGAACAGATATTAGAAGATATGTAGCCATCTTTGCCACAGAGAGACTTTGGGGATTTATTTCTGCTTAGGGATTGGATCTGGATCTGCTGTTTGAGTATTTCTCAGCAACAAGTCCCTAGAGAGCCTGGAAGACCCTGACATGGGTCCCACACTCATTGGTGCAGGCATGCAGCAAGGAAATGAGATTGGAGGAAGAGGGAAGGCGTGCATGTTTTAATTGTGGTAGTTGAGTCTGAGTGCCTGGCCTCCAGGCTCAGCCTGGCTGTCTTGTATTTGAGCTCTGGTGTAGTCCTTGCTGCTAGATGGGAATGGGAGTTCTGGGAGGTGGGTGGGGGGTGGGGTGGGGAGGTGGGGGATCAGATGGTGAAATTTTGTTTCTTAATTAGAATCAGGAAAACATTCGAGGGAGTTGGCTTCTGCTTGGTAGACTGTTCTCGGAGCTCTCTGTTCTCTGGCAGGGCTGAGAGTCCAGTGAAGCAAGCAGGGCTCCTGGGGCCAGCATTTAAGGATGCACTCACTCTCAGGTTTGCCAGGTTGCCCCCCGACAGTGAGTGCCTACTTAAATTTTGTGCCCTGGGCTCCTTACTCACCTACTCTACTCCTGGTCCTGCTCCCTGGCTACATAGTGTTGTTGTTGTTGTTTTATAAATTTATTTTATTTATTTATTCATTTTTGGCTGCATTGGGTCTTTGTTGCTGCACGTGGGCTTTTCTCTAGTTGAGGCCAGCGGGCTTCTCATTGCACGTGCTCTCTTGCTGCAGAGCACGGGCCTTAGGTGCGTGGACTTCAGTAGTTGTGACTCGTGGGCTCTAGAGCGCAGGCTCAGTAGTTGTGGTGCACGGGCTTAGTTGCTCGGCGGCATGTGGGATCTTCCCGGACCAGGGCTTGAACCCGTGTCCCCTGCATCGGCAGGCAGATTCTTAACCACTGCACCACCAGGGAAGTCCTACAGAGTGTTTTAAATTAAGTACTTTTACTGAGAAAGAAGTGTATGTGCATGGTAAGTCAGTCAAACTATATAAAATGGTATATAGTGGAAAAGTCTCCTCCCTCTCAGAGCTTTAGTCTTCCTCCCTGAGGCAGCTGCTGTGACCAGGCTTTTGTGTATCCTTCCATCCGGTCTTTGAGAAGGGGCTCTGCAGGGGCTTCCATTGAGGTGCTGCCTTCACTCATTGAATTCCCACTGTGTGCAGAGAGGCCCAAGCCATGGGGGCAGTTTGTACCCGAATGGAGGGAAGGAAAAGGAGCAGAACCCAGAGGAGGGAGTGCCTGTCAGTGGGCTGAGGAGTGTGTCAGCTTCTCTCCCCATTTTGCAGCCACATTTCAGTGCTACAAACCAGAAGCACAGCAAGCACAGCTAGGACATTGTGAGACAGCCTCTTTCTCCGTGTGTATGTCCATCTTTCTGTTTCTATTCCTTTTGTCTCCATCTCTTTGTCTCTGCCTCCTTGTCTTTGTCTCTTGTCTGTCTTGCCTCTGCCTCTGTCTTCTGTATGTTTCTGTGTTTTTCCTCGTCAACCTTTTTTTTTTTTAACATCTTTATTGGAGTATAATTGCTGTACAATCATGTGTTAGTTTCTGCTGTATAACAAAGTGAATCAGCTATACATATACGTATATCCCATATCCCCTCCCTCTTGCGTCTCCCTCCCACCCTCCCTATCCCACCCCTCTAGGTGGTCACAAAGCACCGAGCTGATCTCCCTGTGCTATGCGGCTGCTTCCCACTAGCTATCTGTTTTACATTTGGTAGTGTATATATGCCCATGCCACTCTCTCACTTCGTCCCAGCTTACCCTTCCCCCTCCCCGGGTCCTCAAGTCCATTCTCTACATCTTTGTCTTTATTCCTGTCCTGCCCCTAGGTTCTTCAGAACCTTTTTTTTTTTAGGTTCCATATATATGTGTTAGCATACAGTATTTGTTTTTCTCCTTCATCAATCTTTTTCTCACAAGCTGCACAGCTTCTTACAAGCTGCTCTCACTTCTGCTCGTTTTTGTAGTCCTGCTTCCTTCCTCTGCTTTCTTGTGGCTTTTCTTCCTCTATTACAGGGGCTCGTAGGTGATTTTGACTTGCTGTGGCCCCTGACTTCGCTGCTGTTAGATAGGTTCAGTTTCTTGGTATCCTGACTCCATATTCTTGGGAGAGAGAATCAAATAGGCCTAGCTTGGGTCCGTTGTTGGACTCTATCAGCCGTGATAGGGAAGGGGGAGCAGTTCCCAAGAAGGGGCCTGGCAGGTACTTCAAAATATGCTTACTGTATTGCACAGAGGCCTGTGGATTACTGGTGGCTATTTATTAGGTAATCCTCATGTTAGCTGATCTAGGCTTAGCTTCACACAGCGAACTCTGATTAGCAGGGCAGGTCCCCGGGAAGACCTGCCAGCAGTGTGCATTCCTTTGGTCTTATCCCTTCCCCCTTGGCCATTATTTACTCCCCACCGCCTTGTTTCTCCCCCACCCCCCGCCCCCATGCACCCTATATGACTGACTAGTAAGCACCCGTGTCATTTGCCAAAGTACTGAATGAAAGCTCTTAAAGTGCCATGGAGGCTGTTCAGCCACTCAAGTTTATATCCACAGGCTGGCCCTAGGCTCTCCTCTCCATTTGAGTGGAGGAATGTCCAACTTTCTGAAAACTGCCTTGCTCCAGGGGATTGGCAGTTAAGCGAAAGTCATCACCATCTTGATTCCAACCACGGTTGATCAGTTCCCATCTTTGCTTGGCAGTAAGCTTAAGAAAACAGTATGCTTTTGTATCCCCCTAAGAATTTGTGATCTCCTTGGGGAAGTACCACCCAGATGCCTGAGGGAGAGAGAGGAACCTTCTTGAGACATATGTCCATATGACCACAGCACAAGGTACTAAGCTGTGTGTTAAGTGAGAATGTTGTAGGGTTCAGGGAGAGAGAGCTCAGGGAGGAGATGGCTGATATATTTTAGCAAGGTTTTACAGAGGAAGTGGGGACTGAGCTAGACCTTGAAAGTGGGAGTTGCTATTGCCTATGGCAGGAGGAGGAGGGGAGGACATTTCTCTCATGTGTATATCCGGCATCAGTAAGGAGAGAGTCGGGCTGAAGGAGAGAGTGCAACATGGGTAGAAGTAGGTAGACGTGGACTGGAGGATGAGCCCCCAAATTTTGTAATAACATTTGAGGTTCTCGTAAAAGTTCTATTTTTGGAGGCTAGAGGTGTCACTGTGGAGCCCCTTGGATACTGATATTCTCCATGGATCAGAGCAGTCCCTATTTAGCCGGGGTAAGGTGGTGGGACCTCTAACACAGGACCCAGGTATCACTGAGGTACGTGAGGAGCTGGAACGGAAAGCCAGCAGTGCTGACGCGAGCCCACTTTTCCATGGGCCTATCCGAGAACTGGGAGGTTTGGATAGGAATGGGGGTGGGGGAGATCGGGGGGGGTCTATGTAAGCTTGGGAATGGTAGTTAGCCTCTGTCAACCTCAGTTTCCTCATCTGTAAAATGAGAATAGGAATGTCTGTTTCGTGGTTGTGAGAATTAATTGAGAGGATGTATGTGAAATTGTCAGGCACATGATAGCCTTTTAAAAAAATAATTACATGCAAAACATTGTCTCCCTAACTGCTAGGTGACCTGCCACCTGCATTTAAATTGACCTTATTTGTTGTTGGGCCTCTCTTGTCCCCATTCTCTAATGTGGCCATGGAGAGGTCTTGTGCCCCAGGTGGTTTGAAACTTTGGGAATCTGAGTGGGGAAGAATGGGTGAAGTTCACCATTCCTGGGCCTGGGGGGAATTTCCAAAAATGGTTCGGGCTGTCAGAATGCATGAATATGTGGTAGTGCATGCCTTTGTATCATTACTTGTCAACATTGATGGGATGTTTTCCTCTCAGCTGGGGCAGATGGGGGATGTCCCCCATTTGCCTGTTCTGGTTCTGACCGGTCCGTCGGCCCCTTTGCCTTAGGCAGACAGGATAGAAATGATGCGCTTTGTAAAGAGAGGTTGGGCGTCGGTGCCCTCAGCTCAAGCCTGCCACTGACTTTATGGTTTTCTTCCTAGGTCTGCTGACGTTTGTGAACTGTGCCTACGTCAAGTGGGGCACACGTGTGCAGGACACATTCACTTACGCCAAGGTCCTGGCACTCATTGCCATCATTGTCATGGGCCTTGTTAAACTGTGCCAGGGTAAGAAGGGCCCCAGGTCAGAAGGAGGGTGGGTGACTTCGGGAGTTCCCCTGGATTCCCTGAGGAGGATGTGGGGACTCCGTTAGCTTTACTGCTCAGCTCTTTCTGTATATGTGCTAGACTGTGTCAGTGAGAACAGGAAATCTGTTCTTGGGCTTCTTGGGCCAGGCTGGTTTGGTCTAGTGGACATGAGTTAGCCCCTCCCTCGGGGCTGCTTTCCCTCTGTGGTGGTGGGGAGCATTGCAAGAAGCCAGCCGAAGGCCTAGGAGCTTTTGAAACTTGGGTTGTAATTGGGTCATAAAAGTAATCAGTGGAGATAGAGTGAGCCCTGCTCTGGCTCCTGCTTTTGGTCTGTGACCGCCAGTCAGTGGGGAGGAGGGCTTGGCCCTCCTTGAGAGGGGTGGGAAGTGTGTGGGTGGCAGGGAGATGGGGTCTGGAAATGAGTGGTTATTTTGCAGCCTTTACTTTTCATCTGGACTTGCTCTTATTTAGCATTTCCTCCCAAAGTCAGCTCTCAGCAAAATATTAAAATATTGTGAAGTTGGCACTGACTTTCCTGCCTGTTGGCCTTAGAGAGCTTTTCATTCCCAGATCAGAGTAGGCTGACAGGGAGGGTAACAGGCCTCCCAATATTCCCTGACCCCTTAGAGAAGTCCTGAGGTGCCCTTGGCCAAGGGTGTCTCAATCATTAGACAACACAGTTCTCTGGGTCATCTGTCTCTAAACTTGGCTGTGTTTACAATCCCCTGAGGAGCTGAGACTCCAACCTCAGACCTATTGGATCAAACTCTGGTTGGCTTAGAGTTCAAAAAAATGTGTTTTGGGGAATTCCCTGGTGGCCTAGTGGTTAGGATTCTGGCTTTCACTGCCGAGGGCCCAGGTTCAATCCCTGGTCAGGGAACTAATATCCCACAAGCCGCGTGGCGCGGCCAAAAAACAAAACAAAACTAAAAAAGAAAAAAGTGTGTTTTTAAGAAGTGCCCTGGGTGAATCTTAGGCAGCTGGTCCAGTATCTGTGTGCCTGTGTGCCAAGTTAGTACAGCCAGCCATCTGGATGTTCCTAGAGTCTCTGAAACATCTTGGGGTCTAATTGGGTAGTTGAGTAATTCTCCCTCCAGGATCTGTGCCCTAGGGAACAGCTACTGTGTGTGATGAGTGGCACCCCTGGGGTTCGGGAGTCTCTACTTACCCCCTCTTTGTTGCACACCCAGCCCTTTTTGCCACATTGGGGGATGGGTCTAGGCTTTCTGCAGTGGGTGACAGCAGGCTTCCTTAGAAGTCTGGGTCTTATTAAAAACCTCCAATGTGTCTAGAAGGTCTGTCTCCTGGATAGCTGGGTGCTGTTCCCTTGGCTTGCAAGTCTGCAGTCTCTGGAGGCCTCCAAGGAGGATGACAGATGTCTAGGCAGCCTCTCCAAAGGTGGAGGTGGCCCAGGCCTACCCCAGGCCCAGTGAGAAATAAGATCCCAGTTCCTTCGAAGCCTGTGATTTCCTGCCGCACACAACCATAGCCACTGCGAGTAGAGTTCTCTCCATGAGACTGAGAAACCCATTTGACTAAGTTGTGGAACTGTCTGGGCCATGAGAGGTAGTTCCACAGGAAGATCTAATTGTTAATGAAAAATGACTCCTTTATGTGAAACAGGGTTCTTTCTAAAAATAAGAACTGTGGCCTACCCTGTGGTCTCCAGCAGGAAATGGAAATTCACTAGGGCTTTGGAAAAGGTGTTATCAGGTCAGAAGGCAGCCAGGAATGCCTTTGTTTTTCTGAGATTGTCTCCTTCTACTAAAGGAAAATGAACTATTCAGAGGGAGTGGGTGGGGTGTGGGGAGCTGGTGGTGGTGGTTCTTTTGGTATTAAATTGTTTTTGTTTTTTGTTTTCTTCTCCCTGCCCTCTTGCTTTTCCCTTCTTTTCTTGACCCTCCTCCTCTCTCCTTTTCTTGCCTCTCCCCTTCCTCTTTCTTGCTGCCCCTCCCCCTCCTTCCTCTTCTCCTTACACCTGCCATCTCTCCTGTCCTTCTCCTTCTTCCTCTTTCTCCTCTCTGTACCCCCCGCTGCCCCCCCCCACCTCCGCCTTTGCCCCCACAGGACACTCTGAGCACTTTCAGGATGCCTTTAAGGGTTCCTCCTGGGACTTGGGAGACCTCTCTCTCGCCCTGTACTCTGCCCTCTTCTCTTACTCAGGTTGGGACACCCTTAATTTTGTAACAGAAGAAATCAAAAACCCAGAAAGGTAAAGGTGGGATCTCACTCTCCCCAACTTGGCTGGAACTCCTGCTGATAGTGGGCACGCTTGCCATCTTCCCTCCCCTCCTCCCTCTGTCTCTCATCCCTTCTTCCTGTTCCCCCTTCACCAGCTGTGAGGGATTAGGGGCGAGGACGGGAGTGAGTGAAGGTGGGAAACCCCTGGCTCCTTGGCCTCATATTCACACTGGAGGATCTCCAGGGTCCTTCCTGGAGGAGAGGTCCTTCAGTGGGCAGCAGCTAACCCAGCTGGGGCTGAGATGTTAAGACCTTGCACTCTGGTGCTGACACTGAAGCCTGGGGAGCCAGAAGCTTATTCTGGGCAGCCGGGTTCCCAGCCTGGCCTCCAGTCCCTAGAGGACAGTGCTCCTCCTTCAGTGGGACCCAGTGGTCCCACTGGGGTGAGGATCAAATATTGATCATGAGCCATCTTCACAAGGAAGGCTGTCTCTCTCTCTCTCTCTCTCTCTCAGGAGAAAGAGCCCGGGGCGTGGGGCGCATACTTCCCTTAGGCTACATGGGGAAGAGGAGTCAGCCTCAAAGATCCAGAGGCCAGGGAATTCCTGGGTAACTTTGACCCCCAAGGAGAGGTTGGTTCCAGGTAGTCCTATTTCTGTTGTCCTGACAGAAATTTGCCCCTGGCCATTGGGATTTCTATGCCGATTGTGACACTCATCTACATCCTGACCAACGTGGCCTATTACACAGTGCTGAGCATTTCAGATGTCCTTGGCAGTGATGCCGTGGCTGTGGTGAGTCTCTTGGGATCCCCATTTGCTCGTCATCTCATAGTACTGAATGGCTGGATCTTTGTTTCTGCTGCCACTCCAGCTCTGCAGGGCCAGGTGGTGGGTCTGTGCCAGAGGGCGGGCTGCTCAGCAGTGATGGCATTTGTCCCGAGAGATGCAGGAGGCTGTGGAAACCCTGTCGTGTGCTGAGTGCCCCTTCTGTGCTCTGTCCCCAGACATTTGCTGACCAGACATTTGGCTTGTTTAGCTGGACCATTCCCATTGCTGTTGCCCTGTCCTGCTTTGGGGGCCTCAACGCATCTATCTTTGCTTCATCAAGGTACTGTGTTTCTGCTTCACCGATAACAGACCAGTATTTAATTCTCTGAGGCTCTAGGTGAATCCATCGGAGCCCTTCTTTCCCTTATCCCTCTCTCGGACATGCAGGGTGTGTATGTGTGTGTATGCATGTGTGGCCATGATCGTATAGTGGTTAGTACTCTGTGTTGTGTATGCATGTGTGCATGCGTGTCCTTGCCTTTGTACAACACTTGTGTGCTGGTTGCTTACATTTCCATGTGAGATGAGGACAGATTGGTAAGAGGTAGAGGGGAAGAAGGCAGTAGCTTGGAGGAGGGATCCTGTTGGGGACAAGACTCTAGGCTCCTGCAGATTATGCTGCAGGCCCAGGATTCATTCTTGTAATAAATGATTATTGAGCACTTGCTGTATACTGGGTACTGGTACAGGATGACTCTGCCCCTCACATCACAGAAAACACTGCGGCCGACGGGTAGGCTCCAGCTCTTTTCTGTGCACAGAGACTTACCTGTAAGAGCACTGTCCTTCCAGTTGTTTCATAGAGAGGACCAGTTCTGCCTTTTCAGGCTATTCTGCTACCTGGTCTCAGGGTTCCGGCACGTCCCCTCTTCTTCAGCACTTCACTTCATCACTTGGCCCTTCTCCTTGGTAGATGTTCATTTGGAGGCAGCTGTGCACAAGCTTCTCTCATCTTCACTTAGAGAAATCACAAAACAGTTTCTCCTCTCCCCTCTTCCTTATTGGACATACTTCTAAAGGAAATGGTTTGCATTTTGACTGTCATTCATCTTTCTACCCATAGGTAGGCTTCTACTACCTTAAAAATGTTCTTGTCAAGGGTGCCAGTGACTTCCTTCTTGGCCTGCTTTCAGTTCTTATCCTACTGGACCCCTGAAGCAAGTGATATTTACCACCCTTCTTCCTCTGAAACTATTCCCATGGCTTCTGTGACCCTCTGATATCTAAGAGGAAGTCTGCTTTCTTGATTTCTCTTCCACTCACCCTATAAATGTTGCTGTCTCCAGGGCCAGGAGTGTAATAGGCATTCAATAAATATTTGCCACATGAACAGATAGGAGAATGAATTAATGAAAGAGATAGTTTTGTCCTATTCATTCTTCTTACTAATTTTGACACCCCAGTCCATGTACTTGGGGCCTCTGTAGGGCAACCAGAGTAATAAAGAGATCAAGGCCTTGTAAAAGAATATGGTGTCAGGGGTTCCCTGGTGGCCTAGTGGTTAGTATTCTGGGCTTTCACTGCCGTTGCCCACTCAAAGATGATGTTTCCCATAGCCTCACCCTTATTGAGGCCCAGGACATCCCAACTGACTCTGCCAATTGTCCCAAAATATTTAGGTAGTTGGTATATTCTAGCCTCACTCAGCTATCTTGTGGCATTGACAGGATGAGGGAGAGGGTGAGGGTAGGGAACTCAGAGTAAGAATCTGGACCTGCACATGAAGTGAACTGCAGTAATGTCGAGGTAATGCACAACCATTTCTGCCTGTGTTACCTTCTTCACTTTCTCTTTATTACCCATGCAGCTGTCTTTGGCTTTGTACTAGACACCTTTGCCTCACCTTCACATCCTCTCCAGCATTCCCTCTGCATATTTCTCCTCTACTTTAGTACGGATATTAGCCTTGTGAGCCAACTTCAACATCGTGCCCTATGACATCCTTCCAGATGATACCATCAACTCCTGTGGCTCCACCTGGATGGCCCATAAGTATCTCAAACTTCACATGCACCCCACGTATGCTTTGTCTCCAACTGTGAGGTTGTGGTCCGTCATTCCTCCTTTCTTGGCCTCTTGGCCTCTTTTTGTTTTTGTCGGGGATGATGCACCACACAGCTCGTGGGATCTTAGTTCCCCAACCAGGGATCGGACCTGGGCCCTCAGCAGTGAAAGCGCAGAGTCCTGACTACTGGACTGCCAGAGAATTCCCAGCCTCTCGGCCTCTTGATTTTTTCCCTTGGAGTCCACCCTCATCTCCCAGCTCAAGCGTGTGGGCACACACAGAAGACCAGCAGATTTGTCCTCTGCCAGGGTGTCCACCCTCATTCAGACCTCTTCTATTATGGGACCTTGTCACAGATGTCTGGCCATCCCCCCATACCTTAGCCTCTCCCTGCTTTAGTTGGCCTCAGTGATATTACCAGAGTCTCTGTGTCAAATCCGGTCAGGCTGTTACTTCAGAGCCACAGCTGGTTCTTGGTGTGTGTTCAGACTCCACAGCATGGCCTCATAAGCAGGTTTTTCCCAGCACTCTCGTCACACACCTTATCCTGGGACTACAGGCATTCTAGCACCCACCTTCAAAGAGGCTATACTCTTTTATGCCTCTAAGCCTCTTTTGCCTTTGCCCATGCTGTGTTTCCACCCAACGCTCACCTTCTGGAAAACCCCAACTCTTCTTCCCAGTCCAGATGTGATCATCTCTTGTGAAGCATTTTGTTCCCCAGCCCACCCCCAAGCCTGGTGCTGTGTGCTCCATGATGCTGCTGACTACCTGGATGGCGTTTCATTTCTCTGCTGCTCTGTTTCCCAGTCAGTAGGGCTCATTATGCGCAGAGAGAAAGCTTGGGTTGTCTCTTTGAGCCCCAGGCTCTCCCTGACTTTTCATATACCAGGAGCTCAGGGAAGGTACATGGAGGGCAGACCATCAGAAGTCTGGCTGCCCTTCTTTAAAAAGCCATTATGTTGTGTAGGAAATGTGTGGGGTGGCAGAGTGGGGTACCCTGGTGGGGTGCCAATGGGTGGGGTGCCAATGGGTGATGCCAGTGGGTGATGGCAGGGTGAGGTATCCATTGGGTGATGGTGGGTTGCATAGCTGAGGGGCTGGGGGTGTCAGTGGGTAACAGTGGGTTTGAGCATTCATGGGTAATGGTGGAGACATCTGTGGGTAAAATGGGGGTAGGTTGGGTTGGTCATGCATAGAGAACATGGGAGGTTCCTGAGAGACTGCCCCCTGCTTTCTTCTGAAGCTGAGCCTGGTTTGTCTGAGTGAGGAGTGTGGCTGCATGGCTGAGTATAGAGATCCTCCTGACACATTTTTTTGTCCTTCCAGGTTGTTTTTTGTGGGCTCCCGTGAGGGCCACCTCCCGGACCTTCTCTCCATGATCCACGTTGAGCGTTTTACACCCATCCCTGCTTTATTGTTCAATGTAAGCTGTGCTGGGGAGTAGGGGATTGGACGTTATCTGTGTGGTACTCCTGCCAACTTCATGAGAAGACTGTTTGAGGGGAGGTGTACTAGCTTCTTGGGATACTTCCTGAGCCTCTCAGTGTTTCTTCCTTTTTCTTACAATTTTTTAAAAATATAAAAGTAAAACATAGTTATATTAGGGAAGGCAAATACTACAAAAGAATGTAAAAGTGAATTAGTAAGATTTATCTATTTTTGTCAGTGGCTTCCTTTTTTCCTCCTCCTTCTAGCTCCTCTTTTTTTTTTTTTTTTTTTTTTTAAATCATATTTAGAAAAGCCAGGCAAGTTTGTACACTAGCTACCTAGGGGCCTCTGTTCATATCATAGGCATCATAGATTTATATATAGCAGATAGCATTAAAGTGTTTTATTTCAACAAAATTAGTAAATTATTAAGTATTCTGACAGATTCTGACAGATGGAAGGAGTCCTGAAGGACTGTCATTTTCTAATTTGCACTAAGGTATTATTAGGTGTAAAAGCTAACAGGGACCCTGAGGAAGGCCTTACTCCAAGATTTGAAAAATAGTTCATTTCCTTGTCATTTAGTTCTTTCCTTTATGGTTTCATTACTTAATGTTTTGGATTCATCTGGAATTTATATTTTGGTGAATGGAGTGAGGTAGGCAGGCATTCACTTAATTTTTTTCTCAAATGGCTAGCCAACTGTACAAATATCATTTATTGAACAATTCACTTTTCCGCATTTTTCAAATTTTTATCATATAAAAATAGCTAATTTTTAGAGTGCTTCTTATGTGCCAAGTACGGTGATTTGCCCCTTAAATGTACAATCATCTCAACTCATCTTTCCTCATCCTTGCATCGGCACCAAGCTTCCTTATTTAGCTTTATACTGAATATTTGAGAACTAAAGAGGGGCTGAGGGTACTTCTTCAGTTCCCCTCTCCCCCCTGGAATTTTCATCGCAATTCTCACCTGTTTATTTGTCTTGAAGAACTTTTGTATCATTTTATCAAAATAACAAAATATCCTCTCAATATATTGATTGGGATAGCACTGAATTTATAAATTTAGGGCAATCTGACATTGTGTCTTGTAAATTAATCACCTTCCACCCCACTTTTCTCCTCTTAATATAGGGTCTCCTTTCTCTCTCTAGAATGGGCTCTTCTTGTTTTAAATCCTTTGTTGATAATTTGGGTGAAAAGACAGGTAGGGGGAACTCCATATTCTTGAAGTTAAAGCAAATCTATTTTATTTATTTATTTATTTATTTATTTATTTATTGTGGTACGAGGGCCTCTCACTGTTGTCGCCTCTCTCATTGCGGAGCACAGGCTCCGGACGCGCAGGCTCAGGGGCCATGGCTCAGGGGCCCAGCCGCTCTGTGGTATGTGGGATCTTCCCAGGCCGGGGCACGAACCCGTGTCCCCTGCATCGGCAGGCGAACTCTCAACTACTGCGCCACCAGGGAAGCCCTATTTTATTTATTTTTAAATTTTATTTTATTTTTTTTTATACAGCAGATTCTTATTAGTCATCAGTTTTATCCACATCAGTGTATACATGTCAATCCAAATCTCCCAATTCATCCCTCCCACCCACCCCCAGCCCCTGCCACTTTCCCCCCCTTGGTGTCCATACGTTTGTTCTCTACATCTGTGTCTCTGTTTCTGCCCTGCAAACCAGTTCATCTGTACCATTTTTCTAGGTTCCACATATATGTGTTAATATATGATATTTGTTTTTCTCTTTCTGACTTACTTCACTCTGTATGACAGTCTCTAGATCCATCCATGTCTCTACAAATGACCCAATTTCATTCCTTTTTATGGCTGAGTAATATTCCATTGTATCTATGTACCACATCTTCTTTATCCATTTGTCTGTCAATGGACATTTAGGTTGCTTCCATAAATAGTGCTGCAGTGAACATTGGGGTGCATGTGTCTTTTTGAATTATGGTTTTCTCTGGGTATATGCCCAGTAGTGGGATTGCTAGATCATATGGCAATTCTATTTTTAGTTTTTTAAGGAACCTCCATACTCTTCTCCATAGTGGCTGTATCAATTTACATTCCCACCAACAGTGCGAGAGGGTTCCCTTTTCTCCACACCCTCTCCAGCATTTGTTGTTTGTAGATTTTCTGATGATGCCCATTCTAACTGGTGTGAGGTGATACCTCATTGTAGTTTTGATTTGCATTTCTCTAATAATTAGTGATGTTGAGCAGCTTTTCATGTGCTTCTTGGCCATCTGTATGTCTTCTTTGGAGAAATGTCTATTTAGGTCTTCTGCCCATTTTTGGATTGGGTTGTTTGTTTTTTTAATATTGAGCTGCATGAGCTGTTTATGTATTTTGGAGATTAATCCTTTGTCCGTTGATTCGTTTGCAAATATTTTCTCCCATTCTGAGGGTTGTCTTTTTGTCTTGTTTGTAGTTTCCTTTGCTTTGCAAAAGCTTTTAAGTTTCATTAGGTCCCATTTGTTTATTTTTGTTTTTATTTACATTACTCTAGGAAGTGGATCAAAAAAGATCTTGCTCTGATTTATGTCAAAGAGTGTTTTTCCTATGTTTTCCTCTAAGAGTTTTATAGTGTCTGGTCTTACATTGAGGTCTCTAATCTATTTTGAGTTTATTTTTGTGTATGGTGTTAGGGAGTGTTCTAATTTCATTCTTTTACATGTAGCTGTCCAGTTTTCCCAGTACCACTTTTTTTTTTTTTTTTTTTGCGGTACGAGGGCCTCTCACTGTTGTGGCCTCTCCCGTTGCGGAGTACAGGCTACGGACGCGCAGGCTCAGCGGCCATGGCTCACCGGCCCAGCCGCTCCACGGCATGTGGGATCCTCCCGGACTGGGGCACGAACCCGTGTCTCCTTCATCGGCAGGCGGACTCTCAACCACTGTGCCACCAGGGAAGCCCTCCCAGTACCACTTATTGAAGAGACTGTCTTTTCTCCATTGTATATCCTTGCCTCCTTTGTCATAGATTAGTTGACCATAGGTGCGTGGGTTTTTCTCTGGGCTTTCTATCCTGTTCCATTGATCTATATTTCTGGTTTTGTGCCAGTACTATATTGTCTTGATTACTATAGCTTTGTAGTATAGTCTGAAGTCAGGGAGTCTTATTCCTCCAGCTCCGTTTTTTTCCCTCAAGACTGCTTTGGCTGTTAAAGCAAAGCTAACCTTGTCCCAGGACTCTAGTCCCTGACTCCTGTCTTCCAGAACTCTTTTGTTCCAGAGGACAAATCCTGTCATACTTCTTCCCAGGGGGATGGTTCCATTTTGCTAATCTGCATTTCTAAGGCTCCAGGACAGTGAGATAGTTCTGAAGACATTTCCTCCACTTGTATGCCAGGTAGTTGGGACCCATGTATAACAGTCTCCAGAGGGCACAGTGTGATTCATGTTGAGGTTGGTGCATTGCAGTGAGGAGGGCCTCACTGTCTGCCATCAGAAGGGGAACTGAGTCTGGCTTGTTACTGAAGTGCTTGCAAAAAGAAGGGAGGCATTGAGTGCAGGAAGGGCCCCCAAATGAAGAAGGAGAGAAGGCCATTGTGAAGAATGGACCTATCTGATGCCAAGGGATCACTGAAAAGACCTGGAGGTAATCTGGTGAAGCTAAGTCAGCAGTCAGCAGATCTGGTGCTGACTGCTTGACGGTGGAGTCTCCTGGGTGGCTTGGTGGTGACAGTGCCCACTTCTCCCCAACCTCTCTCCCTCCAGTGCACCATGACACTCATCTACCTCACTGTGGAGGATGTCTTCCTGCTCATCAACTACTTCAGCTTCAGCTACTGGTTCTTTGTGGGCCTGTCTGTCGCTGGACAGCTCTACCTTCGCTGGAAGGAGCCCGAGCGGCCCCGGCCTCTCAAGGTCAGTGGCTCTAGGCTAGGAGGGGTGGGCCATCTCCCCAAGGTGACTTCTTCCCCATACCCCATTCTCCTGTTCCCCCATCCTACTTTATCTAATATCTCACCTCCCTTCATTTCAGCTGAGCCTGTTTTTTCCCATCGTGTTCTGCGTATGCTCCTTGTTTCTGGTGGTTGTGCCTCTCTTCAGTGACACCATCAATTCCCTCATTGGCATCGGGATTACCCTCTCTGGGGTCCCCATCTACTTCCTGGGTGTTTATCTGCCAGAGTCCCGGAGACCACTCTTTATTCGGAATGTCCTTGGTGAGCTTCTCTTTGCCTATCACACATTGGCCTTGTGTGTGTGTGTATACAAAGACGCATGCACAGGTGGGTGTGGTGGCTAACAGCTTCCACATACTAGTGATATGCTGGAAGCCTGGCCGCCCCTTTTGGTCTTGACATGATCACTTTAATTCCAACTTTAGATTCGTATTTTGGGGTTAAAACACTCCCTCCTGAAAGTTCAGTCCATATAGCAAGACAAGGAGTCATGCATCAGACTCTCTGGTGGGGCATGGGATGGAGGTCAGTGAGGCTTGCTGGGGGTGAGCTTGGTACAGGGTACCCAGGGAACAGTTGAGAAGGGAACCACATGCTTTTTTTTTTTTTTTTTTTTTGGGAACCACATGCTTTCAATCAGCCTGTGGTGTTCAGACTGGGGCTGTGGCTAAATGTCAGTTTGCTAAATTCTATTCTCTATTTTCATTTAGCTGCTATCACCAAAGTCACCCAGAAGCTTTGCTTTTGCGTCCTGACTGAGCTAGATGTAGCTGAAGAGAGACAGGTTGAGAGGAAAACTGAGTAGAGGCCAGAGGTGATATCCCCTGAGGCCTGGAAGGCTGCTACCTGTGGCCACAGCCACCGAAGTCCAGATGACAAGACTGTGTGGACCCAACTCTCTTATACTCAAGGAGGGCTGTTGGCCCACATTATGTAAGGGGGCTCAGGGCTGATGGCCTGCTCAGGTGGTCACTCTCATCGGTAAGCTATGGGTCTCAGGGTCTGGGGCCAGCCCGAAGGTGGGGACTTCAGAGGGTGGTGGTGGCAGAGGGCTCGGGGAATAGGGGAATGGTTGCTTAGTTTTGTTCCTGGTGAGTAGGTGCAGCCCTTGCAAACACTTACTTGGTGAGCTGCATTGGGGGAAGAGGGAGTGCTAGGTTAATAGCTGTGGCTGGTGGTTTCCGAATTTATTTGAGGTTTGAACCAGGAGTTTCTACAAAGGGGCTGCTCTATGGGAAGTTTTCCTCCGACCAGGTCCAAGCATCTGACATTAGAGGCCTGAAATGCTACCTTTCTTCCTCTGGCTCAAAATCCTTCCCTGGTGAAAGAGTTGTATTCTATTATTTATTGATATTATTTAATCCAGGACACCAGTTCTAGCAAAGCATTGGTGTTCATTAATCTACAGGATGCAGTAGGCTGATTGTGTTTAAAAATTGAAAGTATCCCAAAGCAAGTCCCTCTGACCTTAGAGGTGTCTATGTGGTGGTGGTGGGTCAGACTCTGACCACAGATTGTTCTGCTCGGTTTTAGCACAGTCTTCTGTTGAGTCTTACCTGCAGAGGTGAACTTTAAAGATTTTTTACTCATGTACCAGTTACACTTCAGTATACAGATAGGTCACATGTTACAAGCACCTGGCTCAAGTTCCACAAGGACGGGTGAACAAATTCATGAGTCAGAGGTCTGGTAATATTGCTATTTTGAAAGATAATCCTTTATTTTACTTGAGACCTTAGGTCTTTGTTCTAGTTGACAAAAAGCAAATCCCTGGGTTTCTGGTATGAACTCTAAAAGGGGAGAAACTGTCCTAGGATTCAGGTGAATCACTTGAATTCTTTTAGCTGTCAATGGTTTAGAGAACATCTCCTGGACCCAAACTGACAAGTAGCTTGCTCTGTAAGGGCCGGTATGAGGGGCTGCTGTGCAGGCCCATGCAAGCCCATCTTGGTGCTAGAAGTGGTCATTTTTCTGAAAACCTCACACCAGGCTGCATCCTCCTCCTCTTCTGTCCCTGACACCAGGCTTGTTTTACAACTGAGCCACCTTGGTGTGGATCATCGGGATAATGCACTCATCTCCTGCCTGCCTCCCCTTGCCTGAGGTCTGGTGGGGCTGCAGTCTCAGGAAGAGCTTGGTACTTTGGAGACTTCTATTTTCTCTGTGGAGATCAGTGAAGACTCTGGAAATAAAGCTGCTTCAACCTCCATCAGCAGATTCATGATCGGAAGCAACTAATTCTGGTGCTCAGGCTGTGCTTTAGCACCCAGGTCTGGCCAAAGGGGTAGGTTTGCCCTAATGGATGTTCCTTCATGGGCCACATGGCTGCACTGGATTGGACAATTGTCCTGTGATGCTTCTAGACACTGTCATCCTGGACCCAGAAGAACCTGCTGGCTTGGTATGCCCCATGGGCTTCTTGTCCTTAGGTTTTGAAATTGGTCAATGATAAAGACGGGAACTATGAGGCAATCTATCTTTCTGACCATTCTTCTCCACCAAACCGGCCCCAGTTGCAGACGAGGGACTAACCTTGGTCACACTTGCTCAATAAAGGCAATTTAGGTGAGCATGCTCACAGCTGCCTTTGGTTCAGGGCATGCATGCATCTGTGAGAACATGGGAGTACATTCCTACTGTCATGGGTTGGGGATTTGCCTGACAACAGGGAGTCTTGTGCAAAGGCTGACTTGCCCAGACTGTGTAAACATGACTCCTGTCTGACCCAATCTGGCACCTATCCCAGGGATCCTCTGGAGCTAATTCTTCAAGCAGACTACACTTGTCTTTGAAGGATCCCTGACCCAGGCTTTAGTTTTCTCTATTGAAGTAAATGACCAGCTGATCTCGGGAACTTGTTGCCTCCCAGTGGCTCCAGGGGGAAGCAAGGCCCTCACACTCCAGGTGCCCTACTACTTGCTTAGTGAGCCGTCACCCTCCTCTCATTACTGGATGGTGACCGCATTCTTCCCCTCTGTGCTGGATACAGACTTCTCCCAGGAAGCCTTCTGAGGGAGGGATGCCAGAGACTCCTTACAGCACTCAAGCTTCCTAGTGGAATTAATTTCTGCAAGGTCTTTGTTGTTTATCTCCTTCAATCCTTTTCCTGGTGTGCTAATCCCTTTTGCAGTGGGTACAGTGTGTGAAGCTGTCAGCCCTTTAATGTTAGCAAACTGTAAATGAGTACAGAAACAGCAGTGAGCACATTATAATGGCAGAGTGGTTTTCAATCCTTTGTTTCTATGCTTACAGGAGACTGAGATGACTAGTATTAGATCTGTAAGTTGCTGCCTGTTATTGCAGCACTGAATTGCACCTTAGTGGATAGTTAGGTTGGGAAACCAAGTCTGTTTGTTGGTTTTATAACTGCAATAGTAGGGCCCGAGTATACACACACATGGAAATTAATCACTTTGGGGGGTTTAACAACTTGTAGATAAGAAGATAAAGATGTACAAAAAATAGAAAGTGAAATGGGTGCAGGTAGGGTAGAAAAGTAGAGATGCTTATGGAATCTTAGAATTGGCAGGAAGAAGACATTTCCTTGTGTAATTTATCTTCCCATGTGATAATAAGTCTGTGCCACAGGGCAAGAGGGCACACCTTGAATCAAAGTTTCTGTATACTGTTTCCCTAGACCTGTGCAGTCCAGTATGGTAGCTACTAGCTACATGTAGCTAGTTAAGTTAAATAAAATTTAAAAATTCAGTTGCACTAATCACATTTCAAGTGCTCAACAGCCATATGTGGCTAATGGCTACTATTGCACAGTGCAGATATAGAACCTATTCGTCACTGCAGAATAAATGCTAACTCAGTCAGAGTTAAGGCATTTGTGGTTTGGAAAGGAATAGGGAAAGAGAGTGTGCTTACAAGAGATACCAATTTTGGTAAAAAAAAATTGGTCCTGTTGACTGTAGTTTGTTTTTGGTGAGTGCTGTGTCTAGTTAAACATTTCTCAGTGGAAAGCCAAGTTTAGGATGTGCTTTGCTTTTCCTCACTTGCCTTAAGTTCTTAGTGTCTGAAACTTCTCACCAACCCCTCCCCCTTTTTGGTGGGGGGGTAAAGGGATCAGGGAGTATGGTGGGAAAGCATATAAGATAGTCAGATTTAAAAACGTTTTAAAGGAATTACTTGCTCTCTTGTTCAAAGTTAGTTTTTATTAAAGAGATTCATACATACCCTGTTCCTTGGCACCACTGCCAGAGGAAACTAGCAATCTTTACAGCCATTATCAGAGTCAGGAAGCAGGGAGCTCTTAGCTTTTAACTAAAATCTCTCATGGCTCAGGCAGATTCTACTTTCTTTCCTAATGGCCATTACTATCCAGTCTGTGCCACTACAAGGGACCCACTGCAGCCCTTCTAGACTCTCTCTATCAAAAGAAACAGCCTTTTACTGGAGGCAGGTGGCCTGGGAAAGCCCAGTCTTAGTGCTGACAAAACGGGAGACTCTCTTCCCCTTAATTGGCTTTGGTGTAGGAGGAGAATGGGAATGCAGGTAAAATGTCTGGGCCAGGAAGCTTCACTTTCACAGCATCTCCCCCGCCCCCAGACTCTAAGGTCAGTTTTGATTGAGACGAAGGGGGGCCCTACAGATAGTAGAAAAGACGGACTCCCTTAGTGCAAGTTTTCACCATGGTGGAATGGTGCTGTTGGATATGCTTTTTCCTTCCACGTGTTAAGCTAGGAAACCCAAGAGGATGTTAACTAGTGTGGCTGACACTGCAGTCACAGAACCCTCAGGGGCTTGTGGTAGAACCTCATGGATATCACAGGATCATTAGTCTGAATCCAGGTCATGGGGGCTGTCATAGCCAAATTCTTTCTGCACATCCAAAGGGTATTTGCTCCACATCTGTGGTCCTCTGTTGTCTCCTTCTTCTTCACTGAGGCTGTTGTAATCATCAGAGACTAGAATAAGATAACAGGAATGGGCTCTAATTGTATGGTTTTCTAAATGACCACAAAAGCCACTTCCCTTCTCAAAAAAGTCTGTTTTGTTTCCTATTATAAAATACTTGCTCAATAAAGAGAACATAGAACAATTTTTAAAAAAGCAATAAACTTCTTACCATGTAAACCAAGTCCTTTAACATTGGAGTGCTTTGTCGTTTTCCCCTCAGTATTTTTTTGTTGTTGTTATAATAGTTGTAGTCATATTGCAAATATAATTTTGTTCCTTGCCACTTCCCCAATAGAATATCCCATAGCTTGATTAACTGTTCCTCTATCATCAAACACCAAGAAAGTCAAAGAACTGTGGTACCAAAGCATCCTTCCTTCCTCTTCCCCCAAGTACCATGTCTGTGTTGTTGCACAGGTAAATGCAACAGTTCTTTGGTTTGTGAAAACCCTGGGCCCACTCCTACTGGCAGACCTCTCCAGCACTCTATTCAAAGTAGGAGGGAAGGGGACCATTGCTAGGCAATGAAAGAACTAAGGATCTGAACCCAGGCCTAACTGACATTATACCTCCAGCAGCCCCCCTGGGAACACTGGTCCTTGCATGTCTTACAGCTCCACCAGCTTGTGGTCAAGCTGGTGGAGCTCAAAGGGCAGAGAAGGAAAACCAGCTAAGATACACCTGTCAACCTTGCTCACACCTCAGTCCCAGATCCCATCAGTCCCTCCCCAACCAGGGCTGCTACCACCTACCTCTGGAATCTTCATCTCCGTTACTGTTCTCCTCCTCTGGGTACTCATTGCGCCAATTATTCTCACTGTTCTCATCATCTTCATCTTCATAAATGTCCTCTGGTTGTTGGTCATCATTCACCTGCACATCTCAAAATAAACATGAGTATAAGTCAAAACCTCTAAAGTTATGCTCTGGGGGAAGCTATCAGCAGACCAACTTGGAGAGATGTCATTTAAGGGTGATGTGTGAAAAAGAGAAAACATAGGTGTTAGTTTGCTAGAGGCTGTAGTAACCTTAGGCTATGAGAGGGAGACGGTAGCCCTACTCTACTCAGAGTCCAGCTCCAGGAACCACATTTCCCGGTTGGATGATCTGAACTCTACCAGAAGGGAACGCAGCAGGGTGCGGAGGAGAGACAGCTCTGAGCAGGTGATGGCAGTGATCTTCAAACTGCTGAAGGCCAGCCAGGTAGGAGAGGGATTATATGGATTACAGGTGATGCCAAAGGTTAGAGCCAAAACCCAAGTGTGAAATGCAGAAAGGAGGGGGGCTATGCAGTAGTCCAAGGTGGGTACCAAGGTGTGAGACTAGTTATAGTGCAGGTGTGGGATAGGGTGCTTCTCTCATAATAAGAGGATGAGAGGTAGACCTTAACTTTTCTCATTAATAATTTTAGAATTTAATAACGTCAGGATGTTAGCTTTCTTAATCCAACGTTTTTCACCCTTTAAGATACAATTAAAAAAAAAAAAAGCTTTTGTTTCCATAGGTCTCTTACACAAAATGGCTAAGTATTTCCATATAGCCTATGCACATTCTCTCATATACTTTATTCTTTTAGATTTTTACTTACTTATTTTTTAAATTAATTTTTATTGGAGTATAGTTGCTTTACTCCTCTCACATACTTTAAATCATCTCTAGATTACCTGTAATACCTAATACAATGCAAATACTATGTAAATAGTTGCCAATGTGCAGCAAATTCAAATTTTGCCTTTTGTAACTTTCTGGAATTTCCCCCACCGGAATATTTTTGATCTGTGGTTGGTTGAATTTGGGGATGCAGAGCCCACGGAACCTGCAAATTACACAGGGCCAACTGCATAAACAAGACTATGTTGCAAACCTTGTAAGAGACTCATTAAGAGCAAAAATTATCAATGTAGACTGTCTTTCCCAAAATTCCTGCACTAAACCCAGGTTTCTAAAAGGCATTTAGCATAAATTTTTCCTTTTAAGCAAGGATAAGAAGAACTAAGAACAATGGCAATCAGGAGTAGAACCTAGGGAGGCAAAGCATGTGACTAGAAAATGAACTGAGGCTGCCTCATGCCCCCTGCCTCATGGGCCCCCTTACCAACTCCCACTCTTGGCTATAGGGCTGCACAGAGAGGATGTTCTCAATCCATCCTGGAGTGGCCATGTCCAAATAGTAAATGTCATACACATAGTTGTCCTTCTGTTCCTCCTGGTACCCAACTCTTGGTCCATCTTCAGATAAAGTCAACCGCTCACGGATCAACTCTACAGAATTGCAGAGGATCACATCTGGGTCAGATGTCTGTAAAGAGAACAGCAGATGATACATGCATAACTTAAAACATGGATGTCCCAAGAGGAGGAACCTAAGACCTCGGTGAAGGAAGCCTCCCTGCAGTTCTCTATGTTGAATTCAAGATTCTTATCCCCATGGCCTACTAGTCTCTTCTCAGTTTAGTACTTTTTTTAAGATAGAGGCTTCCTGCTCTTTTGTGCTTGGCTGACATAAGAGCACATGGGAAGACGCCTGAGGAAGGGGAGAGCCAGCAGAGCTGGCTAGTCTTGCCCCCAGGCTCTGCTTCTACAGGTCTTCTCTGAGCTTCTTTGGTATGATGTTCTCCCCTTGGAGATCCACAGGCCGACAGCAGCACCGCTATGGTTGACCCCCAAATGGGTCTGCATTTTGTGCGGCCTCCTATAGGGGCCTAAGGGCGATTCCTGGACCCTGGTGACTACCACCAGCCATCACCCACCACTTGGCTTGCTCACCCTGACATCCTGCTTTTAATCACAAATGAGGAGTGGCCTCCCCTATAATCCTTTTTCTGTATTTTTTTTTTTTTTTTGCGGTATGCGGGCCTCTCACTGTTGTGGCCTCTCCTGTTGCGGAACACAGGCTCTGGACGCACAGGCTCAGCGGCCATGGCTCACGGGCCCAGCCGCTCCGCGGCATGTGGGACCCTCCTGGACCGGGGCACGAACCCGAGTCCCCTGCATTGGCAGGCGGACTCTCAACCACTGCGCCACCAGGGAAGCCCTATAATCCTTTTTCTGATAGTTTGAGATGGATTGTCCCAGAATAGAACTTGCCCAGGTAAGATGTGCTCCAGTGGCAAGAGGCTGTGTTGTCTAGGGTAGCACAGGTCACTTTGGAAACCATAGGGACATACTGCCAGTCACTCTCGACAGGTTCATCACCAGAAGCTCTGCAGCTCAAACCAGACACTATACAGGGGGAAGAGGGGGGTGTCCCATGGCCAGGGCAGATAAAGGGAGACCAATGTTCTCATCATTTACAGGCTACAGGGAATTCTTTCTTGCTCCAAAGTCAAAAGGAACTAGAGATGTCAGTTTTTGTGCAGACTCTTGACCAACCTCAAAGCTGCTCACAAGAAAACTTCTGGTTCCAACTCACAAGCCCCCAGCCTTCAGTTCAACAAATTATGCAGCCGTTAAAATATTTACAAAAACTAGCAATACAGGGACTTCCCTGGTGGCGCAGCGGTTAAGAATCCGCCTGCCGACGTAAGGGACATGGGTTCGAGCCCTGGTCTGGGAAGATCCCACATGCCGCGGAGCAACTAAGCCCGTGCGCCACAACTACTGAGCCTGCATTCTAGAGCCTGCGAGCCACAACTACTGAAGCCCGCACGCCTAGAGCTCCACAATAAGAGAAGGCACCGCAATGAGAAGCCTGTGCACCACAAGGAAGAGTAGCCACCGCTCGCTGCAACTAGAGAAAGCCCGCGTGCAGCAACGAAGACCCAACGCAGCCAAAAACAAAAAAAATCTCTTTAGATTTTTGGACGGCTTTAGAATCCAAACAATAAAAATAGTTTTAAAATACTAGGCTCCAATCTATTTTTAGGATGCCTGATATTACTGTAAAGCCCTGTTGTTTTCCCAAAGGCTTGCATCAATTTTAAGCACAACAGTCGTACAATTTTAATCACAGCCTTGCCAGCAGAGCTACCGGCAACCCTTTTCCTGATAGTCTAGTAGGCATAAAACCTCAAGTTTGCTTTCAGTTTAAATTTATGTTCTTTAATAATTATTCTGCACAAACATTTTTGATGTGTTTACAGTTTGTATTGCATTGTTGGGAAAATCTGTGTTTATATCCTTCCTAATTTATCTACTAGGTCTTCTTATATGATTTAATGAGCTATTTAATTGACTTGATTCCACTGAACATTGGTTTGCTTTTAAAAATGTGTAACTCATGATGCAGTGTGGAATTAGTTTTGGTAAAAGAGGTGGCTATGGACATCATGCCCAAATTGTTATCCACGTATACTAGGAATGTGATTAAATATCTTTTGCTTGATATATTTTGAATAAAAATTTCATTTTAAAAAAATAAATTTATTTTTTATTTTTGGCTGTGTTGGGTCTTTGTTGCTGCGTGCAGGCTTTCTCTAGTTGCGGCGAGTGGGGGCTACTCTTTGTTGGGGTGTGCGGGCTTCTCATTGTGGTGGCTTCTCTTGTTGCAGAGCACAGGCTCTAGGTGCGCAAGCTTCAGTAGTTGCAGCACACGGGCTCAGTCGTTGTGGCGCACAGGCTTAGTTGCTCCGCGGCATTTGGGATCTTCCCGGACCAGGGTTTGAACCTGTGTCCCCAGCATTGAGCACTGGCAGGCGGATTCTTAACCACTGTGCCACCAGGGAAGCCCAAGATTTCATTTTTTAAACTTCAGAAACTTAAAAGGAGATCTGAAAAATGTTTATCAAGAGGGGGCATACCTTAGATTGAGAATTTTCTATTTCTTTGGTCTTACTGCATGTAGTTGACTTTGCTTTCTGTTTTTTTTTTTTTTTTTTTTTGTGGTACGCGGGCCTCTCACTGTTGTGGCCTCTCCCGTTGCGGAGCACAGGCTCCGGACGCACAGGCTCAGCGGCCATGGCTCACGGGCCCAGCCGCTCCGCGACATGTGGGATCTTCCCGGACCGGGGCACAAACCCGTGTCCCCTGCATCGGCAGGCGGACTCTCAACCACTTCGCCACCAGGGAAGCCCGTGACTTTGCTTTTTGGAAGTGAGGTACAAAACTAACTTAGAAAATGTAATTAGTAGAAAGTAACACTGGGGGCTTCCCTGGTGGCACAGTGGCTGAGAATCCACCTGCCAGTGCAGGGGAGAGGGGTTCAATCCCTGGTCCAGGAAGATCCCACATGCCGCGGAACAATTAAGCCCGTGCACCACAACTACTGAGCCTGAGCTCTAGACCCCGCGAGCCACAACTACTGAAGCCTGCGCGCCTAGAGCCCGTGCTCTGCAACAAGAGAAGCCACTGCAACGAGAAGCCCACACACCGCAACGAAGAATAGACCCCACTCGCCTCAACTAGAGAAAGCCCATGCACAGCAACGAAGACCCAACAGAGCCAAAGATAAACTTAAAAAAAAAAAAGTTAACACTGAATTAAATGTGAGAAGACTTGCATTCTAATCCAAAATCTGCCTCAAGCTTGGTATGCTACCCAGGCCTGGTCCTTTAACCTCCCTTTGATGAGTTTTCCCATCTGCTTTAGGATTCTTTACCTTGGTCAGAATCCTCCAGTGATTCCCCATCTCTGGGTGAAAGGCAGTGTATCCTTGCAACTACCTAGTTGAAAGGGTTTAGCCGGTATCCTCTCCCCAAATTCCTTACTATCTTCTCCCATCCCCCTGGGCTCCATGCACAATGACCTTGCAAACACCAGACAAATTCAGCTTCAGGGTCTTTGCACTTAGAGCTCCTCAGTGTGGAATCCCTCTGCCCAAGATATCCGCAGTGCCTTGCCATTCAAGTCTTTACTCAAAAGTCATTTTCTCAGTGAAAATGACACTGAAATGGGAGCACGCTCCCCCCGCCCCCAATAGCCCATTTCACCATCTAACATTGAATTTGTTTGATGTTTCTCTCCTCTACCTGAATGTTAGGTCCTCACTGCTGTTATTCACAGAACCTAAGAACCATGCCTGGCACATAGTGGGCGCTGAGTAAATACTTGTTGAATGGATAATCTAACCTGTAAAACATGTCCATCAAGCTGGATGGATCATCCATCTCTAAAGTGAAGCCATGTGTACCCTCCTTAACTGTGTGCTAACTTTGCGTACTCTCTGTCCCGAGAAGCCCAGAGCTCGACTCCCGGCGTGTACTCACTTTGCAGGAGATCGCGGCGGCCTCTGGGTCTCCTTCCTCGTGGACCAGGTCCAACAGCTGGAAGCCTGCGTCCTCGGCGGCTTCTGGGCTTCCCGGCGCGTCCTCGGACCCCAAGCCGCCCGAAGGAATTCCCGAGGATCGGCGGCTAGAGACTACCCTGTAGCGGCCGTTCTGCCGGATCTCCCGAGCCGACGCACGGAGATGACGGCGGATACGCTGCTGGCTGCCCTGGGACGGGCGCAGGGCGGCTCGCACAAGCGGCTGTACTGGCTCCTCCTGCGGGGAGTGGAGAGGGGGAAAAAGCGGGGGTGTGGGGCGGCATAAGCAGGGGTTCGTGAAAGGGTTAGGGAAAATGATGCGCCCCAGCTGCGCCCTAAGATCCCTTTCACACTGGCTCCCTCCCGGCCTTATACCTGGGAGCGCACGGTGGCCACCAACTGGAAGACATTATTTTCTGCTGCTCTCTCCAGATCCTCCGGAGGCGTCTTTTGGGCTCCCGACTCAACTGCGCTGGAGCAGAGGCGTTTACAGGCAAGGACAAGTGCCTCAACGGGTTCCGCACTGCGTTTCCGCTTCACGCGGAGGACCGCTGTCATGCCGGCCTCCATAGCAGCTATCGTGGAGCACTATGGGAATGCGCGGGGTGCGACGGAAGAGCTTTCCAGTTCTGCTTCCGGGCCCCACCCACGGCCCGCTCAGCGGGCCTAGGGAAGTCCCGCCTTTGAACGCCTGCCGCGGCAAGATGGCGGTGGCGGCGGAAGTGAGTGGAGAGGTTCTCACGGCCGGTGAGGCGCCGGGCTGGTTGGGAAGGTGGGGTCGCGGTTGACGGGTCGGGTGCAGCCAGCATCCTGTGCTCAGCACAAGGCTTCGGCGAAGGAATGTGGCATGGTCGTACTCGGACACTGGGGTACGCATCTCTTCGGGACGCTGGAGGAACTTTCTAGAATCCGTATGGGGCTGCTCAGAGCTCCCGGGCTGGCGGTAGTGCGGGGTTGTAGGCGGTCCCTGGCTCTGCCATCCAGTCGGGTCATTGCTTCTAGCTGGGCCTGTGACTGAGCCACTCCGCCGGGACCTGGATCATAGTACTTGGTGCCTCCCTTCAGCAATAGAGACCCGCGTCGCAATCCTAACGGAGATTCAGCCATCGCGCCCCGACTGGGCCACGGTTCCCTGGCTCACTGGTATTTCCCAGTCACAGTATTCTCAGTAGTTGGAAATCTCGGTAGTTGGAAACCAGTCTACCACACACTGGCCAGAGCGGCCCTGTAAAAGCGTACATCCAACGTAGATATTCTTTTGCTTAAAACCCTTGAGTGGCTTCCAGTGCATTTAGAACAAAATCCAAACACCTTTCCGCAGCCGACATTGCAGAAGCCCACCCCTAGTCGCCCATCATTTCTTCTGCTCAGAGTGCTTCAGTCACTCAGGCTTTTGTCACTCTGCACCTGGTTCTTTACATCTTAGGACCTTTTCTTGGAAAAGTTGGGGTAAGGATTCCTGAAATATGAGCATTGCACTTTCACAGCTTTTAACCTGGGTTATTCTGTAGGCCTCCACTTAGATGCTCTTTTCCTCAGAGAGTCTTTCCATAACTTTGTTATTCTCTTTCATAGCGTCCTGTATATTTCCTTTCTTGCCCTCAGGTAGTCTTTAATTGTATATTTATATTTACTCTCTTTCCCCCATTAGGGTCTGTAAATTCCTGGAGGACAAGGATCTCTTCTGTATTGTTTGTGATAGTTCTCTAGTCCTAATACAGTGCCTGGCATACAGAAGGTGCCTAGTAAATTTTGAATAAATGAACCAGACAGGCGTCTGCTCTGAAATCTGACTAGTAAAGCAATTAGGGCTTAGCATGGTGATTTCCATTAACCCTGTGAGTTCCCAGCTCTTGTAGAATGAGGAGGAGGTTAGAGTATCCTGAATCTGGAGTATGGGCTCCTTCTTGGAGAGGACAAGTCCTAATAATACGAAGAGATTCATCCATAGAAGATGTTTAGTGTTCACCCAGAGAGGTTACAGGACATGGTTCCTGTCCTCAAGCATTTATTTAGACTTATATGAAACCAGTGACTTCTCTACAGATCTGAAAAGACACTGTGGTCCTAGTTACAGCCTCTGCAACATCATAGGTGAAAAGGGAATTCTATAAATTACAGTTCTTTACTATACTCTTAACCTTTAAGTGACTTTATGGTTGATTCCACGTGGACCACAGGATAAGGGTTTCAGGACTCTTCACAACATGGACCCCACCAACATGTTTGACCGCTTGTTCAGTGAAACTTCAGCTAAATGGATTAGTTCACTGTGTATGATTGTCTAAGCCTTTCTAATCTGGTGAAGTGCTTTCTCCCTCTTCTCACCCACCTAAATCCTACCCATCTTTTAAACTTTTGTCTACTACAGCATTTGTTGGACACGGTTATCTAAAGCATATTACAAATTACGGTAGTTCTAGATACTCTGTCTTTTAATAATAAGTATTAGCAGAGATGTGCAGAGCTGATTGTTGCAGCGCTTTTCAAACTGTAGGATGCAACCCTTTGGTGAGTTATTAAATCAATTTAGTGGATCGTGACCAGCATTAAAAATAAAAATTACATACAGTGGACTATATCAGAGGGTTTTGCCTACAGGAAGACTAGGTATTGTTTCGTGAAACTTTACGTGTGTGTGTATGTTGTGTCTCAGGGTAAAGCATATTTCTTACTGGGGTTGTCAGAAAGCTTGAGAGCCACTAAATTAGAGATTAGACATGCTGAAGTAGAGTTAGAGGTAGAGTTTTACTGAAGGACAAATTGACTACTTTGAGCCAGTCCAGTGACTGCCTGAGTCTTTTCAGAAAAGATTGTTCTCCATCCTCTAGTATAAGAATTCAGTGTTTACTTAGTTTAGATAACTTCAAAAGAACGTAACTCTTGGCAGTAAAATGCCTTAGGAATGTTTAGGGTCCTGTGGAGTAGGCATTCTTTCTAAGGTTTCCTGATGATGGATCAGTATTTATCAAGAAATGAAGGGGAGTGTGGAACACTTGCTGTTTTCTGAATGGTAAGAGGGAGGGCACTATGAGAGGCCATATCTGCTGAGAAGTACTTTCAGACTTTGAGCTTTGGTGTTTATCTCTCAGAAATAGATACCTTTGGAGAAACAGACCATATAAGATATGCATCTGGTGACATTTATTTGAAGCCTTTGTTTTTTTTTCAGACGGAGGAAGGTTTTTAAAAATTGTTTTTAAAATTGAATATGGAGTGGATAAGTAAATTGTTTTTAAAATTGAATATGAAGTGGATAAGTAATCATAAAAAATAGTGAGGCATAAAGAATGACAATATCATGGACACCTGTATTCCCACCACCCGGGTTTTTTAATTTTTAATTTTTTTAAAAAAATTTATTTACCTTGGCTGTGTTGGATCTTCGTTGCTCCGTGCGGGCTTTCTGTAGTTGTGGCGAGCAGGGGCTACTCTTCGTTGTGGTGCGCGGGCTTCTCATTGCAGTGGCTTCTCTTGCTGCAGAGCACTGGCTCTAGGCGCGTGGGCTTCGGTAGTTGTGGCACACAGGCTTAGTTGTTCCGCGGCATGTGGGATCTTCCCGGACCAGGGCTTGAACCCTTGTCCCCTGCATTGGCAGGCGGTTTCTTAACCACTGCGCCACCAGGGAAGCCCCCACCACCCAGTTTTAGAAAAATAACAATACTGTTACTTTTGAAGTCCCTTGTGTGGCCCTCGTTGATTCCATCCTTTTCCCCTCCCTCTTAGAGGTAACCACTATCCTCATTCCTGCCATGCTTTTTAGTGTGATCCCTGCAGAATATATTGTTCTATGTTGAATAGTTATAAATTTCATATGAATGGAATCATTTGTATTCTGTGATTTGCTTCTTTTTTGGCTCAATGTTATATTCCTGGGATTAGCCATGTTTGCATATAGCTCTGATTTATTTGTTCAGGTGAGGTTTCTTTGTTGGTTTGAATTGCTTTTTCTTTGTATTTTTCCTTAAACTAAGTGTTTACCTTTCTGAGGCAGTATTGGTGACACTCCTTTACCACCACCCCGATCGATCTCTTTGTGTTCTCCTTTCCTTCTAGCCCTTTCCTTTGCATTATTTCTCTTCTTACCTGCCTTCACCTGAGGCTGTACTCAGATGCACCTGTAAGGGTTATTTGACCCTATTGGAATCGTTGAGGACTGCTGAAGTTCCCAGATAGCTTTCTGAGTTTTTGTCTTAATAGTATTTGATGTTATATGCTGAATATAAAACCAAGTAACTCTGCTGGAAAGATTAAAATGCTGATTAACATATTTTCAGTGGCTCTGACATTTTTGTCTATTTCTTGGTTTCTTTTTTTTTTCTCCTCTACATTTTTGGGCATTACAATTTGAAGAGATTTCTGACGATCAGACCTGTCTACAAGCAGCTGGCAAGGCTGCCTTTCTATGCTAAAACTGAGGAGCTAATTGGCACCATGAAAGTCTTCTGTGGGCGGGCCAACCCAACCACGGGATCTGTGGAGTGGCTGGAGGAGGATGAGCATTATGATTACCACCAGGAGATCGCAAGGTAACAAGGGTTTTTCCACAGTTGGCTGCAGCTGGGTGGGGCCCTTGATCTCAAAGCAGATGCCTTGGAATCTAGTCTGAGTGGGGAATAGGCTGTCACCCAGTGCTTCTGATCAGGGCAGGTGTTGATCACCAGCAGGTCTGCTCAGCTAGGTAGGTTTGTGTGGGAGTTAGGCAAAGTTATGCCTGTGTGGAGAGTCAGACATTTTGTGGCAGCTGTACCAGAGTCCCCGAGGATCTGTCTTGTGGACCAAAGAGGACTCAAAGTTCAGTAGTAGTAGACGAGTTTATGAAGTTTAATTATTTACTTGCGTCACTGAAATGGTGGCACATTTATCATATAGTTAAATTCTCTTTAATGGAAAAAGTGGGAAAAAATGAGGTTTTTTTTTTCCTTTGGAGGGATGTTTAAAAGTATGTAAGTGAGTTACTGTTGTTTAGCAATCATTAAGTGCATATAACACCGTGCTAAGGCTGTGAATATCAAAATGACAAAGATAAGGTTCTCATCCTCAAAGAACATGCAGTTTTGTGGAATAGACAGACATATAAAAAACTATGACACCATGAGATAAAAGTCAGTGGAAATGGGCACAAAAGTACATGGAATCAGCAAGAACCAACTGGGCTGGGAGGGCGATATTTGAATGATTTCCCAAATCTAAAGAGAGGGAGATTGCTTTCTGAGCAGCAGGGATTATGTGCAAACTTCCAGATGAGCTAGTTTGAGGAATGGCTAGCAAGTCATTGTGGCTGGAGTGTGGTGCAAAATTAGGGCTATAGTGAGAGAGGATGCTGAAAAGGTAGGCAGGGGTCATGTTGTAATTGGTGGTAGCAAAATGCAGGAAGAGGAACCTGATTGTATAAGTTCTAGTTTAGCCACTTCTTAAGCTACTTGACTTCTTAACGTCAAGTAGCTTGACGTTAGCCAAGCTACTAAACTTCTCTGAGGATCAATGTAGTAATATATGCCTCATATACAGTATAACAGTATATACCTCAGTATAACAATATGTATATCTCATCATATAATACCCTTTTCTTAGGGTTATTTGATGAGTGAATGAAGTACAATGTCTGGTACAGAGTAAGGGCTCAAACACATTACTACTTTCTTTCTAAATATTTTGGACGTTATTTTCTGAGTGATTGAGGTGTTAAATGGGGAAGAAAAAAGATTAGGTTGCATTTTGGAACATTAACCTGAGAGCAGTGTGGAAAGTGGGTTGGAGGGTGTGAAAACCATATGGGCATTTGGGTGGATATTGCAACCCCAAGGCTGAGACAGTGGAGGTGGAGAGAGGAGGAAAAAGCTTTGAGAGAGCTTGAGTTTCGTAACTCATTGGATGCAGTGATGGAAGGAGAGAGAGAAAATGAAGTAAGCACCAAGATTTCTGGTTAGAGTGACTAGGTAGATGGAACTCTTGTTGCTTGAGAAGAACACAGGAGGAATGGGTGTTGTTGGGGTGATGAAGATTAGGTATCTGGCTTTGGACATCCAGATGGAAATGCCACTGGGCAGATAAATATGGGTCTGGAGACAGTTTGCAGTTGTTAGAGTTGAAACTAGAAGAGATTGCAGGGTTTCAGAGATTGTGTAGAATGTGAAAGGTAGAGGACTAGAGAAGGAATCCTGGAATAGCTGACGAGGCAAGACAACCAGGAGGGCGTGGCCAGAGAGTAGAAAGGAAGAGAATGTTTCAGGAAGAGGGAGTGTCCAGCAGGGTCAGAGAAATCCTGGATGTTAATGACGTGAGTGAGCTGGTGGTGCTTAGGAAGAGTGATGTCAGTGGAGTCAGGGGAGTGAGTGGGTGGTGAGGCAGGGAAGATGGGGGAGTGAAAATGCCCCTTAAAAGGTGGAGAGGGGCTTCCCTGGTGGCGCAGTGGTTGAGAGTCCGCCTGCCGATGCAGGGGACGCGGGTTCGTGCCCCGGTCCGGGAAGATCCCACATGCCGCGGAGCGGCTGGGCCCATGAGCCACAGCTGCTGAGCCTGCACGTCCGGAGCCTATGCTCTGCAACGGAAGAGGCCACAGCAGTGAGAGGCCCGCGTACCGCAAAAAAAAAAAAAAAAAAAAAAAGGTGGAGAAAAGTAGAAAGGACCAGATTTCAACTAAACACTCGCAGGTGAGTTCAAATGTTAAAAACCTTGGTATGCCATTAAAAAAAAAAGAAGCCTTTGCATTTGGTGCAGTGTTCCTCAAAATGTAGAGTATGAAATACCTGTGTCACAGTTACCTGGAGCACCAGTTCAAGTGCAGATTTCCAGACTCCAGCTCCATCTTCTAGATCAGAAGCTCTTTGTGTGTATTGTGGGAATCTGCATGTAAAATAAGCTCTTCATTAATTCTGATGTTGACCCAAAGCTGGAGGTCCTCTGTTTAATGAGAGTGCCTTAACTCTCACCTGGAATTCTCAGAAAGCATCTTTGGGCTGAGCCTGTTGAGTTCTGGGGGCTTATCCTGACCCTGCCAGAGATTTTTCAAGTTTTTGAATTACTACAATAGAAAATATGGATAAGCAGCTCTCCTCCCTGTAGTTTGGTGAATGCTTCTTCGTTGTCCCTGATGACAACCAAGGGAAAGTGCCAGGCATGATACCCTTCACATATACAGCAGGCATATACTTTCCCTTTCCCCGATTCCTCTCCCCAGTGTTACATCTGTGATCATCGCAATGTACAAATGTATGCAAGATTATGTAAAGTATTGGACACATCTGAGTTGTTCCTGAGGAAAAAATCGTATGATGTACAACATGATCAGTATGCTAGGACTATGGAATTACTGTGACAGGCCTAACTATCAGCATTTTTAGTCTGAGATTCTTTACTGAAAATAAACATCTGTCTCTGAGATTTTTTTCTGCAGTACAGGAGAATGACAGCTTATAGCTCTATTAAAATAGTTTAAAATGGGCCTGGATATTTGTTCCATCTGATAAAAGAATATATTTATATATGTAAATATTCTCATATGTTGATGTTTATCATTATTAGCAGAAGTTTCTGACCTGTCTTTTTATTCTTTTAGGTCATCCTATGCTGATATGCTGCATGACAAAGACAGGGTAAGTATAGAAGGAAACTGTTATCTTTATGTGGTGTTTGAAACCTTCCATTACAAGAAGGTTAAAAACTTCCCCCAGAGGCATGATGTTAGAATGATGCAGAGAGGCAGTACGGTGTAGTGGTTGGGAAATCAGGAAGCTGGGTCCTACTTCCTGCTCTGTTATTGACTTGAGCGTGACCTTGGAGAAAACATGGGACCTCTGCAGACCTCATTTATTAGAATTTACAGTGAGTGGGCCATACTAACTGATTTCCATGATCTCTAGATAAAAATACTTTGATTACACAGTTTTACCTCGTATAGTCAGTTTGTAATTTTAAAATAAAATCTCTAGAGGTCACTGCAGACTGTATTTTGTAAAGCATATTTGGCTTTCACTGCAGAATTACATTTCAGCTTTTGTCCTTTGTTTCATCTGAGTTTTCTTTGTCTGTTTGAGTAAATGTTAACAGTTCTGGTCTTATGATGGCTAGCAACCCAGGATTTCCTTGTCTACCAGAGTGCTTGACTAGTCAGCCTCATCCAGATGGTTCAGAAATTGGGAGGCTTGAAGGAGAAGGATGCAGGGCCACACTTAAAAACTGAGCAGTGCACTGCAGAAAGATCAGGGAACATGGCAGGGCTCGTCATGAGGCTGTGTGGTGTCTCCTTGACCCAGCCCTGGTTAACTGCTCAGCTTGCCTACTTCTTGGTAACACTATGACAGAAGGACCTCCTTCAGCACCATTAGTGTGTAGGCTCCATGGGAGGGGCTAGGTGCCTCTCTAATTTTCGTCAAATATTTGAGTGCCTTTGCTGAGCTGTTGGGGAATTACAGAATGTGGAAC